>NW_028327177.1:111209459-112486959 GCF_987537825.1 Furipterus horrens
TATTGTTAAAGATTGTATCCTAATGTTTTAGTACACATTTGCCATTAGTATTTCCCATACCATTAAATAGTCTTTAAAATGTGACTTTAATATATGCAAAATATTTCAATGTATGGATAATTTGTTTAATATTTTATTGAAATAGTTTTCTACTCCTCAACATTTAGGATATTTTTAGATTTTTTAAACTAATATATATAATACTATGGTGAATGTTCTTGTATATAAATCTTTGACCACATCTCAAATTATTTCTCTAGAACAAACTCTTAGAAATGAAACCTGTAGTTTTTTATAAGATTTTCTCTCAGATTCAAAGGAGATCCTGTGTTTTTGAGAGAGATCCTCTCCTTTAAAGACACTAGCCTTAGCTTTCCTTTCCAGCTCTGGCTCCGGACGCAGCAGTTGCCGCAATGTTGATGCCCAAGAAGAACCGGATTGCCATTTATGAACTCCTTTTTAAGGAGGGAGTGATGGTGGCCAAGAAGGACGTGCACATGCCCAAACACCCCGAGCTGGCAGACAAGAACGTGCCTAATCTCCACGTCATGAAGGCCATGCAGTCCCTCAAATCACGAGGCTACGTGAAGGAACAGTTTGCCTGGAGACACTTCTACTGGTACCTTACCAACGAGGGCATCCAGTATCTGCGCGATTACCTCCACCTGCCCCCCGAGATCGTGCCTGCCACTTTGCGCCGCAGCCGGCCTGAGACTGGCAGGCCAAGGCCCAAAGGTCTGGAGGGTGAGCGACCTGCAAGACTCACACGAGGGGAAGCTGACAGAGACACTTACAGACGGAGCGCTGTGCCCCCTGGTGCTGACAAGAAAGCTGAGGCCAGGGCTGGGTCAGCAACTGAATTCCAGTTTAGAGGCGGATTTGGTCGAGGACGTGGTCAACCACCTCAGTAAAGTTGGAGGGATTATTTTGTGTTGAATAAACTTGTGATCAGGAAAAAATAAATAAATAAATAAAGACACTAGCCTTAGTCTGTCCAGGTGTTGCCCTTTGGTTTGAACTGGAAATTCTGTGAATCCCTAAAGCAGTTTTCAATAGAACAGACTTGACAGCCATTTAACTTTCACTCCCTACAGACAACAGCTCTTTCAGTTTTCCTCTTTGTCTGTTCCTTACCTGTGCCCAGCTCAGATCATTCTAAAACAAAAATGTGGGGTAATATGTGTCTATCTCCCCTTTCTCCACATTTTCTCTTGCAGCTCTACTTTAATATCTTCTCGGTAGAGACCCCAGTGCCCAAGGATATAATATAACTGAGGCGACAGCTTCTTAAGCCCTGTCTCTCAGAGTACTTTAATCAGATAGGATTTTCATAATGACTTGAATTTTAAAAGAGGGTCCTAGAGAAAGAATCATGCTTAACTCAAAAGAATGAATCACTAATGGTGAAAATCACAAAACAAATAAATCAGAAAAAGAGAGATTTATGTTAAGTCAATAGGAAGGGAAATCTACTGAAGCCATAGGCTTGGCTGACCTTGACTATCAGGGATGAGAGGAAAAGGAAGATAAGTGAGCCCCATTATCAAGCTCTGGAAATACTCACCTGTGGAGCCAGTGGTGTGGGCTCTCAGGAGAGAGCCCAGGAGAAGGAGGGAAGAGGGAGTTGAATGAGAAGTCAGATGGTGAGGAATGACTGGAATAAAATGGTGGGATGAGAGGGCAGTGGGGCCTTTGCCTGCCAGAAGAGAAGTCTGGCATTACCCAAAAAGGCAAGTGGGGCACCTCTCTAGAGCTCAGGCAAGAAGATACTGTGCAGAAGCCAGTGTTTGAGGATTATTCCAGTAACTGTGGACTTGATAAATTGTGGAGGAAAGAAAGCAGGATCAGGAAAATCAGCCAGTAAATTGTAGCCATAATAATAGCTAATATTTACTAGGTATTTAGTGTGTGTCTTACATATAACAACTCATTTAAAAGCTCTCCCAGATCTATGTTGTTAGTATTATTATTATCCCATTTTATAGATAAAGCTGGAAACAGAGAAGTTAAATTAATTGCCTAAAGCTACACAGCTAGTAAGCAGCAGGGCAAGAGCCCAGCCCCAGGTGCTTAACCTCTACACTGTCAGCTGCCACGAAGATGATGACCTTGACTGTGAAGGCAATTCTGGCCATGGGAAGCAAGAGCAGGCATGAGTCATTGTGCATACAGTTTATGCTCTGGGGTATGAGAAGGCAGAAAGAAATAATAGACCGCTTCTCAGAAAGTTTTCAGAGATGGCCAAAGCAGGAGCCTGGAGTTAAGAAATGTGTGGTGTCGCAAGATCACAGTCATCACACATCCGGCAGCACAGCAGCTCTTCTACAACTCATCGGATTCCTGTATTATTCCAGGCAGGGTCTCTGCTGGACTCAGTACAGCTGACATATGAATAGTTGTTTCCTCTTACTGAGCATCAGTTATATGCCAGGCACTGGGCTAGCAGCTTGACAGGTATTATCTCGTTCATTTCTCATAGCAAAACTATTTTAACTTCTATTTTACAGATGAAAAACCAAGGCTCCAAAAAATTATGTGACTTGCCCAAGGCATGCAACCATGAAAGCACCAAGATTTGAACTCCGGAAAGTCTGACCCCAAAGGCTGTCAGCTTCCTGTCCACTCTTGGCTAAATATAACATTTCAGGTTCTAGTCTTTTGGGTTCTTCCTTCTCTCATTCCCCAGAAGAGGCTCCTTTTCCCTATTTAGCTTTGCCATCATCAACACCCCTCCCCATACTCCTTCCTTCCCACGCCCTCATCAGAAGTACACTAATCATCAGTCCCTGGACATGCAGGTTGATGAATGGTTTTCCTTAATTCATGACCTTATCTAGATGTTTGCTTCCCTTTTATGAATGCCCAGGGAGTGAGGTCACTAGGGAATAAGTAGATGTGGAATCAGGAAGCCCATGTTAGAGTCATGGCTCATCAGCTCATGGATATAAGATTATGAGCAAGCCTCCATTTTCTGTGTTTTGGGGGGAACCAAGTGAAATGATGCATGTGAAATGCTTTGTGAACTGGAAAGCTCAATCCATTCTCTCTTATCGTTAAGGACTAAGTCCAGAATAACTGTCCCCCATGTTGCTTCCTCCCCATTAAGGGAGATGAAACTGTGGACAAGGAAGTCTGGGCATCCATCACAGGTTTTCTGTGAGTGGAACCACCTGTCTGCCGAGTCAGGGCTGCAGCCTGAGCCAGGCACAATGTCTCGTGTTTGAATGGGGCTTCACAGTTCACAAAGCACATCGACATCTGTTATCTGGTTGCTTTGCAACCACCCTATAAGGCAGGTGGTGAAGGCAGGTGGTGAACAGCTTTATCCCCTCTGGTCAAAAGAGAAAACTGAGTCTTCAGAGAGGTTAGAAAGTTGCCCAAAGTCACACAGTTACTGAGTGGACAGCTAGGCCCATACCTGAGTCTAAGACATCCTGGGCCACTGCTTTTGGCTTTTGAGTGGCAGGCCCTGGGGTCCATGGCGAAGCCTCATCACAGTTTTATCACTGCTCTCAGCACACACAATCGACTGGTTAACATGTTGATGCATGATATAAATGTATAGTTTTCTATAAATTGTGTACAAATATATAATTAAGTATCGCATGTATAAATTAAGCATATATTAACTTTGATTATGCAGTTTTTTGTTTTAATCTCAAATTGGGCACATCTCAAATATTTTGGAAGACCCTTGAAAACATTATAGGGTCTAAACATAGTGTCAATAGAGCCTAATGGTTAAAACTCTCTGCTCCCCAATCCCACCCCCCTCTCCCTGTTCTAGCCCAAGGTGTTCTACTACTTTCAGTTCATCTTACCTAAACTCTGATGTGGGATCCCCTTCCCACAAGTGGGTCAGAAAAATTAGGGCTCTCCTTTAGGTTGACAGATTGCCAGGGGCCTGTCAGGGGGAATGCTCTCAACTGCTATTTGTTCTTCAAATCTCAGCCTAAACAGCACCTCTCTGAAAGTCTTCCATGACTCAGCCAAGGTGTTCCTTTTCTGTGTTCCTACAGTGCCCAGTAATGAGCGCAATCATTCTGTGGTTACGTCAGGTGCTTGCAGGACTTCCTTTCTAGATAGTAAATAACTGAGGCCAGGGTCCAGGTCTGAGTCATCTTCATCTCCTTTAGAATAGGGTCTGTCAACAAATGCTTCCAAAGTGAGTGAGTGAATAAAACAATGATTTAAAAAATGGAAGGTTATTTACATCCCTTCTAGCTCTTAAATACTCCTCTACTCTGTATCCTTTTATGTCAGAGAAAGGGAGGGCAGATGTTGTGTGGCAATTAAAGCCAAAGAAATATAGTTTTAAAAAATAACATTAATAGAAAGTTTTCTTTTTCTTTTAAGGGCCCAGCTCTTATAGGATTCCAAGTAGATGGCCCATGACACAGAGCATGACCAGAAAAGTGAGGTATGCCAATGTCCTTTCTCATATTCATAATCCTCTGAACTTATTTAAGGACAGTGAATGATATCTCCATTCCTTACCAGGTCTCTAATAGTCAAGCTACAGTGATCAGTATTTTCTAGGCAGTAGTTTCAATGTATCCATTTCCCTTGGTAACTGCAATTTTTTAAAATATATAACTTAGGGCTTTCCACTTGACCTACAAAACATCACTGCTAATTCTGTGTTTGGGGGGGAAGAAGTCCCCCCAAACCTTTATTTGGAAAAGCAAGTATGTGCAGAAGCCTGTCATTCTCAGTAGGAAGTTTGAGTCATCTCTCCAGGGAATGGTTGGGAGCAATTCCAGCCTGGGCTTCCACTTCTTTCTTTAATGAAGTGGCACCTTTTAGGATGATAAGGACTAAAAATTGGGAACATCTTATAAATGCAAAATGCCCGTTTATATAGAAATGTTCATCTTACTTCAGAATATGTCCTATAATATTATTTTAATATAATAAGGATCCCCACAAGAAGTTTATAATAACTTGAGGAAATGTTTATGAAATAATGTTAACTTTAAAAGCAGAATGTAAAATTAGGACCACCGGCTGGCCACGGGCAGATTAAGAGACTTCTGGTTAAGATGGAGATATAAGTAAACATGTACCACTTCCGTGAACAACTACAACAAAAATTACAACTAAATTACAAAACAAACATCACCCAGATTCATCAGAAAATTGATCTGTATGGAAGTCCAACAACCAAGGATTTAAAGAAGCTACATTCATTCAGATGGGTGTCTTTTCTACAATAGGCCACACTACTAAGACAGCGAGTCAAAGAAGCTCTATCTAATACACAGAAACAAATACAGGGAGGCTGCCTAATTGAGGAGACAAAGAAATATGGCCCATATGAAAGAATAGAACAAAACTTCAAGAAAAGAACTAAATGAAATAGAGATAAGCAACCTATCAGGCACAAAGTTCCAAACACTGATTATGAGGATGCTCAAAGAAATCATTGAGTACTATAAGACTATAAAAAAGACCCAGGCAGAAATGAAGGCTGCATTAAGTGAAATAAAGAAATATCTACAGGGAACCAACCATGGAGGGGATGAAGCTGAGATTCGAATCAACAACTTGGAACATAAGGAAGAAAAAGATCATTCAATCAAAACAACAAGAAGAAAAAAGAATTCAAAAAAATGAGAATAGAATAAGGAGCCTCTGGGTCATCTCCAAAAGTACCAACATCCAAATTATAGGGGTGCCAGAAGGAGAAGAGGAAGATCAAGAAATTGAAAACTTATTTGAAAAAAATAATGAAAGAAAATTTTTCTAATTTAGTCAAAAAAAAAAAAATAGACATACACATCCAGGAAGCACAGAACATCCCAAACAAGTTGGAGCCAAAGAGGGTCACATCAAGACACATTATAATTAAGAGAGAATCTTAAAAGCAGCAAAGGAAAAACAGTGAGTTACCTCCAAAGAAGTTCCCATAAGAGATGATTTTTGAACAGATACTTTGCAGGCTAGAAGGGACTGGCAAGAAGTATTCAAAGTGATGAAAATCAAGGACCTACGACCTAGATTACTCTATCTTGCAAAGCTATCATTTAGAATAGAAGGGAAGATAAAGTACTTCCGAGACAAAAAACAAAAAACAAAAAAAAACTAAAGGAGTTCATCACCATCAAGCCATTATTATATGAAATATTAAAGGGACTATATAAGAAAAATAAGATCAAAACTATGAACAATTAAAACGGCAACAAATGCACAACTATCAACAACTGAATCGAAAAACAAACTAAGCAAACAAGAACAGGAACAGAATCATGGATATGGAGATTATTTGGAGGGTTATCAGCTGGGAGGACAAAGGGGAAGAATAGGGGAAAAGGTGCAGGATTTAAGAAGTACAAATTGGTAGGTACAAAATAGACAGGGGGGTTGTTAAGAACAGTATAGGAAATGGAGTAGCCAAAGAACTTATATGCATGACCCATGGACATGAACTAAGGCAGGGATTGCTAGAGGGAACAGGGTACTGGGCAGAGGGTGACAAATGGGGAAAAACTGGGACAATTGTAATAACAAAATCAATAAAATATATTTTTAAATAAATAAATAAAAGCAGAATGTGAAATTATATATACAGTACATCCTCAATTTTGTTTTTGAAAAGTGTGCATAGAAAAAAGAGTTTGCTCATTTAATCTTCACAACAATCCTGTGGTATCATTATGTAGAACTTATTAAATAACTTACCCAAATCTATATAGCTATATGTGCTACCCAAGGTGATGTATAGAGGTTTGATTGTGCTCCTATGCTTTATCCAGAAGGCAACTGAGGGAAGGGGGAAGGATACAGTAGTCCCTCCTTATTCCCAGGGATATATTCCCAGAGCTCCAGTAGATGGATGCCTAGAACCACAGATAGCACTGAACCCTACATATACTATGATTTTTCCTATACATACATATACTTTCCTGCTTCTCTTTGGCATATTTGAATTGCCAGCATCACTATTCTTGTGCTGTGGGGCTATTGTTAAGTAAAATAGAGGTGACTTGAATGCAAGCACTGCAATACTACAACAGTTGATCCAATAACCAAGAAAGCTACTAAGTGACTAACAGGCTGGTAGTATATATGATGCGGATACATTGAACAAAGGGATAATTCAAGGGACAAAGAAGAATGACACAAAATTTTATCATGCCACTCAGAAGAACATGCAATTAATATTGTAATAACTATGTATAGTGTCAGATGGGTACTGGACTTACGGGGTTGATCACTTTGTAAGTTATATAAATGTCTAATCTCTATATTGTACACCTTAAAGTAATATAATATTGTACATCAACTGTAATTGAAAAACAATTAAGTGAATAAAATAATATTTTTTAAAATTTATGAAGTGTTTATTTCTGGAATTTTCCATTTAATATGTTCAGACCACAGTTGATGATGGGTAACTGAAACCATGGGAAGTGAGCCCATGGAAAAGGGGAGACTACTGTATCTGGGATTCTGGCAGAATTGCCCGTTCCTAGTGCTATGATTTAGCCAACATATGTGACTTAGGTAATGTATCACTTCCAACTGGAAATGTTAAGAGCCAGTGTACATCCCCATGTTCTCCTTTGCCTTCTGCCTAAAGATTGGGAGCCCTCCAGAGAAAGGCTGCCCTGTCAGCTTGATCCCTGAAGAAGGATAATCTGAGGCAGAATTGGTATATAGCATGAGCAATAAATGGTGCCGAGTTGTTTTAAGCCACTAAGATTTGGGGGGTGCCTGACACCATAATATACCACAATAAAACCTGATCTATTTTGACTGATTCAAGGGCCTCGAACATTGCAGGCAGCTGGCATGAACACTCCCACATGACTTTTTATAGTTTAAATGGGAAGTGGTGGGATA
The DNA here is from genome assembly GCF_987537825.1 of Furipterus horrens. Classification (NCBI taxonomy): domain Eukaryota; kingdom Metazoa; phylum Chordata; class Mammalia; order Chiroptera; family Furipteridae; genus Furipterus; species Furipterus horrens. Next base: position 111,217,305 of record NW_028327177.1, read on the forward strand.
CTATGGAGGAGGTTGGGTCTTAGAACCAGACCTGAATTTCAGTACAAGCCAACATAAATTTACTTTCATATTTTAAAACAAAGATTGTATTACATTCTATAAAAATTGTTGTTTTAAATAAAATAGCACATATAAAATGCCTGCCACTTAGAAAAATAGGAACTGATTATTATAAACATTTTTCTACATGATTGATTTTTATAAAGATGGCCCAATCCTAATCTATTTGTTAACCAAGGCATGGTTGTACCTTTTCTATTTTGAATTTCTTCTTTTTACAAATGAACAAAGGATTGTGATGACTTTAGTTTTTCCTCTACCAAACAGTAATAGATACACAACAAATAATATTAATATAGTCAAATATTTCTAAGAGGAAAAGCCAGTGATTATTATGATTTATAAACTAAACATTAATATTAATGTTAAGATAAAATCAACAAAAGGAAAATAACGTTATTGAAAATCCATTTAACAGATACAATAATTGAGGTTCATTATACATAAAATCAATCTAAGGAGATAATGGAATAACTTTAAGAAATAATGGAATCTGACTTTATTTGGGGAGAATATTTATTTATTTACTTCACACTTTATTTTTATTGTTGACACTATTACAGATGTCCCCTTCCCCCCACTTTTCCCACATCCACCCAGCCCCCTAACTTTATCTTTAAATCTACATTCCTATTCTGCCACGTACACAGTTCCTCTTCTCAACAAACTTTCAGTCTGAGAAAACTAAATATATTAAAAAACTCCAACGGCAGCTGAAAGTTTCATGTGAATGTCAGAATTATTCAACTTAGAGCTCTACTGTTAAAAAAATTTAAATATTATATAACTCTCCAACTACTTATTAGATTTTATAATGAGTTTAACTCTTTTTCTTATTCCATTATTCTATCCATACACAAAAAGGAAACATTAGTACATATGTTAGATTGTGGCTGTTTCTTCCTAACATATGCATCTGAATAAAAGTCAGATCAATAACTTGTAGATATGTCTGTGGAAAGAGAAAAAACTTTTATTCCTTTTTCAATGTTAGATTACATTTTTGTAAGTCCTTCTTAGGACTCTTGCAAGAGAATGGAGTTAGTAATCTATTGGTCATAGCCCAGGACATTCCTCATACACTTTAGTATTTTTACAGGTTGGCATGCCTTAAAATATAGAAATATATGTTGTAATATCTCCTCTAAACTGCTTGCTGCTGATAAGTGACTGTCTATCCTGTCTAAATGTCTACATGGACAAGGCTGGGAGGACACGCCTTGTGTGTCCTCAATCCCAGAGTCAACGCACTGATGTCAAGACAAATTAAAGCTGCTATGAGAGATCCTGCTGGCCCCCTTAATGAGCCTACTCCTCAGCTGTCCAAGATGGATAATGGGGATAGAATCTCAGGCTGTGCCTCCCAGTCCTTTTACATCTGCTGAGATGAATCTTCCTTCGCACTGGGGAAATCACTAACCACTCTGTAGTCACTGTGCTTGCCCAGAAGGGCTGTTCCTTCAATGCTGTAGCTCAAAGCATGACTTACAGGTCTTCACTTGGGTCCCTTCAGTTCCCCCTTAGGAAGCTGTCTTCTCACTCAATCTCCATGGGGACAGTGTGGGCCAAGTTACAGGGAAGCATGTGAGGATAATTTCTCATCCTTGTGGCCAAAATGACAGGTTCCTGAAGGAATCAGCTTTCTTGCCCAACTCTGATAGACATACCAACAGGAAGGTCAGTTCTAGGCCAGATAGCCTCCCATGAATCCCACCCTTCAGGTCTAGGCTGGCTGTGACCAAAGGATGAAGCTTAGACTCACCCCAGGCCAGGCGGTGGGACTGCTTGTGGCAAACAAAATTTTAAGTACAAAAAAAGAGGGGTGGGGCTGAAGGCGTGTCCTCTCAGCCTTGTCCATGTAGACATTTAGACAGGACAGACACTCAGTCACACTTATCAGCAGCAAGCAGCATTGCTCATTTCACAATTTACTTCATCACAGGCTCTTCCAAACCCCAAACTGCTTCTCCAATTTGGGAATTCTTTCCAGAAAGACTTATTCCCTGTCAGCGTCTGCCCATTGTTGTTTCATGTTACTGTCTCTTTAAAGTGCTCCTACTTTCTGTAGTAACCTGAGCTAAACTTTGTAAAAACACAGCTTTTATACTGCTCTTCAGTTTTTTCCTTTCATTATGTTGAGCTATAAAGTCCTTCCACTCAACACTCTTTCCTTCCATTTCTCCGTACCCCACATGAGGAATTTTCTTTTAGAACTTATTTCTACAAACACTTTGGTTTTCCTACTAAAGGAACAGTATTTGTAATGCTCATAGATATTGAAAATTATAAACCAGGCAATTTTCTCTATTTCTCTTTATCTGACAGGAAGCTCAGAGCCAAACTTGCAGCCAATTATGAAAACTGAGTTGGGTTTTTTGTTCCCCATATCTACATCATGTTTCTAATTTATATATCTCCCACAAAAAATATTTTACTTATATTTAATTATTTTATTTTATAGGTTTTTATCTGCATCCTCTACTCTTGCAAAATCTAGTATGGAATATAAATAATCCATATAGAGCTAAGTAGATAGATAGATAGATAGATAGATAGATAGACATTAATGGATCAAAATACAATTTTAACTCTTTAGTCATCTATTCAGTCAAATTTCTTCACTGAGTGTTCATGGTCTTTCAAACAGTAAACTTTTCTCCTCTTCAGTTCTCATCTTTCTTCTGGACTAAGTTTTCCCCTTCAGGAGCTCACAGTCACAAAGAAGGAATATTGTCCTTCAAGGGAAAGAGGGTAAGCAGCCTGTCCAAGGTCACATGCTATGACAGTGGTCAAGGCGGGATTGATTCAGGTCTCCTGGTTTCTAGCCCAATAATCTTTTCACAACATTGCTGTTTTCAAGGCAGTTCACTACATGGAAAACCTACTGTTAAAGGCAGAGGATAAACTAACCACAGTTTTTGAGTCCTAGTTTAACCCGATCTCTATCTATAGCTGGGTCAGAGCTTTCCATTTCCTTATTTTTCCCTGAACATTTTTATTTTTTGTAGCCATTTCTTTCTCATCCATTTTCAATCCTCCACTTTCATTATTTCCTCCGTTAAAAAGAAAAGTAAGAATACTCATAACTACCTAGCTAGTCTGCTGCAATAGGTATTCAATAAATGCTAGTTCTCTCCCCTACACATTTTGACACATTTAAATGCTCTTCTCCCTCCTTCTCTGCCCCTTACTCCCATACTTAGACCTTTCTGCTTATATTGACCTGTGAACTCTGCATAGTCAACCAGCAGAGGTAGAATAGATACATATCAATGTCATTCTGCTAAGAAAAATAGAAATTAAAAAAGTACCAGTCTGTTGAATTGGGATATCAAAAAAGTACTCCCTGTTTCCTGTCTTTTTATATCTTCAGTATATTTGACAGTTGTTTTGCATAGCTAAGAAAAATGATGTCTGTCTTCTCTTCATCATTTGATTTTCATTGTAGAAATTTGACTTCAATAAAGTCATGAAAAGGAAATTGACAATTTGTAGTGGAAGTTTGTGTTAACTTCCTCAATATCTATCCCTCCTTTCTGTCTTTTTTCATCTTGGGATCAATATGGGGATCCATGTGTTTCCAAGAAGGAAGCTAATTCTTCTGTCGTGCTCCAGGGGTGAAGCACATGAAGTAGGCTAAGCAAATTAGTACATTCCATCTCTCTGGCCATAGTGATTTATTACCTAGCAGGTCATGTGACCTCAGAAAGCCAAGTCAAAATAAATTTCAGGATTTTTGTTGGAATTGTTGGGTCAAGGGCTCTCTCTCTTCTTCTGGAAATAGGGAGTCTAAAACTCTTCCAGTCAGTGTGCTACCACAAAGCAAACCAGCTTGATGCTGAAACCAACATACAGAGAATTGCAAAGAAACAAAACCAGGGCCCTGATGAAATCATGAACCTCTAGATTAAACATTATCTAAAACTAGGCTTTTTAATTATATGAATTAGTGAATGTTCTTTATTACTTAAGCTCATGTGTTACTTTCAAATAAAAGCTTCCTGATACAGTGTTATTACATTAAAATTTATGTTAATTATGTTTATTTTTGATAGATAAAAGTTGTGATTCATCTCTGCTACCTATTCCCTGTCCAAATGCTAAAGCATATGAAGGCTTTGGTGGTGTATATGCCTCCATGTGCTTTTTCAGATGATCACCACCAACAATCATCATTATCCTCATCATCACCATGGATGAGGCCATCATATGTAAATCAAACTCAGGTGACCAAGGTTTACAGCAACACTAGAAATTTAGTGTCTCAGAGCATTTCATTTCAGTCCCATAAAAGTTATGGTGTGCTGATTAAATACTGACTGGAGGCTGAAAGAGTGCTTACTTGAGGTTTATAGGAATGGAAAGCGTGCATTCTCTTGCCACCTAATTTTTTTTTTTTCAAAATATTGCTGCCCAGGAACAGCCAAATGCATGTATTTCATGTTGAGGAAAGGAGGTGTCAGTACTTTTTATTTTTCATAATGGCATTTTCTGTCAATAATGAATTTCCTCTAGTAAATATTTTTCATATGGGTGTCTCCCAACTTTGTCTTTTGTAACTCTAGCCCAGAGCTTTGAATGTTTATACTTAGCTTTTTTCCCCTCCTTGATTCTCTAAGAAAAGGGACAATAGCCGTCTGAATAAAGTTTCAAGAAAAGAAGCAAGCTAAGAAGCTGTCTCAGTAGAAAAACAGGATATGTCCATAAGCCGTTCCTATGAAGCTGCTCCTTACACAGCAACAGGGATGACAGACCAGGTTGGTGGGACAAAATGATAGAGAACAAACTTTGGAGATAGGAGACTGCGGCTGCTGGGGTTTTTGGTGCTAAGGAATAGGTATGCAAAAAATATTTTAAAGGAATTGTGATTGGCCAAGTATTTGGTTAACCTGTAAGCTGTCTTCAGATGCAATATTGTGTCAGCACTACACCCTGGGTATCTTGGCTCTATAAGCAATAAGTACATCCTTTGATGATTTCTTTATTTCTAACATTTTATAATGAACATTTTTCAAACATAGAGAAAATCTGAAGGAATTGTGAAGTGAACATCCCATATACCCACTATCTAGACTCTACAATGAACAGTTTGCTACATTTGCTATTCATTCACCTACCCTCCTATTTGTTCATCAATCCATCTTATTTTTTGGTGCACTTCAAAATAAGTTGCAGACATCAATATACTACACTCCTAAACACTTTAGCACACTTAACATTAACTAGAGTTCAGCATTTATTTATAATACTTTTTTTTTCTAGGTGAAATTTTCATGAAGTGAATTGCCTGAATTTTAAGTGTATCATTCCATGAAGTTTGACTCATACATGCTTATAAAAGGAAAACCCCTGTCATGACATAGAACATTGTCATGGTGATTTTCTTCTAACATAAACTATCAGTAGTGCTGTTTCTCCACTCCATGCATTTATACAAAAATATTTTCTGAGTTCCTCTACAGGTCAGATGTTGTGCTAGGTACTAGAGATAGAGGGGTAAATGAGACTAGCCCTCCACAGGAGCTGACAGTTTTAGAGAAAGAGATGCCTATATTTGAATTAATTAGTTAATTAATTTAAAAGTCACAGTTGCTATGGTAATCTGTTCATATAGAGAAAGGGCCAGCCAATGACCCTGAGGTGGAGCCAAGAAGGATTTCACACTGGGCATTTTGAAATATGACAAAGAAGTCACCAGATATCTGGAGATGAGAGTGCAAAACACCAATAGTCCATGGCCCTGAAGGAGTCTGGCATGGCTGAAATACATGATGCAGGGAATGGGGTGAGGTTGGAGATACTACAAGGGCCAGGGCCAGGAGGGCCTTGAATGTCCTAAGCAGTTGAGCTCTTATCCAGAAAGAGATGGGAGGCTGAATACCTGAGCCAAGGTGACCTGGGTAAAGTTCACTCCATTTTGACTTTGTGAGAGATGAAGAGGGACTAACATGGAAACTCTGGGGACAGACAAACATTTTGGGATTAAGTGTTAAATCATGGAAAATTCTAATCCATAATCCAGGCTGTTGGACCCCAAGGGCTATGGAGGCTGCAGCTGGCTGACAAACAGCACAGAGTATCCCTGAACTGTCAAGCCTAGGAAAGTAGCCCTGAAGACAGTCTGGCCTCCAGCTCCTCCCACACCACAGCACAAGAGCCTCATGAACTAAGGTGAAATGCAGGAGTCAAGCTGGGAAATCCTGGATCCTAACATATTGTTTTTAAGTAGCCAGTTGCATCACAGTCACCTAATAATGATCATAGAATAGCTAATTAAGGGTCCTACCAGACTCTAATCAAGAGATAAACCTTGTAGCTGAAAGAGTTCAATCACTTTTGTTTACACTGAGAGAAAATTAAATGGTTACAGAAACACAGGTTTGTGTCTGCTTACATATAACCTGTTACAATCAAGGCTAGGAGCTTTCTTATGTGCTACTGTCCCCCTAAGAAGTGTAAAATTCTCTTTTAATACAATGGGAAATAATTGTGCTATTGTATGAGAAGTAGTAAAATCCACAGCGGATTCTTAAGTCAATAGCTGTAAAATGTAGAATACCACTGGTTTGAAACCAACAAAATAGCCAGGGTCTCTTCTCTGACAGGGATGCCTTTCAAACTCCCAATGAATTCAAATTATGACAAAGGTTGAAGATGTAATTCACATAGTAAACAACATCAACATAAACAAGGGCAGAAGAGTGAATGAAGAAGAGGAGAGAGAGGCTTAATAAAGAACAAAGAGAAAAAATAATTTCAGAGGAAGATATTATGCCTTAATTTTTTCCTGACTTTTTCACACAGCTAGAGTTTTATAAACCAGCTGGAACTATCTTGTTTAATCTGACAAAAAGAAGAATTACTATTATGAACTGAATGTTTGAGTCCATCAAAATTCCTAGTGTGACAGTATTTGAAGGTGAGACCTTTGGGAACTGATTAGGTCATGAGGGTGGGACGCTCATGAATGAGATTAGTGCCCTTATAAGAAAAGCCCAGAGAGATAACTCCCTCTCTTTCTATCACATGAGGATATAAGAAATTAGCATGCCGTAACCTAGAGGAGGGCCCTAACCAGAAACTGACTATGCTAGCACCTTTATTTTAGACTTCAGCCTCCATAACTATGAGAAATAAATTTCTGTTGTCTATAAGTCACCCAGTCCATAATACTTTGTTATAGCAGCCTGAAATAAGACAGTGACTAAAAAGAAGTCTCTTCTCTTTTTCTTTCTGTCTCTCTGTTTTTAAATTATATGTTATTGATTATGCTATTACAGTTGTCCCAATTTTCCCCATGTTCCCCCCTCAACCCAGCACCCCCCACTCCCTCAGGCAATCCCCACACCATTGTTCAGGTCCATGAGTCATGCATGTAAGTTCTTTGGCTCCTCCACTTCCTATACTGTACTTTATTTACATCCCCATGGCTATTCTGTAACTACCTATTTGTACTTCTTAATCCCCTCACCTCTTCACCCATTTCCCCACAAACTCCTCCCATCTGGTAACTATCAAAATGCTCTGTTTCCATGATTCTGTCTCTGTTCTTCTTGTTTGCTTGGTTTGTTTTTTAGATTTAATTGTTGATAGGTATCTATTTGTTGCCATTATATTTTTTATTGTTTTGATCTTCTTTTTCTTAAATAAGTTCCTTTAACATTTCAAATAATAATGAACTCCTTTAGTTTTTTCTTATCTGGGAAGCTCTTTATCTGTCCTTGGATTCTAAATGATATCTTTGCTGGGTAGAGCAATCTTGGCTGCATGTCCCTGCGTTTCATGACTTTGACTATTTTTTGCCAATCCCTTTTAGCCTGTTAAGTTTTATTGTTTTTTGTTTTTTGTTTTTCTTTTTTAGAAATCAGTTGACATTCTATGGGAACTCTCCTGTAGATAACTGCTTTTCTCTTGCTGCTTTTAAGATTCTTTATCTTTAACCTTTGGTATTTTAATTATGATGTGTCTTGGAGTGTGCCTCTTTGCATTCATCTTGTTTGGGACTCTGTGCTTCCTGGATGTGTGATGCAGGCCAATGTTAGCCCTTTCCTGTGTTTAGCTCAGGGCCACCATACCTGAGCTAAAAAGCAATTTTAGATGGCTTCTACTTGCCACTGGGCTTGGAGATTCCCAGGTGAAGCTAAGCTGTGAATCCTGACTGGCTGCTGCTAGTGCCAGGCCTGGGGCCACTGATCAAGAGGTAATGTCAGGAGTAGGAATTGGGCAGGGTGGCACTGGGGGCTCACTGAGGCCAGCTGTAGCTGTGTAAAAGGATTTAGGAAGTATTTTTTAAGGTCTCTAAGTTTCCAGTTAAAAACAATTTTTAATTGCCTTAAGTATGTTTATTAGCCAATGTACAGGACTCAAGGCCCTCCCTCTGCTCCTCTTACCTCTGTGTTAATTTCTCCCTTTGGCTAATCTCTCCAGGTAGTAGTTGTAGTTTCTCCAGCCTCACATTCTGGGGACTGATAAAGACCTTCTTGTCTCTAATCATTCAAGGGGATAAAAACAGTTCTCATAACTGAATCCACTTGGCCAGCTTGTCTGATATACTGATCCTTGAAAATTTTATTTTCAGTCTCTTCTAGAAATTGTTTTTCCACAAAGTCTAACTCTGCTTACACTACCGCTACATATTCCTCTCATATCATTATTTATAAGTATTCCAGTCACTCAAACATCAGCCCTGGAGACTCCTCTAGCTATCGGTCGAGAAATCCCATTCTTTGAAACAGTAATTCTGCAGGATATGAATAAGCACTGTGCCTAAAAGAAATTCTCTAGTCAAAAAGATTATGGCAAGGAGCAGACTGACAGTGATCAGAGTGGAATGGGGAAGGGGAAAAAAATGGAAAGAAGGGGAAGGTTCTGTTCAAGAAACTAATATAAATGACCCATGGACAATAGGATGGGGATTGACTGCGGGAGAAAGGGGAGGTGGGTGGGACATGGGAGAGCAATGGGAGGGAAATGGGACAACTGAATAGAACAACAATTAAAAAAATGAAGAAAAAGGACTTCTGGCAAAGATGGAGGCCTAGACTGACATAGTCCGTCTCCCTCCACAACCAGGAAGGAATACAACTACTGTAAAACCAGAAATAACCAGAAGTTCCAGAAAATAAAGCTACATGGAAGTCCAGTGTATAAAGTTATAAAGAAGTGGTGCTCATCTGGACAGGTAGGAGGGGTGAAGCCAGGGCAAAGAGGTCAAGCCATGTTGGTGGTGGCAGCTGCAGCAACGGCGGTGGGACAGTGGTAAGCACAGACACTCGTATTTAAAAAGAGGGGAGAAACACCTGGGGAGCACCCCCAGCTGCAGACCAGACCCGTCAACTCGCAATTCCAAAGCCAGAGAAGGCAGACACCTCCCCCACACATTGCCTCAGATTGTGAAGGCCGGAGGGGGTGGGGATGGAGGAAGAAGCTCCAAGTCTCTCAGCGGAGAGTAAACAGCAAGAATTCACCTTGGATCCCTACCCACACACAAAACACCACAGCATGGTGAGAAGGGTTGCCCGGTTGTGATGAGTCATGGGGTTCCATCCCCTATAGTGTAGGAGGCATGAAAGCCCCACACAGGAAACAAAGGTAAACACAAAACTGTCAGGATGGCACAGATCGTGAATAAAGATCAGTAACGAAGCTGACTAGCTAGCAAATATCTGATCTAACAGCTCAGCAGATGGGAAATTTTTCTGAAGCACAGTTCAGAGCTTTGGTTATAAGAATGCTTACAAACCTGACAGCAAATCTTAAACAAGATGAGGAAGGAATGAAGGCTAGTCCTGCCGAAACGAACAAAAATACATACGAGACAAGTGGTGAGGAAAGGACAACCAGGGATCAAATCAACAAATTGGAACACAGGGAAGGAACAAACAGTCAACCAGTGCAGAAAGAGGAAACAAGAAGTAAGGAAAATGAGGAGAGGCTCAGAAACCTATGGGACACCTATAAGCAGGCCAACATCTGAATCATAGGATTGCCAGAAGGTGAAGAAGATGAACTAGAAATTGAAAATTTATATGAAGAAATAATGAAGCAGAACTTCACTAACTTGGGGAAGAAAATAGAATTTCAGGTCCAGGAAGCACAGAAAGTTCAAAAAAAAAAAAAACTGAACCTGGGGAGAACCACACAAAGACACATTATAATTAAAATGTCAAAAATTAAGGATAAAGAGAGAATCTTAAAAGCAGGAAGAGAGAAGAAGAGAATTACGTACAAAGGGGTCCCAATAAGACTATGAGCAGATTTTTCAAAAGAAACTCTGCAGGCAAGAAGGGACTGGCAAGAAATATTCAAAGTAAGGAAAATCAAAAACCTACAACCACGAATACTCTATCCAGCAAAGCTGTCATTCAGGATAGAAGGGCAGAGAAAGTGCTTCCAGGACAAAGTAAAACTGAAGGAGTTCATCAGATCCAAACCTCTGTTATAAAAAATGTTAAAGGGACTTGTTTAGGAGAAAGAGGATCAAAACTATGAACATTAAAACGAAAACTTATCATAACAATCAACAACAGAAGCTAGGGAACCAAAACAAAGGCAGACTAAGTAGGCAACGAGGGTGGGAAGTGAATTATAGGTATGGGGAACATTTTGGGGGGATGTCAGTGGGGAGAGGAAAGGGGGAAGGAAGGGAGATGGTGCAGGGATTAAGAAGCATAGTAGGAGGGAGTGGAGTAGACAGGAAGATGTGGAGAAGAACTATATGCACAACCAATGGGCATGGCCTAAGAGGGGGGACAACTGGAGGAAGGAGGGTCACTCGGTGGAGGGGAACAAAGGGAAAAGAAATTGAGACAACTGTAACAGCAAAATAAATAAAGCATATTTAAAAAATGAAGAAAAATAAAAACAAAAATATTTTTAAATGATTATGGGAAACACTGGGTTAAACAACATTAAAAAGATTTATTTAGTGCAAAACTTCTAGTTCTTAGCGTATATGTGTGTGTTGTGAGTTTATAAGAGGAGACGTTGGTAAAAAGCATTTCCTACATTTACCTAAGCAAGGAATATTATTTCAGAAAATACCTAGAGAAGCCATTGTTTCTACAGAAATGTTTTAAGTAAAACTGACCTTGCCTATCTCCTTCAATTTCTATATGAGGAAACCAATTCTTACAGAGTTTTAATGACTTGTCAATATCAGGGGCAGGGACACAGATCCATCTCTCAAGTCCGAGTGCAAAGCCTTGTCCTTTGCACTGTATCCTTGCAGGTGCCACCTTAGGTTCTTTCTCATTCCACATGAGAAAGATCAGGGTCTGCCCTGTGGCTGGAGGCAGGGGTAGACTCTCCGGGTGACCCTCATTCTAAGGCAGCAGTGGTGGGCTGAGCACTTCTGCCTTCTGAGCTAAAGCAGCAGTAAAAACAGAAAGTTAGGAAACAAGGTAACAGTTTAGTAAATTATTTGCATAGTACTTGGTATATAGTAAACTCTCCAGGTTACTACTACTGAGATACAGGTCATGGAGAGCATTAAATATTATCTTTGGTTGGATCCCCAGAGGCAGGCACTCAAAAAAAAAAGCATGGGAAGTGGGGTAGGAGGATTGAGTGCTAGTAGTTTCTTTGGAAAGGATCCCAGGAAGCAGATAGGCAGGGATGTGAAGAAGTGAGATAGGGAGGGGAAAGAAGCCAATACAGGTGTTTTCATGTGAAGGTTACAAGAGGGGACACTGGGGATGAATTCTGCAGGGTCTCCTGTAGAAGCAGTTGTAACACATTTCAAAGATACCTTGCAAGGAACTAGGGTATTTATTAACAGCTTTCATTCATCATTGGTTAAAGTCTATTTCGAGTCATGTTAACTCCCCAGCACTCCTAGCCTGCTCTGCACAGATCAAGCATGTTCCTCTGGTCATGGGCCGGGTACCAACAGCACCAATTAAGCCTTATGGGGAAGTGACTTGCACATAAGAGATACGAGGGTAGGATGCATTGTCTCACTTAGTATCAGGTGGTCTGGCCCCATCAAATCCATTGTGGAGGCATCTTGCAGACCTTCAGCTATGAGGCTGAGGCCCCACTTCCCACTAACTGCTTCAAATCAATGCCTGAGTATAGCATAGATACTAAGGCAGACCCATACCCTGGATCCTTTGATAGGCAACTTGAGCTCTAGGACTCCATACTCCATGCCAGCCTTGCTGAACTTACAGTGTACAGCAGCCTGGGATACCTGCACACAACTTTCCATTCCTTTCTCCTGCACTCAGGATGAATTTGCATTATGGTATCATGACTCTCCCAGACTTTCCCAAGTCCCTCTCATACAGAGGATCTCTCTAATAGAATACTTGCACATTTTACTCCCATCTTGGCATCTGCTTCTCTGAAAACCAGGACTAACACATCCACCAAAACTCCCCTGATCATAGCCATTGGAACTCCACTGCAGCATCAGGAAAGGTAGTGTTCAAATTGTATAAACAAAGGATTCACAAAATCTTTTTGCCACGGAAACAGGAAATATTTCAATGGCCCAGAGAGGGTGAAAGTTCAACTGAGAATCTCTTTTACTGCACACAAGTTTTAGTGTCATTTCTCTTTTTCCCAAGTCTAAATTTTTCAGTTATCTCATTGACAACTTCTTCCTACCCCAGCTGCCAGGTCCCCCAAACACATAACTCCCATACCTGCTCTCTGCAACAACACAGAGGAAACACCAGCTAGCCCATCTGCCCGGGGGAAGGAAATATATGGGAATAACTTTTAGTATAAGCTTTGACAATGAACAATAATAATAATTTGGAAGGAATGCTTATTGCAAAATTGAATTCTACACAGTGAAACTTTGTTAATTCAATTAGTCATACAGCCATGCAGACTCTGTGACGACCCTGGATCCTAGAATGCATTTAAAGAAATTTAATTGTAGTGCTTTCTGAGTTCTAGTACCCATTAAAAACTGAGCTCTAAGGAGATAACAGTTATAAGTCGTGCCCGGCTTCAATCACTTAGTATTGTTAAGTAAACTTTGAAAGAAAATTCAATTTTTTTTTTAGTCCTTGGTTTTAAATAGTTTCTAATTATAGAAAGTTTCCTTAACTTATAAGTAAAAGCTTGCATTTTTCAGAGAAGGAAATTTTGTGGTTTTTATCTAGCAAGTATCACATATGTGTGCCACCCTAATCCCAGTTTAAATAAGGGAGAAGTTTTTGGTGGCTAGTCAGCACAGTCCCTGCAGACAGTTCTCAAAGCACTGATCATGGCCTTAGGGAAAAGGCTCCCTTATGTACTTATGTGTATAACAAACAGCAACAGTCAATTGTCCTAAAATGAAAGAAAGGTGAGATTCTGTCCCTCCTGAAAGCCAAAGGAGTGTTTCCTGCAACCCAGTTCTGACCAGATGTACCCTTCCTTTGTTCTGTCTCTTCTCTCTCAAGCCTATGGGAACCTAAACCAGGCCCCACCCTCCAGCTTGCTGAAACCTGGAGAATTGAAACCCTAGGTTGTGCTATGCTGTGAACATTCAACCTTCAATCAGGTCTTGGCCGGGGCTACAATGAGCTCAGTGCTCAAACTGGGGAAGATCTGCTTTGAAGTTCACACATGTGGCTGTTGACAGGCCTTGGGTTCTTGCTGCCTGATGGCTGGGTGCATCAATTCCTTACTCCAAAGACCTCTCCATGGAACTACTCGCAATGTGGCAACTTGCTGCCCCCATAGTGAGGACTCTAAGAGAGAGAGAGAAAGCAAGAGAGCAGCAGCCAGTTGGAAGCGAATCATTTTGTGAAATCCCATCACTTCTACTGGATCATATTGATTAGAAGAGAGTCAGTAGGTCCAGCTTACACTCAAGGAAAGAAGAATATCAAAGGACAAAAATACCAAAACATGAGGTTACTGGGGAACATTTTAGAATCTATCTACCATAGTTTGCCCTCTGGCTTACAGTGATTTATGATCCTCTCCCACATGCAAATGCACACTGATTCTTCATACCCATGGAAGCTTTAGGTATATCTCAGTCATGATGATTTTTATAAATGCTCACTAATTAAATTGGATATTTGGCAAGAATATCTTCTACTTGAATCTTGAACCACTTCCATCATAGGCAGTGTTTTTTGTTTTTTAGTAAGGGTTTTGGACTCCAAATTTATTGACCCCATTGGGAAATTAGTATAAGGCATAATCCACCTGTGTAATATGTGGGAGTGAGATGAAGTTATGGAACTTAATACACTTGGCAGTACATGGTCAGGTGAAATGGAGTTAAGTGAATTCCCTCCTTGAGCAGACCCAGGAGGGGCCCTCTGGGGACAATGAGTAGGTGATCTGAATCAAGGACTTAAGGACATGGTTTGTTTCTGTACAGTGTTCATCAGGAAAATGAGTCATAATGTCCACTTTCCAAGTTTAGAGAGATGTACAATAGATGTATACACAGCTTGGGTTTGGGAGTCAAACATTTGAATTTGCATCCCAGCGCTGACTCTATGGTGTGATCCTGAGCAGGAAGTTTAACTTCATAGGGGTATTGTGAGGACTAAATGAATAATGGCTGTAAAATGCTCAGCAAATGCCTGGCACAGGTTAAGAGATAAACCATACTATTATTGTCACGTTCACAGATTTTCTTTGAAGCATTAGGTGGGGCCCCAACTTCTCTCTTCATGCATATGCTGTGATCATTTGTTAGGAAAGCTAAGAGATAAACTTTCTAGCCCCCTGGAAGACCAACCATGCCTGGAGGACCACCAGAGATACTCTCGTTTGCCCTGGATGATCTACGCATCTGCTACCAGGCAGCTGGAGCCAAACTCTGGAGTGTCATAATTACACAGCCACTGTCATGGGAAATGAGAGAGAAAGAGGCAGATTCTGTGACTAATCTAAACCACAGTCCACAGAGATCTCCTGCAGGCAGCCAGCCCCCAACAGCAGGGCCCAGACCTGAAGTTTCTCTATAATCCAGCACCACACAGAATACTTGGCGCACAAAAGGTGCAATGAGCATTGGACCGAGGTAAGTCCCATCTTCTCTCCTATTGTTGGCACTACCCCTATCCCCAGAGAATAACAACTGCCATTTACTGAGTGCCATGCACTGTGCCAAATGCTTTCAAAATCAGCTGCACTCTCTCAGTTCCCTAGCCAGCCCTTCATCACATGGATATAGAAAATAGGTGGCAGCTAACAGTCTATCTGACAACAAAGGGCATGCATGTGTCCTACATCAAACTGCCTCAGGTACACTGGAAAAAGGAAAATGGAAGAATTTTTCTTTCATCTGCCTTCCTCACTCCCAAGGGAGTTGGAGAGGGACATCCCCTTTTTCTGGACCCGGATGTTCTCAGGATAAGGGAGCCACTCTCCCCCACACAACAGATGCCTTGCAGAAACTACAGAAAAACCCACTCTAGGCTCTGAGCCCTGCCAACCTCCACCTAATACCATGGTCAAGGAAGCAGCTCATATGAGCTGATGGGAGCCAATTGTGTACAGCTCTTCCATCTCCTAATTAGTAGTTTAAAATTAGCCATTGTGGGACTATTTATACCATGGAACACCACAAACCAGGGCTTTTTCCTTTTTTGCTGGAGAGTTGGTTCTTAAACATTTACCAGCACATCACTGTTATAGAGTAATGAGATATAAACTCTTACCATCCGGAGACAACATTCTCATCAGAGTGCAAACATTTATGCTGCTGTGAAAACTAGGAACATGTCAGATGGAGTCATATGCTGCCTTTGGGAGCCCAAACCTTTCAATTGCTTTGCTTTAAATATTACAGCTGTCATCTTGGAATTTTTCATTTACCAATAGAACCCTTAATCCATCTATAAAATATGATTCATATAATGAATCCAGGTATTTCACCCAGTGCTAAAATCCAAAAGCAATTAGCCTTTTTGTTTATTTCATGTGGGAGTTAGACTAAAAGCTAAATGAACATACAAAAAAAAAAAAAAGAGAGCCAGGCATTGGTCCAAATGTTTGAATGATGTACTAATTAAATTGTATAACAACACTGCTATCTTTATACATACACTTTATTACAGGTTGGGGAATCAGCCTGGACCTTCCAAGTCAGCCTCTGGGAGAGCACTTCTTTAAAACTAGAGGAATGGTAAAGCTTTGTAAGAAAAATTTAGCTACACATTCAAAAAGAGCAGATAAGACTTTGGATTAGATGTAAAAAGGTTTGGTTAATTTTTCTCTTCTCTCTGCTATAATATTATCTTAATCAGAGATAAGAATTTAAAAGTCTACTTATTCATGTAGTCACTAAATAAATATGATAAAACTTAAGGGAGATGCTGGGGATAATATAAAATTAATAAGGCCTGTCTCAGGCCCTCTAAAAGTCCTCAGATAGACCCAGTCTGGCAGAGGAATGAATGTTTATGAGAACATGTCGCTAAATCTGACATAGGACTCGCAGATCCCTTGTGGGTCCAAGGAGGGGTTATTAATACTGCCAGGGTGTGGAGGGAGTTTACGGAATGCTCCCCAGAGGAAAGTGGATTTGAACGGGCTTCTCTCTCATTTCCTTCATTCTATTCCTTAGGTTTCCATGATGAGTTAATGAAATATGTATTGTTGAAGTAGCTTGTTTCCAAAACTCCTGCTTGTTGTCACAAGAAAAACTAGTAATAGTAATAATGGCTAATATTCATTGAGGTTTTCTAGGGAATAGGAACTGCTCCAAGAGCTTTACATGGCCTGATTTATTTCATCTTCACAATGACATTAAGGTGAATACAGACGAGCGAAGTGAAGCTAAGTGAGTGATGGAGTTGGCCCTTGAGTCCAGGGGTCTGGTTCTCCCCTTCACACATTGTCTCGCTGGCATTACATGGCCAAGTGTAAGTATGCCATCACAGATCTCACCTTACTTATAACTTCATCTCTGTATTTTTACTTTCTTTAAACAGATTGTCTGGTACAGCAATAGATAAATTATGACATGAGCCTTGGAGTCCATCCTAGTCCTCCTCCTGGCCACATCACTAACTGGGCTGTCACATCAAGACAAGTTGCCTCTCTAGTCTCAGCTCACTACTACTCATCTCAGGCCACTAAATCCATGTCTCCCTAAACCACACACTGTTTCCCTAATCATCAGGCCCTGCTGGATCTCCAAATCTATGCATATTGTTCCTATTCCCAACAGAGACCCTTCCCCATCTCCATCATCACCCTACCCCCACCCAATCATGGCTCCTCACCCTGGGATGGCCTCTCCCTCCAGGAAGCCCTCACTGACTTCTCAACACAGGGTCAACTCCCTGCTTGGGCACTGGAGGACCCTTCATTCATTCCTAAGGTAGCATTTATCATCTGTCACACACTCAGTGTAACTGCCTGCTCATCTCACCCACTGGACCTGAAGTTACTAACCAGGGGAACCTCAGAATCAGCTAGGAACTTCTTTTAATATTGCTTACCACAGCATCTCTGATCCAGAAGATCTTAACTCTGGCCTAAAACATTAGATCTTTAAAAGTTCCCAGGGGATTCTGATAGACACCCATGACTATAAACTACCTCCTTGGCTATAAAGTGCCTTGGATTATGTACTTTTAAAGGCTGAGTTTGTGCATTGGCTCACAGATACACACGCAGAGCTGAGCACATGCCTGGCTGGGAGTAAGAAACTGTTAAGTTTTTGTTAGTTGACTTACTGACTGAATGAATGAAGTTAATTAACCTCACTTATCCTCAGTTTTTTCAACTGTAAATGGTATTATAATATCCTCTGGGGTGATTCTCCTGACTTACTTACAAGAATGAAAACATTAAGGAAATTTGAAATACAGCAACTCCTCATCCTGTCACTAAAGAACCTCTCCATTATCTGTTACAGTGAAAACTCTGCAATGAGACACAGATATAAAGGGCATTCCAGAAAGAAGAGACAATGCTTTGTTAAGTAATGCATATGGCCATTGAAAACGACATGTTACATTTCAGGGGAAAAATAAAGCTGTTTTAGCATGTTCCTTAAATGTCCCAACAGCTCTTTAACATGGTTTGTACCTGAAAGATTTTATTCCAAGTCCTGTCTTTGTCCTTCCCTCTTGGCCACCCATTTGCCATGACTCATTCACCACTCACAGAAGGACACGCCCCACCCTCCGCCCACAGGTCATTCCCACAGTCAGAGGAGCTGCTCTGGATTCACCCAATGTTACACCTTCAAAGCCGAACACCACCTTCAGGGTTCACAGCACTTCAAATGTTCCCCAGAGGAGAAAGAGCCAGCACATTCCCAGGTTCTTATCAGGAATCCTTATCAGGAAATCAGGCCCAGCCTCAGAAGCAGAAGTTTCACTCTCCTAGGAGAGACCTCCCCACCGAACCCTTTCCAGCATTCCTCCAGTTCCCTCCCATTGGGCTGCCCTGTGGAAGGCTGGACCAACCTAAGTGTCTGGGGTTCACACATACTTTCTCATGGGAGCCCAGGAAGGAAGTCTGGAAGATACAATTAAGGTAAGATTAGGAAAAGGCAAGTTCTATAAAAGAAAAGAAAATCATGCACTGCTCTGGGCTGCCTCCTGCTCCTTGGGAACTCAGGGTTGAGATGGAAGCCTGGGGCAGATGAAGGGATCTCTGATAGGTCCTCAGGCTTCACTAGCCTGTGACACAAAAGTAAAACCATTGTTCTTGTTATTTTTCCATTACAATGACTCTGAGTGTCCATCCTGCAGATTCTGGGATATAATAATTTAACTAGGCTGTCCCAATGCCCAAGGAGGATTCACATGTTCCCTAGATCTGTCTGCAAGCTCACCTGTTGCCTCTAGCAGGTAACACTGCTCTAAATCACTGGTGTTTTTTCACTCTGCAGGTTCCTCACAACAACTACTTAGTGGCTTCTCCAGACATATCAACTCCCTTTGCCCCAGTTCCCCCTAAACATGGACACAGGCTCCTCCACTGCTATCACAAGACCCTGGGGCTTGCTATGACAAATCTACCACAGGGGACTTGTCCAGGTCTTGCACATAGTAAAAAGTCTTTCTGAATCAGTATATTGGTCTTTTGGTGAGTTCAGTGAATTGGTCGTTTGATGAAACTTATTTTAAAAATCTAAAAATATTAAAATGCTGTCAACAGGGAAAAAAAATGACCTATACATTAAATACATATCATTTATATATTATATATAAAATAAATAAGTATAACTTAAGAAATTTTTACATGAAGTACACACATTTTAGTTATATTCAGAAAAATATATATACTCATTTATTCAATAATATTATTAGGTACCATTTATGAGCCAGACCCTATTTTAAGAACTTGGGAAACACCAGTAAACAAAACATTGATGGGATAATAAACATAATAAATGAAGGGGTATGTTAGAAGATGATGAGTGCCAATGGGAGAAAAAAAATGTATGGAAAGATAAGGGAATCTGAAATGCAGGAGATGAAATGGCAATTAGGTGGACAATTCAGGAAAACTATATTAACTAAACATATTCAAGAAAAACATTGAAAATGTTTATTAACTCTATTCAAGAAAACATTTCACATTCATTAAATATACCTAAAAATAATTATCAAAATAAGTTTAAAAGACAAATCAGTAAATTTAGTAAACCCAGCAAGTTGACCTGCTTCTTTACATTTGTGTAATGAAAAGACCTATTGTAGAGATTTTTCTGAAATGAACAAAGTCTACTCCAAGAATAAACTGATGACTCTAGAACAAAATTGCTAGCAACTTCTAATATTTCTCTTACCAGGGGCCAAAAAAAAAAAGAGGGGTAAATTCTGCTCCACCAGCACCGAATTGTACCCATGAAATAGCAATGAGCATTCCTAGTCACCATGGAAAACAAAATGGTCACCACAGTTCTAAGGAGAATGCTCTGGAAGAGTTGGAGTGATCCTCAGTGCGGACCCTGAAAAACAATCAGTTTAACATAGGCAGAGTGGAGAGGGAGCCAGATAGCGGCCTCTTTGAGAAATAGGACTATAGCCTATGCTTCCTTATGCAAGGCCCAGCACACAGCAGTTTCTCAATAAACATTTGTTGACTAAATGGTGGTAATATTGTGCTTTATGTCAAGTAGGTGCTAGGGAATATCTGTAAGTGATGACCAGGGTGAAGAAAAAGCATAAGTAGCTTTTACTGTGTATCCAGTACATGGTTTCATTTACATTTTCCCTCTTAACACTCACATCCACACTTCCACATTCAAAGTGAGAAAGGGTATCATCATGTAATTGATCTCATCTTTCAAATTAGGATACCAAGTCACAGGGCTCATAAGGAACAGAACCAAACCACAAGCCAGTGCTCTCCCCACCACTGTAAGCTGCCTGTCTGAAGCTGAGCCAAACTTAAATCAGGGAAGTATCATATATAAAACCAGTCAAGCTCAATTCTGTTGTTCCAAGATGTTGTCTTTAAAATAAATATTTTGGTGTAAATATAAGCACCATCTCTCTGTGCGTGTGCTATCTATCTGGTCCACTTACCCAATCTGATGCAAAAATAACCATCATCAGCTATTCAACAGATAAAACAACCAAAGCAGCATTTTTCCACTGGTTGTTATAGACACAGTCAGAGCTTTAGCTTTTCCACAATAATCTCCAACTCTGAATTTGCAACACCCCAGGGTATTTCCAGTCACTGTAAGGGATTTTGAAAGATTCTTAAAAATTCTCAAAACCAAATTAGTGTCAATGTACTTTAAGAAATAAAGAGGCTCAGCAGTAGACTTTTCAGAAGGCAGGGAGAAGGCTAGACAGTGAAGCTCAGAAATGGTGAGGACTGCTGTAATAAGCAGAGGAGGAGGGTGTGTCTGGTTCTCATTTCTTCACTTAGGTAGCCAGTTCTGCCAAGAAACAGGTGAGTATGTCATTCTCACTTGTAAATAGGCATGAAGACCTTCTTGTTAATATATGAGAAAAAAAATAACCCTGTAGACTACAAAGATTTCTTGGTGAAAGATAGGAGGACATAGAGCTAATTTTGTTTAGAGAAAGGAACGCTGAAAAGCAAGACTGTTTGTTATATTTGGGAGTGACACACAGCAGCACTTACACCCCCACTTTTGTTTCCCTGCCCTGTGGTAGACACCAATCACTAACAACAGAACTCTAGTACAAAGCTAGAACTGAGCCTCAGAGTCATTCTCAACACAACTCTCTAGAGAAGAACATGAAATCTAGTCACCATGCCCCTGATATAAAGCAAGCTACCAATCAGCATATTGATATACAATGTTACATCATGAAGGGCAAACACGATGGCAGAGGCAGTACCCAGATCCTATCTCTCTTCCTCTCCTTTTACTTTGTCTTTAATCTTCTAATTTTTCTTTATCTTTTCTAGAGAAATCTATCCTCTTCAAATTGTTCTAAATTTGTGGTCATTTTTACCACTGAGTATTCACCCACCCACACTCCCATCATAAGTATGCAACAGCTAAAGTGACATTGATGAGAAATGGCCTCAGCCTGGGAGTCTGAGAGGCTCACTTGCCCCACTCTCCACATTCCAGCTCTTTGATTTTGGGTGAATCCATAATAACCATATGAATATCAAATAAAATAACATAGACTTTGCACAATGCCCAGAAAGAATAGGCATTTAATAAATGTTAGTTCAATCTGAGGAAACAGTAGACATAGATATTTCAAGATGAATTTGCCATTCTAGTTAAAGCAGCACCCTGGTCCACCGTATTATTTATATTTCTTAAAATCCAGAGTCATCTGGGACCTCCCTATCCCTTGAGATTTATGCAAAATTAACCCGAGTTCCACCCTGCAAAGCCAGAGCCTTTAGAAGTTCAAAGCCCTTTCCATGGCCACAGTGGATGGCAGGGGCTCATGTTCTCAGGCCCACTCCCTCCTCCTGGGCTCCACAGACTCTGTTTAGAATCCCTTTAGCCTAAACACAAATCTTAGCTCCTTTCTCATCTGACAGTGAGAGAGAGAAAGAGAGAGAGAGAGAGAGAGAGAGAGAGAGAGAGAGAGAGAGAGAGAGAGAGAGAGAGAGAGAGAGAGAGAGAGAGAGGGAGAGAAAGAAAGCTATTGGGAACAGAGGAGCCTTGCTTTTCCAGTTTGTCACTGATCCTGGCTGCAGCTCTCAGGAATGTGATTTCCATCCCCAGCCTCTGTCTGCCGAGGGCCATTACCCCACCCATCTTAGAGCACAGGTCATAAAGCAACCTCCTGCCAATGTCTCTCATCTGCCACCCACATCTGGTCCACAGTGCATACTCATCTTTTTAGCCCTAACAACCCATGGGAATGTAGGCTGATCCCACTGTGGCACTTTAGGCAGCTTAAACATTTCAGATTTCTTTTAGATTTCTCAGATGTAGACTAAGAAAGTTGTAGCTTAAGCCACAATCTCACCCTACCCACCTACAACCTGCACAGAGCCTGAGACTCCTTGAAAGTTACTCCCTCTTGAGATAAGAGTTGTGTCCCCCAACAACACTCCCAAAATAGAATTCATCAATATTATTGGTTCTACATAATTTTCTTGAACCATGCCCTTCCCCCATCAAGAAATGAAGACTTTCCCTCACCTTGAAATTAGCAAGCCATTATGACTGCCTCAACCAATAGCATATCTGGTAGAAGTGACACTGCATGACTTCTAAGACAAGGTCACAGAAAAAAAAAAATATGGCTTTTAACTGGTTCTCTCTATCCAGGATTCTTATTCTTGGAATCCAGCCATCATGTTGTAAGAAAGTCCAGGCTATATGGAAAGGCTGTGGGTATAGGCATTCCAGCTAATCAATCCAGCTAAGATCCCAGTCAGCAGCCAGACAGGTGAGTGAGCAAGCCTTCAGAGGATCCCAAATCATTTCTTCAAGATGCCCCAACTGATGCCAAGTGGAGAAGAAGAGCTCCCTGCCAAGACCTGCCCCAGATGCAGATTTATGAGCAAAATAAATGTTGTGCTTGTTTTAAGCTATTCGATTTTAGAATGGTTTACTTTGCAATATTAGATAACCAGACCAAGTATGCCTATCAATTGCTGGAGATTATGTAAATATTGACACTCTATACTTCAATTCAAATTGATTAGTCACTCACCAGTCGTAGAAGTCTGGAGAGTCAGCACTCAAGCACCAGCCCACATCTCTACCCAGAGATACAAGGGCCAGAACCTCAGTTCATTCATTTATTTTCCAACCCATGTTAGCTTGGATTAATCCAACCCTTAAGAACTAGATAAGAGTGGCTCCAATGTTCTACCTTCTCATAGTCCTTCCTGACTCTTTGTTTCTGTTCTTGCTGCATTACTTCTGCCAGTGGGTCATTTCTCTGACTTGCATGTTCCGGTAGAGAATAGAAGTCAACCTCTTTCTCTCATGTTTACAAAAAAAAATTTACATAAGTCTTGGTCTGTGAAAGACATTGCTGGGTGTTTGGACAAACTGAGGTGATTAACACTGCAGAACTAGAAATTCAACTTCAAACAGTGTTATTTCTTTCAGGCACCCATCCTGGCTACCTCCCCACATACAGACACTTGAATCTCTCCAGATTCAGATTTCTCTCCACTCTCATCCTCAACATTTCCTCTTCATCTTTACTTTCCTCCCCAATTGCCTCCAGGAATTTTATGTTCAAACATTGTACTTTTCTTTCTATTGTGTAGGTTATGAACTCTCAAAGTTGATCATGTATCAGAATCAACTGGAGAGCTTGCAAAACACAAATCACTGGGCCTCGTTACAGAATTCCTGATTTAACAGGCCTAGGATAGACCTGAGAAGTTGTATTTCTAACAAGTTCCTAACGAGTGCTGATGCTGCTAGTCTGAGGACTACGCTTGGGGAGTCGTGTGTAGATTACACGTCTCTCCAGCTCTTATTTTCAAACTTGTCCCCAAGTCTACTTTTGCTCAGCAGCCAACCAGAAAAGAGTACCCATCCACTCACTTAACTGCCCAAAGGATGCCTGATAGCATCCAGAAATCATTTCTGCTGCAGAAGCCTGTTATGATTTCAACTGTAATAATTTCCCCCTCCAATTCATTTGAGAGGCAATATAAGTTAGTCTGACTGGTTCAGAGCTGGCTCTACTTATCACTAGTTGTATGGAATCACACCACATTACTTAATCTCTCTGAGCCTGGTTTCCTCATCTATTGAACTATCAATGATAATGCTTATTTCTTATGGTTATATGAACATTAATAGAGATAATCCATAAAAAGTACTAACCAGTTTCTAGACACATAAAAATGTTTCATATGTGTTAGACATTTTTCATTTGTTCTTCAAAGCTTGACCAGTCCCCTGCAGTATTTCAGGCACACTGCTCAGCACTGGGATGAGAGAGTGAACCAGATAGTAAGAGAAGGGAGAAGCAGTAAACAAACACAGGCTGTCAAGTTGATGAGGGAAAGGAGTTCTTGAAGACATCTGCTAATTCAAGACTAATTCCTCTTAGAAATAAACATAAAATGAGGGATGCATTCTAGGGGTACATAAATCCACAAACTTTGTAGAATAATGTGTTCTAATGTTGCTTTTTATTTTCTTAACATTAGCTCTAATACTTTGCTGAGGGCTTGTTCTTACATTAATAGTATATATCATGGCAGTTACTCGGGCTTCCTCCAAGTATTTTATCACTTCTAACTTCTATTGAAAAGTTATAGATCTTTCTGGTGTGTTTTTCATCACTGGTGTGTACAGACATCAGCTAACGAATGTTTGGATGGCTTAGCTAAATTATAACAACTGAATGTTAAAATAACAGGACAATGGCCACCAAAAATCACTCATGGAAGTTTGGGTGTCTGTAAACAACAGAAAGGCTAAAAACTGCTGACTAAGATCAGCTAAGGTGGTGCCACCATGTGGCAGCAGCAAAAACACATTTCCCAATTCCTTGGGTCCTCCAGTCCCTGATGAGTGCTTTGGTTTAGGTTGAATTGCATTTCAGGGGAATTGCATTGCTTAAATGTTGTGCCTAAAGTGAAAATTAGTGTTTCTATGTTGCACTGTTTCAAATCCATTGCTCAGATTCCTGTGAAATGTGTGTATCCATCATCACAATGGTCTGACAGAGATGGTGGGAGTTGCTGAGATCACACTCTGGTGTGATCTGCTCTCAGCCTGAGTAATTCTGTCTTCTGTTCCTACAACTGCTCTTTCCTTTCCAGGTAGGCTCACCTTTGCCATTCCTGTTCTCATCAAGCAAGCAGTCTCCATGCCAAAATGAAAGCAATAATCCCAGGAAACCGTCGGCAGCCGTCCGTCTCGAGAGACGATGGTGTAGCTTCTTAAGAGTCTATCTGCACCGCCAAGAATGGTTGTGCAGTCCGACTCGGGAGTGACACGGTATCTGTCTCCTCCCGTGTTGAATAGACATCTTGCGATGACGCTGGAGTGTCCTCTCCAGTGGAGCTGAAGCTACAGAGCCTGGGCAGGGTGATATGGAGGGTCTGCTGTTGCCCACGCAGCAGACCCCCCCTCTCTTCGCAGCTGAAGGATCCAAGGGAAAGACGGAGTCAATACAGCTTGGCTTCAGGTGCGCCGCAGGAGTTGCCGGTGTTGACTACAATGTCAAACCGCCTTAGGGACTCCGGCTCCGGATTTTCTGTCAGGGTTTACTCCCTTAGCCTTTCCCCTGAAGAGGTATGCCGCAAGGCAGCGGAGGTTTTTTGGAGTCAGAGTTTTCCTTCTCTGATGTGCCCTGACTGGAAGATCGAACCAGCGACACTTAGCTCGCAGGCCGACGCTCAATCCACTGAGCCAAACCAGCCAGGGTTGCAGTCTGGGGCCAACATCTAGCTTTTAAAATTTGAGGCAGTCTATTCCACAGGAATTCATAGAAATTGGAGAGAAATGTGTATTCTTTCAAATACTTCACTGTAATAAACATATTAAAAGTAGTTAACCCTCTTCTGGTTTAAGTATAGCTAGCTTCTTATTTTTTTAATATGTAATTGAATCTCTGATTTTGTTTTGAATGTAAATTTAGAAATATGATCCAGAATAGTGTCAATTTTTTAGTAACTAAAAATAGAATAGATGAGGCAGGACTCTAGAAATTACATTTTATTTTTTATTTTAATTTTTTTAAAGAAGTCAGTATCTGCTTTCCCACTGATGTCTTATGTTTTTCTTTTTTTTTTTTTTTTTTTTTTTTCAGATTTAATGTGTTTTATTGATTAAAATATTACATTTGTGCCACTTTCCCTTCCCTCTGCTCCCCTCCACCCGGTGGCCCCCTCCCTCCAGTTGTCCCCCCCTTTTAGATTATGTCCATTAGTTGTGCATACAGTTCCTCCCAACCTCTCTCCGTCTATTCCATTCCCTCCTACCATGATCCCCAATTCCTATATCATCTCCCTCCCTCTCCCCACTCCCCCTCCCTGTTGACCTCCCCCCACTATGCTTCCCTTACCCACAGTTCCTTTTCCACTCTCGTTGCCTGTTTCGTTTGCCTTTGTTTCATCTCCCTAGCTTCTGTTTTAGTAGTATATTTCAGATAGAAGGGAAATGCTTTCTAACATTTAATCTAAGTCATATTTACACTGTAGGGGAATAAAAGATCTCACTAAGAGTCCTAATGGTGAAAACATATAGTATGAATCTAATACTGTGTGGTTACTCAGATCTTAGACTTTTGGGGAGTTTATGGTATTCAATTAAGGATATTCAACAATGTAAGAAATAAGAACATAGTGACTCCCAAACCAGTAAAAAGTCATTGGTAACAAAGGGCAAATGTAATTAAAGGATCTCTGAGAAGGGAGTTGACAGCATTAGCATTATCTACAAATCACAATACGGGCATTTAGATGAACGCATTAGATTGTAACTCCGGAGTATCCAGTCATGGAGAAAGGGGGAAGAAGGAGAGGGGAGGGGAAGCTAATCCCTCTCACTTTAGGGTGGCAATTTTAGGGTGGAGAAGATAATCACTTTAGAGTGGCAATTTTAGGGTGGAGAAGATAATCACTTTAGGGTGGCAATTTCAGGACGGGCAAGCTAAGACTATAAAACCAGTTTCCTTTGTCTACTTGGCGGGCACATTCTCCTGGCTGTGAGGGTGCGCCTAGCTCTGCAGACTCGTGAATAAAGGCCTCGCTTTACTGCTCAAGTCCTGTGTCCCAGTTTTATTGTGAGCGTTTCTCACAACAAGAGGGTGTGGCAGGAAAATTATTGAGCCATTAATCTGTGGCTTGTTCTCATTGTATCCTTCCTCATTCCACAAATAAGGCCAGGCTTGTACTCTCTTGTCACAAGGGTGTTTTTGTTACAGGGCAGGAAGCTGAAGTGGACTGAAAAGGCCCTCCTCTTAGCTTATGTTATGAAAGCCAAAACTCTTTGAAGAAATTATGTTCTCTACCCAGTGACTGGGAGTGGGGGGGTGGTGATGGGGAAGCTGCTGCCCCTGGGGAGTGGCAAGAGCGACCAGCCAGAGCACCTACTAGTGGTTATGGTAGGGACTGGGTACTTCTGAAGCACATTCTCCATAAGTCCTGTCTTTTCAAGTTTTTTCTTTAGGGTAATATGTTCATTGATGGAAAGATATTATAAGAATATTTGAAATATGCAATGAAAACATTAATGGTTAGACCCAGAAAGCAAGCAGTCTCAGGAAGGAGTCTTTCCTGTTCGTAGGATCACTCTCGTGCAGACCACAGCACAGAGGCCTACCCTGGATGTACAATGGCTACAGAGAGCTTCAGTTCACATGCCTGCTCCTGGGGTTAGAAACTGGCCTTGCCTCTGGGCAGAGCTGAAAGAAGTTGGCCAGGAATGAAACATTTCTATGGTGAGCACTCTCTACTGGGTGTGGTACCAGAGCAGCTAAGACACCTGCCCTCAAGGAGCCACACAGGTCTGGGCAATGAACATGTGGTAGCAATCAGAGCACTGATAATAAAAAGCCCCTCTTCATATATTCTGGACTGGACAGGACACCTTCCACTTTGAGCCTCAGCAGTCTGGAAGAAATGCCTGTGCATTTAACAACTATCTCCTTATAAGGTATTGTTACAGAAACAGGGGAGTCCAAAAATCCCCAGAGTTTGCTGCTGGGGGATGGGGAGAAGTAAGCAGCTTTTCAAATGCTTCCACATGCCTGAGGCTGGTGACTACTGTCTTTCTTATGCAAATGGCTTTAATGCATCCAAAGCCTCAGGCAGATGGGAGTAGTCTTGAACCAGGGGACGGTATGGAAAAAGCACACAGAGCCTACGTAAAGTTCTGTGAATGGTCAGAACTGTTTGCAACGCCCACTGCGTCAGATGACGCAGTCAGGGATATATAAGCAGCTGCAGACTCTCTCTGGCTCTCGCTCGTGCTCTCACTCTGAGACTCTCTCTGGCACGCTCGGGCTCTCACTCGCGCTCTGGCTCTGGCGCTCTGACTCTCTCTCACTCACGCTCCCGCTCTGGCGCTCTGTCTCTCTCTCGCGCTCCCGGGCTCTCTCGCTCTCAGGGTCTCGCTCTCTCGCTCCCTCCACGTGGCTTGGTGAAGGGGCCTTCTCCATGTGGCTTGGAGAAGGGGTCTCCAGGCTGCTTTAAGAGGCTCTCGCCATGCGGTTTTGAGGAGGAGAGGAGATCTGCCCAGTTTGCAGGAAGAAGGCAGTTTGCAAGGAGGCTGAGAATCCAGGCGATCCTGCATTGAGAGCTGGAGGGCACCACAGCACAGAAAGGACCTCCCCAATCAGGATTGAATGATTGGCAGCTGCTGGTAAAGCTGAACTGTGTTTGGAAAGTAGGGAAATGGTTTCTGTGACTTTCCTAAAACTAGCCTGGTTTGGAAGGGGGGGAGGCAAGGATATGTGTTTGTGGGTGTTTTAAAGAGCATAAGACTTAATAACAGAAATCTGCAAATAACTAAATCTATATAACTGTTAAATAAACAATTCTTTTTCTTTTCACCAAACTCTGGTATTGAGAGTTATAATTTTGGCGGCGGGCAATCGGGCCCCTAACTAAAGAGCCCGTGGGTTTGTTTTCAACTGGAGCAGCCCAGGGGTTCTGTAACAGTATCACATATGACTAACCCTGGCTATCTTAAGAGGGATTGGGACCCTTATTACAGAATATTAATATATCAAAAGTGGTAGACAAAGACCAAAGGCAAGCACAATTTATACCTGTCTGATGTATCAAGTACTGGTATTAAGTACTGGTGATGAACTCTATTTTCAGGAGAATCTAAACTATATTATTAAATAATTAATTTGAGGATATTTGATGATTACTTACTCCCCAGGTGTTTACAGAAGCTCACTATGTGCCAAATACCTTGCAAAGTGTTATTTCTAAAAGCATGGGAAACTTTTATTCCTGCCCTCAAGGAGCTCCTAATCTAACCTAGAAGTTGGCTAAAAATGCAACATAATCTACACAATGTTTTATAGAGCACCATATGCATATATTTCCATGGGAGCCTTACTAGGAGCAAAATGGCCAAAAGTGGGCCAATTCACTGACTTTGGAAGACTCTAAGTGAATTCTTGGGTTTTATTTTTTAAAGTAATAAAAGCAATATGCTTTTCCCTCTTGTTTTAGTTTCAGCCTTTTCAGAACTTTCTCAGCAAAATAAGTATTTCTCTAAATTAAGAGTTCATGGATCTTTGAATGGATTTCAAGAAGTCAGTGAAGCAAATGAAAGCTATGTCATATTTAAGCTCCTTTCAAATAGGTTGAAAATTACCTCTGTGGAAAAAATTAATTTTTGTTGAATGTTGTTTTTAAGTGATTGTTTCATACTACATAAGGGTAGAGAGGCATGAGCTATTACTGTACTTTGTCAGGTAGAAAATAGTCATCATCATTAAAGTGCTTTCCTGTTAATATGTATGTGTTTTTGAATGTAAACTTTCATTATAATTATGAGTATTAATCCTTAGTACATGACCTGGCTTAGGTTCAAAAAACATCAAAGAAAATAAAGTAGAAGAAAATGTATTTCCTTGAGGTCATTTCAAATGTGATAAGCACCCAAAGCATGGTTCCTCTGGTGCAGCCCATATCTTGCTCAGTGGAAGCACAAAGCCAGCAAAATGAAACAAACAGCTGGTATCTTTCTGTTGTGGGATTGCTTAGTTCAGAATGCATTACTTTCATGAGAAGATAGATCGACTTGAAAAAATAGAGAAATTTATGCCAACTCAACAACCTGGACTTAGTTTATGGCATGACAAAGCAAAAGAAGCCTGTGTGTCTGGGCAGAACTGGGAGCCATTTGCATTAAAGCAGTCAAGAGATCTGTAGTCTGAGAAGTGCCAGAAGCACCACCCTATCCAGAGTCACCAGCTTTTCTTCTGCTTGAAGGTCTCAAGGAAATCTGAGCCAGGCAAGTTCCCTTCAGCATGCAATTGAATAAATGCATTGATTGTCCTCGGTATATCCAGTTCCTAGGTTTCCTGTTATATACATGCAGACGCCCATTTGGTGAGGCCCCTTTGGAAGCATCAGATGGTTAGGACAGCTTTGAAATAATGAAAAAATTCTTTACCAAGCAAAACCTTGGAAGAAAAATGTTGGTGCCATGGGCACAAATGGAGCACATCACTGACCCAAAAAGCCTCCAGCTTTACCATGTTACTGCAAAAGACACTCCACGCATCAAACTGATCTCTAGTTATCTGGAGTCACATGTCAGTAATTCTAAGAAATCATGTCCACTTTAACTTAACAGAGTCAGGACCTTAAATAATGACTTATCAATGGGACTTGTCAAGAAATAAATGCTGAAGTTCACTGGCTTTCTAAAATGCAAGTTTTGAAGCAATTGATTAACTTCAGGAAGAAAGCTTTACCTTTCTTAAGTGACTAGCAAAGCCCAGACAAATTTGACAAAGAGTTCATTCATGACTTGAGTGACTTGATTGACATCTTTGGCCAAGTGAATGAGCCCTAACTCTTGACTCAAGGTCCAGCAGATCCCATTATGGATGCTGCTGAAGAAAAAAAAAAAAAGAGTCTCTCCTGACCAGGCTGCCATTGTGAAAGGAGTATTTGAAGAAAGACGGTTATGTGTTCCTTGTATTATTGATGAAAGGGCATCTGAAGGCCAGAGCCAAGAGTGAAAAGGCTTTGCTGGCTCTTGTGCAGATACAAATGGGCAGACAAAGAAACCATTAAAGCACACTTCTGCTGGATGACCTTAAAATTGAAATGTATGGTACTGATTCTTTCTTTAATGACAAAGACAACATTTATGATTCAGACATTGACAAAGTTGGCCTCATTGAATTGAAGACAAAATAACCTTACATGAATTCAATTCAAAATGTTTTAGAGAATTTTATGTTCCTTGACTCAACCTACCCTCATCTATCTGAATAACCTGTGAAAACACAAACTCTTGCTAGCAAATACCATTGTCATTTAGAATTTGTTTTTCTTGTTACCGCCAAAATAAAAAGCATAAACTAATTGGATATGAAAGATAATTGAATTATCATGTAAAAAGAAAAAACACTGTATAATTTCACTCTCTTATTCTAACCAAAAATAGTAATCTTATGAAAATTATTTTGAACTAAATGTTGTTTCACTACTATTTGCACATTTTGAGTTACTAAGGTTTTTTTGTAAGTGGCTATTACTTTTTGCATGCAATAGTGAGATTAAGAGGATTATAAGTCTTTTAAGTATATGTTTTAATACTTAAAATAGTTTTAATAGTTAAAAAGTAGTTTTAATATTTAAAAGATATGTTTCCAGTTTACCAAAAATGTATACAGAAAATGTGTATAATGTATTCATATGCATTTTTCTGGAGAAGACATCTGTAGCTTTCATCAGATTCTTAAAGACTGCCTAACCATTTACACATACTCATGAAAAGGATTAAGAATCACTGATCTAGTTAAATATATATTTTCTGATGGGCTCTAAATTAGTAGAAGGAGACTTACGGTCAAGATGGAGGCATAGGTAGACACATTTTGCCTCCTTGTGCAGCCGTAGAAAGAATTACAACCCAGTCTCAAACAACTTAACCCTATATCTACAAGAACTAGAGGAACAGCAACAAACAAAGCCCAGAGTGAATGGAAGGAAGTAAATAATCAAGATCAGAGCAGAATTAAATGACATAGAGACTAAAAGAAAAATTCAAAGGATCAATAAATCCAGGAGCTGGTTTTTTGAAAAGATAAACAAAATTGACAAGCCTTTAACCAGACTCATCAAGAAAAAAAGAAAAAGGTCCCAAGTAAATAAAATTAAAAACAAAAGAGGAAAAATTACATCCAAGACCACAGAAACACAAAAGATTATAAGAAATTACTGTGAACAACGATATGCCAAGAAATTTGACAACCTGGGAAAAATGGATAAATTTCTAGAAACATATAATCTTTCAAAACTGAATCAAGAAGAAGCAGGAAGCCTGAATAGAGTGATAACAGATGGTGAAATAGAAGCATTAATCAAAAAACTTCAATACACAAAAGCACTGGACCAAATGTGAATTTTACCAAACATTTAGGAAAGAGTTAACTCCTAGCCTTCTCAAACTATTCCCAAAAATTCAGGAAGAGGAAAGACTTCCAAACTCTTTTTATGAGGCCAGTATTATCCTAATTCTAAAACCAGGTAAAGGCACAACAAAGAAGGAAAACTACAGGTCAATATTGCTGATGAACATAGATGCTAAAATCCTCAACAAAATATTGGCAAACTGAATCCAGAGACACATTAAAAAGATCATTACCATGCTCAAATGGGACTCATCCCAGGGATGCAATAACGATACAATATTCACAGACCAGTAAACATAATACACCACATAAACAAAATTAAAGATAAAAATCACATGATCATATCAATAGGTGCTGAAAAAGCACTTGATAAAATATAGCACCCATTGATGATAAAAACACTCAGCAAAGTGGGAATAGTGGGGGCATACCTCAACATAATAAAGGCCATATATGTGAAATCTATAGTCAACATTATACTCAATAGGCAAAAACTAAAAGCTTTCTCCCTAAGATCAGGAACAAGACAAGGGTGTTTGCTTATACCACTTTTATTCAACTAAGTATTGGAAGTTCTAGCCGCAGTGATTAGACAAGAAAAAGAAATAAAAGGAATCCAAATGGGAAAGGAGGAAGTAAAACTGTAATTGTTTACAGAACACATGATAGTGTACATAGAAAACACTACAGGCTCCACCAAAAAACTACCTGACCTACTTGACTTAATGAGTGAATTTGGCAAAATAGCAGGATACGAAGTCAATAGTCAGAAACCGAAGGCACTTTTGTACACCAAAAATGAAATATCAGAAACAGAAACTAGGGAAAAAATCCAATTTATTATTGCAACAAGAAAGATAAAGTATCTAGGAATAAACTTATCCTAGGAAGTAAAAGACCTGTACTCAGAACACTGAAGAAAGAAATTAAGGAAGACACAAATAAATGGAAGCATATACTGTGTTTGTGGACTGGAAGAATTAACATCATTAAAATGTCCATACTACCCAAAGAAATCTAAAGATTCAACACAATCCCTATTAAAATACCAATGACATATTTCACAGATTTAGAACAAAAATTTATATGGAACCATAAACGACTCTGAATAGCCTCAGCAATTTTGAGAAAGAACAAAAGTAGGAGGGATCACAATACCTGATATCAAACACTATTACAATGCCATTGTAATCAAAACAGTCTGGTACTGGCATGAGAACAGACACATAGATCAATGGAACAGAATTGAGAGCCCAGAAATAGACCCATATCTCTATGGTCAGTTAATATTTGACAAAGGGGAAAGGAGCATAAAATGGAGTAAAAATAGCCTCTTCAACAAATGGTATTGGGAGATCTGGACAGGTACATGCAAAAAAATGAAACTAGACCACCAACTTACCCCATACGCCAGAATAAACTCAAGACAGATAAAGGACTTAAATATAAGTCATGACACCATAAATGTCCTAGAGAAAAACATAGGCAGTAAAATTTCAGATATCCCACACAGCAATATTTTTGCCGATATATCTCCTAGGGCAAGGAAAATAAAGGAAAGAATAAACAAATGAGATTATGTCAAATTAAATAGTTTCTGCATGGCTGAAGAAAACATAAGCAAAATGAAAAGGGAACCAACCATATGGGAAAACATATTCACCAATGATACCTCAGACAAGGGTTTAATCTCCAAAATATATGAAGAACTCATACAACTCAACACCAGGAAGACAAAAAATCCAATTAAAAAATGGGTGAAGGACCTGTACAGACACTGCTCCAAGGAGGACATACAGAGGGCCCATAGACATAGGAAAGAATGTCCAAAATGACGAGCCATCAGAGAGATGCAAATTAAAACTGCAATGATAACCACTTCACACCAGTCAGAATGGCCATCATCAACAATCAACAAACATCAAGTGCTGGTGAGGATGTGGACTGTGGTGGGAATGAAGACTGGTGCAGCCACTGTGGAAAACCATATGAAATTTCCTCAAAAAACTAAAAACAGAACTGCCTTTTGGTCCAGCAATTTCACTGGTAGGATTATATCCCAAGAATCCTGAAACACCAATTCAAAAGAACCTATGCAACCCTATGTTCATAGCAGCATTATTTACAATAGTCAAGTGCTGGAAACAGCCTAAGTGCCAATCAACAGATGAGAGGATTAAAAAATTGTGGTACATTTACACAATGGAATACTACCTAACAGAAAGAAACAAGGAATTCCTACCCTGCACAACAGCATGGATGGAACTGGAGAGTATTATGCTAAGTGAAATAAGCCAGGCAGCAAAAGACAAATACCATATAATCTCACCTGTAAGTGAAACCTAATGAACAAAACAAACAAGCAAAATAGAACCAGAGGTATGGAAACAAGGAACAGACTGACAGTGACCAGAGGAGAGGGTAGAGGGGAATAATGGGGGAAGGTAGGGGAAGGGTCTAATCAAGGAACATGTATAATGGCTCCATGGACATGAACAGTAGTGTGGGGGTTGATTGTGGAAGTGGAGGGAGGGCAGAGTAGGGGAGAGCACTGGGGGGGGGAAATGGGACAACTGTAAAAGAACAACAAAAATAATAAATAACTGATAAAGAAAAGTATTTTGTTTCAAAAAACATACTGTAGATAGTCTTAATTTTCAAAAATATAGATATGACTTTTATTAGTCATTTTATATATATTTTATAATTTAAGTATGATCAGAATATTTCTAAAAACTATTTGGCTGTAGATAGCTTAAATAACAACTTCATTATAATGAGAAGCCTGCACTTTGACAGGCTTCACTTGCATAGACAGATTTTTTTTGTTTCTGTTTAGTTTTTTTTTTTTTTCAGATTTAATGTGTTTTATTGATTAAAATATTACATTTGTGCCAATTTCCCTTCCCTCTGCTCCCCTCCACCCAGTGGCCCCCCTCCCTCCAGTTGTCCCCCCCTTTTAGATTATGTCCATTAGTTGTGCATACAGTTCCTCCCAACCTCTCTCCGTCTATTCCATTCCCTCCTACCTTGATCCCCAATTCCTGTATCATCTCCCTCCCTTTCCCCATTCCCCCTCCCTGTTGACCTCCCCCCAATATGCTTCCCGTACCCACAGTTCCTTTTCCACTCTCGTTGCCTATTTAGTTTGCCTTTGTTTCATCTCCCTAGCTTCTGTTTTTTTTAAACCAGTCCCTTTTAACATCTCATATAACAGTGGTTTGGATCTAATGAACTCTTTCAGTTTTATTTTGTCCTGGAAACACTTTCTCTGTCCTTCTATTCTGAATGACAATTTCGCTGGGTAGAGTATTCGTGGTTGTAGGTTTTGGATTTTCATTACTTTGAATATTTCTTGCCAGTCCCTTCTTGCCTGTAGGGTTTCCCTTGAGAAGTCAGCTGATAGTCTAATTGGGACCCCTTTGTACATAATTCTTTTCTTCTCTCTTGCTGCTTTTAAGATTCTCTCTTTATCTTTAATTTTTGACATTTTGATTATAATGTGTCTTGGAGTGGTTCTCCCTGGGTCCAGTCTCTTGGGAACTCTCCTTGCTTCCTGGACCTGCAAGTCTATTCCCTTCCCCAAGTCTGGGAAGTTCTCCTTTATTATATTTTCACTCAATTTTTCAAGTTCTAGTTCATCTTCCTCATTCTCTGGCAAACCCATGATTCTTATGTTGGGCCTTTTATAGCTGTCCCAGAGGTTTCTGATCCTCTCATTGTTGCTTCCCATTTCCTCTCGCTGCATTGGTTGACTGCTTGTTCCTTCTCCATATTCCAGTTTGTTGAAATGAACTCTGGATTTTATTTCCTTTCCTTCTGTCTCGTGTGCGGTTTTGTTCCTTTCGTTATGAAAGTTTTTCGCTTCTTTCATATCTTTTTCCTGCTCTTTTGTGAATTCTGTAAGCCACCTGATAACAATGGCCCAGAACTGAGCCTCTGACAGGTTTCTTATCTGTTCATCTGTCAGGTTCTCTATCTGCTGTCTGGTGAGCTGTGCCACCAGGATTTCTATAGTTGTCTGCCTCATTTTGACAGATGCGTTTTGTTTTCTTGGGCTGGCTGTCGGGGGCAGTGCCTGTGTACGCGTCACAAATCAGCGACCGGCCGGCGCCTGCCTGTCCGCAACCTATTTCGCAGCCCTGTGGTGCTTTCTTTGGGGGCGGGGGTCCAAGATGGATTCACACAGTTATTCAGCTAGGAGACCGGGATCCGTCCTCCCGCCCCCCTGGGTCTCACTGTTCAAGGCGATGCGGCGGCCGCTCTCCCCAGCGCCGGAGTCACGCACCGGCAGGGGCTTGGCAGCAGCACCGCCAGGGGCTTGACGGATCCGGGATTCCTCGCTGCCCCGCCGCTCCCAGTGCGACCGCAAACAGCACTGCCCTCTTTAACTCTTACCTGCCCAAATGGCACCGCTGGTTTATAACTTCATATGTTGGACTTCCGTGTAGTTTTATTTTCTGGAATTTCTAGTTATCCTTTGTTTTGAAGTAGTTGTATTTCTCTCTAGTTGTAGAGGGAGACCTAGCGTGTCCGTCTAAGCCTCCATCTTGGCCGGAAGTCTAGTTTTATTTTTGAAAGAAGTATTTTAAAATAATTCTATGTTGATAAGGGGGTAATTTCTTTTCATGCTTGTCACTAAGAGGCTATGTCCTTTCAAAGGTGTCTAAATTCCTTGAACTCTAAAAATACTAAAACCTCTGACATACAAATAGTTATTAAAATTATTGTACATTTAAAAAAAAAAAAAAAGAATGGAAAGGCAGATAAAGTGTTTCCCAGACAAGGTAAAGCTCAAGGAATTCCTCATCACCAAGCCATTATTACATGAAATGTTAAAGGGGCTTATTTAAGAAAAAGAACATCAAAACTATTCACATTAAAATGACAACAAACTCACAACTATCAACAATTGAATCTAAAAACAAACAAATAAGCAAACAACCAGAACAGGAACAGAATCATAGGTATGGAGATCATTTGGAGCTTATCATCTGGGAGGGGGAAGGGGAAGAATGGGGGGAAAGGTGCAGGGATTAAGAAGCATAACTGGTAGGAACAAAATAGACAGGGGCATGTTAAGAATAGGAAAGGGAGAAGCCAAAGAACTTACACACACAACCCATAGACATGAACTAAGTGCGGGAGGGGTTGCTGGACAGAACACGGGGTACAAAGGAGGGGGAAAAGGGGGAAATTAATACAACTATAACAGCATAATCAATAACATATTCTTTATAAATGAATAAATAAATAATTAGTAGAAGGAGTCGGCCCAAATACATGTTTGAAGCATTGTCATAATAACAGTCCATAGAGCTATGCTAAAATAAAGTACATTTTTCTTTAGTTTAAATAAATTTTTAAAAATTTTAATGAAGTTTTTATTCTTTTCCCTCAGCGTCCTCAAAGTCCATGTCTGTGTCTTTGAGGTGCAAGGCAATACTAGCAGCCCTAACCCCTAACATCCATGATATACATGTACTTATTAGGGATCTTATCATAACAAAGGGTACTTAAAATAATTAGCCCTGGAACCAAATATTACAGCATCATATATATTGCCTTTCAGTTCTCCAGAAGGCTGATACATGAATAAAGAAGGAAAAAAAAGACTTCAAAAAAAAAAACAAAACCCCACAGATGAAGTCAAACACAGAGAAGATAGCATTCAGAACAAATTTCTCAGGGGATCAAGCATGTGTACACATAGACTGGGAGCAAGGGATGTGTGTGTGTGTGTGTGTGTGTGTGTGTGTGTGTGTGTGGTGTATACTTGTATGAGCATGTGAAATGAGCAAACATCAGTGATTTCTTCCAACCAAATACACATCTTCAAAAGTGGAGAGTCAGCCCTGGTGATGCTAATGGAGTAGAACATAAATATTGGCAAGCTACTTGTCAAATAGAGACTTTTAAAGGTTGGAATTTTTTAAGGAAAATGTTAACTGCAGTTAAAGGGCTAAAGTAGCCTTACCCTGATCTCAGAATCTAGAATTTCACTTGAAGCTCTAAATACCCAGGACTTGTGCTAAATTTAGCTTTACCAGCTCTGCAACTGGCATTTTGGAATGTTTGGTTCACAACAATAAATCATCATACTTGCTGAATACAGGGTTATAAGGGGACTAGCAGATGTAACCAATTAATGTATCAGCCTATAGAGCAGCCCAGGAAGCAGAGGTGAGGGTGCAGGCCAATAATAAACTGTTTTGCCACATCAAATATTAAGTGCACTTGCCCCGTAGCCCGACCTCTCACCCTCCCCACAACCCCACACACCAACATGCCTTTGCTTTCCACCACTGTTCCAGATAATTCCCATACCCAAAATCAGTTTAATTTCTACCTTATTAGGCTTTCTTCTCTATGACTACACTCATCTCTACCTTGTCTAAATTCCTCTATATCCTTTTATCTCAATCCCACTCACCTGCTAACTCAGGTTGCTATCTTTCCTATAATAAAAGCTAACACTTACTTGAATTTTTACTATGTATTAAGCACCATGCTAAATGCTTTACAGAAGTGACCTCATTTAATCCTCACAGTAGCCCTATAATGTAGTTTTTATTATCATTCACAGAAGAGAAATATTCATATCAGAAAACTAAGACTTAGAGAGGTAAAGTAACTTTCATAGAGTTCACAACTAATAAATAGTGAGCTGGACAATCAGCTGGTTGTCTGGCTCAGACATTCACTCTCTTAATGGCAAAATGCACAGCCTCTGATGTCTAATGTGCATATACTGTTTACCCAGCTCGATTTTACACTCTTCAGGGCACATGTATAACATTTCCTTCATGTCACTCTCAGAGCTGGCATTATGCTGTACCCATAATCAATCAGTATTTATTGAGGGAGTAAATGAATTAATAAGTGAATAAAATCAATGCTCCATCTTCAAAGGCCAAGAAAAATTAATTGATTTGGACCTCCAAATCACATGCAGAATCAGGAAAAAATGTTTCTGTTACTGCATTTGGCAGTAGAAAGCAGATAAATTGCTGACTTGCTGCCCTTGTGCTCAGTCTAGTTTGAAAGCAGGGGAATAGGTCTCTATGAACAACCATGACATCCTTCAGTTTTGTCCCTGGCAGCCCTCCAAGCCCCCAAGTCTACCCTGATCCTCAGAATCTACAAGGTTCAATGGGAAAGAAGGGAACAACATAGGAGTTCACCCAAGGCCAGTTCTTCCCTAGACCAATGCTGCCTATCGGATACACGCACAATGCCCCCCCCCCCAACACACACACACTCACAAAAATGACTCCAGATAGTTCACTTCAATAAACATTTATTGAGTACCTAGCCCAGAGATTCACAAACTTAGCTGCACATCACAATTCTATGAGAGATTTGAAAAACTGCCGAGGTCTGGACCCCACCCCCAACCAATTGACTCAGCGCCCAGACACTGGGATGGATTAATAATCACCCACATGAAGCTTATGTTTATTTGGGGTAAAGAACCACTAAAATTCATGCCAGGCACTGTGTGCCAAGAGCTGGATGTGTGAAAAGGGAAGTTTGAAACTAGTAGGAGAGTCACAAAAGCAATGGTAATAAACACATCATGAAAAAGTAGTTGTAATAAGTACAACATGAAGTGCTTGGACAGCAATAACAACAGAGCATCATGGGAGCTCAGAGGAGGGGTACTACCCTCAGTGAAAATTGTTGGGATGCAGAAGTGGAAGAGGCAGATGAATGAGGGAGATGTGTTTTACATACTGAGGTGCTAGCTTAGGCAGACGGGGCAGGTTAAAACCTTGTACTTTCCTGGAGCAAAGGGTTAGACCTCTGTAACCTCTGATGGCCTTCCTCTGCACATTCCCAAACATGACTGGCTCTTAGAGACCCCCGAATCCCTCTGAATCCCTTTGAATTTTATAAACAGAATGAAAGCAATTATTAAATATTAGTTCTCAAGATTTAGCATCACTTTTTGGAACTTTTAATCAACAGTCAATGGAGATTAATTTTGTCCTAAACTTGTTCAACTACAAAATAAATATAATAATCCATGTTTTGCAGATGATTGTGAAGATTTATGTATTCATTCAATAAAACTTATTGAGCCCCTATTATATTCTAGGCATGGATGAGCATACACCCAGATGCTATTCTTGTGAACCTCACAGTCAAGAAAAGAGAAATGGACATTGAGGAAATAAACAATGTGTGCAATTACCTACAGAGATGAGTCCTGTGAAGGAAACGTGTATCCCTGATGCCATGGAGCATCTAATAGGGGAACATGGCCTGGTCTAGAGGATCAGTTAAGGCATCCCAGAAAAAGTAACTCAGGCTCAGATCTGAGAGATGTTTAAGGACAAACTAGATGAAGAAAGGCTCATGAGAGACCAGGCAGGGAGAAGCCTGGGCAAAGCCCCTGTGGCAGAAATTAACTCAGTGCAGAGATTAACTAAAAGCAGGTCAGTGTGGCTAAAGCACAGATCACAAGAGTGTGCAAAACCAATTGCAAAGGGAGTCAGAGCCCTGCCATCCACAACCTTATCCCAAGAGCAGGTGAAGGCTCCTGGGAGGCCCTCAGGCTATGACACAATCAGAAATAAATTTTAAGAAACCCTCTGGCTGCAGTGGAAAAATGGATTGGAGGGGATAAGAGTGGATATGGATGGACCAGGTAGGTTGTTATTGAGGTTGTCCAGGCCAGATGTGACAAAGTTTGGTTTTAAACAGATAGAATTTGAGGTGCCAAGTATAAAAGAGAATTGAATTTGAAATAGCATATGGCACATAAATGATAACTATTTAATTAGTGTAACATAGATATTCAGGCATATAGAAACTATCTACAAAGCGAAGACTAAATGGGTCTTTTTTAACACTATAACCTAGACCAGCAGTGCCAATTTCACTTTCCTAGGACCATCATTTTAGGTGAGACCATTCATCATCAGTGTAAGAAGGTTGAGCCAAGAGCCGGAGGCCCCTTCAGAGTGTCTTTGGTAAACAGCAGATAGACCCCTGGGAAAAAGCCAAGGAACCAAGCCGCCCTTCTTAACCTAGGGCACCTGCAGAGATGCTGCCTTCGAGCCTGAAAAAAGGAGGAATTTGTCTCTATGTAGTAGACTTATAATTCCAAACCTACAAAGGAATAACAAATTCTAAACTCAGAAAGCTTTAACTGGTCCTGGATAAAAGAGAGGAGGAAGTCTAAGGCCACTATTCCTGGTCCAGAGGGATTTTGGTTGGAAAGCTAATTAATGAAGGTTCCTAATACCATAATCTAGGTAAGCTGCATGTGATCAGAGTCATATCCCAGAATGGGTAACCAGGAACCCATTTCCATGACAAACTGGCTCATCTTTTCATAACAAAATTTACCTTCTTGGGGAGGTGATTCCATAAGGTTGTGAATGGAGGCACCCACACCCCACAGGGGGCTCATTGCACAGGAGCTGTCAGCAAAGGAAGATAGAGAGCCCAGAGGCTCCTGATACAGTCACCATGGCAACCATCCCAAATCTGGTCCATTTTATTTGCAGACCAAAAAACCCAGTTCAGTGAACACTGTAGGGAAGTAGGAGCAGCTTAGATTAACCAGGCTATCTTCTGGCCCCAAGCAATCTGCAGGATAAGACCTTGCATTAGGCAAAGGTCTTCACTGTGACAAAGCAGAGGATTTGTTAAACTCTTCGGATCTCACTGGGCCCATTTAACTTCTAGTGTGGGATAAAAAATTACTCTTCTCAAGGCAGGAGGCCTGAAGTTTCACATGAATTCAGTTTGAAGTGGTAATGGTCATGGCACAATAAACAATCATTCAAAATGATTTTATTTCTCATCACCTGGGAGGTCAGGAGACTGTACAATCAGCAACTTCTGATCTTTGACTTGCCAGGTAAGAAAACAGATTACATTTTATAAATGGAAATATGTCTTGGAATTGGCTTGAGTGTTAACATGTAATTCACATATATGTTTTCCTCTTTTTTCTTAATAAGAACAGTGCCTCTGAGAACTGAACTAGGAGAAACAGCAAGAGTCTTTCAAAGTAAACATGCAACTCATTCATTCATTTAATTATGTTTATTGAAAACCTACTCTGTGCCACAGGGCTACAGAGATGACTAAGCAAGGACTCTGCTCACAGTTCAGTGAGGGAGAAGAACTTGATTAAAAAGAAACACATAAAGATTTAAATGTGTGTTTAGATCTGTGTAAGGTAAAGTCAACTGCAATGGCTTAAATAAAATAGAAACTAAATCTTGCTCATGCAACAGTGTACAGTTGGTCCTTCATCATACTGGTGAGAAAGTCCACCATCTTCAATACATGGCTCCCATGACACTCTGGTTGCTATTTCATGAAAGGCTTAGTGAGATAGACCTGGAAGTGGCACACATCACTTCCACCACAGCCAGTGGAGAGAATTTAACCATATGTCCATACTTATTCCCATAAGGAATCTTGGAAATGTAGTGCACCTGGGCACCCATATGATGTGCTACAGTCCTATTGCCAAGGAAGAGAGAGCAGAATTTGGAGGAAAATCTGACCGCCTCTGATGACAACAAAAACATACACAAAGTTCTCCAGAGACAAGAGAAACTAAGAAACACCTATCATACTCAAAAATATTTTAAATAGCTATGAAAGAAATATTAACCTATAATTCAATAAATCCTAATTTAGCAACAATGAAGTATCATTTCACCTTATGACATTGCCAAAAATTAAAAAAAATAATAATAGTGATTACTGTTGGCAAGGATCTAAAATGAAGAAGCACTTACAACTGCAGAAAGCACCAAGTAGTACAATATACCTAAAGGGCAGTTTGGAAGGATGCATGTAATAGACTTTTTAAGTCACAACAATAAAGGAAATCATGTGTATTATACTGTAACTTTCTTCATTTACCTGTATTTTAACCTAACATCTGAGCCTCCACTTCCACTAAGTAGGGGAAAATTATACCTGTCAATTCAAGGTCCCAGTAAATTCCAATTTAAAACTCAACTCTTTGGGGGTGAGGCGGAGGGGGATTTATAAAATTCAAGATTCTCTCTATAGGTGGCCTCTATAAACTGAAAATAGATTCTATCCTGAGACCTCCAAAATGAGCATTGCCTTGCCAGTACTTTGATTTTAAACTTCTGACCCCCAGAACTCTGAAGAATAAATTTATGTTGTTTTAAGCCACTAAGATTGTGGTCATTTGTTATAGAAGACTTAGGAAGTTAATGGCCCTTTCCTTTGCCCCAAAGAGCCCTCTCACCCAACACCCTGATCTGCTGGAGCAAACTGATCTGCTAGGTGTTGTGGAACCCGGGGTAAGCAGTGTAGGCTAGGCTAGTCAGGGAGACACTCACAGGCAAAGCCTGACCCAAGACCTGTGAGATCTGAATTTGCTGAATTGGGGACAGACCCTCAAACCACAAAGTGTAACAGCATAACCAATGCAGGGAGGCAGGAGTGATGAGTTTTATGGGTTATGGTAGCTAAAGACAACTGGCCAGACCAGCAGTGGCTCAAAGAGGTTCGAAAGATCTGATGAAAATCTCACGAAGAAAGCTAACATCTTCAGGCTATTCCTAATGCTTTGAGATTGATGTCAAGAGAAACAGGACCCCTGATGGCCTGTGCCAGAGACAGAATCCTAGGGCACTGACTGTAGGAAACCACAGCCATCAGAGCAACTATGAACGTGTGATGTGTGAGCACTGGACTCCCTTTGGAGAGAAACTCTGGTGCTCCTACACTTTGTTCCTCTCATCCAAACAAGTCACTCAACCTCCTGGGCTTCTTTCTAATCTAAAAAAGACTTGGAGCCCATAGATGCCTAAAGAAAAACAGCATGGCCTGTTGATATCCTGAGGTTTCTTGAAGCTCTTGGACACACAGCAAGGCCTGGCTGCAGCCTGGAGAGCTCAGCTCCACCTCTTAGAAAGGAATGTCCACATAAGCTGATGTTGACAAGGAGTAATGGGAGTGGGGGCGGGGGGTGGGGGGTGGAATTTTAAGAAGTCTGATTTCAGAGTAAACAAGAGGAGAGACTGAAAACATGAAGAACATGGATGAAAGCATTGGCTGGATGGGGATATGTGGAGTAAATGGCTTGGGTGGGAGGTGGAAGTGATGTCAACCATATCTCCAAACATTAGTTGAGTAAGGAATTATTCAAAAGGTTGGACTTTGGCCTCTTAACATGCCCCTCCAGGGTGCCTTGATCACAAAACTTACTGAGATTGAGAACTGGACTACAAATTTTCCATTCTTCTCTTTTATAAACATATTAAACAGCTAAAGATGGCACATATGAATGGCATAATCATTGATCAAGATATTCAAGATATCAAATTCCAGTGTCTTTCAACACATTTCAGGGTCATCTTTGCCACTGATTATGGCAGAGCCTGACCCTTAGCATGTAGGAGAGAAAGATTGGAGGTCAAAGC
The DNA here is from genome assembly GCF_987537825.1 of Furipterus horrens. Lineage (NCBI taxonomy): Eukaryota > Metazoa > Chordata > Mammalia > Chiroptera > Furipteridae > Furipterus > Furipterus horrens. The sequence continues at coordinate 111,262,228 of NW_028327177.1, forward strand.
AGGCAGAGATCCAGATGTGCCTAACAGAGATTGATGAGCAAGCACAACCCAGAAATCAAAGCGGGCAGCAAGTCAGGACTGTGGGCAATCAGACAGAAGAAGCAATAAAAAACACAGGCCAACAAGATCATAAAGAGAATTTCTGATCTAACCTGAGGATTCTCATATACTTCCTTTTGGAGGTGGACAAAACCCAGCATATGAGCTGCACAGTCCTCAGATAAAACCAGATAAGCTACTGCAACTAAGGAAGGGGTAATACGGTCATGAACACAGAAGATACATCATCACAGCCCCATTCTATTTCACCCTATATTTTACCATAGAATCAAGTCCCATCAAGGCCTGGGGGACTACAGCAGCATGACATTGAAAGTGCCCCTGAGCCAGGTCCTACAGTTGCTGGTGACTTCTCTGCATCCCTGGCTTCTTTCTCAGCCATAAGAAGGAACCATCAGAAGGATGGAGAAATAGCTCATCTCTGGTTTCCTGTTACTCTTGTTATTTCTTTCATTTGGCAGAAGCAGAGAAAGAAGAAAAATCATGCCTCTTAAGTGTAAAAATTTTATGACTCATACTATTCTTTAGTAAAAGTAGCTTTCTTCTCAACTCCTAGAGACACCTTCCCTCCAGTTAGGTGTTTCCAGCAGTAATTGCTGGTTAAGTATTATTGGAAATTTACATCCTTTGCCACCCACACGACCTGCACACTTTAAGCTGTTTCTGACATAAACTGCTCCAGAAAGTCTTTTATAAAGCATGTATATCCCTTGCCATGGAATATTTTACCCCAACATCTAAATGTGGATTTTGCAGTATAAATGTAAAATGATCGCCTCACGGGGATGCACCCCGTGGGTGTACAAGAAAGAGCTCAGGGTTATCCTAAGGATCAGAAGGCACAGATCTGGGAGTATGTACCAGCGGGGCCCCACTTCTCCCTGAAGGCTTGAAAAGGGAGCCCTGGGATGAAGTGAATGGTGTGGATGAGGCAGCTATTCTTCTCAGATTCAACCTGATAAATCCACCAATTACAAGGCACCCAGGATCTGGGAAATGGCAAAGCAAGGGACCTTGGGTGGTGACTGCAGCATGTGAATGCCAACCAGGTCAGATGTTCTCTGCAGCAAGACTCCCCTGGGCTGAGTAAAGGAAGCTGTGGGCTCAGACGAAGGAGGCTCAAAGGGCTGAGAAAGGAATCTCATAAGCTACAAAAGAGAGAGGGGAGCCATAAAGAAAAATATCCCGACTCCTCCAGAGAAACCCAGGTAGTCAGAGTGAGGGTAATATTTATAGTTTGGGCAAAAGCAGGGTAAGTTTAAAAAAAAAAAAAAAAGGCCAAGAGCTTACAAGAGAGATAAATCTGGGTATAAGACCCAAATCCACCATTAACATTAAACAGTTAATTTAGCCTCTCTGAGCCAGTTTCCACATCCATAAAACAATAAAAAGAATAATGGAAGTGATCCATATAAAGCACTTAGCACAGTATCCGGCACACAAGTGCTCAATAAATGTTTGCTCATTTTGTCCTCATTGTCATTATCATCACTATATTTATTGTTATTGTTATTAGAGAGCAGGACCATGTCTCATTCCCATTCAATCTCCAGCGCTAAGCCCAGAGCCTGGCATATAGAATTCTTTCAGTAAATGTGTGGAATGACAGAGGGCAAGGCTGGATTCATGACCCTGCAACCCATGGCATTGCACCCGGCCCTGTGCTTGCGAGGGCACCATGCTTGGTTTAATGCTCTGCTGTGGATGTCTTAAGATTCTTAATCATTTTTGAACAAGGGTTACACGATTTCACTCTCAGAGAGCCCCACCAATTAGGTAGCTGCTCCTGAGTGAGAATAAGGATTAAGGAATATATAAGGAGGAAACTAAATCATGAATAATTTGGGGAGAAATCTTCAGAGAGGCTACTAAGAACTATGGTGCACCAAGAATTTCCTCTCCAGAACACAAAGGTCTTCAGGGGAACCAGCAATCATCCACTTTGAGTTTTCATTTTGCAACATATTGGAGGAATGTTTACCTAAAAATGTCTGGGATCTAACCTGTTCTTGCCCAACAATATTTCCAGACTTTACAAACCTAAATTTTAAGAGATCAAAATAATAAGAAAGAAAAGCCAATTCAGTCCCACCATTTTATGACTGCTGGCTCGTGCTTTTGCTTTCTATTATATGGATGAAAAAAATGACAAGCATAATACATATTATTTCACAATCACAAGTCAATGTTTTGTTTTGTTTTTAATCCTCACCTAAAGGTATGTTTATTGATTTTAGAAAGAGAGGAAGGGAGAGAGAGAGAGAAAAACATCAATTGGCTGTCTCTCATATATGCAACCCTTTGGTGTATAGGACAACATTCCAACCAACTGAGCCACCCAGTCAAGGCACATGTCAATGTTTTAAGACCATTTTTTCTGTCAAAACATATGACCTCAAACATTCACAGCTCATGTGTTGCCAGGCAGCATTCTCTGGCATCACTGAGACCAGCTGCTTCAGTCCACACTATCCAGTCCCTGCTGGGGTCACCAGTTGCAATATCACTCCCAGCATTGCAATTCTGCCTGTCTCAACCATACTTACTTTTTACATTGACATGGATTTATTTTTAATGTGACCATTTAAGCCCTTTCAGAACAACTTCTTTATTTAAATGTGTTTAGGGTTATACTCCCAAATGAGCTATCATCTACTGTCTGGGTTGTCATATCATTCGTCCACTCAACCTGTGGCCTATCTTATGCCAGGCACAGGGGACATAGAGATGAGAGCAAGACTATTTCTGTTCTTAAGCAGTTCATGAATGAGCTAGGAGAGCCCACAAGTACATAGGTTCAAGACATTAGCATAAGCCCCTAATCCAGCTAGGGGGTAGAAAAAGACATTCTGCATGATGGACAACTGAGTAGATTTTTGAAGACCAAGCAGAGGTAAAGGTGTTCTGGGAAAACAGCAGCAGCATGTAAGGTATAGAGTGGAAGAGCTTGACTTATTCCCACAAATTTAAGTGCTTCACTCAGTACCTCTGGTGTGTAGAGAGCAAGAGAAAGGGAAGGGCAGGGTAGGGTAAACAGGAATTCCTGGGCCAGGCTAATTTTGGTCTTTATCTGGAGAGCAGAAAACCGTGAAAGCATCTTTTTAACCTCATTAGATTTGTGATGCATGGAAACATGCCCCCTCTGTAGGGGTGCAGGGGGACTGAGGAGGTGAGAAAGGAGCTACATTTCAACTCTAAGTCAGCTTTTGTTTGCTAACAGCTAATGAATGATTTGAGGCAGCCTGCTACAGGTGTAAAGAGGGATGTAGGGCCAGAGCTAGGTATTTACAGGAGATTTTTAGGAAGATTTTCTCAACTAGGTATGAGGTAATCATCTTTTCCTTTCCCCATGAAATCTCCTGTAGAAATTATATTCATCAAGGCTTTTAGAGTAAAATTGTTGGGGGAGTCGATGTGACCATGTACAAAGACCAGTTTCACTGCACACGTAGAGCTTGGTCAAGAGAGACTCAAAGAAGCTCAGCTACTTCCAGATGATATAAAGGTCACCCGGCCACCCTGAAGGTGTCTGATCCCCAGCTGAGGCCTGAGGCTTAGCCACACAGTGACTCTTCTAATGCATCTCCAACTTCTCAAAGTCCTTCCGAATGTAGCAATGATGAAATCTGACACATATTTTCTCCAGCACGGAAACGCATTTATGCTCCTGAAGTTAAGTTTGTAATGGGTTTTGCTCATGGGGATGATTATTTTAGTGCTGACTTTTTAAAAGGCAATTGATAACGAGTTTACCCAGCCAAAAGAGCTCTGGCAATTATCTGCAAATTCAGACTCTGTGAACAGCCAAACCAGATCATTTAAGACCCCCTGAATCCATTTTGGGGGCCAAGATTATCCAAACTGACAAACTAAAAATGAGATAATTTATGCTAAAATTGTGCTTATGAAATCAAGATGCTACTCTGGCTGGCTGCTGCTGGAAGCTGCCGCAATCCCTTCTTCTCTCATTTTTTTCCTTCATGAGCTCCTTCCCTTTCCTATTCACTTTCCCAGTTAAGGTGGTAGGAAAGGGGGGTGTTTAAAATGTCTTAGGAACCTAATGAACAAAACAAACAAAGGAGCAAAATAGAATCAGACACATGGAAACAAGGAACAAACTGACAGCAGCCAGAGGGGTGGGGGGAGGGCTATAAGGGTGAAAAGAAGGGGAAGGGACTAGTCAAGGAACGTGTATGAATGACCCAAAGTGTGGGGATCGGCTGTGGGAGCGTGGGGGTGGGGGGCTGGGCAGAGGTGGGCAAAGGGGGAAAAATGAAGACAACTGTAATAGAATAATAATAAAATAATAATTAATTGAATTGAATTGAATGTTTTAGGCCTGAAAACTTCCCAGGGTAGTTTTTAAGTTTTTCATGTGATGCTTGAACAATTTGTAGAGAATACAAAGGTCTCCAGTGTCAGGGTTTGTTTTTGTTGTTGTTGCCTGGTTTTTTATCACAGTTCTGGGCAAGGCCTGGATTTTGGAGAAATCTCACCAATGAGAAGAAATAAAGTCCTGAAATAACTTATCTCTGCCAAGATTTTCAGCACCTCCTGCAAATAGTCTGCCAACTGGTTTTGGCCTTAGACCTGGGCACCAAGGCTTCACAAGCGGGAGAAGAGGCCAGTTCATGAGGGCGCCTGACTTGCTCTGAAGATTTCCTTCTGGAGGCTTTCTGGGCTCAGAGCATTGGGACAGTCCTTGAAACTGAAGCCAACTTAAGTCTAGCCACCAGGGTGCTGGCCCACCAGCCTGGTCAAAAACAAACTGCAGTGTAGATCTAGCAGAAAACGAGCTGACTCTGCTCTGGTCAAATATGTGGATTAAGTACACACATTGAACTCCTCCCCTCCCCAAACTATACAAGTGAAAGGAAACAAATAAAAAAGTACCAAACAACCAAGACCAAAAGAATGGGAAGGTAGATGAGAGTGAAGGATCAATTTCAACAGGTATTGGAGACCAGAAAGCAGATGGGTGACTGGTAACTTTCTTAGAGAGCTGGGGAGCTCCACACATGAGAAGCAAACCACTTTGTCCCACAGTCACATAAAGAGATGTAGGCTTCATGAGCAAGCACCAAGTACTCAAAACTGGGGTGAGATGTGGACTGAAAATCACAAAAGTTGCTGAAAATCTATATAAAGAGCATTTGGATTTTCTAAGCCCCGACAGCCATCACAGGCAACCAGGCACCATTGACTCCCCTCCCCTCTGCAGGAGACAGAAGGTTTATTCTTCAGGAAAGATAAAGCAGAGGCTTCATGTAGAGGTCAGGGATTAGGTGAAAAGTGGAAATAGGGGATTAGGCAGAGGCCTAAAGACTGAACTGTTGAGCCCCCAGCCTGTTTCCCTACTCCGCTCTCAGGAGCAGGCATCCAGGAATACACATGTCCTGGCAAGAAATGGAAAGATTTTTCTTTTTTTTTTTTTTTTGGCTGAAAACGTTTTTGGGAAGGAAACTAACTTTTCTTTGTAATTTCTTACATTTCTTTTTTTTCTTTATCATTTTTATTGTTATTCTAATACAGTTGTCCCAGTTTTTCCCCCTTTGCCTTCTTCTGTCATCCCACCCCCTGCTCCCACAGTCAGTGCCCACACTGTGGGTCATTCATACATATTCTCTAGAGGAAATTAACCACTCCCAAGAATGAGCTTATTATTGATGTTTGGGGGCTCCCCTATAAGGTCATTGTCTCACCCTCTGATTATAACACAGAAAGAACAATAGAGAAGACTTATTCCTCCCTCCCTGTCCCCCTTCACAGAGCTTATAATTGGCCGTAATTGTTTGTTCCAATCCAAAACAGAGATACCAAAACAAGGGAGGGAGGGAGGGAAGGAAGGAAGGAAGGAAGGAAGGAAGGAAGGAAGGAAGGAAGGAAGGAAGGAAGGAAAGTGTTAGAACATGACGGTAGCTGGACTACCCACCTGGACTTTTGATGTATGAAAATGAACTATATGCAAATTAACCTGGACCTAGCCTCTCCCATAGGAAATAAAAATAGACTTTGCTCATTCTCAGAAGAAATGTTGATGGACATACCACCACATATTGACTGGCCTGGTGGGGGAAAAGCAGGGAGATGTAAATAACCTGCTGAATGTGTTGACGGGTAAACTCACCCTAACCAAAATGTGTATTTGGCAAAGTGTGGAGACAGCGCCTACAGGCACACAGGCAGGCAATCCCTATGGGTCCCATCCTTCCCCTTTTCCTTTTCCCTTTCCCTCTCTTCCTTCCCCCTTTCCTTACTCCTATGGGCTCTCAAGTTGGTCTGGGAGTTTCCTCTTACCTCTAACCCCTTTCTCTCCCTTCCTTCAATAAACCTGGTGTAAAATCCTAGACTGTTCTCTGGGTGATTTCTCAGAACAAGACTACCTGACAGAAGGAAGGAAGGAAGGAATGGAAAGGGGGAGAAAAAAGAAAGAAAAATTCCAGAACCAAAACAATAACACCATTGACACAAAAGAAAACTTAAAAAAAGTAATCTCAGAAATATAGAATTTTAAAGGGACAAAGAAGTAGCAAGGTTTTTTGGGGGGGGTGGCATATGACAAGCAAAATCTTTAAAATGAGCTAAAAGAATAGATATAAAATCAAGACACTCCCAGAAAATAGAGCAAAAGATAAATAATTTAAAATAAAAGATCCCTGGTTGGTGTGGCTCAGTGGATTGAGTGCCAGGCTGCAAACCAAAGGGTCACCAGTTCAGTTCCCAGTCAGGGCTCATGCCTGCGTTGCAGGCCAGGTCCCCAGTTGGGGGCACATGAGAGGCAACCACACATTGATGTTTCTCCCCTTCTTTCTCCATCCCTTCCCCTTTCTCTAAAGGTAAATAAATAAAATCTTTAAAAACTAAACTAAAATTTAAAAAAAATAAAACTAAAGAAAAAACTAGAGAACTTACCCAGGATATCCAGACAGAACAAAATTAAAAGAATAGAAGATATTCTCAGAGAACGTGTATAAGAACAGAAGGACTTGAGTTTCCAGATTTGAATCGTCCATGGAGTAGCCCACAAAATTAGGAATAAAAAGCACACTTCATCATGACACTTTAGAAGACTGGCTCAAGTAGAAAATCCTTTAAAAAATCAAACATATCGATTCAAGAAAATAAAAGTCCAAAAGACATTCTACTTCCCAAAAACAAAACTGGATGCTAGAGAATAGTGTGGTAATGCTTTCAAAAAGTCTGGGGGGGTAGGGGGTGTTGGGAGGTAGGCTTTCAACCTAGAATTCTATAAATAACTTAACTATCAATGAATCATAAGGGGTGAAATAAAAATATTAGACACAGAGCTCAAAATCTTTTTATTTACACACTCTCTCTTAGGAAGCTACTAGGGGACATGCTTTGGCTAAAGGCAAAAGGAAAGTAAAAAATGAAACCAAGAAAGGAAGGCATGGGGATCCAGAGAAGAAGGGACCTGACCCGGAAGCAAGGGGCAAGGAAATCCCAGAACAATCTTTAGTAGCCTGATGAGCAGTGAGGTCTGATGGAGCACAGTGGAGGACTGAGGAATGGAGAGCAATAGTACCTTGCTCTGTTCAGCTGTGAAGAATATCTGCACATTTATCATAATACAAACATTGTTATAACTACTTTGGAAGCGTGAGGGGTGGTGATATAGGAGTAAGTAAAGACAGCTAAGTCTTCAACTGTCTAAATGGGATTAAGTGCATACTGCATAATATGGTTCAATGAAGAAAGAGGAAAATCACCACAGCATTTAGATATATGGAGGAAAATATCTGAAGAAGCCTCTTCAAGATTGGGGGGGGGGCCTGGGAGATGTGTAGGAGTTTTTTAATTCTTCAATAGTTAGTAATATGTAACTATATTCCATGATAAGAATAAAATTTAAGTAAATTTTTAAAGTAATTTCAAGCATCAGTCCATTTTCCACATGCATAAGAATGATTTGAAATCTTCACTCAATTCCATTATGACCCCTGAATATCCTTCTTTTCCACACTTTTCTCATGAGTTGTTCCATAGAATTTTTTATCAACTTCTAGAAAGACCTTTTTCTCCCTTGTCTCCAGTGGTAAGAGGAAAAGGAATATTAGATGAAAATAAACGGGAACCCTACTGCACTGTTGGTGGGAATGCAGACTAGTGCAGCCACTATGGAAAACAGTATGGAATTACCTCAAAAAACTAAAAATGGAACTGCCTTTTGAACCAGCGATTCCACTGCTAGGATTATACCCGAAAAATCCTAAAACCCTAATTCAAAAAAACTTACGCACCCCTATGTTCATAGCAGCCCTGTTTACAATAGCTAAGTACTGGAAAGAGCCTAAGTGCCCATCTGTAGATGAGTGGATCAAAAAACTGTGGTACATTTACACAATGGAATACTATGTAGCAGAAAGAAAGAAGGAACTCCTGCCATCTGCGACAACATGGATGGAACTAGAGAAAATTATGCTTAATAAAATAAGCCAGGCAAAGAAAGCAAAATACCATATGATATCACCTAATACAGGAAACTAAAGAACAACACAAACAAACGAACTAAATAGGACAAAGAGTAGAATAGTAGTCAATAGGGGGGAGGGGGGAGGGAGAGAAGGGGGATAAGTAAGGGATGGGTCTAGTCAAGGAACATGTATAAATGACTCATGGACGTGGACAACAGGGAGGGATATGATTGTGGGAGAAGGGGTGGGTTGGGTGGGGGGGAGCAATGGGGGAAAAATGGGACAACTGTAATTGAAAAACCAAAAAATAAAAGGAAAAAAAAAAAAATACGTGAAGTCTAAAACAAAAGTGATAAGCCAGGCCCTTGCCCTACCTTCCTATGTAAACAGAACAAAATTAATATGAAGCCTGTCTCCAACTGCATTTTAAGAGTAGACTGGGCTGAAGGCTAGTGTATGAAGGCTAATGTATGAGACTAAAGTGGATGCTGGGAGCACAGGAAGAAAGAAGTCACAGAATCAAACTTGAGTTTCTCCCTCTTATCTTTTTCCCTGTCAGGAATACCATCAGGGAAAATGGCCCTAGAAAACCCACCCCAGCCTTTTAACTGTGCTGAATGTTGCTGAATCCTTGCATCCATAAGAAAATTATGTTAGACTGAAACTTCTTCAAGGTCCAGAAGACCAGAGAGACATGCTATCACCCAGAAAAACTAGGAAGGACAAGTCAAAAAGATCTCTGCAATGAATTCTGGTGATACATCTACATTGGGCTGAAATGACTACAAATTACACTGAGGACAAGACAGGCAGAAGAATATTCTACAGAGCCAGCAAACAATCCACCTACTAATCTCATCCCCAATACTCCGAGTGAATGTAACTATTGAGTTAGAGAGAATGAAACACCTTTAGAACAAGCAATGAATAAAGTTAGACAACACTATATAGTAAGGAGGCCAGCCACGGGCTCTGCTCAATACTGATGGTGACAGAGACAGGGAAGAAGCTCCAGCTCTCTCAACAATATTCTCTGCTAATGAGGCATAAGATTCTGTTCCCTTTTTCTCTTTTCCTCAATCATGAAACCCCTGAACTCAAGTCTTTGTCCTCTGCTTCTGGGATGAGAGGGGGCAAGGGTGGTAACTTGGTTCATATAGCTAAAGAAACAAACCTAAAAGAATAAAAACTAAAGGAAATAAAAATAAATTATAAGAAACACTCATGAAAGGCCCTTCAAAAGGATAAAACGATTTCAATTTTACTCTGTCTCACTCACTTCTCCCCACTTCCTCCCAGATATACCTGCATATCTATACATTTATACAGGGTTTTTTTTTTTATTATTTAGTTAATATGAATTACAGGCCTCATACTTCCTCCCTTCTAAATCCAAAATGAGGAAGCTTTCTCTTTTCTCTCGCTCCCCTTTTTTCTCCGCTCCCCCTCACCAACACGATTTACATTCTCAATGTAATGTATTAAAAAGTTGACAGGGACGAAAGGATTCACACGATGTCTGCTAAGAAACCCAATTTCCATGATGAATTGCCCGAAGCCCCTGAATCACAAACCATTTTTTCTGCTGCTCAGAAGTTGGGTTTTTTTTTTTTTAAATCTTCTTAAAGCCTCTTTCCTAATCTTCAGCTAGAAGAGATGGGTGAAAGGACTTTTTTTCTAAACTAAGGAAAGTATTAGCATCTTGGTTGTTGTGCATCAAATTTGAAAATGCAAGGGTAGTAATATTTCAAATCAGCCATGGTCCAAACCTCTCAATAAGTGAGTGTGCTCTTTCCTGTTCTCTCCCTCTCTCTCTCTCTCTCTCTCTCTCTCTCTCTCTCTCTCTCTCTCTCTCACACACACACACACACACACACTTGCTTCCTGACCCCCACCTCCAATCTTATAGCTTATTAGGAGGCGCTTCTGGAGAAAAGGAAAATTTAGAATGATTCTTTAAATATTTACCCTCCTTTGGACGACTATAGAATTCCAAAAAAAGATCCACTTTCACAGAGTTGCCTGAATCACCATATATAGGTGAAGATTTCAGTAGCAAAACCCTAACATAACTCACATGAGATACACCTGTCGGCTCATGATCAGAAGCTGTGATTAGAGCTGCATTTGCATCATATTGAGCATAGTCTCTTAAGACTTTGGATTGCATTTGCATAGAGGAGTTCACCCTGGGCTGCCCAGTACCAGAGGGGTGAAGAGGAGCTCACAATCCATCTGAGCTCTTGCTGAGGTTTTTGCTCTTCATAAAAAACAAAAACAAAAACCTACTCTTTCCCAAACATTCTGGAAATCTGAGACTATTACGACTACCTGCATTTTCAACTTCACATTTTTTCTGTGTGTTGGAAAGAGTCTCACTCTGGGCTTTCACTGCTGCCCAAGCTCTCTGGCTTTCCCTAGGACACACTCCAAATCTTACCCCAAAAGACAAAGCACTAACAAAACTTTAAAAGAATTAAATAAATTTTCCTTAAAAGATATATTCAACATTATACAAGCAAAAAAGGGACTCTGATATTGTCTATAAATTGCCAAACATCTGGTGATATATTGAGACAATGAAGAGTTCATACTCAAGAATAGAGTTTAAGTTGGAAGTCACAAACCTCAAATTTGAGAAGAAGCATATGATAGCTATGAATTCTATCTCAAGAAAAATTTCCAGTGCAGATATTGAGAAAAATTTTGCAATTTAAGAGAGGTTATGAACCTAGACTTACAATGGAAAGAAACCCAATTTTGCAGGTGACAAAACTGAGGGCTTTTGAGAGAAAGGAATTGACTTCAGCTGCACAGCTAGTGAGTGATAGAACCAAGACCTGGTAAGGTCTGGTTACTAGTTTATATGAGGTCTGTCCAGAAAAAGTCCAGCCATCATTAACATAACGAGAATGGTTTGCAGGACATCAATGTAACCTGGCAGCCAAAAGGAGTGGACTGGAATGCACATGCATGAACAAAGTCAGGGGGTTGGTAGGTGTCATTGAGTGAGCATGTGTACTGTGTGGCCTATCATATTCAAAATGACTGAGCAAGTAGAGCAACAAACTATCAAATTTTGCATTAAGCTTGAACATTCCTTTGTGGAAAGTATTTGGATGATTCAGAAGGCCACAGCTATGGGCAACTGGTGATTGGCAGCTTCATCACAACAATGCTCCCACTCACGCATCATGTCTTGTGCGGAGTTTTTTTGTGAAACATGAAATCACCCAGGTGACTCAGCCCCCCTACAGTCCAGATTTGGCACCCTGCAACTTCTGGCTTTTCCTGAAACTAAAATCACCTTTGAAAGGGAAGAGATTTTAGACCATTGATGAGATTCAGGAAACTACAATGAGGCAGCTGATGGCAACTGGGAGAACTGTGTGAGGTCCCAAGGCACCTACTTTGAAGGGGCCTGTGGCATCATTGTCCTTTGTACAATGTTTCTTGTATCTTGTGTCTTCTTCAATAATGTCTCTATTTTTCATATTACATGGCTGGTTACATTCTGGACAGACCTCGTATATTCAAAAAACTGCTCAACTGTGTCTAGATAATGCATCTGGGTGACTGAGTGAGGACTTTACAACCACACGGCTTCCCCCAAAGATTATTTCTCCCAAATATTGTCTGTGTCCTCCTAACCAAGGAGAAGTAACACAGTGAGCATAGTTAGAAAGGGACTCTTGTTACCTTTTCAGATCAGCTTTAGGAAGAGGACTTAATTGGCAACCTCATTGAAGTCTTCAAGTTGGCTTGATTTGGGGATAAAAGGACATTATCAGGATTCAGTGTCTCACTGCTCCTGGAGAGAGGAGGGTAAGTTTGGCTTGAATGTGATAGTATCATTTAAAGAAAAATCACTGGGCAGATCACTCATATTTGCTTTCCCAAACAATCCTTAGGGAGTCATTATTCTTGTACTACCTATATCCTTAGTCAAAGAGATAGCTGCATGGGGAAAATTAAAAAGAAATAAAGTGGCAATACAATGGAGAAAAGATAGTCTTTTCAACAAATGGTGCTGGTACAAATGGACATCTACATATGAAAAAAGAATAAAAACATGAACCTACATGCTTAACAAAAATTGACTCTAAATAGATCATAGAACTTATTATAAAGTGGAAAACTATAAAACTCCTAGAATAAAATGTAATAGAAACTCTAGATGCCCTTGTGTATGGCAGTAAGTTTTAGAGATACAACACCAAAGGCATTACCCATGAAATAAATAATAAGTAATTGATAAGCTAGATTTTATTAAAAATATTTTTTAATATCTGCTTTGCTGTGATAATGTAATATAAAAAATATATATTATTTTCATCCTCAAGTTTTGGCACAAGGCTTCTAAAACTTTTGGAATTTTCTGAGTAATAGAAATGAGAGGGGCATCTTTTGTTATTCATAATAAGCCCCCTTTCAATGGCATCTGAGTTTATTATGCTACTGAAGTGACTCTTATTGGGTCCCTAGATAACTTCAAGATGAGGCCTAGTTACCAGAGGAATAAATCCAGTAATTAGAGTGCTAAAACTTTCAGCCCCACCTTCTGACCTCTGGAGATTAAAGTAATCATGAATGGTCAATGATTTAATCAATCATGCTTACAAAATGGAACCCCCATAATAAACAAAACAGCAGGGTTTGGAGAGCTTCCCAGTTGGTGGATTTAATGAAGTACAGAGAAGATGGCATGCACAGAGAGGACATGGAAGCTACATGTACCACCTTGCCCATATAGGGCCCTATGCATCTCTTTCATTGGGCTGCTTATGAGTTGTATCCTTTATAATGAACTAATAACAGTAGATAAAGCACTTTCCTGAGTTCTGTGAGCTTTTCTAGAAAATTGCCAAACTTGAGGAAGGGGTGGGTGGTTGTGGGAACGCTCCAGCTTTATAGCCACATGGACAGAAGTACAGGGGGTCTGGACTTGTGATTGGCATCTGAAGATGGGTGTAGTCTTGTGGAACCAAACCCTTAACCTTTGCAGTTCATGCTAGCTGAAAATAGTCTGTGTCAGAATTAAATTGGTCTTTAGGACACTCAGTTGGTATTTGCATAAAGTTGTTTGGGGTGGAAAACACACATATTTGGTGTCAGAAGTGCTATGAATTTAAAAAAAAATCATACCTGTGAAAGAAACCATCAAGAGAATGAGAAAACAAGCCACAGAATGGAAAAAAATATTTTCAAAATACATATTTAATAAAGGAATGTTATCCAAAATATAGGAAGAACTCATAAAATTCAACAATAAGGGAATAAATAAGAAAATGAACAACTTAATTTTAAAAGTGAAAAAAAAAAGACATTTGAGCAGACACTTCACCAAAAGAAAATATATGGATGGCAAATATGCATATGAAAAGATGTTCCACCTCATATGTCATTAGGAAAATGCAAATAAAAACAAAAATAAGATGCTGCTATACACCTATTAGAATGACCAAAATCCAGAATATTGACAACACAAGTGCTGGTGAAGATGTGGAGCAAAAGGAAATTTCATTCATTCCTGGCTGAAATACAAAATGACACTGTCACTTTGGAAGAGAGTTTGGTAGTGTCTTACAAAACTAAACATGCTCTCACCACAAGATTCAGAAACTGAACTCCTTGATATTTGACCCAAATGAGTTGAAAACATGTTCACACAAAAACCTATGCACAGACTTCCAGCCAAGAAGGAGGCCTAGACAGACACACTGCATCTCCCTCAACAACTAAGAAGGAATACAGCTACCTCAAGACTAGAGACAATCAGAAGTTCCAGAAAATCAAGCTGCATGGAAGTCCAAAGTTATAAAGAAGAAATACTCACCCAGACAAGTAGGAGGGGCAGAACCAGGGCAGAGAGGACGCAGTGCAGTGGTGGCAGCAGTGGCAGCAGCAGCAGCAGCAGGCTGACAGAAAACACAATCACACGTATTAAAAAGTTGGGAGGGACACCTGGGGAGCGCTCCCAGCACCAGGCCAGATCACGCAGCTCATGGTCCCAGCGCCAGGGAAAACAGAGCCTCATTGCTTTTGACTCTGCAAACCAGTGGGGGTTGGGATGGAGGAAGAACTGCCAGTCTTTCAGCAGAGTCCACTTGTTTAAAGGGCTCCCACAGTGCTAGAACATCCGCAGATCCACCCACTCCAGGGACAACAGCCAGGACAACAGCTAGAGAAGCGCCAGTCCCATACAAAGTGGGAGAAGTGCCTGGAAAAGGGGCAAATGCTAAGCAAGTGGCATTGTTCCCTCTCAGATCCCTCCCCCACAAAAAGGGCCACAACATGGTGAAATGGTTCACCCTCTACTGATGAATATCTAAGGCTCTGCTCCTTACAACATAACAGGAGCGACAGCTCTACCTAAGACACAGAGGCAAACAAACACAGGAGCCTGTCAAGATGAGGAGACAAAGAAGTATAACTCAAAAGTGGGAATGAATCAAGGTTCCAGTGAGAGAACTAAGCGATGAGGAACTACCCAACCTAACAGATGAAGAATTCAAAACACTGGTGATAAGGATGCTCACAGGCTTGACAGATATGCTTGAGTATGGCAAACGAATAAGGGAAGAAGTGAAGGCTATGCTAAATGAAACAAAGAAAAATCCACACAAAACCAATGGTGAAGGGAAGGAAACTGGGGTTCAAATCAATGACTTGGAAGATAAAGAAGAAAAAAAACAGTCAACCAGTACAGAATGAGGAGACAATAGTTGAAAAAAATGAGGCGGTCTTAGGAACCTCTGGAACAACTTTAAATATGCCAACATCTGAATCACAGGGTTGTCAGAAGGAAAAGAGGAAGAGGAAGAAATTGAAAACTTATGTGAGAAAATAATGAAGGAAAACTCCAAATTTGACAAGGGAAATAGATAAACAAGTTCAGGAAGCACAGAAAGTCACAAACAAACTAGACCCCAAAAAGACCACACCAAGACACATCATAATTAAAATGACAAAGGTTCAAGAGAAAGAGAGATTCTTAAAAGCAGCAAGAGAAAAGCAGAGAGTTACCTGCAAAGGAGTTCCTATAAGATTATGAATGATTTCTCAAAAGGAAATTTGCAAGCAAGAAGGGACTGGCAAGAAGTATTCAAGGTAATGAAAAGCAAGGACTTACAACAAGATTACTCTATCCAGCAAAGCTACTATTTAGAATGGAAGAGCAGATAAAGTGCTTCCCGACAAGGTAAAGTTAAAGGAGTTTATCATCACCAACTATTATTATATGAAATGTCAAAGGGACTTACTTAAGGAAAAGATTAAAATTATGAACATTAATATGATAATAAACTCACAACTATCAACAACTGAATCTAAAAAATAAAAACAAAATCCAACTAAGCAAACCAGAATAGGAACAGAATCATAGATATGGGGATCATTTGGAGGGTTATCAGCTGGGAGGGGAAAGGGAGAGAAATGGGGAAATGGTGCAGAGATTAAGAAGCATAATTGGTAGGTACAAAATAGACAGGGGAAAATTAAAAATAATATAGGAAAGGGTGAAGCCAAAGAACTTATATGCATGACCCATGGACATGAACTAAGGTGGGTGGGATTGCTGGAGGGAAGGGAGGTACTGGGCAGAGGGGAACAAAGGGAAAATAATTGGAACTACTGTAACAACATAATCAATAAGATACACTTAAATAAATAAATAACCTATGCACAGATGTTTATAACAGCTTCAGTAGGTAAATGGATAAACTGCAGTACATCCAGACAAAGGAATATTATTCAGTACTAAAAAGAAGTGAGCTTTCAAGCCCCCACCCAAAAAAAATGCATGAAGGAGACTTCAATGCATATTACTAAATGAAAGCAACCAATCTGAAAAGACAACATACTGACTTAGCTGCAGACAGGTCTTATTTGAAGTCAAGCTCTTCAAGAAGCAGACCCTGAGCCAAGGATTCAGTGAAGGTGATTTGTTAATACAGTCCTCTCAAGAAAAACATGGTGATTAAGCGAAGCAGGATAGGAAAAAGGAAGAAGCCAACCTAGGGAGAAAACTCAGGTGAGTCCCAGCTTCAGCTCTAAAATATAAATCATACATCAAAGATTTGGTTCTTACTCCAGGCAAGGGAACTGGGCTTTTGTACTCCTGCACCTCCAGGCTTTTTTGAGGCGATATAAATGCTCAGGTATTCCTATACTATTAGTAATTGGTTAAAAAGGTAGCTCTGAGAAAATTCCAGCTATCTCAATGGTCAAGGTAGATCTCATAGTCCACAGGAAATCCTCTGAAGAATATTACAGATGCCAGTATTAACAACAAAGCATAAAAATGCTAGATGATGATTAAGGACAGAGACTTCCGGCCAAGATGGAGGCGTAGACAGAAATGCTACTTCTCCCTCCACGACTATGAAGGAATACAACAACCTCAAAACTAGAAACAACCAGAAGTTCCAGAAAATCAAACTACATGGAAGTCCAGCAAACAAAGATATAAGGAAGAAATACTCATCCAGACAGGTAGGAGGGGCAGAGCCAGGGCGGAGAGGATGTGGTGTGGTGGCGGCGGCAGCGGCAGCAATGGTGGGCCAGCAGAAAGCGCAGTCACATGTTTTAAAAGGTCAAGAGGGACACCTGGGGAGTGTTCCCAGCTCCTCACTGGACCTCGCAGCTCACAGCCCCAGCACCAAGGAAAATCAAGCCTCATTGCTTCTGACTGTGCAGACCAGTGGGGGTTGGGGTGGAGGAAGAAACTGCCGGTCTCAACAGAGTTCGCTTGTTTGAAGGGCCCCCTGGTCTTAGAACATCCACAGACCCACCCACTCTGGGAATAATGGCCTGGGCAGCAGCTAGAGGGGTGCCAGTCCAGTGCAGAAGTGGGAGAGGTGCCTGGAAAGAGGGTGAGTGCTAGGCAGGTGGCATTGTTCCCTCTTAGGCCCCTCCCCAACATACAGTACCACAACGTGGTGAAACGGGTCGCCCTGTACTGACGAGTCCCTAAGGCTCTGCCCCTTACAACATAACAGGAGCGACAGTTCTACCTGGGATGCAGAGGCAAACAAACACAGGAGCCTGTCAGAATGAGGAGACAGAGAAGTATGGCCCAAAAGGGGAAATAGATCAAGGTTCCGGTGGGAGAATTAAGTGACAAGGAGATAGCCCACCTAACAGATGAGGAGATAGATAATCTAACAGATGCAGAATTCAAAACACTGGTGATAAAGGTGCTCACAGGCTTGACAGATATGCTTGAGTACAGCAAATGCATAAGAGAAGAAGTGAAGGCTATGCTAAGTGAAACGAAGAAAAATTCACACAAAACCAATGGTGAAGGGAAGGAAACTGGGGTTCAAATCAATGATTTGGGACATAAGGAAGAAAAAAACTGTCATCCAGTGCAGAATGAGGAAGCAAGAATTGAAAAAAAAAATGAGGAAAACTTCCCAAATTTTGTGAAGGAGATGGATATACAGGTCCAGGAAGCATGGAGGGTCCTGGGCAAGCTGGACCCAGAGGGGACCACACCAGGACGCATCATGACTGAGATGCCAAAGTGAAAGATAAAGACAGAGTACTGGGGGAGCAAGAGAGAGGCGGAGAGTTGCCTATAGGGGTTGCCTATAGGAATATCAGCTGACTTCTCAGCGGACACTTTGCAGGCAGGAAGGGACTGGCAAGCAGTATTCAATGTGATGAAAAGCAACCTACAACCAAGATTACTCTATCCAGCAAAGCTATCATTTAGAAAGGAAGGGCAGATTAAGTGCTTCCCAGACAAGATGACGCTAAAATAATTCATCATCACTGAGCCATTATTATATAAAATGTCAAAGGGACTTACTTAAGAAAAAGAGGATCAAAACTATGAACAACAAACTCAGATATCAACAGCTGAATCTAAAAAGTAAAAACGAACTAAGCAAACAACCAGAATAGGAACAGAATTATAGGGATGAAGATCATTTGAAGGGTTATCTATTAGCTGGGAGGGGGAAGAGGGAGAAAGGGGGAAATTATTCAGGGGTTAAGAACTATAATTGGTAGGTAAAAATAGGTGTCAATTCGAAGACAAATACCAACACCTTTTACTTTAAAAACATTGTAACAGCTTACTTTTGCTCTTGAGATAGGGTCAAGATGCCTTAACATGGCCCACAAGGCCCTCATGAGGAGGCCCCTGCCAAAGCAAAAGGTCATGCACATTTAAAATTGTGATAATTATTGTCAATTTGTTCAGCTAAAAGGTGAGCTAGTTTACATTACCACCAATGGTATTTGAAAGTGAAAGTGAGAGATTCTTTTTTAAATTTCCCCACCTCTACCCCACTACCACCACCATCATATACAAAAAAAAAAAAAAAAGAAGAAGAAGAAAGAAAGAAAGGAAGAAAGAAAGAAAACCTATTGCCTAGTGGACTAAATGTTGATTTAACCAGCATTATGTCTTTATATCCATAAAATAATAAGATTTGAAGCAATTTCAAATTAATACAGAAAATGATTGCAGTAACTTTAGTTCTGCCAGCTATGTTGCCACACAAAGGCTCAGTTGGGAGGTAATTACAAACCATAGAATCCCTGGCCTCCCACAGACCTGAAAGAAGGCAGGTCTGTTTGGCTACTGAGCACTTCCAATTTCTGTATCTATAAGGGCAGCCAGCTGGAGGCTGCCATCTGGTTTGTGAAGGGAAGTCCCTGGATGGTTCTTTCTTCAGTCTGGAAAAGTATTTGCTGTCATTTCCTCTCTTTAACTGTTCCCTGAATCAATTTGAGGCTACACTTTCACCTCACATTTTCTCCAGGGTTAATTCTTGGTTAATGTTCAGCAAATTGAGGTCTGATCTAAGAGTGGAGTCACATTTTGAATCCATGTTTATACTGAAATCTGGTTCAGGCCCATCCTGCTACTGCCCAAGTATTCAGAATTTTTTATGCAAGCCTCAGAAAAAACCAATAGCCCCCAAATTTAGCTCTCATATTTTATTCATTCATTCAATAAAGAATTGTGGGACACATATCATGTACCAAACACTGAGTAAAGTGCCAGAAAAATAGCAAAGAAAAGAAAAACCCTGATCACCTGAGGACTGCAGCCTAGAAAAATACTGTATGAAATTAATAGGGCCTCAAGACAATGAGTCATTTCTGACTTTTATTCGAGGCCTCATTTCTGTTCTCATGATTTGACTTTAGGTCTCATCTAGGAGAATTCCTAGGTTACCCTAAAAGCATGTATTATGCATTCCTAGAGATAACCTCCCAAACAAGATGGAGTCTTCCCATTTAGTGCCTTTTATTTTCAGGGATTTTAGACTGGGGTGTTTTTTGTTTGTTTGTTTGTTTTGGTTTTGGTTTTGGTTTTTTTGCTCAGCTTTTAAAAAGAAATCTTTCCAGGCTCTGTGGTAGATTAAATTATTGACCTCAATTCTCCCTCCTTTATCTCCTTTGGCAAGGGACTTTGTGGTTCCTCCCTCTGGAGGACTTTGACCTTGAACTCAGCCATATAATTTTCTTTGACCAATAAATGTTAGCAGACATGACAAAAGCAAAAACACAATGTGCTTACTTGTACTTCTACCATTACTATGGTAACAACATATTCCCATAACACTGGGGAACACAATTTTCATTGAGTTAGATCTGACACTTGTTTTTTGACTAACTTTTGGCATCTGAATCCAAAAATGACCCCAGTTTTTCTCTATCACGTCAACTTTTTTAAGGCACAGGATACCCTCCCTTTGTCCCAAAAATCATACAAAATGTACATACAAAGGAAAATAAAGAAAAAATTACCTGAATATACTGTTTATTTAGAGTTATTTTATTCATATAAAGGCTATATATTGTTACTGTAAGTCAAATTGTGTACAAGTAGTAAAGTTCTGCTACCAAACATACATACTAAGGTATTTTATCTTTTCAAATGACAGGCTAGGAAATGCCAAAATGAGATACTTGAAACAGTCTCCTTAAGTTGGCCAAGCTTTAACAAATTGCTTCATGAGACCCAGTTTTATGTGCAGAGGTGGGTATATAATGTTCTGTCTGTCAACAAGTGGCTCATGTAGGTTTGGATCACTAGGTTTGAGGTCAGATCTTGGAGGTCAATTAGACACCACCCAATGCTTCTCACAAGCTCTGCTGTCCCACATACACGGAAAACAGATACTTAGTGTATCCGCGTTGCCAACCAAGAAGAAAACAGACCATTTTAAGGTCAACACAGATGATCCAATTGTGCTTGTGATATTGCAGCATGAATACCTTCATATTCTTCATGAAAACAAACTGAGTGGCCAATTGGGACTGCACCAAATAAACTGCGATTGTGGAGGAGGACACACCTCAAGCTCTGTTTTGAGCTATTGATGAACAGTCACCATTCAGTTGAGTTCTAGATTGGAATTTCCAATTCCTCCATTAAACCATGTATGTTATAGCAATACACAAAGCCACCATCACTTCGAAAGAACTGCAGAAATGCACTTTCTCTTGATCAAAAGTAGGATAACTTTGCTCCTTTTTCAAGCAAGTTTTTCTCATGCAGTCTTGATGCTAAGAGTTCTGAAGCCTTTTTGGATAGTCCCAAATCTCATGCCAAATCATTCAACTCATGCTGATCAAATCCCTTATAAACTGAATCATCTTCAACTTCAAAATCTTCATTGTTGCTGTCACTTAGTTCTTCACCATACTCTGTTTTTCGTAAGAGGGTAGTTCAACAGAAACTGGCACTGGGATTTCAGCTGAATGAGGCACTGTGCATATAGCTGATGGTAGACTAGGATACTCTATTTTACATTTATTTTCCTTGTTATATCCTGACGTTTTCACTATACAAAAGTAACAGTCACTTGAATGATCTCTGGGTTCTTGCCAAACCATAGGTATACCAAATGGCAATTTATCACGTGTTCCCTTCATCTACATGCGTAAACTCATGACACACTGCTTGCACACCTTGTGAGGGGCCCAAGACTTATCTTGATCACCAAGTTTTACTTTAAAATATGAAAAATAGGCTTGCCTGACAAATGCACTGATGTTTGTCCTTTGACTGGGAATGGTGAAACTGCCACAGATATAACAAAACAAATCAGGGTTGTTTAGACACTTATGATGAGAAATAGATCAGACATGATCTGAAGGAAAAGAAATAAGTACATATGTAAATAAAAAAATAAATTCTGCTAACTCCTTGTATACAGACAAGAACTTAGATTACACTTTGGAATACAATTCACTATATAGTGGCACACAACCTCTCACCACACTGTCTCATGTGTAACTGAATAGCCTAGACAAGTATGAACCTGTCTCTAGTCTCCAAGGTCATCCCCCACCCTGCCCCACTTGAGGGAAGTTTGCTCTCAGCCAATAGCAGAGCACTTGTGCTTCCCTTGATCCAGGCTCGATCCAGCCTAGACTGGTCACATTAAGATAAGCTGTACAGAAAAAACTTGACATGATAGAAGAAAACTAACTGCAGTTTTGAAATCAGCTGCCTGTTTAAGTCTAAAACAGCCTGAAAATCAAACTCAACCAGAATTATATTAAAAATTGTTCCCCTGTGTAAGTCCACTGAAACAAGAAAGAGTAAAGACACCAGGAGGAAACCTGGACCCAGTCTGTAAATTGGAGTCAGGCACAGGAGAGCTTAGCCTAGATTAGCCCAACTCCAACCTACTTACTCACAGGTACATGAGTAAGAATAAATTATTGTTGTTCGAAGCACTGGATTTGGGGTGGTTTGTTACACAGCAATAAATGATTGATACAGTGAAAATATCCCAAAATCCCTCCCTGCTATAACTTTTGTAAGTCTCCCTCTGTAAATCCAAACTAAAAGATGACCATGTTTTAAATTTTTGAGGGAAATCTGTCCCTTGAGGAACTATCATGAATGAGATATTTTTACTAACAAACAGAGCTGTTTCTCTGTCCTTTCTTTGTCTGGTGAAGCTGTTGTCTCAGGTCCTTTCTGCACTCTCTCCAACCAAACAGCATATGATTCTTCTAGGTTCCCTCTTGAATAAGTACTGGAAGGAAACTTTGGGTTTTGGGCAATACAAGCCTATGTTTAAAGCATGAAACTCACATTTCTTAGCTGTGTGACCTTGAGCTTTAAGGTGATTTAAAGTCTTTGAATCTCATTTTACTCAACTGAAAAATTAGACTATTACTCATCTCAAACTAAATAATACCATCTGTGTAAATCTTGACTGTGGGTTCAATTGTGAGATTCAATAAAAATTGTAGGGTATTTTTTGCTCTACATAATATTGTTTATAGCTATTGTTAATTTGTGGGTTTTGTTACTATCCTTAGCTTATCAATATTATTTACTGTATCTGAGGAACTGTCAGAAATAAAAAAGTAAAAAGAAGTCTTCCACCACTTTCTAGAAAAGAAAAGTGCATTTGAAAAAAAATACCTTATCACTTCAAAATCTCAAAGTAAGAAATCAACATCTATGACTGTGTCAGGGCTTCAAGATAAAGGGGCAAAAAAAACAAACATAATCTCCTTCTTTCATATATGATGAAATAATATAAAATTAGTATATTATAATACCTGCAAAAAATTCATCAGCAACAGTGCAAACATCAACAAACTTCAAAAAGTGGGGGCCATGAAGTGAATAGAGTTTATAGTATGGCTCTGTAAGGTCCTAACATTGGTGTCAGCTCCCAGAAATCAAACTGGGAAGGAAAAAAAAGGTGAGTCAACAGAATCCTGAGACTTCCTCCAACAGCCTCCAGTCTGAAGAGAAGACTAGGGGCTAAGCCGAGTAAATATCATGGTTCAAACACTCAAGACAAAAGCCCCCTACCACTCACAGTAGAACTTGAGGTCTCCATAGAATCAGTAAAATGGCCTTCCAAGGTGCCATGCTGAACTGCAAGGATAATCTCAAGCCTGTGGGTATCCTCCATAGGAAACATACACACACACACCCTGACCAGGAGGTATAAACTCAGAATGGGGCATTTAACAAAATCTCACAAGACAGCCCAGAACCCAAGTCATGCAGCAAACCCAGCCTATAGCCCCAGAAGACTTCTCGTCCTTCACCTCCCCAGCTCCTGCCCTGTGCCCTTGAGTAAAATAAAAAGTGTATAAAACCATAATAACCCAGCCTTTAAACTGTAGCTGAAGAGAAAAATAGATCTCAGTTACATAGGGAAGGGAGCCAAAAAGATTTATATATACTCAATCAGAGAAAGTAGAAGGGTGAAAAGAGCTGCCCACCTTAACATAAACAAGATAAAAACAAAAGGTATGGAAATTATGCAAATATACTACATCTAAAAAAGTATGGTATTGCTAACGACAAAAAAAATCCACTTTAGAAGAAAAAATTTTCTGCAACTGATTTAGGATATAAAGAAACTTAATAAAAACACAAAATCAACAATCAAAAGTATGAAGGCAAAATTACAAAATAGCAGGAGACCAAAAGAGAGATTACATAGCTAATGAAATAACTAAAAGACCAAAACCACATCATTAAAGAATAATAATCAAATTAGAAATATCAATGAACAATCCAGCCTCACTGCTTGAGGAATGACATGAGCTAATCAAAAATAAGTTTTGGAAAAGAAAGGAAGTTTTAAAAGCCCTTAGAAGATAATAGATATGAAGGGCAAAGACCATCCAACATAGAAACTGTCCTTAAAGAAGAGCACAAAATAGAATAAATGAGTAGGTAGAGATATAACATAAGAAAATTCCCTGTAGGAAAGGAAGAACAAATACCATGTGCCAGAACATTCCAGTATAAAATTATTAACAAAACCTCATTTTCTTGCATTACTGAGTCTAAAGACTATGAAAAAAATTATTCAAATATCCACCATCCTCAAAAAATGATATCAAGTCACCTATAAAGAGGCAAATACCAGACATAAAAAGGTAATAGATGAGTATTCTCAACAAAAGCATTGGGAGAATAAAACACCTAAGAATACCTCTTGAAAAACCTAATAATGAATCCAGCCAATCAAGAATAAATGGAGAAGCAGTGACAATGGGAAGAGTGAAAAATTCAGTACCCAAAGATAGTGGAACAAAGCCCACAGTCTAATGGGAAAGATATTGGGACCTTAAACTTTTATATCCAGCCAGGTCAATGAAAGCTACCAACAGAAATTTGCAAGTATGCAAGAACTCAGAGAGCAAATACTAGTTCCTGTAGGGAACCACTCCTCGTGGTTTAGAGAACTGTAGCCCCCGGCCTGAGCATGACTGCCGCCGGCATCCTGGTTGTGCTTGTCTTTACATCTCAACATAAGGCTGCGCAGGAGACATAACTGAAAGCCACTCAGAGGGTTTCTGTGGGAATTGGATTTAAAGAATGCTTATTATGCTTTAGAACTTGCTCTGCTTATCTTTTAACATAACATAAACAGTCTCTAGATAGGAATGTATGAAACCTTGCACCTAATGCCAGTGTGGCGTCAAGATGTTTGATAGACCCTGATGCAGACTAGTCACTGTACCCTCTGTACTAGTACATGTAATCTATTACTGTCAACTGTAATCCTAACGCCTCCAAACTATTGATGATTAATGAATCTTGACCTTGTATCTCTCATGTGTATCCTCCTCAATAAAAGGCATGAGGGAAGAAGGTCTAATCACTGTTCTCCACTAGAGAGAGCAGTCACCTTCCTTCCCCCAGACATAATAAAGTGTCCTGGGTAAAAGTTATTTCATCAGACATAATAAAGTGTCCTAGGTAAAAGTTTGTTCCTCCATGGTCACAAAGCCTCTGCTGGACAGAGTGACTTCCAACCGAGCCTAGGGTGTGTGAGGCACATCCGCCTCAAATTCCTCCTGAAAAAAACTTAAATCCAGCAAACCAAAAATAAATTATAATATTTTTAAATAAATAATTCAGGAAAACAGAAACTGGTATAAGGACAGGTGGGTAGCAATAAATTCATTTAATTATATATGTAAGAATAAACTATAATTAATGAATTACAGAATTATAATTTTAGAACATAAATGCTTTATATTCTGATTTTTTTTTAACTAGTGTTACTAAAAGCTCTTAAGATGAGGGGAGTAGGAAATGAGGTGAAAAAAAGATTAAAGGTTTTAATTTCCTTATCTTTCATGGCAGAGAGTCAATCAATATGTGTAAAATTAAACATGGATCTTTTAAAATAACTCTACCTTTCTTAATTTTTTAAAATAATCTTTCTTTCTAACCTTAGGGAGAACTTTTAGGATCTAATATCTCTGTGATGAAAAAACATTATGTGAAGTTCTATAATTCCTTTGGTTTCTCTTTGGTTTCTTTTTTTTTTCTGTTAAATTCAAGAGAAATCAATTTAATGCTTTTAATTTTTCTTTTAAAAAGTATAGTAAGACCCAATTTTTACAAAATTATTCTGTATTTTTCATTCTGCTTACATACTTACAGAGCAGCCTGGGATGATGTTCACCTGAAGTGATTAGTTACTTCTTGACAGAATTTGAGGCAATATTTTGTTCTCCCCTTTTATTTTTTTGCATATATATATATATATATATATATATATATATATACATATGAACAATAAAGTCATTTAGTCATGAGTATTCAATTACCAGATTGCAAAAATTGGCCAAAAATCCCCTCATCTCTGTGTGCATGCCCCTTTACAATATAACTTTGCAGCTCCGCCTTCAAGGCGTAGAGTCTATATACCCATCCCTTGAATCTGAACTGGCCTTATGACTTGGCTTTTTCTATCCAAAAGAATACAGCAGAAACAACAAATGGCTTCCGAACATTAGCACTAGAAAGCGTTGCAGCTTCTCTCACCTTATTAGAAGACTTCACTTAAACTGCCATGTAATGAAGCCCTAGCTACTTACTGAAAAATAAGAGGCCACATGGAGCAGAACTAAGTAGTCAAACCCCATAGTAGAGCCAGCTGACAACAAGAACCAACCACTACATATGTGAAAGAGGATGTCTTAGACCATTTAGCCCCAGTAGAACAGCCAGATTACTACAGTCACTGAAGATGAGGATAGCAAAAAATTGCCCAGCTCAGTCCAACTCAAATTGCTGTCCCACCAAATTGTGAGCAAATAAAGCAGCTGCTGTTTTAAATTGCTATTTTGGGGATGGTTTCTTATATAGCAATAGATAACTGATACACGAGGTCTGTCCAGAAGGTATCCAGCCATGTACTATGCAAAATAGAGGCATATATTGAAGAAGATACAAGATACAAGAAACATTGTACATAGGACAATGACACCTCAGTCGCCTTCAAAGTAAGCACATTGGGACCTCACACAGTTTTCCCAATGGCCATCAGCTACCCTGTTGTATTTTCCTGAATCTCATCAATGATCTTAAATCTCTTTCCTCTCAAAGGTGATTTTAGTTTTAGAAAAAGCCAGAAGCTGCAGGGCACCAAATCTGGGCTGTAGGGGGACTGAGTCACCTGGGTGACTTCATGTTTCACAAAAACACTCTGCATGAGATATGATACATGAGCAGGCACACTGTTGTGATGAAGCTGCCAATCACCAGTGGCCCATAGCTGCAGCCTTCTGAATCATCCAAATACTTTCCACAAAGGAATATTCAAGCTTAATGCAAAATTTGATACAGATTTTTTTAAATTATTTATTTATTTGTTTGTTTATTTTTAGAGAGAGGGGAAAGGAGAAAGAGAGAGAGAGTAACATCACTGTGTGGTTGCCTCTCACTCACTCCCCCAACTGGGGACCTGACCTGCAACCTAGTCATGTGCCCTGACTTGGAATCGAACCAGCAACACTTGGTTCGCAGGCTGATGTCAATCCACTGAGCCACAGCAGCCAGGGCTTTGAAACAGATTTGTTGCTCTACTCACTTAGTCATTTTGAATACGATGGCCACACAGTACACATGATCACTCAACGGCATCTGCCACCCCATAAACTAGTACAGTGAAGTTGTCATTGTTCACACATGTGCATTCCAATCCACTCTCCTTGGCTGCTAGGTTACATGGATGTTGCACAAAACCATTCTTGTTATATTAATAATGGATGGACTTTTTCCAGACAGACCTTGTATACTAATATAGGCCTAGTGTATTAAAACATAGCAGGCTATTAATTTAAATGGAAGACTAAGCACATATATATTTCTACCTCCCCTCCTCAAGACCATTGCATTGAAGAAATATAAAAAATCATAATAACAAATTCCAATGACTGACACTAGCCATATACTCATTCTGAAACAATCCCCAGCAAAGAGAATGAGCACAGTGACTGGCTCATACATCATGATTCAAACCGGCCCCCTGCTGTGTCTGGGAGGGGATTACCTTCCCTGAGCATAGTGTCTAGCAGATGTTAAGTATCCAAAATATCAGAGATCTTCTAGAAAGCAAAAGTGAGGGTCACTCACATTTACCAACAAATATTATAAAAAAACATATTCCCGAAAAGCCTTTTCTGAGAAATAGCTGAATCCTGAGAAATGAGATAACTACTTCACATAGAATCAAATAGCAAATCCATTATTTATAGGAGTAAGTAGAGGGAATGGAGCCAAAAACAAAGATAGGAAATAATCATTTTTTAAAAAGAAACTAGCAGTGTATTTGTTCAGCCACAAATATTTGTTGTCTACAATGTGTGAGACACTATATGTGCACCAGAAACCAAAGGAAAGCCTGGAAGAAAGAGAGGTTGTAAAGATTATCAAATGCTGTGAAGAAGCCAAAGAGCATGAGATCTGACAAAGAGCCAGTGGATACAATGAAGGAACAGTCATTCATTACTTTGAAGAGTGCAATTTTAGTAGAAAGCTGGAAGAGGATGCAGATAGTAAAAGTAGTAAATGGAATAATAGGGAGAAAAGTGAATAAAGACCATTATTTAGAAAGTTTAGGGGGTAATAGGAAGGTTAAGAAACAGGATAGCAATCATATAGAGCAGCTGAATCAAGTATAGATTTTATTAAGGTAGCAGATTTGTTGAAAAGAGAGAACTTGAGATTGAAAAGAGGAAAAGACAAGCAGATGTATACCTCTAAAGACTCTGATGTTCTGAGGTGAAATGGACCACCCCATCAAATGGTCCAGATCTTCTCTCAGCACTTATTTCAGAAGATCCCTCTATGTAACCAATTCAGAGACTCTAAAGCCTAGAAAGTGGCTCTAGAATGGTTTTCAATCTTCCTCATCCAAGCAGATGAAAAATTTGACTCAGGCTAACAAAGTTGTGGCCACCTTGTCAGCAGACAACATCTAAAATGGCTCCATTAACCCCCGCCCCCTGACTGGTATGGCTCAGTTTGGTATCATGCCACAAAGTGAAAGGTCATTAGTACAATTCTTGGTCAGAACACATGCCTGAGTTACGGGTTCAGTCCCTGGTTGGGCTGCATACAGGAGGCAACCCAACAATGTTTCTCTCCCTCTTTTTCTCCCTTCCTTCTCCTCTCTCTAAAAATAAATGAATATAATATTTTTAAAAAATAAAATGGCTCCAGTGATTTGTATCTCATTGATTGCAAGCCTTTGCCTAATGTCCTCCCCTTGAGTGTGGGCTAACCTACTGACTCTCTTCTTATGAATAAAATATGACAAAAGAGATAGCATGCCACTTTCAAGACTAGGTTACAGAAAGATGTTGGCTTCCTGTTAAGTTTGTCTCCTCTCACTTGCTCTGATGAAACCAGATGCCATGCTGTGATCTGGAGAAGCACATATGGCAAGGAACTAAAAGAAGTTTCCAGCCAACAGCAAGCAAGAAGCTGAGGTTCCTCGGCACAACAATCCATGAGGAACATAATCCTGCCAACACCCTGAGTGTGAGCTTAGAAGTAACTCCTTCCCTCGTTGAGCCTTGAGATTACTGCTGTCCGAGTTGAAACGTTAATTGCAGCCTTGCAAGATACCCTGAACCCAGAAGTTCCACATCTGGATGACCCACATAAACTGTGAGAAAATAAATATTTGTGGTTTTAAGTTGCTAAGTTTGAGGTAATTTGTAGTGTAGCCATGGACAAGTATACCTGAAATTGGAGCTCTGACAGGACCTAACAAAGCATCTTGACAAAGAGTTTCACTGTACTCCCGATGATAACCCCCACCCTTAAAGATAATCTCCAAAATATCATTTGCTCTCTCTTAAGAACACATAATAGAAATACTTTCCATGAATAGAAATACACTTTGTTTAGGCTCTATTTGCTCCTATGTTTCTGAAATCTCAAGCCATTTTTACTTATTATAAAAAGATGAGCTCCTTCCACAGGGAAACTCCCTCTCATACGAGGTCTCCTCCTGTTCCTGTTTCCACTTTCCTGCTCCTCTCAAATAGTCATCCCTCAGCAGGGTATTGGTTCCAGGACCCCCACAGATACCAAATATATATAATGTCATAGTATGTGCATATAACCTAAGCATATCCTCCCATATACTTTAAATGATCTCTAATTACTTATAACACCCAATACAATGTAAATGCTGTGTAAATAGTTATTACACTGCACTGTTTAGGGAATAATGACAAGAAAAAACGTCTGTACGTGTTCACTACAGATGCAACCAATGTAGGCCTAACTGCATGGTACATGACAGCAACAATGGCATGCTTTCTTCAAACATTTTTTATCTGCAGTTCATTAAACCTATGGATACAGAGGGCCAATTGTACTGATTGTCCTAGCCTCCAAAACCCCTTTTTTCTTTAGCATTCTCCTGTATCACTAATCTATTGCTGTAGAACAAAACACTCCTGAATATAATGGCTTAAAACACCATGAATGTATTATTTTTCACATTCCTGTAGGTTAGCCGGCAGTTCTTTGCCAGTCTGACCTGGACTAACTAATGCACCTACATTCAGCTGTAGGATCTGCTTGAAGCTCAACTCAGCTGTGTCCACAAGGACAGCTGGGATTTCCTGGCCTCTCTCTTCCTCGAGGAGATTGACTACACCAAGCATGGTTTCCACACATGGTGAAGGCAGCATTCTAAGAGGGCAAGCTTCAATGCACAAGCACTCATCAAGCTTCTGCTAGCTTTATGGCTGCTGATATCCCATTAGCCAAAGCAAGTCACATAACTAAACCGATACTAAATAGGGGAGGGAATTACACAAAAGCATGGATAGTGGGAGGGTGATTCACTGGGGGTGAATTAGGAAAAGCAATCTACCACACCTTCTAATTCATACCTAATCACTATTCCTAGATTTATCTTTCCCAAATACCTACTCCATTATCCCAAATCCTTGCTCAGTGATCTCTCAGACTCAGTGAGGTATTGGGCAATTTCTCTTACAACCACCATCTGGATAGCCTGTGGAATAAATGTTACATTTAAGGAGGAAGCAGTTCTGCTGTGCTATGTGCCATTGATTTGATCTTATCTGAGAATTAGAACCAACTAGTTAACCAGAAGATATCAGGATGGAGAGGGATCTCGAAACCATCTCTTGTCTGAGAGTACAAACTGTATCTTTCAGAGGGAAAAAAAAAACTTAAAACTTCATATTGCCTCACAACTGAGGATGGTGTTAATAAGTAAGGGGAAGTGGGAGTGTGTGTGAAAGAGGAATGAATATGCCTAAATTTCATTGTTAATATCTAAACCAAAATTTTCATCTTTAGAACTAACCTGAATGGTAGATTCTATTGTTTTTGCCCACTGCCTTTTGATTTGTATGTTGGATTACAGGAAACAGAAAGTGTGCTTGGTAAACCCTTATGGAGAAACTAGGGGTGGGGGGGGACATGGACATAGGAAAAGGAGTCCATGTAAAGGGTGGAAAGCACTGGAAAGAGTGCTTTTTAGAATTGCATGAGTTTGTGTTGATTTTGAAATCTTTATTGGTCCCCTTCTTTCTCCCTTCTTCTACAGGGCTATATAAATTGTTTAAGGAGGGCATTTCATCAGAAATCAGTATATGAAAATTCATTACTTCTCTCTTTTTCTCTCTGAACACCACTGAAGGCCTTCATCTCTCTCTTCATTGTCATCAGACATGGTGTTTTAGAGTACATTCAATGTTTTGTTGAGCATTGTAACCTCAAGGAACATAGCCTATTTTTAATTCTTATATGTAACATGGTATTATTCTCTAAGACAGAACTTTAAGTAAGAAACTCTCATACAAGGATCTATCACAATTATATATTTTGTAATATTTTCCCTTGCATTATGATGTTTAAGTATTTATCATTTTATAGAGCATGTGTGAAGTTAAGATAGATTTTAGAGTTATCTGAACCTTGTATGAGTGATATTTTATTTACCTGGGTTGTATTAATGACTGAATATTGACAAATCTATTTTATACTGACTGAAATTTCTTTATTGCCAGCTCTCTGAATTCTTGGAGCATAATTAAAATGAATACTCTTCCCATTAAAAAATGAACTAGATCTTTCTTGTCTTTATGCCTAGTTCCAGTCTACATTGTGTCA
Source organism: Furipterus horrens (assembly GCF_987537825.1). NCBI lineage: Eukaryota > Metazoa > Chordata > Mammalia > Chiroptera > Furipteridae > Furipterus > Furipterus horrens. The sequence goes on from NW_028327177.1 coordinate 111,294,145, forward strand.
GGCCTATAAGTATTTAATGAAGGAAGAAAGAAATGAATGAATGAATGAATGACTTGAAGTAGGAAAGTTGAATGAGCAAATGATTCTTAGCCTAGAATAGTGGTTCTCAATTTTGAATATTCATCATAATCACCTGGACTTGTTAAACCAGAGATTTCTGAGGCCCATGACCTAGGTAGGTTTAGGGTGGCCAAGAATTTGCATTTCTAACAAGTTCCCAGATGACCCTAATGTTGCAGACTGGGGCCCACAATTTAAGAGCCCCTGGCCAAGATAAGAGAAGATTATGGGAAGAGAGGCTATCATTCAAGTATCTAGAGAACTACAGTGGCCAAGAGAAAGCTGAGTACAAGTCTTGGAAAGATACCTAGACATAGATTTTTGACTTACCATTGAAACACATTCATTCCTACCCCCAAGCTCCTGTTCCAATAACAGGTTTACAGCCCTGGCTGAGAGTGTAGATCTTGAATTTCCACATTCAGAAATGCCCCTCTCTTAGGAACCAAATGTCAGCAATTTTCTGAATACAATACAATTTTCTGAGAGGAGAGAAAGAATCAGGCTCTAAAATGTCCATTTGACTCATTTAATGCTGTAATATTATGATGAGTTTTGGCTCAGGTTAGCAAAGCAATCTACATCTGGCCTTTTCTGTATGTTTATCCCATACCACTAATTTCTAATAAAAAATCAAATCCCATCTTAACATAACACCATTTTGTTTCTCTGTGGAATTATACAAACATCCGTACCAATTTTGCTTTTGAACGTGGTGCCACATAGGAAATGCTGATAACACAACTTCTTAACACATACCAAGTACACAGGTTATACAAAAGCAGATTCAATTTTAGCTTTTTTAAGAAGCTGTTTAAAAGTTAAGTTCCCCTTAATAAAACAGCAAGAAAAAGGGCTTTGCTTTTCTTCTCTCAGCAGCCTGGCTTTACCCTCTTTGTGGGCTTATGATGTTTTCCTTCTTCCTCCTGTTATCTGCGTTTCCTGCTCATCTCAACTTGATGACATGTTGCTGAGACAACTAAGTCGCTAACCTTCTTAACTTGGCTTTTGTTATGTGCTTGCATGTGTTTAGGAAGGATTTTTTTCATTTCTCTCACAATGCTCTATGTCTGCTCTAGGGGGGCCGGGGGGGGGGGCTATTAGACCTGAAGGTGGAGAACAAGGGAGTCTTTTTAAGTGCTTGCTATTCAAATCACCTCTTTAGTTCCTTTAAATCCATCATTTGTACTGGTAGGGTGCTAGTGGAAGCTTCACTCACTGCCTATGGTCAGGATTAATTCCCTTAGTGACGTCCTGCGTGTGCCAGCCCAGACTCCTCTAGGGGAAGGGAAGGTCCAAGGACAAGAAGCACACCAAGTACCCATCACTTGGTTCCTTTATTTTCCTTTTCATCCCCTTGCCGAAAGCGGAAAGGCAGCTTAACTACAAAATAATTACTCTGTGTAGGTCTTTCATCTATTTGGTTATCAGATAAAATAAAAATCAAGCATAAACAAAGTCCTCATTGGCCTCACTCCACACTGAGCTGTTGTATGTACTTTTTACAATCTTTTGTTTATCTGCCTATGCTCCCTCCCACCTGGACACTGCCCCTCCGTCCCTCACTGTGCTCCCCTTGAGGTCCAACATCTGTTTTCTCTACCTTTACCCACCTGAAGTTTATCTTAGTGATTGTGCAACAGAGAGCTTGTCCTGTTGCAGAAGTAAAAAGATGTGAACAGCAGAACCTAGGAAGTCATTTCTTAAGATACAGTTAATCAAAGGTAATTTTCAAAGCTGAAGTTTAATTCTGTTAATACGAACTCACCTAACTAGATCTAAATTGAGGTGGAGAAAAAATATTGAATTTTGAAACAGTTTTAACTCACCTTTGAAATATCTTGTCTAAATTTTCACTTTTTAAGCAGATTGTTACTTTGGTTTTCATGTGTTTACAATTGTTATTCAGGTGTCATTGCCATAGATGTCCTCAGATTTCACCCTTCCAGGGTTTCCTTTCCAACATCAGGGAATGTCCAGTAGCGTCTTCTAGATTTCCACTAATACCTAAGGGATGATGTTCTCCTGGCCACATCTGACTCCACTTTCTTCCCCCTGTCTCTGTCTCTCTGTCTCTCTCTCTGTCTCTCTCTCTGTCTCTCTCTCTCTCTCTCTCTCTGTCTCTCTCTCTCTGTCTCCTCCTGTGGTACATCTCTTATAAAAGCTTCCAGTAAAAGGTTCCAGTTGATTTAAAGGTGAAACACAGGACCTTTATCTTTATTTCCCCAAGTCAAGCATTAACCAACACTGGCATTTACAGCAGACTTACAAAAGTTTGGCCTTGAGATCTGTTAGGTCACAGCCTGTACAGATGCTTTTCACTCCTTTGCTTCCCAGGACCAAATACCGGCCCCAGCATTGAGCACTGAAGCAGCTCTAGCCCTCAGTATGCACTCATGGAAGGGCTAAAGAGATAGGCAGATTGTTTTCTGAGCAACTAAAAAAGAACTTGAAGTTCCTAGAAAGAGCTGAGGTTTCTGGGAAGGAAAAGAAATTATGATTTCCAAAATCCAGAGCCTAGAGCACTTGAACACTTCTGTGAAATAAATTCAAGAGTGGGGTAAAATGCAGTTATAAAAGCTATTTTCCTGCCCGACAATGAGAGTTAAAAAAACAAAACAAAACAACAAACAAAAGAAAACCTTCCTGGTCCTGGGGAAAAGAGCCTTGAGAATGAAAGAACCCAAAAAGAAAGAGAGACCATTGTCTCATGGCAGCCACGTGAGGTGGCCACAGGCCCGTCCTTAGAGGCAAGAGTACAATGCTCAGGGAAATAAGAGTTTGAACTATATAGGCACTTCAAAATGTGCCTGCTTCAGTGACAAAAAATATATAAATCTATGTCCCTTTTTAAATTGAGATAGAATTCACCATTTTAACTATTTTTATCAGACATTGTTGGCCATCTCACTCTAGATTCTTCTATGGTCCAAAAGAAATTGAGATTCTTGGAGACTGAGCATGAAAACACAAGAGTAATTTTCATTTATCAATGCCACTTGCCCCAGTGAGAACTAATGTATTTTTCAAGTGCCCCTCTACAAATATCCAGGATGATAAAGCTTTAGCTTCTCTTATGATAACATCACTCCAGAACACACATCTCTGGCCTGATTCAGTCATCCTCTCTTCTATTTACTATTAGTAAGCTTTGTTACATCATGTTGTAGCAAGAAACAGCTCCTAAACTAAGCAGCTCCCACAGCAAAGGATTCTCAACAGGTGAGGAATTTCAGTTGATGGTGGTGATAGTTGGAACTTAGAAAATATGTGGAAAATGTACTATCCTTATCCCTTTAATCTTTCACATAGGTGAGTCTTATTTGAATACTAGATTTTAAGTTCTTTGAAGGCAAGGATTCAAATGTGCCTAATACTCATGTTTCTCTCACTTTAGCTGTTGTGTGCTTAATCAAATATTTGTTGAATGAACTGATGAATAAATGAATCTATTGAAGAACTGTGAACAGGTATGTGAGTTAATAGGCATGAGACTTTACATTAAGCTTTCTAGTTAAATGGCAATTAAATGCATTGACATTCATTATAGCCTGAATATATTGAGAATCTAATTGCTCACATGTTGCTCATGCAATCTCTAGTTATTTCAATGACAATTTGATGCCTTTCTGATGTACTTATTGTACCTGGATCAATGGCTATTTCACTACTAATTGATCTTTTATTAACATATAATAACTCTTATTAAATCTAAATTAAAGTCCTAATTGAGACACTTTATCTGCAGTGTTTCAGCATACAATCCTCATAACATAATGGATAATCGACAGGAAAGCTAGTAACAAATTATCTGTCACCTTTCTCATTGACCTGAGAACAGATTTTTCAGCTCAAAGATTTTTTTTTTTTACTTCATTAAGAAACCTGAGTGGTAACTACACCCAGGAATGCAATAACACCATCAAATTTCTCAGTTTTCATGCAGAGCTAGTTTCCCAGCTTCTGCTTTCTTTCTCATCCCTCAACTGGGGCTACTTGGCTACCAACAGCAATCAAATACTATTACTTTAAACCCAAATATGGCCAGCACACAACCAAAGGGGCTGCAGTAAGTAGTGACAACACCCTCCCCTGCTTCTCAGTAGCTCTATCTTGGCTCCCTGCCCTCTAGCACTTAGCTACCCTTTCCTTCATCCCAACCATTTCTCCCCACCTGGCCTGCTCTTCTTACTGTGTAATTCTACCCCAATCAAGCGGATGGTCCTGCTCTTTGGTCTGCCATTTGGGCAACAGCTCTCTTTGCTGAATCAGCCCAATTTCATCCACTTATTTACTCTAGTCTAATCCCTGCACTGATGTTCCCAATCTCTATTACCTCCTCCCCCAAAGGTCCCAGGAAACTAGCACTTATAATATACATTATCTAAGGCCAATCTTGACCTCAGCCATCAGCTCACTCTTGTGTTAACAGGACCCAACCTTGAGTACTGGTACTTCTATCTAAGCTTCTAGCTGATCACCCTGTCCATGGACCATGGTTTTAGTCTCATACCTAGGTTTCTGTTCTCTCAATAATGCCAGCTCTCTTTTGGTGCCTAGGACTTTACTAGCTGCTCTCACACTTCTCTGGTACCCACAACATATTAAATTCCCCGTTCTTGTGGATTCCAGATACCCTACTCAGCATCCATTTCCCCACCTCATTCCCAACAAAATCTCCTCTCTCACATAGCCCAGATGCCACAGGGGAAGAAGACCGCTCTCTCAACTCCAGTAATAAGAGGCCTGAGGATCCAAAGGAAATCTCATCCTCCTTGCTAGTGATTGGTTTGAGAATAGTCCAGTGAGGATTGACTTGCTAGAGACTTCTGGGAAAGTGCTTTCTTTCTTTTCTAGGAGACCATCCTGAAGGGACACTCTCCCTCTTCCTTTGGACATTATCATATCTAAACACAATGCCTCAGAGTGGTTAGTCAGCTCACCACCCATCTCTGAATGATGCTGGCATGCAGAAAAAGCAGAATGAAGAAAAACACAGAAACACAGCCAAAACCATTGGATAAAATCAACCCTGAAGCCAGACCCACATATGGAGTTCCAGCTATATGACTAAATATACTATATTTCTGCTTATGTCTGTTATGTTAGAGTTCTCTACTATTACAACTGAAAGCATCCTGGCTGATGCACTGTTTTCCACATGCTTCTCAGAACTGATTCCTCTAGGTGGATATGTCCTTCACCTCTCCAGTCCCTGATCCTGGTCTGGTCTTCTAATCAGGCCAATATCCCACTGTACCTGATGTTTTCTGTTGTACTGGCCTTTTTTAGCCAATGCAAGTGGGTCTTCACTCAGCACCTGCTCTCCCTCAGTAGGCAGGTCTCAAAGTTCCAGCTCTTCCCAATTATTTAAGTTCCACTAATAGATTAAAGAAAATGAAAAGTACTCATGTAAAAATGAACAAATCTCCTACCTCACACCATACATAAAAATTAGAAATGGGTAACATCTCTAAAAATAAAAGTTCAAGATATAAAAGTTTTAACAGAAAACAGGAAAAAAATTTTCACAACCTTGGATAAGATACAAAATAATAATGATCCCTCCAAAACGATAAATTGTACCTCATGACAATTTTTTAATTTACTCATAAAGACATTATTTTAAAAATCAAAACGGATAAATGATTTTTAAAACTTCAGAATACATTTTTTTTCTACATTACTTTTTCTCAGTACATTGCAACTGCCACTGTCATACAAAATAACCCCTCATTCTAAATCCCTCTGTAAGTTGGAAATTCCTGTGTCTACCAATCTCTCTCAAGACCCTTTGGCTAAGGGCAACCATTTTTTCCCTTCCTTTCACTTTGGAGATTAGAAGATGAAAGTAATGCAGAAAAATAATCTCTACCATTCGTCCTGACTTCTTAAAACCCGTGTTTGTCTCTCTGTCAAACAACTACAAGGTAACATTTGGCAACTATATTTTTACACTACTGCATTCTCTAACTTATTTGACCATTTCACCTTCTTTGAACATTCCTATATAAAAACAAAATGACTCAAACAGAAACTCAAAATCATTTTTAACTATGCTTCTTTGTCTTTAAGGAATGTGCATACTTCCTTCTGAATATTTTAGTAAAAAAATATCTGAGTATGAAAGAATTGCTTTTATGGCCAGAATTTTCCAACACACATCTTTAATATGAATGAAATACAGTATTTTTATTTTAAGTAAAGATGAAAATAGATAGCACATGTGAAAATACATTATAAATTGCAATGCATGAGAAACATATGTGACTCAATTTCCAGAAATAAGCCAGATTGGTTACTCAAAGTGTTCATATTCTAAAGTACAATTAGATCCTGGATAAACTACCAAAAATGTAATTTTTAGTTAATGATTAGTTGCTGTAGAAACTTAGAAAAATCTCAAAGAAAAGAAAAAAGGACAGCAAGTTGAACTCAGTAAAAACAAAAGTGCGCTCTGATTGAAAATGTTAACATTACTAGCATTAGATCTGCTATTGGAAAACTAAGCCCTGCTTCTCATTAAAGTGCTGAACCTGTATTCCAGCATTATACCAGGACACTCAGAGGGAGTTAAAGTGTTTCCATTCCAATTTCTCCCTGGTCCCAGCTGATGCAAAGAAAAAATTCTCTATGGAAAACACTTCCCATATATTAGGCCTTCAAAAGTCCCACAGATTAAAGACAACAAAATATAAGCTCACAATAAAAAATTAGAAAATTCACACAAGGATACGAGTATAATTAAGAATCAGAAAAAACACAGAAACATAGTTAATACTCAAGTACTTAAATATTCTCAAAAGTAGAATTTATGATAACTATTATGAAATGTTTAAAGAAATAAAACAGAATTTTAAAAGTGAACAAGTAACTTGGAAGTACCAAAAATGACCTAAGAGATTTTTAAAGGTCCAAAAGAATTTTTAGAAATAAAAATACAATAGTTGAAATTAATATTTAACGGTAGGGTTAAACAACCAGGTTAGTCACAACTCAGGGGAAAATAATTATGAATGGAAACATGGAGTTGAATAAATTATCTCAGTTATAGAACAGAAAAATGAGAAGATAAAAACATAAGAGATTAAAAGATATGGACAAGAGAGTCGTCGTCGTCGGCAGCCGTCCGTCTTGAGAGACGATGGTGTAGCTTCTTAAGAGTCTATCTGCACCGCCGAGAATGGCTGTGCAGTCCGACTCGGGAGTGACACGGTATCTGTCTCCTCCCGTGTTAAATCAACATCTTGCAATGACGCTGGAGTGTCCTCTCCAGTGAAGCTGAAGCTACAGAGCCTGGGCAGGGTGATATGGAGGGTCTGCTGTTGCCCATGCAGCAGACCCCCCCTCTCTTCACAGCTGAAGGATCCAAGGGAAAGACGGAGTCAATACAGCTTGGCTTCAGGTGTGCCGCAGGAGTTGCCGGTGTTGACTACAACGTCAAACCGCCTTAGGGACTCCGGCTCCGGATTTTCTGTCGGGGTTTACTCCTTTAGCCTTTCCCCTGAAGAGGTATGCCGCAAGGCAGCGGAGGTTTTTTGGAGTCAGAGTTTTCCTTCTCTGATGTGCCCTGACTGGAAGATCGAACCAGCGACACTTAGCTCGCAGGCCGACGCTCAATCCACTGAGCCAAACCAGCCAGGGACAAGACAAGAGAGTAACATATATCCAAAATACCAGAAGGAAAGAATAGAGAGAATGGAGAAGAAATATTGAAGAGAAAATGGCTAAGAATTTTCTAGAACTAATGAAAAATATTACCCCTCAGAATTAGGAAGCACAGCATCTACAATGCAGTATAAATCTGGGAACATCAGCACACAGCCCTGGACCAAAGGGCCTGGTTGGCCTCTTAAAAAGAAAAAAGAACAACACAATATTGCTTGTGGAAAAATACAGCATTCTATCTTTCTATAGTTTATCTTTGCCCTCCAAAAACAAATGTATCAAGGAATGGTCCCAGCAACCAAAGTTGTCATTTTGATTGGTGTCAAAAATTGGGATCTGGCCATGGTCTTAATGATTGATTCTGAGGCACAGAAAGGAAAACATTAATATTGATTTATCTGTTCATTCTCTTTATTCACTGTCCATCCATTTACCCAGACTAGCATAGCAACTAGACACTAGAAAATTAAATTTAAAACAACTCCTCTATTCTAGGTAGACTCATTCTCCTTTGCCTGCTCTTAGGGCTACAGCACCAACAAACTAAAGCATCCATTCATTTTATTTTTCAAATATTGTGCAATCTACTAAGGGAGAAATAGGAGAACTCACAAAAATAATGTTGGAATACTGTAAACCAAAAAACTACGAGATTGACAGAATTTGTTCCTTTATGGATGTCTATTTTGGCACCACTATGGAGCATCTCAAAATATCAGAGAAAGGTGCTATCGAAACTTATAAAACAGGTAGACTCAGCGTCAGAATAATAAGCATCTTTTCATCCTCATGCGGCATCCTTTGTTGGAGCTCACATACAAAACTCCACTTATGAAAACATTGGGAAGGGCCTCTCCCTGTGTAGTAAGATGCAAAATCTAGCGTTTTTATATTTCTTTTGGGACATCTTTAATACAGAGCCAGTCAAACCATAGCCAAACATGTACTAATCACCAGTGAGGTACAAGTACTATAATCAAATTGTTGGGAAAGGAAGATTAGGGCTTGCTCTCAAAAGGAGCAAAGATTAGGGCACTAAGCTCAGTTTTGCAGAATTGCTCTGGTTAACAGCTCCCAGGATGGACAAGCCATACAATGGTCTTTGGTGATTTCTGTCTTGCTTACATCAGTGCCCCAGACACTCAACTCCAAAGCTCCAAATATGAGATCCTTCATCACATCACACCTCTAAACCCATCATTATCTGCTTCTATGACCTCATTCTCTCTCTATCACACACACACACACACACACACACACACACACACACACACACACAGAACACAAGTGAAAAGTTAAATGAAAAAAAAGAGTCACACATTGGATAGTTAAGTAATTGGCAAATTGTCATGACAATTGAATTCTAAACAGTAATTCCTAATGGAAAGGACACAGAATTATGTGCCTAGAGCTAAACATGAAAGAACATGGACACGAATTACACTAACATTAACTGGAAAATTAACTGTCCAAGGAAGAATGCTGGAACCTCTTGCAATGAACTGTGCAAGTACCTCCTGTCTCTCTTCACTCTGCATAAGATTTATGGTTGCCCCTGATGAATCCATCAAGGTGAAAATATTCATCTATCTGAACAAAAGTACAATATTATCATTCCGAATTTAAAAAGTGCTTTTGTTTGAGGCCACTTAGCTCCCCACCCCCATACATTACTGTAGTTCCTTCGCTAGATAAGCCTCGTTTCCTGGGAATCTATAGTAGGATTTGGGGACAAAGTCCAGCTGATAGCAAAGTGTTGTTTTCCTTGTTTTGCTACTATGGTGCCTAGCTCACAGAAGGACAGGTTCTTCCATTTCTCCTGAAATAGGATTCAAGAAACCCAATCATGTCACTTTACATTGAGAGCATAAGGGGGAAGAAAAAGACTGAGCATCTACTTATTTGCTTATAAGAATTAGTTCTCCCTGGGTTAACATTATAAACCATGACAAAAACCCAGCTTTATTTGGCAATTAACTAATGGTACTTGAAAGGATGCCCTTCCAGCAGGTGTTTCTGGCATACTGAATTAACCACAGATCAAGTTTGTGTTTTTATGACCCAATTTTAAGTGTATACCCTTGTTTTGAGATAAGACAATTGATGTATTCAAAAAGACTTTTCTTCAGTCAGATCTGTACCTGTGTTTTTAAAACAAGAGGTTATGTTAAAGGAAATTTATTTTCCATTGCCACTCCTTTATAATACATTAAGTAGTTTGAAAGTAATTACTTGTTTCTTTTCAAAAGCAAATTGAATTTAAGCAAGAAGTTTATCTTAAGTTCTTTAGGATTTAGAAGATAATTCCCAAAATTGGCCTGTATGCATTTCAACTAAAAATTTTACTTAAACAGAGGAAGCCACATGATTAAAAAATAAAGGTTCTTTGAGATGTTCAAATTCTGCTTTGCAAATTTTAAAAAAGTGACCCCAGAAAAATGTAGCTTCTCCCAACATTGTTTCAAAAAGCAACCTTTGATCCAATGCTGACTATGCCCTTTGCATAATCACAGCTCTAGAATCAACTTAGTTTGCAAGACACAGAATAATCTTCTATTAGTTTATTTTAACATGGAACAGATGGATACCTGTAGGAGGGGAGAAGGGAGGCAGGGACTGGAAGAAGGAAGGGGAAGGGATGAGTCAAAAAAACCATGTATGAATGAGTCACAGACATGAACAACTGGAGAGGAGCTTGACTGTGGGAGAGAGTGGTGGGCTGGGAGGAGGGGGATAAAATGGGAAAATTTGGGACAACTGTTATAGAATAACCAATAAAAAAGAAAGCAAATAAGAAATTGGGATTTAAACCCAGGAGCATTTGCTTCCAGATATACTCCATACTGTGCTGGATTACCTTCTTTACGAATACTGATGCAATATATCTTCCTATAGCCTATACATTTTTTAAAAAATCATGGAATTGGCCATCAGGACCTTGGTAGCCTGATTTTTTAATCCATTTCCAAGAGGAGAATCAGAAGGTATTTTTATTTATTTACAACAGGGACCTAGACAGTGGATCTAATGCTGTTTTCTTAGCATCCCAGTTTTTACCCCATTTGTATATGTCATCACATACATTTTGTTTGCACAAAAAAAGAATAATCTTCTCCCAATTCTGCAAAGGACACTGGAGAGTGTTCCATTTTTTACATAAAGGTTGTGGAACTATAGTTGCCCAAATGATATAATGTTTTTTTAAAAATAATTCACCTGGCTGCTGTGGCTCAGTGGACAGAGCATCGGCCTGCAAGCCAAGTGTTGCTAGTTCGATTCCCAGTCAGGGAACATGACTAGGCTGCACATCAGATCCCCAGTTGGGGGCGCGTGAGAGGCAACCACATAGTGATGTTTCTCTCCCTCTCTTTTTCCTTTTCCCTCTCTAAAAAAATAAATAAACAAATAAACAAAAAATAATTTTTTAAAAATAATAATAATGCACATTTAAATGAATGAACACACTTAGCATCAAATTGGGTCCAATGTAAGTCATTGATGTTAATTAGTCTCTCTTTTTCTTTTTTATGGTAATACTTGTTTTTTAGTACATTAAAGCCAACATACTTGAAAAAGAAGATGTACATGATGACGTACCAGGACTGCCTGGTGAAGAGCATCTTCCCCATCATGCTGGGCTGTAGAATTGTTTCTGGTTAGTTTACTCCACTCAGATGGTAAACCAGCCTTGGGAAATCACAAAGCAGCCCTTGCAGAGTCTTGCCAGAAACTGGAAATGAGAAATGAAGTCAGAGGTAAAAATGTTCAACTACCGGAGGCACCAAGGTCCATTTTGTTTTATAAATTACTTTTACCAAAACTTCAAGAAGAAGATATTCTTCATAGTATAGAAAATGTTTCAAGGAGGAAAGAAAAGAAAGTCACCAATTAATTGTATTAAGTTAATAACAAAACTAGAGAAGTATAGTGCAATAAAAGACAACCATCAATCTTAATTATTAACATAGATGGAAGAGTACTAAAATAAAAATAAATCAATTCAATAGGATATTCTTTAAATTACATCATAATTACTTGGAGTTAATCCCAAGATGCAAAGAAAGTTCAACATGAGAAAATTTATTAAGATATAACTCCTATTAATAAAGTAAAAGGCAGAAAATATCAATAGGTATTGACAAGCCATTTATTAAATATAAAGTCATTCATAAGTTTTTAAATACTCTTAGTGAACTATAAATAAGAGGGAATTTTTTTTAATATGATAAAAAGTGTACACCAAAAACCTAAAGCAAACATAACACATAATGATGGAAATATAAAAATATTGTCTGAAGTCAGAAATAAAATAAAGGTGTCTGCTCTCCCTACCATTCAGCACTGTTGTGGAGGTGCTGGGCAATGAAATAAGACAAGAGAGAGAAAAGCAAAAAGTTTGGAAAGACACTATGTTGTTACTATTTGTGATTGTCATTTTTCATGTATAACTGCAGGAAAATCTACAGACCAATTATTGCAAACAGTACAAGTTTTTGCTGAGTACAAAATCAATATACTAAAACTAGTAACATTTCTATACACTAGCAAAACAATTTTTAAATGCAATGGTGTGTGTATGCACATGCAATTCATAATAGCAGCAAAAGTTGTATAGAAACTAGGAATAAATCTTACAAAAAAGTTTTAAGAGAGAATTATAAAATGTTATAAAAGGATGTAAAAGAAATCTTGGTTAAGTGAGATATACCTTGTTTGTGGATGGGAAGCTGAATTAAGACGGATTTTTTTTTCCAGTAAGATCAGTGCAATTTTAATCTCAGTGACCGAGTGGAACTTAGCAAATTGATTCTGAAATTCATATTAAAGAGTAATGTTCCAAGGAGAATCAATACAATTCCAAAAAGAACAAGAATAGTAGCCCTGACAGATACCAAGAGATCATAAACTTTAAAGTAACTGAAACAGTATGGTGTTAGTAAAAAGATAGGTAAGAAAATTAGTGAGACAATAACAAGCCTAGAAATATGGTATATGATAGAAATCAGCTTACATGGTAGAATGCAAAGAATAAAATTTTCAGTTAATAATGTTGGAAAATGTGGCTTCTTAGCTAGAAAACAAAGACAAAAAATAACCTTACACTACACATGAAAATAAATTCCAGATGAATTAAACGTGTATATGTGAAAATCAAAACTTTATAAAAGAAAATAAAGCAAAATTGACATCCAGTTAAAGATAGAAAGTTGAACGCAGATGTTAGTTTTTTTACTTCCTCCTTAAATCCCATTAGAATAACAATCAATGGATTTTTAAGACACAAAACCACAAAAACAAGAGGAATGAAAAATAAACAGCAGCAGTAATATTTGCAATCCAATAAGCAGTTGAGTGAGCAGTAACTTAACTTAGCAGACACCAGAAAGCCAAATTCTAAACTGACAATGAAGAAATCAAGAAACAACCTGAATTACTGAACAGAATCTCCAAAAAATTTTTAAACTGCCTTTACCAGTACAACTGGACATAAAAATAAAGTGGAACTATAAACAAGAAAATTGATTAAAGCCTATTTAAGAAAAATTTAGACCTCTAAATCACCATCCTCACTTTGCCCATTAGGCAAACTGACCCTTCCTGACCCTATAATTTATTCTCTGGAGAGGTTAAAATAGAAGTTCTATGAATTGGAGGATGCTAGCCTAGTTGATGGCAAGGATGCTTTATAAGAAAATTAAAGTAAAAGTTTTCATTCCAAAGGTTGAGACTCTCAGCATATTTTTTTCTCCATTTGCTTCCTAGAAATCTCACAGCGAAGCTTTATATGTTCAAATCAAGAGCATGAAAAGCTTTTCTAGGTAAAAGGTCCAGGAAAACAATCTAAAGAAAACTATACTGGAGTTTCTAAAGACAACTGCACAACCCGATCGTCCTTCAGTGAAACCTACGGTTGACCAGTCCCCATCAGGTTTAGTGCCCGACTCAAGTATGAGAAGACAAGCAAGGATCCTCAGGCATTTGAAGAAGTCCTCTAGTTAAAACACAGAAACTGAAAAAACAATTTTAAAAAGACTCCAAAAAAAAGTAAAAACTTCAAAACTAATATAGTATCATTACAGACATAAGAAAAACATTATATATCCATGAACTAATAACAAGATATCATTTGAAAAAGAAGGAAAAGAAAGAAGATATTTTTTAAAGACCATTGCAAATTTAAAAGATAACAAAATTGAAAAAGTTTATTTGGGGGGGTTAAAAATAAAGTTGATAGACTATAAAAACTTGGATGCTATTAGAGAAATAGCTCAAGAAATCTTTCAAAACTGAAGAACATTTATGTACAGATTTTCTAGTGACATCTTCAGGTAGTCCACTAACTACCCAGCACAATGGATGACCATTAACCTACATCAAGACATTCAATCATGAAATTTCAGAAAACTAAAAGAACCTTCAAGCTTCCAAAGATGAAAAACAATAGTAATAGGTGTCAAACAAAGAATAATTATCAAAATAGCCTCACAACTCTAAATAGAAATCTGAAGGTAGAAGACAGTTGGGCAATGCCTTCAAATTTTTTCTGAAGGAAAATTATTTTCAACCTATAATTATACATCCAAGAACTATTTTAAGGGTGAGGATGAAATAAGGCATTTTTAGACACATAAGTTCTCAAAAAGTTTCTCTCTCATGCATTACTTTTCAAAAAGCTACTACAATATGTGGTCTTTGCCAAAACAAAGGACTTAACTAAGAAAGAAGATGAGGAATATAGGAAAGAGGAAATCCAATACAAGAAAGCCAAAAGGAAAATTCTTAGAATAACAGATGTGCTGCCCATGCATAAGGCAACCAGTTCTAATTGGGGAAGGGAAGAGGGTCCCTGAGCACACTTCTTCAAGAAGATAACTTTGGACTTTTGGCCAAGATGAAGGCAGAGGTAGACACTCTTTATCCCCTTCCATAACCGTAGGAAGGATTATATCAACCTCAAAACTAAAAACAACCATAACTACCAGAAAATCAAACTGCATGAAAGTCCAACAAACAAAGATATAAAGGAGTAATACTCATCCAGACAGGTAGGAGGGGTGGAGCCAGGCAGAGAAAACATGGTGTGGTGGCAGCGGCGGCAGCAGCAAGGCAGTAGCTGTGGCCAGCTGACAGAAAGAGCAGTCACACATTATAAAAGTCAGGAGGGAAACCTAGGGAGCAATCCCAGCCCCAAATCATACTACACAGCTCATGATTCCAGCGTCAGAGAAAATAAAGCTTCATTGCTTCAGACTGAAAACCAGTGGGGGTTGGGGAGGCAGAAAAATCTGCCAATCTCTCAGCAGAGTCCATGTTGTTCAAAGGGCCCCCACAGTTCTAAAACTTCCTCAAACCCACCCACTCTGAGAACCACAATGAGGGCAACAGCTAGAGAGGTGCCAGTCCCATATGGGAAGCAGGTAAAGTGCCTGGAAAAGGGACAAGTACTGAGTAAGCAGCATTGTTCCCCCTCAAGCATCTCCCCCACATACAGCACAATGACGTGGTGAAGCAGGACACCCCACACTGATGAATACCTAAGGTTTTGCCCTTTACAACATAACAGGTGCAACAGCTCTACCTAAGACACAGAGGTGAGCACAGGAGGCTGTCGAGTTGAGGAGACAGAGATTCATGGCCCAAAAGAGGGAACAAATCAAGGTTTCAGTGGTACAACTAAGTGACGAGGAGATAGCCAACCTAACATATGAAGAGTTCAAAACACTGGTGATAATGATGTTCACAGACTTGACAGACATGCTTGAGTATGGCAAACATATAAGGAAGAAGTGAAGGCTATGCTAACTGAAATGAAGAAAAAAACGACATGAAACCAATGGAGAAGGAAAGGAAGTTGGGGTTCAAATCAATGATTTGGAACGTAAGAAAGAACGAAAAAAAGAAGAATTGAAAAAAAAGATGAGGAGAGGCTTAGGAACATCTGGGACAACTTTAAACATACTAGCATCCAAATCATAGGTGTGCCAGAAAGAGAAGAGGAAGAGCAAGAAGTCAAAAACTTATGTGATAAAATAATGAAGGAAAACTTCCTAATTTGACAAAGGAAATAGACACACAAGTCCAGGAAACACAGAGTGTCCCAAACAAGCTAGACCCAAAGAGGACTGCACCAAGACACGTCATCATTAAAATGCCAAAGGTTCAAGATAAAGAGAGAATCTTAAAAGCAGCAAGAGAAAAGCAGAGAGTTACCTACAAAGTGATTCCTATAAGACTATGAGCTGATTTCTCAAAGGAAACTTTGTAGGCAAGAAAGGACTGGCAAGAAGTATTCAAAGTGATGAAAAGCAAGGACCTACAGCCAAGATTACTCTATCCAGAAAAGCTATCATTTAGAATGGAAGGGCAGATAAAGTGCTTCCCAGACAAGGTAAAGCAAAAGGAGTTCATCATCACCAAACCATTATTATATGAAATGTTAAAGGGATTTATTTAAGAAAAAGAAGATAAAAAATATGAACATTAAAATGACAACACAATTATCAACAACAGAACCTAGAAAAATAGAAACAAAAACAAACTAAGCAAACAACCAGAATAGAAACAAAATCATAGGTTTGGAGATCATTTGGAGTTTTATCAGCTGAGGGGTGGAAGTGGGAGAAATGGGGAAATTATGCAGAGGTTAAGAAGCATAATTTGTAGGTACAAAATAGACAAGGGGTTGTTAAGAATAGTATAGGGAAGGGTGAAGCCAAAGAACTTACATGCATGACCCATGGACATGAACTAAGTAGGGTGGGATTGCTGGAGGGAAGAGAGGTATTGGGTAGAGGGGGCAAAGGGAAAATTTGGGACAATTGTAATAGCATTATCAATAAAGTATACTTTTAAATATATTTTTAAAACAACTCCGTTAAAAAACAAAAAGAAGATTACTTTGACAGAATATCTGATATGTCTGAACTCATCAAGCGGAAAGTTTTATATGCTCATACAATTAAATACTATACAGAAATTTAAATAAATTGACACACGCATCTCAACATAGAAAGATTTGGAAGATAAAATGTTGAGTGAAAAAGCAATGAAGGTACCGTGAACATTACAACACCATTTGTATTTTTTAAATTTTTTATTGTATAGTCCTTTTATACCCCTTATATCCCCTTCCCTCAGATTTTGGGGGAAGGGATGAGGGAAGAACCAAGGTCAACAAGTTCCCTTTTTTGTGGAAAGAGAAAGACAAATCGCATCTTTAATTTTTATCTGTATGGTTCTATTGCTTTTAAGTTATTTTATAAACCTAAGGCAAAAATGACTAAGTGTTAATATTAGTTAATTCTGGGTAGTGAACACACAAGTATTGATCTTACATTGATTTTTCTATTTTTCTGTATTTTTCTTTTCGAGGAAAGAAAGAAAGAAAGGAGAAATAAGAAAGACAAATCTTACAATCACAGCCTTTTGAAGGACCTGGGCTGAAGGGCTGGGAGAGCAAGAACCAGGGCAGGATGAGCCCATTACAGGTGTCCCCTTTTAACCTAAGCCTTCTCTTCATCTTGTTCAGTTCATTACTTACAATATCACATAACCATTCTGCAAGGTGCACGTTTTATTTTTCTATAAAAATCCCTTTTTAAATACAGCATTTTTTGCTTTCTCAATACAGTCCATTGAATTGGCACTTCATCTACAGCCCATGAGTAGGAAGGGTGTGCTACTTCTTTTTAGGAGCATAAAACTGAGACTGAAATGATGGCTTGGGAGAGGTCTTAGTAATTAAAACATAGTTAACCAACCATTCATATTATTACTTAATATAGCTATTACTTTAATAGAAAAAAATATAATGATTGACTCTTGCTCATCCTCATCTACATCTGGCAAAGTGCCACCATGCCTAAGGACCCTACCGTTTCCTATTAGCAGTTACTTCAAAGACAGGTAAGTACCTAGGAGGAAATCGACATGACTTGGGTTATTCTGTCAATGTCACCAAAAAAGTGATAGTAAACATCATAGTGATCAAGGGGCTTCAGAGTGGGTAATGGTGAAAAGGCATTTGTTTTGTTTATCATAGAGATTTGCCCTTGGCCATGCTTCAAGTACACATTCACAGCTTCTGCAAAAAGTCAAAAAGCTGAGCCTACAGATACCAATACGAATAGCCTCAGATAGACTCGAAATAGTTCATCATCACACTCTTTCATTTGATTTGGAACTAGAATAATTGCAAAGAAGACAAAATGAAAGGTACTGGACAGTTATCCTTTCTCTATTAAAAAAATAACTCAGAAGTTTGGTGAGAATGCTCTGTACTTGGGTTCAGGTCAGTGCTTATATTCACGGACGCTTGATGGATTTCTAGCTTCAAATGTTTTATCAAGACAATCCACCTTGTAGCAATCTCCCAAGAAGACTGTCTGGCTCTATTAAGTCTGCAATTTGCTTTTTAAAAGTGACTAAATATGCTTTTTCACAACAACGACAAGTCATCTCCCTCCTGGAGCCAACAGAGTTTGTCACCCAGCTTCCCCCGCTTTTCAAAGCCAGCCATCAAAAAGCAAAGGAAATGTCATGACTTTGGAGCGGTCAGAAAGCTCTTAAGTCGCAGTGCAGGCTATTTCTCCTTTTGTGGCACGGAAAAGAGTGGACAGCACAATGAATAAATAATCCCATTGTACTTACAAATGTGTAACAATCCTTCAAAATGAGGTGAGGAACAAAGATAGGAGATAGCAAAGCGGTCCTGGTCTTAACAGAACAGCTTGCAATTCCAGGGCCTAAACTGCTTTTGCAAACACAAACACACACATGCAGCAACCATAAGAAAATAAAAATTAAAAATGGCATCCGATTCAGAATGCCAAGAGGCTCAGCCTAAATGGCCTTCTGCATAATTCACTTTGGACACCTTCAGTCTTGGTGGCTAAAGGCACTCGGTCTGGGCCAAGGTTAACACCTTAAACTATTCAAAATAAATGACTTTGAAATAGTCATCAGGGTCACCAATTGTTGCGAAAAACACCTCTTCATCATTTTTACTTCACCGTGGTCTTTCCTTTCCCTTTAAAGAAGTCTTGTTTTATGTTCTAGCATTTTTCCAAGGCCTCTGTTTTTCATCTCTGGTGCCTGTGGCCACCCCTTCCCCACCTTGAACTGCAGAATCCAGGGGAAGACAGCAGGATGCATGATCACTGAAAGCCCAACAGAGTTCTGAAGACACATATGGGTAAAGCTCGAGCCAGAGATTCAAGGGTTCACAGAAACACAGAGAACTCCAGGAACTCAGAACTTCAAATGGCCTTAAAGAAGTCACAACTTCAAATTTCTAATTATATGTTTAAAGAAAGTGGTGAAGTGATGCAGCTTGGCACATTAAAACAACTCTTAAGTAAGAGAGAGAGTAGTTTTTTGTACATATTTAAAAGAAGAGTAATTTATTCTCTCTTCACACGACCAAATAAGTGTTTTATTATTTTGTTGGCAGAGGAAAAAGAGAAATAAAAAACTAAAATTGTCAGGCATGGTGACCAGGATCACCCACTATTCATCTCCATGGCAGAGGACACATGGGCTGGCCTCATTCCCCCCTCATACAGCTCAGTGCTTTCCTTAAATCATACCTGGGCACCATGTTTGATACCTCCACTAATGTAGAAGACTATCTGTCCTATCAAAGCATGATACTATGCTTAACCACTTTTCTTCAAAAAATACACTTAGTAGTAGATACTATATATTTTTCTTTCTTCCATCAATTAATTTATTGATTTTTAGGTCAATGAATATTTATTAAGTACCTTCTCAAGTCCAGGCACTGTGTTAGGCATAATATGAAGTTATATGTAATTTTAGGTATCCCATATAATTGTGAAGAAGATATGGTCTTTGCCCTCTTGGAGCTTATGATCTCATAGACTGCATTAGAAGAGAGAGAGTGTGTTACAGTGACAATGTTAAAATTCTTAGCAACCAGTCAGGATAGGAGGCCTCTCTAAATTGGATATACAAATGGCTATTCATCCCAGTGAAAGGCTCTCACTGAGCCCACGTTTCCTCCTTGAACCACTTTCAGTCTCTTCTTTGTCCAGCTTCATGAAGCTTTTATCCCAAGCTGCTGCCAGAGTCTTAACCACCTCAGGAAAACAGAAATCCTAGACCAAATTAAGGCAGCAGAGAAGATTATAAGTACATCTTACACTTGCAGTTCCCAAATTAGGCACTGAGGCACCCCAGAGTTCTACAATAAATGTGATGGATATTTCAAATTTTCAAGGAAAATATGGGACATATGTCAGATACTGTGCAAACTACTATGACTACTAAGTTGTGTATATATACTAAGAGATACATTTTTATTTTTTATACACTTTCAGTTCCTTTTACATTTTTTTCTGAACTACATTATCACCACAATTACTTTTACATAATTAATTGAAGCAACAGAGCGCATTATATATTTTATATATAACTATTAAACATACTGTATTTTACTGAAGCTAATACAACATCACTGATTGTGAGACATATTCTTTTATGTACCTGTAGGAGGAAGAGGTGCTGCCAATTACACAATTTCTTTTAAATTTATTAGAAGAGCTCTTCTAGGCTTTAGAAATAGGTTTTAATTATATGTCATTCTTGTGCATTTTAAAGAAAGGTAATATAAGTGAAATAAATTGGTTATGGTACACCTACAACATCTTCACATTCTGAGTTTAGCTCTTCTGAATCACTTTTCAACTGAGACATTAATGGCCACAATTTTCTACCCAATATCAACTATCCTCTATGCCATCCAGAAACTAGTGAAGTCACACTTGTTAGGAGTGTTCCACTATTGTCTCTCGAATTTTCTTCCAAGCTATTGACACCATTCTGCAAGTTTTGATGCTGGAACTTTCTGACTTGAAACTGTCAGGCAAGAAAACCACTTCATGGCTAAGACCTAACTGAAGGAATTGTAAGATGTCATTGACTATGAGACACATCCTGATTTCAGACATAATTAATGCTCTCATAGACATAATAATTATAATGCTACCCTGGGTAAAAAGAGAAGGGACACACATCAATTTTGATGAAAGCAAATAGTCAGAAACTGAGTAGTGAGAGAATTTGTGACCCATTCACTCTCTCAACCCAATACCTGTTTTTGGTTGCCCCCAAAAGTTTACCCGTCCTGAGCAAAGGACTATAGTCAGGGTAGAGGTATGCTTATGTTTTTTAAAGTGAGAGCACATGAGGAGATGAAAAAGGAGAATATGCAGACCTCAGGCATGTTCCCAGGCAGATAATTATTAGAAATGTGGACTCTGGGCATCTAAACTATCTGTATGCTTTTATACTGCATGGAAAGTCTTTAGGTATCCCCAAGGGTATGCATTCACTGGCCTGAAGACTACAATACCAGAGTGACCTGAAGTCTACAGTGCAGGGGAGTGAAATATATCAGAGGTCTAGTCCAGAATGGATGAACTGCCTCCCTGCTCCTACATGCCTAGGACTCCCTTGTGGAAAACACAATGTTTCAGAGAGGCATCAATTCCCAGATCTACCATGACCCATCAAGCTGGAATGACGCCAGACTCTCCCTACATCCCACAGGCCAAACAACCAAAACTAGGACAAAAATAGAACTCCTTCTGGTACTTTTGCAAGACAAACATTGATTATCCCCCCACATAGAGCTCCCTCGCTTCTGTCACAGTTTCTGTTCCAAAGACCCATCACATAAACATCTAGCGAGGAAGCGTGCCTACATGCTTATGAAAATACGTGATGTTTTAAAAATGTTCTTCTGTGCTTTAATCCCCCTTTAAAATTAATGTTCCTAATTCCTGGGACTGACACGATAGGATCTCAGCCATCTGCCCCTGCTTGTTCCTATGGCATCCTCTGATTAAACAAAGGGAGCCAGCTGAAGGCACAGGAGTTTTATTTCATGGGGGACCCATACATTCTCTGCAGGCCTCATTTGAGAAAATAATTTTTTCAAATTGATTTTTTTTAATGAACAAATTATCTTTCTTGGGAAAGAGACTCCCAAGACTTATGGTACTTTTCCAAACTCACAATTTCAGACATGACTTCTCCCCAGCAGCTCCCTGCCTCTAGCAAAACACTTCCATGTTTGCACAATCCTCTGTTCACTTGCTTGTCATCTTTCAGATCCATTCTATATATACAGTGATGCCCTTGACCTTTCTACTCTGAAAATTGAAACAATAGCACAGAAAAACATGAAATAAAATAAGTAAAAGCATCTTGTAGAATTAGAATGTAAATACTACGCTATTGCATGGACACACCTGATCTAATTAGCAGATTCACATTTTCACAGGCCACAAAATCAGGTTGACCAAAAAAACGTAACTTTATTTTCTATAACTCCACTTAGTTTGAGCACCCATTTTCATTTGACAGGAGCAAATGATTTAGTCACATCCAGATAAATTAAAACTAGTAATCATTCAAATATTTTAAGTTTCACTTAGTCATATCGTGTGTGTTCTTTGTCCTCCACCCCACCTCACCACCCTGTTCTGTAGCCCTTTTTTATTCAGAGCAGCAGCCAAATTTCAAAAATAGCGTAAGTCCTGGATGTGGGAGTGGGCATGGAGAGGACCCCTGGGCCACAACCACCCTCATCCACTGTCATCTACTGGCATAAGCTCTTCAACCTTTATCAGCTGTTTATGTAATTTTCCTAGGGGCATAGGGACTTTCTGCTCCTCCAATGGGAATCTATTCCCATACCACTGTGGCCTTAGGAATATTAGCAAGACTGCCACTTCCAGAGGATAGTAGGTTGTAAGTTATTACTATTATTGGAGACTCAGATTTGAAGAAGTTTCTAGATATCCATCCTGGACTCACCCCAACGCAGTACACAGGGAAGGAAACTCAATTCCATCTCCAACTCTCCTGCTTCTTCCCCAACTCAGTGTTCTCCCTCTGGACCTCTCAGTTGGGGTATCAATTCTCAATGGAAGTGGTACTGCCCATTAGCAGTTTTGAAAATGTATGAGGACATTTACCCCAAAACATTCTATTTTGAAAGAGTTGCAAGAATAGAACAATAATTACCCAGATGATCTAGAAATTTAGCATTAATAATACCAGTATCTATTATAAAATTTTTTATTTGAATGTCCTAATTATTCTAATAATGTTTTTTATGGCAGGTTTTTTAGTTCCAACAAGGATTCAGTTAAGAATTATACATTGAATTGAGCTGTCAAGTCTCTTTAATATCTTTTTTAAGTGTATTTTATTGATTATGCTATTACAATTGTCCCAATTTCTTTTCCCTTTGACCCTTTCCCTCCAGCAATGCCACCCTACTTAGCACATGTTCATGGATCATGTATGTAAGTTCTTTGGTTTCATCCTTTCCTATATTATTCTTAACTTACCCCTGTCTATTTTGTACCAACAAATTATGCTTCTTAATCCCTGAACCATTTCCTCATTTCTCTGCCTTTCCCCTCCCAGCTGATAACCCTCCAAATGATCCCCATACCTATGATTCTCCTCCTATTCTGGTTGTTTGCTTAGTTTGTCTTTGGCTTTTTTTTTTTTTTAGGTTCTGTTGATAGTTGTGAGTTTGTTGTCATTTTAATGTTCATAGTTTTGATCTTCATTTTCTTAAATAAGTTCCTTTAACATTTCATGTAATAATGGTTTGGTGATGATGAACTTTTGCTTTACCTTGTCTGGGAAGCACTCTATGTGCCCTTCCATTCTAAATGATAGCTTTTCTGGATAGAGTAATCTTGGTTGTAGGTCCTTGCTTTTCATCACTTTGAATACTTCTTGCAAGTCCCTTCTTGTCTGCAAATTTCTTTTGAGAAATCATCTTATAGTCTTATAGGAACCCCTTTGTAGGTAACTCTCTGCTTATCTTTTGAAGCTTTTAAGATTCTCTCTTTATAATGAATCTTTGACATTTTAATGATGATGTGTCTTGGTGTGGTCCTCTTTGGGTCTAGCTTGTTTGGGACCCTCTGTGCTTCCTGGACTTGTATGTCTACTTTTTTTGCCTAACTGAGGACGTTTTCCTTCATTATTTTTTCACATAAGTTTTTTACTTCTTGGTCTTCCTTTTCTCCTTCTGGCACTCCTATGATTTAAATGTTGGTATGTTTAAAGTTGTCCCAGAGGTTCCTAAGCCTGTCCTCATTTTTTTTTCAATTCTTCTTTCTTCATTCTTCCTTACATTTCAAATCATTGATTCAAACCCCAGTTTTCCTCCCTTCGCCATGGGTTTTATGTGGATTTTCCTTTGTTTAACTTAGCATAGTCTTCACTTATTCCCTTCTGCATTTGCTGTATTCGATCATATCTGTCAAATCTGTGAGCATCTTTATCACCAGTGTTTTGAACTCTGTGTCTGTTATGTTGGCTATCTCCTCATCATTTAGTTCCCCCACTGGAACCTTGATCTGTTCCCCCTTTGGGGCCATATTCCTCTGCCTCCTCAACCTGACGGGCTCCTGTATTTGCCTCTGTGTCTTAGGTAGAGCTGTCACACCTGTTACGTTGTAAGCGTATTCATCAATATGGGGCAGCCCATTTCATGGCACTGTATGTGGGGGAGGGATTTGAGAAGGAACAATGTCACTTGCTCAGCACCTTCCCCTTTTCCAGGCACTTCTCTTACTTCCCTCATGGGACGGGCACCTCTCTAGTTGTGCCCTGGTCATGGTTCCCAGACTCGGTGGGTCTGCAGACATTCTAGGACCTTATGGACCCTCTAAACAAGTGAACTGTTCTGAGAGACCATCAGTGTCTTCTGCTGCCCCAACTCCCACTCATTTTCATAGTCAGAAGCAATGAGGCTTTATTTTCCCTGGTGCTGGAGCCATGAGCTGCTCAGTCTGGTCTGGTGCTAGGAGCGCTCCCTAGGTGTCTCTCCCTACTTTTTTAAATGTGTGACTGCACTTTCTGCCAGCTGGTCACAGCCACTGTCACCGCTGTCTCCACATCATGTCCTCTTGACCTCTCCCTGCTCTTCACCTCCTACCTGTCTGGATGACTATTTCTTCTTTATATCTTTGTTTGTTGGACTTCCATGCAGCTCGATTTTTTGGAACTTCTGGTTGTCTCCAGTGTTGAGACAGTTGTAAATTCTTTCTTTGTTGTGGAGGGAGACACAGAGTGTCTACCTAAGCCTCCATCTTGGCTGGAAAGCTCTTTAATCTCTTTTAATCTAAAATAGTTCTGGTACTTAGTGGGTAAGAGGTAAGAATAATAGTCTCCTCACAATGCATAGTATGGTCCTACCAATAAAGAATTGTGCTATATCCCACATGATTTTTGAATACCTCCCCAGACATTTATATCAGCTTAAAACTTTTAGAGTTTATGAATACGTTTATGACAGCAATCACAATGATAGTTTTGAAGGACATACTTATCCCCAAATGTATCAAGTTGTATATATTAAAACACGTATAGTTTTTATATGTCATTCAGGCCTACATAAAGTGGTTTTTAAAACAAATAATAATAATAAATAAAATAGTTTAAATAAATAAAATAAAAAGTTTATAATTATCTGCACCTAAAGCCTAATTCAATTTTACATATAAACACAAAGTAATTTTCGCACTTTGAATATTTACTGAATTTTCAGGAACAACAACAGAACTAAGAGAAGGCCGTACCCTATTTTGTTAGAAATTTTTTCAAGAGTTTATTTCAAAAAAGTATGCCACTGATGGCAATACCATTCATAATAATTGCTATCACATGACACCCTACTTTCACAGTGGTTCTATGTTCAAGTTCAAGCAGAGAATTGTCAATACATTATTATATCCTCTAACACCCAAGCATTTGTGTTGAAATATATGTTTTATTTTTCTTTCTTTCATTTTATTTCTTTTTATATTGGGGGAAGGGTTATTATATGAGTAGATCATAATGACCTACCATTTTTACTTCACGATAATAAGGACATGGTAAAGTACCAGCTACAAAAAGGGATTTCACAAATTGTTTTAAAAGTACAAGTTAATCAAGGAAATATGAACACAGTAATTAGAGAATTATCATTAATTGTCTTTAGATATAATAATCAAATTGAAGTTTTGTTTCCTAAAAGATCTTTTCTTTAAAAGATTAAGTACAGAAGAATGTGCAGATAACATGTTACTGTTTGCTTTGCTCTGGCCAGAGTGGTTTAGCTGGTTGGAACATCATCCTGTATGATTCCCAATCAGGGTACATACATAGATTCTGGGTTTGATTCTCCGGTCTGAGTGCATACAATCCTCAGTCCAGGTGCATAAAAGCAATGAAAAAATGTCCTCAGGTGAGGATAAAAAATGCTATGGTTTGTTTTGAAATAACCAAGGTGGTAGAGTGAATCAAGTAGAAATGAAAAATGATGCATCATGTATCAATAATTGTTGAAGCTGAGTGATAGGCATATTAGGTTCATATTACTATTCTCTCAGCTGGTGTAGTTTTTTAGATGTTCTGTAATAGAAAGCTTGAATTAAAGGAAAAAGGATCCTGCTAGATCCAATGAGGTTGAAAAACACTAATTTATGATGAATCGTATGTCTAGCTTCCTTTAGGGCTTAGTCTTTTAAAGTTTTTTAAAAAGAATTTATTCTTTGTTTATGTTCTTTTGTGTCTTCACTTCAATTAATGTAGCAGACTGTGCAGAATGGAGGAGAAAGGCGACTTGGAGAAAGGTGGGGACAGGAGAGACTAGAAACAACATGGGGTAGGAGGTGGCAGGAAACTTGTAAATATCAATTGTCCCATTACACTACCTCTCAGCATCTCAGAACTCTCCTGTGGACAGCAGCAACTTCACTGACACATGAAGTATTTCAGACTAGCAGCACTATGGACAAGATGCAGAGTCAGCCTCTGCCACTCTTTCCAACCAGACCTCCTTCTAGCCCCAGTTTCTTCTTCCTAGCCCCAGGTTCTTCTTCCTCTCCACTTGTTTTTAATTCAGTTTCTCAAAGATGAAACTTAATTTGAGTGTGGCATTCATTTATGAGCATGTTCTAGGTGCCAGGCTGCATTCTAGAGAGAGCAAAGAACAAACCAGATGACATTTGCCTCAGGGAACCCCAGTATAGTAAGGACAAGGTGATGCAAAGGAGCAGCTGTGATTGGGACAAAAACAGAGACACTGTCTCCTCACATGCTGAAGCTCCTGCAGAACAACCCTTGCCAGGAGCTTCTTCAATGCTCCGTGACCCACCCAACCTCCTCCAGAAGCCAAAACTGAATTCAATTCAATGACTATTTTCTGAATATCTACCCTGACAAGGCATTGTTTTTTCTGAAATATTGTCCTAATTTCTTTTCTTGGTCTCATCTCAGTTTTGTTATTTGTGTTTGAATATATTCTACCCTAGACAATTCAACATTTTAAGCTGTTTCTAGCCCAACATAACTGTCTTCCAAACAATCTGATTCATTTCAAAGTCCTCATCTGCACTCAGGTAACACTTCAAACAGCTTGAGTCTCCACCACATACACACTCACTAAGGGTTTATTTGTAGGCAAGCTCACTTAGATAAAAGAGCATAAAAGACACATCAGTTCCCTTTACCTGTCCTGACCTTTGTGGTTGAAAGTGAAAACCAAGTGTATTTTCCTCCACCAAGTGTGCCTCCTCCACCATCAAGAGTCAAAGGGACATTATGGACTTGGGGGGGATTGCTGGGGGAGGGGGGTGCTGGGTGGAGGGGAACAAGGGGGAGAAAATTGGAACTGTTGTAACAATATAATCAATAAAAAACATTAAAAAAAAAAAAAGAGTCAAAGGGACATAACCCATCACGGGTGGGGCTTTTGTTTTTTTTTCTTTCTCTCTGAATGTTCTCAGCACCTTGCTTAGCTTTTTGCTAAGAAAAGACATTCAGTAAATAAAATAAAATTTTAAACCAAAATCATAAATATTTACATTTAATTGCTTTTTTTCCTAACAGCTTGAATTTTCGGGGAATAAAATCATACATATCTTTTGATTAGTAATCAACGAGAGACAATTCACAATTCTTTCTTCCATTAAAATTATACTTTAAAATGCAAAATTAGTCAACTCTCTCACTTGGGGAACAGAGGGGTTTTCTGGAATCCAACCAAGTCTGCCTTTCTCAGTACATTTTCCTGCTAGCGATGCTCTTAAAAATCAAATGTGGTTTATTTCATTTTAAGTCACTTTTTTTTCAATTCAGGAAAATGAATGTTGGAGCCAGATAAGAAACTATAGTCTGCTTTCAAGAAGGTTACAAGAAAACTGCATCTTGCATTACTAATCCTTTATCTTCATGTTAACAAAAAGATTACTGACACATTTTTGAATGAAAGAAAATAAAATAGCAAATGCATCTTAGGAAATGTGTAACTTTCATGCAACACAAAAATCAGTTGTTAAATATTTTTTAAATGAAGGGAAATGCATAATAATTTTTTCCTTTGGAAGTAAAGATAGGAGAGAGGGAAAAAAAGAAAACTAGGAATGGGAATCATCCTTTCACAGAACGTCGAATATGAATTAAATGATTGTACCTATAACTTCTTAATAGATAACATGCTTCCTAAAAATAATTTCATTGGCCCAAGTAAGTTTTGTTTTGTGAGGGGAAGCAATTCAGAGGCTCTCTCTGTGCTTCTCTTCCACAAGGTCAGACTGTGTTCCCCAGAGTCTCCTGAGGAAGGATCTGGAGGACCAAAGTCAGCCATGCTCATTTACTCAAGAACCTCAAGAACAATGCCAAGGACAAAGAGGTGACTCAAACCAATTAGCAGTGCTGACCGAACCCCCTCCTTGCAACAGCATGGGTCAGGTGAGGTCCACCATCTTGGCAGCAGACAGGCCTGCAATCAGTCTCAGCCATGCCACTCACAAACTGGGTACCTTCAGCAAGTCTCCTAACCTCCCTGTGATTCAGTGTCCTCCTCATTTATAAAACAGAGATAACGATAGACCTACTTCAAAAAATTACGTGAGTTAATAATTGTGCCCAGCACCCAGTAAGCACTAACGATAAGTATGTGATAGATTGAATAGATAAATATTGTGGAAACATAACTGCACATAACAAAAGATAGTTACTTGGGGGCAAGGAAAAGGGAGCCTGAAAGCTGCAGATGACAGAATGGAGGAAGGATGAAAGAAATAGGATTAGAGCCCCCCAAAAGATGGCACGTGCCACTGACAGAATTCTGAAGATCTAAAGGGACATCTGGTTGAGGGTTTTGTTTTTCTTTGGACACAGTGACAGGTGCTTAATTCTACTTTAAATGTTTGTTTTTCAGCGATGGCATGATAATAACCTGGTAATAAGAAGAAACACTCATTTATATCAGAGTTGTTTTAATCACTTTGTATATCATCTCATTTGATCCTTAACAACTCTACAAGGTAGATATTAATATTTTCCCCACTTTATAGATGAGGAGGCAGGGACACAGAGCATGGAAGTAACTTCCCCAAGGTTGGTAAGCAAGTTGTAAGATCTCATTACCAAATATCTGCATGACAATTTGTCTTTTACCTGAGCTTTCACATGCCTTATTTCATTTAACAAAGCTGAGGCAAATGTTCTTACTCCTAATTTACAGATAAAACTCAAAATAAATATAAAATATGTGTTAGCATGTGTCCCAGAAAAATACCATATATTCCTCTACAACTCATGTTTCTGTAATGCAGATTAGTTCATACAAGACTGAAAAATAGAGAAACAATGTTAATTTAGCATGGAAGTCATGTTAGTTCATAGCCCTGGCTGGTTTAGCTCAGTGGATTGAGCGTCGGCCTGCGAGCTAAGTGTCGCTGGTTCGATCTTCCAGTCAGGGTACATCAGAGAAGGAAAACTCTGACTCCAAAAAACCTCCGCTGCCTTGCGGCATACCTCTTCAGGGGAAAGGCTAAGGGAGTAAACCCCGACAGAAAATCCGGAGCCGGAGTCCCTAAGGCGGTTTGACGTTGTAGTCAACACCGGCAACTCCTGCGGCGCACCTGAAGCCAAGCTGTATTGACTCCGTCTTTCCCTTGGACCCTTCAGCTGCGAAGAGAGGGGGGGTCTGCTGCATGGGCAACAGCAGACCCTCCATATCACCCTGCCCAGGCTCTGTAGCTTCAGCGTCATCACAAGATGTCGATTCAACACGGGAGGAGACAGATACCGTGTCACTCCCGAGTCGGACTGCACAGCCATTCTCGGTGGTGCAGATAGTTAAGAAGCTACACCATCGTCTCTCGAGACGGACGGCTGCCGACGACGACATGTTAGTTCATGTACAATTTTTGCCAACATTTTAATGTTTCACACCAAATGTAGGAAGCTGGGAAGAAATATGTACCCTATACAATGCTCGTCACTCATCCAAATATCTTTCTAGGTTCGTTAGACCACCTGCTCTGTCTCAGATGTGCTGTTGTGTACTTCTATCCAGCCTTTATTTTTCCTTTGTCTCTGCAACTCATCAGTCTCAATACCTTTTTATTGTTAAGAATTTTTTAAGGTAAGGTCCAGATTTACTGCAATATTTTTCATGTATCCGGGATTCAACATACCTTTTTTTTTACTGTGCTAATATTTTTACTAGGATTGCAACTGGTTTTCAGTGTTCTGGTTACAATGGTTTGAGTGATCTGTTTTTCACTCTGTTTTCCCACATCCTTGTTATGTCTAGTGTGTGACTTTGTAGAATGTGGGTGTTTTTCAGGAATGCTCATATCACATTATTACAGAAATGTCTGCATAAATTGAAGTGTTTGAATTGGCTCACCATTACCTTTTGCATATATGTCATATTCTAGTCAACAGCAACAGTGGGTAGATTCTGTGGTTATAGTTTTACTGATGTGAGATGTCCGATAGCTAATGTTTTCAGATTTTTAAGACTAGAAGATGGAACAAAATGAAATACTGGGGAGGGATCATTTCAGGTCCCTCTCCCATGCCAGGTCTAATTTTGCTTTCATGCTGTCTCAGTTATCTTGCTCCTCAAAGAAGGGGGTAGTGATCTGATTGGTCATGGGTCCAGACATTGAGTGGCCATAATTACCATCACCGATGCCACTGTGCTTTAAAGGGCTGCACTGACTTTCCTTGGTCCTCCTCCTCTTGATGCAGAAGAATCAGAAACCTTGTCAGGGCTACAAAGGAGCCCTATCTCTTCTTTTGTCTTTTCTGTCCTCACCCACGCAGCTGGAGGAAGAAGTTAAGTCCTTGTCCACTCTGTAGATATGACCATATCCATCTCTCAATATCTCTTCCATTTCATTCATTCATGTGGCCAACCAGAGTGTTATAGGAATTCCAAAATTTCTATTCTTGGACAAGATGGGAGAACCCACTTTCGTTTCAAGCCCATGCAATATACTTGAACCCAGCCTTTTCCAGAGAACTCGCATGGCAATATCAGTCACTTATACTGTCCTGAGGCATGGAGGTGGGAGTGGGGAGGTGTTAGTCGAGGTTCTTCAAAGTAACAGAAGAGTATAGTGGATATCTAAATGTATATGTAGATACAGACATCTGTATATAGATCTAGATAGAGATTGATTAATTGTTTGTGAAGCATTGGCTCACATAATTATGGAGGCTGAGAAGTCCCACAATCTTCCATTTGTAAGGAGGAGAACCAGGAAAGCTGGTGATGCAATTCAGTTTGAGTCCAAAGGCCTGAGAGTCAGTAGAGCTGATGGGTTTAAATCCCAGTCTGAGGGCTAAAGAAGCTGAGATGAGATGTCCCAACTAAAGCAGTGAGACAAGAAGCAAAAGGGGGTGATTTCCTCCTTCCTCCACATTTTTGTTTTATTCCAGTCCTCAAGGGATTGGATGATGCTCACCCACATTGTGGAGAGCAACCTACTTACTGAATCCATTGGTTCATACATTAATCTCATCTAGAAACACCCTCATGTACACATCGAGAAATAATGTTTAATTTGGGTACCTTTGGCCCAGTCAAGTGACACACAAAATTAACCATCAGAAGGGGTGATTAGCAGGGCAGGATTTGGGCACATCTGGATCTATGGTCATAATATCAACATATACCAAAAAATCTGACCCATAACAACAAATATAAGATTGGATCCTCACCAGGTTTACATTAGAGAACATTTATATTTAGTCCTCCCACTAAGTTACCAAAGCACAATATCATGTTTTTAAAGTCATAACCTCTACCACAATCTCCCAGAAGCAGCAATGCTTTTCTCCCTTATCACCTGTGTGGAGGATGAAGCTTTACCCAGCATACTTTTTCAACCCTGGAGAAAATGCTTAGGAAATGAGCAACTAATCATCCTAACAGTTCAGATGACATTATTGTATTCATTATTTCCTTACAGAGACATTCCCAAGGAATCCATTGAGTGCTCACCACTTGAACTTACATATTGGAGAAGGGTTAAGGGGCCTTTTAATTCTAATTAAATAATCATTAAATGCTGAGTAGAAAACAACAGTGGGAGAAACTGTATTACGTGTGAGAAAGACACTTAATGAAAGGAATCCTCAAGAGAAAAAACAATGAAAAAAGGGCAAGGACTGCAGAAACCATAAGGTTCTGTATAATAAATCACCACATATATTTGCCTGGCCAGCCTCTTCCTCTGGAGACACCCCTTCCCTAGTATACATTGACCTGAAGGGCTATAAATAACAGGGATCTTCCTTTTTCTCCACTACCCACACAGACACAGGCACAGGCTTGAAACCCAACCTGCTCAGTCAGAATTCCCACTTTCCCTGCCCCCCACAACCCACAACAGTGAGTTGTTCAGGGTTGGGCAGGTGAGACATATCAGACCAATTAGATTCTTCACTAGGATTTGTTTGGTAGAGCCAGTAAGACTGTTTCTAGACTTGAGGGCCATCGTGCTGGGAGAAAGTAAGATTGGAACTTCCAACAAGCATCTCCTTGCCCGAGATGTATAAAAGGGAAAACTTGCCTACTGTGAGAAATAAAAGAATGCAATCAAGAGAGAGAAAAAAGCTAAGAAATTGCATCAGAGAAAGTTCTTTTGACAGCTACTGGTCGCCTGAATCCAACTGAACCTGAATCCAGAGCTACCCCTGGACTTCCCAGTACAATAGGCCAATAAATTCCCCTGTCTGCATAAACCAATTTTATTATAGTTTCCTCCACTTTT
The DNA here is from genome assembly GCF_987537825.1 of Furipterus horrens. Taxonomy (NCBI): domain Eukaryota; kingdom Metazoa; phylum Chordata; class Mammalia; order Chiroptera; family Furipteridae; genus Furipterus; species Furipterus horrens. Next base: position 111,326,994 of record NW_028327177.1, read on the forward strand.
AACAGAAAAACTGCTCACAAATACAGGGCCTTTCTGTTGCTATGGAAAGATAATCTTAAGACAAGAAAGACCCCACACCCAGGAATTTTATGAATGAAATATGCTATTAAAATAGTAATAAACCACCTTGTACAGATGTCTAATGCAATCCACCTAAATATCTTATTGTCATGTATTTATTACCTATCACTATGGGCTCAGGTGTGAGGTTTAGAGTGCCTAAAATTAGAGAAAATGTGGAAAAGAATTCAAATAGTCTTCTAGAGGGAAACAGGTGTTCTAAATAGAATGTCTCCTCTACAACCTGTCAGAGACCGCCTTCGCTCAGCTTCCAATTCTGTTTTCCCAAGTGGAATAATTACAGAAGAAAAGAATCAAGCACTAACTGGTACCTGTACCATGGCAGACACTGCTGGGTATTTGATACATGCCATCTAATGTTCAAGGAAACCCTAAAAGAATTACTCCCATTTTACAAATAAGGAAGCCAAAACTCTCAAAGGTTCAGTGACTTGTCCAAGGCTACACAGCTAGTACATGGAAGAGCTAAAAAATTTAAACCTGTATCTGTATAAATCTGAATCCCATGTTCTTTCCAGTTCAGGAAACTGGTATACCCACCAGCACTACTATTTCTTGGAGGAGACTATAAGCATGATGATGGATGCAAAAGTTTCAATGCAGTTCAACCATCATTTATCAGGTTTGGCAGTTGTGAGGAAAGACACAAACATCAGGATCACCACCTTCACGGAGACTGCAATATTATAAAAACAAACAAACAGACCTTTATACAAACTACTACACTTCAGGAATGAATGAGGTTTCAGTGTAAAGTCACGTGGGATCCTGAAAAGGGAAAGACAGATTCCAACTAGATATGACAAAGGAATGCTTTATGGAGGAAGAATTTAATTTGAGCTTAAGTGTGACTGCAATTTTAATAGGCTGGAAGAGTGCAATAGGGAGGCCTTCTCTTTTGACTAACTTCAGATGAAGTTGGCTAAGTGTGCCCTTGTAGTATCTGAATGGCACAAGGGACTGAAGAGGATGAAACAATGTATTGATCAGAATGGGCTAGCTTATACTCTAATAACAAACAACCCCCAACAGTAGCTTAAAACAATAACACATATCTTGGTCAATTACATGTTCACCATGATTGGCTGTAGACTCAACTTCATGTCTCTTTCAATCTGAGATGCAGGCTGTGAAGCAGTCTCTGTCAGGAGTATTTCTGGCCACTACAGGAGAACAAGAGACCTCTGGAGGGTCTCACACTATCAATTAAATGCTCTCACTTGAAAATGACTCCTATCACTTCCACTCACAGTTCATTGTCCAGTACAACTCAAAGGCCCCATCCAATCACAAGGCAAGGACATGAAGAGAAGATAGCCATAGAGACAGCAGAATAGAGAGTTTAGAAATCAGACTAGCAAACATGTAAACACTAATTAAGCACCTACTCTGTGTTAAGTATTGTACTAAATGCTGAGGACTGAAAGATAAAAATATAGTGTCTCTGTCTTCAAGGAGCTTATCATCTTGTCTGATGGTAGTGAATGACACATGTTATGGACTGAAATGTGTTCCTCCCAAATTCATGTATTGAATGTGACTGTATTTGCAGATAGGGCTTTTGAGGAGGTAATCAGTTTTAAATTAGGTCATAAGGGTGGGAGGCTAATCCAACAGATCTGGTGTCCTTATAAGCAAAGGAGGAGGCACCAGAGCTCTCTTGCTCTCAGGCATGCACACAGAGGAAACACCATGTGAGGACCCAGCAAGAAAGCAACTATCTGCAAACCAAGGAGAGACATCTTACCAGAAACAAATCCTGGCACCTAATGGACTTCCAGCCTCCAGAACTGTGAAAAATAAACTTCTGTTGCTTCAGCTACCTAGTTTGGGGTCTTCTGTTGTGGCAGCCACCCAGACTAACATTATGCATAAGCAGGTAATTATAATGTGATGCAATAAGTAAAATGACAGATACATACACGTGGGCACACAGGTGAAAAGGCTCCTTCAGTGATTAGCATGATAATGATATTTCACCATAACCACAGGCCCTGCCTTTACTTGGATGCAAAGATTCAGGGGATTGGGCAGTTTCAACAACTACTCATGGTCTAACAGGTCCTCATGTGGCCCAAGGCAAGCATCATGCAATAAAGTTCTTAGAAATTTGTCCAAAAGCTCACCTCCTGAGGAAGAGAATGTGCCAACACTTATAGTATTATTACCTGCTGCCTTATTATTCTCTTTGGTCATCAGCCCCTTCACACTGTTTGAGAGACTCAAGAATTCCACTTTAGCACTGGCTGGTGTGGCTCAGTGGATTGAGCACCAGCCTGCAAACCAAAAGGTCACCAGTCTGAGTCCCGGTCAGGCACATGCCTGGGTTGTGGGCAGGGTACCCAGTTGCAAGAGACAACCAGATCTACGTTTCTCTCTCACATGTTTCTCTACTTCTCTTTCTCCCTCCTTTCCCCTCTCTCTAAAAAATATTATATATATATATAACAAAGCCATTGATCATTATTTTTTTAAAAACTCCACTTTATATTGGATAAAAGCAATACACTAATAAGCACAATTCATGGCATGTGATCACAAAGCATTTCTATTTTGTCTTCCTGTATGCCTTTAAAATGTATTCATTAGAATGCATACTTCTGCCCTTATACAGATGCAGGCTCTTTCCTTGACGTTTCTAATGACTTATAGAAAAAAATCCTACAAGCATAATTTCAAAAGAGCAGGCAGTTAGAATGTCCAGTCCCATGTAATAGTCAAAGCTTTCAACTTCATTCAAAGTCACAGCTTGCTCTTTCTCTCCCCAGCATTGGCTTGCTATCTGGGAAGAGGAGATAGTTGACTTCTATCTTTCTTGCTCACCTTCTCCCACATTCCCCAGCTGCTGTGAGAAAGCAGAGAAGTTGTGACTTGACTGGCACTACCCTAAGCTCCATGTTATTACTTCATGGCACTATCCTACTCTGATTCTCTGGTGAAGCACTTTCACACGTTATTCTGAGATTCCCCTTGATTTCTCACCTGCAGCTTCCTTGACCCAGCAAACCCATGTCTAGCCCAGCTGGCCACTTCTCTGGGTCCACAGGCCCTGGGCAATCTACCTGCATTTTCTATCAACAGGGTCTTATTGACTCTCAGGAAGCCCCTACTGAATGGGATTCAGCTCTTTCATACACATGCAGTCATCTAGCCCCTAGGAAATACTCATGCCCCTTTGTCCTGACACAGGGTGATTCCAACACAGACACCACTTTGGAATTATCCACCACAGTTAGCCAGCTCATCTCTCAACCTTTTTAAGACTTGCCCAGTGAGAGTCAGACACCAAGCCACTATGTCCTCCATTCTTCAGGGACTATAGAATCTCCCTGAGTAGTCCCATTAAAGTGCCACTCATAGGCTTGAGGTGAAGTCAAGCATAATTCACCCCTCCCACAGTGAGGACAAGAGCTATCACAATGAAGCTCTCACCAAAGAAATTCTCTTCACAAATTCTCTCTAATCTCCAAAAACCCAATTGTTTTCACTCTGATGTGAATGTATGCTTAAGAGGGAGAAAATTAATTTTAAATATTTTTTCTGCAGATTCACATTATAGTCTGGTTTCTTGCTAGGATATTTGTCACCCACTGCCTTGGAGTTTCAGCTAAAATTTTCATTGTAATATTCAGTTACTCAGTCTGTGGTGGACAAAATTGCCTTCATCCCTGAAGAGCTGCACCCAGGTAGCCGGGGATTTCAAACAAGACTTCTCATGAGGCCCAAATCATGCTCACTCCTGCATTAAAATCACAGGACTCCTGTTCTTCTGTGGGGTTTCATTCAAAGAACTAATTCTGTCTGGTCTCTTTATTCTCTTTGGTCACATTATTCTTAATTTTAAAGTGTCTGGATCAGGAATTAAAGGCTGATTGACGACTATGTCATCCAAACCAACTAACTCAGAGCATGTGTTCTGACTGCAATGCAATAATATTGGAACTCATAAAAAAGCATAACCTCACCCCCCAAAACCTATAAATTTGGAAATATTTAAAAGACATTTCTAAATAACCCAGAGAACAAAGAAGTCACAACAAAGATGAAATATTTAGAATCGAATGTGAAAAGTCTACATATCAAAAATTGTGAGGTATACCTTACAGGGTACTTAAAGAAAAATTTGTAATCTTGAATGCATATTTTTAAAAAGAAGAAAAATTGAAAGGTAAAAAACTAAGCATCTATAACAAGAAGCAAAAACAAAAAACAAGTAGAATAAAAGAGTAGGACAGAAATAATAAATAATAAAATTAATAGTAGTAAATATAACAAATAGTAGAAAGAGCAATAAAATAGACAAGTCTCTGGCAAGACTGATTAAGGAAGAAAAAAAGGGAGGTACACAAAAAAATAATACTAGAAAAGAATTTTTAAAGTACCTAACTACAAATTCAGGAGATATTTAAAGAACAAAAGTAACTACTACAGGAAACTTTCTGCCAAACTGAAAACTGAGATGAAATAAAAAAGACAAATTGCCAAAATTGTCTAACAAAGAAATAAAATACTGGAATAGAACCATAATCAGTAAAAGGATCAGGTCTTGACAGTTCTACAGTGAAGTTTTATCAAACCTTTAAGAAAAAGATAACCCCTACCTTATCAAAATGTCCTAAAGAATAGAAAAATAGGAAAGGTTCCGCCAACTCATTTTATAAAGTTGTGTAAAACCAAAGCAGAGCAAAGAGATGACAATGAGGAAAAATTATAGATCTACCTCATTTATGAATAGAAATAAAAAATATTAAATAAAACATTAGCAAAGTGACTAAATAAAATTTATTCCAGTACACAAGGATGATTCAGCAGTTAAAAATCTATTAACTAGTTCACAAAACACATTACCCAAATGGCCAATAAGCATATAAAAAGTTACTTAATATCATTAGTCAACAGAGAAGTGCAAATTAAAAATACAGTGACATACTACTTCATACTCACTAGCAAAGCCAAAATTAATGACTAACAATACCAAGTATTGACAAGGATGTGAAGCAACTGGAATTCTCATACACTGCCAATGAAAGTGAAAAATGGTAAAACCATTTTGGAATGCAGTTTGGAAATTTCTTCTTTTTTTAAATATTTTATTTATTTTTAGAGAAAAGGAAGTGAGGGAGAAAGAAAAGAAGGGAAACATTAATGTGTGGTTGCCTCTCACGCGTCCCCAATTGGGGACCTGGCCAGCAACCCAGGCATGTGCCCTGACTGGGAATTTAACAGGCGACTCTATGATTCCCAGGCCGATGCACAATTCACTGAGCCACACCAGCCAGGACTAGCAATTATGTATAAAATTAAATACACACCAATATTTCATTGGCCAGAATTGTGCCCCATGTCACAATTATTTAATTTATATAATTAATTATTTTAAAATAATTAATATTAATTTTCTAACATACTATACATGAGAGAATATGTTTATACTCTATATAACCAATAAATGATTATTATCAGAATATGTAAAGAACATATATTTATTTGTAAAAAATATCAATAAAAAATACAAGAATAATCTATAGTCAAACAGTGTTTTCTGTTTAAAGTGGAGCGGAAATTCCACTAAACATATGAAATAAAAGTCATCATCACTATTAGGGAAATGTAAATTAAAACAAAAAACTTTACCAAATCATCAAACCATCAGTCAAACAAGTGGGGATAGGCCATTTCAGGTAAAACAAATAGTGTGTGCAAAATATATAATATATATGTTTATAATATACAAAATATATTAATATATTTTATAACATGTAATACTACATATTGCTGTATATAATGACTAAGAAAGAAATATTAGGTATAAAATACTATATATAATATACAATGCTATATATTTTATAATATATAAACTATACAAATACATTTATACCTCTATTTGTGTTTCTGTCTGAAGAGAGCAGCAAAAATTTTACTGTAAGTAAACATCAAATATGGACAAAAATGCTCATCTCTGTATTCCCTAGCACAAAGACATATGAAAGTCCAGTGACTCAGCAAATAAAGGTTCCCAATCTCAGGAGCTCCTACGGTTCTGGGGATCTCTCTTTCTCCTGGCGTATATTACCTCTTCCTCAATTAATAAGTGAGTTCCAAACCATTCACCCATTATCCTGTAGGATGGAAAGACTTCATTGATTGTACCAGAATCACACATGACCAGCAGATGGGATTACTTCCTGCCTTGCTCTTGCAAAGGCTCCCTTTCCTGGCTTAGTTCCAAGAACATCTGCACTTTGGAGAATCCTGTGTCATGTCCTGAGTGCTGACCTCCTCTGACATAACAGAACTGAAGTTGTATTGCCTTGGAAGTCCAGAGCACAGACAAAAATAACTTGTAAAGAATGTAGAGGAAAGTAAAATTATCATACAACCCAGGGTGGTCCCAAACTAAAATAATTCTTCCGTTGTCCACTTTTTCATTATTATATTATTATCCCAATTTATTTGGTAATTGCTGATCTTCTACACTTCGATGAAATGTTACTAGTTAAAAATGATGTTCAGGCAATCATGGAAATGGAAATGTTTTGGCCCAAGAAATAGAGATTTTGGGCCGTGTGTAATTTTTGGCATCACTTACATACAGTAAGATAAGAACAAAAATATTAGAGGTCTAAAGAAAATTCTGAGGTGCAAGGAAAGACAGCAGGATCAGTTCTGCCTGGCTGTGGTGATGAAAGAAACACCCAACACCACCCCCAAAGCTGGTAATGGCTTCTTCTCCTGCAGAGCCCAAGTCCTGTGTGGAGTTGGTTGTATGAATGAAAAAAATGGCCTACAACATGGATTAACACAGTAACTCACCTACCCAACTAATTATATCTTGTCTGAAGTTAAGGGTCATAAGGTCAGGGGCAAAACTAAGATTCACCATCACTGGGACTTTTTCTCTCACTTTTATTTTAGAAGTAAATAGCAACAACAGGAAAAATACAAAAAGGATAGGTTCTGAAGGCCAAGTTGAAGAACAAGGGAAAAGTAAGGTAAGGCATCTATTGTAAGCAAGCGCATTAAGGTAACATTTTCATAGGAGTATAAAAGCTGCTGAAGAATTTTCACTTTATACCCCTCCAAGCAGAAGGCCTGGTGGGGTTGTTGAGCACATTCTGAGACCTCTGTACCACAAGGGAAGCTGAGAGTGATAATTGAAGTCTCATGAGCCCATCACTTCACCAAAAACAAGAATAAGCCCCGATGAAGCACAAGAAGTGAGGCAGTGTTTCTCTGCCTTTTTCCATGACCATCCCCCTAAGGAGTCATTCTAGATATTTTTCTCTGATACCTCCACTATTAGATTTTAAAACTATAGATATGCTGTATACCTCTTTATGGAATGCATCATACCTGTGTTGCATACATTAAAAGGGGGAGATTTTTTCTGCCTTCCAAGAACCACTTTTCACCCCCTTAAAGAACATATCATGTTCTTTAAGAACATGTGGCCTCACCCCATTAACTCAACTCTTTTCCTCCATCATCCTCAGATGAGATTTCTTATAACCACAATCAATAGATTATATTAAATTATATATATTTTTATAAAACAAGAACAACAAGCAAATTAACCAGAAAAACATTTATTACCCTTATTTAATGGTTGGTACACACACACACACACACACACACACACTAGTGGCAGGTAATAGAATTGCAGGCATACAGGTGAAACAGAATCAGTTCTAAAGCAGTTTTTTGTTTATCACAAAAATCTCACACATACATGTCTCTCCTCATCTTAAAGATCACTCTTAAAATCTATATTCTGCATAGTCCTACCAGCCAAGATTCTGTCATAGTTTCTGACCCACAGTTAGTAGTGTGGAATAAAAAGAGGGTTTATTTCTATAAAATTTTCCAAATTCAAACCATAATATAAAATCTAAAGTGATTTTCTGAAGGCCATGTTGTCTCAAAATGCTGATACAGGATCCTAGGGATTGGGACAGAATACCCATTTGCAATCACTTTTCTGGAAAAATTGACTAAACAATCAATCATAAGGCAAATATCTAGGAATTAGCTTGAAAACAACTGGTTAAAATCATTTACAGAACCAATGAGTTCCCAAAGTATCCACTTGCTTGATTCAACGGAATCTTTCCAAATTGTTTTGTATTATACTAATAGTTGTAATAATAGTTACCATTATTCCAGGAACGTAGAGGTCAGTACTATTGCTGTCCCCATTTTACAGATGTGGAAAGTGAGACTTACCGCGGTCATACCTCAATCAAGCCCACAGAGCTAATGAGAGTCATGAAGTCGTGATTCAAATCAAGCTCTGCCTAACAACAAAGCCAACATTGTTACCACTGTGCAGTCCCTCCTTCTGGGTAGACAAAACCTTGGTAGATAAGAGTGTTAAATGTAACTGTGTCGCTCAAGTTTGTGGGTTTTGAAAAATTTGGACAACAGCTCCATCCTTCTAAAACCAAGCAGGTTAAAAAAGCCACTGTGAAGGTTTGTTTTTGAACTTGAGACCCACTCCAAGAAGGTGGGCTCAGAGTTCAGCAGACAATGAAAAATCCTCCCTCGCTCTCCCCACTAACAACTGGTGCGCGGAACTCCTGCACTCTATCAACCTCCCGGCTCCAGCGGGCTAAGAGGGCTCTCTACTTTGCATGCGACTGCACAGAAGCAATTTATTTTCTCATTGGAAATGGTGATGCTGAGAGCGCAGAGCCCTGTCACACATGGAGGAGCCACCACTATAGGGAACAGAAGCCCCTTCCAGCTTGGCTCAGCTGCCATCTTTTAGGCTGCTGTGATAGCAGCGAGAATGGTTGCGTACCCAATCCCTGTCTCAAGCAGGACTGAGAGTGTTTCAAATATCTGCCTTCTAAGAGAGAATAATGGCCAGGGTTCGTGGGGGAGAAAGGGAGGGGAACCTCTCTCTTGACACTCTTGACTATTGGGCTCCTTAAAGATGGATTAGCATTTCAGAGATTTATTCAGTTTCTTGGGGAGAGCAGCTGACTCACAGATACTATAAGTTTGGGCGTGATATAGCTTAGAGCTAAATCTGTGTCCTTAAGCAGAATTTCAAACCAATAATTTTGAGAAGCTATAACGAGTGCTATGATAACCCCCAAAATAATGAAGTCACACCCCTCTTTTCTGATAGTCAAGCATCCAACACACTCAGCCATCCAGAGCATCTAAAAAAACACATGTCCTTAGCAGTCCTCCTGCGCAGGCAGAAATTTAAAAGCCAGGGAGAGCCTAAGAGGGAAGGTTACATGATTGCTGGGTGTGCAATGAAAGTAGCTCTTTCATAGGTAAGCACCGACGCAAAAAATCAAGTGCCATTAAGAGCAAAAAGAAGGAATAGTAGGGGGACAAATACACAGAATCCAAATCCTAGAGAATCACACAAATTGTAACACTGTCCAATAGATATACATATGTGAGCCGCACATGCAAGTCACATGCATAATTTTAAATTTCCTAGTAGCTACACTAAAAATGAAAATTAATTTCAATGATTTATTTTACTTAACCCAATATATCCAAGATGTTATTTCAACATATAATTAATATTTTGAATAAGTTATTCAGATTTTAATACTTTTTATATTAGGTCTCCAGAATCTAGTAGGTATTTTACACTTATAGCCCAATTTGGACTAGCCATATCTCAAGTGCTCAATAGCCAAATGTAGCTAGTGGTTAATGCATCGGTAAAAAATTCTTAGACATCTGCTCAAGGGAATTACAAAAAATGATATAAAGGTCTTTCATTATAACATTGCTTGTAAGCAGTGAAAATTTTTAAACAGTCCGAAAGTCCATCAAAAGGTGACTAAATTATTTAATTTTACTATATTAAATAATAAAATACAACACAGCAATTAAAATGAATAAATTGAATCTAAATTTATCACTCTGATATTACTCCAAATCATAATGCTGAATGACAGAAGCAATCTACAGAATCATGCATACAGTGTACCATTTAGGCAAAGTTTTAGAAACTTTGAAACAAATATGTAATGTAGTGAAAATGTAATTTCAGACAGAATGAACATGTACTAACTTTTTTTCATTACCATTTAACCCCCTTATACCTCCCTCTCCCCTAAAATAATCACTTTGTTGTCCATGGGACATGTACTAACTTTGAAATAGTGGTTAGTACTGGGGGGGAAAAAAAGAAGAAAGAAGGGAGAAATAAAAAAGGGTCTTGAGAAAGCTTACAAGGACTTCTCTGTTGCATATGTAATGTTTTATATTTAAAAAATAATCTGGCACAAACATAAAATGTCTATTGTTAAATCTCAGTGGTGGGTGTAAAAATGCTCGTTAGATTATTCTCAGTTCTTTTCTAGGTTTGACATATTTCATGAAAGAAGGAAAGAGGGGGGGAGAAAAGAAGACACTGGATCACAATAGAAAAAAAGACAGGAAATAGTTTGAACAAGTCAGCACAGGATTCAGGGTAACAATCTATCTGCTTCCTGCAGACAGGGTGATCTATTTGACATTTGTTGCACCCCTTTCAAATGCACATGCTGCAAGGCATTCAGAGATGCTCATAGCTGTGAACTTAGTGAAAAAGAACATTCTCTTGTTTTCCATATCCTTTATGGAGACAGAAGAGCATTTGTTTTTATTTAAAAGAATCTATTTTAAAATGTTTACACAGAACTTTTAGCACATAAAAGGGTTAGCCTTTAGCCTTCTGGAACCCAGGCTGAGCAGATCCCCTATTTAGCAATAATGGATAACTAATGGATAACTGATGAGTTAGGTTTTCCAACAGCCCACAGAGCCAAACCTTGGTTTTATCTCATCCTGCATCGCCTTGTCCGTAACTTTGAACTTGGCATATCTTCTGGTCCACATGCTCCCACCCTGCCAAACAGTTCTATACTCTCTCAGTCTCTCTCTCTCTCTCTCTCTCTCTCTCTCTCTCTCTCTCTCTCTCCACTTGATTCTGCCTCTTCTTCTCCCTTCTAAGCATGTGCATTTGGCATCCTCCACAAATGTCTGGTCATTTATTACAGTTGCATCAAAACACTGATTGCACAAGGTCCCCACTTTTAGCATTTCTCTATCCATGAGATATTCATTTGTCCCTAAATTCATTTATTGTCTCTGTGCCCAGTTCTTCACTTGGATAAAAACAGCTTCCTTAGTTCCATGGAAACAGCTTTCAATGTTAAAAACAGAGATTTATTGTTTAGTGGGGGTTTTATAAGCTTAAACAATCATCTGCATCATACCCACGCAACTTTTGTTTTTACACCCTCATCAAAAAAAGGGAAGAAAAAATAAATAAGTATAATTAGTGAGGCACAAGTTCCCATTCTAGAAATCAGTGTCCCAATCTGACAAATTATTCCACACTCTCTAGTGAATCTATTTCAAGTTTTCTAGGTGCTTAAAAAAAACCAACCAGGCTAGGATTTTCAGGGTCTCTCTTACCTTCTGATGGATGATTATTTCTAAGCTGAACTCTCGGCTTTCATTGGGAGGTTTGGCACCACAGAGAAAGCACTCTATTTCCTTAAAAAAGCAATTCGTACTCATGTTCCTGGGTTAACATTATTTTTCAAGATAAATTTCTGTGTTGTTTAGTAAAAATTTCAAATGGTCTGGCAAAGATCACAAAATTCTTTGAAACGTATCTATTTTAATAAAAGTTAGTATTTTAGCTGTTCATAAATATAAACAATTGGAAAGGGAGAGGCAAAAAATATTTAATTTTTCACTACCCAAACAAGCATTTTTAAACAATTCAAAAAAAAGTCTTAAAATCATGTGATTCTATTAAAGCTTGAATATTATTTATACACATGGGGATGTTAGCATCACAGAAATAAAAGCAGAGAAGCTCTAGACATGCTTCATTAATTTGAAAGACAGAAAACAGGTATTACTATTTAAGTGGCTCTTGGACAATTTAGGTATACCCAGGATGAGACAGCAGGAACAAATGTCCTGTCTGTCTATTTCAGCCCTTCTTGAATCTGAGTGAAAGCTGAAGGGATTATCTTTACTTAGCTCCTGGCGAAACACAGACATTGTCTTCAAAGACAAGGGGCCTATTTACACACAAAAGCTTTTGGGGCCTGCAGGCAAAACACAACCGTACTTTAGAATAAAAATTTTAAGTCCTTTCCTGAAATCTTCTAAAGCAGACTCTAGTTGAATTATGGATAGATTTTGTTTTGTTCTAAAATTTTTATACTTTGCCACCAAGATTATAAATGAATCTGTAACTGTCCGTCGGTGAGTTCATTCTTTCTTCTTCTCCTCCCTTGCCCTCTTCAGATCTCTTCTTCCCTTTTATGCCCTATTTTCAGTGTTCTGTTGAATTAATTCCTCTGGAACATAGCAACATACTTCTGTCTTTGGCGCCCTCTTATGGTCACTGTGCTATTGTAACAGCATGTTGCAGAGTTTTAGTGAGAGTAAATTCCCAACAAGGAACTTGGCTATTTCAAGACAGAAAGCCTTGAAATTCAGTTCACTTAGTTTCTACAGAATGCCAATAAATCGTTCATCCAACTAGTCAAGGACAAAAACCCAAACCCAACAATTCCAAAGAGATGTTCCTCTACCTCAGGTGAGGCTCCTTTTCCTTCTGCTGTGCAAAAGACATGAGAATTTCATATTAGTTGTGGTCCAAGTCCCATAGACTAATCCTAGCTTTACCATTCCATATTTATCACTCAGTCTTGTATCAGAAATTTTCTTCCACAAGGGCTCAAAGTCTTTTTATCCACAGCAGTGATTCTCATCATAGTGAAGTGTGCAAATCTTATGTAATGTGCTATCTCTCTGAGTCTAGCAGGGTACCTGGGCCACACTTCTCCCATCCCCAGACTTGTCCCAGCTGCTGTTTATCTGCCCAGCACATTCTGACACACCTTTCAAGTTGCAGCTGAAAAGCCATCTTCTCTGACCTCCCAGGATGAGCATGGCTGCCAATTATCTCATGATCCCTCCATAATTTTCACACATCTCTACAATGGTAATTAACCAACTGTACATTACCCAACCTGAGTTCTACAGGACCCATGCCCCATTCTGTGAGATGTTCCATGGAAAAAGGGTTCTGGGAAAAAATACATATGGACAATGGAGCACACTATGTCCCCTTCTTGGATAGAATGCACAGAGCTACTAAACTTTGAGAAATGCTTTTTTGTCCTCTGAGGAGTCATATCTGGCCCACTTTTGCAGGCTGAGGACAGCACTGACTAACTGATGGGAGTCTTTACTTACCTGCTGTCACCTGTCCTCTCTGAGAGGCTGGCACTCTGGGATATGCCTCCCCTCACAGAGAGTTCAGAGAACCCCACTAAGTCAGACCAATGAATCAGCATCAAGACCACCTCATATCTCTAACTACTGACACCCTGGCTTCCTGACATTCATGCCCTCACTGCCTCGCTTCTACCTCCTATCAGAAACTTTTTTTGCCTGGATCTCTGTCACAGGATTTCCTGATTCTTCTGTTTGCCTGGGTGGAAACCTATAGGAACTGTGACTCTGAGGACTCCTGCTTGGTCAGTGTCCCACCATCCGTGTCCTTCCTTCTTCTACATGCCACAGCCACCCAGCCCCCTGGCAGAACAGACTCTCTCTTTCAGGAGAACAAAATGGCATCTTAGTCGATTTTGCCTCCCAGTACCTCTGGAACTTTCCCACTTCTTTCGGACCGCACCAGTGGACCTCTCCCCTGGATGATGACAACTCATCTCCTATCTTCATTCTCGCCCCCATCCATTCCAAGTATTCTTTTTAAAAGAAGAATCTGATCATGTCACTCACTCCCTTTTACAAAACCTTGTAATGACTTATTACCATTTGGATCAAGACCAAACCCTTCCACTGTTAAGCTTCCACCAAATTCTCCAGCCTTGTCTCACCATCTCTCACCCTGTATGGTACAGCCACATGGACATCACTTAGGTTACTAAAACATCACTTTCCTTCCATGCCCAGCAGACACTATATTCTCCAACTGGAGCTCTCTTCCCTTCTAGCCACTCCACATGGCTCATCTCACCCATTCTTTACTCTCATCTAAACATCATCTTCCCCAGAGGCCTGACTCATATGACCCCCCGGACAAGAATCTGACCCCACCCCAGGGGCTCCCATTACCCCCTACACTCCATCTGTTGTAACACTCATCTCACTTTTAGTAAGTAACTGCTTAATCACTTCTAATTGTTAATGTCCATCTCCCCTACTCTGAGCTGACACCAGGCAACAGAGACCTGGTATGCCTGGCTCACTCCTTCATCCCCAGCACCCAGAACCGTGCCTGGCACATGGAGGTGTCCAATGAACATTTTTTGAATTAATTTCGGATCATGTAATTTCCTTGTAGCCACAGAATATGCATTTTCGCCCAACAATAATTTTATGTCGTATTTCAGAATGAAGCCTCCTTAGTTATCATGGCAGAAAGCCATTTTTATATGCTTCCTTGAAATAACTGTTTTCCCTGTCCCAGATTTGAATCAAGCCTAAAATAAACAAACAGTACATCACCCAGGGGGGTCTTTTTCTTCCATATCATCAAACACCTCTCCAACCAAGATCAAAATTGTGGTAAGAATATTTTTCATGCCTAACACTTCAGTTTCCTGAGTGCTTTTACATATATTAATACACAGTATAAAATCACATTATTGTTGCCTTATTTTATATACATAATTGTAAACTGCCATTTTTAAGTAGATTTTCCATGTGAATCTCAAAATTACTACTCATTTACATCAATACAAGTAATCAGATCATCCCTGGGACTTTTCACACTGGGTGACAGAATATGGCAGTCAATAACTTCAAAGTTCTATGGAACAATTTATTCTCAGTCTTGAATTATTTGTACTTGATCAAACTATTGATCACACATGGGGGTACAATAAAGGTATTTTCAGGTATCTAAGGATTTAAGATTTGGCTTCCACATAGAAGATTACCAGAAAGTTTGCTTTGGCAAAAGGAGAGAGTAAACAAAAGAGAGAGAGAGAGAGAGAATAACATAGGATCCAGGAAACAAGTGGTACAGACAAGGAGAGCAAGGAAGGGAAATTCAAAGATTTTAGTGAGGGACTGGAGTGCAGATTAGGCCAGGAAGACAGCAAGTAGGACATCAAGTGTGGTGATGCAAGTTGTGTCTTGACCAGCAGCACCCCACCCAGAAGGTCAGCCCAAGCATAGCTCACCAAGTCAGGTATTCTGATGGAGGGTTGAGTGACCCCATGGTTACATATGAGCTTGTGGCATCCCTGAAAGAAGACTGTGGGAGAAGGAAGGGGGAGGTTGGGACAGACAGAATGTTTGGAACTGTTAACAATTTGGAAAAATTATTGATACATTTGTTGGATCATTTGTAAAAAATATAAATCAAATTATTAGTTTGTCAGGGCTGCCATAACAAATACCACAGAGTGGCTAAAACAATAGAATTTATGTTCTCATAGTTCTGAAGGTTAGAAGCCAAAGATCAAGATGTCAGTAGGATTGGTGTCTTCTGAGGCTTCTCTTCTTGGTTTGCAGACGGCCACCTTCTCCACTGTGTCTTTACATGGCCTTCCCTCCGTATGTTTCTAGGTCCTAATTTCATTTTATAGGGACACCAGTCATATTGGATTAGGGTCCATCATAATGGCCTCATTTTAACATAATCACCTCTTTAGAGACCGTATCTCCAAATACAGTCGCATTCTGAGGTGCTGAGGGTTAAGATTCAACATACAAATTTGGGAGGTAAGGGGATATAATTCAATCCATAATAGTTTACATAGAAAACTAAAGAAATGAAAAATATATAAAGTAATTATTTACTCAAGGAAAAATAAATGTTGTAGCATAAATGATCATAGTAGTCTATCTGGTCAGCTGCAAACAATATTTACATTATTGTTAAAATGTAAACACTGAGTTTTAACCACAATTTGTACTAGTAAGAGAATGGAGGGCAAAGATAATGTAGGAGATAGGAGAGAGTAAAGAGTAAGAAGGTAAAAGCCTCAGCCACCATAAAGGAAAGATAATAGATAATATTCAAAACATGTTATTCAAGAAAGAGTAGAACAAGATTGTTTACAGATATGAAGGTAAACACTCGAACAGCTGAAGTGGCTGAAAGCATTATAGTTGAATTGGGTGCGTAGGAAGCAGGGTGGGGAGTGCTGGAGAAAGGAACTACTAAATTTTATGAGCTTTTTATACTATTTAATATTTTAACTGTGAAGATATTGTTTTGGTTAAAAATAATTTTTTAAAGCTTATTATTTAAATGACTCAA
Source organism: Furipterus horrens (assembly GCF_987537825.1). Lineage (NCBI taxonomy): Eukaryota > Metazoa > Chordata > Mammalia > Chiroptera > Furipteridae > Furipterus > Furipterus horrens. The sequence goes on from NW_028327177.1 coordinate 111,343,360, forward strand.
ATTTTAAGCTATTTGGTAGGTTACTGACACACACTCATACTATGTTATTTTGTGTGAAAAATTCAAAATAATGTTCTCTCACCTCCATTTAATTGAAACACATTCTACGTTGCAAAAATAACTATTTAAAATCTTTTGCCATCTGCAACTACTTATTTGTATGGATTGGAATTTTCTCAATATTTGCAGACAAAACAAAATTTAGAAATGAACTGGATTTAGAGGTTATAAAGACATGATGAGCATGCAGAACCTGATTTCAAATGTACATGTTTGTGAAAACTGACTCATTGTTTTCATTAACTTTATAAGTAATGTTTTGTGGTCTTCCTAATACAAATGTATTCTAATAAAATGCTGCTGCTTCTCTTCCATTAATTTTTTTTTTCCAAATAAGGGGGAGGGAAGACATTTAGGAAGGCTGATTTTACTTGGGGGCCCCATTTCCCTTTGTCCACTTCAGATTCTCAACATGAACTGAAACTTCCAACCCTTTCATCCCTGCAACAGAGATGCTAACAAGTGGGAACAGCCCCTGGAGCCCACTGTCTAAGCCAAGGGCATCCTGTGATTGGTCATCTTTCTTCCTAGTTTTGGTAAGTCATATAGGTTTGAAATTCCAAGGCTTTGGTAATCATTTTTACATAAGTGATAAATGAGTGATCTTTTCAGCTCCTTTATAACAGTCTCATGCATATGTAAAGGCAAGATAATGACTCAGGGTCAGCTGGATAAAAAAAATGTTGTTCTTTATAGAATTATGCTCAGACAGTTCTTAAAATCTTAGTAGCAAAACCAGGTGATAACTTCATGCTGATGTGGAGAAAAAGCATCTTTGAAGTGTTTCTAATCAGAACGCCTGTCCAACTGCAGTTGATTTTTGAAGTTCCTCAGAGTTCACAATAGTCACCAAGCTATTCACTACGTATTTCTACAGTTAGTTGTTTACTAGGAAATAGGATAGAGGATTACACATACCTGTGATCCTGCTCTTCCCTGTAAGGATGTACAGGGACTCACGCATTAAGTATTCAGAAAGAGTTGAGCTCTAGACCCACAATTTTTAGAAAGAAACAAAAGCTCCACTGGTGTGACATTTTGTTTACATAAAAGAGCTAAGTTTTCAGGGCTACAGAGGAATTTTAATAACTTCCCAGAGGATCAGTATTCACCACTGGATGTTTCTACCTGGTGATTAGTAGTTTCTTCATCATTGTCACAATTATCATTGTCAATATTCCTTCTCACTGTGGCACACCAACAGTAGTAAATTGCCTCAGGCTCAGATAAACCTCTCTTCTCACACTTTTTATGAACTCAAAGCCCAAAGAGACCATGCGTGCACATAGCATATGTGAGAAAGACACACATGAACAACACAAGCTGTAAGTCGGGTTGCCACTTCACTTCTTCCAGCTGACTGGTGCCATGTTGGAATAAGATTCCAATTCTGCCAAATATTCTGACTCTTCAAAAGAAGCTAGAATTCTTGATTCTTATGTAAAACATCACAATTTTTACATTCAGCAATCAATTCAAACTTTTTTAAAATGTGTACATTTTGCAGAATAAGTCTGTGGTCTTGACTCATCTTAGTGGTTGCTAGTTTCAACTTCTGACTTAGATAATAATAGATCATCCTTCCATTCATTAAGTCATAAGCTGTGTCATACAGGGTGTTAACTACCACTTCAAAGGAAAATGGACACAACTGTTATCAACCTAACCTCTTACCAATCCCTACTTTGAAGACTTTTTTTAATCTCTTCCCTACAGACTGCCTCAGGTCACAACCTTATTGTGCCTGGACCCTCCTGCTGCTTATTTGTCTGTTGGCTCTCAACTCCATTCCTGCCATCTATATTCTGCTCCTTTTCACAGTGGACTGGGACACCTGCCAACTACAATTCTCATACTTACTTCCAGCTGAATTCCAGTCAGGTTCAGCCACTGCAAGGCACTGGAAAGACTGAAAAGCAAGAAGAGGGCAAAATCTATTGTTCATTCTCTTTCTCAGTCTGTCTCAGCTTGCTCTCCCTCTCTCCCTCTCTCATCTTCTCTCTCTCCCAGCCCAGCAGTGGCTAAGCCTCAGAGGAGCTAAACCAGAAATCTGCTCCAAAACAGGAGCCTCAGTTGCCTCCTTGTTCCAGATCACCTTATGTCCCCTTTTGTTCCTTCAGCCCTAGAGTGCTACTGGTTTTCTGCAGTTACAGTTCTTTTGGTAACCTCACCTTCCCTGGTTTTGACTTTCCAGCCTTTCCAACACCTTTATTACCAATTCCTGGATAAATTTTCACTCTCAAAATGCCTAGATGTTCATTCACCTTCTTCTTCTGTCAAACCTGAAGTAGAAAGGAAGCCTGAGTTTCCCAATTTTGTCTTATGATACAAACTGCTGAGGGTACTTGTTTAAAAATGGTTCCCCTCCCTAACCCTGGCTGGTGCGGCTCAGTTGGCTGGAATATCGACCCATAAACCAAAAGGTAGTGAGTTCGATTCCCGTTCAGGACACATATCTGCATTGCAGGTTCGACTTCCATTTGGGGCACATGCAAGAGGCAACTGATTAATGTTTCTCTCTCACATTGATGTTTCTCTCTCTCCCTTTCCCTCTCTCTAATATCAGTAAACACCTTCTCAGATGAGGAAAAAAAGACAGTTCCCCTCCCTAAACTTGACACTCAAAACTCTTAAGGAGTATCTGTACTTTTGACAAACACCCTAGGTGATGCTAACCTTCAAGCAAGCTTGAGAAACATTTGTGAGGACTGCCAATTCTATGAGCGATTCTTGTGCACATTAATAGTCGAGGCCTGATGTTAATTAAATTTATTGTGGTAATCATTCAACAAAGTATTTTTAAAAGTCTTATGTTGAATACCTTAAATTTATTGTGTCATATGTCAGTAAAACCAGTGGGGAGAAAAAGAAACAACAATTGCACTGAATGTTAAAGAGTAAATAATAGATTAATAGAATAATTATCAGAAAGAAAAATGTTAATTAATTAATTAACTTTAAAAACTGAGACCCCCTGCACCTTACTGCCATTTTGGCTTAGGTGGACAATCTAAGCAATCAGCTCCTCGCTGGACACTTTTACAGATAAAAGGTTAATTAATGATCACTGACAGCTTTAATGTTTTTAGACAGAATTAATCTACCAAAATACTACAAGTAGCAATAAACTTATCTAATAACTTAAACACTGGGACTATGTCATTGAAATGAATGGGTTTGAGAATTGGAAAGACTTGGATTTAAATACCAATGATATCACTTAGTAATTATATGATCCTCAGCAAACTGCTTAATTTCTCAGAGCTTCAGTCTTCTATAAAATGAGAATAACACCACTACTTCACAGAGGTGTTTTAAGGATTAAGTGAGAATAAGTGCAAATCACCTAGCATAGTCCCTGGCCCAAAAAAGGTACCCAATTAATAATCTATTTCTTTCCCAACCATAAGAAGAAAGCTGGATATGTAGTAGATTTGTATTGTGTCAATCTAGCTGAGTTTGGGCTCCATTTTGAAAAATTCCCTTACCTACATAATCCTAAATTAACATGGAACTCAAGAGATATTTTGCTGGAGATGTGGAAAATGGAAGGGAAGCAGCAGCTCTATTGCCTGTACACAATAAACAAGTGAATATAAATAATAGATTGTGGTAAGTGAAAGGGTGTGATGTGATTATGAATAAATGGAGGTGGGGGAGCATGAAATTGTTACCTTTACAACATGGCTTAGGAAGGATTCTCTGAGGAATTAACATTCTTCCCTCATCCTGATGCCTCAAGAATAAGCTGACAGTTCAGCTAAGAACTGGGAACAAAATAAGCCAGGCAGATAAACAGTAACTATAAAGTCTGCAAGGTAGGTCAGAGCTTGGCAGGTCAGAAAAGGGCCCAGTATGGCCCCAGTATCTGAACTAAAACAGAGAACAGCACCAGGGGATGGTGCAGATCTGGGCAGAGGCCAGACCATATAGGGCTTTAATAGGCCATGTATTTTTTTTTAAGTTTGGATTTTACTCCCAATGTAAGAATGCCAATGAAGGGTTGAGGATGGTTGTGGTGTGATGTCAAATAAACATTTTAATGTTTTTTTAAAGACCACTGGTTTTATATCTTTTAGATTGGCAAATATTCCTTAAGTCAGATGACATCAAATGTTGGAGAATATAGAGAAACAAGTGCTAATGGGAATGTACTACCATTTAGGAGAGCAGTGTAACAGTTTCAGATAAAATGAGAAATACATTACAATATGATCCAGCACTTTCATTTATCCCTGGTATCTGCCAATGAATTTCTTGAATATTGCACACGAAGACATGTCCACAGCTGCACATAGCAGAACTCTTGGTGATAATAAAAGATTAAAGGCAGGGAACTATTGATTGATGAATAAATAAAATAAGGTACATCTATCTAATGCAATTATATTCAGTAACTAAAATAAATAAATTTTATTTCTATCATTATATTAGAACATGCAAAACAATGCTAGACATAACAATGATGAACATTGGATACAAATATGGGAAACAAAAGTATACAAATGTGGGCAAGAAAAACATACATGTGTTTAAAATTAATATATCCATACTACTCAAAACCATCTATAGATTCAATGCAATGTCTATCAAAATTCCAGTGACATTTTTTACAGAAGTAGAATAAACAATCCTAAAGTTCAAAAAGAACTACAAAAGACACCAAATAGCCAAAGCAATCTTAAGAACAAAACTAGAAACATCACACTTCCTGATTTTAAACTATGCTAAAAAGCTATAGTAATCAATCAGTATCATACTGGCATAAAAACCAAGAGAATAGAACCAAGAGCACAGAAATAAACTCATGTACATATAACCAACTAATATTTAACAAGGGAGCCAAAAAATGGGGGGAAGATACTAATTTTAATAAGTGATGCTGGGAAAACTGGAAAATCACATGCAGAAGAATGAAATTGGACCCTTATCTTACATCCCCCACAAAAATTAACTTGAAATGGATTTAAGACTTAAGTGTATGACCTGAAACCATAAAACACCTAGAAGAAAACATAGGGAAAAATCTTCTTGACATTGGTTTTAGCAACTACTTTTTGGATGTGACATCAAAAGCAAAAGCAACAATAGCAAAAATAACTATAAGGAACTATATCAAAATAAAAAACTTCTGCAAAGAAAAAAGAATCAACAAAATGAAAATGCAGTCTACAGAATGGGAGAAAATATTTGCAAACAGTATATTAGATAATTGTGTCAATATCCAAAAGATATAAGAAATTCATACAACTCGATAGCAAAACAAAAATATCATTCAATTAAAAAATAGCCCTGACTGGTGTGGCTCAGTGGATTGAGCACCAGCCTGCAAACCAAAGGGTCACCGGTTCGATTCCCGGTCAGGGCACATGCCTGGGTTGTGGGCCAGGTCCCCAGGTCGGGGCGTGTGAGGGGCAATCGATGAACACTCCCCTTGCACATTGGTGATTCTTTCCCTCTCTTTCTCCCTCCCTTCCTCTCTCTCTCTATAAATAAATTTTTAAAAAATTTTTAAATGAACAGAGGACCTGAATAGACATGTTTTCAAAGAAGATACTTGAATAACCAACAGGTATATGAAAAGATGCTCAACATCACTTGTCAGGAGGGAAATGGAAATCAAAACCATATGAGAGGACTTCTGACCAAGATGGAGGCGTAAATACACACGCTGCATCTCCTCACAACTAAGAAGAAATTTACAACCACTTCAAAACTAAAACAAAAAATGAAAAACAGAAAATCTATAAAATTGAAATTACAGGGAAGTTCAGCAAAGAAATAATCAGCCAGAAAGGTAGAGGCAGATTTAATAGTGCACCGGGCACGAGCCCTGGGCACCAACTTCTGAAGGGCCCCATAAAACCCCAACTTTACACTTTTTTCTAATGACACCAAGTTTAGTTTCATTACTACACTGCATAAAATATGGTTAACATGTATTTTTATTTTCCTTGTCTCTCTCTTTTTTGTAAGGAGACCAATATTTTCTTCTGTGCCTGGGATTTCAACTGACCTTAATCTGCGTCTGCAGAAAGGTAGGAGGGGCAGAGCCAGGACAGAGAGAAAGAGGAGTGGAGCAGCAGTTTGGGGGGCGATACTTGGCAGCAGCGCCGTTAGAGGGAGAGCAACTGGTGGGAGCATGGTGGGCAAGTGTGGCTAGCAGTAGCCACAGTGAAAAACACAGTCATACAGTTTGAATCTGAGAAGCAATCCCAGACCCAAACCAGACCACGTAGCCCATGGTTCCAGCGCCAGGGAAAATAGAGCTTCATTGCTTCTGATTATGAAAGCAAGTGGGGGCTGGGGCGGAGGAAGAAGCTACTAGTCTCGAAAAGGAAGCAGCTTGCTTAATACGGGAAGGAGGAGAAGCGCCTGGAAAAGTGGCAGCAACTGGCACTTTTTCTTCTCAGACCCCTCCCCTACATGCAGCGCCAAAGTGTGGTAAAACAGTCATCAGCACTAATGAATATCTAAGGTTCCACCCCCCATAACATAAGAGGTGTGATAGCCTCACCCAAATCACAGAGGCAATCACAGAAAACTGTAATGATGAGGACACGGAGAAGTATGGCTCAGAAGGGGGGACAGATCAAGGTCCCAGTGACACAACTTAGCAATGAGCAGATAGCATGCTTAATGGATGAGGAGATAGAGAGTTTAACAAATGCACAGTTAAAGGCATTGGTGATAAAGATGCTCACAGACTTGACAGCAAAGATTAAATAGGATGGGGAAAGAATGAAGGCTATCCTGGCTGAAATGAAGGAAAATCCATACAAAACAAGTGGTGAAGAAAAGGAAACCACGGTTCAAATCAACAAATTGGAACATAAGGAAGAAACAAACAGACAACCAATACAGAAGGAGGAAACAATAATTTTTTAAAATGAGGAGAGACTTGGAAACCTCTGGGACAGTTATAAACATACCAACATCCAAATCATAGGGTTGCCAGAAGGTGAAGAGGAAAAGCAAGAAATTGAAAACTTATGTGAAAAAATAACTAAGGAAAACTTCCCTAATTTGGGGAAGGAAATAGTCATACAGGTCCAGGAATCACAGGGAGTCCCAAACAAACTAGACCCAGGGAGGACCACACCAAGACACATCATAATCAAAATGCCAAAGGTTAAGGATAAAAAGAGAATCCTAAAAGCAGCAAGAGAGAAGCAGAGAGTTACCTACAAAGGGGTACCTATAAGACTGTCAGCTGATTTCTCGAAAGAACCTTTGCAGGCAAGAAGGGACTGGTAGGAAATATTGAAAGTAATGAAAAGCAAGGATCTAGAACCAAGATGACTCTATTCAGCAACTATTATTTAGAATGGAAGGCAAATAGAGTGCTTCCCAGACAAGGTAAAGCTGAAGGAGTTCATCATCACCAAGCCATTATTATATAAAATGGTAAAGGGACTTATTTTTAAAAAAGATCAAAACTCTGAACATTAAAATGAAAACAGTATCACAACTATCAACAACAGAATCAAGGGAATGGAAACAAAGGCAAACTAAGTAGACAACTAGAGTGGGAACAGAATCATAGGTATGGGGAACATGTTGGGTGAGGTCAGCTGGGAGAGGGAAGGAGGGAGAAGGAGGGAAATGGTGCAGGAATTAAGAAGCATAGTAGGAGGGTGCAGAATGGACAGGGGGATGTTGAGAAGAGCTTTATGCACAATCCATGGACTTAGACTAAGGAGGGGGGGACTGCTGGAGGGAGGGGCATTGTTTGGTGGAGGGGAACAAAGGGAAAAGAAGTTGTAACAGCATAATCAATAAAATATGCCAAAAAAACCACATGAGATGTTACCTCATACATGTTAGAATGGCTGTTATCAAAAAGACCAGGATAGCAAGTGTTCGTGAGAATGTGGAGAAAAAGGAACCCTTGTACACTGTTGGTAAGAATATAAATTGGTGAGGACACTATAGAAAACTGCATGGAAGCTCCTCAAAAAAATTAAAAATAGACCTACCATATGATCCTGAAACCCCACTTCTAGGTATTTATATAAAAGAAGTGAAATAACTATCTTGAAGAGATATCTGTACTCTCATGCTTATTATAGCATTATTGATAATTGCCAACATGTGGAAACAGCCTAAATGTCTGTCAATAGATAAATGGATAAAGATAATATTCTGTGTGTGTGTGTGTGTGTGTGTATACACACACATATATATTATATTATTCAGCCATAAAAGTGAAAAGAAATCATGCCATTTGTGACAACATGGATGGACCTTGAGGGCATTATGCTAAATTAAATAAGTCAGACAGAGGATGGCAAATCGTATATGATCTCACTTGTATGTGTAATCTAACAGAGCCAAACTGATAGAAACAAAGAGTAGAATGGGGATTGCCAGGGGCTGGAGTATGGAGGCAATAAGGATGTATTTGGCAAATGGTACAAACTTTCAGTTGTAAGTTATAAGGATTTAATATTCAGCATGGTAGCTTTAATTAACAATACTGTATTATATACTTAAAAGTTGCTAAGAGAGTAGATCTTAAATGCTGTTTCCACCAAAAAAAATGTGTAATTATGTGAGTTGGTAGGTGTTTTAACTAACTTTATTGTGCTAATCATTTGCAACATATGTGTGTAGTAAATCATCACATGGCACACATTAAACAGTAAGATTGCAATGATATCTCAATAGAGCTAGAAAAAAATAAACACATACTTTTTAAAAAAGGAAAAAGGGGATAGCATTAAGGAGAAGAGTGCATGGAGGAGCTTAACTTAATCAATATTATTTTATTTCTTTAAAAAATAAAGTCTGAAGTTAAAAATGCCCATATGTTAACATTTGTGCATTTAAGGTGGTAAATATGAGGTTGTTGTTATTGTATTTTTCTGTGGCTTCAATCTTTCTTATATTAAACCTAACATTCTGGTTTCATGGAGGAGCAAAAGGAGAAGCAGAGGCCACAGAGAAGACAGTTAACAGTTGTCTAGAAGAGAGCAATAGTGCCTTGGATTAGAGTGGAGGATTGAAGATGGAGAAAAGTCAACACACTCCGGATGTATTTTAGAAAATTTGCTAATGGTTTAGATGGGGTTGAGGAAAAGATAAGAATTAAAGTAACTCCTTGGTTTGGCACTCAAGCAACTGAGACAATGACGTTTATGAATATTCAGAGGATCTAAAAGGGAAGGATTATGGAGGAAGGGGTGCTGAGGAGGGAAATTAAATTAAGTGCCTATTAAGCCTGAGATGTCAATTAGACATGGAGGTGAGGATGTTCAAGCATACAACTGGACATCTGAGCCTGATGCTCAAGGGAGGGGTCAGGGCTAGAGATTTTACTAGGAAGTATAAGTTAGATATAGTGGTATCTAAGCCATAAGACTGGATGAAGTCATTAAGAAAGTGTAGGAAGAGAAGAAGGCAGGACAGAGCCCAGGGGCACTCCTCCATTGCCCTAGTAAACCTGGAGTAGAGCTAGTGTAGGAAAAGCAGAAAATATAAGTAAAAGGAGGAGAGGGTCATATCACAGAAACCAACAGATGAACAGGTGAAATGAAGATGACAGTAAATTAGATTAGGAAACAAGTCATTGCTGACCTTGACAAGAACAGTATATGTGGCAGAGTTTAGGCAAGTTAGTAGACTTTATGACTGAATAAACTTCTCAGTTTAACCGAAATGTTTCATAATATAATTTTATTTTATTTTATTCTACTATTAACTCTTAGGTGGGAAAAAAGGAAATAAAGACAACCAGAGTAGACAACTCAAGACATTTTGCTCAGAAAAAGCAGCACAAATAGGATTGATGACCACAGAGGGAACTGGTATCAAGGAAGGCATGTTTTTTTATTTCCTTTGTTTAATTTTGAGACAGGAGATATTTGAGCATGTGCTTATAGGCTTTCAGGAATGATCTAGTAGTAAAGGAGTGACTGAAGATATAGGGAGGAGAAAAGGGGTGGTTGCAGGGACAAAATCCTTAGAAAAATGGGAGAAGGAAAGGCTTGTGGAACATGTTTAAGGATTTTTTTTTTTTTTTACTCTGTAACAGAAGACTGAGAATGTGAGTACATGTGCAGAGAGTCTTAAATATTTGGTTCTGGAGAAATAGGTATGTTCCTGAAGGAGGCAATGAGGTCATTACAGAAGGGGGAGGGAGATGTTACAGAAGACTTGAGAAAGAAATAAAAGTCATATTGGAAAGTAAAAGTAAACCCACTGTTAAGGAGAGCAGGGCAAAGTCTAGTGCCTATTTGAGATCTGTGGTCACAAATTTAAGTGCAAGCAGTCAGCTTGGATATGCTTTTTTTCTCTCTCCAGTAATGTTCTGCTGCTCTTGTGTAAGCAGGCCATTGAGTTTAGCCAGGCTTGACGTAGCCAAACAAGGGGAAAGAAGGGCTGTAAGGCCAAGAACTAGTAAGTGAATTCAGCGAGGTACCAGGATATAAGATAAACATAAACATTTCAATTGTAGTTCTATATGCTAGCAATGAATACATGGACACCAAACTTAAAAATACAATACCATTTACAATCTTTCAAAAAAAATATGTGTAAATCTAATGATACATGTGGAGGACTAATATACTGAAAACTACATAATGATAATAAAAGAAATCGAAGAAGCTCTATGTAAATGGAGATACATACAACATTGATGGATTGAAAGACTCAGCATGGTAAAGATGTTGGCTCTCCCCAAATTCGTATGAAACCTAATGCAATTCTTATCAAAATCTAGCAAGAGATTTTGCAGACATAGACAAGATTATTTTAAAATTTGTGTTGAAAGGCAAAGAAACTAAAATAATTTAAACTATTTTGAAAAAAGAAAAAAAAAAAGAATTGGGAAGAATCAGTATACTCGGTGTCAAGGCTGTGTGCTATTATACAGAGAGAGAATAAGTGGTATTGTCCTAGATAGGGTGGACATAAGAAGAAGGATCCCACACATGATATTCTACTTGGCCTTGGCCAATAGTTTGAAGTGCTCGAATTGCAGAATCTCTGGAGATGTTTCAACCAAGTGATATATATTGCGAGTCTATATGACTTGATAGACCTGAATAAAAATTAAAACATTAAGTCTCTTATTTGTCTTTGAAAATGAAGAACAACTATGTGAATTTTCCATTTGCTTTTAGTAAAATTATTCATTAAGTTTGCTTAAAGAAAAAATATATATATAAGCATGAGATTCCATGGAAACGGAAATGCTAGTTGCTTTGCAAATATCCAGATAGGTAAGTGTGCTGATTTCAAGAGAGAAAATAAATATAAATGTATGTCATGAAGAATTAGAAATTTATATTTACTGGATGCAAATTAAATTTTACCTCTAATAAGATAGTAAATAATATATTAAGAGGAGAAACTGAGAAGAAATTATACTCTTCATGACTCCCACTCTTCTTCACACTGCCTTTAAGTTTCAACCCTTGCTCCTCAAAGCCTCTTTCTCTAGATATTTCCTAGTCCACAGTCCTGAAAGAGAGAAAATCCAATTGGCCCAGTTCCTCCTTATATGCAGCAACCTCATAGGTTGCTGACCAGTCTACAAAGTGGCTTTCCCTTTGTGTAAGCACTTCAGATCCAATCAGCTGCAGACAAGAGTGGAATCTCTTGCTCTTACTCAAAAGGAACTGTGAGCAAGGCAAGCACCATGATTGACTCCTCTAGTGCAGGCCCACTATCTGCCTCCTTGGCCAATGCATGCTTTTCTTTCTGCCTAGAATACCCTTTCTTTACTCACTTTTTTTTAGTGAAAAAGCCATCTTAAAGGTCACCTCTTCCAGGAGGAGGCTGTGTTAGGTTCCCCCTTCATGGTGCTACCTATATCAGAGCACCAACCATCTGGTAAATCATTGAGCAGATAACAGAATAATGTTTTGATATTTTAATTGAAACATTAAAAAATGACATTTTCCCAGGCATTCCTGATATCCAGAGGCTCTCCTTTCTTTGAAGAGTTGGACTTCAGGAACAAAGAAAAACATAAGTGATATATTCTTGGCTCTTGTGCTTCAAAAACCCATTTAGAGGACATAAGCCTGGATTTCATTTACTCAGTAGAAAAAAAAAAAAAAAGCAGCTCCTGACACTTGGGACCTGGCTTAATACTGTCAGGCTGGTTTTGGTTTTGCTAGGAGCTAGCCTGGTACCCACAGATAGGCCTGGGTATTCTGCTGTTAAACATAAATAATTTCATAGAACATCAATATCAAACGACGCTACTGTGAAACCACAATGAAAATCAAGACAAAAGCAAGAACACTCCATATTTATGTTTGAACACAGACAAAACATGAACATTTTCCAAGCCACAAAAATATCCAAAATCTCCCTCCCCCAGATAATATGAGTGACTGCTGCTTCTTTACCAATTATAGCTTTAGCTTGTCTAGTCTTCTCTCCTTTTAGATAAAATGTATTAAGACACCCCATCATTAATTTACCCTACTTCTTGACAGTATCCAAATCCAGGGTGAAACTCATTTCCTTAAACCCCTTCAAAACCTAACACCAGCCCAAAGTTTATAATAAGTTCTTTCTAACATCCTCTTACTGACAACACTGTAATTATTTATGGCATGTACTATCCCTTACTGTATCAAGTAATAAACCAAATTTGTTCAACAACAGGTGTGTAGTTTATGGTCTTGGCTGGAGGGCATTGACTTTCTGAACTCTTAAGATCTCAAGGCATAGTTTATACCATATGAGGTCTGTCCAGAAAAAGTCCAGCCAGTGTTAATATAATGAGAACAGTTTGCGGGACATTGATGAAACCTGGCAACCAAGGAGAGTGGACTGGATTGTGCATGTGCAAATAATGATGACTTCAGTCTACTAATCAGTGGGGACAGTCGACGCCATTGAGTGAGCATGTGTACTGTGTGGCCATCACGTTCAAAATGACTGAGCAAGTAGAGCAACGAATCTGCAACAAATTTTGCATTAAGCTTGAACATTCCTCCGTGGAAACTATTCATGCCATCAAGTCATCTCTAACTCCTGGAAATCCTGTGAAAGTGATGTCCACAATGTCCTGTCCTCAGCAGCCCTGCTCAGCTCCTGCAGACTCATGCCTATGGCTCTTTCATGGACTCAATCCATCTCATATTTGACTTTTCTATTTTTCTGCTGCCTTCTGTTCTTCCCAGCATTATTGTCTTTTCCAAAGAACACTGCCTTCTCATGATGTGCCCCAAGTAAGACAACTTCAGTTTTGTCGTTTTTACCTCCAGCAATATTTCAGGCTTAATTTGCTCTCGGACCCACTTGTTCATCTTCCTGGGTCTCCAGTTCACCCACTGCAGATCTTGAGACTTCTTAGTCTCTAAAGTCATGTGAAGCAATCCTTATCATTCTCTCCCTTGACCTCCTCACCCACCATATATATGTCTGGTTGTGTTTCTCAGGAGAACCCAGACTACCACGCAGCTGCAGCTTTCTTTCTTAGTCTCTTGTTTTCCCAGACACTGCTGTCTACTCTGCATTCATAGTCCCTTTGACCTCCTCCAAGTGAGCCTGGTACCCAATAGCAGGGAATACACATCAGACTCTGTATAGAATCCTAGGGTTGAGTTTTACAGATAAACAGCCCCTTCTTCCCATTTCACTGAGGGCAATGAAACTCAGAGCCCTCAAACATCTCTCTCCAATGATATCCTCCTCACAAATCCTTTAAAATGTCCTACAACTTAATCCTTTATATATCCTTTCAATGAGTGACAAGTACAATATTTGGATATTATTTTTAGGTTCAACATCATGTTACATATTAATGAAGTAAGGAGGAAATAGCATTTTTGCAATAAAACCAGGAAATTATTAAGCATAAACAGGTAGTTGTGAAAATATTGCTGCTGGAAATGAAAAGGCTCTAAGTAGAATAAAAATCAGGCTAGAATAGCTGATGAGATATGAATAAATTAAAAAAGAAAAAGAAATTAAGTATAGGACTTCTGGCTAAATGGAGGCATAGACAGACACGCTTGTCTCCCTCCACAACTAAGAAGGAATACAACTACTTCAAAACTAGAAACAACCAGAAGTTCCATAAAATCAAACTGCATGGAAGTCTAGCAAACAAAGATATAAAGAAGAAATACTCATCCAGACAGGTAGAAGGGGTGGAGCCAAGTTGGAGAGGATGTGGTGTGGTGGCAGCAGCAGTGGCAGGCAGGCAGAAAGCATAGTCACATATTTCAAAAAGTCGGGAGGGACACCTCAGGAGCGCTCCCAGAACCAGACCAGACTGTGGAGCTCACGGTCCCAGTCTCAGGGAAACTAAGGTCTCACTGCTTCTGACTGTGAAAACTAGTGGGATTGGGACAGAGGAATAAACTGCCATCTCCCAGCAGAGTCCACTTGTTTGAAGGGCCCCCATGGTCCTAGAATGTCTGAAGACCCATCCACTCTGGGAACGAAGGCCAGGGCAACAGCTAGAGAGGTGCCAGTCCCATATTGGAAGTGGGAGAAGTGCCTGGGAAAGGGGCTAGTGCTGAGCAAGTGGCATTGTTCCCTCTCAGACCCCTCTCTCACATACAGTACCACAACATGGTGAAACAGGTCGCCCTATACTGACAAATACTTAAGGCTCTGACCCTTACAACATAACAGGTGGGACAGCTCTACCTAAGACACAGAGGCAAACAAACCCAGAAGCCTTCCAAGATGAGGGAACAGAAAAGTATGGCCCAAATGAGGGAACAGATCAAGGTTCCAGTGAGCGAACTAAGCGATGAGGAGATAGCCAACCTAACAGATGTAGTGTTCAAAACACTGGAGATAAAGATACTCACAGTCTTGACAAATATGCTTAAGTATGGCAAATGCATAAGGGAAGGAGTGAAGGCTATGCTAAATAAAACAAAAGAAAATCCACACAAAACCAATGGTGAAGGGAAGGAAACCAGGGTTCAAATCAATGATTTGGAACATAAGGAAGAAAACAACAGTGAACCAGTACAGAATGAGGAAATGAGAATTGAAAAAAATGAGAAACTTAGGAACCTCTGGGACAACTTTAAACGTACTAATATATGATTCATAGGGGTGCCAGAGTAGAAGAGGAAGAGGAAGAAATTGAAAACTTATGTGAAAACATAATGAAAAAAATTTTGCCTAGTTTGGTGAAGAAAATAGACATATAGGTACAGGAAGCACAGAGAGTCCCAAACAAGCTAGTCCCAAACAAGCTAGACCCAAAGAGGACCACACCAAGACACATCATCATTAAAATGCCGGAGGTTCAAGATAAAGAGAGAATCTTAAAAGCAGCAAGAGAAAAGCAAAGAGTTACCTACAAAGGGGTGCCTAGAAGACTATCAGCTGATTCCTCAAAAGAAACTTTGTAGGCAAGAAGGGACTGGCAAGAAGTATTCAATGTGATGAAAAGCAAGGACCTACAACCAAGATTATTCTATCCAGAAAAGCTATCATTTAGAATGAAAGGGCAGATAAAGGGCTTCCCAGACAAGGTAAAGCTAAAGGAGTTCATCATCACCAAGCCATTATTATATAAAATGTTAAAGAGACTTATTTAAGAAAAAGAAGATCAAAACTATAAACATTAAAATGACAACAAACTCACAACTATCAACAACTGAATCTAAAAAATAAAAACAAAATCCAACTAAGCAAACCAGAATAGGAACAGAATCATAGGTATGGGGATCATTTGGAGGATTATCAGCTGGTAGAGGGAAGGGGAAGAAATGAGAAAATGGTGCAGAGATTAAGAAGCATGATTGGTTGGTACAAAATAGACAGGGGGAAGTTAAGAATAATATGGTTAAGGGTTAAGCCAAAGAACTTCTCTGCACAACCCATGGACATGAACTAAGGGAGGTGGAATTGTTGGAAGAAAAGAGGGTACTGGGTAGAGGAGAGCAAAGGGTAAACAATTGGGACAACTGTAACAACATAATTAATAAAATAAACTTTTTTAAAAAGTAGGTATAATACAGACCCAAAAGATGAAGAAATGAAAAATATGAATAAGAAGTTGAGATTCACAGTAGATTGAGAAATTTCCAAACACATTCAAGAGGAATTCTGGAATGAGAAAACTAGTGAGAGCTTAGGAGAAGAATGGCTAAAAAATGTCCATAATTGAATAAAATTCCAGTTCAGAAAAAGGGCACTAGTTGTGATGAGGGCAAAATATGAAATAACAAGCAATCTCTCCCGAACACCACCACACCTCACTAGGAACAGAAAAAGGAGATCCAGCATCAGTGAAGTTGTGAGGCAATGTCACACCGATCACATTCCTATGACAAGAAACACGTGGATCATGAGTGTCTCCTGCCTTCCCCCAGCCCAGGGTAGGAGACTAGGAGACATGTGATTGGAGTCTTCATAACCTTCTACTTCTTCTTTTTTTTCTCTATAAACTGATTAAAGAAACCCTTTATTTTTCATTTTTTAAAAAATGACTATTTGCTTCTTCTGGTCCACATGCGGCTTGTGATGAGCTTGAGGCACCATGCTCAGACA
This sequence comes from Furipterus horrens, assembly GCF_987537825.1. Taxonomy (NCBI): domain Eukaryota; kingdom Metazoa; phylum Chordata; class Mammalia; order Chiroptera; family Furipteridae; genus Furipterus; species Furipterus horrens. The sequence goes on from NW_028327177.1 coordinate 111,359,911, forward strand.
CATGATAGGTACAGCACACGGTAGGGACTAATTCCAGGAGTTTTCCTAACCATTGAAACTTGGGTCTGTGATTAGGTCCCTGCTGAATCAGGTTTTCAAGAAGTGACAACAATGGGAACAAGACTGACAAACGTAAAAACAGCAGTGCCTCATCTCCTGTGACACATTCTAATTGCTCTTCTATTGTATAGTTTTCACAGGCAATATTTTCAAAGGTTGTAAAGAAGAGAAAGGGAAATAAATGAAGATCTGTCTAGATTTTCAGTCCTTAATCTTTAGACTAATTAAATAGATCTCCAAAAGGAATATGACAAGGTCTGTCTGGAAAAAGGCCAGGCATTGTTGATATAACAAGAACAGTTTGCGCTATGTCGATGTAACCTGGTAGCCAAGAAGAGTGGACTGGAATGTGCATGTGTGAACAATGACCACTTCACTGTACTAATCATTGGGGAAGGTAGACACCATTAAATGAGCATATGTACTGTGTGGTCTCTGTATTCAAACTGACTGAGCGAGTAGAGCAATGAATTGGCATCAAATTTTATATTAGGCTTGAGCTTTCCTCCACTGAAACTATTTGGAAGGCCGCAGCTATAGGCAACTGATGGTTGGCAACTTCCTCACAACAATGTGCCCACTCATGCATCACATCTCATGCAGAGTTTTTTGGCCAAACATCAAATCACCCAGGGGTCTCAGCCCACCTGCAGCCCAGATTAGGTGTCCTACAACTTCTGGCTTTTCCCAAAACTAAAATCACCTTTGAGAAACAGAGATTTCAGACCATTGATGAGATTCAGAAAAACATGAGAGGGCAGCTGATGGCAATTGGGAGAACTGTGTGAAGTCCCAAGGTACCTACTTTGAAGGGGACTGGGGTGTCATTGTTCTTTGTACAAAGTTCCTTGTATCTTGTATCTTCTTCAATAAGTGGCTGGATACCTTCTGGACAGACCTCGTAAGTAAAAAGATTTGAAAGAATGTGTATCATCACTCAAAAACAGTTTTTCCCAATCCTTACCCATAGTGGACTGCATAATATTCCATTATGTGAGGAGCTAAGACAAAGGGGAGAGAAGATCAAAGAGAAACACATAGGCATTATTCTACTGAAAAATAGGCACACTCTATGGAAATATTGGAACATTGAAAACCAGTACTGCAGTCACTAAATGGGAAAGAAGAAAGTTGCCATTTACTCTCCCACCTCTCCACCATCTACATTTATCAACCCACACATACACCAAGCCAAGTCTTTTGAAACAGTGTGCATAGTAAAACTCCCAGATAGATTTGTGGATCCAAGAGGAAGGAAGATCTATTCTCAGCTTCCAGGTGGAACTCAGTACTTGACAAAACTCATAGAATTTTCCAAAGCCCATATTCAGGGCTCTCTGTCTGGGGACAACCAAAAGGGTTGTGGTAACAGCTATTGTTATAAGATCCTGACTCAAAGAAACCTTGCAGTTGCGATAAAAAGAAACATGTAATCTACATGGCCCAGCTATTATGGATCCAATGGAATGAGATGCTCGGCAGATGCAGAAGTGGAAGGTGACCCTAGGATCTCTCCATCCTCAATGTCCTGGCACTCTGCCTCCTTCCAGTCACCCCCATAAAAATAGAGGGGGCAAAAAATCCTGAACTGACCAAGATTATTTACATTGATAGAAATTAAGTGTTCATTTGATGTTATAATAAAGGGTCAAAACAGAAAATTAAGGCACCTTTCACTTCTAGTCACCTTAGTTTGTTTAATGAGATCAACCCATTACTTTTAGTGTCACCTGCTCTGAGCTGCAGGTGTTTCTGGAACATTGGAATCCCGTATCATTTGTCATTGACCCACCAGTGCAGGTTTTGCATTTGTCCTGAATCAGCCATTAAGCAAATTGCTTAATTGCTCAGATTCCATTTTCTCATAAAAATTAGGAAATCTACAGGCAAAAATAAAATATGTTCTTTCATCAATTGTAGCAAAGACTAGTATTACATCAGTAATAAGTATGAATTACAGAATATTTTGAGAAAATGTGTTTTTCTATTTCATAGCTATATACTTATCAGAACTGGGTTAACTAGATTCAACTACTCCTTTAATCCAAGGAATTCAGAAATGTCCTTAGGGAATCTAATTTAATGACTAGATAAGGCAAATTTGTAATTAGTGTATCAACTGCTTATATGGAATTAAGTCTTTCCAAAGTGCTTGAAGGTGCTTGAAACAGTTTATCTTAAGTAGAACACTGTTCCCTAACCTGGCTTATCATCACTCATGTGTGGAACTTTTAACCACAGAGATTCCTGAGCCATGGAGATCCTGATTGTGTGGGACCTGGTGGGTTCTGGAGACTATATGTTCAAAAAACTTCCCAGGAAATTCCAGTGATCAGCCAGGTATGAGAATCACTGCTTTATAAAAATAATAAGCTAGATCATGGAAACTCCAACCCTATTTGAATTATCATAGATTCCAAGTTAATTTCTTTTTTTATTTTATATTAGAACATGATTTTTTCTTTTTAAATCTGTACATCACTAGTGAATGTTAAGCTGTCTGAGAGTTGCGTCAAAATAAGCTGAAGAGTTGAGGAATGGACTGGTGAATAGTGTAAAATAAAATAAGATTGGTTAATCACTGATAATTGTTAAACCTGAGACCAAGCACAAGTATTATGTGTTTTATTATTATTTTATTTTTCTCTACTTCTGTATATGTTTGAAAATTTCTGACCAAAAGTTTTAAAAATAAAACTGAGGCATGTGAATAATAAGTAAAGTCTCCTGCTTCTCCCTTCTCATAGTCTCATTCTCAGTAATAACTATTATTAGAAGTTGGTTTTATATTCTTCCAGATTTTTCTGTGTGTTCTATATGAATCTCCATTTTTTATCCCATTTTATATGTTTCAGCCCTGTGCCAGATCCTGTCATGAAATTTGTTTAGGAGATGTGTCTGGAAAATATTTATAAAGAAATCACTGCAATGCTCTCACCAACCTTCCTCCTGTTTCCCTTACTCCCACCACCTCCTGGATCACTCCCACCGCAAGCAGGAGAGACACCTTAAACCCAATCCACTTGCCTGGAAACCATTACTGCATTTTCTTCACAGCTCACAAAATTGTGTTTCCTCTAATTCTTCCCTAGTTGAGAGCTGCAAAACCTTTCAAGGCAGCCTTATTCTGAGTTCAAGGCCCAGCATCACCACTTTCTAATTAGGTACTTAATCATCCTGAGCCTCAATTTTCCCATCGGGCATGATGCTAACAGTAATGCCAACTCCTTAGGGTTATTGTAATGAGTACCACCTGTAAAAGTTTAATTTCTGCTCCCCCTCCTAGAATTTCTCATTAACATATGTTTTTGCTTCACTGTGAGTCATGTCAAACTCATGCCCAAACACCAGCTCTAACCTTACACACACACATGCACATACACATAAATATGTTATATCTTCAAGTTTTGTTTTACTAAAATATAAGATAATCAAAGCATTTATGATTTTATTCAGCTTCCTTTCAACGAAATAGATGTCTTCCCACTAGGGGAATAAAATGAGTTGACATGTGTTCAACAGATATACATACGTCCCAAACATTTTCTCTAAAAGCCCAACTACCTAACTGATTACCGCTTGAGTTTTTGTTTTGTTTTTAAAATCTCATTTTATTCCTTTCTTTTCCAACTCTTTCTTTAGGTATTATCATGTGTTATCTCCAACAAAAGGTTTCCAAGATTATCTTAACCTATCAAAACTCTGCTGGCAACACATTTCCCAAAATCCGTTTGAGTTGGTTTTCCCTGACACTAAATTCCTTTTATCCGTGGCTGTATCTGCACAGTGTTTATACATTTAGAAACATATGTATTTATTTATATATACATTTATATATTTATATGTGTATGTGCATATATATGAGAGAAAGAGAGAGGATGATTCCAAATACCTGGGTCATCACCTAATTTCTTATTTGTAATCCAAATATATTGACTCCGTGAATTCACAGACAGATAAATATGCACTTTCATTTGCACATGTTAGCATGAGTGCACATACATACACAGAAACACATATATAAATCTCTTTTGACCCTATCATGTATATACTTTGAAAAGTTTGTTAGAAGAACCAGCCTGGTAATAATTCACTGAACCTCATGTATAATAAGCAGAAATGCACGGGCCTTTATGATGAATTGCCAGGGTAACACAGGGACATCTTGTTTGCATTTCAATGCACCAAGTGTCAGATTCTTATTTCATTACTTGCCGGCACATTAGTGGATGGTTTTTAATTTCTTTTTCCCCCCTTTAGCAAAGCTCCGTGGAGACCTCTCGCTTTTGCCACTTACATTGGGAGCAAGGTTGCATTATTTTTAAATGCTATAGTGTCTGGGTCTCACTCGAAATGTTGCTGAATTAACAAAATAAATGATAGCATACTACCAGCAGTTCTAGCTGGCTTAGGAAAGAGAAAAACACCTCAAAAATTCTCTTGCTTTTATTGAACTCATTCTATAAAAGGAGGATTGGAAAATTTGTTGTATCTTCTTCATATTTTAAATTGGAAGCTATTCCTTGTTTTCAGTTGTGTTTCAGGGGTTTTCTCCTTTCTTTTCTTTTACCCAGATTCATATTCAGATTCCTTACTTAAAACAATATGAGAAGCTACAGGAAGCTTTTCCTGGGAAAAGTGCAGTTCTGAATTACCATGTAATCTACTGGAAGATGCTGGATTCTCAGACCTGCAATGAAGTCTCTTGGTCTGCCCCACACTCAAAGGCAGCAGACTAAATGTGAATGCTTTATGGACTGAGAGCAGGTTTATTTTTCAATATTCTCTAAAAAGTTGATGTGAACTTTCTTCCTAATATTTCTCCAAATACATAATCAGATATTATGAAACATTCTTTGGAGCCATGGAGTCACTTGAGTTTGCATCAGAATCACCTGGAGAACTTGTTGAAACATGTGGCTGGACCCCAGTTTCTTGTTCAGTAGGTTCTGAATAAGGTCTGATAATTTTAATTTCTAACAATAGCCCAGGTAATGCCGATGCTATTGATCAGGGAATGCGCTTTGAGAACCATCCAAGGTGGATTATAAACCTGGCTCTATCATTTACCTTCTAAGTAAGTTGGGAAAGTTACTTCACCTCTCTGAGGTTGAGAGTTCTCATCAATAAAATAAAGACAATAATAGCACTCTCCCTTGGAGTAATCGTTAAGAAAAGTGAACCAATAAATATAAAGCACCAGGCACAATGGCTGGCACATAGTAGGTGCTCAACAAATATTATAGTAATTTTCCCTTCCTCATCTCTTTCTCACAGAGGGGAGATGTGAGATTCTAGAAATACTCCACACAATGCAGGAGTCCCTCCTCCAACCTGCCTGCTATTCATTCACTCAGCTTCTATTTGGTCACCTCCAGATATGATTGCTTAACACTTCAGGTAAATCCATCCCTTTGTGACCAGCTCTCATTGATAGAAAATCCTATCTCCCTAGAATTACATAACATACTACTGCCTTCCCTGTGATTTTTCAAACTTTCAAATCAGGACATTCTATAGGTATATCAGCACAATAAGTGGGCTTTCATAGGGGAAGATCTTGAAGTGTTCCATACACCTTGAGGTCTTCAGGAAAACACTAAAAGAAGCCCATTGGATGCGGCAATTCAAAGGGGATTTGGGTGAGAAAGTGTCTGTGATGTGAATGTGGTGAAAACTAGGTAGCTGAGCTCATGTAAGAAAAAGAGGGAAATGAAAAAATAGAGACAAAGTATACTACCTTCAAAGAGCTCAGAAGAAATGAAGAGACATGTAGAAAGTATGAGTGAAGAAAAAGTATTTTTTAAATATTTTATTTATTTATTTTTAAAGAGAGAGGAAGGGAGAGAGAAAGACAGGGAGAGCAACATCAAAGTGTGGTTGCCTCTTGCATGCCCCCAACTGGAAACCTGGCTCACAGCCCAGGCATGTGCCCTGACTGGGATTCAAACCGGTGACCCCTTCATGCGCAGGCCGGCACTCAATCCAGTAAGCCGCACCAGCCAGGGCAGAAAGAGTATTTTTACTATCACAGAAAGGTTAGTACAATTTACTGTGGGGCTCATATAAGTTCATGTACATGTTTACTTATAACCAATAGACATCAGTCATGGCAAAGTCGCAAAGTCAAGAATAATAAGATGATTTTGAGCAATGAAGGACAGAGTTTTGATTAATGCCCAGACTATGCTGACTTGTAGAAAAATGAAGACATCATTAATTTTTAGGCTACTACCTCCAAACTCAAGGTTTCTATGTCTCCAAAAAATGTAGCATGTTTCCTCAAGAACACTCAAGCCAAGGGAAAGAGGCATCTGATCCCATTGCTTTGCCACAGCCATGCCACAAAGGTAAAAGCCAGCTCTGGAGAGCAGCTTCTCTCCCAAATGTTTAACCATGACCCTCTTCACGGTTTTCTCTTGATCCATCTTCCACTCTCATCTACCAGCAATCGGTCTCCTTGGCTCCTGCATTTGCCTCTCACTGTTCTCATTTTTGTTGAGCCATTCAGTCTCCATTCTTCAGTTCCCCTCCCCTACACCTACGTCCACTATACCTCCAGTTCTGAAAACATTTGCAAGTTCAGCAAACAAACCATCTCCAGAGAAGGGACAAACTCCCTGGTATGCCACCTCCACAGAACACACCAGCAGCCAGACCAGACACAGCTCCCATCCAGAGAGCTTAAGGGTACATATTACCTTAACTACATCTTCATCCTATGTTCTCTACAGCTCAACACAATGTCTTATGCACATAGGTCCTTGATAATTATTTATTGAATTGAAATACACTTAGTAGTCCTCTTCTTCACTGTATTTTCCTTGAGTTCCCCAGGACAGAAGTGATTCTCACTGTCCCAAGGCGCCCATCTCATGAGTAGGGCTTTAATTAGACTTCCAGTGGAACAGACTCTCCTCTCAACCAAGTGGCATGCTTTGCCCACCACTCTCCGACACATGAATTCTCATGTAGGAACTCATGGCCACCTAGCTAGTACATAGCAGAATCAGAATTTGAGCCCAGTCCACCTAGTCCCAAAGCCTGTGTTCTTCAAGACTTTGGAAGCATGCTATCTTCACTCATTCACATAATGTGGGTACAAGGAGGGAATGTCCTGCTCCCAAAGTTGCCTTTTCAGCAGGCATCGTGCCCTGTCCCTGACCAAGATTTTGGGGCTACAGTCATCAGGAAACCCCACTGATTCTCCTAAGCCTGGGTTTAGGGTAAGATAAGTGAGGCACACCCTGCCTGTGCATGACACTGAGAGTTAGTGCCTCTTTAACACTTGTACCATAGTTGTCTTAGTCACCCCACCCTAGTCCTGGCCCTGGGTCCTCTTAAGGATCTCCTTTTGATACGCTAAAAAATGCTATTTGAATATGTATAAAATTATCTCATTTCCGGAGTGGCATTACCAACATGACTAAGATGCTCCTTGTTTTCGGACAACATGCTTTTGTGAAAACTGTGAGAGCCAGTGCCACTGGCCAAGGGACCCAGAACGAGTCATGCCTACCCGGGCATCAGATAATAGACATAGAGACCTCTGCCCTGGCTGTGTAACCTGCAGTTGTCCATGAACTGGCTCCAGCCCCTCTCAGCTGTGACCAGGAGCCCCATCGACAAAAGAGCCTTTCTGGAAGTCCAGGTTTCCAGTGGAGGAGTTCAGCACACCATTGGAGGAAAAAAAATTGAACACACTGGAGAGAGTAAGAGGAGGGAGGGAACAGTGAGAGCATTTGAGTGAGCACCTGACTTCCCTAACTGTGCAGGATGCTGCCAAAGAGGCCCATTTCTCTCTCACTCCATTCAGAGCTTGGTGACCATGGGGCAGGAAAAGGGTGGGAGAGCAGCAGGTAGGAATCTAGAAGAGCATTTAAGAGATGTAATCCTACTACCCATCAAGCCCACTCATGATCGCTGAGGATGCCTGACCTGCAGACACCCCCAACTGGCTCACAGGCACATGAAGTGTTCTGAGCACCTCACCCACACGCTCAACCCCACCCCACCCCCAGTGGCCAGCTCTCAAGGTGTGGTGCTGATGACAGCAAGAGTAAGCTTTGGCAAATGGCTAGTAAGCAGCCCAAGTCTGCGACCAGGAAGAGCTCACAAATCTGAGTTTTAGCGCTGCCTTTGGAAAACAAAGGGAAGTTGTCAGCACTTGATCTGATTGATGTGTTGCATGACCGAGAAGATATATAAGCTTAAGAATTCTGCCACAAGAGGGAGCAAGAAGAGTGGAGCAGGTGTTTCCACAGAAGGTCTGAGAAAACCTCAGAATCCCTAGCGGGGCTAACAGTAACATTGTTCTCCTGAAATCACTAGTAAAGACAGGAAGAGGTGAGTGCCATTTCAGACATGAAGACAGGAACTCAAGACTTCAAGAAATATTAAATAATCAAGGAAACGCGACAGTACCAAAGAGTCATGATAATCTTCCCGTAATAGACCCCCAAAGATGGAGATCTGCAATTTGCACAATAAAAATTTCAAAGAACTATTTTAAGGAAGCTAAATAAGCTACAAGAAAACATAGAAAGGCATTTCAATGAAATAGAAAAAATTCTCAGAGGAAAGAACAGTCTATTCCATAAATGGACTTAGGAAAACTGAACAATCACATGCATAAGAATGAAGTTCCACCCCTAACTTACACCTCTCACAAAAATTAACTCAAAATGGTTTAAATATATAAACATAATACCTGAAACCATAAAACTCCTAGGGGAAACACAAGAAAAAAATTCCTTCGCATTGGTCTTGGCAACAATTTTTTATATAACACCAAAAGCACTAGCAACAAAAACAAAGTAAACAAGTGGAACTACATCAAACAAAAAAGCTTCTGCAGAGCAAAAGAAACAATCAACAAAATGAAAAGACAGCCTGCAGAGTGGGAGAATGTATTTTGCAAATCATATATCTGATAAGGGATTAATATCAAAAATACATAAGGAACTAATATAACTCAGTAGCAAAAAGAAATCCAATTTTAAAATCGGCAGAGTATCTGAAAAGACATTTTCCAAGAAAGACATGCAATGGTCAAAAGGTACATGAAAGATGCTCAATATCACTAATCATCAGGGAAATGGAAACCATAACCACAATAAAATATCAACTCACACCTGTTAGAATGACTGTCATCAAAAAGACAAGAGCTACATGAGAAATAACAAGTGTTGGTGAGGATGTGGAGAAAAGGAAACCTTTTTGCACTGGCAATGGCAATGTAAACTGGTATCACCACTATGGAAACAGTATAGATGTTCCTTTAAAAATTAAAAGTAAAACTATTTTATGATCCAGAAATTCCACTTCTGGGTATATAGCCAAAGGAAATGAAATCAGGATCACAAAGAGATATCTGCATTCCCATGTTCATTGCAGTATTATTCACAATAGCCAAGATATAGAAACAACCTAAGTGTTCATCTACAAATGATTGATTATTTATATTTATATAAAAACCATCCATGAGAAATAAACCCTGCCATTTGTTACAACATGGATGGACCTTTAGGACATTGTGCTAAGTAAAATAAGTCAAATAGAGAAAGAATGATAGACACTGTATGACATCACTTACATGTGGAATCTAAAAAAGCCAATCTCACAGAAACAGAGAGTAGAATGTAATGGTTGCCAGGGGCTGGGAGGTAGGGGAAGTGGGGAGATATGGGTCAAAGGGTACAAACTTCCAGTTATGGAATAAATAAGTTAACCATATTATCTGTTAGAAAATTTCTAAGAGTGTAAATCACAAATATTCTCACCACAAAAAAAGAAATTATGTGAGATGATAAAGGTATTAACTAACCCTACTATGGTAATCATTTTGCAATAAATAAATTAATTGAATTGTTGTACACCTTAAATTTACCCAATATTACATGTCAAATCTACCTCAAAAATTCTGTAAAAAAATATCTTATTTCTATAAAATTATGTCTGCCTTCTTCCAGTCTTGTGTACGTGCATAGAGTGATTCTGGAATTGATTTATATTGAAGATGTTTATGTTGAGGTTGGGTGTTTGAGTTGTATCTTAGCCTAGGTTCCCTGAAACAAGGGTGATGAGTAGATAATTTGGGAAGTGATTTCTAAGAACCAAGAATAGTGAAACAGGCAAGGAAGGAATGCCAACATTAAGATGTTATCCAGCTGGGCATTGCCATGGGCAACTGGTGATCTACCTGACCAGGTTCTCCTGAGGAAATAAATAAAAAGTATCTCAGAATTGTGCTCTCTAAGGATCAACTTGGAGAAGTATTTATCCACTGGTTTCTGTTCCCATTGATTGAGGGTTGCCACACTTCAAGATTGTGCATTGATGAGTACCAATCAGGCTCCCAATGACATTTCCAACCATGATGTCACAGAAGAGTCAGTGAGTAGCAAGAAATGCTCAGCACATAATTGGGCAAGGTATTGTCACTGGAAGGGTGTCAAACCCTGAACAAACCCATTTGTCATAGCAAACCCTACCATAAGTCCTGAGACTAAGAGAATATGAAACGTCCAATACGGAGTGTTTTGGTTTTTTTTTTTTCACTTTTCTTTATCACACCTTTTAATTTGCTGGATTTTTTAAATCATAAGCATGTGATAGTTTATAATGATGAGATATCAGGATCTTTTTTATATATAAATCTCTATTTGCAATGGAGGAGTTCCTTGACAGGTACTCTACAATTCTTTTTGAGCTAATTTCTGCACTGTAAATTATGTTGAGGACCAAGTGTGTAGCAGGCCTAAAGATATGGCCACAGCCTCATAGAAAGGAAGAGCTTCTATGGGATTTTACTTTAATTCTTTGTTCTTTAAGTGACCTTCCCCACTCACATACATGGCCAATTCCCATGGCTTTAAATGAAATTTAAATTTGCCAACAATTCCTAAATCTGTATCTCCAACCTAGAACTCCAGATTCTATATATATATAACTGCTTCATGTGTATATATCAAAGGCATCTCAAAATTAATATAGTCAATGCCAAACTTTTGAGTTTCTTCACAAAACTGTTCCTCTCATGATTATATCCATTGTTATGGACTAAACTGTGTCCCCTCCAAAATTCTACACCTAACCTCCAATACCTCTGAATGTGAGCATAGTTGAAGAGGTAATTAAAGTAAAATGAGGTCATTTGGGTGGGCCCCAATCCAATATACTTTGTGTCCCTATAAGAAGAAATTTGGACACAATTACAAAGTAAAGATGATATGAAGACATAGAGAGGATATGGCCATCCACCAAAACCTAAGGAGAGGCCTGGAACAGATTCTTTCCTCAGAAAGAACAAACCCTCCTAACACCTCAATCTTAGACTTCTAGACTCTACAACTGTAGAAGATAAATTTCTGTTGTTTAAGCCACTCAATCTGTGGTAATTTATTACAGCAGCCCTAGCAAACTAATATACCATAAAAACAGTCAGTACCACCAACCTCTAGTAGCTAAAAGCCAGCAATCTGAGAGTCAGTCCTTCATATATTGTACCTACTTACTCAACCCCACATCCAAACTATAGCCAAATCCTGTTGTGTCACCTACAAAATTCATCTCAATCTGTCTACTTCTCTCTAGCTCCATTGTCATCACCTGACCTGAGCCACAAAAAGATTTCTTTTTTACTTTTTTATTGAATTGACAGGAATTCTATCAGCAGCCTGATGACTAAGCATGGTTCTTATCAGTCACCTCCAACATGGTGGGTATGGACTTTTGAGTGGAAATTTGTAATTTGCCTAAAACTGGCTAAACAGGATAGGAGTGGTTAGGGGCAGGTGGTGAAGAGGCAAGTTCTGACAAAGCCTGATAGGTCCTGTGCCAGCTGCTGAGTGGCATCTGGCTTCTGACTGATCCTGACCTTTTCAAATCTATTCTGACTCTCAACATCTGCCTCATTCTTTGAGCTTGGCCTTACAGTACAGACTTCAGATCCAGGACTCTCAAGGCCTGTGCACCCATCAGTTCTTCTCTGTCCCCCTACCCTCATGCTGTCCCCTACTTCCCTAGTCCTGCTCAGATCCTCAGCCCTTGGAGGTATACAGTGCCCTGACTCCCAGCTCTTCAGTTCTGCCTCTAACTACTAAATTTTTCCCAGGACTTCTGGGCTTGATCTTTCCCCATCATGCTCAACCCCTCTGTCGATGCAAGGATTGGCTCTATTTTATTGGTTCCCCAAAACTTATATGAGGAAGGCCAATCCCTTCCCCTGCCACATTGTACACAATTGCAAGGCCCCATTTACCTCAGCAGCCATGTCTTTTATATTCCCCTTCCTCTCTTGAACACTTCAGCAATCTACTTGTCTCACAAATAAGCCACTCAGTTTCACACATCCATGTTTTGTCCATGCTGTTTCCTCTGCCTCGAGTGCTTTTCCTCCACTTTAACTCCTAGCTTCTCCAACTCGTTCTTTGAGACTCAAATCAAATGACCACCTCCCTCCATATTTAACCCCTTACGGACCTACCGGCTTTAAATGCCCCTCCTCTCTCTGCACTTTACCCACTATGTATGCATTATTTGTTCCTTTTTCCATCTTCATCACTAAACTGTGAGCTCTTTAAGGATATAGACCACCTCTTCTTGACCTTTGATCCCCAGGCCTAGTATAATTGCTCATATATAGGAGGCATCAAATATGTGTTTGTTGAGTCAAACTGGTCTGATTCCATGACCCACTGCACACTGTGTTCCAGGTACCAGCCCCCAGCATGGTGACATGTTATACCCTCTCCACAGCAGGGAATCTGGCTCCTGCCTTTCCTGAACTGAGTCACATAATCAAAGCTCTAAATGAAGTATACAGGTAGTGAAGCCTAGATGGCTTTTTCAAGTTTCTCAAGGAAAAGAAAATTATGAAATGACCCCACTGGGGCTACGAAGCAATCTCTCCTAGTCCAGACATGTGCCCAAAGCCAGCTGCTTGGGCCGGGAGATAACGGGGCCCCATGCTGAGCTGCCACCAGCAGACTTAGAAAAGTAACAAATTGACAACATTCAGAAAGATTCCTCATTTCCAATAGTATCATCTATACCCTGTGGCATAAAGCACCTCCTGCCTTATTAACGTCTTTTACATTTTTTTAGTGCTGAATCCAAGGTGAAAGGGAGGAGGAAGAGAGGGTATGTCTGTACGAGAGTCCTTTAGGAAAAATGGAAATGCCATGGCAGAGATGAATTGGAGACCCAGAAATAGCTTTTTGGGGATGAAATGTATAACGTTCACTCTTTTTTCAAAAAAAACGTTTAATACAGCCCAAATGACATCATATCAGGTCAGACATAGCATAAGGAAGGAAGAAAAATACTGAGCATGAGAAGAAATTAATACAGACAGGACCTTCCTAAAATGGATTTCACACTGTACACACTGAAAACTTGAGAGAAAAATCTTCATCAAAAAAGGTGTCTCCCCTTACAACAGTTAAATACCAACTGGAGACTTATTTAGGTTTTAAACTATCAGCTATACTTCACATACTACTATCAAAACTTGAGGGAAAATAGTATTTAGCTAGTCTAGTCAGGATCCCAGGTATGCTTGTAAAGCTGGGGAGTTTCTCATCATATTTACTAAACTCTCACACAGAACCTCTCCACATCCCCATTCTAGCTGCCCTGTTGCCCAGGACTTCTGGTTCTCACATCCCCCACCCCCTGGAAACATAAGCAGTCCTATGTATCACTGAATTAGCATATTGACATTAGTATTCCTGGTGTTGCAAGTAACTGAAGCCTACACGATCCACTTAAAGCAAAGAAAGGTGAGAGAAGTTTATGTATTTTAAGGCCACTACGCTTTCTTACAGGACCCAAGAGTAAGAATGAAGCCTTTCTCAGGAAAGTACCAGAAGATACTTTTGATTCCACCTCTCATCTCTCACTCTCTCTGCATATCTGTTTCACTGTCCTGTCTCTGAAGACTGGTATTTCCTGATGCTCAAGAATCCTCTGCTCCTGAAGCACCTTGTTGCACCTCCACAAAGAAACTAAGTTACTGGCTGTACCATGAGTTCAATTCCAAGTGCCTGGAAAACCAATTCCGATTGTCCCCACTTGGGTAAGGTATCCTTTCTGCCCCAATCAGTGGTGGCTGGGGGATACATGATGTAGTGAATACAGTTGCCTTGGGCTCACCCAGAGCATCTGGCCACAGTTCCTAGGGTAGAGGTGTTTGTGGCTGTCCAAGGTTCTGAACCAACACTGTACAATGGATCACAGTGTCTCCCCTAACCCAATCACAGTGCAAGTCCTGTCTAGTCTCTTCCAGGAAATCTGAGCCAGGTGAGGGAGAAAGGAAATCAAGACATGGAGATAGAAATAGATATCTAGATAGCTAAGAAGCACAGACATCAACAGGTTGCCAAGGAAAGAAAGAAGAATACAAGTGTTTTGGCATGGTTTTCAAATAATAATTTATCAAGAAAGAAACTACAACTACGGCTGAAATTTTAGACAGCTAAAAAAAAAAAAGTGAGATGCAACATTGTCATGAAAAGCAATTTGCACACAGCCTTGCAGAACACTAGAAGGGCAGAGATGATACAACTGAAATGTTCTCATCCACTGAGTTACACCCAAGTGCATATAATATACTTTTTCTTTCTTTTTCTATCTTGATGAAAAATACTTGATTTTATAATGCTACAGAATAATAAATCCTAGCGTGTATAGCATTACTTTTAATGATCCTTTCACACTTCTATTTTAATTTTGTTAAGTTGAAGCACATGAAATTTTCATTTTTATAGGTCAAAACTGGCAAAATTAGCAATCTCAAAATATTTTTCAAAATGATCCACATACATTCTTTTAAATAGAACTATAGGCCTAAAATAAAAATTTCATTCTCAGGACTACTCTCACTGTTCCCTTGATTCCCACTCCCCAAGGGCAACCATTTTCAACTTTTTAAAACAGTTTCTTCTGATTGTTTATGTCTAAATAATATTAATATATTCTTATTTGTTGATCTTTTTGTTTTATAATTTATATGTCAGCTTTCTCCTATGAAAGATATCAACTATCTCAATTTCATCATGTCATTCCAAACATGTCAAATAACCTACCAGTTCCAGTAGTTTTCTTGAAGACGTTCCTACAGGAGCCTTTCATCCTCCTGCTCAAATCTCAGATCTACAAACTAGTTGCAATTTTGGAATTTTCTTCCCCATCACCCTGGAAATTTCCCTTCCCCTCTCCTGTGTTGCCTCTCCCCACACTGACTTGATGTTCTCCTGTTCCTTGGTTTGCAATCTCATTTTATGAAGCACACATTCAGTTGCTTTCTGAACATTATGAAAATGAGGTACATTTGCAAGAACTTATATGTCTGCAAATGTCGTTCTACCTTCAGTCTTGATTAATGGTTTGGTAAAATATGTAATTCTAGATTGAAATGTATCTTTCCTAAAATTTTGAAAGCATTGCTCATTCATTGTCCTCCATGTTCCAGGGTTTCTAGTGATAAATTTCATGTGATTTTGATTCCTGATACACTGTATGTAACCTGTTATTCCCCTTAGAAGATTTTGTACCTTTCTCTATATTCCTGGTGTTCTGAACTTACATAAAGATAGACTTTGTAGTCAAATTCCTTTCATTCATTGTGCAGAGCCTTTAAATTCACAAGTTCATGTCCTGGAAATTATATTGCATTAGTTCTGGATATTTCCCTTGTGTTATTTCTTTGATAGTTTCCTCTCTTTTGTCTTCTCTGTTCTCTCTTTGAGGCTTTCATTAATCAAATGTTGGCATGTTGAATCCATTCTCCAATTTTATTTTCTTTCTTATTTCCATCTCTTTAATATTTAAATTACATTTTTGAGGCATTATCTTCTATGTTATCTTCCTCAATGTTACCTTCCAACTCATTTATTGAATATATATTTTACCATATTTTAAATTCCTAGGAGTGGAGAGATCCAAGATGGCAGAGGAGTAAGTGGAAGCTACACTAACCTCCTCCCAGGACAAATTTGGAATTACAACTAAAGTGTAGAGAAACCATACAGAATAACCAACTGAACAATACCTGGAGAGAAGCCTTATAACCACAGATAGACAGAAGAAACCACTTCACCACAATATGACTGACATAGGCTGTAAAGAAGATGCGAGAGAGCTGCCAGGGCAGAGGGTGGAGATTTCAGCAGCCAGGGGTGGGGGAGCAGTGTACCCCCTGAGAAGTGTGGGGTCTAAACCCTAAGCTGGGTTCCCAGCCTACAGCACCAGAGCCAGAAAGGAACACAGATATCCAGCTGTGAAAAGCAGCATGGTTTCTGTCTGCCTGAGAGAGAGGGCTGGAGGAACATAGAGCCTTTTAAAGAACCAATGCATAAAAGTTCATTTGTAGCCACTTACCCTGGGCTCTGGCAAAGGTCTGTGGGGTGCAAAGTGGACTAGAGACACTTGAGGAGAGTCTGGGGTTGGTGGCTTTGGGGCGAGATCTGAGGGAGCAACTGTCAATATCCCTATGCTGAGTCATTCCCCATACTGCCGAAATCATCTTGCTCAGGCAGAGCAGTCCCCTCCAACTGGCATCAGCTTGAGGGAAGCAATAGCCCCATGCATGTGAATTACTCTGCCCTACCCCATGGTTCTTAAGCCTGATTTCAGAGTGATTAAATTAACAACTGAAGGAGACAACCACAAACTGTGGATCACTGGTACTCTCAAACAGGCTGCCTAGGGCCAGACTGGGACACCATATGATGTCACCAAGGATGGGTCCAGAAAGATAAAACAGTGGTAAACACTAGATGCCACTGAGATTAATTCCACAACAGTCCTCTTCATAATTTGCATTCTCTCCTGCATAGCTTTTTAACATTCATTCCTTGTCCTTCAAGTTTATGCTTATTAGGTCACTAGTTTTTACATTATGGATTATTTCAAATTTCATGTTTGGCTCCTCCCTTCTCTTACTCCATTTTACTTTCTTCATTCTTCTTATTTTCATTTTAAGTTTTGTTTTCTCTCTTGCTATGACTTGTTTTCATTGCACACTCTTACTATTTTTCCCCCTCCTCCAGCCTCCGAAAACCATTTTTCCTGTCCTTAGCCATCTCACATTCTTTTGTCCATTTTTAACATACACATATTCTCTCTCCACCTTTATCAATCTTTGATTATGGGTTGTGGATATGGTGGCTGTTGTTGCATTTCTTCAATTTTATTTATAGATCTTCACTATTTTTATATTTCAAATCTCAGTTTCATCTTCCCCTTCTCCTACTTCATTTTGCCTTCCTCCTTCCTTTTCTTTTTTGTTTTAAGTTTTAATTTTTTTCTGTTTTAGTCTTTCATTCATCACTCTTAGTATTCCTTCTCCCTCTATCCTCTCAAATCCCTTTTCTTTCCTCAGGATATCTCCTTAGCTTTTCTTTCTTTTTTCCCTCTTATTCTCATTTCACCTATATTAATCTTTTCTCATTTGTTGTTGATAGTGCTGTGGTGGATATTTTTCTCCAGTTTGGTTCCTATTTTTTCTCTCTCACTATATTTTTTTAAATTTCTGTTTAAAGCTCATACTATAAGCTTCCTTTCTCTTACTCCATTCTGTCTTCTTCTCTCCCTTTCTTATTTACAATGTAAATTTTACTTTCTTTCTCTTTTTGCCTTGTCTCAATTCCTTACTCTTATTATGGCTCCTCCCTCTACCTTTTCAAAATCATTTTAAAAATTAAATTAAAAATCAGTTAAAAAAACTTCTGCAGAGCTAAAGAAAACATCATCAGAATGAAAAGGGAACCAACTGTATGGGAAAATATATGTGCCAATGATACCTCAGACAAGAATTTGATCTTTAAAATATATAGAGAACTCATATAACTCAATACCAGGGAGACAAACAATCTAATTTAAAAAAGGGCAAATGATCTGAACAGACACTTCTCCAAGGAGGACATACAGAGGGGTCATAGACAAATGAAAGAATGCCCAACATCACTAGCCATCAGAGAGATACAAATTAAAGTCACAATGAGATACTACCTCACACCAGTCAGAATGGCCATCATCAACAAATCAACAAACAACAAGTGCTGGTGAGGATGTGGAGAAAAGGGAACCCTACTGCACTGCTGGTGGGAATGCAGACTGGTGCAGTCACTGTGGAAAACAGTATGGAATTTCGTCAAAAAACTAAAAATGGAACTGCCTTTTGATCCAGCAATTCCACTGCTAGGATTATAGCCCAAGAATCCTGAAACACCAATTCAAAAGAACCTATGATCCTTCTGTTCATAGTGGCATTATTTACAATAGCCAAGTGCTAGAAATAGCCTAAGTACCCATCTATACATGAGTGGATTAAAAAACGTGGTACATTTATACAATGGAATACTATGCAGCAGAAAGAAAGAAGGAACTCCTATCATTTGTGACAACATGGATGGAACTTGAGAGTATTATGCTTAGTGAAATAAGCCAGGCATGAAAGACAAATACCATATGATCTCACCTATAAGCGAAACCTAATGAACAAAATAAATGAGCAAAATAGAACCAGAGGCATGGAAACAAGAAACTGATGGACAGAGGCCAGAGGGGAGTGGGGAGGGGGATAAGGGGGGGAAGAAGGGGAAGGGTCTGGTCAAGGAACAGGTTTAAATGACCCATGGACATGGACAACGGGGTAATGGGGTGGGGATTGATTGTGGGAGTGTGAGGTGGATGGGACAGGAGAGAGCAATGAGGGGAAATTGGGACAACCATAATAAAACAACAATAAAAAATAAATTCCGGGAGTATTTCCATGCTACATCACTTCTTATCTCTCTGGAGATATATCACATATTATTACCTCTTATCTCTCTGAGAATATTTAGTTATGGAGAATTTTTTAAAAGCTTTCTTCCCCCTTTCTCATTTATGATACTTCAGAGTTATTTTTTCCTGTTTGATTGTTTTGGTCACTATTTTTCCTGTAAGAGATTTTTTACAAATGTCTGATAATCTTTGGTTTTCCATCAAAAAGTGAAGTGTTAAAAATCTGATTGGAAGCTCTGTATGCTTGGATGGAGCTTGTTGGCTTGTAGGCTTTACAGCAGAGATCACATGGTAACCCAGCCATTTTTTGTGGGGGTTTCCAAATATCAATTTCTTGAAGTCTGTTCTCCCTTGTATTCTTTGTCCTTGTGGGTTTATACCTTGCTATTCCTCTGTCATTTTAATGAGATATGAGTAGAGAAAGAAATAAGTATTTGTGTTGAAACCACCACCTTGAGCTAGAAGTGCTCTATTACCTTTCTGACAATTAATGCTTCTTCCTATAAAATTGGGGGAGAGGGGGTTACATGTCTCCAATACTCTGTTTATGTTTGCTGATGAATCAGCTCTCAGAAGTCAAGAATGTCCCTTTATCTTTTTCTCCTTTGTCCAGCCATCTCAATGGATAAACCCACTTAGGGGTTCTCACTGGTTTCTCTGATTCATTTAATGCAGAGGTCAGCATACTTGGGAATTTGTTCACCAAATCTTTTTTTCTTTCTGCTTTAGCTGAAGCAGCAGGGACCTGCTTGCCCGAATCTGCTTATTATCTGTATACTTAACATGGTTCTCACTGCTCCACCTAGCAAACCAGTCTTCCAATGATGATTCTTGTTTCTATTGTGTCCCAAGACCAACAATTCCAGTGTGACTGGGTTTGTCATATCCTGTAGGGCTTTTCCTTGCACCCACCCAGAACCTGACAAGGAATATGGGCCTCCCCTGGAAAGTAGCCTGATTTGGGGAGGGGAGAAAGCATCTGCCTTAAGACAACTCTGGGTTTTGCCCCAGCTTGCACACTAGCTTGGTCAAATACTCAACCTCTCTAAGACTTAATATCTTCATGTGTGAAATGGAGATAACATTAGTATTGTGAAAGAATATTTCAAAGCATTAGTTGTTGTGATGCTGTATAACTGCTTCCCACCCATGCTATGCAACTATAAAAGAAAGGACAACCATTGATGTTACAGGGTACCTTTTGAAATAAATGTGTTACCTTCTTTATACCTTAAGGTCCAAGGACACATTCTGGGTGTGAGACAGGAATTTTCTGAAATGGAGATGCCAATAGAGAGAGCAAGTGGAAGAACTCCAAGACAGGAAAAGAGAGTTTTGAGAGAAGGAGAAACCCTGTAGGAATAGAGCTCTCTGCATCTCTCCCCTGGGCCAGAGCCGGACCCAGGTGAGGCAGGAAGGATCTGAGAGTGAGGGTAGTGTGTGGAAGGCTGTACCCTTCCCCTCCTAGATCTCTGCAAGTCAGTCAGCAGCCTTGCAGAGATGACAGCAAGAGGTTACGGGTTCAGCTGCAAAAACCCCAGGAGTTTCCATGGACATGAATGGAAAGCAGAAGTTTGCTGAGAATGAGCACGTGTGAGCCAGTCTGGAGGTAACCACAGCCCAAGGCAAGTGGACCCCATAACCAAAGCTGGGGAGGATGGCCCAGCCAGATCAGAGGAAGCTTTCTGCAACTGAGCTCAGAGTGTCAGCAGCAACACAAGAGCAGAAATGGAGCCCTTCTCTCAACAGAGAAGAACTAAACACAAACTAATATGGGGAAAGTGACAAAGAGGACCATCTACAGCAGTACCTCATCAGTGAGGTAACCACATGCCAGACACCCATCAACCCATTGTTACTGGATCCTGAAGGCTCCCATGAACAGAATGCATGAGACTTTGAAAGGGCTGTCTTAAACCAGAAGTGGTCAAAAAATTAATATATTGGGTTGAAAAAACTTGAAACATTGCTGATTACATCTACTTCTAGCAGCAGGAATTGCAAACTGAGTTCAATGTTAGAAAAATCTGAAAAGTTTAATTTCTCCTCATCTGAGTCTCAGAGGCTATTGTGAATGTAAAAGTCACAGCTACTGTACTTGCTCCCTTGAGTTCTAGTTGTGATTAAATGAGGCTCTATCTATAAAGTCTCTAACACTGGGCACAGCACATAGCAAGAACTCAAAAATGTTAGTAACAGCCATCTGTCTTTGCCTACCCCTTCTATAGCTAACATCTGTGGGTCTAGAGCAAGGAAATGTGAAATAATGCTGGGAGGAAATGCCCTCAGCTTGGGAGCAGTTCTTAACTCTGCTCACTTGTTTCTACCAGTCAGGAAAAGCCTCCAGCCATTGGCGCCCCAGTCCCTGTCCCCACATCTCTTTAGTGCAGAACAGGCCAGGATGGACTTCTGGCCCTGGCACCCAATGACTGACACTTTTCCTTTGCCAACCACACTCTCAGTTCCTACTTTGCTCAAAATGCCATCATTTAGGATCACTGACTTACCCTCTCTTTTTCCCATGTCAAAATGAAGCTTGAGATAGACCCGCAGTCACTCTGCTAAGAATGCTAGGTAAATAACACAGTTTTCTCAGACACTGCATGTTCAATTCAGCTTGCTTTAAAGAGAGATGGTCTGGAAAGACCCCAACAAGGAGATAAAAGTCTTTAAATCAAGAAAAGGACAAATTCAAAACATCTGTAACCAGAATGAGAAAGTCCTGTCGAGAAGTTTCTTCTACCATCAGGAGGGCTCTAATTTCATACCCATGTTAACAGGTTGCTTCCCTCATTTTATAGGCCTTCAGGTGGGCCTGAAATTTGACATATCAATTTCTTCCTTCTAGAGAAAGATGATCTACTAGGCAGCAGAAAATGAGATTTTTCAGGAGAAAGTTAAAGGAATTTTATAGCTTCTTTGTGTCATCCATACCACTCGATGACAGCTAGCCTCCATAAATACTTATTAAAATTAATATAGTTTGAGGAAGTCAAAAGAGTCAAAAGAGAAGAAAACACTTCTCTAAGGCTATGCATAACATAACTCTCCCCTGCACACAGCCAGAGACCATACACGATGGCATTACATGACGACTTGTAATGTCATTTTGATGGAAAGAACATTGAGCAGGGAATGAATAAACTTTCCAAATGCCATTTTTGGAATAAAACTCCCAGTGGTAGATAGGCCTGGGTTGAGGAATCTGATTGTTTATTCATTCTACCTCTATAATTTACCAGAAGCATCTACACACATAATGTTACAATCTGGTTATTGTGACTCTGATTTGGTAAAATCTCAAGTCAAAGCAGGCCTTGCCCATGATGCACTGACAAGCCTGCATTCAGCATCTGCTATTACACATTTAACCTACATCAATGGCTTTGGCCCTATCTCCAGAACTGCAAAGAAGCCATGTCAAAATTGAGAGTTGTCTACAATCAGTTAGAGGTGCCTCTCTGAAAATATTAATGGTAGTTCCTTTTCATACCTTTTCCTACTGCAGACTATTTATTCAAAAATATTTTTGTCTGTCTGAGTCTCTCTCTCTCTCTCTCTCTCTCTCTCTCTCTCTCTCTCTCTCAAGACTTCTTCATAATATAGTTATCCCAACTATATGCTCCTAAGAGTATGACTTTAAAAATGTAACTGGAAGTCCCAAATGTGTGGTGGGATTCATAAGCCATCATCTTCACAATTGGGTGATTTGGCTGGGCTGTTTGTCAGGGGGGTCCCTGGTGTTAGGTGCCCTTAAGTCTTTCCTCTTAGCCTGCCAAGCTTACATCCTGAGGTTTTGTGTATTCCTAACACACACTGTTTTATACTTTATTTGAGATTGCCCTAACTGGATGCATAGGGGTGAGATTAATACCCTGTGATGCTCTCCCTCCTATGTATCTGTAAAAATGTGTTATTCAATCAATGGCAAATCCCAAGGAAGTGATGAGGAACATAAGAGGTGCATCTCATTTTTAGAGTCATACCACGTGGCAACATGAGCCCAGAAAAGGAAAGATAGAGCCTCCAAGGCAACTGTGGCAAGGAGCCAAGCCTGATTTAAATTCTATTTCACTCATGCACCTCCTCCAGAGGCAGCATGGTATAGTGGGAGAAAATATGGGCTTTGGCGCCACACACCAAAGATAATTCCTGTTTCTGCCACTCCCCAGACATGTGAGCCAGGACAAATTACTTAGCCTGTCCAAGCATTAATTTTTCCTTTGGAAATCTAGATTAGGAGTCAATCCAATGGTCCCCTAGGATTCTGGATTTCCTTTGCCATTAGCCTAAGCTGTACCACGACTGTCTACTTACTTGCCCCTGACCCTTTCCTGGCCATCAGCTCCTGATGACAGGGGCTGGGTCATTTATCACTGAGCTACATAAGCATTCCAGGACCTGGGACTCAGTGAATATTGTATCAATATTCTTTTTCTTCCTTCTGTCATCTCTGAACATGGGGTCAGAATCTCTTTGGAAGACTTGATATTTTCAGTTTGTTCATAGATAAAGAATGTCTACAAGGTATAGGGAGAGAAACAAGAATGGGGGGAGGTGGCAGATTGAGAGGAAGAGACAAACAACTTGAGAAGAAACTTGAGAAAATAAAGGTAAAAATTAAAGCACATATCTAAAACATAATTTTTTAAATGATGGAGGATTAGGAAAAAGAAGGCCAGAGGGTACAGGTAAGTTTCTATTCTAGAGAAGAAAAATAGAACTCAATAATAGAACTCGTATGATTAAAAGGTTATAACAGCTCAGGTTGGGTAAGAGTAAGGTTCCCCTTTATGCTAAATGTTTAGCTGGTTTTGGCCAAAACCCTCCCTTTCAGGTAATTGCTACTACCCCAACTCCATTCATGTGGTTTTCTCATTGGCTGCCATTTTCTTCCATGATTCTATTGGCCTATCCTTGCCGTAGCTGACTGAGCTCATGGTGGGCATCCAACATGATCCGGGCCAATTAGAGCCCTGCCTTGGAACTTTTTCCATTAGTTTAGACTTAAAGAAACAAGATGAAGATGCTCTCAGAAGCTGTTTCTCACCATGTGGTGAAAGCCTATTTGCAGAGAAAAGAAGCACTGGCCACGTCCAAGATCATTAATCATATTGTTGCTGAAGCCCCACTGTTCCCCTTCCCATTTCACAGTATGATAGTTTAATCTTAATTGATGTCCATGAGCCAATTAATTCCTCCCTTTGCCAAATTCTGCTCAAGATAAGTTCCTGTCACTTGCAACCAAAATGGTCCTTGTTAATATGACATATGTGGAGAAGTGCTATAATAAAAGAATGCATTGTTTACATACTAAAAATATTTATATGTGGGAAAAATATTTACTATTTACTTTACTATTGCCATATCATTAAAGCAAATGTAGGAGGATATTACTTGCCCGTGTTTGTTACCAGTGACTCTTGGAAATTTAACGTGGCAGAATTCTTTCTCTAAAAGCCCATAGTTCCAATTTCAAACCATGCTTCCTTCCCATTAATTCCCACTTTTGGTCTCTTCACCTCCAGTTCAAACCTTAAAGAGGTAGTGCTCCTTCCTTCTTCTTTGACATCACGTCCAAAATATCATCACTTCCACACTCTACAAGTTTTAAAAGAATGTTCCTTGTCATAGAATGGTACCCACCTTCTGTCTTCCAAATACTGGAAGTTAAAAAAGAGTAAGCTTCCAGTTGCACACTCCATCCACTCTCCCCAACTTTGATCCAGAAGTTGTCAGGGAAGGGATTTCCAATTCCCAACTCCAGAGACAAGTTTTACTAGGCCCGACCTTAGCAAATTCTAGCTAGTAGGATAGGTCCTACTAGCCTCACTGCCCTTGACAGTGATTGGTTTAGGTATGACATGTAATGCAATTCCAGCCACTGAGAATTGAAAGGAAGGCTGCTGGGAACAGAGACAAAAGGCAGACTTCGATAAAGATTTCTTTGTTCTTCAAAGGAGAGAAAAAAAAAGACAATTCTGTTATTAGGCATCATATCTGTGGACTAGACCCATAGCAGCTGTGCTGGAAACAAGATCCGAGCTGGCAGAGGACAAAGCTGACATTCTGAGATTGGCAGAATGGAAAAAAGGAAATAACCTAGAGCCCTTGATTAACTAGTCTGGAGCTGCCCTACCCATGGGCTTCTGTTATAAAGAATAATAATTTTTTTGAGTGAATTGAGGCAGGACTTTTTGGAACTTGCTATCAAGTTACCAAAGAGTAATAGCTTGTAAGGTATATTCAAGGCAAAAGGACTGATAGATCACAGGCATAAGGTCAGATCCTCATCCTCCTAACCGTGCCCTCATTCTATATCATTTTAGGTCCATTCTCTGAACATTTTGGAGTGAGGGGAGGAGCATTACTTAAATATTTCTCAAGGTCCAGAGGATATATAAACTTCAGGGGAGAGTAAAAAGATTGTATCTGGAAAGGGGTAGAAAGAGGGACTCACACTCTTTTAGGCCATCTGCAGACACTCGCAGTAACCTTATAACAGCTTCCTGGGAGGCAGCAGGCCCTGCCACAGGTAATAACCTGACTGCAGTAATAGCAATAGCACAGAAATAGGGAGGCCAGCTCTCCGTGTGAAACTACACCCTACATGTCAAAAAAGAATTCACTGCATGGATTACACATATCATAAGTTTTAACCACCATTTCATTATTTTGTCAAATAGTAGATGTTTGACAAATGTTTAAATAAATAATTTTATAGGAAACATATCCCATGAATTTAAAACTTCCAGCTATTTACATCTATGTGCAATTTTTCCAGACTCATCAGCGCACAGACACTATTTATATGAAATTGTAAGGGTGACTATTCTATTCTGCATTCTGCTTTGCTTGCATTTAGCATTGTAATGTAAACACACATTCACATATGAACATAGTTCACATCCTTTTCTGTCCTAGTGGGCACAGAGAATTCTGATACCCATGGTTCCCTCAATCATTTCCACCCTCTGGGAATTTTGGTCACTACCATCTTTCCCTATTATGAACACACTGCCATAAATATTTTTGTATAATTCTTTTTCATTTGAATTATTAACTTAGGGTATATTCCCCAAAGTAGTATCATCAAGTTTAAAAGTATGAGTGCTTTCACAGTTTCTATTACAAATTGCCAACTTACACTTCAGAAAAACAGTAACAAATTACAGAGTGACCAGCAGTGTGTGTGGGTTTTCTACGCAGAACCTAATTTAAGAGGTTTTATTGATCTTATTTATTTTTAGTAATTTAATGTTGGCACTCCATAGCTGTTCTAATCTGTATTTCTTTGTTAATCAGGCTGAACAAATTTTCAGATTAGTTTACTATTTGTAAAAAAAAAAAAAAGGACATTTTGATAGAGCAGATCTATCCACTATGGTGATATGGCAACATTATCAATTGTAAAAATGATACTAATGAAAGATATTACCTATCATTCTTTATATGTAACAATATCTTCATATCTTTAGATAAATTGTCAAATAGAGTCCAAGTCTTAACTATAATTTTGCAGAAGTCTATATCTGTTTTGGACCATAAGCCTTATTCATAATAATTAAAATTATTTTCTATTTTTTCATTTAGTTTTGTATTTCTTTTGTTACCAAAACTCTTTTATAGTTGATTTGATTCACCTTGTTTCTGATAATATCTTCTATTGCTCTAAATATTGCAAATATATTTCTCCTCCATTGTGGAAATAAATATGCTCTTTCATCCTTTTCTGATTTTTTTATGGCTGTTTCATGGTCATTTGCAAGGTGCAAACCTGAGATAAATGTCACTACTGCCTGGACTTCTGACACAGTTGGCTAAATTCTTCCCTTGTAACATTAACTGAGGAGAACACGCAGCCACTGAGTCCTATGTGTGGCGGGTTGGTACAGAACAGCTCAAGGGTCCGGGTGGCTATGGTACCACATGCTGCGTCCTGGAGGACTCCCTACTAACCAGAAAGACTAAGTAGAAGGTGTTCATAAGCATCAAGAGATGAAGAAAATACACACATACAAACACAGAAATTTTCATGTATGTTTTTCTTACAACTGTATGTTAATCTACAAATACCACAAAACAAAATGTTTAATTGGAAAAACTTTTTAAATGCCTGGAAGAAGGTTGGAATGTGGCTATGTTTTATCATCCATCCCAATAATCAGGGCAAGGGCCACCAGGTGGTGGTGTCTTTATCCTCAATCTCCTGTTAGTTGAGGAATCAGCTTGCAAAAACTGCAATGTTAAGGCCAAAGGCAGACTTAAAAGTGCTGGTTTTTAACCAAATTGCCAAATATTTATTAAGGGCTACAGGCAATTTCGCTTGAAAGTGGGGTACCAGCTGTCAAGTAAGCAACCTGTAGCAGAGAAGATTAATATTTTAACGCTGCCAATAGCTTCTTCCCATGCTACAGTTTCATTTCTGAAGCTGGGAAACTGTCATTTTAGTAACCAAGTAGATTTTGCATCCTAGAGTTTAAGCTGGAATTTGTCCTTGGACAGGTCTTTCCTTTCTTCTGGAAGGGCCTCTATGGAGATGACCTTTTTAGTCATGCAGACACAGATAAAACAATTTCTTACCCCTTTTTCTGCAGACAGTACTGAACCAGTCAGGGTTTTGGATGTTAAGTATTCTGTTCATTAATGAAAGTTTGGTTTATATTTTAGCAGGACTGTGCCCTTGCAAATAAATTATTTTAAAATATGAATTTAAACTGTCCAGTCTCCAAAAATTACTACTTGTTCTTGAGAGATATTTCCTTTTTATCTAACCCCAGTGGTTATTTCCAGTAGATGGCCAGCCCAGCAGGCCTGATGGTCTTCTCACAGTGAGGAAAGAGGACCTGGACTGGGTTTGGTAGGTGCTCCCTGGCCTGGCCAGTTGGGACCCCACCACACTTGGGGTTCTGTCCTAGCTGTCATTGCTGCTTCCATCCCAGGAGGCCACAGGCCCTGAAACAACCCACCTGTTAGGAGCACAGGTGTGAGTTTGAACCCCAATTCCACCACTGTATCCCTGTGTAACCTTGTGCAACTTGCTTTACCTCTCCTGACACAGTTTCCTCATTTGCAAAATAGAGAGGTGCTAAGAAAACATTAGTTTCCTCCCCATGCCCTCCACCCTGGGTTGGGGTGCTTTGTCATCCTGTACACACAAACTGACCTTCAGTCAGCCAAAAGGAATGATGAACACTAGAGCCAATCCCACCTACACACACACACACACACACACACACACACACACACGCACGCACGCACGCACAAACCCAGTGGGTACACCAGCAGAACTAGTCCTTTGCAGCAGCCATCTAGAAGCTACTGAGTGTGGGTAGGGCCTGGGACTATGCTGTGGGATACTGCTGTGTGCCTGGAAACTCAGCTTGTCTGTCTTCCTGCAGATGATGTGGGAGATCTTCCCTGAGAACTGCCTCTCCCAACGGGTGCATGGAGGTGTAGCTGTCTCCAAGGCTGACCTTGGTCTTCCTTACATCCAAGGAAGCATGAAAACTCCCGGAGGGCAAACAAGCTCTGCCCAATGGACCACCCTCACTGAGCTACCTGTTTCACCCCTACTTCATTGGCCTTCTTGAGCCAGGACCAATACCCCATGTTCTGCCCCTCCCCACACCCAGAGCCCCCTCACTTCCCTCAATACACACTGTACCCTCCCCAGAGCCCCTCAGGCCCCCTTTACTAGTCCCATGTGCCATTCCCCAGATACCTTCCTGTGTGCTCTGCTTCTCTGCACTCTCACCCTGTAGTTTTCAGAGGACACCCCCTGGACTTCTGCAATTTTACCCAGACACAATGATAGACAGAAGTGCCTGGGAGTTCAAGTGCCTGGGAGTTCACACCCCTGGGATGCCCGCAGCCAATGCATCACTGGTGCAGGAGTATAAAAGCCAGCTCCCTTGCCATGATGAGAGACAAAAAGAGGGGATTTACTTTGTGCTCCAGTGAACCCCGAAGGATCAGGCTGAAGCTGCTGCTTCACCTAAAATCACATTCTTGTCTGGCTTCTTCTTTGTCCCCACCCTACTTGTCTTACTCCTTACTGCTCTCCTCTGGGAGCATCTCCTTAAGAAATCAGTTGTACACTCCCTCTCATCTCAGAATCTGCTTCTGGGGAACCTGACCTAGGACACTGTCACACACTCTGATGGTCTGAGCCTACTTAACCATGTGTGTTTCTAGGTATGTGTGTACATATTTATATACACATTCAACAGGCATGTGGGCGTCTAAGTATGCAAATATCAGATGTGTTGTTTGAGAACGTGTTCTGGAGGACAAGTGTGTTCGCCTATATTTGCATATGTCCAGATATGTGTGTTTCTCTTTGTAAATATACGTATAGGTGAGGAATATGTATACTAATATGTAGTCATGCAAGAAGCAGTGGATGTGTCTACATGCACCCACATAGCTGTGTCTAGACCTTTACTGGGGTTTAAGGAGAGAAGTAGCTTGAAGCATCTGAGCATCTGTCTCCACAGCCCGCAGACCCTGCATCCCTCTGACATGTCAGCAAACACCTGTGTCCTGGGCCACTGTGAAATGTCCATAAACACAGCCTTATTTCTCAGTTAAGCAAACATGAGATTCACCTCCACACAAAGCCCACTAACACATCAATGAAAGCTTGGGTAGGAGGAAAAATCTGTGGTAAACAAAAGCTGGCCCACTGAGACTGAAGACACCACTCCGTTTGACTACCTTCAGCACTTCTGGATGCCTGTTAAGCTGTAACCACTATCACTCCCACCTAAAGGGCTTGGCATGCAACTTTTCACTTAGTTTTATAAACTTAGGCAAGTTGCTCATCCTTTCTGTGCCTCAGTTCCCTCATCTGAAAATAGCATCCCGAGGTAATAATAATATACTTACTATATTAGTTTGCTAGGACTACCAGAATAATGTAAAGCCAACTGGGTGGTTTAAACTACAGAAACTTATTGTCTCACAGTTTTTGGAAACTGGAAGTCTGAAGTCAGGTGTTGGCAGTATTGGTTTCTGCCAAGGCCTTTCCTCTTGGCATGTAGATGGTTGCCTTCTCCTTACATCTCTTTGCATCATTTTCCCTGTAAGCATATCAGTGTGTCCAAATTTTCCCTTTTTATAAGGACACCAGTCATATTGGATTAAGCCCACCTAATGACCTCACTTTAACTTAATTGTCTCTATAAAGACCCTCTCTCCAAATAAGGTCACGTTCTGAGGTGTTATCTGTTAAAATTAGGGATATAATCCAACCCTAACACTTACCTATAGGGTTGTTATGAGGATTAAAATGAGTTAGTTTTTGTAAAGTGCTTAGATCAGTGCCTGGCTTATAGCAAGCCCTACATATCTTTTGCTATGATGATGATGAATTATATCAACTTCAGAACTCTGTGCCCTGTAATAATATGTAAAAGTGGTTGCAAAATGGTTGCAAGGCAAAACAGAAAAAGCTTTATAATATACAAAAGGTGAAAGAAAAGATGAAATACATCCAAAAGTGATTACTCTCTAGTTATTACGAAACCAGTTTCCACCAGTTCATGGAGTATTTGAGCCTAGTTTGTATGATGCAAACCTGAGCACACCAGGTTTCCAAATGAACCTACTGTTAACTCTCAAATGCTTGTGCTATCACATCTACACAGTACATTTTCTTAGTGCTGCTCATGACAAAAAGGCAAAATCCACCCAACTGATAATCATCAAGGAGACAGAAAATGGGGCCTTGCATCTAGGTACCTCTTTTTTCATTAACTTACAGCTCTGAGATCACAGAACCAAACAGCAAGGGATCTTTGAGTACATTGTTGAGCTTCAGGCTAAGGGGAGCTTCCAGGTTAAACACTGTCATTGTGTGTTTATATTGTGTGGGCCAATCATTAAGACCTGCATCCACTGCTGGCCAGAAGGAAATGGAAATTATTTCCTCCAGGACCCCAGCAGAAATGCAGAGGCTGGACTTGCTGAATGAACCACAAAATGTGGCATCTAGTGGGAGACCCGGCACTGAAATCCCCAGCTTCATTTCTGATCACTGACCAGCACCTCCAATCTGCCCCTGCAGGCCTGGGGTGGCATCTGTACCCAAAGACCAGGACTGATAGCCGTTGTGGCCTTGGGCAGCCAGCTATTTCTTCAAAGGGTTGGGTGAATGTAAATGTACTTATTTAATCTAATGTAGTTATTAATATAACTGGCTTATTAAGTCTTGGTTAAATATTACAGCAGATATATTTAGCTATAATTAACAGAAAATATAACAGATTCAAACAAATAGGGGCATTTATTATTTGCTATAAAAAAGTGGTAAAAAGGTGATCCTAGTGCTGGTTTGGTAGCCTAATGATACCATCAAGGAATCCAGAATATCTGTCTCTTCGTGCTTCTGTCTTTGGCTTGTTGGCTTTTGGTCCTCAAGCTTGCAGCCTCACAGTTGCAACACAGCTGACCCTGGTAACACCACCTCCTCCCTAAGGGCAGAAACAGTTCCCTGCTGTGGCTAATTGCTGGGTTCTTTTATTCATCCATTGCTTGTCTTCCCAACAACCTGACCAGGAGCTTAAACAATGCCCTGCATTAAAAAATATCTTCTGCTGCAATAACAAACTGATTTTGTTTTCTCAGTTAAAATTTGACTGCCCACATGGCTGACACAGTAATAAACTTGTATCCTTAGGGAGCAATGCTTTAAAAATACATTCTTAAGGAGAACATGAAGATAATTTTCAGTAGAGGCTAACAAAACTCCAAGTAATGAGAAAATTATATTGAAAATGAAGCATGTACTCACATGATATTGGTAGTACCCTTGATGAGTAAGAATGTGGAAGAGCTCAGCACCCCTTCTAGTCTGTTTTGTACAGGACATCCAAACATGGGGTGAGTGGGGGCTCAGTTTCTGTCTGTGCTTCACTCACCACACTACGCACCCCGCGTGGGGCTATTCTCCCAAGGAAAGGGCACTTTTTAATAACTTGCACAAACGTTACACAAAGGTTTCTCTAATTCCCATTGACTATCCTCAGCTGTGTCTAGAGTTGCCAAAATTCATGCCAGGCAGGAAATAAAGAGGAACACAAAGAAATACCAACAGAGTACAAAATGAGGTCCACCTGAAAACTGGAGAGCTTTGTTTAATGTTTTTAATGTTCCAAGAACATAAGGGAAAGGGACTTTTAAAGAGGCTCCATGTCCAGGGGCAAGGCTGGGGTATAAAGTGTGGAGAGCTCATCCTCTGGAGAGCAGAGAGAGGCAATGCCCACAGCAGTCTCG
Source organism: Furipterus horrens (assembly GCF_987537825.1). Classification (NCBI taxonomy): domain Eukaryota; kingdom Metazoa; phylum Chordata; class Mammalia; order Chiroptera; family Furipteridae; genus Furipterus; species Furipterus horrens. The sequence goes on from NW_028327177.1 coordinate 111,392,041, forward strand.
CTGGAAGATGTCTCATTAGAAGGGGACCATACACTATGACAGGTGACCTGCTCCTCATAGCTGCAGCCTTCTTTTCTTTTTTCTTTTCTCTTTTCTGTCATGTAAGGGTGTGGCCTAGAAACTTAAAAAGTCTACTTTGACTTCCGATAGGTTTAATAATTCCTCTACAAAAAAAGCACAACTTTAGACCCAGACAAACTAAAGTACACCCAGTTATTTCAGGGGATCCTCAAAGGGGAGTCTGCCATTACTCTTAAGCTGGTCTATGCAGTTGCCACCCACCATCAGCCCTTCCTTCCTATCAAACCCATGTCTCATTTGTCTATATCCTCTGTCCATAAAGGCATTCACAGGATCCTCACATCCAGCCCAATGGGGAATGCCTCCATCCATGCCATGGATGCTCTGATTAGTGCTCCCAAGATCACTATCCTTGGGTGCCCTCATAGTATGGGGCCCCATGCAGAAGTGAGGAAGTGGTCTCCTCCCCATCTCTGTGCCTCACCTCATCACCTAGGTCCCAAAATAGCTCTGCCAACATTGGATTCTTGCCAAGTGGCCCCATCATGTCCTAGAACACCCCACCCCCACCCCAGGCCTGGGCAACCTGAAGAAACCTGGGTGTCAGAGGGAATCTCTGTGTCCTCCAAGCTCTCTCATACCCAGTCCACTGAGCTGAACCACCCATCTGAGCTCCTTCTTTTTTTTTTTACCCTCTTCTGCTACCAAAAGTACTCAATGCTCTTTCAATAACAAAGCAAAAACTCCCAGATACTGATGTGTTTGAGAGAGAGAAATAGAGAGCTTTCTACATCAGCAGCCAACAGAAGACCCTCTGTTATGCTTTGCAGAATGGAGGAAGGTCTCTCCACAGCAGGGGAAGGCAGTATGAAAGGACTAGACAGAGTTAAAGGAAGTATTGGTGGAGTTGGCAGACATTTACTGCCTCCTGTTTGACCTCCAGGCCTGTAGGTGGCGCAGCAGTAATGCTTTGGGACTGTGGGAACCTTGACTGGTCCTGGAGATGAAGCCAACCTCTATTCTGAGACTAGGGTTTAGGCCATCGGCCCCCTCCCCTCTCTGTGCTCATCTCTCCTCTCCTTCTCCCTTCTCCATACCTTTCTCTTCATTTTCACTTGCCTCTCCCTCCTGCTCCTTAGCTTCCATTTCCTTGTTTCTCCTCTGCCACCTCCTTCATTCCTCTTTCTCTCTAATACCACGTGAGGACAAAGCACTCTTCTATATGCTATTAGAGGTGGAAAACAATAGGAGACACTGACCCTACCCTTAGAAGTTAGTGAGATAAAAAATATTTGTTTGCAGAGACAAGCAAGAGGGTAGGGCTAAGTCAAAGATGGCCCTCTGAAATGTTTCTTCTGCATTCGTCTGTTAAGGTAGCCTTGGAGGGAAACATGGTCCAAAGGGATGGCCTCATTGGACCCTCCTGGATCTGTTCAGGAGGCAAAGGAAAGGTTTTGGAACCCTTGCTGATGTCTGCTCAATAACATGACTAAATATATCTAATGAAAAATAAGAAAACATTTTCTATGAGGAACTCATCTACTTCTTTTTTAAAATATTATAATGTTCTGTTTGACTATGTTTTTAAAGAAAAATATTTTTCAAAATTATAGTAACAGAGAACACGTCGGGGACTGGAAGGGCTCAGGGTGAGGTAAGGGAGTGGCTGTACAGGGACAGTAGAGAAAACTCAGGGAGTTCTTTGGGGTGACATAAAATTCCTGCACATTGATTGCAACACTGGTTATATGAATATATATGCGTATTAAAATTTATAGAATTGTACTTCTCAAAATGTCACTTTTATGATGTAACTTAAAGAAATTTAATTGCCCATTGAGCAGGTAAGATATACTTGCTTTCTGTAAAACTGTTTTAACCCTACATACTAGTTTTGTTTACTTTGAGCTATATATGAAGGGAATCTTAGAACAAAAAAAACCCAACAAATCTTTTTAGAACCTCACACATCTTATTGTGAAAAGTTCTCTCAGCTATAAGGCCAGAAAACTATAAGGAGGACCAGAAATATTATAGATAGGAGTTTAAAATTTCACCCAACAAGTCTGATAAACTCAAGTTTTATATTAAGAAAGAAAGGAGTTAGATAGGAGAAAATTACTTCTTTCTAATTGGGAAAGGTCCATCCTAAAAATTTCCGGGGTCGACATACAGGAATGTTTCCCTTTTGTGGCAGGCAAGACAGATTCAGGCCCACAGAGCACAGACATTTTTGCCCTTATACAAAGAATTGGAGAACTGGGACCTGGGGGAAAGCTAACTTCTAGCTAAGGACGTGAAGCTTCCCAAGCTGCCTAAATGCTATTGAGACCAGTGTTCTGGCACATCCCAGAAAAGGCAAACAAGATTCAATATCATCTATTCCAATCTATGAGGAGGACTGGGATGGGTAAGCAGAAACTAGTTGGTCTTCCTATGTTTTTATGTTTCTTTAAATCTTACCCTAAACATAGTAGTTTATCTAACATAACTATATTATATTAGCAAAAGTCAACTCTGTAGTGCTTTGGGGTTTCAATCGAGCTTCAAAAAAGGAAGCTAAATTCTCTTTCAGTTTTCCAAGGTTATGGGAAGCCTAGCTGTGGACCCCTGCAACCCGTAGCAAGTACATGAACTGGAAACACCCTGCTTAGGTAGATGCCTCAAATCACCCAGCAAACCCAAGAGGTAACAGCAGACAGCAGAACTATCTAATCAAGGCATGGGGATGGGATCAAGGAAACAGCTACCTAAACAGACCAATGACTTAGACAAAAGGGAAATGGAAAACAGCACACATTTTCTTGTTGGTATCCCATAGCTGCTTCCACCACGCCTTTGGATTAAGAATGATAGACAGGAGAACAACCTTCTGCCAATTAATTCCAGAGTATAATTTGTAGCCTGAGCCCATACTGGAAGATCCTGGGCTGCTAACAAACCATGACACTGCTTTAATTTCTCCTTTGCCCCCACACTTTATTAAAACCTGGAGTGGGTTCCATCAAATATCCCTTCAAGGGAAAAACAGAGAGAGGCAGAGAAATGAAGCAACATTTGTCTCAATGCAATATGAAAGATTAGAGTTTGCTGGATAAAGAGGGAGGAAGGAGGGGGTAGAGATTCTTGTGAAACACACTTGCGCACAGGGACACACACCCACACAATTTCTCTTTTGCAATGACCTCCTTATGCCCCATCCATCAGCCTGGGGTTGGCTTATTCTAACTAGCAGATTCCTTTATTCTGTATAACAGGCCCATCAGACACAATCTGCATGCCAATTACTAGCACAGACCCCTTGATACCAAAAAATGGAAATTAGCTGTCAAGGAAAGTCTTCAGCCAGCCAGGTCTCTTTCTTGCTCTCTATTTCCAGCTCATATCCACTCTCACTCTGCTCAGTGCCTTGCTCTCACTAGGGAGTCCCCAGTGGAAAAAGTCATCTAAAAAATACAAACATATTTTATTGTTATTAGTATTAGTTGCTGACTTTCTCAGTACAATGTGAAATTCACCAGTGGGCAAAAGCTGCTTAGGGCAGAAATGGGTAAGAGAGGTTGGTTTCTGATAATTGCATTTCTTTGGGAGCAGATCAAGGCGTCCCATGAAAGGACATTCAAAGAAATGTGAGGATAAGGGCAAAAGAAAACAGACAAGGAATGGGATTCTGCAACCAAGATAACAATCAGAACTTTCACACTTAGGAATGGGCCTAGGCAGAGTTGAGGGGACAGAGGTGAGACAAGCTCCATGAACAAGCCTGCATTACTACTTTGCATCCTAATCAGCTCTCACAAAGCCAGGCTGCGGCCAACCTGAAGAGCTTCCTATGGACACAGAAACACTCCAGTGTGTTTTCAACCCAACTTAAGTATGCTACCCACAAGATTTCTATACTGCTGCTCGCGGAACCTCCAAAAGAGTACAGTTTATTATATAATCCATTTTTTCTTTGTTTCCATAGTGAATCACAGAGAGAGGGAGTTTATTTTCCACCATCAAAGGTCCAGGGTCCATGTTGAATCTTAATTCCGTGGGACAAATGAATCTATATGAATCACTGTGACTTCAGAGTTGTGTCCCGAAAAATTCAGGACATCCTCTTCTCTCAGAAACACACTCAACACAATGTCAGGGAAGCCCTTATTTGTAAAAATTTTAGTGAGGGATATCTTTGTATTAACAATTTAGTTGTATGGATGCACCCAACAACAATATTTTTTTCATTAAATAGTTTCATTATCACACAATGCAATACTTGCTCAAAATCTGGAGTCCTTCATTGGCAAAAGGAAAATATCTTTAATCCTGAACAAACTGTCTCTTCTTCTCATGCATTCTGGGAGCTAAAATTGTCAGTGAAACAAATCTTTATTTTTTTAGGTGCATGATTGTCAAAACAATGTAGAAATAGCTTAATCATCCAACTGAATGCCTACTATGTTCCTGGCACTTAAATGTGCAACAAGAATTCGTAGAAAGAATAAATGAATTCCAGGAGCTAAGCTAAGTACTGCAAATAGGTTAGTGAATAAGACACACACCTAGACCCTGAGGAGCGCAAGGTCAGATCTAGTTGAAATCACTCATCATTCATTTCTGGTCCCTGTATGTATTTTGTAGTTGGTGTTAATAGACAAGTCTCCTTGGTTTCCACTAAAGGATGGCTCATGTGTTCCCTCATCCAAATGTTCTTTCAAAGCTTTCAGTTTTGAGTTACTAGGTTTCCAAAAACTTTTTACTTTCTCGTTACCCAGAACTGCTCCTAATGTCAAAACAAAAACAACTCAGTTTAGGATCTGATGACATTTTACGCTTATAACCATTCCCTCCCTTTGGGGATGCTTCAGGATGCATTCCTAGTTCACTTTCTATTTCTTCAACTTCTCACTCTCATGTATTCAAGTTCCAGGACAACAGAGAAGGCAAGGGGAGTCAAAGTTGACCCCCAGGTTTCTGGCTTGAGCAACTGGAAATACAGATTATTCTAGTTAGTCATCTTTTGTTGCAAGGAACAGAAACACGCTCAAACTAGTTCAAGTGAAAAAGGAGTTTTGTGAGGACACAGTGTCTCAGAGAAATGCAGAAAACTCAGGGAAAAGCAAAACCAAGGCCACTCAAAGACACAGGCACTCTCACCACCACCACCCCGCCCCCATTGAGCTGTTCTTCAGCTTTTCTGACTACTTCTCCCCCCTTCCCACCCTCCAGTCAATCACATCTCAGTTTCTCCTCTTCTTGAACTTCATCTGGCCCTTAATTGCCACAGTCTTACCCTCAAGTGCCTACCATGAACTGAAACCTTCCTTGGTAACACTGACAGATTCTCCAGAGTGGGCCTCTGATCGAACCACGTTTCCTGCACCAGGGCAGCTTATCAGTGAGTTCCTCTTTGATGAGGTACACACCCTTGGGCCAATCAGCTATGACAGGGGCGGGGACATGTGTCCTGCTGTCTATACAGCAGGGTTTGTGGGTAGAGGAAGATTCTCTAAGGAGGGAGTGTGGGTAAGGTAGGTATCCAAATGTGCCAAACACAGTGGTATTACTAAACAGAGACCATTTCTACAAATATTCACTAACAAAATGCTAAATACTGGCCAGAGAGAAGGGTAAAACTGAAAAATCCCCCGAAGGGTAAAACTGAAAGATCCCCCGTTGTAAAGGAAACGGAATAAAAAGAACGAGCAGAAGAAACAGGAGTTTCCATAACTTTGGATGTGACAATCTAGGGAAAAGAGAGTTTTAAGAAGTGTATTCATTTCCTATTGCTGCTGTCACAAGTTACCGTACACTTAGTGACTTAAAGCAAGAATGTGAATTTATTCTCTCTGTCCTAGAGGTCAGAGGTCTGAGATGGTTCTTATAGGGCTAAAATCAAGGTGTTGGCAGGGCTGTATTCCTTTTGAAGGCTCCACAAAAAAAAATCATTCCTTGCCTTTTCCAGCTTCTAGAGGCTGCCAACATTCTTTGGTTCATGGCCCCATGTCACTCTGACCTCTGCTTCCATCATCACAGCTCCCTCCCTGAGCCAGATTCTCCTATCTCCCTCTTTACACTGAAAGGATCCATGTGATTACATTGGGCCCACGCAGATAATCCAGGATAATCTTCCCATCTCAAGATTCTTAACTTAATCACATCTGCAAAGTTCTTTTCACCAGGTAAAGTAACATATTCACAGGTTCCAGAGATTAGGACACAGATGTCTTTGGAGGGTCATTATTCTGTCTACAACAAGAAGGATATGATAGCCACACAGGACAAACCCTGCACTAGTCTGAGGAAAAGCCACTGAAGTCTAGGCCGAGCCTCATCTGTGTCCTTCAAAAAAATTATTTTCACAAAGTGGAAGGAGTGGAAAGTACATGTCAAGAGATTAGAAGTGTGCAGGTGGTAAAGAAAAGGAGGCAGAAATATGGCCTCTACCTTGGAAAAGTCCAGCAATGGAAGATGAGAAGAAGCCTATAGTCTGAGGGGTAATCAGGCAAATGGAGGACAAGGAATAGCAGAGTCATGGAAATATGAAAGTTAGAGCAGGAGAACCCCTCTGGGACATGAGGAAATAGAAATAGAACAAGTCTTGAGATGTCCAGGCTTGAGGGCACCTCTGTGGAAATGCCATGCAAGGACCCCCAAGAGGAAGAGAAGTTCATCATGGCTCTTAGTGCTGACTCTTAACTGAGGTTAGGTGTTAACTCAACTTCCATGACTTTCTTGAGCAGGACTCAAGGCCGGGATAAGGAGCAAGAAGACAAACAACAAAGACAGTTAGGCTGGAAAATCAGCAGGTGGTATTATGGAGGCTCTAGGCAGTGAGTGATGTTGGTCCGCTAGAGAGAGTAAAGGCAAAACGGCTGAGCAGGCAGAGAAGGCTGGGGAGCAGAGAATCGAAGTAGGGTGAGGCAGGGGGACAGAGAGCAGCACAGAAGAATGAACAGCCAATCGAGGGTCACTATGCTACTGGCCTGCTGGGTGTGATGTAGGGTGTGGGGCTGAAGGGCAGGCACTTCAGAACAGATGGTGGAGGCTAGAGATGACTAGTGTCATATTACTAACCATGAAACACCCCTATGGTTCATAGAGGTGCACAGATGAAAGGTAGCAGCTTTCTTGGGTGATCCATTTGGTTCCCACAATCTAGTGGGCCCCTGGTGACCAGGAAGGAACAGACTCAGGTTTATTCTATCAGCTTCAGCAAAGGTTTCTATCATTATTTAGCACTAGATCTTTTTTTTTTTGTTGTTGGAGACAGGGGATTATAAAAGACATCTGAAATGGATATACTCAGTAAACCTTAAATATGCTGTCCCCACTTGCCACGCATATGTTTATCCAAGCTTGTCAGATGGACACTGACCGAAAGCACACTTCTCCCCCAGAGAAAAGAAAGATGTCACGGAAATTATCTTGGGTTCTATAGGTGACATTAGTACAGCCAGACTGCAGAGCATCAAGTATCAATTTACATGTTAGCATCTGTTGGGCTAAATGGAAATCCTACCTTTATTGTGTCAGTTATGTAGGTGAGAAAACTCCCCCTGATGGGGTGCTGGGTTGCATGTGGGCCCAGGGGCCACTTATCTGCTTATGTAGGTAGATTCTTTTCTGCTTGGCTCTAGAGGAAAATGCATCTTACATAAGGTGCTGCTTCATAGATAAGTCAGTTGTTAATATGCCTCAGACTGCCTTTGCCATGGCTATTATCACAGATACATGCGACGTACATCTTTTTTATCGGCATGTATTGTACTTGTGGTAAAAAAATAAAATTAAAAAGGGAAAGAGACCACAGGATGTCATTTGTTATTTTTTTTTAAAGAAAAAAAAATTGCTGCAGATTCAACCCATACCACATATTATTCCCAATGAATAAAACTGAAATATCAAACATGCATTAGTTAAATTTGTGGGTTTTCTCCTAACAGACTTCCATAGTTTGATGTAATTCAAAAGTACTTCCTTGGTGTTAGGCCTAAGCTAAATGAACTTAATAAATACTGCCTGCTATAATTCTGCCTCATCATTACTGTTTTAAAATGGATGAAGTATTCCCCTTTCCTCCCTCAAAGAGAAGATTTGGTAATCAAGTCTTCTAGCTGAGGAAATGGGGAAGGAGTCAGAGCCCCATGTGAACCTGGGCCATTTCTTCTTTACTATCCAGAAAGTGATCAGCCTAAGGAAACAGAGGCAGCTCAACTTGATTAGAAGTCAACTGTGCACTAGAGTGAGCCTCAGTTGCATTATTGGCTAACTCCTGCCCTGCCTTTGAAGACACTCACCTGCCTGGGTGTTTCAGAGTTGTGGGAAACTCTTTGGGGTGTTCAGGAAGCTATGAGACAAGAATATACTCCCCCATTTGTCTGAACCTGGGAAGACACAAACTTGAATAACCAGTAATGAAACCACCCAGGGAAGCCAGGGCCAGAACTAGGATCCCATAGAGCTAAAGGAGCCCAGGTGTTTCTGGGCCTCTGTGTCCTCATCTGTGAGAGGCCAAGAGTAGACTAAATAACCAGTGCTGTCCTCTGTGCTGACTGTACGTGTACCCACCTAAGAATGCTAGTCTGTCCTCTCCACACATTCCCAGGCTTCCTTCCTCATCAGGGACCAGTGAGGCATTGGCTGGGGATCCACTTGAGCCCTGGCTGAGCACCTCTCCTGGATAAAAGCCCAGATGCCAGATTAGAGTGGATACTAGGAGGAAGAGATCCTCCATGAGGTATAGGAAGGTAGGTCTGAGCACATGGATGGAGACTCCAAATGGAAAGTGAATCCTCAGCCAAGGCTGCAGCGAGTTTTGTTGTCACCAGCCCCAAGAGGGTGTGTGCTGACAGCTCCAGTTTCAAACAACTTGCACCAGGGGCTGAGGGAAGACTCATGAAGGGCAATGCTCCACCCAGATTCCCTTGGATCTCTTTCAGTATTTCTGTGTGCTCCTCTCCTGGCTTCTCCATGCTTTTGCCCACTTCTGCAATTCAGACCCTTCAAACAGAGATTAGTACAGCCAGACTGCAGAGCATCGAGTATCAATTTACATGTTAGCATCTGTTGGGCTAAATGGAAATCCTACTTTTATTGTGTCAGTTATGTAGGTGAGAAAAATCTCCGGCCCTGGGGTGCTGGGTTGCTTGTGGGCCCAGGAGCCACTTATGTTCATGAGTCAAGACCGGATGCTAGGGAAGAGTCTTAAATACTTTCCAGAGCTCCCTTATCCCTCTCACTTCTTTGCTGATCCCATGTCCCAATAGCAAACCATAATCATGTTGCCTTCTCCATCACCCTGAGCATAAAATGCTTAAATCAAGAACCCCAATGTTCACCTCCACCAAACCCCCACACACACATACCCTCTTTCTTACCCTCAGCTGCTGGAGCCTGGAGGCAGGTGTCACACAGAAGTGCCAGGGTACCTATGTTTTGTCCCAGACCAAAGAGGAAGACTCTTCTACCCAACCTAGTTCAAAATGCCCTCCCATTGTAGAGTGTAGTAGCTGAGAACACTGAGCAGGACAGGAAAACCAACATCTGGACCCCATAAACAGGCTGAGTGCTCAGGTTTAGAAAGAAGAAACCAGGGAATGAGAGAGAGCAAGAGAGTGAAAGGAGAATAAAAGCAAGTAAAGCACATACAGCCCCACCACCCACTTGTCCCATCAAGTGGGCAATCAGTTGTTCCATGGAGTCCTGACACAAGAACCCTGCATTCACTCATTCAAAAAAAGAGCTTAATCACCTATGTGCCTATCCATAGAAATCAAAGAATAAAGAGTCAGTATACAGATTTCTTTTATCTGCAGATACAAAGATAAAGACAATCAAAGTAACTAAGTCCAGAGTGAGTCCAAAATTGAGCAAATTACACTGGCTGCCTATCTTAGTTCATTGGGTGAGGAGAGCAAGTCATCTTGGAACCCTTGGGGGACCCTTCTTAGCTATACACATTAAGGACTTATATAATATTACATACATTTCAGGAGAGGATGTCAAGGCTCCATGGGGATATAAGGTATATACCTTATTGTTGATGTCCTGGAGGAATGTAACATGGTTGTTCTTGCCTGATACCCCTCAATCTGCAGACCTCAGAAGAAAGATGGATAGTCTGCAGTGGGAGCCAGGATTTTCTGGGAATAAAAAGACTAAGATCCAGACCTGAGGCTAAAACAGCTGACAGGGTCTATGAAAAGAAAAGCAGCATAATCTGGGGTAGGGACTCAGGCTCCAGCCAAAGGTCAGAAGTCTGAGGTCTGAGAATTTGTGAGGGAAGAATTAGATCTGGCAGAGTACTTGGCTGGGGCCTGTGCTGGGGTCCAAGGATAACAGCTGAGCACATGAGCAAAACATGAGTAAATAACATTGATGCCAGGGAGCGAACTCACTCTGCAGAAGACAGGCATCCATCCATCCAGGACCAAACTTGGGCAGGGATGCCCTGTAGCAATGACCATAGTTTGGTGCCCACCCATGGTCCTGGAACAGCATGGAGGTAGGATATGGAGGTCTTAAAGAGGGGATTCTCATCACCCTTAGAAAGAGACTATGGGGACTCACCAGGGTAGGCAGAAACATTAAAGCAAGAGCACAGAATTTTTATTTCAAGCTACTGATGTAGCTCACACACAAAAGAACCTTTTAAAAATGATATTGCAATAGAAATAGAGTGGGCACTGGAAGAGACTTGGCACAAGCTGGAAGAAGATAAGAAAGATCATTTAATTGGCAACCTGCCTAGGGAATCACCAGCCCTAGGGAATCTCCTACCAGCCTCACCACCGATGTCTTTAGAGGGCAACTGAAGAGGAACCTCTACTGATACCTCTCTTCAGAGTGCCACCACACTCATCTATTTAGCCTTCTGTCACCTTCATAAAGTCCTGGACTGAAGAGCTCCTCTAGGAAAGTTTAACACTAATTCAGTCAAGAGTCTGGCGTCCAGAGTAACAGCCAGCAGCCCCTCTGGCCATCTACCCAAGGCCCTGACTGCCTACAGGTGCGTTCTGCCTTCTGCCTCAGTACTGAGGGGACATGTGCATCCTCTCTGGCCTCCCTTTGCGTCCAGGGGAAGAGGCTCAACCCGCTGCTGCTGAGAACAAACTAAGAGAGTGCCTGGCCCTCTGTGGCTGTCCTCCGGCCCTGACAGTCCCCATCTCACCTCTCCTCTCCCCTCTTTGTCGCTGTGAAGTGACCATCTCTACTCCACATAGCCTCACAATTCACACAGGAATCCACATGCACAGCCTAACGCACAGCATCTTGGTCTGCATTACCTTTCCATAATAATCTCATATATCAAAGTTGGGAGGGACACCCCCCCCACGCGCACACACACACACTCTGCCTGTGAGCGACTCCGTTAGACATTGAATATCATTATCAGAATCCCCTCGTTCCCTCGGCTTCATATGCAAACTCCCGAGCTCCCTGGAGTACTTCCCGAAGAAAGTGCCCTGCGCAACGGACATTTGTTATTTTGCGGGAGAGGAGATTGAAACAAATTAAATGGAGCTCCGAGTTGGCGCCAGCCAAGACCTACATTGACACCTAGTGGCACCTCTGGGAACTACAGCCAGCTAGGTGGCTTTCTTGGGAAACCACACTTGGAAAAGGGAAACAAATGCCTATAAAATAACATTTACAAATATTCAGAAGAGGAGAGTGTAGGAAATAAATATTCACTTTTCAACACCTCTTTCATGATAGGCAAACCCGCACTTCATATTTAAATATCTTAACTTGGCAGGCAGAGGGAGAAATTGAAGCCATAACTCTTTCATCCCATCTCAGGATTGTGCCAAGTAGTGGAGAAAGGGAAATGGTTGAATAGAATCAAAAGCCTACCTGGACACTCTCTGCTTCTCCTGTTCGACAGACAGCCGTGTCTTCCTGTGCTGTGCCAGCCTCAACCCTGAGACATGATGGTGAATGTGAGAGTGAATGGATTTGGCCATATTGGGCGCCTGGTCTCCAGGGCTGCCTTTTACTCTGGCAACGTGGATGTTGTCACCATCGATGATCCTTTCACTGACTTCAACTACGTGGTCTACATGTTCCAGTATGGTTCTACTCATGGCAAGTTCAAAGGCATAATCAAGGCTAAGAACAGAAAGCTTGTCAGCAATGGAAAGTCCATCTCCATCTTCCAGGAGCAAGATCCCTGGAAGATGGCACTGAATATGTTGTGGAGCCCAAGGGTGTCTTCACTACCATGGAGAAGGCTGGGGTTCACTTGAAGGGTGGAGCCAAGAGGGTCATCATCTTTGCCCCTTCTGCAGATGCCCCTGTGTTTGTGATGGGTATGAGACATGATAAGTATGACAACTCCATGAAGATGATCAGCAATGCCTCTTGCACCACCAACTGCTTGGTCCCCTGGCCAAGTCATCTATGACAACGTTGGCATCTTGGAGGGACTCATGGCCACAATCCATGCCTTCACTGCCACCCAGAAGACTGTGGATGGCCCCTCTGGGAAGCTGTGGTGTAAGGGTTGAGCAGCTGCCCAGAACATTATCTCTGCTTCTACTGGCACTGCCAAGACTGTGGGCAAGGTCATCCCTGAGCTGAATGGGAAGCTCTCTGGCATGGTCTTCCATGTCCCCACCCCCAGTGTGTCAGTTGTGGATCTGACCTGCCACCTGGAGAAAGCTGCCAAATATGATGACATCAAGAAGGTAGTGAAGCAGGCATCAGAGAGCCTCCTCAAGGGCATCCTGGACTATACTGAAGACCAAGTTGTCTCCTGCAACTTTAACAGTGACACCCACTCCTCTACCTCCAATGCTGGGGCTGGCATTGTCCTCAATGACCACTTTGCCAGGCTCATTTCCTGGTTTGGTAATGAATTTGGCAACAGCGACAGGGTGGTGGACTTATGGTCCAGATAGCCTCCAAGGAGTAAGACCCCTCTGGACCACCAGCCCCAATGACAGGAGGAGAGGCCCTCAAGCTGCTGGAGAGTGCTTAACCCACATTGATCCTCCAACACACTGAGGATCTCCTGACCTCCACTTTCCATCTTAGACCTCCTAGGGCTTAGCGAGCCCTACCTTGTCGTGCACCATCAATAAAATTCACTGTAACCCCCCACACACACACACACAAGTATGCAAAGATTGTTATTGCAGTATTTGGAATAACAAAAAAAAATGGAAACAACCTAAAAATACAGGTGTTTGTGACAAGATTTTTGTTATTGTTGCATAATTTAATTTTACCTTTATTTGGAGTCTCCATTCCTCCTGGTGTTAGGAAATGTAATTGTAGTCAATCCTGGATAAAGTCAGGCATTTTATATCTAAACTTAGTCAATGCAGAAGTTTCTCTCCTTACCTTGGCCCCTAGGTTTAGAGGCCTACCTCAGATTATATTTTAAGTGGGTAAGTTTCTGCTCTCCAAATCTCCAAATGGAAGCTTATCATTAGCCCCTCTGTTCCTGAGTCCCTAAGCTTTATCTGGAGAGTTTTATAGCACCCCCATATGTTATGTATAACCTCCAGAGGAGGCCAAGGGTCCTCCCTTTTGGAAACCCTGTTTCTCCATTACTTCCTTCCCATCTGCCCTCTTCCTCCTCCTCAGCTTAATCTAGTCTGGGGTTGGAGAGAGGGGGAAGAACTGCCAATATATAATATGCTCAATCTTATCTATCTTGTATCCGGAATGAGAACAATTTGCCATATTTTGCTGCTGATTCCACTGTGACAGCTTTCTACAGCAATGAGTATCTTCACATCTACTTTCCCAAATCAGGAGCAGAGGAGAAATCCAAGGTAAAGGGATTGTGGGATGAGTGAACTATAACTGGTGATAATTCACATATTATCCCATCTCAGAGAAAGATCTGGAAGGAGACACCCCTAATACTAACAAGCTCATGCCTAGGGTGAAAGAGGAAGGGAATGAAGGAAGAAGCTTTTTGTTTTATAGCCTTCCGTATCACTTGAACATTTAACTGTAAGAATGTACAAGGTCTGTCAAAAGGTATCCAGACATGTAATATGAAAAATGGAGACATTTATTGAAGAAGATACAAGATAACAAGAAACATTGTACACAGTACAAAGATGCCTCAGTCCCCTTCAAAGTAGGCACTTTGGGACCTCACACAGTTCTCCCAATCGCCATCAGGTGCCCCATCCTATTTTCTTGAATCTCATCACTGGTCTGACACCTCTTCCATTTAAAAGGTGATTTTAGTTTTGGGAAAAGCCAGAAGTCGCAGGGCACCAAATCTGGGCTGCAGCAGAGCTGAATCACCTGGGTGATTTGATGTTTCACAAAAAAAAAACTACGTGAGGTGTGACGCATGAGTGGGCACGTTGTTGCGGTGAAGCTTCCAATCACCAGCTGCCCAAAGCTGCGGCCTTCTGAACCATCCAAATAGTTTCCATGGAGGAATGCTCAAGCCTAATATAAAATTTGATGCTGATTCATTGCTCTACCTTCTCAGTCATTTTGAATGCAGAGGCCATACAGTATATATGCTCATTCAATAGCGTCTACCACCCCCACTGACTAGTACAGTGAAGTTGTCATTGTTCACACATGCACATTCCAGTCCACTCTTCTTGGCTGCCAGGTCACATAGACGTAGCACAGCTGTTCTTGTTATATCAACAATGCCTGGCCTTTTTCCAGACAGACCTTGTCATATTCCTTTTGGAGATCTATTTAACTAGTCTAAAGATTAAGGTCTGAAAATCTAGACAGATATTCATTTATTTCCCTTTCTCTTCTTTACAACCTTTGAAAATGTTGCCTGTGAAAACTATGCAATAGAATAGCAATTTGAATGTGTCACAGGAGATGAGGCACTGCTGTTTTTATGCTTGTCAACCCTGTTCCCATCCTTGTCTCTTCTAGAAGACCTGCATCAGTGGGGACCTAATTACAGAGCCAAGTTTCAATGCTTAGGAAAACTCCTGGAGTAAGTCCCTACTGTATGCTGTACCTACCATGTGTCTGAGTCCTAATAACGGATGCCTCAGCTCATCACAAGCTGCATGTGGACCAGAAGAAGCAAAATGTTTTTGTTTTTGTTTTTAATGAAAAATAAAGGGTTTGTTTAATCAGCTTATGGAGAAAAAAAGAAGTAGAAGGTTGTGGAGACTCCAGTCACATGTCCTCTAGTCTCCTACCCTGGGCTGAGGGTAGGCAGGAGACACTCATGGCCCACGTGTTTCTTGTCATAAGAATGTGATCGGTGTGACATTGGCTCACAACTTCATTGATGCTGAATCTCCTTTTTCTGTTCCTAGTGAGGTGTGGTGGTGTTCGGGAGGGATTGCTTGGTTTTTCTTATTTCTCCCTCATCACAAACAGTGCCCTTTTTTGAACTGGAATTTTATTCAGTTGTGGACATTTTTTAGCCACTCCTCTCCTAAGCTCTCACTAATTTCCTCATTCTGGAATTCCTCTTGAATGTGTTAAAAATTTCTCAATCTATCTTCCATGAATCTCAACTTCTTATTCATATTTTTCATTTCTTCATCTTTTGGGCCTGTATTATATTTAATTTATTTTTCTCTTTTAATTCATTCACCTCTCATCAGCTATTCTAACCTGATATTTATCCTACTTATAATCTTTCTAATTTCCAGTAACAATATTTTCACAACTACCTGTTTATGCTTAATAATTTCCTGGTTTTATTGCAAAAATGCTATTCCCTCCTTACTTCATTAATATGTAACATGATGTTGAACCTAAAAATAATATCCAAGTATTGTACCTGTCACTCATTGAGAGGATATAAAAAGGATTAAGTTGTAGGACATTTTAAAGGGTTTATGAAGAGGATATCATTGGAGAGAGCTGTTTGAGTGCTCTGAGTTTCATTGCCCTCAGGGAAATGGGAAGAAGGGGCAGCTTATCTCTAAAACCCAACCTTAGGATTCTATGCAGAGAGTCTGATGTGTATTCCCTGCTATTGGGTACCAGGCTCACTTGGAGGAGGTCAAAGGGACTATGAATGCAGAGTAGACAGCAGTGTCTGGGAAAGCAAGAGACTAAGAAGGAAAGCTGCAGCTGCATGGTAGTCTGGATTCTCCTGAGAAACACAACCAGACATATATATGGTGGGTGAGGAGGGCAAGGGAAAGAATGATAATGAATTGGTTCACATGACTTTAGAGACTAAGAAGTCTCAAGATCTGCAGTGGGTGAACTGGAGACCCAGGAAGATGAACAAGTGGGTCCGAGAGCAAATTAAGCCTGAAATATTGCTGGAGGTAAAAACGACAAAACTGAAGTTGTCTTACCTGGGGCACATCACGAGAAGGCAGTGTTCTTTGGAAAAGACAATAATGCTGGGAAGAATAGAAGGCAGCAGAAAAATAGAAAAGTCAAGAGCCATAGGCATGAGTCTGCAGGAGCTGAGCAGGGCTGCTGAGGACAGGACAGTGTGGACATCACTTTCATAGGGTCTGAGTAGGAAATAACTTAATGGCATGTAACACACACATCAGGGTCTATCCTAAAGGGACCATAGCCTTCCTTTGTTCGAGGAGTTCTAAGTCTGTAAACTGGCTTAAGCCTGATAATTGATCGAAGGACCATGATTGTCTGTTTTTATGATTCAGGTTAGACTTTCACTCACTTGATCTAAAACTATTCTGCTGACACAGATCAAGTAAAAATGTAGTAGGCTTTTAGGAACATTGTGACCAACTCACCAATGCCATATGTCTGTGTGAATCAGACTATTTTGACCACTGCTCTGACTTGGCTATCCATTACACTAACCATGTCCACTTTACCTTTGGGGGTTGAATGTCACTACTTGTCCCCTGGCACCCCAGATTCAATTGCTCTCACTGTGTTTAGGTTTCTCAATTCAATGACTGCAGGTCCCACTGTAAGGTCTGGCCCACAGAGAAGAGTGGTCATAGAGCCTCACAAATATATTCTATATGATATTGGTGAAAGGTATGTCTTCTGGGCCCTCCTGTGTGTGAGTGACCGGTCTTAAATGACAAATCCACTCTAACATTCTAATCTCCCTATGTCTTTGAATTCCTTCCTCATATTAAATCAAGGCAGGTCAGCCATTTTTAATATGATCACTATGGGCTGCTTTTTGGCCCACTCAAACTTACAGGATCCCGTTCTTTCCCAATCAATGCCCTCACATTAACAATAGATACCAAACTGCTAGAACCCTTTCTAACTCTTGAGCTGCAACATAAATTCAGAATCTCTACGTAGTATCATTATCAATAAATTTGACCTGATTCAACTTTATGTTCTTTCTACCATTATCTCACACTCTTAATTTCCATTCCCACACATGTTTCTCTGATTCATCTGTATAAATTAGAAAACTCAAGCAGTTCTTTCGGAGTGTAGCATACCTCCTCAAGAATAACACTTTGTACCTCACCTTCAGGGACCTGCTGGGACTTGAGACTAATTATAGGTCTAAAAGCAAAGGGGTGGTGGGAGTGAGTCCTCGGGAGAATCAGGATTTTGTTGCATGACAGCTGCCTCAGAGGAAGCCATTACAGTTTCCTCAGTCAACGTATGATTACTTCCCCCCTCAGTGGGGAATCATATCACTGCTTCCACTAAAAGTGGAGAGGCCTCTTCCACTAACAAAGACAACTCATCAGAATTTAGGGACTGAATGTCCCCAGTTTCATCAGGGTCATCCCATGCAACCCCACTCCAACTTACAGGATCCTGTTCTTCCCCAATCAGTGCCCTCACATTAATAGTAGATCCCTTGCAAGGCTGGGACTTCAAATTGTATTGTATTTCAGCTGATCACAGGATGAGATTCTGCATTATGGCTACAGAAGATAAGAATTTTTTTCAGGACACACAAAAGTCATTTATGTGGCATTTGAGCTGGGGATTCAAATTCTAAGTTGATCCTTTTCTTTTGCCACTTTATCCACTAACATTAGGAGCAACCAGCCAACCTTACATACTTTTGTTAGTTTTCAGATCTGTTTGAAAGTATTACATGTACAGTCACCTAGCTCCTTGCTTCTTATTAGTAGCCAATTATTGATTAGGACTATCCAATGGAAATATTTTGTGTATCTTCTATTGCCAAATCATGCCATGGACTATCAGTGCCCTCTTTACTATAGGAAATAGAGTCACTTAGCATCTTTAAATCTTATCAGATTAGAGAACCAATTTCAGAAACCCCAGAATCAATTCAGAAAACTCATCCTTAAAATTCTTTAAAAAAAAATTCTGTTCCTCTGGAACCACTCTCAATACCAAAATCCATAACAGTCTGCTTTACATAGAAGATATAAATATTCTGAACAGAATAGAGAAAGAAAGATGTATTATAAGGAACTGGCTTATGTGATTATGGAGACATTTCTGGTGTGTTTTTAGTTCTAATATCTTCACTTGGCAAACTGGAGATCTAAAAGAGTCAATGACAGAGTTCCAGTCTGAGCCTAAAGGCCTGAGAACCAGGAGAGTGGATAGTGTAAGTTAAGTTCTAGTCCAAGTCCAAGTCCGAATTGATGTGCCTGCTCAAAGACAGGCAGAGAGAAAGAATTCTTTCCTACTCAGCCACCTCATTCTTTTCAGGCCTTTATGGGGTTGGATGAGGCCCACTTACAATGGGAAAGGCAATCTGCTTTACTGAGCCTACCAACTCAAGCGTTAATCTCATTCAGAAACACCCTCTCATACATATCCAGAATAATGTTTATTGAAATATCTGGGCACTCATGGTCCAGTCAAACTGACACATAAAATTAACCATCACAAGTTGGAAAAATAAAATTTGTTGTCTACATGGGAGTTACAGTCTGAGAGTTTCAGCGGGAAAGCTTAAAAAAAACTCATCAAATGCCCATAGGAAAAAGAATCAGCTTTAAACCACAGCCCATCCCAGGGAGCCTGAAACCAGTTCCAATCAAGTAAGACCTTTCCTGACCCCTCTTTCCCTCTTCCTGTCTTAAACTCCAATCTCAGATACGTCCACAATGCAGCAGGTGAAGAAGGAGGAAGTAAAGCACAGATGGAAACTGACTACACCCTTCCCTGCAATAAAAAAGACCACCTGCTAAAGAACCAAAAAAGCTTTATCTCTCATTAGAGAATATGAAATTTTAATTATGAATTTAAACTCTGAGTTAAAGTGACTATAGAGTGTTCTATTACCCAAAAGTGACCAAAAAAGTCATCAACAGGCAAGAAAAAAGTATCCCTCCTAGTTAAATTTTAAGGGAGGGTAAGAGATATTTCATGAGTCAGTAGATTTTCAAATTATTCATTACTTCTCTCTTGTTATGAATTATTTTGTTTCTTGAGTCTGAGATATCTGCCTAATGATGAATTTTGTCATCTCCTTTGTCATTTTTGTTTCAAAGGCTCATTCGCTCATTCTTCATGAGACTGTTTTCCATGAACACATCCTTCTGTGGTAGGAACTTTTGCAGCTGCCTTAGCACATTCTTTCCAGTTTGCACATTCTGGACCAGGTCTTCCATTATGGAGTTTGACATGTTTGCTTTCAGAAAACAAAGTTCCTGATGCTACAGTTCTATGCAGGACCAGCCCTGTTCCCATTTTTTATGAAGATGTCCTTTTTTCTATCTGCACAATGGGAAGCAACACATTTCTGGAGTGTTGTCAGCCTCCATTCACTGGATAGACAAGACAACCAGTCTCAACCCCAGCTTCATGTAGTGAGCATGGGATGGGTCCACTCTCCTGCCAAGCATGGACTATACTCATTTCCATGCCCACATGAGCTTTGAAGCCCAGCCTATGTATACCCAGTTCCTCTATCCCTGGGATACACATCATCAGGTTACTCTATTTATTCTTCATTATTGGTCCATAAAGATTCTATGTGTGTGTTTTTTTGGCTATCATACTGTTACAGAGTGGGGTCCCCCAAATTCCCCAGAGCAATGGTTGAGCAATGGGGGAAAGGGAGAACTTTGGGGATGTCTTTGCATATCTATGGCTGGTAGCTAGGGTCTTAGTTATGCAAATGGCTTTGGTTCTTCCAAGGCCCTAAGGAGATGGGAGGGGCTTTGACTGTAGAATGGTGAGGAAAGAGCATATGGGGCCTGCGCAAGGTTCTGTGAGTGGTCAGAACCAGTTACCACATCCACTGCATCACAGGCCATGGTCAGGGATTTAAAAATAAGGTGGCAGCCATTTGCAAAGAGAGTATCTTGTGGTTTTAGAAGAAAAGAGAGCACCAAGCAGTTTTAGAAGGAAAGAGAGATCCATGAGGCTTTGAAAGGGCAGAGGGAGATTCATGTGGTTTTGAAAGGCAGGAGAGAACCATGTGTGATTCAGTATAACACAGCACATGTTTTCCTGGACTGTTATACAGAGGCTGATGACATCATACCCTAGATCCTAAAGGAGACAGCTGGCAGATAAGGGATGGGGAACTTCTGGGCATCTTTTTGGCTTCTAGCCTTTTGGGGAGCAAAGAAAGTGCTGGGTCCCGTGGGAGAACAGGGCTCTAAGCAGGAGTGCTCACTGCCCTTCCCAGGTTGGAATATTGTAACTAAAGACCTGTTTTCCTCAACACTAGTTGTTGCATTTTACACCAATGCACCACGTGAAAGAACTCCCTTTCACTCAGTAACAATACCTCTGTGGTTGGAGGAATTTACAAAAAAGATTTGATGTGTGTTCATTTTATCATTTTGATCAGATGTCTTAGACACCATTGATCTAGACAAGCAAGATAAATGGACTAGCCCCAAGTCATCTCACTCAGCCAGTGAAGTGGACAAGGTCATTTCCAAAGTAGTAACATTTAGAAGTCTAAGAGGGCAGCAGCATAGGAGGACTCTGAGCTTTCTCCCTTCCATGAGCAAACTAAAATATACACATATGGACAACAATTACTCATGGGAGGTAACTGAGGGCTGAATGAACAGCTTCTGAACAAACAAGAGAAAGAGAACAAATAGAGAAGACTGGGAAGCTGCGAGAGCCATGGGAATTCTCCACGCCCAGGAGCCAGTGAGAGGTGAGCATTGCTGCTTCCATCCCCACCCCTTCCATAGAATGTACTGAGCTCTATTCAGGTGCTTTGGCCTACCTGCAAGACCACCACTGCCCATTCACAGCTATACTGCCCAGAACCTTTTGCCTTTAAACAAAGAGAACAAGCAGAACAACAGAGCATCACCACACCTGGTCTCTCTCCCAGAAGATGCTCCAGCCCAGCAAGCCAGTGCCCCAGGTGCAGTAGGCTCCAACCAGCTTCCCAAAAATACCTGGCACGTGAAGCCTGTACACAGAAGTCGCTTCTACACAAGACCATTTTCTGTACAACAAACAAGAGAGAGATTGTATAGAGAAGGCTGGGGAGCCACAGGAGCTTTTTGGGGATGGCAGGAATTCTCCAGGGTTGGAGACGGCAGTGAGTGCCATTATTTACAAACCCTTCCACCTCCACAGGGAGGGTGGGAGCTCTATCCAAGTGTTCTGGCCCACCTGCAGGGTCTCTGCAGCACTCATTCCTAGACACATCACCCAAGTCCATTTTAGCCCAAAGAAAGCAAGCAGGATCAACAGAACATTACTACATTCACTGGCCCCCTCACCCCTCCCCCAGCAACCTGAAGCTGCTCCAGCTTGGTAGGCCAGTGCCCCAAATGCCTTAGGCTTGTCTTTGCCTACCCAAAGTTAAATTTCTCCTTCAGAGTTTAAAACTTTATTAGAAAGGGACAGGAGCAAGGAAGGATAAAAAGAAAGAAGGAAGGAAGGAAGGAAGGAAGGAAGGAAGGAAGGAAGGAAGGAAGGAAGGAAGGAAGGAGAAGGGCGGGGAAGGGAAGGAGAGGAAAGGAAAGGAAAGGAGAGGAAAGGAAAGGGAAGGAAGAGGGGGAGGAAAAGGAGGGTAAAATGGGGATAAATGATGATGGAAGGAGACTTGACTTGGGGTGGTAAATACACAATACAATACACAGATGATGTACAGTTGTGCAATTGAAACCTATATTATTTTATTAACCAATGTCACCCCAATAAATTCAATAAAAATAAATAAAAATTAAATTTTCTACAATGTACAAGAAAAAAGAAAGAAATTGTAGAAGAAAAAGAAGTAAAAGCCCTGGCTGGTTGGCTCACTGGATTGAGTGCCACCCTGCAAACCAAAAGATCACAAGTCTGAGTCCCGGTCAGGGCACATGCTTGTGTTGTAGGCCAGGTTCTCAGTTGGGGGCGTGTGAGAAACAACCAATAGATGTTTCTCTCCCTCTCTTCCCTCCCTGCCCTCCTCTCTGAAAATAAGTAAAATCTTATTTAAAAAAAAAAAAGAAGGGAGGACAGACAAATCCTTTTAGACAACAAAGAAACTATCTCACAAATTGAGCTGCCTACAGTTACACAAATTTAAACTTAAGCACCTACTTGCTGCCATCTGCTAAATCTAGTATTCTTCCACCCCATTGGCCATCCATGATCTGGGCTTAATCTGAAGAGAGGGGACTATTCCATCTTGAACTAGTTCCAATTTCAAGACTCAAAAGTGAATGTGAGACAGTGGTAAGTTAACTTTAATGAAACAGGCCTTATCTGAGAAAGCCCTTTGATATGGTTAATGTAGGCGGGATGACATCAGAGGCCTCTAGTTCTAGTTTCTAGACTAGAAACCCAAGTTGATGTTTGTAGGCTTCAGTTTGGTAGAAGACTTACTGACTCCTCCCAGAAATTTGGAGGTGTGTTGTTGGCCACACTGTAGATAAGTGATTTAAGTACAGGAGGAAAATGTAGGCATTCCTGTGGTTTGTACAGGCACTCATGTTTCTAACAACCAGGCTTTAAAAAGTGGGTTTTTAAAAATTCCCCTGATGGTATCCACAGGAGGGACAAGGGACATACACCTCCGCCACAGTAGGAGAGTTTGTGCATCTGCCCTTAGGGTTTTTTTGCAGGTACCTGAGCTTGGCCTACCAAGCTGTTTTTCCTCCAAGGTCCTTGGTGGGGTTTTACAGCCTCTGCCGGGCTTGCAGCCCTTCACTGAGGAAGGCAGGGAGGGCTGTGTCTCCCTTTTGTGAACCTCCTGCTCCCACATGTGCGTGCTTCCACCTCTGGCCAGAACGGGTTTTTCTACGCTTTGTTGTTAGGTTGTTGTGTTACAGAACCCCTGGGCTGCTCCAATTGAAAACAAATCCACGGGCTCTTTAGTTAGGGGCCCGATTGCCCGCCGCCAAAATTATAACTCTCAATACCAGAGTTTGGTGAAAAGAAAAAGAATTGTTTATTTAACAGTTATATAGATTTTGTTATTTGCGGATTTCTGTTGTTAAGTCTTATGCTCTTTAAAACACCCACAAACACATATCCTTGCTTCCCCCCCTTCCAAACCAGGCTAGTTTTAGGAAAGTCAGAGAAACCGTTTCCCTACTTTCCAAACACAGTTCAGCTTTACCAGCAGCTGCCAATCATTCAATCTGATTGGGGAGGTCCTTTCTGTGCTGTGGTGCCCTCCAGCTCTCAATGCAGGACCACCTGGATTCTCAGCCTCCTTGCAAACTGCCTTCTTCCTGCAAACCGCGCAGATCTCCTCTCCTCCTCAAAACCGCATGGCGAGAGCCTCTTAAAGCAGCCTGGAGACCCCTTCTCCAAGCCACATGGAGAAGGCCCCTTCACCAAGCCACGTGGAGGGAGCACACGAGAGAGCGAGAGCCCGAGAGCGCGAGAGCCCAAGTCAGAGAGCGAGAGTCAGAGTGCCAGAGCCAGAGCACGAGTGAGAGCCCGAGTCCGAGAGCGAGAGAGTCAGAGCGCCAGCGCGAGAGCACGAGCCAGAGAGCGAGAGTCCCAGTGAGAGCACGAGCAAGAGCCAGAGAGAGTCTGAGCTAAAATGTCTGCAGCTGCCTATATAGCCCTGATTGCGTCATCTGACGCAGTGGGCGTTGCAAACAGTTCTGACCATTCACAGACCCTTACGTAGGCTCTGTGTGCTTTCCATACCATCCCCTGGTTCAAGACTCCTCCCATCTGCCTGAGGCTTTGGATGCATTAAAGCCATTTTGCATAAGAAAGACACTAGCCACCAGCCTCAGGCATGTGGAGGCATTCCAAAAGCTGCTTCCTTCTCCCCATCCCCCAGCTGCAAGCTCTGGGGATTTTTGGACTCCCTTGTTTCTGTAACAGTTGGGGACCTGAAGCCGTGAGCCAGCAGGAGACAACTGTAATTTTAAGTCAGCTCTTGTATGGCATTTCCAAATTTCGCAGATTGGGTGCCACAGTGGTTTAAAATGACTTCCTTGGAACGCCTCCAGAAAGTCAGTCTAGCTCAGGGGTAGGCTAGATATAGGGCAAAAGGGGGAGGTAGGTAAGGGCAGTGCAGAGGAAAGAAAAATAGACTGGAGAGTGAGGTAGAGGTCAAGGGCCCCCGCCTGGAGAAAGAGCCACGTGAGCAGAGGGAAGCCCCTAACATTCAGATGAGCACGAGTGAGGAGATTGTGGCCACTAAACTCTAAATCCACTTATGATAGTGCAAGTTTGTGAGGAGACACTCCCGTGGAAGTTTTGTAATTGAGTTCTCATTCTAGGAAATTTGTCTGGGTTTTCCCTCTCTCTATCCAGGAGGCCCCAGGCGTTTCTCAGAAGTGGGGACAGAATGAATATTCCAGCATTTAACACAAGGTGGCGCCAAACACCCGTGGACGTAATGAGATCCTCCCCTCCAGGTAGGCTCCAGGAGCTGGCAAACGTCCCCTGAAGGAAGCGAGTGGGGCAGGATTGAAAGGAAACAGATCTGCACCCACAGAGTTAGCCGTAATGAAAAATAAGGCACACAAAAAATAAGGGGGGAAATGTTTTAAGAGATGGGGTGGAGTAACACAGATGTTCGGAAAATAGTCTACAGTCCCTTTGTAGAAAGATCTTAGAACTTGGCCATGAAACCCCTGGCAGGACAGGAGCTAGGCAGGTGCACAAAGAGTGCAAGTGGAGCAGCCCGTGAGGAGGCTGATGCTGGTGGTCAGGTGGCCTCGGGGTCGTGGCTTAGGCCAGGAAATGGTGGTGATGGAGGGAAATGCCTTCTGATTGCTGTATTTACATTTACTAGTATTCTTCATTGATACAATGAGCCAATAAGCCCAACATGATTGAACAACAAAACTAAGTAGAAATGCATTCTATTCGTCTTTTTTGAAAATTCTTTGGATTAGAATTTGCTCTTTTTGTGCATCCTTGTGGACTCATGACTTTTCAAATTTATTGTCAAATGAAGTCAGCCAAGATTCTCCTTTTGGATACTCCTTTTGGATTCTCCTTTTGGGGTTTTTGTACACTGGATCCTGGATGTTGACCCTGGCTGGTTTGGCTCAGTGGATTGAGCGTCGCCCTGCGAGCTAAGTGTCGCTGGTTCGATCTTCCAGTCAGGGCACATCAGAGAAGGAAGACTCTGATTCCAAAAAACCTCCGCTGCCTTGCGGCATACCTCTTCAGGGGAAAGGCTAAGGGAGTAAACCCTGACAGAAAATCCGGAGCCGGAGTCCTTAAGGCGGTTTGACGTTGTAGTCAACACCGGCAACTCCTGCGGCACACCTGAAGCCAAGCTGTAGTGACTCCGTCTTTCCCTTGGACCCTTCAGCTGCGAAGAGAGGGGGGGTCTGCTGCATGGGCAACAGCAGACCCTTCATATCACCCTGCCCAGGCTCTGTAGCTTCAGCTTCACTGGAGAGGACACTCCAGCGTCATCGCAAGATGTCGATTCAACACGGGAGGAGACAGATACCGTGTCACTCCCGAGTCGGACTGCACAACCATTCTCGGTGGTGCAGATAGACTCTTAAGAAGCTACACCATCGTCTCTCGAGACGGACGGCTGCCGACAATCCTGGATGTTGTTCCCTGAAAGCAGGACTAAGAAAGCATGGCTTGATCCTGGGGTTGAGCAATAGCAGGGAGTGCAAGACATAGTCAGTCTTCATTGTCATCCAGTTGTATTTACTAATTGTGCCCCTTTTTACTGTTAAAGTGTCCCAGAGGGGAGGAAAGACCTGGAGTGTCAGAACATAGTACTCCAGGAGAGAGGAGGCTGTAACTAGCTACAGAGGAGGCACCCCTCTCCTGTGGGAACTCGTTTAATGTCTGGTATATGTTTGGGCCTCAGTGAATGCATATTGGAGACATGTGAAAACAATAGAATAACCAAGAGAACTTTCTATATACCTATATATGTCAGCAAGAATGGATGGGCACTGGGACTGTGAGAGAGACTCAAGCAGAGGGAAGTCAGGGGTCATTTCTGGGTTCTGAGTTTGGACAGGTGACAGAAGGACAGTGGTCAGGGTGGAGGGGCTGGGAAGAGGGTAGAAGGAGAGGGATAATCAGTGTAGTAGTACAGTCTTTATTTTTGCAAATTGAAAATATGTTTACAGTTGAAGCCAAATATAAAATTAACAAATACTCTTAATGAAAGAGTCAAACAACACAGAAGCATACAAAATGGTACAAAGGAAAGGATCTTCAGCGATCTCATCTTCCTAGAGAGAGCCCATCCTTTGAGTACTTGAAACCCCACCAGGTGCACAGAGGGTTGTAGGTCTCTGTCTTGTAGGGGGAAACACCTGGCTAAGACAGTTAGATCATCTCCACCACTGGGCTAACTAGAAGGGGACCGGGAAGTGGGCATGGAGGCAAACTAGCTCAGAGGCTCCAGAGCTGGGAGGGGTGGGGCCTAAGGGAGACACAGGCTTTGCCCATCAATCCCTTTGTAAGAAACAAGGAAATAGTGACTCCCAAACCTGTAGAAAATCATTAGTAACAAAGGGCAAATGTAATTAGAGGATCTCTGAGAAGGAAGTTGACAGCATTAGCATATTTACAAATCACAAAAGGGGCATCCTGAACGGGGAAAGATAGTCATCACCAGACAAAGGGAAAATAGGAGAAGGTAGTTGACAGTAGTAGCATATTTACAAATCACAAAAGGGGCATTTAGATAATTGCATTAGATTATAACTCTGGAGTAACCAGTAATGGAGAAACAGGAGAGAAGGGGAGGGGAGGGGGAGCTAATCGCATTACTATAAGACCAGTTTTCTTTGTCTACTTGGGGTGCACATTCTCCTGGCTGAGGGTGCACCCGACTCTGCAGACTCGTGAATAAATGCCTCGCTTTGCTGCTCAGGTCCTGTGTCCCGGTTTTTATTGTGAGCATTTCTCACTCATTCACCCCTCAAAAAACTTCCCTCTTCTATTCCGCCTCTGACCCTCTCCTCCACTAGGAGAGGAAGAGAAAGAGGCTTCCAGAGGTAGGCTGTGGGGCTAGGGACACTCTGAGTGACCTGTCTTGAGGAAAAGAGGTCCCCAAAGAGATTTCTTGTGAAGTGAGGCCTCCAGGAAGACCCAAGAGCACTCTGACCCAGTGAGGCTTTAGCCAGCTGCCTCAAGTTAGGGTTCTCACGTGGCCAGAGGCTGCCCCTTTATTCTTCCCATGCCCATCCCTCACCTAAGGTAGCCCACACCTCCTGACCAAAGTCTGTCTTCAGGGACCTCTCAGAACTCAAGGTTTTTAATGTAACTAGTTTGTCTTCCAAACTCCTCTGACTTTAACAGTTGCTCCTAGAACCCTAAAGACCACTATTTTGGAAGAAAGAAACCCAAAAGACTACCCAAGGTGACCCCATATTTATTTTTAATTCTATACTTTAACAACTCTACAGGAAAAAGAAACACAGCAAATATCACACTTATTGACATGCTTCTACATTGTCATCTCATCATGCATGTACATTTCAGCTGCTGTCTTCAATGTGCACACACTATTTACCCTTTATAGTATTTCATGTACCTAGAGCTTTCTTGCATACCCCAGATTCAGTGGGGCTGTGGCCTCCCTCTCAGTCGTTGTAGAGCAGGCTGAGCCATCCACCTCTGCGCAGGCATTTGGCTTAAAGTGAAAACAACACCATTGTACCCATCCATCCTTCCTTTCCTTTTCAAGGCTTCCTCTAGGAAAGCAGGATCTCCAAGCCAGCTGGTGTATAGCGTTTCTGATCACTCCTGTTATACTTTCATATACTGCTCTTCAGAAAAGCTGAACCAGTCACAAGTACAATGCCACCGATTTCCCTACAGCTCTTCCAGTGCTGGAAATACTCATATATATGGTGTAACAGTTGTATAGTTAATCCATGCATTTTAGAGATGAGAAAACTGAGGATCAGAGGGACAAAGTCACTTTCCCTAGGGTCACTCTGCTAGTGGATGGCAAACAGATCCAGTTCTGCAAGCACATATCCTGCCCCCACTCAGCTGTCTGCCAGACTCCTCTGCCTCTGACAGTTGCTCCTAGAAATGGACACAGAAGGCTCTTCTGACTTTTGTCCTTGGAGGAAAACAGAAACACAGCCTTTCCCCCTCACGGCAGCTTTGTCACACAGACCAGGTTGCTCAGCTTCATCTGGGCCCTTCCCCAAGCCTACTTGACCCAGGACCCGAAGAGTTCCTCAGGTGACAGCACGGTCGTGGCACACGCTTCCACCTCTTCCTTCCTGCAGCTGATTAACTTCTGGGGCGAAGTGGTGATTTTCTGAAAAATAATTTCCATGAATATTTATTAGGTGAGTAGAAGTACTAAAGTAGTAGCTGTTGCAAAGACTATCACTGAAATCCCAATTATGTGATTAATTAACTTTCAAGCAACAAAAAAGCCCCAGAACAATTCTAACTCCTAGATCAGGGGCTTCCAACACTGAGATGTCTCCCAGTTCACTGACCAGCAGATCTGTTGGAACCCTGCTTCATCAGTAGTTCTCTCATTGGGACGCTGCCCCACAAAAGCCCAGAATGTAATTCTGGTAAAAAAAAAAAAAAAAAAAAATCTAACATTTTTCTAGCAGAGAACTCTGAAAATAGCGACCTGGTCTGAGATGCTCTATATACAGCACCTAGCAAGGTACCCAGTCCAGAGATGGTGCTTCTGCAACACAAGTCCCTTCCCTACTCATATTTCATGTTCCTGCCATCTTCTCCCAGTGGCCCCATTACGTAGTCCTAACTGGTTGTAGAAATGCAGGTACCAACTTTTCAGAGCATCCCTGCCCCAGCCATTGCTTGCCTGCTCACCTCCACCAGATTCACTAGTTTCTTCTGCAGTAATCTCCCCTGGCCCTCCCCTTCATCACTCCAAAGAGTGGCTCATGAGCACAGATAAACAGGCACAGTGGTTTCCTCCACCTCAGTGCCCAGGAGACATCAGCTTCATAGAGTCGGTTGCCCTTGATCCCTGTTTGTAAAGAGGCAGCTTCAGGGGATCTCACTCTTAAGTGTCCTCGGGCAAATCATAGGAAAGGACAATGTACAAGCAGGGCTCATTGAGTGCAGGTGTGTTTGTGGAACCCACCACCAGTTCACTGCTGCTGGTCCAGTTAGATTCTCAGGACATTGGTTACCTAAATCTGTAGTGGTTATACTTGATGATTTTTTTTAAATTCTGGAGCAGCACTGCCCAATAGAAATATAACGCAATTTAAAATTCTCTAGTAGTACATTTTAAAAAGTAAAAACAGGTAAAATTAAACTTAATAATATATTTTATTTAAAATAAATATTATTTCAACATGTAACTAATACAAAAACATTAATAAAATATTATATATTTTTTAACTGAATCTCCAAAATCCATTGCGTATTTTATATTTACAGCACATCTCAATGAGGTCTAGCCACATTGCAAGTACTTAACAGTCACATAGGGCAAGTGGCTACTGTATTGGAGAGAATAGTTCTAGAAGATTAAAGTAAAATAGTATTACCTCAGAATTTCAGAAGGTGCAAAACTATTGTCCCACAGGTTAGAACAAACTTTCAAGTAAGGTTCTGCTGATATATATATTATTTTGTTTGAATTAACTTTTAATGTTTAAAAATAAGGAGATTTCTCATGAAAGTCTAGATGTTTCACTTGTTTATTATTTAAAACTTGAAGATCTTGCAGCACTGGTTCACATACATCCCCTCTTGGGAGCAACCTGCTGCAACAGAGAAGCAGCTGCCTTCTTGAGCTGGAACATGTTTGCCATGGTCCCCACCATCTAGCCCTACTGAATTACATTCATTGCACTGCACAGTCACTCCTTCCTTCCTTCCTTCCTTCCTACCTTCTTTCCTTCCTTCCTTTCTTTCTTTTTCTTTCTTTTAGCCTAAGTGGGCCCCTGAGGCTCCATTTTCTACAAAGCACACAAAGTCATACTTGGGATGGTCCATTAAAGAATGACTAACTTGGGGCCATCGTTATGCTGGCTACCCATATTACAGGGGAATGTGACAGCAAGAAAAGACAGAATAAAGTGAGCCATGGAAAGGAAAGGGAAACCCGTCAGCACCAAGGCCTCCATACCCATGAAGCAATTATGGATGAAAGACAAGCAAAAGAAATTATAGTTTAAAACAGGGAATATACACTGAGAAGTGTTACTATAATTTTCCTTGCATATATATTTCTGCTTTAGAATGTTACTTTGTGATATCAGCTTGAATGTAAAGACATTCTTTTTAAAAATGTATTTATTGTTTTTTCTATTACAGTTATCCCCTTTTTCCCCTATTGCTCTCCCCACCAGCCCACCCCTTCTCCCCAGTCAATCCCCACCCCATCGTCCATGGCTATGGGTCATTCATACTAGTTCCACAAAGATATTCTTAATGGTATATTTCAGAGGACAACTATCACCAACTGTAACAAAACTATAGACGTAGACATGAAATATTTAATCCAAACAAATAAATTAAATATTTACAAACTCAATAGGGCTTTTAAAAGAGTTGTCAAGGACTTCCACTTGGTAATTTTCTGTGGTTTAATTGGAAAGATGTGTGGATTTTGCAAAGATGGCTGGAAGATTATAACTAAGGCAAATGTTGAAGTGCAGCTAAACTATACTAAAGTCAAGGCTGAGAGAGGGAGAGAAAGCAGTGGTGATAGCTCCAGAATCCACTCAGGATTTAATGAGCACTAGTGATCTACTTCTCACACAGCACTATGGGAAATGTGTATCATCTGAAAATTTTTCCATTTAAAAAACCTAGGGAGAAACAGCCCTGGCCGGTATGACTCAGTTGGTTGGAGCATTGTCCCATAGACTGAAAGGTCATGGGCTCAATTCCCAATCAGGACACGTACCTAGGTTGTGGGTTCTATCCCAGTCAGGACATGTACAAGAAGGCAAGCAATCGATGTCTCTCTCTCTTTCTTTCTCTCTCTCTCATTCTCTCTCTCTCTCTCTCTCTCTCTCTCTCTCTCTCTCTCTCTTCCCGCCCCCACTCTCTCCCTCTCTCTCAAAGCAATGGGGGAAAAAATGTCCTTGAGTGAGGATGATTTGTTAAAAAAGGAAAACCTAGGGAGAAACAGAATAAAAATTAAAAGCCTTATGGAAAGGAATGCATGATGCATGTAGTAACAGACCCTGAAACAATGTAGGAAGGATAAGAATAAAAAAGAAAAAGTTAGTCAAACGTAGTGATATCTATCTTCCATGAGTGAAAGTAGTCCTATCATGGACTTTCCCTGTCTCTGGTCTCATCTAAGTTGCTCAGTTTTGTCCAAAAGCTTTTGTAGGGTGTGGCTCACAATGCATTAGGATGCCTAGTTCTTGTCATTTGAGGACTCTTCTTGTGCATCTGAAATTTAAGGAACTGACGTTTTATGTGGTTCTTTCCCTGGCCCTTTACTCTGTTGCTCACTAACAAGGCACTAGGTCCCTTGACCCTGAGGTAGGGAGGAATCTCTGTTGGGCCAATGAGTGTAGAACCAGAAGAGGGATAATGACAAAGGGTGTCAGAAATGGAATGGCCTGTGGGTAGAGGGTAAGCATGGGCAACAGAGTTGAAAGAAAAACAGTAAAAAGTAACTGCTTGATGGAATCCAGATAAGAAAACCTGGACTTTTCACCATGTCTGGGAAAGAAGAGTTAGTGGACCCACCTGAGCCATAAATGCTCCCCTTCCACTATCATTTTGGATTGATTTAGCCATGCCTCTTTCATTGCAGGGGCCCATTTCTACCTATGGCAGAGGAGCCCCAATCAAACCAATTCTCCTACAGATAGCACCTTCAAAAACTGATCAAATATAAAACTAACTTCCTTGCCATGGTGTAGTAGCTCAATTGGTTAGAGCATTGTCCTGATATGCCAATGTTGTGGGTTCAATCCCCAGTCTGGGAACATACAAGATTCAACCAATGAATGCATAGATAAGTTGAACAAGTAGTCAATGTTTCTATCTGCTATTTATCTATCTATCCCTTCCCGCTCTCTATATAAAATCAATTTTAAATTTGTTTTAAAAAAATAAACTAACTAACTTCCTAAGTCACTGGAAAGCAACCAAAAGTTGACACTTGGAAGAAGGGAATGTCACCAGGTGAGTTTCTCATTTTTTACAGTTCCTAGTCTGAGGGCAGGTCTCTCCTGGTGCCATGAATAATGACAGTTTTACTAGCTTGACGAACCAGAAAATAGATATT
This sequence comes from Furipterus horrens, assembly GCF_987537825.1. Taxonomy (NCBI): domain Eukaryota; kingdom Metazoa; phylum Chordata; class Mammalia; order Chiroptera; family Furipteridae; genus Furipterus; species Furipterus horrens. The sequence continues at coordinate 111,424,502 of NW_028327177.1, forward strand.
AGGTAAAGGAGAAAAGTTAGAAAGTGAGAGGACCAGAGTTAAGAGTTAATGTACTAAACATTCCAATTAAATGACAGATCATTGAAATGAATTCATTTATTTAAAAGGTTAACTATATGCTGCTATAAGAGACACATTTTTAAAATGAGGACACAGATAAATTTAAAGTAAGAATATGGAAAGAAAATAAACCATACAAACAGTAAACAAACCAAAAAAAGGCTATATTAATGTCAGGATAAGGACAACTGCCAGAGATAAAAAGGGACATTTCATGATGATAAAAAGGCCCAATTACTCAGGAAGATGTATCAACTATTAATACGTATACTCCTAAAACAGAGCTTCAAAATACATGAAGAAAAGATTTACATAAAAAAAGAAACAGACACACCCACACTCATACTTAGAAATTTTGTTGTCTCTCTCTCTCAATAACTAATAGAACTATACAAAAAAATACAAACAGTATTGCCCAACATTTTGACCCAATTGATATTTATAAAACACTACCCCACCCACTGCAGAATATACATCCTTTTACGCTTCAGGGATCTTTGAGCCACTCAAGTCATTGCTAGAGGGAATGAGGTTTGCCCTGTCTCCTGTGTTTGATACACCACATTGCCTTCATGTTTAGCAGTAAACCATTTAGTAAATCATTCAGAGTGGGCTGAAGGGGGGACTGATGAAGAGCACACTAGTAAGCATTAAGAAAAGGGGAAAATGAAAGGAGTCGATATTGTGTATATAAAGCCTTAGAATAGTGCCTGGTGCTTAATCCTGCACTAGTCTCGGCTAAAGTTATGACTATCTGGAAGTACTGGAGAGAAAAGAGAGCAGGCTTAGGGTAGCAAGGTAGGGGGTGTCCTGGAGACTGGATCAGGGAGAATCATTCCTCCTGTGTAGGGAGAGCATGGCCCTCACTATCAGGGCCACTCAGCTGTCACAAGAGTGATGCCTTCCAGAGTGATTCCAGGCTGATGCAGAACAGTGGGAACATAGAGCGTGCAGGCAGTTCCAGCTCTCCTTGCTTCTGAGAAGCTGACAGCTAACTCCCTCCAGCTAACTCCCTCCTCCCAGGAGACAGCTGCAAAAAATGTCTCAGGTTTGTTTTTGTTTGTTGTTTTGTTTTGATTTTGTGCTGCTTTGTGTGTTGAGGTCTGGGGAGAGGGGCACAGGAGGCAGCCGGATGGAACAAGGGGGGAACCTGCTTGAGGCCTGCTTGTGCTTCTCCCCAACACTGGCATGGGCACACAGGACCTGCCTCCACCGGAGAGCTTCAGACCTGTGGACCAGCGTCCTTAGGAATACTGTCAGAATCCCGGGCTGGCACGGAGCTGAGAAAACAGATGGGGACCTTAACCTTTGGTGGTTACTAGGCAGGTCCAGATTGTTCCCAGTGCCCAGCCAAAGGCTCCCACATTCACACCCATGCTCTTCACTCTGAGAGCCAATGAGGTTCTTGGCAGTTGAACTGAAAGTGTTGTGTCAGTACAAGTTTCTGGATGCAGCTGCTGTTATAATCCCGGGAAGGGGCCAAGAAGGCTCGGCAGGCCAGTCTGGAAGGGTGAGACTGGGTGTGACTCTGAACTGCCAAGCATCCATGGCTGTGCAACACACCTGCTCTCTTGGCTGTGCCAGATCCTGGAGGCAAGCAGCAGTGGCCTGACTGAGGAAGGCCCCCACTCCCTGGAGAAGGGAGGTCTCTCCCAGCCCCTCTGATTCAAAGTGAAGTCCTGTCATGCTCTTCTGTCCTCCTTGCGCAAATGTTTATCAACCAAGAAACGTGTGCCTGTGCCCAGCTAGAGTCCAGACTACATCTGGTCAGTGTCATGCTGAAAGGAAAAAAGAACACTCTTACCAAGGTGTCGGGCAGCACCACCGCAGGGCAGCAGGAGTACCGGAGCAGCCGGCCCATCTTCCAGATGGCGAGCGGCACAACCACAAGGATCAGCATGAAGCCAACAAAGGCAAACAGGGCCAGCGCCAGGGGGAGGGTCTCTTCTGCAAATGGAAAGATAAGAACAGTCTTAGAAGACACAGGGAACATGAAAGCTCCAATCTCCAATCCGGGGCCTCCCTCATTTTCCTGGTTAAAACCATTTTTCTAGAATCCAGATTAAGGCTTGGTTTCCAGAAAGCCCCAGGGAAGATTAAAATCTTCTTCTTGGGAAAGGGGAGGAGCATCAACTGTTAAGCCCCCAGCTGTGTTGCACCTGGGCCACTGCCAGGAGGAGGACAGAGTGCCAAGCCCCGGGCAAGATGGGGGGGAGGTGCCGAAAAAGAACAGCACAGAATGGAACTGGGCAGTAACTGAAACAAAGTGTGTTTCACAATTTGCTTTTGGCATTCATTAATTTTATGGAGGAAAATACTAAGTTCAGAAAACAGTCACATAATAACTATGATATATCAAGCCCCTCCTGTGGATAAGTGACTTACCCCAGGTCACACAGGTGGGACTGGCTCCAAAGCCTGTGGTCATTCTACTAAGTAAATTAATCAGAAAGTACCAAGTGAGAGCATCTAAAGATGCAGAAGGGGGATGGATTATTTTTCCATCATGCAACTCAAGCAACTCCTGTGGGCCCTCTAGGCTAAACTGTTCACCTGCAGTGTGGGAGGTGGCCCAGCCAGTGAGGCCACAAAGAAGCTGGTGCTCTCACACATGGGGCTGCGGGCACTGTATTTTGTTTCAATGCTTTTGGAAAGTATTTTGGTAGTACACATCAAGAGATACACAAATAAATGTTCACACCCTTTCATCCACTTTTGTGAATAGATTCCAAAATAATAATTCCAAGGAAGGAAACAGTGATATGCATAAAGCAGTTCACAGCAACATCTGGGCTAGAGCATCAGCCTCATAACCAGTCTCCCTCTCTGCCCCAAGTCACATACCTACACCTCCCCCACTGCCAACCATGCTCTATGTATTTTCTTCATTGCACTTACCACCAAAGGAAACTATCTCATTTGTTTACTTGCCTGTAGCCAGTCTCTCCAACTAGAAAGTAAGCTTCCTGAGAGCAGAGAGTTCCCTGCTGTATCCCAGGATACAGCACGTGGCACATAGTCAATGCTCAGTAAATATTCATTTAGTGAATGAATAAATCAATCAACAACCATCATCTTCAAGAGCAAATGGAAATGATCTAAGGCATAGAAATGACCTAAATACCTCCAAATAAGAGATGATTTAATTTATTATGGGACATAAGCATAGTAGGTTAAAAATTCAGCTATTAAAACAGGCATTAGGATACATAAAGCTTATTCACTACAGCATGGTTTGTAGTAGCAAAAGACTGGAAAGCATAAAATATGCCCATTAACAGAGGGACAATTACATGTTTTGACACGTACATACATTGGCTTATTGTGCATCTTCTTTTCCAATGAGGTACATCCATGTGTACTGACATGGACAGATGTTCACAATACACCACTAAGTGAAGATAAGGAAGAAACAGAATGGTAAGCAAAGTACAGACCCATTTGTGCCTCTGAGTATTGGTATCACATAGTAACTAACAGGTTAAATGCCAAACTTGCCAAAGTAAACCTCCTCAGTGGAAAACATGTACCTCTTACTTTATATACTTCTGTTATTTGAATCTTTTAACATGCTTGACTTATATGGTTTCAAAAAGTAGTACAAAATGGCAATCAGAAAATCGGCTTGGGAAATGTGATGGATATTTGAGGAATAGCAGATACAAAGCATATGTGCAATCCAACTGCCACATGTATCTACATGTGGGCAATGATGGAAGGATGACACCCCTTTGGAGAGCAGTTTGGAAACAGCAGTCAAAATTCAAAGGTGTGTGTCTCTGACCAAGCAACTCTACCTCCAGGAATTTATCTTTCAAGTATACCAGCAAAATCATCTGTGTACAAGGTAACTAATTAAAGCATTGCCTGCAAAATATTGGGGCAAAAAACCTAAATGCCCATCAATAGGAAGCTAGTTAAATTAGTTATATATACACAAAGTGGGATACTATGTAGCCATAAAGAAAGATGAGGAAGTTCTATATTGACATGGAAAAATCTATGAGGTAGATAAAGTGAAAAAGACAAGATCCAGACTAGTGCATAGAGTGTGCTACTATTCGTGCTAAAAAAAAAAAATAGAGCTTCCCTGTGTAGCTTATGTTTTTAATAACGTCTGAATGCACTAAATACTCAAAATAATAATTATTATTTTTTTAAAGACTAAAAAGTTATATACAAAAATGTCCCTAGTTGTGTTTGAGTGGCAGAATCGCGAGATGTGGGGTTTTGTTTTGTTTTGTTTCTTTTCCAAGAGTTTTAGACATTGTGGGGATTAAGACCATAAAAATTTTCAAGGGAAAAAAATTAAGTCAAAGAAGAGGAGTCTAGAGAATTTCCAATGGGCTGCCTCCTCATATGGACTGACTGTCAAGCTCCTGGCTGCCTCTCCTGCAACTCCCCCCGATTCACTTGGTAAGCCAGCCTTTCAATATCTGGCCTCAGGTGTAGGGCCCTTTCACTGGAAAGTATTCCAGACAGCTGCTCAAGTGACCCCCACAAAGCCCCAGGGTGGACTCTTGCCTATAGGGGAACTGGAGTGAAGCACACTTTAAGTACAGGAACCCATCCAGACTCAGGAAGCAGGTCAGTGAGAGCAGGGAAAACTGAGAACCAAAGAAACCCAGCAGGCACCCAAGCACCCTTCAGGAGGTACTGTCACCTATGCAGGACTGCAGGGAAAAGACAGGTCATCCTTACCTTGCACCTTAACACATTCTGCCTGGCTGAAGGTGCTGTGCCTCCCGATGACCTTCACGAATGTCTGGGCCTTCACACAGTACACAGCCCCAGGCTCCATGGTTTCCACGTGCACTGGAATGCCGCTGCTCCTCACTATTTTTACATGTTCCTTTAGGAGAGCAGAAAAAGGTTACACACTGAGAGAAGCCAGACAGGACAGGGAAAGAAGAAGCAGGGAAGGAAAGCTGCAGATATTTCCTTTCCAGGCTGCATATAGAATATTCACTCTCATTCATTTTTGTTTATTATGCACCTACTATGTGCCAAGCACCATTGTAGGCACTGCTCTCATGGAGCTTATGTGGGAAAACACAGACAATATGTAAAATTTATCAGGTGGTGGTAAGAAGGTAGTGATAACTATGCACTAAACAGAATGGTTGGAGAAGACCTCTCTGATAGGATAACACGTGGGCAGAGAACTGAAGGTCAGAAATGTGACTGAGCCAGGTTGGGGATAAGTGCATAGGAGCAATGGAACCAGTGGGCAGTGCCTCCTCACATACCCATCCATTCACCTGTCTGTTTATCCATATGTGTATCCTTCCATCTCTACCCACCCCCTGAGGCCCGTGCTTCATGTCTGAACCTGTGGAGTCTTGTTTGGGCCACGCCCAGATGACTCAGGATACATGCTTCTCTCCCAGCTACCAAGGTGGAGAGAGGGCTCCATCCCAAAGAATCTGAGGGAGCCACATGCTCCTTCCTGCCCAGGTCCTGATCTGTCCCCCACACCACTCCATCTGCCTGGGTGGCAATGCCGTGTCCAACCACTGGACCCTGACCCAACAGGAGTAAACACTGGAAACCATTGTTAATGCCCATTCCACATACACATACCACCTTCCAGGGGAAGTTATTCAACCTACCACCCCTGCAGAGTGGGTACTGGGGCATGTGCCCTGCTCCCCAAGACACTGCTGTGAGGTCAGGGGTGTATCCCTGGTCTCAGACGGGTCCATCAGAAGCCAGCTAGCAACCTGCAACCCCTAAGCTTAGCCTGATAAGATAAGCAAGACCAATCAGATTTCCTCTCTTGGGATTTGGGTTTTGCAATACCTGAAGCTAGAAACAGGGATAAAGTGAGGCACAACCACAGGAATGAGTAGGAAAGAGTGCTGAGGAATCAGGGCCTGGGAGTAAGCTGGGGAGAAGGCCCAGAAAGAGTGCAATGGAGAGGACCCATCAGAGGGAAACAAGGACTGCACAGGCCAGGGTCCTTGGGTAAGGAGGCCGCGCTGCAGCCTGGCTCTGGGCCAGCACACTCACAGATTCTGCGAGAGCTCCTACTGCCCCATATTAATCCTTGTGATAAAGTCTACTTTTGTTTGCGCTGACTGTAGTGGACCTTGTCACCATATCAGCTTGCACAGAGCTTCCACAGCTCTGACTGTTCCCTAGTCCCTGCTCAAGCTCCACCTTTTCTGCTGCTGTGGCTGCTCCTGTTTGACCATTCTCTCTGGGAGAGCTGACCTCCCGCCCATCCCAGCATGTAGCAGCCATCCCACAGGGAGGGGCAGCGCCCTGTCTAGGTATTCTGTGTGACCCACTGGCTCCTAATTAGAGAGGGTAATACAGAAGCCAGTTCTTGGCCCTCTGCCCTGACTTCTGCACCCTGCCCAGAGACACACCCTAAAGAGGCTTGTGCCAGCCTCATATGCTTTCAAAATTATCCAGCTGATCCAGAACAACCGGGTCTGCTGCACTAGAACATACCAGGGAGAATCCTAAGACAAGCTGAGGAGGGGAAAGAATGCACTGTAAAGGTATTATGAATCCAACCATGTTAGAGTTTACAGCAAGAAGGCAGCTCCATACTTCCGTAAATCTGGCCTGAGAAGGCTCCCAGCCAAGGCCTGGGTTGGAACCAAGGCACTTTTTTGAAGAGGAGGCTGCTGGGATTGTCAGTCTACACCCATCTCTTCTTGCCCACACTTTGCTCAGGCATGGTCATCCTCGGTTCACCCCAGGCAGTGAGCACTGCAGGGGCAGGATTCTTTCAACCACCTGTCACAGGTCTGTGATTCCTTCCCCAAAGACTGACTCAAAGGCCCAGGCCAGAAGTCTTACCTTAGCACCAGTCTCCCTCCTCCAGTAGACCACGAGGAACTCAAAATAGGGCCCTAGGTCTTCCAGCTTAATAACCAGGTGGAAGCCATCCTTGGTGACCTCCATTCTAGGTGGAGTTAGAATAGCTGTTGGCAAGACAAGAGGAGAATCAAAGCCAGCCCCACGCAGGACTGATTTCTGTTCCAGGAAACCATGACCAAGTCATTGTGGAAACACGCCAGGCTCCTGGGAAGGGAGGCTGCTCGACGCAGCTCCACAGCACGTAGAAGCATGTCCACCACTACTCTCCTGTACTCAGCAGGTTCTCAGTGAATGCTTTCTTAATAATGACAAAGTTTTTTTAAACAGACAAAGATTCCTACAATTCACATTTACTGGCTGCTGATGACTTTCAAACATCAGCAAATCAGCAGCCTATGACTGGCCCATTCTATTCTTAGTCCAAGGATTCTTCATCTCATATCCTTAGTGGGGATGTTGGAAAATCAGAGGGTTTTACAAATTCCAATAACCAACTCTAGAAATTACAGCACAAGCACAAACACTATCTTTCACGTTCTGGATCCCAAACAGATTGTCCAGCAGTCCCTATGGATACTTTCCCATCTGCAGACCGAGAACAGACGGGCCCATGCAGGCAGTCTCTAGTCCCCGGCTAGTGATGATGGATCCATACTTGCGTCTCAGATCCAGACACTGCAGGGCCAGAAGGGCCCCCTGATTGTTGGCACTGGCTTGGGAAGTAGAGTGGAGTGTGTTCTGGGCCAAATCCCCCTGCATTGGGGTCAGTGGACACTCAAAAGAAAGTCATTTCCTGCAGGGAGTTTTCAGAGAGCAAAGCATTTCCTGGCATTTGAAAAGCTGCCTGGATAAGGTACAGGGGGGCTTGGGAAGTCAGGGACCAACTGTGCAAAACATACCCAGTTCAGAGGCTTAAAATGAGCACACAGCACCAATAGTACTACCTCTGAAACACCTCCAGAAAGAAGAGAGATGTCTGACTCCTCCAGTTTTAGGTCAAACATGATTAGAATTGCAGCCTCAAACCTCCATCTCTATTGAGAATAGAATTAGAAAAAATGATCTTAAATCATTTCAATTCAGAGAATATGTTGACAGTGTTTGAGCAGGAACCTCTGTCCTATGCACTCTGCATATTCACTTAATCCATCCAGCAAGCTTAAGAAAGTAAATAATACATCTATTGTACAGATGATATAACTGAGCCCCAGAGAGGTTAAGTGACTTGCCCAAAGTCACACAGTTAGTGGCCAGATTTTGAGCCTGTGTCTTTCCCATGTTTCTAGACTCTGCTGCATGGGGTGTTTAGCCTCCGTACTCATGGATCTCAGTTCTGGCTATTTATGAGAAAAACCTGGGGGAAATTTTAAACTCCCAGGGAACAAGATGCACATACATTGTTTAACTCAGACTCTGGGGATGGGCCCCAGACTTAAGTGGTTCTAAAACTCCCCTGTGACTTGAATGTGCAATTGAGGTTAAGAACCTCTGAACTCAAAAAAGGCTTCCCAGTAAGAATATGAGATATTTTACAGGGCAGCTTTAAAATAAGATTTTTCATATGTTTGGGGAGAAGGCACAGTGGCCTTTTTTAGAGGCAAAGGAACAGACTTAATGCCCTTAAGCGTCACAATTCCATCCCAGCTCTGTAGCTAACTCCACCTGCCCAGGGCTCACACAAGACGGTGTCTTCCTGTTCCTCAGCTCCTCCTACAGCAAAACTTTTTCCTGTTTATAATGGCCTTCTCAAGCCCAAGTTGTTACTGCACAACCCCCCACCCACACAGTCTTATAGGCACTTCCTTATCTTCCTCTGACCCATGCCTTCCTTTCCAACTACAGCTGCCAGCCCCCAGCAATGCTCTTGGCTGCAGCCCCATGCTCCCAGCAGCAAGAGGGAGGTTTTGCTGGGTGGTACCTGAGCACTGTGGGCAGAGGCAGAGCTGTACCACCCTCTAATGCCCCTCAGCATCCCCCAGTGCCTGGAGCTGGAATCCCACTGCTTCTACTACAGCCTCCCAGTGCCTAGGCAGAAAAGCTCACATTCTGCATTAAAATTCCTATTGGTATCATATTCCAATAATCCCATTCTTGCCCCACTTCTTCCTTCTTCTGCTCTCTAGCTCTCAATTTAGGCATGCTTAGAGCAGTAATAATAATACTTAACAATAGCTGAGTGCTGTAACAGGACAGAACGGCACTGAGCATTTACACATTTCATCTTGTGTAGCTTCCACAGTATTCTTTGAGGCAAACTGGAGCCCTTCTTACAGATGAGGAGGCAGGGAGGGACCCAGTTACCAATGGCAGAGCTGGATTTGAAACATCCATCTGACTCTAGAGGGCCAACTTCCCCTTCAAATCTATCTTCACCTTCCTCAGCCCCTTCCAGCTTGGGCTCTCCACTCCCCATCACCACCTCTAAACCCTCTTGATTTCTACCCTATTTCATACACTCCGCAGTAACGTTTGACTCATTCCATTACCGTCCATGCTGCTCCTAACCTTCCTTTATCCTCACAGCAGACAATCTTCTGCCACACCAAGAAAACAAGAGGTCGCCAAGGCCTTTCCCTTGCTTCTCTTGCAGCTGCAGACTGGCCACATTGTCGCCATACCTGTCTCAGAGGAGGATCTGCCTTGCTCCTTCCACCTCCACTCAATCCTCCACCCAGCAGCCCAACCACATCCCCACTGTTCCTTGAGCCCATCTCTCAAGGACCCATTTAGGGGCCTCCTTCAGGCCTATCAGCAGCTCTTCTATTCTCCCATCCAGCCACCTCCTGGTGTTCTTCCCTCCACCTGCTGTTTAAACCCTGAGGTTTCCCAGGATCTTGTCCTGAGTGACCTTTGTTCTTATATCTTGTCCCTGGACAATTGCATCTGCCCCAAAGCCTTTAGCTATTAACTTTGTGCTGTGTGTCTGGCCTTGACCTGTCTGAGCCCCAGGGCCTGATTTCCAGCTGCCAATCAGACATCTTGTCATGATATCTTGTAAGAATCTCTATGTCAAAGAGCCCAAAGTCAGAAGTGTCTCCTATTTCTCAAGACTAGTTGAAGTCTCTTGGGTTCTCTCTCTGCCTTGGATGACATTCTCGCCAACCCCAATTTGAAGGTGGACTCCATCGTTGTCTCTCCCAATGAATGGTCCTCAAGCTCTCTGTCTTAACTCAGCCATGTCTCAAATTTGTCCTCTCTTCCCCATACCTTCCCCCAGACTGGGCTCGGGACCCCCTCCTCACTCTTCTGCTGCCTTGCAGGCTTGACATACTCCAGTTCCCTTTTGCACAGCAGCCAGATTGTTCTGTAAAACAAACCTGGCCTGGTCACCCTCTTTTTCCATGACTTTCCTCTACTGATTTGATCAACTGCATGTCAAAGTCCTTCACCATGTGATCAGCCACTTTCTCACCCACTGGCCATTCAGTCCTTGCTCCTGCTCCTCCCAAGCACACATACCCTTGTCTGTGCTCTGCCATAGCTGGCCACCTATCTGTACTCTTCCCTTACTTCTTTCTCAATCATTTTCCAGGTACCATTGCTATAGAAAGTCATTTATTTCCCAATGACCATAGAAGAGCAACTATTTCTGGTGGCTCTGTTAAAGGTATGAATCATATTGCACGAAGAAAAATTGCTCACACAGGCAACAAGCATGGGGTTAATGAGACACCAGATGGGAGTCACTAGCAGATTTACTGGGGCACTGTCAGGGTAGAAAGAAGCACACCTAGCCCCACTTCCCCACTTCCAGAGCGGCTTCGCAATGTCAGCATTCCCACCACCTGCAGACACTGACAGAGATAGAGAATGACTTTAAAAGCATCTTTCAAAATGAGAAAGAAGACATGTGGGAATCAGTTGGCAGTTTTGTTTTAAATGAACCAGTTAAGGTTGCTTGTGTTCACAATACTCTGGCTTTGCAAGACTAATTTGATGCTAAAAAGAATCCTGAAAAACTCAGAGAACATAGTTCCCGAAGAGGAAGGCTAGTGGCAGTGGGGGAGTACAGAGAGAATTAACTTACTTGAGTTTCGATTAAAGGGGTGCTCCAGGGTGCTCCAGGTTGAGTTCTGTGAGCCTAGGGTGGCCCTGACACGGAGGTTGTACGGCACGGTGGCAGTGACGTCATCAGTAACATCACACTCAGGAACTTCGGTAGGTGAGCACCTACTGCTGGGGATCCAGATATGGCTCGTGTACAGGCTCTCATACTCTCTGGCCAAAGAGAGGAGAGAGGAAGTCACAGTGTTACACCAGCCCCTTGTACCCAGACTCAGTGATGGCTGCAAATAACTCTACCTCATTCACCAGCTTTTCATGGGTCGGCAAAATAAGCATTTGCTTCACACTCCAGTTCCTCCACCCTCCTCCCTGATTAACCATCCATTCTTCCTTACTCCTTTCATGACCAAACAAGGGAAATGTAGACAAAACCGCAATGTGTCCAGGTCTCTCCATCTCCACAGTCACCTCCCCAATCTCAGCTACTGTCATCCATTGCCTTGCTATAGTCTTCCAACTGATATTGCAGTTTCCACTCCTGCCATTGCCCCTGGCTGGTTTAGCTCAGTGGATTGAGCGTCGGCCTGCGAGCTAAGTGTCGCTGGTTCGATCTTCCAGTCAGGGTACATCAGAGAAGGAAAACTCTGACTCCAAAAAACCTCCGCTGCCTTGCGGCATACCTCTTCAGGGGAAAGGCTAAGGGAGTAAACCCCGACAGAAAATCCGGAGCCGGAGTCCCTAAGGCGGTTTGACGTTGTAGTCAACACCGGCAACTCCTGCGGCGCACCTGAACCCAAGCTGTATCGACTCCGTCTTTCCCTTGGACCCTTCAGCTGCGAAGAGAGGGGGGGTCTGCTGCATGGGCAACAGCAGACCCTCCATATCACCCTGCCCAGGCTCTGTAGCTTCAGCGTCATCGCAAGATGTCGATTCAACACGGGAGGAGACAGATACCATGTCACTCCCGAGTCGGACTGCACAGCCATCCTCAGCGGTGCAGATAGACTCTTGAGAAGCTACACCATCGTCTCTCGAGACGGACGGCTGCCGACGACGACTCCTGCCATTCCTCAAACCACTCATCACTCAGTAAATCATGACATTCCTATCCTGAATGGCTTTCAAAACACTGAGAATGGAATCTAAACTCTTCCCCCTGGCCGACACAACTCCCTGGCCTGTCTCTCACTCCATGCGCTATAGTACAGGACATGCCGTTTCCTCCACATTGACCTCCTCACTGAGCTCTTTCTCTTAGATCTCTAACTAGCTGTTCAGTGTGTCTCAAATGCTCTGGCTCTGCTGTTCACATTGGCTGGCTACTCCTGTCCTTCAGATATAGGTTTAAATATCACTCCTCAGACAGGCCTTCCCTGACCACTTAATGAAAAAGAGCCACACAGTCAACTGTCTTTTGTATCAGCCTTTGAGCTTCCCCCCAGCACTGATCACTCTCTGAAGTTTCCTAGAGCAGTGCTTCCCAGTAGAACTTTCTGTGATGATGGAAATGTTCTATATTGGTGTTGTTCAATATGGTAGCCACTACCACGTGTGGCCATTGGGAATGTGAAATGTGACTAGTGTGGATGGGAAGCAGGCATTTTCATTTAATTTAAATAGCTCTCCACACTGGACAGTGCAAATCTAGGTATTTATTTTCTTTACCTTTTTATTGGCTGTCTCCTCCCCTAAATGTTAACTCCCTATATCCAGAAACTTTGTTGACTATATTCTGAGCTTAGAAGAATGTCTACACATGTAGGTACACAGTTTATATTTATTGTTAATGAAATATATTGAGCTCCTTTGTGTTCCTGTTGCTCCTCAATGGCTTCGAGGGCCTGAGTACCTGCAGGGGAGCAGAGCCTGCAGGGCCTCAGGGCCAGCAGAACTTTAGGGTCACAATTTGTTTTGGCTCATAGACAGGAAAACTGAGGTCTCCTTCAACCCCCAAGGATCTGAGTCTCCAGTGACATATCTACCTGAAGTCAGAGTCAAACTCATTTCTTTAGATTTTCTTCAGTATTAGACAATTGATTCACCATTGAAAAAAGCTCCACCATATTTTGGTTCCCAGAGAGGTCACTGTCAAATACATAGGACAATTTCCCTTGCTTCTTCAACTCTCCCAGTGCCAGTGCAGACAGAGGTGGCAGGTCACTGGAGATGATCTATCCCTGAGCTTACAAAGCCTCCTTCGGCTCTGTACCTCCAGCAATAAACTACTGTCTAAGTGAGAAAAACTAAGGGAAAAAAAAACACAAAACAAAAAACTCACCCCTGGTACGCAACAGAATAGTGTATTAGTTCTCCAGGCATGATCACTGGGCTCCACATCAAGAGATGCTTCATGTTGTTTGATTGTACAGAGAGGTTCTGAGGAGCAGGCAGAACAGCAGCTCCATCTAGGATCAAGGCAGATAGACAAGCTGATAGATGGGCTCATTTTGGAGGAATACCACAGCTTTAAATTAGTTTCTAGTGAGACTTCATATGTCTATGAATCAGAAATATCTCTAAAATCATCATACTCCTGTTAATGCTAAATTTTTCTATCACTGTAATTCTGCCTTTGGTGATAAAATGGCATATTAATATTATAATCATAATGGCTAATACTATTGAACATGTACCATGTTCTTACCATATGCTAGATTGTTACATGATTATCTCATTTAATCTTCATGACCATATCAGGAGGTAAGGACTATTATTTTCTCCATTGTACAAATGACAAAACTGAAGCACATTGTTTATAACTCTTAGGTCAGATCAACCTAGATGCTGGCCTTGACTCTGCCACTTACTATGTGATCTTAAGCAAGCTGAATAAACCTGAGCCCTCCATCCTTTCCTGGAACACCCATGCAGACTCCTGCCAGCTCCCCAGCACCTCCCTCTCCTGCTACTGCCATCCAAAGCACATGCCTTCACATCCCCCAACAAGGCTGAATGGGCATCAGCTCCCAGCTGGGAAGTGCAGGCTGGTCTGCTGTGAAGGGAGTCCAGTCCAGATAGGCACCACGCTAGCTCAGAGACTCAGCCCCAGGCACACTGCAGACACCTGAGCCACCCTAGGACACAAGCATCTGCTCGTGCAGGTGTGTGTGGTGTGCGCAAGTACACACACAGCAGGTCTACTGTTTGCACACAGAATGAAAGAGGTCTGTGATGCTCAACATGCATAAGAACTGTGGGTAGCCCTGAGGCTCACCCTGTGCGTTAACCCAAGGTGCAGTCTGGCTTCTCTGTTATGGTCCTTCTCTTTCCAGTTTCAAACGTTTTTCTTTTAATGCTAACACCTGCCTCCCTTTGCTGTTACACTCGCAGTGATAACATCAAGAGCACAGCAGGAGCCCTTGCCTGGGACTTTTCATCTCCAGTGTCTGTCTCCAGATTGGCATCTGTTGTTATCAATCTCTGTGACCACAAGAGGATGGGGGTTGCCAGGGACACCCCACCTAGTTTCCCTGCTTCTCCTCTAATGTAGCACTCTGGTGATGCACCTCCATCCCACCCTCAGCATCCATGCCCTGCCCTGTGAGGAAACACCTGGGGTACCCACAAGGCGGGCTTCCTGTCCTCTCCACCCCTAACCTTAAAATCACCCAAGGGATAAAAAGAAAAGGGCCACCTGCAGTGAGGTGGCACAGAAGGGTGGGGCATGGTCCTTTCTTACATTGTTCCTCTGGTAAAGTAATAAAACATTTTTCTAGTCAATTATGTGGGGAATGTAAAGCTATAATTCATAATTCTCTGAAACGGAAATCTCCAGGGTTGGATGGTTTCACTGGAGAATGCTACCAAAGTTTTTTTTAATTAACACTAATTTTACACAATCTCTTCCATGAAATAGAGATGAAAGAATACTTTACTATTTATTTTATGAAGCCAGTATTACGCTGATGCCAAAAGCAGACAAAGGTAGTAGTATATATTTTAAAAATCAAAACAAAAGAACTATAGACCTATATATCTCATGCACTTAGATGCAAAAATTGTCAACAATATATTAGCAATCTAAATCCAATAATACATAAAAAAGGTTATGCACCATGACCAACTGAGATAATTCCAGGTATGCAAGACTGGTTCAACATTTGAAAATCAATTAATGCAATCCACCATATCAACAAGCTAAAGAAGAAAAATCATACAGTTGTATCAATTGACACATGAAAAGCATTTACAAAACTCAACACCCATTCATGAATTTTAAAAAATCTCTTCAAGCTAAGAACAGCAGAGAGTTATCTGAACTTGATAAAGACATCTACAAAAAAAATCTACAACTAACATCCATCTTACTTAATGGTGAAAGATTAAATAATTTCCATCTTAAAATCAGGAATAAGGCAAGGATTTCCACTCTCATCACTTTTTATCTCCACAGTGCTGTTAAGTTCTAGCAACTGCAATAAAGCAAACAAGGTAAGTAAAAGCATACAGACTGGAACGGAGGTAATAAAACTCTCCTTATTTGCAGATGACATGATATGACTATCTAGAAAATCCTACAGAATCTATTAAGAAAACTTCTAAAACTAGTACGTGAGTTCAGCAAATTCAGCAAATTCACAGAATACAAGAAAAAACATAAACAATTAATTGTATTTCTATATATTAGCAATGAACACTACAGACTAAAAAATAAAAATACAGTCGTCCCTTGATATCAGCAGCAGATTGGTTCCAGGACACCTCCACCCCCTCCTATCCCACGAGTGGATACAAAACTCCTCAGATGTTCAAGTCCTTTAAATTAAATGATGTAGTATTTGCATATAACCTACGCATATCCCCCACTAAATTTTAAATCGTTTCTAGATTACTTATAATACTCATTACATTTACAATGTAAATGGTATATAAATAACTGTTAAACTATATTGTTTAAGGAATATAATAAGAAAAAAAGGCTATACATGTTCAGTACAGAAGCAACCAAATCTTTTTTTCCATTCATTGACTTGAGAGAGAAAGAGAGCAAGAGAGAGAGAGACATATGGACTTGTTGCTTCCCCACATCAATGCACTCATTGGCTGATTCTCGTATGTGCCCAGACTGGGAATCAAACCCAAAACTTTGGTGTATCAGGATGATGCTCTAACCAACTGAGCTACATGGCCAAGACCATTTTCAAATATTTTGATCCATGGTTCACTGAATCTGTGGATGTGAAACCCATAGGTACAGAGAGTCAACTGTACTACTTACAACTACTCAAAAAAAAAAAAAAAAAAGAAAGAAATAGGTGAAAATCTAAGAAAACCTATTTAGGATTTGTCAAGGGGAAACTCCACAATGCTGGTGGAAGATATGAAGAAGATCTAAATAAATGGAGAGAGCTACTGTGTTGTTCATGGATTAGCAAATTCAACATAGTCAGAATGGTAACTCTCCCCAAATTAATACACACGCTTAATACAATTCCTATCAAAAGTTCAGCAAGGTTTTTTGGTTTCTTTTTTTTCTGTAGACATAGACAAACTTTTTCTAAAATTTATAAGAATAGGCAAAGGAATTAGAATAACTGAACCAATTTTGGAAAAGAATAAAGTAGGAGAAATTAATCTACCCAATTTTAACACTTACAGTAGTTAAAATTGTGTGGTATTGGCAAAGCTGTAGATAGATTGATGGAACAGAATAGAGATCTCAGAAATGGAACCACACAAATATGCTCAACTGATTTCTGGCAAAGGTACAAAAGCAGTTCCATGGAGGAAGGACAGATAGCCTTTTCAACTAAATAATGCTAGAGCAAGTGGACATATGGTGGTATTTTCAATAGAGACTTTAACTGAGTGACTGTGACCAGACTATTAAGACTCTGATACTCAGAATCTTAGTTTTGCACATGCAAAACTAGCTAAAAAACATCTTTTGAATAATGCTGCATCCACAACACTAATTTCTCTCTCTCTCAAGACCTCTTAGTTTTCTATTGCTGTTTTAACAAATTATTACAAATTTAACATCTTAAAACAACATAGATTTATTACGTTACAATTCTTTTAAGTCAGCAGCCTGACACTTGTCTTACTAGGCTAAGATCAAGGTATTGATAGTACTGTGTTCCTTCTGGAGGCTCTAAGACAGAATCTGTTTCCTTCCCCTTTTCACTTTCTAGTGGCCGCCTGCCTTCCTTGTTCACGACCCCTTCCTCCAGCTTTAAAGCCAACAATGGCTGGTTGATTTCATTTCATACTTCAAATTTCTCCTGCCTCTTCTTCTATCCTTCCAATCTCTCACTGCACCCAGGAGAAGTTCTCAGCTTTTAAGGACTCATGTGATTATTTTGGGCCCACCCTGATAATCCAAAATAATCTCCCAATCTCAAGGTCCCATAACATTAATCACAGCCTTAAAATCCTTTTTATTTTCCATATGCACATCTTTGAGGGATCATTATTCTGCCCACCATATGGGCCTTGCACTGCAGGGTATATTGGTTCTATAAAATGACACTATGCCCTAAAATAATGTAACTTATTTCAAGAGAATTACCTTGTATATCACCAGAAGAAAAAAAGAGCAAGGCTAACCTAGAACTTGGTCTTAGTGACCAAGCAGGCTGCTGGCATCACTCACTGCCTGAGTACCTAGTGCCCACACCCCAGCTTCAAAAGGTATACAAACAAATTCACACCTCAGAAAATTGATAGATTACTTCGTGATTTTAAAGTATGGTCTCAGGATCAGCAGCATCACATGCCCTAGGAATTTATTAGAAATGCAGGTTCTGAAACTGTACCCTACACCTTATTGAACCAAAATCTGCATTTTAACAAGAGTCTCCAGGTAATTCATATGCGTGTTAAAATTTGAGAAGCACTGATCAAGAGACTATATAGTGGGGTTCTCATCATCCTTGCCTGCTCATTCTTTTTGCTCTCTCTGCATACCTCACAGACCCAGGCTTTCCCCTGATAATCATTAACCACTGAGGCTGCAGCAGACAACAGCCTGGACCTCTTCAGGCTAAAGATAACATCTTGACCTAAATTATGTTACAGCTCCTGAGCCCTAAAGTAGAATGGACCCCTTGGCTACTCTTCAATGAAACCAGACAGATGGACACTGGAGCAGGCCTTAGAGCTCTTTTCCAGACATAAAGAAATGATTTATTACCCTTACCTCACTTCCAACCTATCAGTTCTTACCAGGACTGGAACCCCTAATCTATAGTGTCTTGTGATTTTGCCATATGTAATCTGTAATTTACATGTCACTGGGGAGTTAGGTCTTTAAGAGCACGAGCTCAGCTATAGTCCAGATTGGACAATCATATAATATTAAATTACTTCCTTTCTCCACTGCAAACCCCTGCTTGTTAATTTCTTTTAGCCAGTGTGTGTAGGAAGATGGGTTTCAATAACACATACACCCTTCACTCGGCCTCCCATATGTATATAACCATAATATAATTATGAACATTAAAATAGTTACATTGGTACAATACTATTAATTAAGCTTCAGTATTTATTTGAATTTCACCAGTTTTTCCCCTAATGTTGCCCTCTTTTTGTTTCAGGAATCAATCCAGGATCCTGCAATTAGTTGTCATATCTAGTTTGTCTCTTGCAAACTGATCTCAGTCTTCCCTAGTCTTTCATGACCTTGACATTTTTGAGGAGTACTGGTCAATTGTTTTGTAGAATATTCTTCAGTTTGGGTTTGATGTTTTTGCATGTTGTGATTTGATTGTATATTTCTGGAATGCACTCACAAGAAGTGTATGATGTTAATATGTCTTATTACTAACGATATTAACCTTGATCACTTCATTAAGGCAGTTTCTCCACTGTAAAGCTACCATTTCCCCCTTTATACTTAGTAACTCAAATAGGGGAGATACTTTGACACTATGCAACTATTCTGTTTCTCCTAAACTTCCATCCATTACTTTTTGCATCTGTTGGTGAATATTACCTGCAACAATTATTTGGCTGTTGTTCCAATACTGATTATCCATGTATTAATTGAAACTCTGTAAGGAAGAGCTCTTTATTTCCACCATTTATTTATTGAATTATTCATCTGGATCAGTTTGGACTCATGAAAATTTATTTTAGTCTATTTTTATTTATTTTGTTACTCAAATTGTTCCAGCTTTGGCCATTGGGATGTCTTTCAGATTGACTCCTGTGTCCTTTTGACATACTCCCATAAGTCTTTAAAGACTTAATAGATTTTTAGAATAATTTTATATATACAGAAAAAATTACGCACAGTACACAGAGTTCCTATATACCCTTCACCCAGCTTCTCCTAAATCTAATATCTGATATAGCCATGGTGTATTTGTCAAAACTAAGAAAGCAATGTTGGTATATTACTCCAAACCTTATTTGAATTTTGCCAATTTTTCCACTAATACTCTTTTTCTACTCTAGGATCCAATCCAGGATACTTATTGCATTTAGGCCTCTATCCTTTTTTGAGCACTTCCTTACTTACCAGCAGATGCTCTAGACTTGTGTTTTCTCTGCCCAGTCCTCAAATAGAACACTTCTCTAAGGAATCCTGCCCAAGGAGTTTTGAAAAATTCCAACACCAGGGCAGCACCGGAGATTAATTAAGTCAGAATCTCTGGTTGGCATTTGTAATAGCTTTAAAAGCTTCTCAGATGGCTCCTCAGATATAGCTTCTCAGATATACATTTGAGCCTGAGAAACCACTAATCTAGATCTAACTTCTGGTGGGCAAAGAATAGTTAAAACTGAACAGTGAATCCCCTAATGCCAAATACTTAAATGTATTTCCCAGCAGGCTCTAATGTTCCCTGAAGACAAGGACTCTGTTCTAGCCATCTCTAAACAGCACGTGGCCCAGAACCCGGCACATAGGAGGTGCTCAAAAATGCAAAATGAATGAAAATTAAACAAGTAAACCAAGTCTTGGCTCCGTTAGTGAAAATAGCCTTGGCCTGACTTGTTTTTCTAATCCTTATCCACCTTAATTTAGATTTTTTTGCTGCCCTGAGGTTTATGCTGAACATTTATTTCCTAAAACCTTGAGTTGGTGACAAAGGTTGGCCACTACAAAGCCCTTGGGCAAACTCTCCAGGCAGAAATTTCCCTGAATGATAGGCCATGCTGGCTTCCCACATCGGGGTCTTCTGTCAACGACCCTCATTTGGGACCTCTTCTGCCACCTTTAGTTCTAACAGCTCTTATGGCAAATGCATCAGAAAAGTTAGCACCATCTTCTTTATTCCCTTTACTTCATCCCTCTTCTCCTTTTCTGGCCTACCTCAATGTCTCAGCTTCTTCTGCACAAAATTACAAGGGCACAGGCTCTGGAGACAACCAAACCTAAGTCAAATACCAATTCTCCCACTTACTAGATGTATATACCTAGGCAAATAACTGAACCTCTCAGAGTCTTCGTTTCATAGGGTGTAAAATGGGGATAATATCACCTACCTTGCAGAACTGACGTGAGAAGTTGAGAGAACATTTTTGCTAATCTAAGAGCACAGTGTGTGCTCAGAAATGGCAGCTGTAATTGTCATCATCATTCTTATTATTATTGGTAGAGGGGATCAGTTCCCTAAATCACACAATATTATTCAAAAGGGACAGGTAAGGCAAATCAATTCTACAAAGGAGAGCAAGAACTCTACTCATTGGTCCAGGAATCTAGCGTAACTAACAGAAGTTCATTCAGAATTTGCAGAATTCATCTACACAGTCCAAAGTAAATGGTCAAAACTGCATAAAGGCAAACCAAGGACTGGGACTCCTGGGCAAGATGGCAGCATAGGTACACACAGCTCACCTCCTCTCACAAGCACATCAAAGGTATATATAAACTATAGAACAACCACCACTCAGAACTGTCAGAAATAGAGTTGAATGAATGTCTGATAACTACGGAATTAAAGAAACCACATCCATACAGACTGGTAGGAGGGGCGGAGACGAAGAACAGGCTGGTCCCACACCTACGTGTGGTAGATAAAAACTTGGGAGGGATATCCTGGGAGCAAAGAGTCCCAGCCCCATACCAGGACCCCCAGCCCAGGGTTCCAGTGCCAGGAACATAAGTCCCCATAACTTCTGGCTTCAAAAACCAACAGGGATTGAGTTAGTGGAAGAAACTGCTGAAGCTGGAGTCCCAAGAGTTCCTCTTAAAGAACCAAGACATGGACTTATTCAGACTCACTCTCTCTGAGTTCCAGCACCAGCATAGCAGCTTGAAAGGCACCAGTGGCATACAGAGAGGAACAGAAGTGTCTGACACCAAGGCGGGAGCTGGGGGACAGCTTACTCCCAGACAGAAAGGCAGGCAGAGGCCACTGTCTCTTTTCTGAGACCTTCCCCCACAGAGTCACAGAGCCAGCAGGCTAGTGCCACATCTGAGACTCCATCAAACTAACACTATTGGCCCCACTTTGAAGATCCCCTGAGGCTCTGTCCCACAAAACATACAGCTATTAACAGCGGTTTTTTACCATAAAAATGGCTGGTCCTGGCTCATGCTTCACAAATTCCTAAATCCTTTCAAACAAGCAACAACCAGCCTCAGTGAGCCCCCAGCCCTCATACCTCTTGGTAAGTGGCCCCAGGTCCAGCACTAGCAGCAGCCACCCTAGATTCACAGCTTGGTTTCACCATGGCATCTCCAAGCCCAGTACAAGTAGCAGCCATCTCTGATTGCTTTATAGCTCAGGCAAGGTGGCCTTGAGCAAAACACAGATGAACGCTGACTTTGGCCTACACCACCGGGGAAACCTTAGAGCCTGTGCAGCCAGTGGACAGCTACAGACCACGTCAGAGCACCACCACCCTTCCCCTGTGCAGCTGGTCCTCCATGGAAGGCAGAGGTTGGTGGTCAGTGATCACAGCCAGTTCTTGTAGCTGACTGTCCTGAATAAATCCCTACCATTTAGCTGCCAACAGCAAATAAGGCTCAACTACAAGAGGAGGGTATACTCAGCACCCATGAAGGGCACACCTCAAGTACCCTGCTTGGGTGATAGGGGAGGCTGTGCTACTGGACCCTACAGGACACCTATTACATCAGGCCATACTACCAAGACAGGAAGTCATAGCAGCTCTACCTAATAGGTAGAAACAAACACAGGGAGGCTGCCAAAATGGGCAGACAAAGAAACATGGCCCAAATGAAAGAACAGATCAAAATTGCAGAAAAAGAACTAAACAAAATGGAGATAAGCAATCTTTCAAATACAGAGTTCAAAACACTGGTTATAAGAAGTCCCAAGGAACTTAGCAAAGACCTCAACAGCATAAAAATTCTCTAAGCAGAAACAAAGGAGACACTAATTAAGGTAAAGAACAATTTACAAGGAAACAACAGTGGAGTGGATGAAGCAAATAATCAAGTCAATGATTTGGAACATAGGGAAGCAAAAAACAAGCAATTAGAACGAAAATAAGAAAATTAAATTAAATTAAAAAATGAGGATAGTCTAGCAGCCTTGGGGACAGCTTCAAGCATTCCAACATTCGCATCACAGGAGTGCCAGAAGGAGAAGAGAAAGAGCAAGAAATTGAAAATCTACTTGAAAAAATAATGAAAGAAAACTTCCCTAATCTGGTGAATGAAATAGACATGCAAGTCCAGGAAGCACAGAGAGTCCCAAACAAGATGGATACAAAGAGGTCCACTCCAAGACACATCATAATTAAAATGCCAAAAGTTAAAGAATCTTAAAAGCAACAAGAGAAAAGCAGTTTGTTACCTACAGGGGACTTTCAGTTGACTGTCAGATGATTTCTCAAAATAAACTTTGCAGGCTAGAAGAGACTGGCAAGAAATATTCAAAGTCATGAAAGGGAGGGACCTATAGCCAAGATTGCTCTACCCAGTGAAGATATCATTTAGACTCAAAGGGCAGATGAAGAGCTTCCCAGACAAGAAAAAACTAAAAGAATTCATCATCACCAAATCATTATTATTTGAAATGTTTAAAGGACTTATTTAAGAAAAAGATCAAAACTATGAAAAATAAAATGGCAATAAATACATATCTATCAACAATTGAATCTAAAAAACAAACTAAGCAATCAAGAAGAACAGAGACAGAATCATGGATACGGAGAGCATTTTGATGGTTGCCAGATGGGAGGGGTATGTGGGGGGATGGGTGAAGAGGTGGGGGGGTTAAGAAGTACAAATAGGTAGTTACAAAAGAGCCATGAGGATATAAAGTATAGTATAAGAAATGAAGTTGCCAAAGAACTTATATTTATGACATGACATGAACAATGGTGTGGGGCTTTCCTGAGGGAATGGGGGGGTGCTGGGTGGAGGAGGCAAAGGGCAAAAATTGGGAAAACTGTAATAACATAAGCAATAAAATATTACTTTAAAAAGCTGCATAAAGGCAACCTCTGCTGAAGCAGTTATGTGCTGACACCACTATTTGTTTACCTAACCAACATCTAATAGCTATCATTATAAAAGGACATATTGACACCTTCAAAGTGCTATTGTTTGCATCCTCTCATTTAACCCTTCCCAACCTCAAGGTATGTATTTTGACCCTTTCACAGATGCAGAAACTGAAGTTATATGATATGGTCACTGAGCTAGCAAGGCAAAACACATTTACAGGTCTTCCTGCCTCTGACATCCTTGTGGTCTCTACCATTGTTTTTTTAGTTTGTTTGTTTGTTTTTTGTTTTTTGTTCTGTGTAAGTTCACAGGGTCAGAAGAATACACTCAACTCCAGGTCTGTTTAAAACTTAAGTTATCAGGAAAAAGTTTAAAAGACCAGATTGCCTCACTGAAGAAAATGTCAAATTAAAAAATGCTGATCTTTCTCCCTGGCCAGGTAGCTCAGTTGATTAGAGTGTTGTCCTGATACATAAGGCTGCATGTTCAATCTCTTATTAGAGCACATGTATGAATCAACCAAGGAATCCATAAATAGTTGGAACAGCAGACAGATGTTTCTCTCTCAAATCAATAAATTTAAAAAATTATTTTTAATTTTAAAATGCTGGCCTTTCCCTTCTCATTTGGTCTCATCATCATCTCCTTTTGTCTTCATAGAGGAATGTTTCCCTGGCAACTGGTTTGTCCCACCAATTAATCAATCAATCTACTAACTAACTAATCAGCCAACATTCTTAGCCTATGCTATGGACTATGGGGACAACCAGGAAAGGAGCCCAGGTCCTGCCGTTGGATCAATGCAGGAAACAGAATACACCCAAGCAGAGTAAATAAGGTCAGAGTCAAAAGAGAGGAGTCTGGGAAGGGTCTGTGGGAGGAGGGAGCCATCTGGAATGATGATGGGCTTGGGATGGGGAAAGGAAATGTCTGCTTCTGGTCAGAAATTATGAGGGTGTAATATGTGAACTGTGAAAAAGACAGCCACCTGTGGTCCATATTTGTTTTTAAGTAGTGACAAATAGGATCAGGGCCTGAATATGTTGGATCATGAAACAAACAGCAGATTTGAATACCATGTGCTGAGCAACTGGGAGCTTTGAAGATTTCTGAACTAGGAAGGGGTCATAAATTTAATGTCTAAGCCAGTTGTAAACATTTGCAAATCTCCTTAGCACTGATTTGTTGCCTGGTTTAAACTAACTAGAATAATTACTTCTCAGTGTTAAAAAAGTAAAAATAAAGAAGAGAGAAATTTCTCAAGTCTTCCACTGATAGTACAAAGTACCCAGTACCTTGGAGTATTAAAATTAGAAATTTCTCTTAAATGTGATTTGACATGATGAAACATCAAAGACTACAGAGCTGTGATTTTTGAAACAATAAAGCATGTAGGTACAAGCCTCCAGGAATGAAGCAGAGAAAACTAGGTAATCTTACTGGCAGGGAAAGTGTCCCAAACCAAATATTTTTTTTGAAATAACTATGGAGTTACCTACCTGACTACTACCTTTCTGCAGTGACCAGGAGACATAGCCAATTTTATGTCTTGTCCCTGATATTAAGACTGAAAATTATGTCTTTTTTATTCCTTTCTATTTGGTAGAATCTTTACTCTATTTCTTTTCCCTACAGTTAATATCTCTGATGCACACACAGAGACTGAGATAACTATGCTGCAACTTTTAAAACCAGATAATGAGATAAAGAACGACATGCATGGAGTTCTGCTAACCTTTAGACTATTTGTTTTGATGCTTTCTCTTTTTAGATTGTTCTTGTAGACATTAGGCGAGAGATTTCAAGACAGAACACAGGCTTTCTCTTTTCTTTAGGATGAGGGGATGGATGTATAAGAGGTGGGAAACCTTTTTAAAAACAGGCGTAAGATATTCTATGCCTATATAATGCAACCCCAAACCCTGGGAAAGTATTTTTCACCTTCTTAACCTATATTCGACTCCTAGTCTATTGGCTAGATTCTAATTCATACTTACCTATGAGCAAACATGGAATCAAGGGGTAGAAAAACCACATGATAAGACTTGTTGAGATTTCTTCTAGAATCATCATGAGGGTCTGTGTTTGGCCGACTCAGCTGGACCTGGAACATTGTTTCCTTTCACAATGAAACATCCTGTCCGTCCCAGACATCGTTGCTTTAGAACCCAGATGCTGGAGCTGAGGTCTGAGTTGTTGTGCAGCCTGAATTGTTCCGGAAACAGGAGCGGGCTCAGACAGCTCAGAAGGGGCGGGCTGTGTAGCACCCTCCTTTCTCCCCAAATCCAGATATTGCATCAGGGGGGAGTGGCCTAGGAGAGTTCCAGAGAAAAGGTAACTCTGGGGAGCTTGAAAACCTGCCTGGGGGAAATACCCTGGACAATAAGCTCTGTCCTTGAGGACCCTATTATGTCCCTGGAAACCCCACTGGAATGAGCTGGCAGTACTTGATTATCTTGCTCTCTCATCAAATAGCTGTCCTCTTCCACGTCCTCATCTTGTGAGTTCATTTAAGCTGGGTACTAATTAGCTCTTTTTGTTAATGCATATCCACTTAAAAAAGAAAAAAAAGAAAACCTAACAAAAAGGTTTTAATACCTTTTAAAAAGTCAGGAGGTGAAGAATACTATATAGCTTCATATTCACTGGCATTTGCAAAAAGACAGCTTAGAAGGAGATACAAAAACTAATAAGATTGCTTGCCTTGGGCAGAGGGAGTAGGCCCTGGGAAGATGAAGAAAAATGGGAATTAGACTCTCCTCGATATCTTTGTTCGTTTGTTTTGGGGTTTAAATTTTTTATTTTGGTAGAATACACATAACATAAACTTTACTATCTTAACCACTTTGAAGTATACAGTTCAATGGTATTAAATACATTCACATTGTTGTGTAACCATCACCACCATTCATCCCCATAGCTCTCTTTATCGTGTAAAACTGAAACTCTATGCCCATTAAGCAATAACTCCCCATCCTCCCCTTCCCCTGCAACCACTATTCTACTTTGTCACTATGAACTTTACTTTAAGCACCTCATATAAATAGAATTATAGTGTCTTCCTGTGACTGGCTTACTTCATTTAGCATAATGTCTTCAAGTTTTAACCATGTTGTAGCACATTACAGAATTTCCTTCCTTTTTAAGGCTAAATAATATCCCATTGATGTACGTACCACATTTTGCTCATCCATTCATCCATCATTAAACAGTTGGGTTGCTTCCATGTTTTAGCCATTGTGACTAAGGCTGCTATGAACATGCATGTACAAATATCTCTTCAAGGCCCTACTTTCATTTGTTTTCAGTGCTGTATATTTTTATAGTTTGATTACTGACCCATGTGAATGTATTATTGAAAAATTAACCCTGGCTGGTGTGGCTCAGTGAATTGAGTGCCAGCTTGGGTTGCGGGCCAGGTCCTGAGTTGGGGGGTGTGCAAGAGGCAACCACACATTGATGTTTCTTTCCTGCTCTTTCTCCCTCCCTTCCCTGCTCTCTAAAAATAAATATTTTTAAAAAATTAAAAACAATTTTAAAAATTGGAAGGAAACCTTATGATAGGGTTTGGCCCCCTAAAATGTCAACTTTTTAAGGACTCTAAACACTTTGTAAGTGCAAATGCATTAATGAAAAGAACATGGGTACAACAGATTTTGGTTGCAGTTTAGGAATTTATTTGCAATGTTCCTTTGGGAAAATGAATCATTTATTCATTCAGTATTCACTAAGGACCTACTATGTGCTAGATCCTGGGAATTCAATAGTTCCTGCCCTCAACCAAGAACTTCCCAACTAGTGGAGAAGATGAGAATAATCATAAATCAATATTGAAAAAGGTGACACAAATATTCAAAAGGGAATACGGGAGCATTAAGAAGAAACACCTAACCCAGCATGGGGGATCAGAGAAGGTTTCCTAGAGGAGGGGACTTTTGGGCTGAGTATTAAATGCTAAAAAAATTAGCCAGGTCTGATGTGTTTAGGAAACCACAATAAGTTTGGTGCAACTGAAGAGCAAAGTTTGTGTGGCAAGAAATGGGGTCCAAAGGTGGGTAGAAACAGGATTCCAGAGAGCTTTCAATGCCTTATTGAGGAGTTTAGAGTTTATCCTTATAGAGCAGTGAAGCTTAGAGAGCAATGTAGGTCAAAGAAGGGGTTAAAATCTCAAATCTAATCATGTCATTCCCTGCATTTGAGCTTTAAAAAGTTTATGACTACGACAGAGAGAACAGTAAAAGGGAGCATGCCAGCGGAAGAAGGGCCAGGAGGGAGCTATGTCAGTCAGCTAGGTAAGAGATGTTGTTGACTTCCATGAAGTTTTCCCATGTCTGTAGAGAGAAGTGACTAAATCTAAAAGATGGAGGTAGAACTACTAGCTCCTAAATATTGAGTGAATTGGGAGGGTGGAGGAGGTGGAGGCAAACATGACTTTCAGGTTCTAGGTTTGAGTAACTGGGTGGATGGAAGCACCTCAGGAGAAATGAAAAGAATGGGGTGGGGCCAGGACAGGCAAGGCTGGGGGTGGTACAGAAAATGGTTGCATGTATTCAGCTTGATACATTTGAAACTTAGATACAGGCAGGGGGTCCCCAGTATGTAAAGGATCCTTATCTCAAGTTCATAGGAACCCCTCCCCGCACCTTTAGCATCTCAGTGGTAGCTGAGATCAGGAAGTGTGTGAAATATTCAAGAAGAGTATGTAGATTAAAGAGGGGTGTGAATGTGATTCTGGAGAAGACCCACATTTAAGGACCAGCGTAAGAAAAAATAGGGTGATATGGGGGTTAAAAACAGGTCAGAGAGGGGGTCCTGGAAATGATGAAATGTGGAGTGGTCATCAAGCAGGAGTACAGAAGGGTGAGTCTTTGAGTTAATCATCGAAAAATGTCCCCAATTTGAATCAGAAGCTAGATAGTTGTAGGATGAGGAGTAGATGGGAAAAACAGTACACTTTCAATGTGAAGGGAGAGGAAAGCAATTCCAAGAACCTCATTTTTTCACTTATAAAATAGATACAATGATGTCTTACATAATAATTAAGGGAATTAAAGAATGCCAGCACAGCACATTAGCACAGTGCCAGCAACACAGATCTTCACAAATGCTGTATTAACCATTTGTTATATTAATAACATTAGCATAAGTACATTAGGGATCATTTGCTCTGACTGGCTGGCCCTTTGCGGATTGCCCCTGGATCCACAAAGAAAGGATTCTAGTTGGAGATAACTACTGGAGGGTAGTAGTTAAAGGCATGGGCTCTAGAACCACTGTGTAAGTTGGCATCTAGTTGTGTTTTTTAAGGCAAGTCATTTAAATAGTCTGTTTTAGTGTCCTCATCTATAAATTGGGAGACAGTTATAGTAGTACTTAATTCACAGGGCTGTTGTGAGAATTAAATAAATGGTACACTTAGAACAGGGTCTGGCAAAAGAAATGTACAGTAAATGTTAGCTGTATATCTCTATTACACCATGACCCATGGACATGGACAACGGTGTGGTAATGGCCTGAGGTGGGGGTTTGGGGCTGGGTCGAGGTGGGCAAAGGGGGAAAATGTGGAGACAACTGTAAGCGTGTAAACAATAAAAAAGAAAAGAAAAAAAGAAAGAATACTTGTTGCATGCTCTTCTTGATTACAGCACTGAGAGTCAGTAGCCACATTTGTGCCATGACCTCTGGTCACCAGCTGCTTGTATATTTTGCTCACTGTTCCCCTGGTGTCTGATCCTGTCTCCCCTTGCCTTCCAGTCTGGACACGCCCCAACCTGGAGTGCTTCGTACATGCTGGCCTCAACATCTGCCTCCATCTTACTTCTGTTCTCCTAGTCCTGGCTTCCTGATTCCTCTCTCCTACATGCACTTCTGCCCAGTTTCCACGTTAAAAGCTAACAATAAAAGCCAATGTGTACTGGATATCTACTATGTGCCAGGAATTGTCCTAAAGGCTTTCCATGATTATATGCATTTCCACATTTTATACAACTGACTTGCAAGGTAAGATTTGATTCCCAACTTTTCAGGTGAGGACACAGGGCTCAGAGAAATTGATTTACTATATATGAGAGCTAATCAGGGATGGTAATAGGAATTCCAGCCAAGTTCTGCCTAGTTCCAAGTTCTTTGCATTCACCTTACTGCCTCCCAATTAGCACCAAAGGAGGGTTTACAATGTGTTTGAGGGGACAGGGGAGTAATCCAAGATATTAGCAAAGGCTTTAGAGAATAGACAGACCTAAATATGGAGTTCCAAGGATGCACCCATTTAGATTTGGGTAGGAGAGATGTATTCACAGTTCAGCGCCCAGAACTAGGAGAACAACATGCGCAAGGCCCAAGGATGGAAAAGTTGAAGGGAATACCAACTGAGGAAGAAAAAGAAAAGGAAACAGAAAAATGGGAGAACCTAAGACTCATTTAGCTATGCTATGGGGGAGTGCTGTCCACGAAACCTGGAGGTCTTAAGATAGTTACCTTTCTACCTGAGCATATGTCCCTGTCAAGATGTCCCTGCTCAGCACTGCCATGCTGACTAGGCAGTATAGCCTGGCAATACTTCACAAATCACTACAAGGAAAGTCTCTGTCCTGGGCTCTGCACACCTCAAGGAGCACTGAGGGGTTATGCTATCTGCTTACCACAGCTTTTGAATGACAGTCCCTCTCAGGACAGGCTCATGACAAGGCACTCAGACCATCCACCTCTGAATGGGCCATGCCATTCAGAGGATGAGGACTTCTGGAGGGCTGTGCCTCACCTGCTGGCCTGTGTCCTTGCCTGCAATCCCCAACTATGATCTCATGTGTCTCTTCTGTCTTTGAGGTACTTCTCTTTCTATATCTTCTCATCAGCTAGTTGTGATCTCCAGTTGTTTATGCAACATGCCAGAACCAAACTATCCATTGCCCACACTCAGGTTAATTTCCACTGCCTTCCAGAGTTGAAAGATCACTTTTCTGAAGATGAACTCCTGGAAAAATGAAACTATTTCCTATCATAAGCAGGTAGTCTAGAAATAGATTTTTTTTTCCTATTATAATACTATTTGCCACTTAAATATGTTATATTTAATTGTGGAAGGAAAAGCAAGAAGATACAAGGTTGTTATGAAGGGATAGAGGCGGTGGGGAGGGATAAATAGATTGATGCAAGAAAAATCCCTCTGAGACCCATAGGGCCATAACTAGAAGAGATCAAGGAAAAACACTAGGGCACAAACTTGAAGCAATCACTCCTTGAGTTGTGCAAGTGCAGGCTAAGCCCTGGTGCCCTGGCACAGACTATGTACGCTGTCGTTCACTCCATTCCAATAATGCTTCCTTGCCCTACTTAGCACAGAAGAGTTCCAGGCCCTTTACCAAGATTCCTAAGTATGTCCAGTGTTTTAGAACATCTCATATTTAGTTGTAACCCACTGTTACACAATTACACAGGGTATTTAAGCAGTGGAATTCCATGTCTTAAGATTCTTCTAACTCCTGCTTCCACTGAGTCTACTCAGAATTTCCACACACTGTCAAGCTTCAGTTTTCAGGGTTTTTGTAGCCCTTTTATGCCTCCTCTGAATATACTTGTTTTTCAATTTCCTCCCTAATTTATTGTCTGGCCACCAGTGCAGAGCATTAGGCATTTAACCTCCTTAAATTTAATTCTTTTCCGTAGGGTGTGATCAAATAAATCCCGTAAGTCTGTCAAACTGTCCTTTCCCGTAGTCATAACTGATTTTTTTTTTGTGTGTGAGATATTCCCCAACTCCTCTTCTTAAGATGAAGACTCAGGCTTTATTCAGAATAGCCCTCTGTAGTTAAAATTTCCACATTTAAATAAAACAAATACCATTTTATTCAATTTTAAAATTTGATAATCCAAAATAATGCTCTGTAATAGTGAAGATCTTATAATGAGTTTTCAAATGACTTTGGTTGATTTCTTTTTCACTCAACCAGTGGTTTAATCCTAGTCACCAGTGCTTCTATCATGTGGCGCACACGAAATGCTCAAAGGTCAATTTTACCCAAAGCCTCCTTTGATCATTTTATATAAATTAACACACCAACTCTCACTCTCCAACCCCCTCAGCTTGTTTTATTTTTTTCTTCAGAGCACTTCTCCATTAGGCATTACATCACTAGAAATATAAGTTTTATGACAGATTTTGGACACTGTCTATTTTCATTATCATATTGCTAGGTTAGAAGAGTCTGGCACCTAAGCAATCAAATATTTCAGGTGAGTTGGCTGGATAGTTAAATGCTAGACAAATATCTTGAAAAGCTATTTAAATACATACACTCACACACATATATAACAATTCAAAATATATTTTTTCATCTTGATGCCAAGCAATTAGCATATGCCCTGATGAAATTAACATGTTTTCTGTAACATCCCCCTTTACCTATAATCTAGAAAAATCAAAACGAGTAGTTTGTTTGGCATTACTTGCCCCCCAAAAACATGCTTATTCAAGGATTATTAATTTCTTTCATAAGGGCTCAAAAAATCAACTGAATAACCATTCCTGTGTTTAGCATAATAGACAACACTTCAGTCTCATTCTGGATTCCACTTGTCTCCATAATTTCCCAAAAGCTTTCTGCAAATTTTCTTCATAGTCTAAGATATAAATTATTTGAGCCCAGAGTTATTTAAAGCAACTAAGTATCTTAACAACCTTAGATATTTTCAATGGTCTATTTGTATTTGTTTTCCTGTTTGGAAGTCATTATCATTACATGAAAACATGAAGAAAAATTGAGTACTTTTTGTTTTCTATAGTAATAAATAGAAATAAAATTTGCAACATTACTTCAAAATACTGAGAGCAGCTTTCCTATGAGTTGTAAAAACAGTTTAAGCCCTGGCCAGTGTGGCTCAGTTGGTTAGAGTGTCATCCCATCAGGGCACACACCTAGGTTGCAGGTTCGATCCCTGGTCAGGGCGTGCGCAGGAGGCAACCAATTGATGTTTCTCTCTCTAACTAAAAGGAATGAAAAAATGTCCTTGGGTAAGGATTTAAAAAAAAAAGCTTAAAAAGTAATTTGAGTGGGAACATTTAAAAATTAGCCAGTCTAGTAGGTAAATTAAATGTTTGTGTTAAGCCATTGCAGGCATCAGGCCAATTCTGAAATATTTGATACAACGAAAGTGCTCAGGATGGCAAACATATTCCCCAAACCACATTATGGTTTAAAACATTTACATCTGTGAATGTGGCCAAAAGATAATTGAAAAACTCCTGCTCTTCAAAGCCAATTTAGGTGCTACTCATTAAACAAACAAGTCTCAGCAAACTGTGTATACTTTCAGACCAAAAGAACACATTGTTAGTAAACTAGAAATATATATTTTGCTTCCTTGGTCACTTGGTTTAGGTCATGTCACAGCAAGAAACTAGGATGTGTAGTATGCATAGTATGCTGGCCTGTAAGTATTTAGAAGATGACCGAGTTGCTAAACCAGGAGAACCAGCATATCAAGAGAGTTGTTTTCTATTTTGCCTTGCAATATATACCAAATAATGGTTTCCCCCAGAAGCAGTATTGTGGCATTTTTTAGAGTGCACTGGATGCTGTTAAGAACATAAAATTAGGATGTCATCTATCAAATATATCACATGTCCTTTTAAGGAAGAAGTGACTATAGCCATTTGGAAACAGAAGATCTATGTAAATACAAGGTTACAAAGAACCTCCTTATCTTCTAGCAAAACACTGAAGGGAAAAGTCAAAGCATGCCATAATGCTACATTCTAAACTGATTGATTTGGACCATGCATGGCATTTGAAGTGTTTCTGATAAATGATAGTTTCCAGATTCCAAACCCAACTCTCCATGTTACTGGTAAGACAGAGCAACAGTAACTGCATTTGGAGATGTGAAGTAGGAGTATAAGGGTTGGGGAGAGTTTTTTCACATTGATTTTTTTCTGTGTATATTGGTAAAAATAAGGGGACCATTCATAGGTTCTATAAGATAGTTGCCTTGTGGGAATTCATATCCAGTGTTGTCAGATACTCATTCTTCAGGGAAAATCAGATGTATTTTATGTGATATGCCCAAATTCTCAAATGTTAACAATTACTTTTTTAAAGCACTGCGTGGTAGAACTACTTGGTTGCACCCTGAAGAGGGTACCCTAGCCAAGATGGAGTGGGAGAGGACTGCGAATGTACAGTGTAAATTCAGACTTCTCAATAAGAAAAGGGGCTGGGCTTGCCTAGGAGGAAAAGGTGCCTTTTCTTATTCTCACAAAGGTACCTAGTAGTAGCCTGCTTCTTTGCAATCTCTGGATTAGGTGACAGACTTAGAGCAGGACTTCCAGTCAAGATGGTGGTATAGGTAGACACAGAGCACTTCTTTGCACAACCAGAGAGAATTACAACTAAACCTCAAAACAAATTACACCCAAGCTGTCAGAAAATCAAACTGTATGGAAATTCAACCAAGGACTTAACCCTTTGAGTGCCAATGTCGCTGTGAGCAACACTGACAAATTTTCCCAAGTGTCAGCGTCGCCCCCAGCAACTCTTTTTTCGATGGCTATAAATGTAAATAACAATGGAATAATTCGTATTTTTTGTTCTCTTTTTTTGTACCTCAGGCTATATATTGATATAACATTTTCTCATGTTGATCTAAATTTTGAATTACGCATGGCACTCAAAGGGTTAAAGAAGTCACATTCATCTAGATAGGTAGGAGGGGTGGAGATACAGACACAGGCAGAGAGGCAGGGAGACTCAGTGTGGCTGGAGAGGTGGTAGCAGAATGGGCATGGGTGGTCCCACATTCCTGTGTGGTGGATAAAAATCGGGAGGGATACCTTGGGAATGAGCAATCCCAGCTCCAAGCCAGACGGCACAACCCAGGGTTCCAGCACCAGAAAGATAAATCCCCCTAACTCGAGGCTGAGAAAACCAGTGGGGTTTGGGGCAGTGGAAGAAACTGCAGTATTTTCAGGAGACTGTGCTTAAAAGATCCACATGGTCTTAGACATACGCAAACGTACCCACTCTGGGATTCACCACCAGGGTAACAGCTGGAAGGGCACCAGTCACATATGGGAGGTGGGTGAAGTGACTGGAAACAGAGTGAGTGCACCCAAACTTTCAGAAGCCAGGCAATAGCACCATCCCCATCTCTGACCCGCCCCCCCCTAAAGTGGTGAAGCAGGTTGCCCCACCCTAATGATTACCTATGGCTCCGCCCACACAATTTACAGGTGTCTTTTCTACAATAGGCCTTTTCTACTAGGACAGGGAGTCAAAGCAGCTCTACCTAATACATAGAAACAAACAGGGAGGCTGCCAAATTGAAGAGACAAAGAAATATGGCCCAAATGAAAGAACAGAACAAAACCCCAGAAGAACTAAACAAAATGGAGATAACCAACTTATCAGATGCAGAGTTTAAAACACTGGTGATTAGGATGCTCAAAGAACTTGTTGAGTAACTAACAACGTAAAGGAAGAAATGAAGGTTACACTAAGTAAAATAAAGAAAAATCTACAGAGAACCAACAGTGAAGGGGAGGAAGCTTGGATTCAAACATAAGGAAGAAATAAGCATTCAACGAAAACAGCAAGAAGAAACAAGAATTAAAAAACAAAAAGCAAAAACAAAATGAGGATAGTATAAGAAGCCTCTGGGACATCTCCAAACGTACCAACATTAGAATCATAAGGATGCCAGAAGGAGAAGAGGAAGAGCAAGAAATTGAAAACTTATTTGAAAAAATAATGAAGAAAATTTCCATAATTTGGTGAAGGAAATACATACAAGTCCAGGAAGCACAGAGTCCCAAACAAGCTGGACCCAAAGAGAACCACACAAAGATACATCATAATTAAAATGTCAAAGGTTAAAAATAAAGAGAGAATCATAAAAGCAGAGTTACCTACAGGGGAGTTCCCATAAGACTGTCAGCTGATTTCTCAAAAGAAACTTTGCAGGCTAGAAGGGACTGGCAAGAAGTATTCAAAGTGATGAATGCAAGGCCCTACAAACTAGATTACTCTATCCAGCAAAGCCATCTTTTAGAATGGAAGGGCAAATAGTGTTTCCCAGACAAGATAAAGCTAAAGGAATTCATCATCATGAAGCTATTATTACATGAAATGTTAAAGGGACTTATTTAAGAAAAAGAAGTTCAAAACTATGAACATTAAAATGACAACAAATTCATAAGTATCAACAACTGCTAAAAATACAATTTAGGCAAACAACCGGAATAGGAACAGAAACTTAGGTATGGAGGTCATTCGGAGGGTTATCAGCTAGGAAGAGGAAGGGGGAGAATTGGGGATTAAGAAGCACAATCGGTAGGTACAAAACAGGGGAAATGTTAAGAATAGTACAGGAAATGGAGAAGCCAAAGAACTTACATGCATGACCCATGGACATGAACTAAGAGGAGGTATAATGAGGGGAAGGGGCGTACCAGGTGGAGTAGGGCAAAGGGGTAAAAATTGGGACAACTGTAATTGCATAATCAAAATATATATTTTTAAAAAGAATGACAGCATTAAAGTTGGAGATAACTTATGTGCCATATAAAGGTGACCTTTTAATTCTTTTTGTTACTTATTTTTCAGGTGTTATTCTAACAACCCAAGTTGCTCATCTTGTAAGCCTTTATTCTTCCAGCAGTGTAATGGATTGTACCCTAGCCTTCCTATTCCATTTAGTGCTATATCTGCGACACCGTCATTAATAACGCTAGGTGCCTGTGTGAACTGTGTAGAGTGGAAGATGTGTAGTATGTGAAAGATGTTTTATGAACAACAGATACAGCAACAATAGTGTTTACTGAGTTTATATAAAGCTTTGAAAATCCTTCCTTCTTCCAAGTTTTCACAAGTTATTTGTGGAAGTGGGCTGGGAAGGATTATGTGTGCTATGGGTATTTAAATCGATAGCTAAGCATCTCCTCACAGGTGCACAAAAATTTCTGTTAAAATTGCCCTTCCTAGAACTCTAGTCTAAAAACAAACTGCACAGAGATGGCAGTGTGTCATGATATTGACTGTACCACATTGGGAATAAGGAAATCTGGTTTCTAATATAAGCCCTGTTATGTAGATATTTTCTAAGGTTGTTCTAGTTCTTATAAAAATTGCTTCAACCAAAATTCATGCTTATACGTTTAAAAATTTGATAAAATGTCAAAGTACAAAATTAAGTAGTTACTTGTGAGGTTCCCATCCCATAATAAGAACACAGAGTAGATATTACTGGCACACATGCGCTATCTGGTTACTCTCTAGTTATTATAAATCTAATTATGGCACAGAAACATGCATTCTGCTTCCAGTGCTACTCTATTTATAGCTACTTTCTCAAAATCCTTATTATCAGCTCAATGGGGTTTGCTATAAACAGTTCATGTCTGTGATGCAAAGTATTAATTGGTCCTTTTTTAAAGATAAGATTGGATAACAAAGCAATGAAGAAAAGAAGTCTTCATCAAATGTTCGTTCAAAATAAAAAGATGTTTACTATCTAATCATTTCAAAACCACTTTAACACTTTTTAAAAATTTATAGTCAAGTGGTTTTATAGCAAAAAAAGATAAGCATACATGACTTTTTATTTCCATTAAAGTTATCTACTAATAATCACCTTTAAGGGGAACTGATGTCTAATCACTATAGTGCACACCTGAAACTCATACAAAATACTAAATGTAAACTGTAATTTAAAAAATTAAAAACAAAACAAACAAGGACTGAAAAAGATAAATAAATATAAACTAAAAGGCTTTAAAAGCAGATGTAATGAAGAGAAAAAATTTGTACATTAATGTCTTATATTTGCTGACTACTATTCTTAGTGGGAGAAGCCAGGCCTGCCACCCAGTGGCAACTTTAAATCTTTTAAAATGATTTTAAGATTTAAAGAATTTTAAAAAACACACACACATTTAAAATAAAACAGTAAAAACAAAAACTTCATGAATTGGATGACTTCAATTTTAACATCAGTAGTTCTGGTATATTTAATGTCTGCTTATAACATATGAAGAATAGAAACATTTCATTTGCCTAGGCTGCATTGGGAAAATTTTCAAAATATATGACTTTCAACTATTTACAAGTTTTGTGGCTTTAATATTTTAAATTAAAATACCGAAGGTTGCTTTGCTTAAATTTAAATCTACAGAACAATAGAGGAAAAAGCTGTGACCATAAAATACAATGGTTTTCTTCTGTGACCTGTAGAAGTAGATTCAAGACTCTATAGTAGCCTCTCATCCATACACCCAAACTTCTGCTTGGTAAACAAAAACATAATAGAAGCACTTGCAAAAGTAAGATTTAAAAAATACTTTTCTCTAACCATGAGCACATTCCATCCCTTCCTCAGGCATACATCAATTTTAGTGTCCCAGTCAACAAAACTCAAAGCTGAAGGAAGGAAATTTAAATAGTAGAAATACTATACCTGTTAATTATTGATGTTTTGGGATAGGGGTAGAGAGAGACCAAGTATCTCATTGCCTCCTACTTCCCCAAATCTTGGCCAGTATCCTTTTACACCAGCACAGACATATCTTAATATAAGATGACACTAGGGGAAAAAAATAACACTAGAGCCTCCATTTACATTTTGAAAAACTGCTTTGTTCTCTTGAATAACTAGATGAGAAAGGACCAAAAATAATAATTCTTAGAAATTTAGAGAATTGTGTTTTTAACAGTTGTAAATTAAAATTGTACAAGATATGTTTTCTAAGCTATGTCCTATTTGTTTTGCATTATACAGTGAAGACAATGAATTTTTAAACATGACAGACACAACATACCCAACTGATATTTACAATGGCTTGTGAAAAATACCTAAAAATAATTTCTAATTTTCCATTTATTATTGCTATTTAGTCACAAAAAAAGATTAACACTCTCCAAGAAATTTATTTTAGCATATGCCATATACTGATATAATTTTACATGAAGAGAAACCATTGAGGAAGTGACTAATATGGTGCCCTTACAAAGAAATAAAGGAAAGGCAATAAAAGATTCTTTCATATAAAGACTTTTGATTTGCATCATATTTTCAAAATATAAAACCTTAATATGAGAAGCAAAGAGGAAAAACAGCACAGGGAACAAAACAGAAGACCAAGGAAAAGAAATTGCTTATGCAAATGCTTTGCATATGTAGTATATATGTATGAGCTGAGTTATAATAAAAATACTTATGTATTATAGTCAATTCTCATGTAGAGTTAGAAACAGCAATATCCAATCAAACATGATTGTACTGACATTTTCTCAGTCTTCAATTACATGATGAATTAGAGCTGTGCAGCAGTCACTTCTGGTCACCAATATCATGATAAATGCTTGATAAGATATAATTTTTCTCCTTGTTCACTTGTAAAAATTGGTGCCTTTTTGTAATGTTCTACAAGTTCTTCCATGGTGCTGAATTTACGCTGCCCAATGCAGTAGACAGTCTCTTTTAGTTGGACTTTAAAATGCTTGTTTTTCCCTTGCGCTTTTAGTGACACTGAGAAATCATTTGGCTAAAAAAGAAAAAAATCATGTAGGATAAATACTTGGAAAGATATCTATTAGCATTTATATATTAAACTAATAACAGCTAAAATGTGAACACTTACTAAATAACTAGGCAATATGTTAAATTATTTATGCCTCAAAACAAACCCATTTGAAAGATGAGAAAGGCCGAGAGAAGCTAAATTGTCCAAGATTATTCATTTAGTTAACAGTCAGGATTCAAACCCAGTCAGACTCCAAAGTCTCTTAACTAATATGTTCTACCTAATACCACAGCAAATCCTTTAACATCTGAAGCACATTTAGAAGTGTATCTTCTCTCCAGTCAGACTACTAGAGAAACACAGGAGAAGAGCGAAGACATCCACCCCTTTTCAATTAGTAACTAACAGTTAGCTGTCTTACAGTGTAGCTGAGATAACTCTGAATTCTCAAAGACGAAAGACACAAAAATGAGAAATAATGTAAACTTATGCGAGATCATAAACTTAAAATGCCTACAAGGGACCAAAAAAAAAAAAAAAAAAAAAGTAAGCAAGCGGCAGGGCCGACAGACAGGGAACTACAGTGCTACTCTTCCCTATCATCAGCCACTTGCTCTTCCAGAAGGGTTATTGTTACAGGCCCCCATCTAAAGGAGGCGGCCACTGAACTATGATTGTTGCCTTGTAGGAATAGGTACTCAATATTGACAAGCCTTCCAATTTTAAAAGGGAAGTCTGCTATATAAATTTTAAAAATAAATCCCCCAATATTTAAATACTAACAATATATTCAAATGTTTTAAAAAATGTTGTGCAGCTCCAACAAGACATGCCTAAGACCTCTACTTCAAAAATTCTGCTGCTAAAAACAATGGTATATTTTGGCTAGTATCTAGGCTCAATTAACCACAAGAAAATATACAATATTCTGCAATAAAGCTACTCCCTGAGCTTCCTTAGACTTTTTTTTTAACCTAACACTCTTTTGAATAGTTCCTTTTTATACAGTTACTGCCAAAGTTTCAAACAGTGGGCTTCTTGAAAATATCTCATACTGATGGTGACTTTACCATTCACTCTAAGGTCACTCCCTTCCTCTTTGCCCACTACTTGTCTTGAAAAGCAGGGTCAGGTAAGGCATCTAACAGAAAACAAATCCACTCTTCCCTATCATCAATCACCTGCTCTTCCTGGGGGGTTATGCATGTATAGGCGCTATTTTCTAAACTTCACATCAACAGATTAATTCATCTCTGTATCTCCTCTCTCCTCCCTCCCTCACTCACACACACACGCACTCAACACCACTTAACAGAATTTTCTTTCTTTCAACCTGTTGTATAATCACACACTTTTGTACAACCACATACAAACAAAGCCAATACATACTAATCATGATTTGAAAAGTGGAATCATAGTATCCTTTATCCAGGAAAAATAAAGGTCATTTTTAAGGGAAATTAATATCATCAAATGCTAATATACTATACTATACCTAAGAGTCCATGTAACCTTTCCTTATTAAATTTTTATTGTTTCATAGTTTTACTAGTATTAGAATAAAATTTAACTTTTATCGCAAATGCATTTTAAATACCAAGAATGTTAAAAAAGTTTCTGAGGTACATAAAAGTATATCCCAACTTCCAAACAATTTATGAAGACACTTAAATATCATTTTTTTAATTTAAAAATTTCCTTCATTATATGGATGACAGTGCATCTGATATGCAATTTAAGAAATTTTTCCCAGTTTAGTCTATTGCATTGTTCTACTCTCAGTGAAGAAGCCAATGTTAAATTTTTTCCATTTTTTAGTTTAATGCCAACAGAAAATATTTCAGGAATAAAAAACCAACAGAATTCGTCAAGGCCAAATAATCCAGTGTAGTATCACTGCTTGAGTTATATTTTATTCAAAATAAATAAAGTTCGAAAGAACATTGACTTTAGCTTCAGAACATGTGGGGAAGCCACTTAAACTAATCTCCAATTTTCTATTTATTTTTTTAATACCCAGACCTTTATTTCCATTTACGTTTGAAAACCAACTTACCGAAGACTCACTATCACGAATGAGGAAATCACCTTCGTGCCCTCTTTCATTTAATGCCATTTCTGCTTGATGCCTGGTGACCTTCCCATAATACCAAGGATTGCCAGCAAACTTTCCAGTGAGTGAAGGCCTAATGTAATCACACTGTGGAGGTGATGGTTCCAAACCTGAGGTT
Organism: Furipterus horrens; assembly: GCF_987537825.1. Lineage (NCBI taxonomy): Eukaryota > Metazoa > Chordata > Mammalia > Chiroptera > Furipteridae > Furipterus > Furipterus horrens. Next base: position 111,465,519 of record NW_028327177.1, read on the forward strand.
AATGGATTATTCTGCATAATGGTAACATAGTTTTTTGGCACCAGACCAACCATTCCATTGATCTTCCTGCATTTCCACCACTCAGGGTCATTTTCAGGCTTTTCAATAACATCCATTACATCTCCTTTCTCAAAATTAAGTTCTTCATCATTGGATGAGCTGAATGGGTAAAGAGCTTGTACCACATGCAACACTTGCCCAGTATTTAGGTTATTGACGACTGCTGCTAATTTCTCTGACAGAGAACCCACATGGTCACCCAAAGGACTGTCACCTTCCTCAGTTACATAGTTTGAAGGGAACCAACCAACTTGTCCATTGTAGCTACCCCGCCACCACCCATCACTGCATTTCTCCATGACGATCACCTTTGTCCCTTTTATCAATGATAACTCATCCTCTCTCTCTGCCATGTAGTTAAATTTCACATATGCAGGCATGTTGAGGTCATAGAGACGTTCCCCTAGGTCCACAGAACTATCATCAGCAGGAGATGCAGAATCTGGCACACTGGGTTTTCTTTTCACTTTTCCAATGCCTGTTCAGATTTTGTAAAAAAGAGAATAGTAAGAGAATGTAAAACAATGATAACCTAAAAAAAACCCCAATTTATTCATTGTTCAAAAAAAATCTTCAACTCTAGTTCTTTAAAAGCCTTAAACAGACTCCTTTCTCTTTCTTTTTCTTCCCTCCCTCCCTCCACTCCCTTCCTTCCATCCTCATGACTTATTTCTTATAACTGGAAATGTATACCTTTTGCCCACCCCCCTTTACCAATTCTTTTTTCATAACTAAACACTTAACTGCAGTTTTTATATGATAGTTCACCTTTTCATCTTTATTCTTGTCAAAAGCCCTAAAATAAATGCATAATTATAAGTGTCTTAAATTAACAAATTTTCTCTTAAATGTAAATAAATTATTTCTCTCATATCTACAATCTAAGTAAAAGGTCTACCAAACCCATCTTATTTTTTAATCTAGATTTTATAATTAGCTGAATAGAAATAAACAGTAACAACTTATAACTTGATGTATGCATTATAAAATTGTAGTTATATCTAGATAATACTCTCATTTGCTCTCTTAGTTAAGACCCAGGTTGCTCTATTTATTTCATATGTTTATAAAAATAATATATTATTTTTCACATGTAAGCTCCACAAGGGCAGAGATTTTTATTTAGTTTGTTCATAGATATAACCCCAATTATCTCACAATAAATGCTTAATAATAGATATGAAAAAAATCACCAAATGGTAATATCATCACACATGTATGTTACATCAACTGTAGTCAGATATTTTCACCGCTGCTCATTTGTTTCTATTATTTATTTATTTATTTTTAATCCTCACTTGAAGATATGGTTATTGCTTTTAGAGAGGAAGGGGGAGAGAGACAGAAGAGAAAGAGAAAGAGAGAAAAGAGAAAAGAGAAAAAAAGAGAAACATTGATGTAAGAGAAAAACATCGACTGGTTGCCTCCTGTACATGCCCTGACTGGGGATGGAACTTGAAACTTTTTGGTGCACAGGATGATGCTCTGACCAACAGAGCCACCAAACCAGGGCACCACTACTCATTTCTTAGCACATGATTTTGTGTTCTATTTTTACCAAGAAAACTAAGGCATTCCTAGATAAAATTTCTCAAATACTTTCTGTCTTTCTCAAAACTTTCTCATTACTCTCCTTTTTTTTCACCCAAGTTTCTATCTTTTTAGGTTCTTGATACCATCTTTACTGCCTCCTTTATGACTCTTGGTCATTCTTGTTTCTTTTTTACTTGGTCTCTTCTATTGTCTAAAATCACACTCAGATCACTTCTATAAAATAAAGTTACTTCACCTCTGCTACCCCCTTTAAATTACACCATTATTTAAAAAGCTGGCTTCTGTCCTGGCTGGTGTGGCTCAGTGGATTGAGCAACAGCCTGCAGATGGAAAGGCTGCCAGTTCAATTCCCAGTCAGGGCACATGCCTGCGTTGCGGGCCAGGTCGCCAGCTGAGGGCGTGAAAGAGGCAACTGATTGTTGTTTCTCTTGCACATCGTGTTTCTCTCCCTATCTTTTTCCCTCCTTTCCCCTCTCTAAAAATAAATAAATAAAATATTTTAAAAATAAAGTTATCTTCCCTTTTCCTTCAACTTTTTCACCACTTGCTCTTAACTCACACCAAAACCATGCAATTTAAACCATTCTTATGAAAGTGTGTCATCTCATTGCCAATCAGTACCCTTTAAAGTCCTCAAGTCTTTTCAAACTATGCCGCAACCAAGATCAGATTACTTTCTCCATCATTTTCTCCTTCTTTAATTTCCCGTTTTCCCTATTGACCTGTTTAAATATTCTTGTGTATCTTTGTCTAAGTTCCTCTCAAGTTTGTTATAAAATTGCATTCTATTTGTTTATTTGTCTGTCTCCATAATAAGAGAACGCACTTTCTGAGGGCAGAAAACTAGATTTTATTACCTTTTATCTCCAGTGCTTAGCAGTACCTACACTAATAGTAAGAACAAAGTGAATGTTTGTGGAATGAATAACTGAAATGATTTCTTAGCTGAACATGTTTCCTAAGATGCTGTGGTTTGGACTTCCCCTCTACTTCAAGGAAATCATACACTTTCCATTCTCTGTAACTTCTGCATAGAAGGTTCCAAAGTCTCTTTGTAGCTCTAAGCTCTTTCTGAAATCCAAACACTATAATTCCAACTGTCACTAGACACCTACAAATTGTATCATCAGCATTTCAAATACAAATACCAATGTCCAAATAAAATATCCATAAATCAACTCCCTCCTCCCAATTTCCTTACTTCTGGTTAATGGTGTATCCCCACATAAAGGATTTCTATGGAGTAGAAAACTCTAGTTCTTCACCCTTCTAAAAAAAGTAATTAATGAGCTGGCAAATACTGTCAGAATCAACTTTTTCAGAACTCTAAAATCTAGTAAAAATCTTACTAAAACTAGGGCAAGGCTTAATGTAAAAGGAAAGCTGTGGCATTTTAAGTTGCCTGCCAACCGTCACTTATATTCCAAATCAGCAGTGGCCATGGGAACGACAATCTGCATTCCTAATTGCAGAAGGAGCACCACAGATCAAAGAACTATAAACTGTGGGTTTCAACCTATCTCAGCTACCTGAAGGACGAGCACAATGAATTGCCTTTTTTTCACCTGACCTGGAGCATTCCAGGGCTAGTGTGTCTTTGCTGAAATCACTTAACCGATATAGCAACTTGGGGCAAGGAACAACAATTGGGACAAGGAATAGACACTGAAAACCCTGGGAAGGAAGAGTTTGGGCAAGGATATATGTGAAGTAATAAGGGCTTTTTAAAAGATCCTGTATATGTCAGAGAATCAAGATTGCCACAGATATAGCTGGGGTTGGGCACAGGTTCAGGGAAGGCCCGGGAAGAACCTAAACTTTTACCTTTGGTTGACCTTCACGGTCTAAAGAAGCAGTAAGTGAAGACTAAGAAAGAGTTACAAATGGCCTAAATGATAAAAGAATATTTTTTCTTTTTCTTTTGGTTCCAGATGTTTAAGTAAATTGTCAAAACACTAGCTGACCAATAAGCAAACGGAACAGAAGTCCGTAGCCAAAAGTGACAAAGAATATACACTTAACAAAAATAGTCTAGAAAAGTTATTAAACAAGCAAACAATAACAACCCACAATAAGAAGCAACAATAAACCCTACAGAAGTGGTACAATGTAAAAAACAAAACAAAAAAAAACCTATCAACCAAAAATTCTATATCCATCGAAACTGTCCTTTAAAATTAAAGGAGAAATTAAGACACTCCCAGATAAACAAAAACTGAAGGTGTTTGTTACACTAGACCTGAAATGAAAGGACAATAAACAGTAACTTGAAGAACATGAGGAAATAAATAACAATGATAAAGGTTGCTACATTTGTAAATATAAAAGTCAGTAGTATTACATTTTTGGCTTGTAAATCCTCTTTTTTCCCATATGATTTAATATGCAAATATATAAAACAATAATTTCAAATCTAGGTTAACAGGCACATAATGTATAAAGATGGAACTGTAAAGAAGCAGGGCTTTGAATACTATTAAAGCAAAGTTTGTATTAATTCAAACTTGATTGTTAAAATTTAAACTGTAATCCCCAGAATATAAGGAAAAATTAGAAAATTATACACATAGAAAAATGAGAGCGGGAACAAAATAGTATGTACATCAGAAAAATATAACTTACAAAAGAAGGTAGTAATAAAGAAATTAAGGGGGATCCCTGGCTGGTGTGGTTCAGTGGATTAGATGCCAGCATGTGAACTGAAAGGTGGCTGATTCAATTCCCAGTCAGGGCACATGCCTGGGTTGTGGGGCAGGTCCCCAGTTGGAGGTGTGCGGGTGGTAGCTGATTGAAACTGTTTCTCTCACACATCACTGATGTTTCTCTCCCTTTCTTCCTCTCTTCCCCTCTCTACAAATAAATAAAATCTTTAAATTAAAAAAATATAAATTAAGGGGGGGGAAGTATAAGACACACAGAAAACGAATAGTGAAATAGCAAAAGGCTTTTCTTAACAGTGATTACTTAAATATAAATGAATTAGAATGTTGTATTAAAAGGCAGAATAGATTTAAAATGTAGTACAGTAGTCCCTCACTATATCGCGGTTCAGTTATCGCAGCTTCATTGTATCCAGGGATTTTTTTAAATATTATATTTAATTATTTATCACAGATTTTTCGCTATATCGCAGGATTTTGCAGTACTGTATACATATGTTGTTAAAGTTACGTAGGTTTAAGTGTAGAATATGTTTAAGAACATAAGTAGTGTTTATATAAGTGTGGAAAAGGTTAATAAGGGAGTGGGAAAGGTTAATAAGGGACTGGGAACAGTTTATAAGTGTGTGGGAAGGGTTTATAAAGCCTTAAAATGTATATAAATACTAAAATAAATGTAAGGTTCCTACTTCACGGATTTTCACCTATCATGGGGAGGTCTAGAACGTAATACCTGCGATAATTGAGGGAATACTGTACAAGTTTAGATCCAAAGACGCAAACAAGTTTGAAAGTGAAAGTATGGAAAAGATATTTCATAAAAATAGTAACCAAAAGAGAGCTGGGGTGGTTACACTGATATCAGACAACACAGAAAAAACTTGTTACAGGAGACAAAGAAGGGCATTATATATTGTTAAAAAGAGTCAGTCCATTAAGAAGATGCAACAATTATAAATATATACACACCAACAATAGAGCCCAAAGCCATATAAAGCAAAAACTGACGGAATTGAAGGGAAAAATTGACAGTCCTACAATATAGTTAGACTTCAATAATGTACTGTTACTAATGAATAGAACTATACAAAAGATTAAGGAAATAAGAGGACTTAAACCAACTAGAGCTAACAGACGTATATAGTATACAACAGCAGAATACACATTTTTCTTTAGTGCACATGAAACAGTCTCCAAGATAAAATGTTAGGCCACAAGACAAGTACCAATAAATTTAAAGAGATTGAAATCACATAAAATATCTTCTCTAACCACATGAAATGAAAACAGAAATCAGTAACAGAAAGGAAAATTTTAAAGACCCCCCTCCCCAAATGGAATTATCTTCTGCAGTGCGGGTCCCTTGTAGTATAGGCTTCCCCTGCTAGGTTAGTGTTCTGGGGATCCATCTGTATCAGTGTACCAACTGGCATTTTGTGAGAGGCTGCATTCCATGCTAGTGAATTTTTCTGAAGGCTCTTTCAATGTGTCTTCCCATTTCATGATGTGTGATTTATGAGCGCACCTGCCCACACCATGCTGAGTGTTCAGCAGTTTTTGACCAAAAACAGCATGACCCCTGTGCCCTACCCTCCCCCTATTTACCGGATCTCACTCCAAGAGACTTTTTTGCCCACCTGGATGAAAAAAGTCCTCAAAGGGAAATGTTTTACTGATGTGGAAGAGGTGAAACAAAAAAGGCAGAAGCACTAAAAGGCATCAAAATCGATGGGTTTAAAAAGTGATTTGAGCAGTGGAAAAAACATCTCTGTAGGTGTATTGCATCAAATGGAGAGTACTTGTAAGGTGACTGAAGCTTTAACATGTAAGAATACATACACAATATTTTACAAATAAATTCCATTTTGGGGAATCTTGCACACTCAAAACAACTGAAGAGTCAAAGAAGAAATACAGATGAGATTACAAAATACTTTGAGATAAACGAAAATGAAAATGTAACATACCAAAACCTATAGGCTAGAGCAAAGCAGGGCTCAGAGATAAATTTATAGCTCTAAAAGTTTATATTAAAAAGTAAAATCAATCTCAAATCAACAATCTAACTTCATATCTTGAGGAATTAGAAAAAGACCAAGTGAACAGAAAGGAAGCTAGCAGAAGGAAGAAAATATTCAAGATTAAAGCAGAGATAAACACAAAGACAATATAAAAACAAACAAAAAAATTAATGAAACCAAAAGCTGGTCTTTGAAAGTATCAGCAAAACTGACCAATCTTTAGCCATACTAACAAAAAAAAAAAAGAAAGAACTCAAATTAGTAAAATTAGAAATGAAGTAGAGACATTACTACAGACCTTATGCTATGAACAACTACATACCAATAAATTAGATCACAGAACAAATTTCTAGAAACACACAAACTACAAAACTGACTCAAGAATAGAAAATGTGTAACAAGTAAAAGACTGAAAAAGTAATCAAAAACTTTTAACAAAGAAAAGTCCAGGACCAGATAACTCAACTTGTGACTTCTACTTGAGAATTTCCTCCTCAAACTTTTACAGAAAAGGAGGGAACATCTCCTAACTTATCCCAGGAGGCCTGCATTACCCTAACACTAAAGCCAGGTAAAGACATCACAAGAAAGCTATTGACCAATAACCTCATAAATATAAATATGGTTTTAAAAATCCTCAACCAAATAGATTTTTGTTATTTGTAGTAGTTATGTTTTTTGGAGTCACCATGAATAACTGAATATGCAAATAAATATTGAACCATTACTTCTGGGAAAAATACAGGCTTAGGTCCTCTAAGCCTCTGTTCAAAATATTTCTGTCAAACAATCATAAAACTTGTTTTATATGTGTTTCTCTTTAAAGATACTTTAATATAAATTGTCAATTCATTAACACTGAACTCATGGCCACCATCACAATAACTCATGCCAGAATAAAGTTTACCTAATGTGTTATTTTTTCCGTAAGGCAAATCAGTTTTTGTTTTTTGTTTTTTTAGGTTAATAACATTATACAACACTTCCGCATTATGCTTGGGGCCATTTTAAACACCAAAATCATCCCAACAAAGGACAAAAATGCAGAAAACATGACACTAAATAAGCAGACTGTGAGAATACTTATTTATAGTATAAAAGCTGAAACAAGAAGGCAGAATATCACCTTGTTCAACCTTAACTGGCAACATGTGCATCAGGCAACTCAAAAATTTTGCCACTCTACTCATGTCCCCTAAAAGCATCATGAGTATCAATCTGGGACTTCCGGATTAATTGTATCAAGTAGGCAAATTCACAAATATGATGGACTCTGCAAAAAATAAGAATTATCTATACTAGCAAACTGAATATAGCAGCATATTAACCCAATTATACATCATGAGCAAGTGAGATTTGTCTGGAAAAAAGTAAGGGAGGTTCAGCAAATGAAAATCAATCTTATATATGACATTAACAGAATAAAGGGGGATAAAATCTCTTGTGATTATCACAATTGATGCAGAAAAAAACACTGGACAAAAATCTAACACCTTTTCATAATAAAAAGAGCCAGCAAATTAGAAATAGAAGGACATTTCCTTAAAGGGCATATATGAAAAACCCACTGTTAACATTACACAGAATAGTGAAAAGCCTGAAATCTTCCCCTCTAAGATCAGGAACAGGACACAGATGCCCTCTTTCACCATTTCTATTCAACACTGTACTTGAGGTAATAGCCAGAGCAATTAGGGAAGAAAAAGAAAAGATATCCAAACAGAAAAGAAAGAAGTAAAATAATCTTTATTCACAAATGACATGATCTTATATACAGAAAATCCTAAAGAATCCACAAAAAATTCAAACTAACAAATGAACTTAGCAAAGCTGCAAGGTTCAAAATCAATACACAAAAATCAGTTGTACATCTATACTCCAGTTATGAACAATCTGAGAGAAAATTAAGAAAATTATTCCATTTATAATAGCACTAAGAAGAATAAAATACATATGAATACATTTAATCAGAGGTACAAGACTTGTACACTGAACACTACAAAATACTGCTAAAAGAAATTAAAGACATAAATAAATGGAAAGACATTCTGTGTTTATTACAGATTTAAAGACAATATTTTTAGATGGCAATGCTATCCCTAAGTGATCCACACATTCAATGCAATCCTTAAAGTTCCAACACTCCCTTTAGGCAGAAATGAAAATGGTGATCCTAAAATTTATATGGAATTGCAAGGGACCCAAAATAGCCGAAACAATCTTAAAAAACAGAAATTAAGTTGGAGGACTCACACTTGTCAATTTCAAATCTTACTACAAAGCCACAGTAATCAAAACAGTGTGGTACTAGCATAAAAGGACATATAAACCAATGGAATAGAATTGTGAGTCCTGAAATACACCTGTACATATACAGTCAACTGATTTTCAACAAGGAGGCAAACACCATTTAATGGAAAGTACAATAATCTTTTCACCAAGTAGTGCTGGGACAACTGGATATCCACATGCAAAAGAATGAAGTTGGACTCCTACTTCACCACACATACAAAACTTAACTCAAAATGGATCAATGACACAAATATAATAGTTAAAACTTTAAAACTCTCACAAGAAAACAGAGTAAAGTCTTCATGAGCTTGGATATAGCAATGAATTCTTAAGACTTGACACCAAAAGCATAAAGATAAATTGTACTTCATTAAAATAAAAACCAGTTGTGCAAAGAACACTATTAAGAAGTGAAAAGACAACCTACAGAATTGGGAAAGAATATTTGCAAATTATATTCTGATAAGGATATATATTCAGGACATATAAAGAACTCTTAGAACCCAACAACAAAAAAGAAAAAGATCCTATTTCAAAATATGGGCAAAGGACTTGAATAAATATTTCTCCAATGAATATACACAAATGTCCCAAGAGTACATGAAAAGATGTTCAATATCATTAGCCATTAGGAAAATGCAAACCAAAACCACAATGAAATAACACTTCACACATAATTGATAGCAATAATAAAACCAAACCAAACCAAATCAAATAAAAGGAAAATAACAAGTGTTGATGAGGATATGGAGAAACTGGAACCCCTCTTACTCTGCTGGTCAAAATGTAAAATGGTGCAACTGTTGTGAAAAACAGTTTGATGGTTACTCAAAATGTTAAACACAAAATTACTGTATGATGCAGTAATTCCACTCCAGGTGTATACCAAAAGAACTAAAAAAGGTATTCAAACAAATATTTGCACACAAATTTTCAGTTTCACTATTCACAATAACCAAAAAGTGGAAACAACCTAAAAGTCCATCAATAAGCGAATGGATAAACAAAGTGGTATATTCATATAACGCAACATTATTTGACCATAAAAGGGATGAAGTAGTGATACATGCTACAACATGGATTCATCTCAAAAACAGTATGGTAAGTTAAAGAAACAGACACAAAAGGCTGCATATTATATAAAGGTCACATTTATATGAAAGAGCCAGAACAGGTAAAGTCATACTGACTGAAAGCAGATTAGTGGTTGCTAGGAGCTGAAGAAAGGGGTAATAGGAAGTGACTACTTCATAAGGATGGGTTTCTTTTTGGGATGATGAAAATGGTTTGCAATTAGATGTGATGTTTGCACACCACTGGTAATGTACTAAATACCATTAAATTTATACCTTCAAATGGTTAATTCTGTTATATAAATTTTATCTCATATAATTTTTTTCTTAAAAGATTCCCACTTCAAAATCTAGAAAACAAAATAAATAAGCAAAACAGAAACAGACTCATGGATACCGAAAACATTTTGATGGTTGCCAGATGGGAGAAAGGTTGGGGAGAATGGGTGAAAAATGTGAAGGGATTTAGAAGTACTGACTTGTAGTTACAGAAAATCACAGAGATGTCAAATACAGCACCGGGAATATAATCAATAATATTGTAATAACTATGTATGGTGTTAGATGGGCACTAGATTTATGGAGGTGATCACTTTGTAAGTTATATTAATGTCTAATCATGGGTTGTACACCTGAAACTAATATAATATTGTACATCAACTGTAATTTAAAAAGAAAAAAAGAAAAAAAAAAGAAGATCCCCACATCAAATCCTTAATATATTGCATACGGGTGGTGAGAATTCTCATTATTTCTAAAAGGCATTTAAATACCCTGGTATGCAATGTGTTAAGAGTCATCAGGTCTTTTCTGCCAACATTTTCCATTCTCACTACTCATGCGCTAGCTAGTACAGGCCTATTATGATGTGCTTAAGCCTTCACCACCCTCAAAACTAGTTTCTTACTAATCCAATCTGTCCTGTTTCAAGGTATCCAGTCTAATCTCCTTATAAAATACACCTGCAATCACATGATGCTATTGCTCAAGAGCCAGCACTGGCTCTTCATTGCCTCTCAAATTAAGAGAAATATTCTGTTTAGAATGTACAGCCCTCTCTAGAATGTCCTTGGCCTTCTTTTCCAGGCTTACGGCATAGACTACTAAAACAGCACAGACCTTGAATCAGCCCTTGGGTTCAAATTCCAGATATACCACTTGTTAACTGGAAGCTTGAGCAAGCTATATTTCTAAGCTTAGAAATGGAGAAAACACGACTTACTATGACAATGTTGTGAAACTGAATAAAATAATGTAACATCAGAGTACAGGTTATATAAAAGCATCTTTTTCTAATGCCCTAAACTGGAACGACCCTAAATTTTAATAAAATGGGCCCTTAAATCAATCTCCTGAATAGATACTTCCACTTTCATGACTTATGTTTACCTCGTTTGCTAGTTTCTTCCCCAAACCTTATCAGAACTCTACCTCTTATAAATCCATCCATTCAAGAAGTACCACTTCAAATAACAACTTTATCATTTTATCCATCTTCCCAATCCATGTTTCTCAACATCCTTCATTTCTCACTCTCAGTGTTACGTACACTCTCCTTTTTTAAGCACCTTGACATCTTGTACTTCTGAAGTCCTTGTATGATATTATTTCCTGTGTTTGTTTTTTAAGCCCCTCTACAAGAGCATAAGCTTCTGGAGAAGAGCATTCTGTCTCACTGATCTTTTTCATTTCCTATACTTGACAACTATGTACATAGCAGATGTTCAATAGATGTTTGTTAAGCTGATTAAAACTGAATACTGATAAAAGAAAGCAGAAAACTTTAAACATGAAAATAAAGGCTAGTACCAAAATAATTTTTTCTAATTAGATTCACTGAGGTGACATTGGTTAATAAGATTACATAGGTTTCAAGAGTACATTTCTATGATTCACGATCTGTATATTGCATTGTGTGTCCACTTAAAAATATTGATTAAGATAATATCTAAGACTAATTATATATTGCACTGCCAGAAAAAGAATGAAGAATTTTTGGACAGACCCAACAATTAAAGTCCCAAGTGGGGAAACACCAAAAAGAACCTATTTTAATCTTAGAGGCAAGAAATATTCCAGGGAAAGAACATAAACAGCATTTTTATTTTCTATGCAACAAAAAGCCTTCTGTGATCTCCTTGTAAGTATGTCTTCACTCCCAAAACTGTTCAACTAATGCTACAGCCATACAAGTTCCTCAATTACCAAAAAACTCCACTGTATTTTAAGGGTATGAGCCTTTGCACATGGTGTTTTGCCCTAAAGCACTCGCCATCCTCATTCAAGACTCAATCATGGTATCTTCTCACTAAAGATTTCCCTAGCTCTCCCCAAAACAGAGGTAATATATTCCCACTCTATGCCACTACTCTTCATAAATATTTTTACTATAATTCTCAACACTCACTATACCAGCATTTTCTTCCTTGAGATCAAACACCATGTTTTAAATCACCTATTTCCAGCGCCTGATTTACATTAAGTGTTCTGTTACCATTCATCATGTAAATGACAGACAAATGCAAGCATAATTGATAACTTGCTTTTTTATCCAACTTTTACAATTCCTTTGGAAGAGTCTGTTTATTGCCCTTTGTTTCTATTGTTAAAAATAGTCTTCCCAATCTTCTAGCAACGAGAACAGATGTGAAAGTACTATATAAAAATATATAAAGTATTAGTACCTCTTAAGTTCTAAATTATCTCATAATCAACAACAATTAGATCACTATACAAGCAGACTCCCTCAGGTATTTTTTTCTAAGTTCTCCCCAACTTCAGTTAGTTCACCACAATCCTCCTAATCTCAATTAGTCCCTTCTGCATTAACTCTTTCTAATCCATTGCTTATCTGACTCTAATCTTTCTCTAGGGTGCAAAACAGACCCTAGTTCAAATTTTTGTCCTGCTACTTTACTAGTTAATTTTATCTTGATCCAGTAATTTAATCTTCTTTAAACTCTAGTTTTCTTGCTTGTGAAATTATGGTATGTATTAAGTACCTACCTCATAAAATTTTTGTAAAGAATTTTTAAAAATTTAAAAACTCAGCACAGTGCATGGCACATAGCAAGCAATGGTAGTTATTACTTTTCTACCTCCTGGTGCTAGCATTTACATTTACAAAATACTTAAACCTTTATTATAACATTATATTGCTGGACATGGCTGGGAAGGGAAATGCTCAGGCCTTAAACACTGAGGACATGCACAACTCTGAGGCATTCATTTTTATTGTTTATTATTTTTTAAAAACCTGAAAGTGTTAGTATACCTTCCAATTTTTCCCTTACTCACCACTGGTCTAACTTCTCTCTTCCTATAGTACTGTGTCTTGATCAAAACAATATATTGCTAACTCCTCAAAAGTTTTTAAGAATTTGGTTAAGCACTATGAATATTCCATCTTCACATGAGAGCTGTCCTCTTCCTACGGTAAATCTTTGTACCTATAACTATTCCCTTACGTAACCTGGTATTTAAATCCTTGACATACTGGATGCCAGGATTTGGAAGCACCTGAGTTTCTCAATACCATTGTGAAAATATGTCTACCCAAAGTAGATAAACTAAGCCATGTTTTATTTGGCCAGTACACACATAAAGAAGCTACTGTATCCTTTCACTTGAGTACCTCATAAATTTGAATCAATGCCATTATTAACCATATTGAGACCTTTTAGCACCTGCACTATCATAGCAGCTCTTACTAATAAAGTCTTTTATCTTTTACTCATGGTAAACTGCTGCCAAGCCAGATTCTCAGCAAACTTCTCAATTTCTTTTAAAAACGTAACATGTAATTTTACGTTAATGTCTGTTCCTACTCACTTTGTTTATTTCTATGGCAGTTTTTAGCTTTCAAATATTATTTCTGAACCCAATGTATTTCTCATTCTTCCAGCTTTACTTCTTTATGTTAAGCATATTATTTTCCCTCCAGCTAAATCACTGAGTAAATAAATGTTCAATAGAATGAGGCCAAAGAAAGTATTCTTCTTTCTTTAGGGAACTATAATTCTGTTATGCTTGTATGTACTTCTTCAAAACCAGTCTGTCCCTCATGGATTATCCTCTTGATTTCTATGGCATATGTGAGACTGATCAGTTGTTTACCAGAACTATAAGACTTCTAGAGTTCAAAGGGACTTTCCAGGATCACAGTCTTGCCCAATTCTCTCATTTACAAACAAGGAATCAGGTAAAGTTTAGTAACACACCCTTGGCCACGTGACTAATAAGTGGTATATCTGGAAGCAGACTAAAGAATCTAAAATACAAATATATGATGTTCTTTTCATTACAGTTTTTAATTTTTATATTATCTGTTCATTTTTATCTACATGAAATGAGAGAATAATTGTTTTCATTATTCTTTTATCTAAAATATATATGCACTTTTTGTTGCCAAGGGTATTATCTCTATCACACAAGGAGTACACACACTATTTCCTCAGCTTTTTAAGTCCATTCAGGGAATAGGTGGGTGAATAGCTTGTCTCTACTCTGACAAGCTGAAAAGCAAAATAAATATGAATTTTGGCTTGCTGCAAGTAGTGAGGAAAGAATATTTTGGTTATAAATCTGGAATTTTGACCCTGAGCCTACAAATATATTTAGGATTAACTATCAACTTTCTAAGACTCAACAAGAGAGAATGATAGTTTTATTATTATATCAATGGTATACACTGAATTATTGTATAAATGATATATGCTTTTTATACTAATTCTGGTTGATTTATAGTCAACCTCACCTACCAAACTTAGATATGAAATCTTATGTATTATTAATAACCACCACCATCTACCTCCCCACCAGAATGTAAATTCTCAGAGTATTAGTTTTCTATTCTTGGATTTTTGCCTACCTTGCAATAGGCTCTCAATAAAAATATGCTGATAAACAAATAAGTTAATGAATAGACTCTTTAAAAAGACCACTAACCAAAAAAGCAAATCTAAAAATGTTTATAATGTCCCAAAATGTAAACAGAAGAGATATATTCCAGAAAGATTCACTTGGCTACTAAAGCTAACTAAGTAAACAAGGAGTCTTAATATTACAATTCCAACATTATTTTTCAATAAAGTGCTTGTTCCTTTTTCTGAAATTTCAGCAGGTTATTCTCTGTTTCCTTAGACTCATACATATGAGACTTCTACAACAATTCCTCTGTTCATTTTTCTAGAAATATCAAGCAAATGTTCAGAGACCAAATCAACTTCACTGTCGTAAGATCATAAAAAGGCCATTAGCAGATAGAAAGATGAGGCTCTTGTGAATATTAGTATTACTAGATGACCTGAACTCAAAAACAAGCCAAAGAATTTATTATTTTCTTTCGCTGTTTACCTTTTCTTTGCATGCAGTTTCTCTCAGAACTCATTTCAAACTATCAAATTTCACATTTACCAAAACAGCGATTTCTAGCAATCCAACATTGATTATACCACATTTTCTTTATTAGTGCATTTATTAAATATCTTCTACATTTTTCCTCTAAAATCTAAGTTAAAAGTACTAAAACAATACCATGTTAATTCAAATGTTAAGAATCATGTTAAAATCATGTTGAGAATAAAGGAACTTGCTCACCTAATCCTTTTTCCTTGTGTTTTTAATATTTTTACAATGTATTTAATTCACTTCAAATGTCTATGCCAACTTCAAAGTTACTGAATTAGAACTACATCGAACTGAAACTATTTATTTATATCCTTTTTCTATTTGTTATTAAAGAGATACTAAACATTTTCAAACTACTTTACTTACCAAGTCATAACTAGTAATAGTATTATTTGATGTATCACCAATCGTTTAGCTTATGCTTCATAAACAACATAAAGCACCAGCCTATATAAACCCCACCAGGTTCTCACCATATAGTTTTTCTTTAAATTATGAAAGTGAAAAATCTAACTTGAAAATTACAAGAAAACTATAAATCTAATAAACAAATTAACTTACTGAAAAAATCTTTAAAGACGTTTAACCAATCCATTTTGAATAAAATTTCTGTGTTTTCTTTTGTCAGTTTGTTGCAGTCCAGGAAAATTTTCAGTGAGCTTCCTGGTCTGGTCTGCAACATTGAAACTCCCCACACCCAATCCATGTGACTTGGCCCACAACCAGGCATCAGAAAGTTTTTCTGAGGCTGCTGCTCTCTTTCCAAAACTTCCCCTCCACTCCACCCCTGAACTAGACCAGAACCTGTAAAACAAGTATATCATGATGGCCACAAATGCGACCTTATTATTCATTCTTAGTTTGGAAGAAGCTTTAAGTCATATATATTTTCAACAACTGAAAATATATTCACATATTCATTTTCCTTTGTTTTCTTTTAACTTGCAAATAATGTCTCCATCAGCACAATCACTGTGAAATAAATCCATTAATTATATGGGACACTTAAGTAATCAAAATGGCGTTAAGAAATTCTGAGAAAGAAGAGGCTGTATGATGTAAAAGCTGGATTTATATCACTATACAAGCTAACTACAGATCACTAACTTAAAACAAAAAATGTATCTAATTGGGCTTTAAAATTTGTATGCAGTAATATCTAAAACTGGGATATTTTTCCTCTTTGCTTTGTGGCATTAGTTTTTTCACTATCTTTTGTTAATTACTGTCACCTTTGCTTTATTCCCGGGATACCAGTATTCTTTTAAAAGGAACAAAAATGTCTAGATGTGTTCTTAGTTTTTTCTGTGCCTTCATCACTGTAAGGCATACTTTCTTCACAAAAGTTACCTTAATTATCCCCAATACCTCTAATCAATATGCTTTAAATAAATGTTCAGTATTTACAAATTAATGAGTATTCCTGGTTCTAATTCTGGTCACTTTTAGCTATTCAAGGAAAAGCTCTTTCTGATTTGTCTTTCATTTAAAATAATAATGGTCTTATTTGCAAAACCTTAAAATCTCAAATAAAGGTAACCTCACATACAGCAGTTAAATGTCAACATGAAAATTCAGATTAATAACTCCATTTATTAAACTACATTTAGAATATTGGAAATGTTTTTAGCTCCGAAAACAATATTCTAATACTTTATATCTTACTTTGAATTGTACTATAAATTCTTGCTGTTTTACAGTGGTTAAAAATAAAGAGTTGTTTTCTGTTGTTGATGAATGAAAGAACACTCTAGTCTAGAATAACAGTAATGTTAAATAAGAACTATAAAGCAGTTAATAATATTTTATATTTGTCAGTCATGCTACATTACTCTTTAGCTATCTTCACAAGGAGAATTTTTCTTTCTCTTCCATTTACATACAAAGAACCATTAAGGAACAGAATGTTTGCATGCTTGTCTAAATACAAAAAATGCAATTCTGTCCCTCCCAATTCCTTCCTGTAAGCCAAGGAGAGTTTAATTTAAAAAAAAAAAAAAAGGAAAAAAAAGGGGGCCACTCCTCATCTGTCATATTTCCTTCCTAACAGCTCAGCCAAGTCAAATGTGGAAGAGGTTCCATTATTTCTGGCCCTAATGAGAGCCAGTAAAAACAAACAAACTTTACAGTTAAGAGTAAGAACAAATGAGAAAAAAAGAGAAACAAAATAGAAGAGAGATCAGCCTTACAGATGCTAATATACAGTAATGATCCACAATTTAAAATTCTTTTATCAAATATAAGAACAAAATAATTTGTTTTTAAAAGTGAAGTTCAAAATGTAAGCCATTAGATTTTAAAATACAGCAATGTTGCCTTAATTTCAAGGAGGCAATTTTGCATCTCACTCATTATTCCTCTCAATTAGATGCAGAATTTGCCTAAACTCTTTATCAGGCACTTAGTTCAAAGAGCCCCTGCTAAATCAGTCCAGTTCTGTTCCTTAGCACCACTCTGGTTTGATCTTGAACTCCAACCAGTCCCACCAAAGCAAGATTTATAGAAACTGCCCACTAACATAATGTTCCCTGGTCTCCTAACTTGAATACTGGCTATGAGCCAAACTTACCTCGTCTAGCTGAAATTCCAGTCCTGGCTTTTTCTAGTCAATTCTGCCCACTGCTGCTAAAATTCTGTACAAAGAACCAAGCTCTAACATCTACTTAAAAGAAAGTATTGTTGCTGTTGTAATACAAAAATATCTTACCTAAGGTATCCTTTAGGTTTTTTACAATAGATGCTTTCCGAGCACTGTTTTTCCTTTCCACATAGTTAGAAGGCACAAAACCTGTTTTATTCATGGAATTTCGAACTCGCCACCAAGACTTAGAATCATCCAGAAGCCATAATCTCTCATTCTTCTTGATGTCCAGTTCTTGTTCTTGTTGGGCCACATAATCAAATTTGGCTACTACCACCACTTCTTCTGCCATCTTTCAGCAGCCTCAGTACTGTTAATGACATAGAAAATATTTTTAGAAGGTTTAAATATCAGTGGTCTACATACTTTTCAAAAGAAATACACCTAAAAAACCTAAGAGTACTAAAAGGTTAAAAGTAAAAATACACCAGGTAAATACAAATCAAAGCACAACTGGTGTAGCTATATTAATAACACACAAAAAGACTTTAAGGCAAAACCATCATTAATGATAAAGAAGTTTACTATGCAATGATAAAAAGGTTTTATTCAATGTCTATAATATCTAATCTTATATGTACCTATTAACAGAGCTCCAAAATAGATTGCTAGAACCACAAAGAAAAATGGGCATCGATAGTCAGAGGGCACTTTTTAATATATTTATCTCAGTAATAAATCAAGGAGATGATAAAAATTAATAAAGCTAGAAAAGAATTGATATCACAACTATCTGTTTGATCTAATAAACATAAAATTTTACTTTCAAACAGAATACAAATGAACATATATAAAAATCCATCAAATTCTAGGCCATAAAAAGTCTCAACAACTTTCATGTACTTGATATCCTACAACCACATTCTCTGACAATCATAAAAGAAAGCTTTTTAAAAATCTCATGTTTAGAAATTTCTAAAAACTCATGAGTGAAAAAAAGAAGTAACAGAGTTTTGAAAATCTTGAAAGTTAAAATAATAGAGACTACACAACCATCCTGTGGAAAGCCCCAAAAGTAGGTTTACAGTTGTGAGCACGTTCATGTATCGTATCGGCAGCCGTCCGTCTCGAGAGATGATGGTGTAGCTTCTTAAGAGTCTATCTGCACCGCCGAGAATGGCTGTGCAGTCCGACTCGGGAGTGACACGGTATCTGTCTCCTCCCGTGTTGAATCGACATCTTGCGATGACGCTGGAGTGTCCTCTCCAGTGAAGCTGAAGCTACAGAGCCTGGGCAGGGTGATATGGAGGGTCTGCTGTTGCCCATGCAGCAGACACCCCCTCTCTTCGCAGCTGAAGGGTCCAAGGGAAAGACGGAGTCAATACAGCTTGGCTTCAGGTGTGCCGCAGGAGTTGCCGGTGTTGACTACAACGTCAAACCGCCTTAGGGACTCCGGCTCCGGATTTTCTGTCGGGGTTTACTCCCTTAGCCTTTCCCCTGAAGAGGTATGCCGCAAGGCAGCGGAGGTTTTTTGGAGTCAGAGTTTTCCTTCTCTGATGTGCCCTGACTGGAAGATCGAACCAGCGACACTTAGCTCGCAGGCCGACGCTCAATCCACTGAGCCAAACCAGCCAGGGGTGCACGTTCATGTATACACACATTATGCGTACTGTCTGGACCTTGCCTTTTCTGTTTAACAGTATATCATGAAGATCATTCCATAGCAGTGTCTGAGAGTTCTTTTCTAATACAACTATTATTTCTAACTACTGCATAGTACTTCATCATTACAGGAGTTTCATAGTTTCCTCAACCAGACCTTACTGATGGATAATGAGTTGTTTTCAGTCTTGTGGTATTAAATAAAGTTGCAATGAATAGTCCCATGTATGTCATTTAAATTTTCTGTTAGTGTACCTTTGCGTTAGAGTCAGAAGAATGCTGAGTTGAAGTTTAAGGTTTATAATTTTGTGAAATATTGCCAAATTCCCTACCTGGAGGCTCTTTGTTCTTTTCTATTCTCAATATATGAGTGATTATTTCCTCACAACCTTACCAACAAACTATGTGGTCAATCTTTTGGGTTTTTGCCAACTGGATAGGTTAAAAAAAATGGTATTTCTAAGTAGTTTTTCTTTGCATTTTTCTATCACAGTGAGCTTGAATATCGTCTCCCAAACTTATGGGACATTTGCATTTATTTTCATGTGTGGACTACTTGTTCATATCTTTTGTCCATTTTCCTAAGGTGTGGCTTTTCTTTTTCCAATTTTACAAGTTCTTTTTATAGTAAGAATATTTGCCCTTTGATATAAATTGCAAAATTTTCCAGTTTATCATTTGTCTTTTTAACTTGGCTACTGTATTTTTTGGTACAATATTTTTGAAAAACTTGGCAATAGAGTTGTCAAAATTTTAAGTGCGTATTTATTGTAACCACCAATCCACACAGTCGAGGAAAAAAATGATGCAAATACCCTGTCATGTGTATAAGAATGTTTGCTGTAGTACTACTAATAATTGCGAAAAAATCAGGAATGATGTATACACACACACACACACACACACACACACACCAAGAGTGTCTAAATTTTAAGTACTAGTATGGTAAAATGTTTAAGACATATTAAGCAAATTATGTAAGTTCCAAAATAATGTGCTAAATATGATTCTATTTTGGAAAAAATCCTATTACATACATGCATTAAAAAGTTCTGGGAGGATATATAATAAACTGTAAACAGTGGTAGCCTTAGTGAGTAATAAGATTGGTAAAAACTTTCATTCCCTACTCCACATATATGTGTGTTTTGAGTATTTTACAAAAGGTATGTATTAATTTTTTTTTAATGTACTATAAGAGAGAAAACCAACTGAAAGCTAGCTAATAGAACTGGCATCTGAACACAAAATATGATACACGGTGAAGAAACATAGGGAAGGTATAAGGGAAAAAGAAATGTGAGAGAAGTAAGCAGGTATAAAACTAAATCTGCTTCACAGTAGAATCACAATTAGAATCTAAACAATTAGAACATAAAAAACAAATAAAAAGCACTTATAATTTAACTTTGATAACCATTTCTCCAGATAAGTACCAGATAAAAGAGTTAACCTGAACTTAAAAGTTTCAATAGTAAGGAAAACTATGTACCATTAAACGAAGAAACAAAGTGCAATAGCATGCTTAAACTACAAGGACAGCAATTGAGGTCAATTGAGAAAACAAAGAAAGGTTCACTTCTCATGTCTACTCTGGAGCAGATGCTCTCAGTAGAATCATGGGTGGAAACATTTGTATTACTGTATATTAACAGCTATTTTTCTCTGCTTCTCTTTGAGCCACACTTAGTTTAAATTATATAAATTAAATATGATGTGATTTCACTGTACTTTGATCCAGCCCAGAGGCCTGATTGTAAAGGCTATCAATATTCTATATTCTGAGAGAAACAAGATGGCGGAGGAGTAAGTGGAAGCTACACTAACTTCCTCCCAGAACTAGTCTGGATTTACAACGTAATTTCGGAGAAATCATCTGGAATAACCAACCGAACACCAGCTGGAGAGAAGTCTTATAACCACGGGGAGACAGAAAAGGCCGCTACATCACAAAGTGACCAGTAGAAAGTGCGGAGACGCGGAAGGGCTGGCTGGGCTCACATGGGTGGCAGCTGAAGGGACTGAGAAACAGCTCAGCAGCTGGGGATTCCCCCTGAGAAGGGCAGGGTCTAAACCCCCCAGCCGGGCTCCCCAGCCTACAGCAACAGAGTGGAAAGTAAAATAGTATCCAGCTGAGAAAAGCGAAAAGCCACAGGGTTTCTTGCTAGCTGGAGAGAAACAGCTGGAGAAAAAGAGCTCTTAAGCGGATCACATACAAAAATATTTTGGCCTTCACTTACCCTGGGCTCGAGCAGAGGGAAGGCAGAGAGGACTGGAGACGCTTGGGGAGAGTTTGGCGTGGTGGCTTTGAGGGGATAACTAGGGGAGCAGCCGACCAGGTCCCAGTGCTGACTCATCTCCAGTACTGTAGGCAGACCATTCCCAGCCAAGTGGCGTCAGCCTGAGGGGAAGCAAAGGCCCTGCCTACAGGAATTAAGCTGCGACACCCACGGTCCTTAAGCCTGATGGCTAATCACAGATTGAATAGATTAACAACTAAAGAAGCCAGACAAAGGCAGTAGATCCCTGGAAGTCTCCAACAGGCTGCCTAGGCCCAGACTGGTACAGGATCTGACGCCACCAGGGGCAGATCCAGGAAGTGCAGATCATTCTAAGAAGCACCAACAAACAATAGGAGTCACAAAAATGGGGAGACAGAGAAACAACCCCCCATCGAAAGGAAAGGTAGAGTCCCCAGAAAGAGTGCTAAATGAAATAGAGGGGAGCCAACTATCAGATATGAAATTGAAAGCATGGATTATGGAGAAGCTCAATGAGCTCAGCGGAAACTACAAAGAACTCCAGAAAAACTACAGTGAACTCCAGAAGAACTATAAGGAACTTACTGAGAATTATACCAGCATCAAAAAGGACATGGAAGCTATCAATAAGAGCCAGGAGGAAATGAAGAATACGATCTCTGAATTGAAGAACACAGTAGAAGGAATTAAAAACAGGCTAGAGGAAGCAGAAGATCGGATCAGCGAGCTGGAGGACAATGTAGACAAAAACTCACAGACAGTGCAATAAAATGAAAAAAGGCTGAACAAGACTGAAGAGGCTCTAAGACAGCTGCAGGACAACATGAAACGTAATAATATCCGTATCATAGGAATTCCAGAAGGAGAAGAAGAAGAGCAAGGAATAGAAAACCTCTTTGAAAAACTAATGACAGAAAACTTCCCTAACATGAAGAGAGAAAGAATCATGCAAGTCCAGGAAGCACAGAGGGTCCCAATGAAGATGAACCCCAACAGGCCCACTTCAATACACATCATAATTAAAATGGCAACATTCAAAGACAAAGAGAGAATCCTAAAAACAGCAAGAGAGAAACAACTAATAACATACAAGGGAGCTCCAATAAGGCTATCATCAGATTTCTCAGCAGAAACACTACAAGCCAGAAGGGAATGGCAAAATATATTCCAAGTAATGAAAAACAAAGGCCTACAACCAAGAATACTCTACCCAGCAAGGCTCTCATTCAAAATGGAAGGTGAAATAAGGAGTTTCCAAGACAAAAGAAGGTTAAAAGAATACATCTCCACCAAACCAGTATTGCAAGAGATGCTAAAGGGTCTGCTTTAAGAAGATGAAGAAACAGAGAGAGACAGAGAGGAACACGAGTACAAAAGGGGAAAATGACAATGAATAAGTACTGAAAGAAAGAAGGAACTTCTACCATTTGCAACAACATGATTGGAACTAGAGAGAATTATGCTTAGCAAAATAAGCCAGGCAACAAAAGAAAATTACCTTATGCTATCACCTGTTAAAGGAAACTAATGAACAACACAAACAAATGAGCAAAATTGAACCAGAGGTATGTAAACGAGGAATAAACTAACAGTAACAAAGGGGGAGATGGGAGGGAGAGAAGTAGTAAGAAGGGGAAGGGTCTAGTCAAAGAACATGTATAAATGACCCATGGACATGGACAACTGGGTGGGGACTGAATGTGGGAGAAGGGAGGGACAGGGTGCAGAGAAGCAAGAGGAGAAAAAAGTGAGACAACTGTAATGGAAAAACAAACAAACAGAAAAATTTTTAGTGGGGGGAAAAAATAAAAATATAAAGAATAGAAATGCAAGTTCAGTGAATATTAGAAGGACAAGGATTTTCCTTCACACTGTATATATTTTCTCCCTATCTGATCCCTCCAGAATTTGGCATTCTAAAGAAGTAAGTAATGACCTAAGTTTCTTTGCATAAAACTAATAAGACCAGTTGTTAATAACGATTTTTTGACTAAGACTTTGACTGGAATGTCATGCCTAAAGGAGACATGCTTGGGCTTTGGTTGTTACCAAAAAGCCCTGAGCAACTGGGACTGACTTTCAAAGGTAATAAAAGTCCACGAGATAAAAGGCCTGGTACCTTGGATGGATGAGCGGTCCATAGCAATCTTTCCAGGGAAGGAATGAAGGTTGTTTTCCTGAAAGATGGCTAGAAGGGACCTTAAGGCACAATGGAAAACCAGGAGGACCTGGAAAAGACAGGTGTTTACAGGCAAGGCTGAATGCCAGGTATGTGGCTCAACTTCTGTGCCCTGAAGGGCAGACTGAAGGTCACCCTAAATGTTCCTTGCGTAAGTTCCAGCAAAGCAGAACTAAAGATCATAAGTGATCATTTGCTGCTCTTGTTGTGTTTATGCAAATGAACAGGATAAATTAAAAATGAACTTAATGCAGTCCCTTTAATGACGAGGGTAATCTTAGGGAGAAAAATCAAGATTCAAGGAAAATCACAATGCCCAGTGGTAGACTATAAAGTAGTGCAGCTAACCGTCTTTAAAGTTTCTTTTCATTTAAAATGTTTTCATTTGAAAGTTAAACTATGTCTGTGGCATTATCAAAGATGTTTAATTTACAGGCGAGAAGAATGTCAAATGCCTTGCAACTGGATGTCTTTCCGATAAGACAGTCCTACAGATTTAGAGACTTGTATATGGGTTATGTTACATAAATTAACATGTGTTTTCTGTTTTCAAAGGGCATAAGCCTACGATCTCATTACCTGAGTGATTATCTGTACGTATAGGCCTCACTTAATCCTCTCTGCATAGCTGCCTCCTGAGACTCAATGGTTTGGCTGAACTAAGTGGCTGGGTTGGTGAAGAACGGGGTGGTCTGTGGGCTTCACTTTAAAACTGGTTTCTCTTTTCTATCCTAATGGCTTGGACAGAAAGAGCCCAGAGGCCTGAGAGGGGGGAAACCTAAAATATTTCCCTCAGTCCAAACTAAGTATAATGGGCAAAAGGGTTTTGGACAGGTGAGATGTACCTGGCATACCTTCCTCCAAAGAAACCCTTCTTTTCCCTAATGTGGGACATTGAAAAATTAATACCTGTCTTTTGTCATCTAGTGGTTACGGATTGAATGATGTCCTTTAACCCTGTTGCCCACAGAATACAACAAGGATGCCAGCCTGTTAAACCAAGCATGCCGTTGTCCAGAGACAGCCAACCAACCTGGAGTCTGCACGATCCTTCCCCTTGTGGGAAGGCCACCCTCCCCTCCACACCCCCACTCTTATTAGGGATTTCTTGACCCAAGGGTAGGTAGGACGACGACCATGTCCAGCTTGAAGCAGCTAGAGGAGCTCGAGACCTTCGTCCATTGTCCTTTATAAGATTGTAAAGGGTCTTAAGTCTGAGAGGGAGGGATTGTTATTTTTTATTGTTAAAATATTTAACTAATTAATTAATTATTTTTTTAAAAAAAGAAGAATATATGAAACGGTGAGGCATGGGCATGGACTTGGGGAGGGGATTGTTGGGGAAGGGGGGTGCTGGGTGGAGGGGAGCAAAGGGGAAAAAATTGGAACTATTGTAATAATATAATCAATAAAATATACTTAAAAAAATTAAAAAATAAATAAATAAATAAATATTCTATATTCTCCTACAAAAACGTTAGCTCCATGTTTCCAACTCCACTGATGATATTTGCATTTGGATATGCCTGGCTCCTATGCCTGCTTTCAAGAACCAGATTCCTGTCCTTTTGTTTTTGGGTCCTTGTACCTGGCACCTGAACCCAAGACCCTTATCAACCAGTGGCCAATTTCCACTTGACATCAGGGTTGGATTTTCTTTACAGAATCTGAACTATTTTGTTCCTCACTGACTGCTGCCCTGCTCTAGTTAAAAAAATGGACCTCGAATTTAACATTAGTCCCAGTTTATAGTACAACCTGCACGCCTTTTCTTCTTGGGTTTATTTCCTGATTTGTTCTTCTAACTCACTTCCAACCTCATTCCCAAAATGGACCTATACACACTCACTGATCCTATGCTTGGCCTTTCCTGTTCTGGTCATCATAAGAATAAGACCAAACTGTCTTCTCAAGGACTTCAGAGCCAGCTATTTCAAATGCAAACATTCAAGGGGATGACTCTCACTCTTGCTTCCAGTCCTTGTAGAAAGGTAAGGGCCCGACTTTGTGAGTGCTTTGTCCTAACTTGCACCATTGCCGCTTATCATAAACAGCAGTCCGTTTCTCTGCTAGATAAGTACCAATTACAAACTTAGATGGCCTAGTCATGTGGACCAGTTCCCTTTAACACCACATGGTGCCTTTTCCTTGGCACACCCCAGCTTTCCAAGTCTCCTTCCCTGTTTCAGCAAGGCTGAATTCAGTTCACGCTAGACTGTCGTCCCTAAAATAATACTTATTGACTAAAATCCATCCATACCACTTTAACTAGTGTCTAGCTTTGTTAACCTTTAATATCTATCAATCTAGTTATGAAGCAACATAAGTACTGGGCTCCCCCCAATCTGGACATACATGACTCACCTAGAGCAATTTCAAGTCCTGCAAGACCCATTAATGGTATAAGTGCCCTACACAGGTGCACCATTTTTGATCTTTTATACCATATTTTTATTATTTAGATAAGTTTAGATACACAAACACTTACTGCCTGAAGTATTCAGTACAATTTCATGCTATACTGAGTTTTAGCATACGAGCAATAGGCTATACCATATAACATAAATGTATACTAGGCTAATTCCATCTAGGATTATGTAAATACATCTTATGATGTTCACACAACTATAAAGACACTTAGCGATGTATTTCTCAGAATATATCCCCATCGTTAAATGGCACATGACTGTATTCACAAAGCCCAGGGATTAGGAAATGGAAATACCTTTTGGGAGGCTGCCAACCAGCATATTACAACAGAAAAAAACTGTTTGAACCTGAAGATACATGAATTAAAATTATCCAATCTGAAGAGAGAGGGGAAAATATTTTGAAAAAGAAAAGAACAGGGCTTCAGGGACATGTGGGACAATATGAACAAATACTATTCATGTATTTGGATTTCAAAAAAAAGAAGATTAATACAAAAAAAAATTCTTGAAATAATGGTTGAAATTTTCTGGAAGTATACAAAAGACATAAATTTACAGATTCGGGAAATCAAGCAAATCACAAATAGGATAAAGTCAGACCATGTCCAGGCACATCATAATCTAGCTGCTAAAAAACACAGATAAAAGGAAAATCATAAAAGCGGCCAGAGAAAAATAACACATTACATATAGGGCAGTGATTCTCAACAGGATATTATTTTGCATCCAAGGGAATATTTGACAATATCCGGAGTAATATTTTATTGTCACAACTGGGGGGCAGAGGAAAAGGGGCTCCCACTGGGTAGAGGCAGGAATACTGCTAAAGACCCAAGATGAACAGGACAGCCTTCCACAGTAAGGAATTATCAAGTCCATTGTGCTACAGTTAAGAAACCATGAATCACATCCTGAAAATGTTAAAAGAAAATAACTGGCAAACCAGAATTTTACTGTAATGTATTTGTGAAACTATCCTTCAGGAGTGAAATGAAATAAAGACATTTTCAGATAAAGAAAAACTAAGCCACTTTCAGACTTCCAGTCAAAATGGAGGGGTAGGTAAACAGAGCTCACCTCCTCACACAATCACAGCAAAAATTACAACTACAAACAACTATCAGCCAGAATCCTAAGAAAATCGAGCTGTATGGAAGTCTGACAACCAAGGAATTATAAAGAACTCACTTTCATCCATAGGGTTCAGAGGGGTGGAGACATGGAATGGGCAGCCCCACACCCATGTGTGGTGGATAAAAACTGGGAGGGATACTTTGGGAACAAGGGATCCCAGCCCCACACCAGACCACCCATCAACTTGTTGCTTCACTTATTTATGCGTTCATTGATTCTTATATATGTCCTGATCAGAAAACAAACCCGCAATCCCGGCATATTGAGATGATACTCTCACCAGCTGAGATGCTTGCCCAGGGCTGGCTGAAGCTATTTTTAAGCAAATGTAGAAGGTGCACCTTAGCGTCTCTTGAATGTTTACAGTAAAATTCGAGAAGAGAAACAAAGATGAAATTGTTAATTCAAAGGGAAGCAGAAATTTAATTTAAAAGTTGGGAAAATCTCAGCCTATCCATATTGCAAAAAATGAGGAAGTATGTTCAGAACAGAACTCTAAGGGTGTGACCAAGGGACACTTTGATGAAGACAGTAGTATAGGCGTGAACATCAGACTCAATCAGCCACCCCAGCAGGAAACAGCCAATCTGAATTGGCAAGTCAGGAAGGAATCACTGTCAGTCAGTCTTCTTAGATTTTCAGGATAAGACCACAGATACTCTTCAAGACAAGTAAAGAACCCCAAAGGCAATTCAGAGATCATTAAAGCTGCCTCCTCCATTTCAAAAGAGGAGGCCATCACCTGAGATTCAACCCAAAGCTGTGGGGACCAGGCCAGTAGAGCCACTAACATGTGATTCCAGCCCAGGCAGAACTTTCTCAAGCTGCACCCAGCAAAGCCATGGAAAAATATTTAAATATTTAATATTTTAAAGTGGAAAAATATGTGAACAGAAATTTCACCAAAATCATTGGTCATTATAGGAATGCAAATTAAAACCACAAAATGATATCACTACACAAAGAGAAGGGAGGTGGAGAAGGAAAGAAGAAAAAATGAAGGGGGGAGGAGCGAAATACACACACTCACACAGAAGGGAACAAAGACAAAAAAGTACCATGGTGCCAATTAGGATGCTGAACAACTGGAACTGATGCATTGCTTGTGAGAATGCAAAGGTAGTACAGCCTCTATGGCTACCAGTTTGACAGCTTCTTATAAAGTTCAACACAGACTTATCTACAACCCAGCAATTCACTGAGGTAAAATCAAAAGGCTTTGTATGACATTTGGGAAAGGCAAAACTATAGGAACAGAGAACAGATTAGTGGTTTTCACAGGTTTAATGGTGAGGTTCAGAGTTTGACTACAAAGCATGAGAACATTTTATTTTCTTGAGAGGCAGATAAAGAAGCTGTTCTGTATTAAGATTGTGGTAGTGATTACAATAACTATGTGTCAAATCTCATTCACACTCAAAAAGGTATGAATCTTACTGTATTTAAGGTGAAATAAATATATAACAGAAAACATTCACTGGTCTTATACTTTAAATGGACCTGTTTTTACCCATTTATGGTTTTTTTTTAGTTATTGATTTGAGAGAGATTCATTGTTCCACTTATTCATGCATTCATTGGTTGATTCTTATGTGTCTTGACTGGGGTCAAACCTGCAACCTTGGGGCATTGGGACGATGCTCCAAGCAACTAAGCTACTCGGCCAGGGTCATGTGTGATTTTGTATCATCATGCAATATACATTCACTGAGTTTTGCAGATCTTCCAAATGTTGACATCTTATAAAATATTATTGTATTTCATATAGCCTCTGCAAACTCCAGGATGCAAATGAAAATTAACATCCCAATATATGAAAATAGTTTTTGCTTTATAGACTCCCTAAAAGGTCTACTTTAGGAATCCTGCTAATCTAAACATGGGCTTAACAATGAAACAACTAAAAACATGTTCTTCCCCAACCCACTTTTACAAATTAATTAGATG
Source organism: Furipterus horrens (assembly GCF_987537825.1). Classification (NCBI taxonomy): domain Eukaryota; kingdom Metazoa; phylum Chordata; class Mammalia; order Chiroptera; family Furipteridae; genus Furipterus; species Furipterus horrens. The sequence goes on from NW_028327177.1 coordinate 111,494,784, forward strand.
TATTATATTAATAAAACTAAGTTTGTCAAATCATTTTACCAATCATATTGTATATGATAATGTAAACTAGAAGGAAGGGCACCTTTTGCACCATTTTTGGCAAGCCAGTGGTGACAGTCTGAAGAAAAAGTAAGGAACCAACTAGTTACAGAAAAATTCTAAAGGGAAATCTCTTGTGCTAGTACAAACGCAATTTTAGAATCTGTTGCACTTTAACGTATAACTTGACAATTTCCTGTTTCTGATAAAAATCAGCAGAGTGACAATACCCAAGTGACTAACTCCGGAAGTCTGGTTAGGCTACAAATCTTTCAGTAAACAATTAAGGGGGGTGGGGGGAAATCCCCAAATAATTAAAAGATGATTTTATTCTATCCAATGTATTAAACCTTACCATTTTGCCAAGTAACTGTAATTTTTAAACACTCATTAATGAAACAACATGGATAAGAATCCCATTATGGGGAAATTAAAAATGGACATGCTAGCCTGAAATAAAGGCTACTTAAAATTAAGGCCTTTATTTTAAACACTAGATCAAATAAAATGCAACCCTATACTAATCACTTTTGGAAATATCACTTTGAAAATGTACCCAATACGAGAAAGCACAAAATAATGACAAAGGCAAAAGTCCTATGCATACCAAAATTCATTCACTTATCCATTCAACAAAAATTTATTGAATAATTATTACAGATTAGGAGCACACTGAGCTAAGGACTGAGAGTAACTAAAGGCACATCAAGCAGAAATCCTGCTCTCAAAAAATATACACTCTAATACTATTTCTTCAACAACTTATTAAATTAATGCTTCACACATTACTCCCTATATGATTACTTTGTCAGGCATCACAAAATTTTACTTATTATCCTCTCTGAATTAAAATATTACATATAGTGCCAAGAGGCCTATAACAAAAGTAACAGTAAGTCTAGTACCCATCTGACACCAAATATTTATTACAATATTATTGACTCTATACCCTTATGTCTATTTTTAAAGTTGTGGTAAAATACCTGTTGTGGGTTGAATTCCACACCACCCCAAAAATTCTGATGTTGAAGTCCCATCCGCCAGTACCTCTCAGATTGACTATATATGGAGATAGGGTCACTACGATGGAGTCTAATCCAGTATGATTAGTGTCATTATAAGAGCCAATTTGGACACAGACCACACTTGGTTTGAAGACACTAGGAGAAGACAACCAACTACAAGCCAAGAGAGAGGCCTTGAAAGAAATCAACCCTGCTAACAACTTGATCTCTCAGACTCTAGTCTCCAGAATTTTGAGACAATAAATTTCTTTTGTTTAAGCCACCGAGTCTGTGATACTTTGTATGGCAGTCCTAGGCAACAAATAAAATTCATCATCCAAAACATTTTTAAGTGTACAGTTCAGTGGCATCAAGTACAATTTACAATGTTGAGCAACAATAATCACCATCCATCACCAGAACAGTTTTTATCCAGCAAAACTGAAACACTATACACATTAAACAATAACTGCCTTAAATACAGCCAAACTATCAATTAAGTATGGAAGAAGAATAAAGTCATTTTCAGACATGTATTCTCAAAAAATTTAATTCCAATGTACCCTGACTTGAGGAAACAAAGGAGTAAAGCAAGGAAAAAGGAATCGGGGAAAGCAATAAAGAAAGGCAAAAGAAATTTCCAGGATGCCAGCAAAAGTAAATTTATCTTTGAAGCAGCTTTAGAAAAAAATAGTCCACATAAGAGTAGAATTCCAAGGGGAAAAAAAGAAAGAAAAAAGAAGACATTATTTGACAGGTATAACCATGTGAAAACTATACAAATATGAATTTTACAGAACCATTAGAGAGTATAGGAAGGCTTAGCTATAAACTCAAAACAAAAAAAATTTTAATGACACTTTATAAATTTCCTATAACTTTCAAGAAAAAAGTTACATAAGAAAATTTAATCATAGGAGGTGGATCAGCTATAAACAATATGCACATGGTTATATATGGTTATAATAATAAAAACACTGACAATGAATATCTAATTCTATCAAAGCAATGAAGCCGAGAAAATAAATGTCCTCTTTATTTTTTTAAGTATATTTTATTGATTAAATTGTTACAGTTGTCACAATTTTTTTTCCCTTTGCTCCCCTCCACCCCCCAATACCCCACTTCCCTCCAGCAACCCCACCCCCTTAATTCATGTCCATGGGTCATGCATATAAGTTCTTTGGCTTCACCCTTTTTTTAAAAAATTTATTCATTCATTCATTCATTCATTCATTTATTTAAATGTAGAGTTCATATTGTACTTAAGTAGTTGCTATACAGTAGTCCCTCTCTATATCGCGGTTCACTTATCGCGATCTCACTGTATCACGGGATTTATTTTTTTATTTTTTTAAGTATATTTTATGTTGTTAACAGTAGTTCCAATTGTTTCCCCTTTGCTCCCCTCTGCCCAGCACCCCCCTTCCTTCCAGCGATCCCACCCTCCTTAGTTCATGTCCATGGGTCATGCACATAAGTTCTTTGGCTTCACCCTTTCCTATATTATTAACTTCCCCCTGTCTATTTTCTACCAACCGATCATGCTTCTTAATCCCTGCACCATTTCCCCATCTCTCCCCCTCTCCCTTCCCAGCTGATAATCCTCCAAATGATCCCCATATCTATGATTCTGTTCCTATTCTGGTTTGCTTAGTTGGATTTTGTTTTTATTTTTTAGATTCAGTTGTTGATAGTTGTGAGTTTGTCGTCATTTTAACGTTCATAGTTTTGATCTTTTTCTTAAGTAAGTCCCTTTGACATTTCATATAATAATAGCTTGGTGAGGATGAACTCCTTTAGCTTTACCTTGTCTGGGAAGCACTTCATCTGCCCTTCCATTCTAAATGATAGCTTTGCTGGATAATCTTGGTTGTGGGTCCCTGCTTTTCATCACTTTGAATACTTCTTGCCACTCCCTTCTGCCTGCAAAGTTTCTTTTGAGAAATGAGCTAAGAGTCTTATAGGCACCCCTTTGTAGGTAACTCCCTTCTTTTCCCTTATGACTGTTAAGATTCTCTTTATCTTGAACCTTTGGCATTTTAATTATGATGTGTCTTGGTGCGGTCCCCTTTGGGTCTAGCTTGTTTGGGACTCTCTGTGATTCTATTTCCTTTGCCAAATTTGGGAAGTTTTCCTTCATTATTTTTTCACATAAGTTTTCAATTTCTTGCTCTTCTTCTCCTTCTGGCACTCTCATGATTCGGATGTTGGCACATTTAAAGTTGTCCCAGAGGTTCCCAAGCCTCTCCTCTTTTTTTTCAATTTTTGTTTCTTCATTCTGTACTAGTTTACTGTTTTTTTCTTCCTTATGATCCAAATCATTGATTTGAACCCTGGTTTTCTTCCCTTCACCATTGGTTTTGTGTGGATTTTCCTTCATTTCATCTAGCATAGCCTTCACTTCTTCTCTTCTGCACTTGCTGTACTCAAGCATATCTGTCAAGCCTGTGAGCATCTTTAATACCAGTGTTTGGAATTCTGCATCTGTTAGGTTGGCTATCTCCTTGTCACTTAGTTCTCCCACTGGAACCTTGATTCATTTCCTCTTTTGGGCCATACTTCTCTGTCTTCTCATCTTGACAGGTTCCTGTGTTTGGTTGCCTGTGTCTTAGGCAGAGCTGTCACTCTTGTTGTTGTCAGGGGTGGAGCCTTAGGGATTCGTCAGTACAGGGCGACCCATTTCACCATGTTGTGGTGCTCTATGTGGGGGAGGGGTCCAAGAGGGAACAATGCTGTTTTCTCAGCACTCGCCCCCTTTCCAGGCACTTCTCCCACTTCTGTATGGGACTGGCACCTCTCTAGCTGTTGTCCTGGCCGTCGTTCCCAGAGTGGGTGAGTTTGCAGACATTCTAGGACCGTGGGGGCCCTTTAAACAAGTGGACTCTGCTGAGAGACTGGCAGTTTCTTCTTCCGCCCCAACCCCCACTGGGTTGCTCAGTCAGAAGTAATGAGGTTTTATTTTCCCCAGTGCTGGGAGTGAGCTGTGCAGTCTGGTCTGGTGCTAGGAGTGCTCCCCTGGTGTCACTCCCTAGTTTTTAAAATGCGAGACTGTGCTTTCCGCCGGCCTGCCGCCGCCGCCGCCCCTCCTACCTGTCTGGATGAGTATTCCTTCTTTATTTCTTTGTTTATTGGACTTCCATGCAGCCTGATTTTCTGGGACTTCAGGTTATCTCTAGTTTTGAGGTAGTTGTATTCCTTCTTAGTTTGTACAGCTTATCTTAATGCATGAATGTCCTATTTTACATTAATAGAAGATAGGCGGATGTTAAAATTAATGAAGAGAGAATATAGACATATTTTTATTTATCAGAGTAATATATGAACACAGTTTAAAAGAGGCCAATAACAAAAGTAACAGTCCTCTGCTCTTTTTCTACCCCCTTGCTTCAAGAGGTAATCACTTTCAATTTTTTTAGCTGGTTCTGAAAATACCAGACGGAACTGTATACATTTTACCCTATGTTCAGATATTATTTGATAAGTTAAAAAATTAATTTAGAAAAACCTTATTGATCCTTCAAAAATAAAACATTAAGTCAATAAAAATACTGAATAGCTGATTTGTAAACTGTACCAGCATCCATTCTCTCCTTTTTTTAACAGTATCTCTTCTTAGCTTTTGAGAATCTATCCTCTCCATCCCCACCACCCAATTCTATTTCCACATTCCTCAGGTGGAGTTCCACCAACTCAGGAGTAGTATATGCAATTCATGCATGGCCAATCAGAATATTAAATTCCCTTAATTCTTGTAATTAGTTTAATAATGAGCTTAAAAATCAAGTCGTTCATTCAGAAAGACTCCTGGATGTCTATGGGAATATTAAGAAGGCACTGTCTCTTTTTCTAACAGACTTAAACCTGAGAGCATGTAGACTTTGAGTAAATGTTACCCTGTAGAATATGATAATGAAGCTGAGAAATGAAGAGATCTGATTCCATTTTTTTTCAAGTCCCCAAATCTAATCAATCCTCAATCCAGAATCTATCTCTGGATTTTTCATTTCCTAAACCAAAAATTATCATTATGTTAAAACAAACAATTCAATATATAAGGTGATTAATAGGCACCTGAATTGACTGAAAAAAAGACTATCAAATTTAAAAGAGAAAAGAACACTATAAGAAAGGAAACTTCAGATGGGAGAAAAATGAACAAAAACAAGGATTAAAAAAGATAGATGGAGATTTAAGAAACCAATACTAGCAAGTATAGATATCTCCAAATTTAACAACTCTGTATGCATGTGTGTAAACAATGTGAAATGGGTTTAATGAAAGCTAACACTGAACACTATGACAACCAAATCACTGATTTTTAACATGCTTTCACTTAGAAATATGTTTACCAGTTGTTGTTTTTGAGATCCTACTATGTGCTGGGCATAGTATGAGCTATCCAGCTCATAAAGCTAAAGCAGTCACAAAGAGCTTACAAGCTACTGGGAAAAGCTCTATTTCTTTGCCCATATATTTTATCTGTAACGCTGACTTATTTTAAACTTACTCTGCTCTCATTAGCATCACAAACTATGTTGTATCTGTAAATTAGGTTCAATGTGCTACTATTTATATACTTAACTACCTCTCAATGAACCAATAAAACCACCTGTTAATACAAGTATGAAGTCTTAGCTTTCAGAATCCACCTATTTAAAAATGTAATACAAAAAAAAGAAGAAGAAAGAAAAAAAGACTAGTCTCCAAAAAACAAAAAATATTTAATGGTCCCAAGGAGGCAAGCCAGGTATCAGGTATAAAGCAGGGCAGATTCAGAGAAGCAGCATAACAAATTTATACCTATTAGTTCTAGGACAGAGGCTGTGCATTCTGGTTTTATTCTCTTCACACAGGTTAATGCAAAAAGGGAACCACTAATACTTGGAGAAGAGCTTGTCCACTTCATGTGTGAACCATCCTAGAGGTTCTGGGAAATTCAAATTATCCTCTGAGACAATGGTAGTAGGAGTTTATTCAGCCTAGACTGCCTCTAACTCCTAAGTGCTGGGGAAAAGAACCCTCATAAACAAACATGTCCTCTACCTAAGGGGAATGGAGCTGAACCTGGTGATTCTACTCTCAAAAACAAATGGGAGTCAGAAACTAGAGACCAGAGGCCAAGGGTTATCTCTCATTTCTGTTACTGTTATTTCTATACTGCCCCCACATCTGGCTATGTGGACCAAGATTCAGAGAACTACCAAGGGGCTGTATAGGTGAAAATAGCTTGACAAGCACAAAGAAAAATCTAGTCTCTGACATTTGATTCAAGAGAAAAAAGGAGAATAGGAACCATCAGGCCTGAAAACAGGACACTCCATACTGTTCTTACATAAAGTGAAGCAATGCTCTACAGGTTCTTACAAACTCTTAAGATTACTGCACACAGAGAGCTAGGTCTTAAAGAATCATTCTCTTCTACCACCACCGTATCTAGCTTCCTCCAGCTATCCATAATCTGGAGGGCTGAGAGATGCCTCTTGACACTATTTGACATTTTAACCCATGTTCATATATTACTCTGATAAATAAGGATCTTGCAAGAGTCTGTACCTAGGAGTGAATGCCTCCTTCAATTCTGTAACCGAAGCAACTTGCTTGCCTCACCCTAGTCCCAGCCCTGCCTTTAATGCCCCTATAAATAAAACGTGCTTATGATACTTTCAATTTCCTTTCTAACCATGTACTTTGGTACTAGACACTGTTCAACCATTAGCTACAACTCAGGGAATCTCCCTGAAACTCCATTTTCTTATCCTCAAAATAAAGGAACTGAATCAGATAAGATCAAAAAGTCTCTTTTGAGTGCCAAAACCATGATCTAACTTTCCCCTTAAATTTTATGAATTAAACAAAACCAGATCTGTCAGAATGGTTATCATCAATAAATCAACAAACAACGAGTGCTGGTGAGGATGTGGATAAAGGGGAACCCTTTTGCAGTGTTGGTAGGAATGCAGCCACTATGGAAAGCAATATGGAGCTACCTCCAAAAAGTTAAAAATGTAACTGTCTTATGACCCAGCAATTCCACTTCTGGCAATATTAAAAAACAAACAAACAACAACAACAACAACAAAAAAAAAACTGAAAAACTAATTCAAAAGAAGATATGCCCTCCTATGTTCACTGCAGCATTATTTACAATAGCCAAGATTTCGGAACAGCCTGCATCCATCAGTAGATGAGTGGATAAAACAACTATAGAACATTTATACAATGGAGTACTACTCGGCCATTAAAAAGAAGAAAAATTTTACTCTTTGCAACAGCATGGACGAACCTGGGAACATTATGTAAAGTGAAGCCAGTCAGAGAAAGACAAGTACCATATGATTTCACTCATATGTAGGATCTAAAGTACAAACTGAACTAACAAGCAAAACAGAGGCAGACTCAGAGAGCGTGGGATGACAGCTCCAGGGTTGGGGGTGTTGAGGGGTTGGAGGGATCAAGGAAAGAAGAAAAAGGCCTCATGGACACAGACAACAGTATGGTGACTGCAGGGGGCGGGGGTTGGGTGGAGATGGAAGAGGGCATAAGGAGGATAAATGGTAATGGAAAAAATACAACTAAAAAAATCTGTATTGTTTTCTAAATATTTTTGTTACAGGGATGGGCAAAAGTAGGTTTACAGTTATAATACAAATAATACAATAATTCATAAATACAAGAATAAACTGTTCTGTATACACACAACTATAAATCTACTTTTGCCAACTTCTGTATATTACCACTACCCCAATCCTTATTCTTTTACACTCTAATTACTCTATCTCTTAAGAGTGTCACTCCAGGGTATACATATTTCCAAAAGAAAACACACTACTACAGGGAACGGTGGAGTACCATTTCCTCATATGGTACAGTATAAATAAGGTTTAGATTGTGGCACCACTTTTAGTATCCATATTCTTCTGACACACACCAAACTGTGGACACCTGAAATTCCAGACATATTTAACATGAAATTAATCATAACATGAGTATTTTCCACATTAATTGTTGCATTTCATGCCCTTCATGTGCTTATGTAATTTTCATTCAAAAACAATTTTAGGACTTTATCACTTAGCCCTGTGAAAGTTTATTGTGACTCCCATTATCTTTTTGCCCTATGCTTATGATAGGACTTAGTGGAGTTACAGGAAACCAGTACACTCTTACTTCAAATTCCTAGGTATAAAAATGCTTTGTAAATTGTCAAGTATTGTGTTTGTCCACTCCAGAAGCACCTTACACACTTAACTAACTTCCCCTGCAGTTTCTGCTTCTGTGTTGTGTAATTCAGTTAAGTGGTACCACTATCAATCCAGTTATCTGGATTAATGCACCCTACTCAGTCAACCCCCACATCTCATATAATGTTCTTTTTACCCCTACACAGGACTGAAATAAATCCAGTATCCCCATTATCAATATCACTACCTTAGTAGTAATGAAGGTATTTGCCTCCTTAAGAAGGTATTTGCCTCCTTAAGTAGCCTCTCTGTTTCCAGCCTCACCGTCTTCCAGTTTGAAGCATTTAGTTTATTCTTAGGGGGGGAATGTATGAGACACCAAGTTTCTCTTTTAAATGCTTGGTATCTAGAATTGAAAGCTAAATGGAAAGTCTTAATACATTGTTGACCAGTCACGAAAAAACACGTGTTTTCAAGCCCAAACGTTGTTGACTGATTACAAGTTAACTCATGTTCGCACTTGCATTAGCTCATAAAATCCTTAAAACTGAGAGTAAATAGGATTTTGTAAACGTTTTCTTAATCATGTTTCATCGTTTACTTTATTATAAAAAATTATTTTTCTAGATATTCTGGGTTTTATCAATTTTAGTATTGCAAAAATTTCAAATATGGCGCATTGCAATGGTGAATTTTTCAACGAATTATATGCTGACACTGTTTCTGACTGCCGAGTGACTTTGAAGTACATAGCAGCGATGTGGAAGATGATAATCTCTCGGAAGATAGTTATGAATCTGATATTAGACCACCAAAATGACAAAAAGGAAATGTGACAGAATCTGATAGTGAAAGTGATTCTGAAGAAGACTGGACAGAAAATGGCATTACACCAACGTTGGAGGATTATACAAATATTTCTGGTGTGACTGTTGAACTTGGTGATCCACAGAATACCACTGATGTGAAGGATTTACTTTTTGATAATTTTTTGATTTAATTGCTTCTCAAACCAATTTATATCACTGCCAAATGGAAAAACTATGAAACATCTGCTAAAACTTTACCATGGACAGAAGACACCACTAGTAATATGAAGAAGTTTCTTAGTTTATTGATACTGATGGGATTAAAAAAAAAAAAAAATCACACTGGAGTGATTACTGGTTAATGGACCAGTAATCATACAAAAAAAAGTTATTACAAGTTATATAGAAGATATGTACAAAGTTTCATTTCAATACATTATAAATAAAGTATACTGAAGTTTATTTAGATTGCTTCATTTTCATATTCAATTATGAAAAAATAGCTGGTGCTATTGTTACAGAACAGGGTCCCCAAAATTCTCCAGAGCCCATGGTTTGGGGATGGGGATGGAACTCAGTGTAGTACAGCCATTTTTCCTTAGAGATGCCTCTGCATATCTATGGCAGGTAGCTAGTGTCTTAGTTATGCAGATGGCTTTGGTCCCTCCAAGGCACCAAGGAAATGGGAGGGGCTTTGACCGTAGAATGGTGACAAATAGCTAATGGGGCCTGTGAAAGGTTCTACTAATGGTCAGAACCGTTACCATACCTGCTATATCATAAGCCATAGTCAGGGATTTAAAAATAAAGTGGCAGTCATTTGCAGGGGTAGAACCATGTGGTTTTGAAAGGGAAAGGAGCAGCTATGCAGTTCATAGGAATGGTCTGGCCATGAGACCAGGGCTAGTTAAGAAAGCCGGCATGCTGCTGCCTTAATCATGTCGACTTCAGTGGACTCCAAACCCTGGGCTTTTGAACTTTTGAAACTTGGGACATGCAGAGAGGACTCTTTTGGGACTTGTGCCTTTACTGGACTTCACCATGATCCAGTGTAACACAGCACATGTTTTCCTAGACTGTTATATGGTGGCTGATGACATAGTATTCCAGATCCTGAAGGACAGAGCTGGCAGATGAGGGATGGGGAACCTTTGGGCATGTTTTTGACGTATAGCCTTTTGGGGAGCAAGGGAAGTGCTGGGGCCTGTGGGAGAACAGAGCTCTGAGCAGGAGTGCTCAATGCCACTCCCCATCCCCCCCAGTTGGAATATTATAAATAAAGACCTGTTTTCCTCAACACTAATTGTTGGGTTTTACACTAAGGCACCATGTGAAAGAACCCTCTTTTGCTCGGTAACAGTTTTGGATAGCTTTTGTATAAAATAGCTGGTGATACAGGATAGCTTTTGTATAAAATTGCCGGCCAACAATGCGTTAAACGTATTTGCTATAAGTCACAATAAACTTACTGTTTTTAAGTTCCTAAAAATCAGGAGAAAAAGGTAAGAACTCTTTTAAACTATAATGAAATCCTTTTTGTGTGTGAAGTTATAAGAAAGTTTCTGGGAAGTCAGTGGAATAGGAAGCACCAAGAATTTGTCTCACCACCTAGACAATTGTACTAGCAAAATCTGTGTGATAAAACTTCCAGGGGAAGGCTTGGTCTGTAAATTTGATAATTTTAGCTTTTAGCTTGTCAATGACTATCCATCCTACACCCCCAGTCCTGTGCCAGGCATCTGTACATTACGCTTGCCTAGGGGTAGATCCTGCCTCATCCATTCCTTTCCACAGAAACCATAATAAAAGGTTCTAGCCCATGCTTTCCCCTTGCTCCTTCTACCTCCTGACCACCTTGATACTTCCCACGTGGCTTGGCATGGCAGGGCATGCTATGATTATTGTTTCTAGGTAACTGTGAATAAAAATGTCTCCATCACCCCAATAAATTCAATTAAAAAAAAATTCCTTCATTACAGTCATTTCCGTGTCTGTGTGTTTTACTCCACCTGATTAGAACATAACCTGGGGAAATACAGAGCAGATATTAACAAAATGAAAAATCAGGGGAAAAAAAAACATCCCAAAGAAGGGAAGAGTTTCTCAAACTTAAAAATCAAAAAGCATAAACTATAGAGGAAAAATTAAATAAATATAATGAAGACTGACAAAAGATATATTAAATCCTCTTCTTTCCTTAAAATCAGTTATGAAATATAAATATACTAACAGTAATAACTAACCCTGATTATCATTAGGAATTGTTGTACACAATATGGGTAGGGAGTAGTTTGTCTGGAACTCAGGGTATTTCCATACTTGCGCTTACAATGAAAAAAAAAAAAAAAATAGTAGCAACTGTGGCCCAAAAAAGACAAGGCAACTAACTAAGGGCTCAAATCCTAAAGGATGAAAATCTAGAGGTTACAAGCAACCTACAGCAGCTGAGCTATTGATCTAGCATAAGGGGAATCTAGAATGAGTATTCATGAAAGAAGGAAATGACGAATATTAATTCCTGCTTCAACTCCAGTTGTACAAGCAGCACTCACTTACACCACTCACTAATTCTTTATAAATTCCTGTTGAAAAGATTGCAGTTACTCAGTGATAAGACTAGAAATCAATGTAGGGTCCAAAGAGATCAGAGCAGAGCCAGAGGTAAATCTGTGGCAATTTGTTACACAGCAGTTGGAAACTAATACACCGAGAATCAAAGGAGAGACCAAGCAGCCTGAAGACATAAATATAAGAAATTTCTGATAGTCTACTGCTTGCTGTTGTTTTTTCCGTTGATTCCAGCTGCCTACTGCTGTGTAACAAATTGCTACAAATTTAGTGGCTTAAAACACAAATTTAACTGTAATTGGAAAATAAATTAATTTAAAAAACCACAAATTTGTAATCTTAAACGTTCTGGAGATAAGGTTGAAACAGGTTTTACATAGCTAAAATTAAAGTTTGCATTTCCTCAGGAGGTTGTAGGGGGAAATCTATACTATGTCTAATTCCGTGGCTTCTGGCCATATCATCATGACCTCTACTTCCACTGCCACTTCTATTTCTTAGACTTACACTCCTGCCTCCCTCTTGTAAGACTCCTTGTGATTACACTGGGCCCACGGATAACCAGGAATATCTGCCAAGTCCCTTTTGCCACGCAAGGTAACATATTTACAAATTTAGAGGACTAGGATGTAGACATCTTTGGGAGACCATCATTCTGCCTGCCATACTAGTCATAAACAGTACTCACTGATCCTTTTGCTTTCTGTTCTAGGGCTTCCTGAGGCAAGGAACTGGGAACACCCTTGGCAGGCTCTGTGTGCAAATGCAAGTGAGGGAGGAAAGAAGAAAAAATTTATACCACTCTGTGGCAACTGTCAACTGACTGGGAGAAGGAAAGCAGATGATAATGGTTTACTGCTATCCATCCTAGACAATGTGAGAGCAGCTAGATTCTCAGTAATTCCCACTGGTACCGAGCCCTAGTTGTAACAATAGTGAGTAACTCCGTAACACATTCTTATATTGGCTTTTCTTTTCTTGTTTCATTCACCCTGGTCCCTTGTTCTTGTTTCCGAAAATCATCTGCCAAACAACCTACCTGCACACAATTCCTTGCTCTTAGATTGTACTTTAGGGGAGATGGGAGAATAACTGGTTAAGAATATCAGGTACAGAGTTTTAGACACAGAAAAGGGAAACACTATGACTTAAAATGAAGGTTACATATATAGTAGGGTATCTATCTTGACACTATTACTGTATAACTTTGGGTCAAGTCTCTTAACTTTTTAAAGTTTTATCAATTGTAAAATGAATGGCTCAATTTCCATTATAATCAATAGTACCCTTCAGCTGTAAACTTTTACGATGTAATAAATAGCATTATGGACTGGCGAAAGGGGACAGCTGAAAGGCAGTAGTGAGATTATCACCAAAGAGGCCAGCCAAGAAATTGTTGAAATAAGCCAGTCCGAAGGTAATATGGCCTAAATTTGAAAAGCCGTGAAAAAATTTAAACCCCCATACACTGCTGGTGGGAATGTAAAATGGTACAGCCACTTTGAAAAACAGTTCATCAGTTCCTCAAAAGATCAAATATAGTTACCATAACCCAGGAATTCCATTCCTAGTAGTATACAAAGAGAACTTAAAATATACAAGGTCTGTCCGGAAAAAGTCCAGCCATTGTTAATATAACGAGAACGTTTTGCATGACATCGATGTAACCTGGCAGCCAAGGAAAGTGAACTGGAATGCACATGCATGGACAATGACAACTTCTCTGTACCAGTCAGTGGGGGCAGTAGACTGCATTGAGTGAGCATGTGTACTGCGCGGCCATTGTATTCAAAATGACTGAACGAGTGGATCAACGAATCTGCATCAAATTTTGAATTAATCTTGAACAATTTCCTCTACAGAAACTTTCTGGATGATTCAAGGCTGCAGCTATGGGTAACTGGTGATTGGCAGCTGCATCACAACAACATGGCCTGCTCATGCATCACACTTCATACCAAGTTTCTTGGCAAAATATCAAATCACCCAGGTGACTCAGCCCCCTTGCAGCCCGGATTTGGTGGTGCCCTGCAACTCTGGCTTTCCCTAAAACTAAAATCACCTTTGAAAGGAAAGATTTCAGACCACTGATGAAATTCAAGAAAATACAATGGGGCAGTTGATGGCGAAGGGAAGAATTGTGTGAGGTCCCAAGGCACCTACTTTGAAGGGGACTGAGACGTCATTGTCCTATGTACAATGTTTCTTGTATCTTCTTCAGTAAATGTCTATTTTTCATATTACATGGCTGGGTACTTTCTGGACAGATCTCATATATTCATGTGATAACATAAAACGAAGTTGAACCTTTACATTACACTATATGCAAAAAAAGATATTTTAAGACCCTCAAAATGAATCAAAGACCTAACATAACAGCTAAAACTATAAAACTCTTAGAATTCTGGCTCTGCCATAATGTGTGCAACACTAAGCAAGGTACTTAACCTCTCTGTGCTTTGATAACACCTACTTTCAGGGCTGTTGTAAAGATTAAACAAAATAAATGTAAAACACTTAGTATAGTGCCTGGTATATAATTGTCCTTCCCTGCCCTTTCCTCCTACGTAACGCTAAAAATTCCACCACCAGTTTTATGGAAATATAAATTCAATGATAGTTATATCTGAATTTTATGGTAAGGAAGTTATGTTTGTTCCAGGTAGCAAATAACTTAAAAGTCACCAATTATGGTACTGATAAAGCTATTTTAAAGTGCTAATTCACTGCAAATTGAGCCTGTGGCAAAGAGAAATGATTTTTAGATAGCTCTTTTCACCAATTATCTCTCAACAACTTTTCCTCTCCCTTCATTTTTAAACATTCCTTTCCTTACCTACCTTTCTCCTTTTTACTTATTCTTTATTCCAAACTATTCTTACTTAGGCTGCTATTAATCATGTAAAAGGAAAGAGTAATTTAGTTTTTCCCATTATGATACATGTTAAGGTTTTTAAAATGACTTATGTAAGCTATGGGACATAGCGCCCTGAACAAAGATGAACAAACTCTAAAAAGATGAGAATAGAAGGAATGCAAGCAAGAAAGCTCCTGCTTTCTCTTGTGCTGACAGCTCTCTTATTTGTTTATCTGGAGACAGAACCCTGCCACATCTGTAAAGAGGACCTGGAATTTCCTACCCATACTATCCATAGCCAAGTTCCACTACCAAAGAGTCAGATGCTCCAAGAGTATGGTATTAGTACAATTTGGCATATAAAACTACACTTCCATTTTAAATACAGCCTCATTTAATTTCAATGTTAAATAAGAATTTATTCTCAAACTATCTTAAAGGACAATGCCTTCCAAAGGGGCACCTGCATTATAAATGCTTCTGGAATAAGATGCAGTAAAAAGATATGGTTAAGAAGCATAAACAGATGGATGAACTGGCATCGTACTGCTATAATTTTGTACACTTCCAGATCAGAAAATTCCTACTAGAAACATTTCAAATTAAATTCATAAATGTTATCTCTATGTAGGCAATTAATACAATTCTATCTACTGTAACATTGAAAAAGGAAGTATCTCTAAAGAAAAGTTCCTACAAGCCCAGAAGACTTTTCTCCCTCTCAAACTCCTTAAATGCATTCTCATTGTATTTCACTTCAGAAATGGTTACTAGACACTTACTACACAAAGCAAGTATGCTAAATACTTTCAGTACAATGTGTTAATAATTCTCACAGCAATCTTACAAAGCATATATTAATATCACCATTTTATAACCTTCATGGAAGGTAACATTTCAGAACCTTCAAATGCGTATCACAAAGAATAGCTACACTATAAGAAGCCAAGCTAACCATCCCTCTTTCCTAAACTATGGTTTCCTTAACCCTGTATATTAAATTGGTTCTCCTGCTCCCTTGCCACCTACACCTGGTTTCCATTTCTGGCTCCTCTTTTTACTCCACTTCGGCCATCTGCTCTTCTCAATATATACCCTCTCTCTGAATACAGTCCATTTTTATGGCTTCATCTTATCACCTCTGGCCAGTTGACTATCAAATCTGTAAGTCCAACTGAATTCTCCAATAGAAGCTAACATTCCTCAACATTTCTACTTGAATGTCTTGCTATCACCACAAACTCAACGTGTATCAATCCCAATACATCATAGTCTCCAAAAGGCCAATTTTTCCATCCTAATCTGTTAATTACAAACCACTATCATCCCATTTACCCAGACTCCCGCCCCTTAAGTCACACCTCAGTTTCTGTAGGTTTTGCCTTTGCTATCATAAAGGAGAGAATAGGAGGGCTTCTTTAGGTAGAGATTTTATTTTGAGATGGATTTTAAGCAGATACTTTAAGAAGAAAAGGAGGCTGTCATGTTTATATTTAGAGTGCTCCAAGCAAAGGAACCTTCAAAACACACAGTAGGTTCTAAGAGGGGAAAACTTGGCATGTTATGGGATATAATCTGGTCTCATGTGCCTTGAGATTAATAAGGAGGAAAGTAGTACAAAGTAAGGTTGGGACAAACATAGGCCAATTTTATTCTATGCATAAGTCATTAAAGGATTTTTTTTAAGCAGAGGAATTCTAATCCAATATACACTCTGTCAGAGTCTGTTCATTAATGTGTTCTCTCCTTCATTATCACACTGCTTTACTACATTTCCCAGCCACCCCTGTAATTAGGTGGGATCACACGGCTCAGGTCTGACCAATGGGATGTAGCTAGAAATGATTATGTGCCACTTCCAGCCTTGGGTCCTAGCTCTATACTCTCTTCCCTTTTCAAGACAACCTCAAAAGACACATGGTGATGACAGTGATGACTTAAAAGAACAGAAGAACCCATGTCCCTGAGTTACTCCAGGAAGCAGAGGTATCCCCCAACTCCTACTCCATCACACACATACACTAGACTGTGACATGAGAAGGTAATATAAACTTCCACTGTGTTAAGCTACTAAGATTTCTTGCTTATTAGAGCTGTTAGCATATCATGACTAATACAGAAACCTTAAAAACAATTCTCTGACTGCTCTAAGAAGAATGAGTTAAAAGGGAAAAAAAACAGTAAAATTAAAAGACCACTTAAGACTCATCATCAACAATATAAAAAACTAAAAATGTAGGACTTAAGTAGATATAGAAGTTGCCAACAAGCATATGAAAGTATGCTCAACATTACAATTTATTGGGAAAAAGCAAAACAAAACCACAAAGAGGTATGAGCTCACACCCACTACAATGACTACTGTGAAAGAAAAGAAAGGAAAGGAAAAGGAAAAGGAAAAGGAAAAGGAAAAGGAGGAGAAGGAGAAGGAAATGGAAGGGAAGGGGAGGGCGAAAGAGAGGGAGGGAGGGAGGGAGGGAGGAAAGAGAGGGAGGGAGGGAGGAAGGAAATAAGAATTGGTGAGTAGGTGTAAAAACTAGAAGCTTTGTGCATTGTTGGTGAGAATGGAAAGTGCTACAGCCGCAATGGAAAACAGTATGGCAATTCCTCAAAAAATGAAATAGAATTATCATATGACCCAGCTATTCCTGAAAGTAGAGACTCGAATAGATATTTGTACATCCATGTTCAGAGCAGCATTATTCATAACAGCAAAAAGATGGGAGCAACCCAAGTGTCCATCAACATATGAATGGATAAACAAATCATGATACATATATATACATATATATGTGTGTGTGTGTGTGTATATATATATATATATATATATATATATATATATATATATATATATATATATATTCATTCAATGGGATACTATTACCAGCCTTAAAAGGGAAGGAAATGTTGACACATGACACAACATGAATAAACCTCGAGGACATTACACTAAGTGAAATAAAGCAGTCACCAAAAAAAACAAATACCACATTATTCCACTTACATGAGAAAGCAATCAAATTCACAGAAAAAGAAAGTAGAATGGTGGTTTCCAGGGGCTAGGGTGATGGGAGAATGGGGAGTTGTTTAATGGGTACAAAGTTTCAGTCTTGCAAGATGAAGTCTCAGTCTGGAGATTGGCTGCACAACAATGTGAATATACTTAATACTGAACTGCATAGTTAAAATGGTTAGGATGATAAATTTTGTTATGTGTATTGTACCACAATTAAAAAATTGTGGGGGAGAGCTATAGGGAAAAAAAGACCAGTGTGGATGAAAAAGGGGCCACATACTAATCCTGACAAGCTCAGGCATGGTGGGCCACACAAACTCAGGGACCTAAAGAAACCACACAGGATGGTCTGAAATTAAAACTTCCTAACTAAAAGCAAGTCGTGGTAGGTAGACATGTCCAAGGCTGCTATCTTCCTTGACAAGAGTCAATCTTTACCTTAACCGAGTCTGTCTATTGTCTTTTTACATCTAGGATAACATACCTTTGGAATGTCAGAGTAATCCTTTTTCCAGACCCCTCAGGGCACAATCTCTAGCCCAAGAAATCCCTCATTGTTATCTTGTTCCCAGTACACCATCTCCATGTGCTGTAAATGTTCATTGTTAACTACCCTGTACCCTCCAATATAAAAGTATTCGTCTCCATTTTACTTTTTATCCAACCTCATAGATTTCTCTGCTTTGCTTTCTCCTACTTCCCTAATCTACCACCAATGAATTTCATGTAATCCACCTTATGCCCCCTCCTTTGATTGTAACCTATAAAATAAACTGCAAGACTGCCATTCTTCAGAGCATTTTCTCAACTGGTAGAGATTTTGCTTTCCAGCAACTGTAGTCAGTTTGGTTCAAATAAAGTCATAAAGTCCTCTACAGGTCTGGATATTTCTTACATTGACACCAAGTAATACAATCATATTGTATACCTGAAACTAATGTTATATGTCAATTATATTTCAGTAAAATAAATAAATAACAATACTACAAATCACCCCCCACCCCACCTGCAAAAAAGTTAACAGGCCAACAGTCCAAATGAAGGTAAAACGGTAGCTTAGACTTGAGTGGTACAATGACCATGTAGCTAGAGAATAAAAGAATTCAAGTTGTATTTGGAGAAAGAAGAGACAAGACTTGGAGATGGACTGGAAGTGTATGGGGATGAAAAAGGATTCAGGTATGACACCTACAGAGCTTTTAGCAATTGAGTGGATGGCAATACCATTTAATGAAATGGTAAAGACTGAGGAATGGACAAATGGGGATGGGGGTGCAGTTTAAGAGTTAAGGAATTAATACTTTGTTTTTATTACTTTAAGTTCAAAATACCTATGAGATATCCAAAGAAAAAGGTTAAATGTGGCATATTGCATTTTCCAAAGATGGCTGAAACAGTATCTCCCATCCTACATGTTTTTCTTACTGTGTGATTTAGACCACACATCTAAATGCAGGGATAGTCAATGAATCTTAGTATGCTTATTACTATGCACAAGTGAAGCTTTACAACTTCCATGGCTGTCATAAAAGGTGTTATAGCTTTTGCCAAACACCCAAGAGATGGTTGTTCTTGGAGCCTCGCCATCATGCTATGATGAAGCCCAAAGCAGCCTACACAGAGATCCACATGGAGAGGAATGAAGATCCCCAACCCACAGCCAGCCAAGGAGGTCCCAGACAACTGTTAACACCGCCTTGCCAACAATGTAAGTAACCCATTTTAAAAATTAATCCCTCCAACCAGCCTAAATGATACCACATGGAACAGAAACTAACCATCTCCAGGCAAGTCCTGTCCAAATGCAGATCAGCAGATCACAGATCCATGGGGTGCGGTTATTACTTTAAACCACTCAGTTTTGGAGTGATTTTTACACAGCAATAGATAATAGATACAATATGACTCTGGAGTTCAGGGCAGAGATCTTCCGTAGAGATATAAGTTTGTGAACCAGCCACATATGAAAGTCTATTTAAAATCATAGGATTGAATGAGAACATCTAAGGGAAAGTGATGAAGCACTAAAACTCCTATATAAAAAACTAAGCAAGCCCTGGCTGGGTAGCTTAGTTGGTTGGAGTGTCATCCTGTACACCAAAAGGTTGCAGGTTCAATCCCTGGTTACGATGTGGACTGGACGCAACCAATCAATGTTTCTATATCACACTGGTGTTTAATTCTCTCTCTACCCCCTTCCCCTTTCTCTAAATAATCAATAAGCATATGTTCGAGTGAGGATTTAAAAAACAAAAACAAAAACACTAAATAAAAGACATCACTAAGATGGTGGCATAGGTAAACACGGCTCACCTCCTCGTAAAACCACATCAAAATTACAGAAACTATATCCACCCAGACTGGTAGGAGGGGTAGATATGGAACAGGCTGGACCCACATTCAGGCATGGTGAATAAAAATTCAGAAGGGATATCTCAAGAACGAGGAGTCCCAGCCCCGCAACAGACTCCCCTGCCCAGGGTACCAGTGCCAGGAAGATAAGTCCCCATAACTCTGGCTGCAAAAACCAGCAGGGATTGAGTCACTGGAAGACAGTTCTAAAGTCCCAAGCAGTTCCCATTCAAAAACCTACACATGGACTTACTCAGACTCAACAGGGTAGCAGCTTGAAAGGCACCAATGGCATACAAGGAGGAAATGAAGTGTCTGGCATCAAGGCAGTAGCTGGGGGACAGCTTTCTGCCAGACAGAAAGGCAAGCAGAGGCTACTGTCCCTTTTTGGGGCCATCCTCCACAGACCCACAGAGCTGGCAGGCGGGTCCCATATCTGAGACTCCACCAACCAGCTACTAATGTCTACATCACCCAAGAGATCCTGAGATTCCATCCCACAAACTTACAGGCCCACACAAACTGTTACCTGTGACTTTTCCATATGAATGGCTGGTCTTGACTCATGCTTAACATCTTCCCAAATCCTATCAAACAAGCAAGAGCCGGCCTCAGTAAGTCCCCAACCCACCATCCTCTTGCTAAGTGGCCCCAGGCCTGACACTAGCAGCAGCCAGCATAGATTGACAGTTTGGCTTCACCTGGGAATCTCCAAGCCAGCAAAATAGCAGCCACCTCAGATTGCCTTATAGCTCATGCAGGGTAGACTCAGGCAGAACATAGGAAGGGGCTGACCTTGGCCTATATCAACCAGGAAACCCCAGAGCCTGCACGCCGGTGGACAGCTACAGACTCCATCGAAACACCAACACCCCACCCTGCACAACTGATCCTCCACGGAGGGTGGAGGTTGGTAGTCAGTGGTCACTGCCAATCTGACTGGCCTCGGTAATTCCTTCCCACTGACCTGCCAACAGCAAATAAGGCTCAACTACAGGAGGAGGGAGTACTCAGCCCACATGACAGATGTACCTCCAGTACGCAGTTTGGGTGATAGGGGAGGCTGTGCCACTGGACCCTATAGGACACCTACTACATTCGGCCACACTACCAAGACAGGCACTCTAGCAGCTGTACCTAACACACAGAAACAATCACAGGGAGGCTGCCAAAATGAGGAGACAAAAAAACATGGCCCAAATAAAAGAACAGATAAACACTCTAGAAAAATAACTAAACAAAATGGTGATAAGCAATACATGTAGAGTTCAAAACACTGGTTATAAGGATGCTCAAGGAATTTAGGACCTCAACAACATAAAACAGATCCAGTCAGTACTAACTGAAATAAAGAATCATTTACAGGGAAACTACAGTAGAGTGTATGAAGCTGAGAATCAAATCAATGATTTGGAATATAAAGAAGCAAAAAAAAAAAAAAAATCAGAACAACAAGAAGAAAAAAACAAACAAACGAGGATCGTATAAGGAGCCTCTGGGACAACTTCAAGCATTCCAACATTTGCGTCAGAGGGATGCCAGAAGGAGAAGAGAAAGAGCAAGAAATTGAAAATCTATTTGAAAAAATAATGAAAGAAAACTTCCCTAATTTGGTGAAGGAAATAGACATGCAAGTCCAGGAAGCACAGAGTCCCAAACAAGATGGACACAAAGAGGCCCACTCCAAGACACATCATAATTAAAATGCCAAAGGTTAGATAGAGAATCTTAAAAGCAGCAAGAGTAGTTACCTACAGAACAGTACACATCAGACTGTCAGATGACTTCTCCAAAGAAACTTTGCAGGCTAGATGGGACTAGCAAGAAATATTCAAAGTCATGAAAGGCAGGGACCTACAGCCAAGATTGCTCTACCCAGCAAAGATATCATTTAGAATCTAAGAGCAGATGAAGAGCTTCCCAGACAAGAAAAAACTAAAAATTCATCCTCACCAAATCATTATTTGAAATGTTAAAGGGACTTAAGATCAAAACTATGAACAAAA
Source organism: Furipterus horrens (assembly GCF_987537825.1). Taxonomy (NCBI): domain Eukaryota; kingdom Metazoa; phylum Chordata; class Mammalia; order Chiroptera; family Furipteridae; genus Furipterus; species Furipterus horrens. Next base: position 111,516,619 of record NW_028327177.1, read on the forward strand.
TGGCAATAAATACATATCTATCAATAACCGAACCTAAAAAACAAACTAAGCAATCAAAAAGAACAGAAAGAATCATGGATACGGAGAGCATTTTGGTGGTTGCCAGATGGGAGGGGTATGTGGGGGAATGGGTGAAGAGGTGAGAGGATTCGTCGTCGGCGGCAGCCGTTCGTCTCGAGAGACGATGGTGTAGCTTCTTAAGAGTCTATCTGCACCGCCGAGAATGGCTGTGCAGTCCGACTCGGGAGTGACACGGTATCTGTCTCCTCCCGTGTTGAATCGACATCTTGCGATGACGCTGGAGTGTCCTCTCCCGTGAAGCTGAAGCTACAGAGCCTGGGCAGGGTAATACGGAGGGTCTGCTGTTGCCCATGCAGCAGACCCCCCCTCTCTTCGCAGCTGAAGGGTCCAAGGGAAAGACGGAGTCGATACAGCTTGGGTTCAGGTGCGCCGCAGGAGTTGCCGGTGTTGACTACAACATCAAACCGCCTTAGGGACTCCGGCTCCGGATTTTCTGTCGGGGTTTACTCCCTTAGCCTTTCCCCTGAAGAGGTATGCCGCAAGGCAGCGGAGGTTTTTTGGAGTCAGAGTTTTCCTTCTCTGATGTGCCCTGACTGGAAGATCGAACCAGCGACACTTAGCTCGCAGGCCGACGCTCCATCCACTGAGCTAAACCAGCCAGGGCAAGTGAGAGGATTAAGAAGTACAAATAGGTAGTGACAGAATAGCCATGGGGATGCATGGTACAGCACAAGAAGTGGAGTAGCCAAAGAACATATGCATGATGCATGTACATGAACAATAGTGTGGGACTGCCTGAGGGAGTGGGGGGGGCAGCAAAGGGGGAAAAATTGGGATAACTGCAATAGCATAATCAACAAAATATAATTAAAAAGACATCACTAATTCAATTCCAAACTCTCTTTGCCAATTGCCTAAAATATACAGACACCAGGTATTCTATTAATTTCATTAAAGAAAGATACAAACAGAACCTTCACACCCTCTCACCTACTCAAATCTAGACTTGTTCTTTTATCTGATAATCAGCATTTCAGGGAATCCTCTTTACTATCACCTTAGATCTATCATTTGTCTCTAGAATTTGATTTCCTGTATTTCTCACCTTCCTCTTTCATTGAGGTTTACTCCTCCTTTTTGGTGGGTGGAGCAAATACACAATAGCTTTCTGAGAAAGGAAGTGAGCAAGAGAAATTTTTGGAGACCTTGTATGCCTTATGTTCAATAATTTGGTTGGGTAAAGAATTCTAGCCTGGAGATCATCTTCCTTCAGTATTTCAGGACATTGCTCAGTTTTCTAGCTTGCGATGTTGCACTTGAGAATACTGAATCTCTGTAATATAACCTATTTGCCCAATCAGAAGTTTACAGAATCTGCTTTGTCCCATGTATTCCAAAATTTCACTATGACACACCTCAGTGTCTACATGTACAAGTTATTAAGCTATTGTCCCTGGTTCCAACCCTACTTTATTCTACTCTGCTTTGTAGTATGAGGGAATGGGGGCTTAAGGGGGACCCTGAAAATCACACTTCCTTACTAGTTTGCACCACTGGACTGCCTATAAGGGGCACTAGAAAAGCAACAGAAGAATGAAGGAGGAAACAAGAAGATACTCCTTTAGGTCAGCATCAACCAATGACCTTCATTCTGGCAATAGCTACTGTTCCAGTACCAGCAGTTGTTTTACATTAGCAATTTTTTGCTTTTGTGTTTTACCTACCATTCCCAGACCAGCCTCATCAAGTCTCCTAGGATACCTATACTTCCTGAGCAGGCACCTCCTTATAAACCTGACTTGCAGCTCCTCAGGGCCACTCTTCCAAGCCTCTACATTCTAATAATCCCAATCTCTTTTCTTTGTTCTCCCAGCTACTAATTATAGTAAATCCTCACTTAACATAGTTGACTTGTTCTGTGAAACTGTTACTAAACCAATTTTATCATAGGCTAATTGATACAAGAGTTATGTTCCCACTGCATCTCATCAAATAAATGCTTAAACAAAATGACTTTATTCCATGACTCTGAGGACCTGCAGTACTTTCTACAGTTACTGTCTCTGTGATACCTTAGTGTTCATGTATTGGTTTCTCACTTCCCTAGTTATCTAGCGTCCTGGTTTCTGAGGGCTGCTATAACAAAGTAATACAAACTGGGCTGGGTTAGAACAGAAATCTCTCTCACTTTTGTGGCCACCAGAAGTCTGCAATAAATTTATGGGTGGACCATACTCTCTAGGAAGGCACTAACTAGGGAAGGATCTGTTCCAGGCCCCTCTCCTAGTCTCAGGCATTCCTTGGCTTGTCTGTGGCCTTCTCTCTGTGTGTTTATGTCCAAATTTCCCCCAGTTTTTTTCAAGAATACCAATCATATTGGATTAGGGCACAATTCTAATGATCGCACTTTAATTTGATTACCTCTATAAAGGCTCTTTCCAAATAAAGTCACATTTCAAAGTACTGGGGGTTAGGACTTCGACCCTTGGGGGGAGGGGCACAGCACAATTCAACCTATGACGTCTGACTAAACAATTCTTTATATTAAGTTCTGTTGTATGTGGTGTGGTTTCCATTTTCCTGACTAGACCCAGACTGAAAGTGTATGTCTATTTTCAACCATTTTCCTGAGTACCCAAAGGACTCTCAATCTGCAAAATGATGCTCAACCCTGTGGGTCTCTAAAAATTATTTCACCGGTATTTCTTCTCTGCTCTTCTGTTTCCTGTCACTTCTGTTATTTGAAAATTTATCTCCTTAATTGATCTTTTTATCTTTTCCCCCCTATTTTCCATCTTTTCCCGTACTTTATGAAAGGTCTCCTGTCTTCTATTCAGTGTTTTCTTCTTGCTCTTATTCTCTAATTTTCAAGTTCGTTTTTGTCCTGATTGTTCCAAATCATTTTTCTATTTGTTTTGGTCTTTTATGTTAAAAGCTTTTCTCAGGTACCTGGAGATCCCTGTCTGTTCATATTTAAAATTAGGGCCCTAAAAGCTGATTGTGAATAGCCTATAGTTTTTCTTCTTGGGCCAGTATCATAAGAAAAGGATCCTCTAAGTTCTGACTTGATTATGAGAATTCTGAAAGCCAAATAGAAGAGGCCTCAATAAAGGTCCCAAAACTGAGCACAATCACTTAATCCAAGTGTTTTCTGTAGGACACCTGGCTTTCAATTATGTCTACTGCCCACCCCTCTCTAAGAGATGCTTTATTTGTCCCTTGCAGAAGATAAAATTTTCAGTCTTCTGCCAGGGCAGTCGCTTAGCTACACAAATTGACGAAGAGATCTAGGTTCAAGCTGTGTGGGGTTTTTTTGTTTGTTTGTTTGTTTTGTTTTGTTTTGTAACAGCTTACTGAGATATAATTCACATGCAATACAACTGACCCATCTAAAGTGGATTCAATGGTTTTTAGTATATTCACAGAATTGTGCAACCATCACCACAATTTTACAACATTTTCATCATACCAAAAAGATGCCCTGAACCCTTGATCTGTCATTTCCCATTTCCCTTGAATCTCGCCCCCATTCCCAGCCCTAGGGAACCACTACTTTATTCTGTCTCTATAGATATGCATTTCCTGGACACTTCAGAGAAAGAGAACCATACATTATGTGGTCTTTTGTGACTAGCTATTTCACTTAGCATAATATTTTCAAGGTTCATGCCCTGGCTGGTGTAGCTCAGTGCACTGAGTGCCAACCTGAGAACCAAAGGGTTGCTGGTTCGATTCCCTGTCAGGGCACATGCCTGGGCTACGGGCCAGGCCTTCAGGTGGGGGCACACGAGGGGCAACCACACATTGATATTTCTCTTCCTCTCTTTCTCCCTCCATTCCTCTCTAAAACAAATAAATAAATAAATAAATAAAATCTAAAAAAATAAAAAGAATCAACCATGAATGCATGAAGCAGAACAATGATGTTTCTCTAAAATCAACCAATTAAATTAAAAAAAATATTTTCAAGGTTCATTCATGTTATAACATGTTATCAGTACCTTATATCTTTTTATTGCCAAATAATATTCCATTATGTGAATATGCATTTTATTTACCCATGATTCAGTAGGTGGACATTTGGGTTGTTTCTTCTTTTTAGAAATTATGACTGATTGAGCTGCTTCCTAAACAGTTTCAAGCAATCCTATTTTTAGCACCACTCTCACCCTTTAACAAAAATCCTTGATGCTACCAATTCCTGAGCCTAAGGATTCTTTTCTATCAGGACTGAACATTTTTAAGTCTAAGAAGTTTCTATCAGTCTGTTTGCTTTCCGCTTCCCAATTTTATTTCTTCTTCCACTCTTTACCTGTGTAGTTCAAATCTTTAAAAATGATTCTTTACTATCATCTTGGTGGGCTTTGTAAGGGAGTATAAGAAAACACATCTTTCACCTATCCATCCTTACCCAAAAGTAAAGATTTTAAATTATTTTTAGCCTGTATCCTTCCTACTATATTTTAGGCTATAAATTTTAAGCATGGCTTACCTGTACCCCTTATGTCATATTTTCATCATTCAGTTCAAAATAGTTTATTTCTTCTTCAAACCCTAGGTTCTTAGGAATATATTGTTTAGTGTCCAAAACAGCTGACAATTTTCTAGTTATTTTTTTGTAATTAACTTCTGGCTTCATTTCAATATTTCAGAGCACACATTATAGAATTACTTTAATCTTTTTTATGGCCTAGCATATGTCAATTTGTGAGAGATTTCCATAGGCAATTGAAAAAATATCTATATTCTGCTGGTACTGGGTGAAATGTTCTGTTATGTCATTTAGACTCATTTGTTAATTATATCCAAATCTATTCTTTTGACGTCTCATTGTTTTACTAATTATGCAGAGGTATGCTAAAATATACCATCTTATGCTTATGGATTTGTCTAATTCTCCTCTTAGTTCTGTCACTTTTTTGCCTACCAGGTTAGCAAAAATTAGAATAGTCGTCGTCGTCGTCGGCAGCCGTCCGTCTCGAGAGACGATGGTGTAGCTTTCTAAGAGTCTATCTGCACCACCGAGAATGGCTGTGCAGTCCGACTCGGGAGTGACACGGTATCTGTCTCCTCCCGTGTTGAATCGACATCTTGCGATGACGCTGGAGTGTCCTCTCCAGTGAAGCTGAAGCTACAGAGCTTGGGCAGGGTGATATGGAGGGTCTGCTGTTGCCCATGCAGCAGACACCCCTCTCTTCGCAGCTGAAGGATCCAAGGGAAAGACGGAGTCAATACAGCTTGGCTTCAGGTGCGCCGCAGGAGTTGCCGGTGTTGACTACAACGTCAAACCGCCTTAGGGACTCCGGCTCCGGATTTTCTGTCGGGGTTTACTCCCTTAGCCTTTCCCCTGAAGAGGTATGCCGCAAGGCAGCGGAGGTTTTTTGGAATCAGAGTTTTCCTTCTCTGATAGTAACACTTAAGAAATAACTACTTGTTAGTAAAGATGTTTGTTCATGTTTTTTTATAAATAGCAGTTTAGCAACGGAAACTTTTAAAAAAGATTTTATTAATTTATTTTTTGAGGAAGGGGAAGGAAGGGAGAGAGAAAGGGAGAGAAACACTGATGTGAGAGAGAGCCATAGATCGGCTGCCTCTCATACTCACCCCAACCAAGGACCAAACCTGCAACGGAGGCATGTGCCCTGACCAGCTATCAAACCAGAAACATTTCACTTTACAGGACCAAGTGGAACCAAACCACATTGTTTAGGATGCAATAGAAACATTTTAACCTTTGACTGACATGCATAATTTGAAATTTGGATCAACATGAGAAAAAGTTCTATCAATATATAACCTAGGTTATAAAAAGAGAAAAAAACATAAAATACAACTTATTCCATTGTTATTTATATTTATAGCCATCAAAAAAAAGAGTTGTTGGGAGTGATGCTGGCACTTTGGGGAAAATTTGTCAGCATCACTCACAGCGATGTTGGTACTCTTAAACATCTTTATCTTTTTTAAAATGTCAAATATATTTTAATTGAAAAAGAACATCTTCTGAACTAGAAATAAAAGTACAGGTGCTTTCCATTCATTTAATAAATATGTGAGTGTTCTTCTAAGTTCCAAGTCCTGTGCTAGGCATTACAGAGAGAGGTCAGTCTAGCAGGCAAGTCTCAAGCAATTACGACTCTGCTAAGAAAAGCCTTGAGGTCAGGGGAGGCTTCCGGAAGAAAGCTGCATTTAGGCTGAAACCTAAATGAGTACTGGAGTTATCCAGGTTAAAGGGGGTTGGGGACAGAAATGGGAAGGGAGAGCTTATTCCAGCCTGAGGGAGTAGCGCTGTTTAAAAGAATTCAGAAAGAAGTGAGTCATTTTCTCCATGTAGAAGGATTCTGTTTGGTGCATCTTCGCTTCCAAAGAGCCTCTTGTCTCAATAGCTCCTCTGTCTGCCACCAATTCACTATCTCCATGAATCCGTGTACTCAACTCATGTTGGGTGAACCTCAAAAGGGACTCTGGTCTCTGCAGAGGTGCTTCCTTAGGGGAACACATTTCCTGGACCAGGACTCAAGGGAGCATGCTGGAGGCAGGTAGGAGGTAAAGGCTCTGTTACCACCATAGCCACAGTCATGGACAGGGTTCTGCCTATGGTCAACCATGGTCTGAAAATTTTAAATGGAAAATTCTAGAAATAAACACTTGGTAAGTTTTAAATTGTTTGCCATTCTGAGTAGTATGATGACACCAGACTCCATCCTGCCCAAGACATGATGCCGCCCTTTGTCCTTTGGGTCCATGCTGTGAACACCACCACCTGCCAGTCACTGCATAGCTGACTTGGTGATGAGATACATCTCAGATGAGCTTTATTCCACACAGGAGACTGGAAAGTTGTACACTTGTTATTTGGTGTCTCTAGCAGGACCACTGGAAACAAATATGCTATTCTGTGTCATCTTCCCTCAGTTCTATTTCCTGGCACCAGTATGAGTCTTTGAGCAACACATTCATTCCATGGTCATGACTCTGTGGACTGATTCTATAAGCAGCATCCTTTCAGGACAAACAGTGATGTGCATACATTTGTATTCTGTAGAGTGCGCAAGATGGCATGGAATCCCGGTCTGGATGAGTATTTCTTCTTTATATCTTTGTTTGCTGGACTTCCACACAGTTTGACTTTCTGGAACTTCTGGCTGTTTCTAGTTTTGAAGTAGTTGTATTCCTTCTTAGTTGTGGAGGGAGACACAGCATGTCTGTCTACGCCTCCATCTTGGCTGGAAGTCCTAAACATCTTTATCTTTGAACCCAGTTATTTCACGTCTAGAAATTAATTCTAAAGTTCTTAATGTGCACTGAACACATTAAGTAGTTAACCAGATTCATGAATTATCATTTAAACCTTATAATAACCCTTTGATTAGGTATCATCCCTATAACACAGAGGAGAAAAAGGAGGTTTACAGTGGCCTAAGCCCAAACAGTTATGAAGCCTATGTTGGAATTGAAGCTGACTCCAGAATACTTAAATTTACATATACTGACATGGAAAGATGTTTATAAAAGCCAAGTCAAAAAACAATATATAGCATGTGACCCTATCTTTTTTTTAAGTGAGCATGAATCTGTATTTTCATAGAAACAAATCTGGAATATACTTATTAAAAAATAACAGTGATAAATATTACAGACAAGATACCATTTAGAGGAAAGAATTATGTAAGAAAACTGTTATGAGACTGTTGATACAATTAAGACAAACATAACTGAGTTTGTCTGCAGCCAGCACTGTAAGGAAAAGACATTTAATCTCCTTTAACAATGTAATTCTTGTTTCTCCTTTTCTGACATGTTACAGAATGGGGGTCTCCAAAAATCCCCAGAGCCTGCGGGTTGGGGGATGGGGAAAGGAAACAGCTTTCAGAATGCCTTCACATGCCTGTGGCTAGTGGCTAGTGTCTTTGTTACGCAAATAGCTTTGGTTCTTCCACAGCCCCAAGAAGATGGGAGGGGTTTTGAACCACAAAATGGTACAGAAAGAGCACACAGCCTGTGTAAGGTGCTGTGAGTGGTCAAAACTGGTTACCATACCCACTGCATCACAGGATGCAGTCAGGAATTTAAAAATAAGCGGCAGACATTTTTAGGGGAGAATACCATGCGCCTTTGAAAGGAAAGGGGGAACACCTTTGCAGTTTTGGAAAGAAAAGGGATAACTCCATGCAGTTTACAAGGAGGCTGGGAACTCCAACCGGTTCTGCATTAAGAGCTGGAGGGCACAGCAACACAGGGAAAACTCCCCAATCAGGATCGAATGATTGGGAGCTGCAGTAAAGCTAAACTGTGTCTGCGAAGTAGGAAACTGTATCTCTGACTTTTCTAAAACTAGCCTGGTTTGGTAGGGGGAAGCAGAACTATGTGTTTGTGAGTGTTTTAAAGAAAATAAGACTTAACGGCAAAAATCCACAAATAATCTAAATCTATATAACCATTAAATTATTTTCACTAAACTCTGGTATTGAGAGTTATGCTTCTGGCAGCAGGCAATTGGGCCTCTAATAACTGAACAGCCCGTGGGTTCTGTTTCAATCAAAGCAGCCCGTGGATTCTGTTACAATGTGGCTCACATTAACACGCCCTCTCATTTCTAACTGATATCAGGTGGAAAAATATAATCACACATATGTGTGTGTGTATATATATGTACACATATATATGTGTTATCACTGTCTGGAACAGTTTCTTGCCCAGAGCCAATTTACTCTGCCAGTTATGATTAACCAACTACAGAGAGGGCTGATTAAAATGACTCGCTAAAATTATTACTTGTACCCTGGCTGGTATGGCTCAGTGGACTGAGCACCAGCCTACAAACCAAAAGATCACCAGTTTGGTTCCTGTTCAGGGCACATGCCTGGGTTGCAGGCCAGGTCCCCGGTTGGGGGTTGTGAGAGGCCACTGGTCTATGTATCTTTCTCACATCGATGTTCCTCTCCCACTCTTTCTCCCTCCCTTGCTGTCTCTCTCTCAAAAAATAAAATAAAATAAAATAAATCTCACATCTCTGATAAGAGTATATTCTACCAATTCTTAGTCATAACTTCCATGATATGCACTAAATTAAAACAAATAGCTTCAGGAAGTTCCAAGATTGTAAAACTTGTGTGTAAGTAAAAATAGTTGTAGACTAGAAACAGCTTTATTAAAGGATATCAGAAACTTTATAACAAGGACAGGGTAGGAAAACGTTTTCCGTGAAGGGCCACAGTAAATAATTTAGGCTTTGTGGGCCACACACAGTCTCTGTCACATACTTTATTTTTTAACAACACTTTAAAAATGTAAATCATTCTTAACTGAGGGCAGAACAAATAAGGTTCTGAGGAGTTCCAATTAAAACAGTGGATTTAATGCATTGGTTTTTTGGCTTTTTTAAAGAAATTAACACAAAGCAAACAATAGCAACAAAATTTTAGACAACTGGTAACTAACTCACTTAGTGAATTCCAAAAAAAAAAAGCTAATCCTAACTCCTAACAGAAGCTGAAAAGTCCAATTTATACCTTGGAATCCTCAAGGGTAAGGAACTGGAAGTACCTGGTCTTAGGCATAAGACCTGGGTTCTGGGAATCCAGGTTTGGTTTTAGCAAGCCCTGACAGTAACTGCTGGTGTCAGGGACTGACTAACCCCCAATAAATCTGCTGTCCCCACAGTAACTGCTGACACCAGTGAACATCTTTCATCTAGGCCTGCCGGCAAGAATTTAGTAACTTGCTGGCAAGAATTTAGTAACTTCTCTGTTTTAGTAAATTTCTGTTCTCAGAGGCAACTCCCTCTTAGCCACCTAGAGTCCCTTCAACTCTCTCCACCCTTATCCTCTTTAAACCACCCCCCCATTCTTTTGTTTGCTGCTGACACCTCAGGGTCTCAGCCCACCTATCTCAGCTGGCCAACTGAATCCTTTTTAAACTCATGGCCTGTTCTCCTGTTGTTTCTCCTCTCACTCTCCTAACATTTTAGTGTTGAAACCCAGGAGAGTGAGAAGGAGCAGCTAAGGAGCTTGGAGCCTGCTTTCCTTTGCCTAACCCTTGCATCAACACTGGCAAAACTTACTGGGTAAGGAGCTTGCCTATCCCAACAGCACTCTCTTTCGGTTTTGTACCCTTGCAGGGTCCAGGACACTTTGTCCAGAAAATCCCAGCACTGGGTGAGAGTCGCTGCTGGGTCCAGGACGCCTCCCTCCTCTTTCTCCCAAACCCCCATCCGGCTTAAGGACTTCTTGGATGGGACAGCCCAGTGAGTCTCCTTCAGTCGGGAGAGGATCTCCTGCTCCCTGACTCCCTATCAATCATAGGGAGTGATCTGTCTAAAATTCTGCAAGACACTCCCCTCGAATATCTCCTCAGAAACTTAAAACAACATCGACAAAAAACTCAGGCCTAAGCAATTAGCTTTCTTCTGTAATACGGCTTGGACAACAAATCCTGACTGACCCTGACAATTATTGTTGCAGTCTGGGCAAATGAAGTGAGGTTCCATATGTACAGGCCTTTTTGGAGCTACACAGCAGCATCCCTCTCCCCTCAATCCTCCTTTCTGTTCTTCCCCCAACCGCATCTGTTTCCCCTCTAACACTCCCTCAAGACCCATTCAGATCATGTGTAGGACTGCCTCCTATCCGTCCCCTCCATCCCCCTCCTTCATTCGTGGCCCTGGGGCAGAATGGGAACAGCCCCCTTGGCTGTCCCTTGACTTGAAAGGGATCTTTCTCCCTGCCCTCACTCAACCTAGCAGGTGTCTCTCCCTATGCTCCTCCCCCTCCGCCCATCCCAGCAGGAGCCACCATAACTGAAAAGCCCCCTGTTGCACCATACTCTGCCTCTGAGTCAGAGCCACCGAAGGCTCCTTCCCCTCTCAGCTTCAGCCCTGACTGCAGGACCCCAGGGACCCATAAGAGTATGTGTCCCCTTCTCCCTCTCTGACCTCTCTCAGGTTGAGAGCCATCTCGATTCACATTCCTCTGACCCCATTTGCTTCATCAAAGAATTCCAATATCTCACTGCTCCTTATGACCTAACCAGGTGGGATCTCTGTGTCACTCTCTCTGTCTGCCTGTTGAGAAAAGGGAACATGTTTGGCTGTCAGCCCTGACACATGCCAACACCTTAAACAGGCAGGACTCTTAACAATGGCCACAGGCACCACAGCAGAGAACTGATGAAAACCCCACTGCCTTTCTAGCCAGATTGAGAGAAGCACTCCAGCATTTCATTAACCTAAATCCTGATTCCCCAGAGGGCATCCTTCTTCTCTATATGCATTTTACTTCCCAGTCAGCTTCCAACATACACTGCAAACTCCAAAAACCAGAGACAGGCCCTCAAACTAGTCAGAGCAAATATCAATAATCAGGCTCTCAAGGTCTTTAACAACTGACACCAGAAACGTGCCCAATCATGAACTCAGGGTTTCCAATTACTGGCTTCTGCTCTGAAAGAGTCCTTCAAACCTAACCCATCAAAAGGCAAAAGCCAAGGGATTGCTTCAAGTATGGCAAGCCTGAACATTATGCTAGATAGTGCCCAAGTCCTTAAGTCCCTCCAGGACCATGCCCACTGTACAAACTAGAGGGCATTGGAGGTTCGACTGTCTCCAGGCCCCTCAAGGCATGGAGATACCAGTTTCCTACCTGGAACAGACCTCTGGCTTTGACCTCCCAGAGCCTCTGTGACTTGCAGTAGAGTACTGAAGCTGTCCAGAGACCACACGGGCCTTCAGGCCTATCTCCAGGATAGAGCCTCAGGTAACTCTTTTAATAGTAGGTAAGCCAATATCTTTTCTTATTAATAGGCCAGGCCATTTACTAATACCTCAATCTCAATTGTTGGGGTTGACAGCATAGTCTCACAACCATCACTACTTCCCTCCTTACATACTCCTTAGAAGAACATGTTTTTGCCCACTCATTTCTAGTCCTCCCTGCTGTCCAACGGCAATCAATACCTGGACAAGATATTCTACTCAAGCTTAAAGCCCAGATACTCATAATGTTATAGAACCCCAGCCTGTGCTGTTCTGGAACAGCTGTGCGGTCTGATTGCCCACTGCCAAGCGCAACTCTCAATAAAAAAGTTTGGTAAAAAGAGGTTTATTTAAAGATTTTAACTGCCCCCTCCTGCCAAACCAGGGCAGTTTCAGGCACCAGTCAGAGATACCGTCTTTCAGAAAAGCAGAAGTCCATGGCTCAGTATTCCCAGTCACAGTTCAGCATTTCAGGCATCTCCCACTAATCTGTGTTTGTTTAGGCAGGTCCCCACAATTCCAGCCCCATCAGCCATGCTGCCATGTTCTCTAGGCAGGTTTCCCAGTGGGTATCCTCTTATTCTGCTCTAATTCAAAACCACACTGCCCCTTTCCACAGTTCTCCCTAAATTTAAATGCTGACCCAGCACACTATACATCATTGTTATGAAAAGTACCTTAAAAGTTATATTACCAAGCCCTGGCTGCTGTGGCTCAGTGGATTGAGCGTCGGCCTGCGAGCCAAGTGTCACTGGTTTGATTCCCAGTCAGGGCACATGACTAGGTTGCACGTCAGGTCCCCAATTGGGGACGCAAGTGAGAGGCAACCACACAGCGATGTTTCTCTCTCTCTCTTTCTCCTTTCCCCACTTTCTAAAAATAAATAAATAAACAAATAATTAATTAAAAAATTTTTAAAGTTATATTACCTCCTTTCCCCACCCCCAAAACCATGGGCTGCAGGGAATTTACGGGTCCCTCCATGCTTTGTGCTCTGTTACACTTCCCTCTCAAGTGACCTGGCATTTTTCTACTCTGTCTCTAACACCTACCACTCCCCACTCTCTTCCATTATTTCACATAAATGGTGCTGTGACTCAGACTGTTACAGAGTGGAGGTCCCCCAAAATCCCCAGAGCCTGCGGGTTGGGAAATGGCAAAAAGGGAACAGGTTTTAAGATGCCTTGGCATGACTATGGCTAGTAGCTAGTGTCTTAGTTATGCAAACGGCTTTGGTTCTTCCAAGGCTCCAAGGAGATGGGAGGGGTTTTAACCATGGAACGGTGCAGTAATAGCATACAGAGCCTGCGCAACGTTCTGTGTATGGTCAGAACTGGTTACCATGCCCACTGCGTCACAGGATGCAGTCAGGGATTTAAAAATAGGCGGTAACCATTTTAGAGAGGAAGAGAGGAGATCCATGTGGTTTCCAAGGAGGGCAGAGGAAGATCTCCATGCGGCTTTGAAAGGGAGAGAGGACCACGCGTGACCCAGTGCAACATGGCACATGTTTTCCTGGAGTATTATGCGGAGGTTGATGACATGGTACCCCAGATCCTGAAGGAGAGAGCTGACAGATAAGAGATGGGGAACTTCTTTGTAACAATATAATCAATAAAATATACTTAAAAAAAAATTAAAATTAAAAAAAAATCTAGATGGAGAAAAAAAAAAAGAGATGGGGAACTTCTGGGCATGTTTTTTGGCTTCTAGCCTTTTGGGGAGCAAGGGAACTGTTAGGTCTCACGGGAGAACAGGGCTCTGAGCTGAAGTGCTCACTGCCCTTCCCAGGTTGGAATACTGTAAATAAAGACCTGTTTTCCTCAACACTAGTTCTTGGGTTTTACACCAAGGTGCCACGTGAAAGAACCCCCTTTCTCTCTGTTAACAGTTTTGGCGACCCCGGATGGGACTAATGGAACCTGTAGCCAGGTTCCTTCTGTAACAAGAGTCCACTCTGTCTCCAGCTGTTTACAACGCAGTAAGCATGGTCTTTTCAACCTTTGGAATAAAGGAGATGCTGCGCTTTGGGAACCCTACTCATAAACAGTACACTTTGACCCACTACCTGGATTCCTTAGCCTTTTCTGACTCTAAACCTGGTCAGAGAAAAGTTAGTTTAAATCACTGGAAGCTTGCAGCATTTCTCTCCACCCCAGGTGACTTCTAGCAACCCAATTTGCATCCAAATATTCCTTGCTACAGCAGCAAGAGGGACAATGTTAACATTGTTGGGTAAATATGTCTTGCTCTCTCTTCTCAGGAAATAGCTGCACCCCGCAGGCACTGGTCAGCACTTAAAAGCCACTTAGGTGCTCGCTGCAAAGACAGACATGGTGCTGAAGCAAGATTTTAGTCTCCAGTGAAAAGTCCTGGCTTTCCCAGGTCCTGTTCTCCTAAACAGGCCTTCCTGTTCAAATTGCCTTGTTCATAAGTCTTTTTTCCTTTTCTCTAACTGCTCTATTTACATCTCTACCACTCCCATGTTTATCTGCTTTACAAAGTAATTGCTGTGTTTGTTTTCCAGCCAAACGGCCATCTAATCCCTTAGCGGGAGGTGACGTTATCCCTTGCCTGCTTGACCCAAGCCTGGCATTAGTTTCAAACTGGGTCTGGTCCCACTGTACCCACATTAAGTAGGAACAACAATACAAAGAGGGAAAAATCTCATCCTCTCCCTCAATGTACAAAAGAAAAAAAATCTGGTACTTTTAAATCAAACTGGCTAAAGGTCGCCCTAGCCTGATCTCTTCCCTCCTCTAGACTCCTTGCAGTTGTCAAGGTTATAAGATAATAGAACAGCTCACTTCCAGGCACTGTGCATATACTTGCCAACATGGAAAAGAAACTTCTATTTCTGAATAAACTAAAAAGAAAACCATGCAGGACACATCAATAGCTCTTTAGACCCTTCCTATGATTCCTGAAACTTTAATAACTATAACACCTAAACTTCATAGATTCTGCATAAATTTCAGTAATCAGACTTATCCTGGACAGGAAATTATACAATTAGGGATAGATAATTTACAAACTCAAGATTTCTCCAGCCCTTCAGAGCCGATAGGAAAGGTTACCCACCTAATAGATAAGGCTTTCATTTGTTTCTGCCATTACTCCTCTGATAGCCGATCCATATATTTAGACCACTTAGATACCTCCTAATGCAACCATACCTTATATTTCAACTCCTCTACACTCACCTGGACACCAATAGCCCCAGAATATGAATATTATAATAACACCTATTCTTTAATTTGGGGAGGCACAGCCCATAAAGCCTCAAAGATCTATTCCAAAATAATTATTTCCTTATAATAGTTCACAAACCAGTACAGAATTTCTTGGAATAGGGAGGGAAACAGAATAACTCTTCAACATCACCGGCATTACAAATCTTTATGAAAGTGATCAAATTTATCTGCTGCTTCCACAGAACAATATCTTCCAGCTTATTTTCTGTAACATGTTTTGCCAGAGCCCTGCTCACACACACAAGTCCAATCCCTTATATTCTCCTCTGTACATCGGTGAATTCTTTAAAGGAAAAGGTATTATTAGCCCCTCTGATCTCTCTATCTCCATGTCCTTCAAACACTCCCAGCCACAGGGGTCCACCACAGCCATCTCTCTTACAGGAACGGGATACTTTTTCTTATGTGGTAACAGGACGTACCTCATACTTCCCTGATATTGGTCAGGCATTTGTATTTTCATCACACTGCTTGCTCCCTGAAGCCTCTATCCCGGCCCCCTCTGAAATGGTTACATCAGGGCTCATCCCTAATCTCGGGTCCTTTTCAGAAACCTTACTAAGTTCTCAACATCCTCACCAGACAAAGAGAACTGGCACAGCTGAATGGGGATATCACACCCATGACAATCCTATGTTAGAGAGTCCAGGAATAGGCCATTCCATTTTCCGGGACCTCTTCTCGTTTGCTGGGATTCCCTTCTTGAACAATCAGTCCTTAACATCTCAAGCATAATGCAGGAATCCTGGAATGCAATTGAAAGCCAACAGAAATCCTTAAACAGTCTGGCCAATATAGTCCCACAAAACAGACAAGCCCTACACATACTTACTGCTGAGGCAGGTAGGACCTGCACTATACTAAACAAGACGTGCTGTTTTTATATCAACACTGGTAGGCAGTTAGTAGACTTAAGTTTTTAAAGAAAATATCGACATCATAAAATGTACAGAAATAAATGCTGCCAGGAACCCCTCCTGGTTCAAGGCCTTCTCCTATTTCTCCTCTCCCCTCCAAGCCACGCTAATACCCAATAATAATCATCCAACTTTTTCTCTTAGGGGGTCCCTGTCTCCTACACCTTCTAATAAGCTTTGTCCACAGGACAGTGCAGGCTGCCACAAACCAAGCTGTCAGTGACATGCTCCTGCTCCATACCCTTCCATATCAACCAATATCTCAAGAAGAACCATAGGGACAGCTCAATGTCCTGAATTTCACCTTTGAAGCAGTTCCAGAAGAACTGATCTTCATCCGAACTCCCCAGAATCAATAAAAACAAAGGCAGGAATCTTAGGCATAAGACCTGGGTTCTGGGACTCCAGGTCTGGTTTTATCAAGCCCCCACAGCAACTGCTGGTGTCAGGGATTGACTAACCCCCAATAAATCTGCTGTCCCCACAGTAACTGCTGACACCAGTGAAGGCCTGTGTCCTTCAGATATCTTAGCCTGCTGGCAAGAATTTAGTAACTTATCTGTTCTCAGAGACAACTCCCCCTAAGCCATCTACAGAGAGTCCCTTCAACTCCTGCCCCCCCTTATCCCCTTAAAAAAACCCTACCTTGACATGGACAACAGGGAGGGATATGATTGCGGGAGAAGGGGTGGGCTGGGTGGGGGGGAGCAATGGGGGAAAAATGGGACAACTGTAATTGAAAAACAAAAAAATTAAATTAAAAAAAGAAAACAACAACAAAAAACACCCTGCCTTTCTTTTGTTCACTGCTGACACTTCAGGGTGTCAGCCTGCCTGTTTTAGCTGGCCAAATAAATCCTTTTTAAACTCATAGCCTGTTCTCCTGTCATGTCTCCTCTCAGTCTCACCAGGTCTAACACCTGGTACTGTTAAATTGAGAGAGGAGTTAAATAAAGAAGTCTAGGTAAAAGCTGAGAAGCAATTAAATCCTCCAACTTTTCCTCCCCAAATCTACCTGATGGTTGGGTACTCTATCTTGAACTATTGGTCACCAGATAGAATTAAAGGCCTGGATACCCTACCAAAAATGGGGTAGAGAGAAACCCAGTCCCTTACACACACACCTAACCATGGTGGACAAACCTTCAGTCCTCAAGCAGATTGAGTTTTCCTTTCATGAACCTGACCCAAGAAGAATCACCTCCCATACATCGGAGTATTCTCAAAAACTTAGCACACTTGGACCATCATGCAATTAAGTCCGGAGTTTTTAAGTACCCATCAATTCAGGTTTATTATCATGAGGTAATATCCAGGATTACCAACACCTGAAATAAGCCTCCACCATAAGTTAAGAGACCAATATATTAAGAAAAAGTATGCAAAAAGAAAAATTAAATTAAAAAATAAAATGAATTTGTAGCCTAAGAAATTATAAAAGATAATGCACCCATGAAACAACCACAGGATGCACTCTATAAAATTTTAAGAGAACAAAGAAAGAGCTCTTGGGAAATCAAAATCTTGACAGTAGGAATGAAATTTTCAACACAAGGCTTAGGAAATAATGTTAAGGAAGCCTCTCGCATAAAAGGCAGCAAAAAAATATTAGGAGATTTAAAAAAACAGCAGGAAGAAAAAATAGAAGACTAGCCTAAGGAAGAAGAAACCACTGTTATGGACTGAATTGCATCACCCCCAGAATTCATGTTGAAGCTCTAACTCCTAATGTAACCTTTTGCAGATAAGGACTTCGAGGTAACTATGGTTACATGAGGTCATAAGGGTGGAGCCCTAAATAATCCAAATAGACTAATGTCCCCAAAAGAGGAGAAGATATTCTCTCCACATAAAGGTTTTGTAAAGATACAGTGCAAGGAGGTTGTCTATAAATTAGAAAGAGATCTCATCAATAACAACCCTGACTGTACCTTGATCTTGGACTTCTAGCCTAAAGAACTGGAAAAAAATAAATTTCAGTCGCTTAAACCACCCAGTCTGTGGTATTTTGTGATGGCAGCCCCAGAAAACTAATATAACCATCAATAAAATAATTCAAGAAAATTTCCCAGAATGATGTACATAATTCTGCAGATTTGGAAGGCACGTTAATACCCCAAAAACAAAAACACTAAAATGGGTGCATGCCAAGTCACACACTCATGAAATTTCAGAATACAAGTGATAGAAAATTCCAGAAAGGCAAAAAACCTTAGGATCAGGAATCAGAAAGTCTTCAGAATTCTCAACAGGATCACAAACTAGAAAACAACAGAAAGATGCCTTCAGAATTCTGAAAGGAAATTATTTACAGTCTAGAATTCATTGCCCAACCAAATTATGCAGGAAGACAAAAGAAAAGGAAAAAAAATTATTAAAGCAAGATCTCAACCCTTCACAGGAATCTACTGTGGGATATACTCCATCAAAAGGAGGGGTCAAATAAAAAAAAAGAACTACATGAGTCACAGGCAAGATTTAAGACAGGAGAAAAACAAAGGGGGTCACCAGTATTACAGTAAGAGAAAGGTGGTTCAAACGAGTTCAAGAACTGGTAGACAAGGACAGAGCAATTCTACTCCTAGGTATACATAAACCAAAAGAAATGAGTGTGTATGTACACTAAAAGACTTCTAAGTAAATGTTTTAGAGCAGCTTTGTTCATAATAGCTAAAAAACCGAGAAGAAACCAAATATCCATTAATGTTTTATTTTAATCAATTAATTTATTTTTAGAGAAATGGGAAGAGAGGGAGAGAGGGAGAGAAACCTCCATGTATGAGAGAGATGAGTTGCCTCTCACATGCACCCAAGGGGGGGGGGGAAGACCTGGCCCAAAACCCAGGCATGTGCCCTGACCAGGAATCGAACCTGCTACCTTTCAGTTTGCAGGCCAGCGCTCAATCCACTGAGCCACACCAGCCAGGGCTAATTTTTTTTAACTGTATATTCATTAATGGAATATTACCATTAGTGAAAAAAGAAAGAAAATTATTGCTACACCCAACATCATGGGTGAATCTCACAAACACAACGTTAAGCAAGAGTAGCCATACACAAGAGCATATACTTTATGGTTCTATTTACATTAATTTCAAGAACAGGCAAAAATAACCTATGATGATATAAGTCAGAACAGTGATTACCTTTGAGGGTAGCAGATACTGATTGAAAAGAAGCAAGACAAGAGCCTTCTGGAGCACTGGAAATGTTCTATACTTTGATCTGGGTGTTGGGTATATAATGTCTATAAATGCAAAAATCTGTTTATATACATTGAAATTTGTGTACTTTGCAATTTAAAAAACATTCTCTAAACAAGTTTTTAAAGAAATTAATGAGATTTTCAAATGAACACCATAATAGCAATTAACCAAAAGAAAAATTTTAAGGCCTCACAAAGATCTTTATTGCAGTTATTAATAATAGGAAAATAAAAACTGGAAATAACACAATAAATGAGTGCCATGCAAACCCTGGATTTCTCTAGTGTGAGAAATTATTTGGCACCTTTCTGTTACCAGCAGTCAAACTTAATACATACTAATTAACCTAAGGGAGCCATCTATCTAGAGGGAAGAGCATGCTCACAGGTTCCAGAGCAAAAAATGAGCTTGATTAAGCACAGTTCAAAAAGTAGGCTAAAAGAAGGGAAATAGGAAAGAGAAGAAGCTGGAAGTAGGCAAAAAGACAAATCATGGAAGGCCTTATAGGCTTTTCAATGAATATAAAAAATAAAAAGAAATAAAAGAAACTCCCTAGGGAAGAATTCTGGAAGGGATTGTACACAAAGCAGTCTAAATGTTTCTAAAAGTAACAATTGTTATAATTCAAGAACATGTAGTAACTGGAGGTAGTCAAGTATTTCTAAGAAAAAAGGTCCAATACCTTGTTTAATTAACAAAACATTTTTTAAATACAGCTGGAATACAGTAGTCCCTCTCTAAATCACAGTTCACTTATCATGGCCTCACTGTATCGCAGGATTTTAAAAAATATTGTATTTAATTATTTATCGTGGATTTTTCGCTATATCGCGGGATTTTGCGGTACTGTATACGTATGTTGTTAGTTACATAGGTTTAAGAGTGTAGAATATGTTTAAGAACATAAGTAGTTTTATAAAAGCGTGAAAAAGGTTAATAAGGGAGTGGGAAAGGTTAATAAGGGACTGGGGATGGTTTATAAGTGTGTGGGAAGGGTTTATAAAGCCTTAAAATATATATAAATCCTAAAATAAATGTAAGGTTCTTATTTCACAGATTCTCACGTATTGCGGGGGGGCGGGGGGGGAAGTCTAGAACGTAATACCTGTGGTAAATGAGGGAATACTGTACTTAAAAAGTACAAGACACATTAACTTCCTCACTCTATATGTTATTTGAGTGGATCTACCTACAACTGTAGGAAAACTCTGACTCCAAAAAACCTCCGCTGCCTTGCGGCATACCTCTTCAGGGGAAAGGCTAAGGGAGTAAACCCCGACAGAAAATCCGGAGCCGGAGTCCCTAAGGCGGTTTGACGTTGTAGTCAACACCGGCAACTCCTGCGGCGCAACTGAACCCAAGCTGTATTGACTCCGTCTTTCCCTTGGACCCTTCAGCTGCGAAGAGAGGGGGGGTCTGCTGCATGGGCAACAGCGGACCCTCCATATTACCCTGCCCAGGCTCTGTAGCTTCAGCGTCATCGCAAGATGTCGATTCAACACGGGAGGAGACAGATACTACCATGTCACTCCCGAGTTGGACTGCACAGCCATTCTCGGCGGTGCAGATGGACTCTTAAGAAGCTACACCATCGTCTCTCGAGACGGACGGCTGCCGACGACGACGACCTACAACTGTGATTTGCAAGCATGTACTCAAGTTTTTGGAAGGCTGATTCTATAAAAACAAATATCAACAAAACCCTTTTTAGATGCACCTATCTTTTAAAAGATTTCCCCAACCCATATTCTCACTGCTTTATTCTATTGGTCTATTTGAACAAAAGCAGAAATTACTCATACCATACTTATGTCCAATTCAGTAATCCTTAAGTACAATTTCAAGAATAAAAACAACAGAATCAGTGTTTCAACAGTTTATTTTAGCAGATTATTTAAATAAAAATAAGCCACTATAAACAACAAAAAACTAAAAGAAAAACAGCCTCTAACGTATTTCAGACCAAAAGAGTAAAGCATCCCTTCCAGAAATACTTCACCTAATAGTTTTCTGAGCTACCTGTCTTATACCATTCAACTCTTGATATATGAACAAATGTAAGAAAAATGCCAAGGTAACCGTATGCTGCTGCTATTCACAGAAACGTAATAGAGTTAAAAGAGGGGAAGACATGAAGAGCAAACATATGTATAAAATTCTCTAACTCTCCAAATATAACAAATGGTTTTCAGAATGCTTTGCTCAATAAACAGACTGCTCAATAATCTGGTCTGACAGATAAACAAAGTGATAAAGAAGCAAAATGTAAAAGTGTTAGTTACTATTTTATCAAAAAGAGAACTTATACATAGATCATTAAATTAAGTGATAAGCCCTTCAGGTTTTCCTCCAAACCATTACATTGTTCCCATCTACTTTCAAGGCCCCCCAAAGATTGTCTCTGTATCAAAAGATTCAAACTCTAGCATAACATGTCTAAGAGATTCATTTACTTTTTAGTGAGTCATAGGACTCAACTGTAGAGATAACATTTTTTGTTAATGTTGATATATCTAGCAAGCACAGAAAGACTGTAGACATAAATCATTGTTTTAATAATTTAAATGATGCAAATCATGAAGGCTCCCCTGCCCTCATAAAAAAAAAGTTCTGAATTTATGAGAAGGCATAAATACACAAAACATAAAGTAACGTGAAGCAAACAACAAAAACAACACTGTAAGAGATTAGTAGTTCCATAAAGAATATACAGAAAATTTGTAAAAATACACAGAATTTGCATTAGGAAATCAAGGGTTGAGTCTTGGCTCAGCCACTAATTATGAGATGTGTGCTTTAAATGCAGGTATTCTGTACGGATTGCATTTTCCTTATCTATAAATAGGAAGACTGGATCCAACAATAAGGGATATGGGTTCAAAGGAAAACAACACAGGGAACAGAAAGATCTGGAAGGCTACACTGAAGAACCAAAAATGAAACTTCAACAAAATTTGACTTTATTTGCCACTTGGGTCCCTTAGGAGGGAAACGTTCTATTATAAACGTTCTTTTAAAGACTAGGGAGGCTATGCACAGATTTTCAGTCTCACGATCTATAAAGGTAGAAAAATACAAAGTTTCAATGAGAACGAGATGGTCTGATTAGGTGGACAGCTCCTATACAGAAATAGTACTATCATTAGGAAATATGTTTTGAGGAGATTGTTAAAAGGCTAGGAATTCTGAACTATACTCTGTAGATAATAGGAAGCTATTGTTGGTTTAACAGTGAGGGATATGTTCAAAACACTATTTTAAGATTAAGCAGAAGGCTGGACATAGGACATACTATGTAGGAAGAAAAGGCAGACAAAAAACCTATTAAAAAGTTGAAGGAAATGTACAGGTATCTGAAAGAAATTTCAACAACCAGCTGACAAAAATCGGCCAATGACAGATACATGGATCGAGAAAGTCAAAGATAAAATCAAGGTTTGTGTCTGGGCAATTGAAAGTATAATATCACCATCACTGTCAGCATGTGGAATCAGTTTCAAAGAAAAGACTATAAATTCTATCTTTGAAACAGTTTACAGTGATAATCATCTAGATGGAATTGTTGCCTTAATCTTTAATGTCATTTTTGGCTCTGTCAGTTGTTATTCCTAAAACAAAAGAGCAAAGTATTTATGAAGAACTTGTTAAATGCTCAGCGATTTCCAGAGTCTCCACCAATTTTATGTATTGGCTCAATGGTTTAGTCTTCTATTGTAGGTAGAGAACACTTGGTGTTTTTCCATATCATAAAGGTGAGTAAATTGTAAGTTATAAAACTATGATAGAAAAAAAAGGGGACTCTATCTGTATTAAATCAAGTCTTCCTGACAAGTGATTTATAACAATCACATCAAATCTACTTTGAGCTTTGGCAGGTCCACAGAAAAATAAATCCAGGGTATAAACTATTACTCAATAACTAAGAAACATTCTATGTATGCTTCAAGATTTATTTACATGGACTAAAAGATAATGCTTAGAAAAATAAAGCACACAATTTAAAATTTAGTTTCTGAACAAGCACAATTAAGGAGTCTGAGACACTCTGCAAATACTGTTTAAAGATATTACATCTAATTCTAGAGCTCATTCCCACAGATTGCAATTTTCCCAAAGAAAAATATCTCAAGAGTTTGTGATCAAGATGGAACGAAATTGTTAAGCAACCAATGCATATTTCTTGAGTTACTATCCAAATTGTGAATGGGATGCCAACTTAAAAACTGATCATAATTGACAGTTACCAAACAAAACCTTATTCTTGAATTATTTCCCCATTTATTTTGTGACCTCGCTGATAATTGAGACTTCAGGTACAGTGCTTTCCAGGCGCTTAATAAATTGTATGGTTGGGTTTTCATAAATCTAACAAAGTAAGATTTTTAAAAAGGAATTAACTTGTGAAATACCCCTTTTGACCAGACACTGAGATCCTTTGCTCATAACCCAAGATGAGGTTAGAAAATTCTCCTTAACTTCATTCTTTCCTACTTCGTAAAGTTTCTTACAGAATCTAACAGGCAGAATTCTTTTCAGGTGACCAGCTCATCAGCTCGACATTAATTGTGCGTCTATTATGGTACGGTTCTCAGCCCTGAACAAAATACAGCTTCCTGAGCTTCTAATGGCAAATTTAACTTTCATGGAAACACACAAGGTTACAAAACCAACCTTTCGAGATAGTTTTTTACCACATATATTACAAAAGCTGACAACCCAAGCAACTCAAGTACGGATCTATAGCGGATTTCCCAAGAACGAGGGTACCGGCTGGGTGGGGGGAAGGGCACAGGGAGCATCCCAAGGATGTCCACCCTCCGCACAAGGCTCTCTCCCTTCCTTCCTCCAACATTCCTACCTTCCGGCCTTGCATTAGGCCACAACAGGCAACGGGACTTCTTCGGGAGAAAAAGAAACAAAAACGGGCATGGTGCACACTGGAACCTCCCCCCACCAGCCTCGCGGGGGTGGCCGCCCGGGTGCTCACCACGACCTAGCGCTCCGGAGGCGGACAGGAAAACAGTGGGGCCGCACTGCACCCCACCCCCCGCCCCCGAGACAGTAACCCGAAGGTCGGGCGGAGAGACAGTTCAAACGCCCAGGCCGGGACAAGCGACCTCCCCGCCCCCTCCGGCTCAGCTCCGGGTCGGCAGACGGCGCCCCTGGGGCTAACTTCGCCGGGGAAGAGGAAGCGACACAGCGAATAGCAGGGTGTAAGGACGCAAGGGGCAAGAAAAGGTTCTTTGTGCATCTGCCTGCCGGCAACGCCGTCTCTCCTTCCCTCCGCCGAGCCTCGGTGGCCCCAGCTCACCTGAGGGAACGGACCAGGATATCGCCGCGGCCGCAGCGATGGCCGTTACGGCACGAGGCCTCCGCTCCGCCGCCGCCGCGTAGCTCTCAGGAGAGGGGCGGGGCGCGCGCAGCGTATGGGCGGAGCTGCAACGCCGACTGGCCGCGAGGCCGCAGAAGATCCGCGCGGGCAGGAAGCCCTGTCCTGACCCAATGTGATAGGCTCGATTTCCCCTTTCCTTCCATCCCTGACGCGAGAGCCGTCTGCACCGCACTAGGATTGGGCGAGCTCGCTTGTCAATCAATTCCTGTGCTAGGCGTGTAGTAAGCTAAGGCTGCGCGGCGGAGAGAGCTAGAGAGAGGCGCCGAACTCCCACCCGGGGTCGGGTAGCATTTGCTACCGCGCTGACTGCTTTGGGCCTTCCTCCTCAGTGCCTCAGGAGAGACTCTACATCAAAAAAAAAAATGACTGCTTCCCGAGGTCAGCCCCAACTTCTCTGGGATCTTCCTCCAGGTTTCTGCACCTGGAGAGTCTTGACAGATGAAGATTCTTGGGGGCGGGAAGCAAAATGGAAAAACAAACCAAGACTTGGAAATGGGAACCTGAGAGAAAATTTTAAAACTATGCTTAATTTGACCCACAAATTTAAGTAAGCTGAGTCTCATGGTCTCCGAAATGTCTTGGCGTGCAAGGTAGCTTCCAGTCTCGTTTGCAGTAGTCATGCTGTGAGGAGGAATGACTGACCTTCAGTGACAGGACTTCCTGCTCTTAGGGGCACAGCCCCAGCCACCTGCCGAGTCATCAGTAAGTTGGTTCACCCGACGCAAGGCGACAGCCCCCCACAACATTCCTCATTCCTTCCTAACCAGCTTTGTGGCTCAGGTTAGGCTTGCCTCCTCAGGAAAGACTGCTTGGGTTAGGCCCTTCATGGAACACTGGTGTTTTCCCCATCCAAGCTGTTGAAATAGTTTGCCCATATCCCTATCTAGACTATAGACTCCATTTAAACCAAGAGCCATGTCAGTTTTCAGTTTTTTCCCAGTGCCTAGCACGTGATAGATCATCAGTAAATACTGTTGAAGGCCTTAATGCATCTCCCTTTCCTATCTTTAATGCTGGGCCTGACTCGAAGGCCCAAGAATTTACTTTTCTGCATTTACTTCGAAGTTATTCGTTTGAATGCTGATAAATGTATGGGGTATGCTTGCCATATATAGGATCACAAGGTCAAGATCAAATCAAGCTCAACTTGCAGCCTTTCCTGGTTTCAAATTGGGTGATGCAAACAGCATGAAACTCAGAGCAACAGTTACTCTGTTTACATCTCATTGTCATTCACAGTGAATAATGTAAGTGAATTTTGAATTTACTCTAAAGGTCTAAGTACCTTTGCATCTTTTATCATGGCTGCTATGGACTGAATTGTGTGTGCCCTCCCGAAATTTATATGTGAAGTCCTAACCCCTGTATTTGGAGATAGGGCCTTTAAGAAGGTAATTAAGTTGACTGAGGTGATAAGAGTAGGGCTCTAATACTATAGGATTAGTGTCTTTCTAAGCCCTGGCTGGTTTGGCTCAGTGGATTGAGCATCGGCCTGCGAGCTAAGTGTCGCTGGTTCGATCTTCCGGTCAGGGCACATCAGAGAAGGAAAACTCTGACTCCAAAAAACCTCCGCTGCCTTGCGGCATACCTCTTCAGGGGAAAGGCTAAGGGAGTAAACCGCGACAGAAAATCCGGAGCCGGAGTCCCTAAGGCGGTTTGACGTTGCAGTCAACACCGGCAACTCCTGCGGCGCACCTGAAGCCAAGCTGTATTGACTCCGTCTTTCCCTTGGATCCTTCAGCTGCGAAGAGAGGGGGTGTCTGCTGCATGGGCAACAGCAGACCCTCCATATCACCCTGCCCAGGCTCTGTAGCTTCAGCTTCACTGGAGAGGACACCCCAGCGTCATCGCAAGATGTCGATTCAACACGGGAGGAGACAGATACCGTGTCACTCCCGAGTCGGACTGCACAGCCATTCTCGGCGGTGCAGATAGACTCTTAAGAAGCTACACCATCGTCTCTCGAGATGGACGGCTGCCGCCGCCGCCGCCAACGACGACGAGTGTCTTTCTAAGAAGATACACCAGAGAGCTTATGGTTTTCACCATGAAAGGACACAGTGAGAAGGCAACCATGTACAGCCAGAAAGAGTTCTCATCAGGAACTGACCATGCTGGCACTCTGATGTGGAACTAAGCCTGCAGAACTGTGAGAAATTAAATTTTTATTGTTTGAGCCACCCAGTCTGTGGTATTTTGATATGGACTGAGATACTGTATTTATTTTTGAAGCATGAGAAACTTGTCCAGAGGCTAAAACTATTTTTCCAAAATCACATAGCAAACTGTTAGGAAAACCTAGCTCAATACAATTCTAGTTACATATTTAACATGTGATGGGGGGAGAAGGTATTAATACAAATACAATAGATAAAGTGGTTCTTGCCATCAGGGTAGCTTATACCACCTACCTTAAATGGGGAAAATAAACACAGGAAAAAATATGCTTAAGTTGTAAGTATAGATTTATTTTGTAAGGAAATATGTGTTTTGAATTGGCCAATGATCTGAACAGACCTTTCCAAGATTTTGATGCATTTTTTTATTGTTATTCTATTATAGTTGTCCCAATTTTGGGGGGGGGGGGCGGTTTCAATTACCGTTGTCCCATTTTTCCCCCATTTCTCTCCCCCTCCCAGCCCACCCCTTCTCCCACAATCATATCCCTCCCCGTTGTCCATGTCCATGAGTCATTTATACACGTTCTTTGACTAAACCCTTCCCTTACTTATCCCCCTTCTCTTCCTCCCCCCTCCCTGTTGTCCCAATTTTTCCCCCATTGCTCTTCCCTGCCCTGCCCACCCCCACTCCCACAGTCAATCCCCACCCTATTGTCCATGTACATGGGTCCTGTACGTGTTCCTTGATGCAGATTTCTTGACTACTGTGTGCCATCTATTTAAGCAATAGAAGAATTAAGGAATTTAAAAGTGTTGTATTTACTGTAAACATGTTTTTTTCTTAAGTTTTTTTATTTTCCTTAAGTTTCCTCATTACTCAGTCTTACCAGGAACTCTTCTAAAAAAGAAAAACTCAAAAAACATATGAAAAAAAAGAAGTTAAAAATAAGGAAACAGCAATGAAAGAGGAAAGCATTGGATGGAGGATAGATAGGCAAAAAGTCATGTGTCAACTGCAGTATGAGCCTTGACAGGTGTGGCTCAGTTAGTTGAGCAGCAACCCACAAAGCACAAGGTTCCTGGTTCGAGGCCTGGTCAGGACACATGCTTGGATAGTGGGTTTGGTCCCTGGTTGTAGCATGAATGGGAAGCAGCCAATTGCTGTTTCTCACATTTATGTTTCTGACTTTTTTTTCTCCCTCCCTTCCCCTCTCTAAAAATAAATAAATAAAATGTTTTTAAAATATTTTGAAAAATTGTAGTATGATATAGTTAGAAGGAATGGAGTCCATATTCTTATGGGGTGGGAGTTATTCCAGAGACTTCCTTTAACACATGCATGTTGCTGCTTTTTCCTCTTTTTTTTTTAGCAGAATTCAAACCAAAAACAAGAATCACCCTTCATAACTAGTGCTGAGTGGACCAGGGTCTAGCCAAAATCAAGCAACGGGAAAATTTAAGTCAGAACTTAAGACCTATGGACAGGAAATGGGGCTTCAGATGTGAGTAGCTGATCTGTCTAGGATAAAAATTTGCAGGCAACTCATTTCATTAATCCCAAAGGAAAGGATTTAGGAAGACAGGGAAGGGAAAAGAGAGCCTCCATGTCTCACAGGCTCAGTTGTGAGGTATAGAAATTAGTGGACCCTGGAAACTAACTTCTGGATTGAATATTGTTATGCTTTAATAGGTATTAACTCAACACAAATTTATTAAGAGTCCACTCTGTGGTAGGCACTACAATATGTACTGGAGATCTAAAAAGATCTGTCTTAAACTTAAATGAGCTCAATCCAGTATCAGAGAATGAGATTTACACAGATACTTATTATTAATATAGTAAGTACAGCAATAGTATGTACAGTGTGATGTTAAGCCTCAAGGGGAGGAGAGTTGTGTGGTCAGGCAATTAAATAAGCAAAAAGAAGGGCTTTCTACATAGAGAGGTCTGCATAAAAACGTATTACACCATAGTAAAATATTGCTGGAGCAGATGCCTGGAAATGTAAGCAATACTGGGTTATTGAAGTTAGGCACTTTAAACTTTATCTTATAGGCAATGAGAAGCCATCAAAGGGTTTTTGTTTAGCACTTTAAAATGTTATTCTGTTGTTTTCTGGCCTTCATGGTTTATGATGAGAAGCCAGCTGTAATTCTTATCATTGTTTTCCTGAATGTCATATATCTTTTTCTGGCTGCTTTTAAGATTTTGTTTTTTTTACCTTTTGTTTATCGGCAGTTATACTATGTTACTAGGTTTGGTTTTCTTAGTATTTATCCTGCTTGGGTTCACTTATCCTTGTTTCTGTGGGTTGCTGGTTGTTTTTGTTTCCTTTTTGTCCAATTTGGAAAACTTTTGGTCAGCATTGTTTCAAATATTTTTTTCTTTTTCCTTTTCTCTTCTGAGACTATACTTATGCTTACACTAGACTTCTTAGTCCTTAATACATATCATTCCAGGCTTTGTTAATTTTTTTCAAGTCTTTTTCTTTCTATACTTCAATTTGGATAATTCCTTTTGAAAACCAGTATCTAGTAATTGCTAGAATATTTTAATGTTAACATTTTACCAAAAGCACAGACACCAAACTAATGACTAGGGGTTCTTTTGGGGAAAGTTTGGAGACACATTAGTGAAGAAAATAGAAATTACAAGGCAACTACAACACAGAGAATTTTGTATTGGATGTTGATGTGAGACAATAGTAAGAAGCTAGGAAAATTCCTTGGAGAGTGGAGTGGGGAAACTGAGACTGAGACAGATAGCTGAACAAATCAGGCAAGCAATTTATAGCCAGATAATAAATTGCAAGGTCTTATCTCACACATTCCAAACCATGCTGTGGGGGACTCCGTCAGTCACCATCCCTTTCATGTGACATTCTTTGAAGGTGAAACTGACCCAAGAATGACCTATATGCTCACTTTGACTCATCAGCATATTAAAGGACACACCTGGGAAGCTGATGAATATTCTATTGAGATGCCCCCCTGAGACCTCCCCTAAAATTCCTGCCTTTAGATAAAAACCCTTTTAAAAAAGGACCCAGTGTGTTCTCACTGTCTAGGGCAAAACCTCACCTTTCTTCAGGCGGGTATCTGTGCTTTCTTTCTCCTAAGCTCTAAGGGTCCCAACGACAATTGTAACCAAGGGAGCAGTGGACAGGGGCAGCTTCTTCCAGGCTTCCCCATGTACTTGTCTCCAAGGGCCCTTTTGCTTCTGTAACTTGTTTCCCAAGTCCATGCTATGCAGCTGGTTCACTACTTCTGCCTCTATGACTTTCTTTCTAAAAGGCCAAGCCAACTCTGAGCAGCCCACTCGAATCTTCTCTTCAAGTGTACTTTCATTTTGCTTGCTAAATAAACTTCTTCTTGTGCTCGAGTTCTTAGCTCTGAATTCTTTCTTTGCCAAACTCGAGAACTGAGAGCCAACATCACTAGTAACAGATGGACTGAAAAAGTAAAAAGAGAACACTGAAGTAGCCCAGAGGTGATACCTGTAGAGAGCAGCTATTTCCCCTAAAGCTAGTGAAAAAGAGGAATTGAGGTTGGACTGTCAGGTCTCAGAAGCTCAGAAGAATGACTTGAATGACCTGTAGCTCCAATCCCTGATAGGATGCTGTCCGTCTGGTCCTGGTACCTCTGAGAGGGATACGATGAGGCCGGTTGGGAGTGCCAAAAGAAGCTGACGGCTGAAATCAGTTGTTTCTGTTAGAGCAAGGGACCTTTGCTTATTGCTGTGGTAACAATGACAGACACTGCAAACAAACGGAAAGGAGGAAGTCCTTTTGCCCCTTCTCCTGACTTCCAGTCTCCCTCTAATAGCCTTTATTGTTTTAACCTAGTGAGACATCAGCTAACATAGGAAAAATGTAGTTTGTAGGGTCTGAGCCAAAGCATCAGAGAGAGAAGTATAAAAGGGTGAATTTGGAGCTAAGATAGGTCAATAAAAATAGTTTAATGATCAGTACCATATCAACATTGGTTTGTGCTAAATTAGTAAAAATTTTCCAAATTAGACCCAAATTAATGCCCCCTTATATGCTTTCACAGACTTTTAGGCCTTTTAAAATGAATTTGAAGACACCATGTTGTATCAGTTTTCTGCTATAGTACTGTGATTACTGGTAGTGTCTTTTTCAGGGATAAGGAATACCTTTACTGAAGCTCATACATGTACTGGCTACAGAATCTAAACAAGGGCAATTTTGGAAGAGATCATATAACTGAGGATAAGCAGAACCTGCCCCAACATTAGACTTCCCACCATCAGGCAAAAAATGGCATAGACTAAGTAGAGCTAGCAAGAATCCAGTCTTTCGCCTACTTTCATATCCTGTGCATTGCCTAATGTGGCCATAGCAAGAGTAAGACCATTCCCCTGTTCTAAGGTAGGATAAGCACGCTTGTCATTGGAAAACCAGCTCCTTTCTTTTGTTCCCTCTTCTTGCCTTAACTCAAGCTCCATTATCCAGCCCAATCACCTCTAGTTTTCTAATACCAAGTAGATGATAAAACAAGTCCCAATGTTCAGCATTTTACCCTACAGTGTACTTTTCACAAATGAAGATTTTTGAGTATTGAAAGATTTTTGTTGAACATTTATAAAACATTGGGCATGAACATTTTTCTAATCTGTTAACTTCAGTATCACAGAATTTCCATTTGAAAGGGGTCGTTCTTTCAAGTCTATGTTCTTTAGTGATGGAAATTAACATTCTCCTTCTACAACAATTACCATTTGTTATTAACAGTAAAGACACTAGATTCATGACATTTCACGTGTTTAATATTTGTTTTTGATTATATTAGACTAGAATATATTTTTCTACATCTGCATATATTAATTAAATATTATATAGCACTCTGTCAATTATATAACACAAGAGATATAGGTGGATATTAAAATGGCAGTGTACCTATTAATAACTGATGGTTAAGATAATAATCAGGTGTTCATTTAATGGGAGAGTCTAATATTTCCTGATAATCCTGCCTTCTTAAATTCCTCCAGTAAAGTTTATAGCCAGCAAGGACAAAAACACTAATCATAATGATTACCCCTCCAAAGACATCATAGACACTAGGAAATATGTGTAACACTAGAAGCTGCAAGACCATTGCGACCACAATCTCCAGATGTTGTACTGTGCTGACCAAAGCTGGATGGAATTTGTCCAAAGCATAATAAACTCCTAAGAATGCTGCAGTAGAACAGCCACATATAGCAATGAGATAACTCCAGGTTTCTACATCTAATGGGATAATGGGTTCTTGAAGAACAAACATAGTACATACTCCCCAGACTGTCCCAGTCCAACCGAAGGTAAACAGTGCAGTCCACATGCTGATCTTCTCCTTAATTGATCTGTATACTATCATGGAAAGAGCAGTGGTCAGCCCAGCCATCACAGTCATAGTGTATCCAAAGGCTTCTTTCCAAGCATTTAACAAGGAATTTTCTTCACTGATTATGTTGGGGATCATGACAAGACAAACACCTAAGATGCTGCAAATAACTGTAGCCATGTCAATATAAGCCATTTTCTCATCTACAAGTAAAAAAGCCAGAATGGCACTGAAGACTGTGGTTGTGGCTCTCCACATAGTGGTCCCATTGCTAGGAGGAACTATAGAAAATGATGTATAAGCACAGGTGATAGAGATGACGTTGCATACACCATAAAAGAAGAGTCGTAATCTATATCCACTGGGTCCGAAGGGGGCCTCCTGGTAGTAACACACAACTAATACAGATAAGACCTGCAAGACAGAACGGATAAAAATCAGTTCTAGAGATGGAACTTTAGAACGATCAGAAATAAGCCTAGTAATAAGAGCTACACATCCATGAGCCAAAGCAGATCCAAACAGCACAATCCACATTTTTCTGGATTGAAAAATGTTTTTTTCTGCAAAGCTCTGAAACTGTCCAATCTCATTGGTCACTGGGTCTTCTGTTGGTGGAGGTCGGGTATCCATAGTTCCAAAAAAAGTTCTTCCTTTTCTTTTCATTTCACTCAGCAGGCCTTTCTTTGGATTTTCTTCCATAAAATTTCCATAATCTTCATTAATTTCTTCATATCCATCATCCCCAGGCTGGGGATAATGAGAAGTGTATTTCACCATCACTGTGTTGGGATGTATTTTCACCCGTTTTTTGACTGGATGTTTTTTGGAGGGAGAAGTATCCATTTCTTCAGATAGTTCTATTTAAGAAGGAAAAAAAGACAAATGGACATACTCAGTTGAAATTTAGTGTAATTTCTATTATAATCATGTACCAATTTAGTAATAGGAATAGAGGTTGTAACAGGAGTTTCAGAAGAAGTTATAGGAAGTAATGATCTGGGAGTAGGCCTTATCAGATGTATGAGGCCCAATGAAATGATCTACCCTTTTTCATTCTCATCTTAAGTCTGCCCGTTTATCATTCTGTTTATTCTTTGACTCATTCAGCTCTGTTTCATATATTTACATCACAAACAACGATAATTTTTCATCTTTTCATTCCTGTCTTTCCACCTATCCAACAAGATGATCATAACCTAGAACACAACCAGCCCTGGCAGGTGTGGCTCAGTTGGTTGGAGCATCATCCCATAGACTGAAAGGTCACATGTTTGATTCCCAGTCAAGGCTCACACAGGAAGGCAACCGATTGATGTTTCTCCCTCACATCAATGTTTCTCTCTCTCTCCCCCCACCCCTCACTCCCTTCCTCTTCTCTAAAAACAATAAAGAAATGTCCTTGGTTGAGGATTTAAAAAAATTGTTTTAACCTTCATTCTCATTGTATTCATTTGCCTATATTACAAATTATAAGTGGATAACTTCAAGTCTTTTATTTAATCACTTCTGTATAATGCCAGAATTAGCCTTATATTACAAATTATAGTGATTTTTGTAACATTTATTCTGAGCTCTCAATACATTTTAAGGTATATGGATACACTGAAAGTAAAAAAATAAATAAAATGGATTTAATGACATTCATGTGTTGTTGGTATGTAAACCTTTCTGATGCCCAACTGAGCAATATGTTTTTTAACTAAGATTTTACTGAAACTACCCTTCAATTCAGCAATACCAGTTCTAATATTTTATTACAAGGTGCTTTTTACTTTGTGTAAAAAGAAACAACAAGGACAAAAATAAAAATACATATTTATAATTTGCTTATATAGCATAAAGAAATTACAAAAAGATATGAAGGAAACATAATTGTAGGGATAGGACAGGAAGCAAGAAATGGAAGAAACCTGGAAGAAAGGCTTTTTACTGTATACCTTTTTATATTTTTATTTTTGAATCACAATGTTCAAAAATTTAAAAACTAAAAATGTTCATCTTTATTTAAGAAAAAGAGAGCGCATACAAAAAGGTGTGGAAAATAAAAAAAATTTTTTAAACCAAATATTGAAAGGTATGGAGAAAAACGTTTAATAAAAAAGTTTGCGGTGGCTTAACTACAATACAACCCTTCATGCAGTGAATACTATGCTATCCATTAAAAACAACAGTGCAGATTTTTTCTGACATGGAAAGGTGTCCATAACATTGTTGAGTGGTAAAAAAGTTAAGCATCTTGTAATAATTATATGAGATAATGCGTATAAAGAATTTTTCACAATGCTGACATACAGTAAACTCTCAATAAATGTTAACAATAAATTCAGCTTCCTTTCACCTGTAATTAAATCTTTTGAAACAATGTTATTCTTTCTGTCCAAGGACAATTTCCTTCCAAAAAAATACCTCCCCTCCCCTCTGAAAGAAAGGAAGAAAGGAAGAAAGAAACTAAGAAAGAAAGAAAGAAAGAAACAAAGAAAGAAAGAGAGGAACCTTTCTATTTTGTCCTCATGACATACTTCCTAGTCTTTGACAAAAACCCCTCAGTTCCAGGATCTTAAGCCATTGTCCAGATATCAAATTATATTTTGTTCTTTGGTACCATCTGAATAGCCAACTGTTCCATTCCTATTTACTCCTTTGTCTTCTAAAGGACACCACCTTCAGTTGGAAGAAGTTATTTTAAAAACACCACCTGTGCCTCCAAGTCTCAGTTTCTCAGCCTGGACCTTCCACTTGCAGTCCTTCATATATATTTCTATAAAGCTAATCTGATGTTCTTTTTTTCCAGCTTTTGTTAGGACATTTCCACTTCAAATCATGCCTTCAGCTTCAATAATCACAAATTGAATTAATAGTCATGGTCTTCCAAATAGATTTTCCCTAACTTCCTCATTCGTTTTTGCAATATCACCATTTTTCCAGTTCCCCAAGCTAGATACCAAGGAATACTCTGAATTATCCTTTCTGCCACCACAGTTCCATTTGCTCACCAGTCTTACTGTTTTTGTCTTTGCAATATTTACTTTTCTCCAATTCCATTTTACCTTTGTGATTCTAGATCAGGTTATTGTCAGTTCCTATCTAGAATAGTGCAATTGCATCCTAGCTAGCCCCTTTGAACCTCAGTCCTTCTCCCCTAAAATCCACCTATGTTATACCACCATTACATTAATCTGTCTTCAAAAGACTCAAAACAAACTTCCCTCAAGCTTGCCCCATTCAAGAACCTACAGTGATTTTCTACTAACTACCTCATCAAATTCCAATTCCTCTGCCCAGCATAACCCCTATCAATACTTGGCTCCTTAACACACCTACTTTGACCAGTTTAATGTTCTACCTGTCCTCACTACCCACATGCACATACCATTTCTCTAAGCCTTTATTTTCTATAGTTTCCCCTCTGCTCCAACTCTCTAAATAATGTTTATCTTTTAAGAAGGCCCAGTCCAAATTCCGCCTTTTAGAAATAAGCCTTCCTTGACCACTCTAGGCACTTATTTTGTCCTTCATTGTTTAACATCTGCAATAGTTCTTGTAATTTTTGTAATCTAATCATTTTGTTATTTAGTTGTCTCAACTCAGTGGAGTTTTGTCTCTAGTAATTGAACCCAAACTTGCTATATTAAATATCCTTTCCTTGCTAGTCAACAAGTATCTTAATGACATCTCAGATTACATAACTTCCCACTTGCTTTCCATTGTTAAAATTGAGACATATCCATTCAAATCTTCCTGCTTCCCTACTGCGTGCCAGATTTATAGCTCCAAAGCAATGAGTAGGGAGTGGATGTGGTTTGTTATTTTACTCCTCCCATTCCCTCCCTCTGGAGTCTCTTGGGAGGGCAATATGGTCTGCCACTGGGACACTTTCTCCATATCCCCTTTCTAGGCTCTAGCTCCCCTTTTGTTATTGGCACAGAGAGGAAGGAAAAGGAAAGGGATACATGTCTCATGTATTGGCTGGTGTTGTGTGATGGATTTTTGATGTATAAACTTAGCTAAGTAGAACTGCATCCCCCAGTATTTAATCAAACATTAGCTACTACTGTCAAGTTATTTTGCAGATATGATAAAACTCCCTAATCAGATGACTTGAAGTTAATCAAAAGAAGACTATCCTGGGTGAGTCTGATCTAACTGGTGAACCCTTTAAAAGAGGGCTTAGGCTTTCCTTGAACTTGGAAATTGCAAACAGTTCAAGCCCTTGATGTTCCAGCCTTCTCATGATCTTCCCTTCCTTACTGCCTGTGGACAACAAATTTCAGCCCATGCTCATAAGGTTCCAACATGTTCTTGATCATTCCTTTCTAGCTGCCTACCCTATGGATGTCAGACTTGTTTATCCATCCTCTCAATTGCATAAGTCAATTTCTTGTAATTAATTAATCTACTGGTTCTGTGTCTCAAGTTGAACCTTGACTCTGACACATGTTGGAATTCTCTCCTTGACGTTGTCTTTGTTTTTCTGTTAACTCTGATAAGCCACTGATACTTTCTAGGTTGCAGGCATCCAAAGGCAAGCTATCTCATGTAAATTCTGTAGGGCTTCCCCAGTGCTCAAATCCCTGGTGTGCCACAGCCTCCTTTCCTAGGGCTTACAGCTCACAGATTTTTGCTGCTTGGTCCTCTTACCTGGTGGGCAGCTCTCTTGGGGCAAGCACCAACAGTATTCATTTGGCCCCAGGAAACACATATCCTTACCACTCCAGTGAGTGTACAGCCTATTCACCATTCCCCGCTTCTCTCCAATTTTCTTTCTCTGCTTAAGCAAGCAAAGGGCAAATTAAAATGTGCTGTCTAAGCAGACTTCCAGTTGGGGAATGAGAAAGCACATGCAATAATTGCAAATAATGATCTGGTAACCTTTAGCCTGACTGCATATGAATATCAGGAAGACAAACAATAATGACTACAGGTGAAATACACAACTTTAACACACACAATGGAGACATTAAAATTAGAGATTTTGCTTAGTTTGGTTCAGT
This sequence comes from Furipterus horrens, assembly GCF_987537825.1. Taxonomy (NCBI): domain Eukaryota; kingdom Metazoa; phylum Chordata; class Mammalia; order Chiroptera; family Furipteridae; genus Furipterus; species Furipterus horrens. The sequence continues at coordinate 111,553,624 of NW_028327177.1, forward strand.
CATCAGTTCAAATGGAGACTTCAATCAAGAAATTAAGAAAAGGCTGAAACCAAGTGTTGCTGTTTCGATTCCCAGTCAGGGCACATGACTAGGTCGCACGTCAGGTCCCCAGTTGGGGCGTGAGTGAGAGGCAACCACACAGCAATGTTTCTCTCCCTCTCTTTCTCCTTTCCCCCCTCTCTAAAAATAAATAAACAAACAAACAAATAAACAAATTACATTTAAGAAAAGAAAAGGCTGAGACTCAGAAAGGCAGCAAAGGAAGAATTAAGGAAGATCATCAATAGCAAAGATATGTCATTAGAGACGAAGACTAAGATCACCCACATCCTCATATTCCCAATTACTATGTACATATGTGAAAGATGGACACTGAAGAAGGCCAAAAGGAAAAAATTGATTCATTTCAACTATGGTGTTAAAGGAGAGCTCTATGGACACTGGACTGCAAGAAAGATGAACAAATGGGTCCTATAGCAAATTAAGTCTGAAACATTGAAAGAGGTAGAAATGACAAAATTGTACCTATCCTATTTCAGGCACATCAAGATATGGCCAGGTTCTCTAGAAAAATAATAATTCTGGGGAAAATAGAAGGCAGGAGGAAAAGAGGAATAACAACTATAAGACAGATTAACTCCATAAGCATGAGTCTACAGGAGCTGAACAGGACTGTTGAGAAGAGGATATTGTGGACATCACTCATTATAGGGTCACCAGGAGTCAGAGGTTACTCAGTGGCGTGTAACAACAACAAAACCTTCACCCTTAGTCAAGTTTAAGGGGGAACATTCCTTTCCCTTCCCATAAGGAAAAAGCGCAACATTCTTCTTAGACCAAACAGACAATGTTAGGCCCGTAACAGATAATACGATCCCTGTGACAGACTGTATTTTCCAAAGAGAGCCACTAATTTAATATCTCCCATACTACATGGGTTTTTGTTTTTTTTTTTAAATGTGAATTTAACATTATTCCTTCTTAGTTGTGGAGGGGAATGTAGCATGTCTGTCTAGGCCTCCATCTTGGCCAGAAGTCCTGGTTGCTAATTCTGATGTAAGAGGAAAGTTTTATTCAGCATCCTATTAGGCATACAATAGTGTATTTAATCCTAGTCCAACTGCATACCTTAAACTTATTTTCACTGTGCAATTTTTGTCCATTTCTATCAATGGATTAATGTATAACAGATATATTCCAACATTTTCCAACACCATTAATATTATATTGTGTCCCACTGATGTAAAAGCTGTCTTATAATAAAGGACTCTTCTCAGCCTTTCTAGTTTTCATTTAATTTCAGGCTTCATGAATACAATTCTTGAAAAGAACCTGTAATCCTGATTAGTTCTTTTATTTTTGCACATGTAAGCTTTTAACATGTGAGGATTTCAATAAATTAAGGAATCTTCTGCCTAGCACCATGCTAGACTATATAAATATGAAGATAAATAAAGCAGGCATGGCACCTGTACTCATAGAGCTTACAGGTTAGTGGAAGAGACAAATAAATTCAAATTTAATATTTTAATAAGTTAATAATACAAGCGACTATATGGAGTACAGGGGGCTGATGGAGCATAAACAAAGGGCATCTAACCGAAATATGGGGGGTCATAGTAGGTTTCCAGGTGGAAAAAATGCTCAAATTGGGAATGTAAGCATATGTAACATTTAAGTAAAGAGGAGAGAAAAAATTTTTTAAAAATAAGAAATTTAAGTCAGAAATGTTGGTTCTGAGTTCTGGCTCTGCTAACAACTGGAGTGATAGTTATGTCTATTTTAAGAGAAAGAGTTTTAGATGATAATTGTTGGCATCTTGTGACTCAGCTCTTTAAAATTAGTTTGTCTTTTTATAGATTTCACACTTCTAGTGTTTTGATATCTCTCCTATGCAAGATCACTGTGCAGTTCAGTGATCACACTTTGTACCATCTGCTCAACATTGTTCTAACTAATGTGCCAACTCAACATTTCCTTCCTCACAGAGACTAGCAGTCTGAACTGATCTCATGCTCTAGTTTCTTTGACAAGGGTTTATATGGGGAGATGTCCTCAAAGACAGAAGTGTCCATTTCAGTTGTGTTGAACAACTAAGCTAATAGAGGGAATGTGAAACAAAGGACCACTGGACCAGCCTACCAGCCTACAAATCTATCAGCCTGAAATTCCAGACACAACTGGATTTAAAGGATGCGTAGTTTGGTGTCTGCTTGAACAATGGGCACAATTCAGTGTGGCAAGCCTGAAACCAATATTTTTGTCCAAAGGAGGCACTGTTTATTAAGATACATCCCACAACATAAGGTCTAACATCATTTCACTCCTGATGTTGAGAAAATTAACCCTGACATATCTACTGTCTTGATAGAAATCGTTAGGATTATCTCTTTATGGTACCTAAGGCAAATGTCACTTGGTAATAAGTTTTTTAATTACTAGACTGATCCCTAAAGTAATTTTTTAAAAAACGTCTTAGGTATAAAGCTGACTAGTGCAACTTGATTATAATATAGTGGTTTAAATGCAGGCACTAATGTGATATTTGACACTGAAGAGCTGATATGCTACTTACCTTATACCTGAACAGCCTACCCGCAAGATACCTTAGTAACCCCAGTGAGCTTAAACATCTTTCTCCTGAATGAAAATGTAAAGAAACACCTAATTCATCACCTAAAATGGGGGACCCAACAAGCAGCTTTTCAGGATATCATGAGACATCAAGACATACATAGAATCTGTGCTGTAAAATGTATCTTCTGAGAGCTGCTGAAAAAGCCATTCCTTCCTCTAATCTTATGAAAAAGGGCCTATACTTTGAGGCCCCAAAGGTTGTCAGAATGATTCTACCTTCCTTAGGCTAAACCCTGCCTGAAATGATGATAATGCATAACCCCTAATATCCCTCTTTGAATAGGAATCCTTTCTCTTCCCCACTGAAGCTCATGAGGATCAGGAGGACCAGAGGCAGCATTTAAGTTTGCTTGTGCTTTATTAAAACTTCTTCGAGTCTGTATCTCTGTGTAAAAGCCCATTGCTTTAGAGAAAAAAGAATGTTTCTAAGCTCTCTTTCAGAAAAGAAACTATTTTCATTTTCCTAAAATCATAAATTCTCTAACAAAAAACAGTGTTGGTGATGACAAAATATCTGTGTAGAAGGTAGGAGAAAAGCCTCAATCATGTGACCACCCCTGCCACTGAGAATCATATCCTAAACCCTGGCTTCTTGCCATCCAAACTAAATTGTACACATTTTCACTGCTCTGGGCCTCTCGCCTATGCCATTTGGCATCTTCCCTCTGCCTCCTTTTGTCATGTTATTCTCTTTGGGTATGACATAGTTAAGTTTTTTAAAAATAGTATTTTCTCCAGTGTGTGTTTGGGGGTAGGGGGAGGAACAACCTAAGTGCCTAAACAGATGAATGGATAAAGAAAGTGTGGTATATACATACAATCAAATATTATTCAGCCATAAAAAGGAATGAAGTTTCAATACATACTACAATATGGATGTAACCTGAAGACACTGGGCTAACTAAAACGTGCTAACTGAAATGAGCCAGACACAAAAGGACAAATATTGTATGATCCACTTATATGAGGTATTTAGAATAAGCAAATTCATAAAAACAAAATAGATTAGAGGTTACAGGGCCTAGGGGGAAGGGAAATGAGTAGTTATGCTTAAAGTTTACGGAGTTTCTGTTTGGGGTAATGAAAAAGTTTTGGAGGAGATCTGGTCAAGATGGTGGCATAGGCAGTTTAACATTAACATGCCTCTTTGCACAACCACATCAAAATTACAACTAAAATATAGAACAGCCATGGGCCAGAACTGTCAGAAATTGAGTTGAATGGAAGTCTGACAACTACAGAATTAAAGAAACCACATCCATTGAGACAAGTAGGAGAGGCACAGACACAGAGCAGGCTGGTCTCTCACCCACATGTGGTGTGCGGTGGATAAAAATTCAGGAGGGATATCTCAGGAGCAAGGAGTCCTGGGCCCACACCAGCACCCCCCACCAACAACCCAGAATTCCAGCACCAGGAAGATAAGTTGCCACAACTTCTGGCTGCAAAGGCATGTAGGGATTGAGTCGGTGAAAGAAAATTCTGGAATCCCAAGAAGTTGCTCTTAAGGAACCCAAACATGGACTGACCTACACAGCCTCACTCCCTCTGAGCTCCAGCACCTTGAAAGGCACCACTGGTGTACAGGGAGAAACTGAAGTGTCTGGCATCCAGATCATCAGAGGCCATTGTCTCTTTTCTAAACCCTCCCCCCACAGAGCCCACAATCTGGTGCCATATCTGAGACTCCATCAACCTGGTTAACATTGTTTTACCCACCTTGGTGATCCCCAAAGACTTGGTCCCACTCAACTTACAGGGCCACCCAAGCTGCTTTTCCAAATGAATGGAAAACATCGCTCATGTTTCACAACTTCCTAAATCCTATCAAACAAGCAATAGCTTGCCTCAGTGAGCTCCAGGCCCAGCAATAGCAGCAGCCAGCTTAGATTCACAGCTTGGCTTCAGCTGGGAATCTCAAAGCCCAGCACAAGTAGCAGTCATCTCAGATTGATTTATAACTCAGGCAGTGTGCCCCCAGCAAAACACAGGTAAGGGCTGACCTTGGACTGCATCACTTGGGAAACCCCAGGTCCAGCGCACTCAGTCAGAGCACCACCATTCTGCCCCTTCACAGAGGGTGGAGGTTGCTGGTCAGTGGTCACACCCAGTCCTTGCAGCTGACTGGCCTCAGTAAATCCCTCCCATTGAGCTGCCAACAGCAACCATAGCTCAACTACAAGAGGAGGGTGTACTCAGCCCACACATAGGGCATACCTTGAGTACCCAGCTTGGGTGATAGGGGACCCTATAGGACACCTACTACATTAGGCCATACTGCCAAGACACGGAGTTAAAGCAGCTCTACTCAATACATAGAAACACAGGGAGGTTGCCAAGTTGAGGAAGCAAAGAAATGTGGCTCAGATGAAAGAACAAAACCCCAGAAAAAGAACTAAATGAAATGGAGATAGCCAACCTATCAGGTGCAGAGTTCAAGACTGATTATTAGGATGCTCACAGAAATTATTGAGTATGGCCACAAAATAAAAGAAGTGAAGGTTATACAAAGTGAAAAAAGAAAAATATACAGGGAACCAACAGCAATGGGAAGGAAGCTGGGATTCAAATCAACAATTTGGAACAAAAGTAAGAAACATTCACCTGGAACAGAAAGAAGAAACAAGAATTGAAAAAATGAGGAGAGGACTAGCAACCTCTGGGACAACTTTAAATGTACCAACATCTAAATCATAGGGGTGCCAGAAGAAGAGGAAGAGCAAAAAAATTGGAAGCTTATGTGAAAAAATAATGAAACTTCCCTAATTTGGAAAAAGAAGTAGACATATAAGTCCAGGAAACACAGAGCCCCAAACAAGCTAGACTCAAAGAGGACCACACCAAGACACATCATAATTAAAATGCCAAAGGTTAAAGATAAAGAGAGAATCTTAAAAGCAGCAAGAGAAAAGAAGAGAGTTACTTACAAAGGAGTGTCTATGAGACTATCAGATGATTTCTCAAAAGAAACTTTGCAGGCAAGAAGGGACTGGTAAGAAGTATTCAAAGTGATGAGAAGCAAGGACCTACAGCCAAGATTACTCTATCTGGCAAAGCTATCATTTGGAATGGAAGGGCAGATAAAGTGCTTCCCAGACAAGGTAAAGATAAAGGAGTTCATCATCACTAAGCCATTATTACATGAAATGTTAGAGGGGCTTATTTAAGAAAAAGAAGAAGATCAAAACTACGAACATTAAAATGAAAACAAATTCACAACTGTCAACAACAGAATCTAAAAAATAAGAACAAAAACAAAAACAAACTAAGCAAACAACCAGAACAGGAACAGAATCACAGGGATGGGGATCATTTGTAGGGTTATCAGCTGAGAAGGGGAAGAAGGAGAAAGGGGTAAATGGTGCAGGTATGAAGAAGCATAATTGGTAGGAACAAAATAAGCAGGGGCATGTTAAGAATAGTATAGGAAATGGATAAGCCAAAGAACTTACATGCACAACCCATGGATATAAACTAAGGAGGGGGCGTGGTATTGCTGAAGGGAAGGAGGGTACTGGCCGGAGAGTGGCAAAGGAAAAAAATTGGGACAACTGTAACAACATAATCAATAAAATATACTTGAAAAGTTTTGGAAATAGTGGTAATGGTTGCACAATATTGTGAATGTAATTAATGTCATTGAATCGTACATTTAAAATGGTTTAAATGATATGATTGTTTTACATATATTTTAACAAGTTTTTTAAAAAGAAAAAAGAAAAGGGGAAAATAGTGGTTCCTCCAGTGTGTTTAAGTAGAGGGGGAGGCAATACCAGGCATTGGTATTTTTTAAAACCTCCCCATAATCCAAATGTATAATTTTCTTATGCAAGAACCACTTGGCTAAATTATCTAAGGGCCCTTCTGGCTTTAAGAGTTAATGAATCTATAGGCTACTGCATGACTAAGGAAGACAGGGAGTGGCACAAGGCTGGAAAAAAAAAATTTAAGTGTATATTGAAACCAGACTGCCTGGATTTGAATCCTAGCTACATGTGATATTGTGATTTATTTGGCTTTCAGCCACAGTTCCTGGCTCAGAGATTCCAAATCCCTTGGAATTCCCTAAGTGATGAGAGCATAAATGTGTCTTTGGTTTTGTTAGTAAGTGACTTTTGGAAAGCGCCTAAGGATGGGGGCTGGTTGCAAGGGAAGCCAACCAAGTGATTAGAGGATTGGAAATTTTAGTCCCACCTATGACCTCTGGGGACCCACAGCTATTAAAATTAGGTATTACTAATTACTGTATTTGTGGCACCTAGCACAGTGCTTGGCATGAGATGTGTTTAATAAGTGTTTGTTGAATGAATTAATGGACAATTTTTTAAATGAGGCAAATTTTGTAAACAAAATAAATGGATTTACATGGCTGATTACTCAAATAAGGAGCCTTATTCATTAAAACACTTTAAATTCCTTAATAATATTGCAAGAATAATAAAACATTGGGGTATGCAGTTTGGTTAAAAGAGAATTTGTATATTTGGCTTCTGTACTGCTAGCTCTATTTCTTTCTTTCTTTTTAAGATTTTATTTATTTATTTAGAGAGAGAAGAAGGTAGGGAGAAAGAGAGGGAGAAAAACATCGATGTGAGGGAAACATTGATCAGTTGCCTCTCACATGCGCCCCAACCTGGGACCAGGCCCACAACCCAGGCACATGCCCTGACCAGGAATAGAACCTGCAATCCTTCACTTTGTGGCACAATGCCCAACCAACTGAACCACACCAGCCAGGATGTGCTAGTTCTATTTCTGTTGCTAGGTCTCCCATATTTCCTTTAATATTAAATTCCTCAGGCACAATGAGCTGTTCCTTAAATCATGTATATCTGCTTTTCTTAATTAAACCATTCTCAATCAATTAGGAAGGGTACTAGAGATACATGTCTTTCAGCATCACCAGAATGAACTTCAGTTACTATTTCTCTGCTTCTAGCGCAGGCCTCAAAGTCTGGCCCAGTCAAATGAGTCCCACCACCACCAAATCCACAGTAGTTCCTCATCAGGCTCCCCAGGCTTGCTCAAGACAAGCTTTTGACTCAGGAACTATTTACCACCATCAGATCTCTAAATAAAAAACAATGTTTTGTTTATTCCTATTACAAAAGCAGCAAGTTTCTTGTAGAAAATTCAGAAATGTGGACAAGTAAAGAAAATAAAACACTCAGAATCCTATTGCCCAGAGATAACTACTGACCCTCTCCAGGCATTTTTCTATTTGTGAATATTTTTTCCCCAAAATGGTATCAAACACTATAACTTACTTTATAACTTTTCCATTTTACTTATCAATACATTGTAAATATTTTCCATGTCATGAAATATTCTACAACATTGCTTTTAATGGCTAGTTAATATGGATCCAACAATGGATTTTGCAGAATAGGTCAATCATTAACTTCAGATTTATGAGAGCTGAAAGGCAAATGGGATGACCAACTATAACCAATCCTTTATGCAAGAATAGATCCATAACCATTACAGGAAAAGCTACATATGTGAAAATGAACAGATAACAACTTTGAAGTCTTCCCACTGAATGTAAATAAAGTAACAGTTTTTGATGGCCAGGGAAAGATGGTAAAAAAACAAAAACAAATAGGAGATAAATCAAGAGTACTCATGTTTATCTTTTGTTCTCCAGTCAGGTACCATTCATGGAAAGAACCTAGCTGAGACTAAAAGTGAAATAAAATGTGCCACCATTCATGTTTTGTGTGTTTATTTAGGACCAGTACAATGGTTTTGAGAGGATTTTAGGCAACCATCCAATTAGAGTTAAAGGAAAAATGAAACCACAGGAAATACTGAGCCCAGATGCTTCCAAGAACCTGGGATGTGCTCTTTTGGATTGTTTGGTCCTGAATAAGGCTCTAGATTCTCTAATTATAATTATACAATTATAATAACTATGTTTATTTAGTCCCTTCTCTGTGCCAGGCATATACAAAAAACTTAATTTTTTTCATTTAAAGGTCAAAACAGCTCTATGAAGTAGTTATTATAATCTTCATTTTAATGTGAGAAAATAGGTTCCAGGAGGTTGGGTCACTTTCAAGTTAGTGGGCAACATAAGCAGTTAATAGTAGGGACAAGATTCAGATCCAGGCCAGCCTTCCCAAGCCCTATCTTCTGTACTATACTGTAAAGTAACCATCCATGGTAGGCAGAATAATGCTCCCCAACTCCTCACCCCCCACAGAGATCTCCACATACTAATTCCCAGAACCTATGAATACATTACTTTATATGAAAAAAGGGAATTAAGTTTGCAGATGGAATTAAAACTCCTAATCAACTGACCTTAAAATAGGGAGACTACCCTAGATTATCTGGTTGAGCCCAATATAATCACAAGGTCCTTAAAAGTGGAAGAAAGAAACAGAAAACTCAGAAGATATGTGACAACAGAAGCAAGGGTAATGCAGTGTGAGGACTCAGCCTGTCTGTTGCAGGCATTGAAGATAGAAAGGAGTCATGAGCCAAGGAATGCGGGCAGTCTCTAAAGCTGGAAAAGGCGAGGAAATGGATCCTTTCCCTTGAGCCCCAGAAAGGAACACATCTAGCCAACACCTTGGTTTTAGCTCAGTGATGCATGTATTAGACTTCTAACTTACAGAACTGCAAGATAATAAATTTGTGTTGTTTTAAACCACCAAGTTTGTGGTAATTTGTTGCACCAGCAAACAGAAAACTTACACCATCATTCTGTGACATCTAAAGATCACATCTGTATTCTTAGATAGAAAACCCACACACTTAGCACAGGTATAAACAAAAGAACTGCTTGCATGTAATCCATAATTTTCCCTAGAAAAGAATTTTTAATTTTTTTTAAGATCTAGAAAACTGTTGGATGACACTGAAAAGTTCTGGGTCAAGTGACATGAACAAGTTTGTTTCAGCCTGTAATAGAAACTACTTGCTGGCTTGCTTGCCCTCTGTGACACTGTTTGAAATGTCTGCTTTTAAGAACCACATCCTTGTGGATCATCTAGAAAAAACATCTCTCAATGGCTGAGTAAACCTGCCTGCTGGATGTAGTTATTAAATATTGAATCAGAACTTTGGTTAGATGCTACCAAATAGAATTTTGGATTAACAATCAATGCTGGACAAAAGGTCTAACCAATTCCGAAGGCAGCAGATCTGAATTTGAATTCTGCCTTTATCACCTTCTATCTGTGCAGGCATTACTTACCCATTTTAAACTTCAGTTGTTTCATCTGTAATATGGGCTGATATTATCAAGTTGAAAAGGTTATTAATAAGAATTTAATGAAAAGATAGATCAAAAAGAACCTAGAAAAATAGTTGGTACATAACAGGTGTTCAATAAATGCTAGTTTGCTTTCTTCCTGTTAGTCAAATACTGTGGAGATTTTGTCATTAAGCATAGTAAAAAAGCTTATTTTTTTCTCTCCACTCTGTTTCCATAGCAAGAACGCACATAGTGCTAAATTAGGGATTTTTTAAAGGATAAAACCATGGATTCTAGGAAATATGCATGAGACCCAGCTTGAAATCTGCTCCTCCAGCCCTCCAAACGATTTTAGAAACTTCTGGCTCTTTGTATTATATCTCTTTCTGATTCCTGGTATTATACCTCTTTCTAACTGAAATAGCTAGAGTGAGTTTTGTTGGCAACTAAATCCTATCAGATATCAGAAACACTGGTATACCATGTCGTATTTAAAACCGAATCCTGCCAGTCAAGGAACCTCTCCTTCCCACTCTGCTTTTAATAAAATTATTTTAATAAAGATGCCAGTAAAGCATTAATATTTTGAAATTTATGGAAGAGTATTATTCACATAATGATGATCTAATAAATCAAAGACCGAAGCTAATGCTGATGATTCCTTCAATAGCTTTGAATTGCTATTAACTTTTTTCCTGATGAGATAAAATGGAGTACAATAGTAATTCATAATAGACAATTTGCCTACATTTTGTTACACATGTAGTTATTGTTTGGAGAAAATAGACTACAATTTATCAAGAAAGCCAAAAATTTTAAAGACTCTCCCCGCATTAGTTGGTAGACTGGGGTAATAACTTAAGATTTCTTTGAGCTCATAGTGATGAAATGCTTGCCAATAGGGTAAATATGAATTTAGGACTGCTAATTGGGACAGAATCTGAATAATTCAAGCCATCTTCTACTAGGACCCTTTTAAATTTTATGTGATTACTCTGGAAATGAGATTATTAAGGAAAATTTGTTTTCTCCTTTTTTTAAAGTATATTTTATTGATTATGCTGTTACAGTTGTCCCATTTTTTTCCCCTTTGCTCCCCTTCACCTAGTACCCTTCTTCTCTCCAGCAATCCCATCCCCCTTAGTTCATGCCCATGGGTGGTGCATGTAAGTTCTTTGGCTTTACTCTTTCCTATATTATTTTTTAACATCCCCCTGTCTATTTTATGCCTACCAATTGTGCTTCTTCATACCTGCACCATTTCCCCATTTCTCTCCCTTCCTCCTCCCAGGTAATAACCCTCCGAATGATCCTCATACCTATGATTCTATTCCTATTCTGGTTGTTTGCTTAGTTTGTTTTTGTTTCTATTTTTTAGATTCTGTTGTTGATAGTTGTGAGTTTGTTGTCATTTTAATGTCCATAGTTTTGATCGTGTTCCTTTTCTTAAATAAGTCCCTTTAACATTTTATGTAATAATGGCTTGGTGATGATGTACTCCTTTATCTTTACCTTGTCTGGGAAGCACTTTATCTGCCCTTCCATTCTAAGTGATAGTTTTGCTGGGTAGAGTAATCTTGGTTATAGGTCCTTGCTTTTCATCACTTTGAATACTTCTGGCCTGCACAGTTTCTTTTGAGAAATCAGCTGATAGTCTTATAGGGACTCCTTTGTAGGTGACTGTCTTCTTTTCTCTTGCTGCTTTTAAGAGTCTCTCTTTATCTTTAACTTTTGGCATTTTAATTATGATGTGTCTTGGTGTGGTCCTCTTTGGATCTAGCTTGCTTGGGGCTCCCTGTGCTTCTTGGACTTGTATGTCTATTTCCTTTGCCAAATTAGGCAGGTTTTCCTTTATTATTTTTTCCAATAAGTTTTCAATTTCTTGCTCTTCCTCTTCTCCTTCTGGCACCTCTATGATTCATATGTTGGCACGTTTAACGTTGTCCCAGAAGTTCCAAAGCTTATCCTCATTTTTTCCAATTCTTGTTTCTTCATTCTGCACTGGTCGATTATTAATTTCTTCCTTATGTTCCAAATCGTTGATTTGAACCCCAGCTTCCTTCTCTTCATCATTGATTTTGTGTGGATTTTCCTTCATTTCACTTAGCATAGCCTTTACTTCTTATGTGTGTGCCATACTCAAGCATGTCTGTCAAGTCTGTGAGCATTGTTATCACCAGTGTTTTGAACTCTGAATCTGTTAGGCTGGCTATCTCCTTGTCTTAGTTGTCCCAATGGAACCTCGATCTGCTCCCTCTTTTGGGCCATACTTCTCTGTCTCCTCAACTTGACAGCCTCCTGTGTTTGCCTCTGTGTCTTAGGCAGAGCTGTTGCACCTGTTAGGTTGTAAGGTGCAGAGCCTTAGGTATTCACTCAATGCAGGGTGACTGGTTTCACCATGTCATGGTGCTGTATGTGGGGGAGGGGCCTGAGAGGGAACAATGCCACTTGCTCAGCCCTCACCCCTTTCCAGGCACCTCTCCTGCTTCTTGTATGGGACTGGCATCCCTCTTGCTGTTTCCTGGTGATGGTTCCCAGTGTGGGTGGGCTTGCATACATTCTTGGACTGTCGGGGCCCTTTAAACGGACTCTGCTGAGAGACCAGCAATTTCTTCCACAACCTCAACCCCTACTTGTTTTCACAGTCAATAGCAATGAGGCTTTATTTTTCCTAGTGCAGCAACATGAGCTGCACAGTCTGGTCTGGGGCTGGAATCACTCCCCAGGTGTCCCTCCCAACTTATAAAATGTGTGACTGATCTTTTTGCTGGCTGGTCACAGCCACTGCCTTAGTGCCTCCACTGCCACTGCCACTGTCATGTTGCATCCTCTCTGCCCTGGCTCCGCCCCTCCTACCTGTCAGGATGAGTATTGCTTCTTTATATCTTTGTTTGCTGGACTTCTATACAGTTCAATTTTCTGGTAGTTCTGGTTGTTTTTGGATTTGAGGTAGCTGTATTTCTTCTTATGGTTGTGGAGAGAGGAAAAGCGCGTCTACTTACACCTCCATCTTGGCCGGAAGTCCTGTTTACTTGTAACTTTTCCATACTCTGTCCACTCTCCCAAGCATTTCTACTCAGATCTTCATTTAGGCCCAGCTAGCAAATTCCAGGCCAAGGCACAAGTACTAATATTAACTCAGACCTCTGATTATTAATTATTGTTATTTCTGAGAAGACTCAGAGCAGCAGAAAAGTCAAGAACCCTCATAGTATAACTCTGCCTCCTCCCACATCTATGCTGGGAAGGACTTGTCAGAAAATCTCAAGTTTTCTGGGTTGTTCACAGATCAAAGTGGCTTCTTTAAGCTGCCATGTCTACTCCTTCAAGAGATCTAGGCATCATCTAAAGGGAGCATGCCAAGTCATAATATCCTTTGTGACTTGGTGAGTTCCATGAAAGGAAGAGAGTTTTCATTCATATTTGTGTTCCTGGCACACAAGTACATTTAATACATGTTGACTGAACCAAAGTACTCAGTCCTGAACTGCATTCTACAACTGCTCCTTGAATTTCATCCCATCCTGCTATCAGCTACCATAGGCTCTATTACTATTCTCCCATTTCTATCTTTGTTTCACCTTTGAAAATTTCCTCATTGTTATCTTTGCCATTCAACTACAATTCTCACTCTCTGTGCAGGGGACTCTGGTTCAAGATCCCTGAGGAATCCCTCTCCTGGTCTGACCTGTTCCTGGACTCTATACTGGCCCCATGCTGCCCCAGGATTGTTAGAACAACCCACCTAGGATTCACCTTGGATATGGGTCAGCATTTCTGCAGAGTTCTCGGATTGAGAGAACTTTCATTTGAGCTACATCATTGAAGAACTTTCTATCTAAAAACAGGAAAGCCCTGGAACCCCATTTGTTATACCTCCTTGTCATTTGAAGCAGATCCTGAACCACCCTCCCAGAAGAAATAAGGATAAAAACTTAAGTTACCATCATTAGTCATGTCCACAATTCATGGGTGGGGGTGGGGCAACTTATAGTTCATTTAAAGGAGTGCTTGGGGTTAATTCTGATCTTTATATCCACATTATCAATCAGTTATTGATCTTACTAGAAAGTTATTAGACTCAAAAATCAGTAGAATATGAAATCAATGAGGTTGTTCTTGGAAAAAAAATTAACTTTGAGGCTGAGGAATCTGGTTTTGGTGCTCTGTGCTAGACAGGCCAACCTTTAGGTAGGGCTCAGTTTTGTGTTAGTATAGCAATAGCTAGCTTTTGTTTCCACAGCCATTGACTGAGACTACTGATCCTGCCAACCATTTGGCAAATGCACCTTTTTACTCAGAAGAATCAGAGGAAGAATGTGGATAAATCAGTCCAAATCTATCGTCATCACTGTACTTGATGGTAACAGGTCAGTATGACATCCTCTGTGAGGACCATTCCCTGCAGTGCCAACAGATGCACAATAGCACTAGACTGGATGACAGCTTACCCATTCTAGGCTAGAAGAAATTTGGGACACATAAGGCTGAAGGATAAGTTCCTCAGCATGTTTAGCTAACATCAGCTTAAAAGAGGGATTCTTATGTGCAAAAGAACTCTTATTTTGGGCTGAAAAGCAGAAGGTGACCCAAGAGGTACGGGTCAAGGCTGCTTTGATGGGGCTGGATGAGGCTGAAACTGTGGGTATAGCTAGTTGGGTTGGAGATGAAGGCTAAATGGTTGAACTAGGAAAGGCAATGGATGTCAGAGTGGGCCAGGCTGGGAGGACCAAAGTAGAATGTGGTCTAAAGGGGTTAAGAATAATTGGGCTAAACTGAGCTGTGGGACAATGGAAGAGAGGCCTGAGGATTTTGCTGGTCTGTGTAAACCTAGATTATAGGAGAGGAGAAAATTATAGCTAAGAGAATTGGAGATGAGGTTAGGTAAGGAGAGAGATCTGATGGAATGAGTGTGGGGGCTTGGGGTATTGGTGGGAAAGAGAAGTAGGAGAGATGCACCATATAGGTGCCTTAGTCCGAGTTTGAGCTGGAGACTCAGCTGACAGATCTTGGTCAGAAAGAAAAGAAGGGATAATGAGGGGTTGTAAACTATGCAGGAAGTGCTAGGAATCGACAGCTGGCTCTGGGAGGGACAAAGACTAAGAAAAAAGAAAGAACTGAAAAAGAGCAGAAGGTGGAAACTCAGTCTGGCTGGAGCAAGGCTAAACATTCTCTTACCATTGGTTTGGAAGAACTGGGCCTGTTAGTTACTGTACTGTATAGGCAAAACTGTCTCCTTTATATTCAGTGATGGTTAATGACTTTGGTGAATTGTAATGAACCATGCATACCAGGAAAGGAAAAGGTTAACTGAGGTAGAAGAACAGTCTATGTGGCAGTTTTCACACAAGAAGGTTGATTTGGTTTGTGTGAAGGCAATGATGCCTGATTTGGAGCTAAGCAATTTATGTTGTACTGTTTAAAATCCATTCTGGCATACTGTGATGAATATGTTGTCTGGCAGCTAAGAACCTGCCAGAATGCAAGAGTCTTTCACCATATATTATCAACACTTTCCCTTCCAGGAAAGACCCTTTCTAATCTCTGAAGCAATGGGCTATCAATTTGCATAAAATATGCCATTCTCAATGAACACATTTATGATCTACCACTTACTTTTCTACTGTCTTTTTTAAAAGCAGAATCAGTTAAACACAGTGAATCAGTACCTTTAAATTCAGCTGTGCTAGGTGAATCTTTTTAAGAGTGGTGGGGAGTCATTGTTAGGAGGGGGAGGGGCAGTAAAAAAGGATCCTTTTCTATTTTTATGATTTTTGCATGTATCTAAGAGGTTAAGTCACCAATTAGGTTAGATGTTAATTAAAAGTAAATCAGATTATGGGGCTGTTCTGATATGCTTGTTAAAGTTGTATTTACTGGTTGCTCTAATTCTCCTGAGGGAGGATGAAATGAATAGCCCAACTAAGTTTAATGAAGCATCCCAACTCCCCAGGACTTGTACCCGTTCCTAAACAAAAAAAGGAATACCCAGGATCAACAGCCTACTCTCAAATCTCTCAAATACTACATATACTACCTGCTCACATTTACCCTGTTCCTACTGCTATTCATCCATGAGAAAGCCAAACCTAAAAACCCTCTTGAGGATAAGACTTAGGGAAATGCCAAATGAATTACTAGTGCAAGATTTTAAAAATTTGGTTTCATTTAATCATAACTGATTATTCACACTATATACATCACTCAGTGAAATTACAACCCAGTCACAGCTCTCCTTATACTACATTTCATTAAACTCAAATAAGATAAAGCAATTTAAATATGGTAACTAGATGCCATCTTGTTTCAGACCAAACCGTACATCAAATTTTGAATGAAACTGACAAAACCTCATTGGTTAAGTGACATACCTAGATTTATTAAAGTCACTTCTCTCCAGTAATGAATATGCATATATGTATGACACTACTGAAAGTTGAAGAGACTTTGTAAAATCCCACCATTGGTGGAGACATTGCATATGAAAGACATGCACAGTATAATCTGCCTCATCATAATCCACCTCATCAAGAGTTAATTTTACCAGCAATGTGTATCAAAGTTTAAAAGGTGTGAACTTTTTGACCCAGCAGTGCTATTTCCAGGAATATATCCTGAGGAGATCACTAGGAAAGTACATAAAAATGGCATGCAAGGATATTCATCACAGCTTTCTTTATACAATGAGAAATTGGAAATAATAATTGTCCTTTAATGGGGTGACTGATTAAATAAAAACATCAATGCACTATTATGCAGTCATCCAAAAAGATAATATATTATATATCTATTAACATAAAAAATGTTCCTGTCACATTGCTAAGTAAAAAGAAATGTATAAAAGAGTATTCAGGGTATGATTCTATTTATATAAAACAATTTATATCTATACTGTGGATAGTAGAATTCCAATTATTCAGTACTTTATTCCTTTTAGTTTAAACTTTTTTCTACATAACCATGTATTTACTTTTAAAATGAGGAGGGAAAAAAAAGTCAAATTATTTTCACCAGAGAAAGAAAAGCAAACATTACTCTATATTTCAGTCAGACCAGAATAGTCACCCAGGAAGCCAAATGTAACTGTTGTGTTTCTGTGCCTTCTGTTGGAAGGAAAACTGTGGATAAACAGACCATATTACAGAGAGAATTTGAATCGATCGTATCTAGAACCCAAACCAAAAGAGAAGTGAAATACTGCATAAACTAAGGAGGATCCTTTTATCATAATAGTGTTTGAAAGAATTGATTCAATGTGCATGTGTGCATGTATTACTATATTTTCATGACTAAAAAGAAATAATTAAATGAATTCTAAGTTGCAGCAAAAGAATATAATGTAATTACCATTGGTTTTTCTTACATAAGTTGCCATTCCATAAATCATGTTAATGTGGAAAAATCTGACCTGAACAGATGGACCTCACACTGTTTTCTAAAACATGAACAGATTTCTGATCTGGACCAGGAAATGAAGACAGCACTAAACCAACAGACACTATTATCCATCTTCCAGAATTTCAATTTAAGAAGAAATACAGCACAGTGATACGTTTCTGTCTTAATGGAATGTGTTCTTCATACAGTAACAAAACATAGTGGAATATCTGTGGCAGTGGGGTGCTGGTTGATCCCCGAACCACACCAATTTTGGAGAAACATTCTTGGCAGGTGGTGCCATTTGGCTGCCTCCACCTTCATTTTCCAAGTTTCCTGTGGAAGGCACATCCCTGAGATCTGCCATTCTTGCTAGTTAAATCTTCATCTCATTAGCTCAAGGTCTTATTTTCCTTGAGCATCTTCATAGGAGCAGTTTCACAAGTATATGTCCTTGGACTTGAAGACCTAATAAAGGGTTCTCTGTCAAGTAATTAGCAGTTTTGAATAATTTTTTCCTGCTTCATCACTTCTAGCTGTATAACTTGAGACTGTGAGGAGTCTGGTGAGGCCAGAGGACTGGGTATGAGGAGGAGCTGGGGCCATGAGTTCAGGATATTGGTTATACAAAAGGAAATAAGCAAATAGTTAAATACATTGAGGATAATGCAAGCCAGATTCCTTGCCATTAGAGAAGGAAGTTACAAATATAAAAAGGGTGAAGACTAGAATGAACCCTGTAGTACTACAGTTGGAAGTATTAACCTCATGGATTTTAATATAAATAGATGAATAGAGGTAGAAGTAGATATGTGTATATATCTGTTTGTCAGTTTCCTGGTTCTGTATGCTACCGTGGCCTAAAAGCAACGATACCCTAGTAGCAATGACCACACCTAGCCCCAGATCTTATGTTTTCTACTAAAAGGAATCAGGGCTGGTTGGAGAAATAGCTTCTGAAATGACTGAAATGGTAGGGACAGGAAAAGTACAAGATGAGCCTAAAACATATTACACCAGAAAGTACTCCAAGAACTATTTGTGTGTGTCAAAGGAACACAAGAACTATCTTGAATAGAATCCCAATGGTCAAATTTCAGCATCAAAGTAAATAATAATAGTAATGGGTTATAATCCATTGAATAACACAGAAATCTACAAGTCCATACTGATATAAAAAATTAATAAACAAAAAGAAAATTCTTCCTTGTGATAGTATACCAGCTAGTGAATGTAAAATAAATGTTGGATTTGGAAAAACTGCCATTTGGTAGTCATCATAGTAATAATATATTCAAGCAAGAATCATCATAAAATAAGTGACTGAAAGTTTGTTGAAGAATAGGATGTTTACATAGTCTCAAAGTATCTCCCCACAAAATGCTCATGACTTACAAAGGGAAAAATAATATATTTACAGTGGAGAAGTTAT
Organism: Furipterus horrens; assembly: GCF_987537825.1. Lineage (NCBI taxonomy): Eukaryota > Metazoa > Chordata > Mammalia > Chiroptera > Furipteridae > Furipterus > Furipterus horrens. The sequence continues at coordinate 111,572,274 of NW_028327177.1, forward strand.
CACCATAACCAAGTTATCAGAGTTAACATCAGCAGCAAAAAGACACCAATATTGTATCTCATGGTAAGATAACTGAGAACACAGTATCGTTTCTATCATATTCCCACCAAAAATGTGTAACTTGCATCTAATCATAAAAAAAGTCAGACAAACAAAATAAGGGACATGCTACAAAATTAATATCCTGAACTTCCAAAAATGTCAAGGTCGTTAAAGACAAGGAAGGAATGAAGAACTGTTACAAATTAAAGTGACATGACAACTAAATGCAATTCATAATCCTGTATTTGACTCTAGAACAGAAATTTTTTTTTAATGCCAAGAGTAAATTATTGGGACAAATGGCAAATTTTGAATTAGGTCTGTGGATTAGATGGTAGAATTATATCAGTGTTATGTTACTCGTTCTGTTGATAATACAGTGGTTATATAGGAGAGTGTCTTGTCTTTAAGGAAAACACAAATATTTAGTAATAAGACATCACATTTGCAACTTTCAGTTGGTTCAGAAAACATATGAACGAATGACAAAGCAAACATTATGAAATGTTTACAATTGGAGAACTTGGGGTGAAGGGTATATGGAATTATCCTTCACCCAGGAGATTAATTGGATTATATGTTGAACTTTCCTGTAAGTTTGAAATGTTTTCTAAATAAAATGTAAAAAATAAATTGGGGATAACTAATTACCTCAGGGTTGCTAGGAGAAGTACATGAGTTAATACATGTGAGGTGTGTAAAACATAGCTAGGTACTAGTAAATGCTAAGTAAATGTTAGTGATGATGGTGGTGATGATAATGATGGCACCAGTAATGAAGTCCTGAACTTTAAACCACAACTCATCTAAATCAGGACAGGACTCTGACTCACTTATTTTCTTTTTAGATTTAATTTAGAAATTGAAATAATATTTATTTGCTCTTGAGATGCTAACAACATTATTAAACTTGTTATTGCAGTTTAAGCTCACAGTATGCATGTAGAATAATATTTTATAAACTGGTGTCTTCAAATGTAAACATATTAGTAAGATATTTTAAATAATAAAGTTTTGAAAAGTAATTTTCACCCTTCATTAATTTAGGCAAGATGGTGATAATGAGAGTATATAAATCATACATACAAGTGTATATATCTATCTTTATATATACACATATACAATATATCCACCAGTATGTATATATTTAATATAGGGTAACCACATATAATACTATAATAATATACAAAGAATTAAAACCATGAGAATTGAAAAAGACTTTGGAGGTCATCCACCCCAATTTCTTTTTAAGTAACTATATCCTCCACAGCATTCTCAACAAACAGGACAGTTTCTGTTTTAATACCTACGAGGACAGGAAACTCATTCCTTCTCAAGAACAGCTACCTGGGAGTCATTCTGATTGATAGAAAATTAATTTTTAACACTGAGCCAAAATATTTCTCCATATAATTTCCAGAGGCTGTTCTTACGTATTTCCTCTGAGGTCAATAACTAACTCCCTCTTCCACATGACAAATTTCAATATCAGGAACCACTATTTCCTACCCTCCTCATTCCGAGTTTTTTTTTCTTCTCCAAACTGAACATTTCTTTTCTTTTTTTTTCAATTATTTAATGTATGATCATGGTTTCAGTCTTCTCACCATCTTAACCACTCTTCTCTTAACATACACCAGTTTCTATAATCTCTCCTATTGAGGATATTATGTTTCTATGAGGGCAGTCAGACCACACCAGCTATTCTGGCAGTCTCACCCATTCATATCTATTCCTTCATTTAGTCAACATTTACTGAGTGTCTAAGACATTGTGAGAGATATGATTAAGGAAACAAGCTTTCTCTTAAAGACTTTACATGTTCATCTGGGATAAAATATCTATAGTAACAACTGCCACAAAACAGACACAAGTGCTATACGAATTTGCTTTAACATCAAAGTACTAAAAAACAAAGCAAAAGTAATGACAATTCCAGACTATGATTATTTTGTTTGGAGATAGCATGAAAATTGGTAAAAAGTGGTAGACTGGGATTTAAGATACATTAAAAGAGAAACTTCCAGATTAGAATTATCACACAGCCTCAGAAGACATGAAGGACTTATATGGTCTTTTTACTCTCAAGAGCTCTGATAATAGAATCAATAATCATTTTCCCAGAATGATTTACATTCAACTTTATAGAGGCAAAAAAAATGGCTAGACTATATTACATAACAGGCTTAAAACAAGGTTTTTACATGCATTTCCTTACTTAATCCCACAACAATCCCAACAAGGTAGGAACTAACATTACTCAAATAGTAATAATAATAATAATAATAATAATAAGTGAAGCTTACAAAGGTGCTTACTATTGCAGCCAGGCTTCAAATCTAGGCTGTCATCTTTCAGCCCAATTTGAGGCCATAACTACTTACTACCAAACAAAACGATCTCTAGGAAACTCCCACCCACATTCCCACAATCTTCCTGATGAACTACTTGAGAGCCTCTCACTGAACAATCTGTTCCTCCTCTGGGTTCAAGAACACTTTTTTTCAGGGCTCTATTATAGTACTTGACATACAATATCACTGTGAGTAGTATATGTAACACTAACCCTTGATAAAGTGTTACTGCTCCAAGAACAGAGATTGTGTCCTTATCTTCTTGGTATCCCCAGGTCCTAGAACAATGCCAGACTCAACAAATGCTGGGAGAATGAATGATTACTGTTGCATACCTGGCCTGCTTTGGAGAAAGCCACCCTCTTAATGGGAGACCTCTAATTCTGTGGTGCAGAACTTTGGTTGCCACAATTCTACAACCTAACTCTTATCTTCTATCTCCTAACTCTGAATTAAGAGAATCCAAGAAGTAATGTGAGTATCTGGCTTTAGTTCATTACCACTCTGAGCAGTCTTATTGACCTTTGGGATCCTTACCCCCATGTAGAACAGTGACTCAGCCAGAGTTACACAGAGATCGGAGGCAAAATAAATGGAAAATTAGATTACCTACTATTTTTATTTTCTTTTATCAAATTCTTAAAGTAAAAGTCGGAGTTCAGTAAAGTTGCTGATAGTTTAGAGGCTTAAATAAAAGGAAAGAGATACAAAGTAAATGACTTTGATAAGTCAGGGAATGATTAAATAAACTTTAGTAAAGATGAAAGGCATGTGGATTGAATTCATATATAACTATGAAATGGTGTTAAGTGCTCATAAAGTATTTTATAGGTTCATTGATCACATATAATTTTACTACAGCAATGACTATAAGAGAAACCAGAGAAAATAAATAGCTTCGTGGTATAATGCTATGTAAGTGTCAAATTTTGAAAATTATATATATATATTAACATTTACAAGGCAAAATTAAGTTTTTGTCCACAGAGGATAAAATGCTCTGTGAGCTTAGCTCATCTCTGACATATTCCTACCAAGTTTAAGGGTATTTCCTGTGTCCAAACTAGAAGGTATATAGATGAAAGTGAGAAGGGAGAGGGAGGCACTAGCGTGACTATCATTCTCCTTCCCATACTCAAGCCAGTGACCGGTAGACAGTGACTGTTAATGTAAACATTTGGTTACTTGGGGAATCTATTGCTAAGAGCAGAATGTCAGGAAAAATATATATGTGTATGATGGAGAAGGGTATTTTGTCTGATTTTATAATCAAATAATGCAGGATAAACATAAAATAAGAATTGGGATAGAGCAGTAGACTTATCAGAGTGTTTAAGAATGCCACCCATGGGGCAAGGTGGCCTCAGCAAGAAAGATGAAACATGACTCTCATCACTAGCGAAATATTTAAAAGTGCTAAGAAAAAAAAGTGGACCTGGTTAGAATACAATTAATGCCATCACTTCTTCTCACCAAAAAATTCCAATCCCAAACTGGAAGAATATATTTCTATTAAGGTCACACACACACACACACACACAAAAAGACTTCTCAAACACCTAATAATTGGGGAGGGTTCAAACCTCATTATAATAACCACAAAGTGTCAGATTGTTAAATAGACCAATAACTGCTGAGATCAGCTAGATCTCAAGTGTGGACAGCAAAAGTTGTCCAACTTAAAAGGTACCAGGGAAATTCAACTATCAATTTAAATCAAAATAGTGTGGAAATTAAAAATAACTAAATAAAATACTGTGAAAATTAACTTTATAAACTCCGATCAAACTCATATTTGATTATTGGATTAGGCTTTACATCTATATTCTCTTAACTTCATTAAGTCTGTCTTTGAAAAGGCTCTAAATTGTATAGATTTTTTAAAAACTATGATTCACCCTGGCTGGTGTGGCTCAGTGGATTAAGTGCCGGCCTGCTGACCAAATGGTTGCTGGTTGGATTCCCCATCAGGGCCTATACCTAGGTTGCAGGCCAGGTCCCCAGTTGGGGGTGCGCAAGAGGCAACCAATCAATGTATATCTCCACACTGATGTTTCTCTCCCTCTCTTTCTCTCTCTCTTCCCCTCTCTCTAAAAGCAAATAAAATTTTTAAAATTAAAAAGAAAGAAAGTATGATTAATTTATCTGTCAATCTCCTTGCCAATCTTCCCAAATACAGTAGTCCCTCTCTATATCACAGTTCACTTATCATGGCCTCACTGTATCGTGGGATTTTTAAAAATATATTTAATTATCTATCGTGGATTTTTCGCTATATCGCGGGATTTTGCAGTACTGTATACATATGTTGTTAAAGTTACATAGGTTTAAGAGTGTAGAATATGTTTAAGAACATAAGTAGCGTTTATAAAAGTGTGGAAAAGGTTAATAAGGGAGTGGGAAAGGTTAATAAGGGACTGGGAATGGTTTATAAGTGTGTGGGAAGGGTTTATAAAGCCTTAAAATATATATAAATACTAAAATAAATGTATGGTTCCTACTTCTCAGATTTTCACCTGTCGCGGGGGGGGGTCTAAAATGTAATGCCCGCGATAAGTGAGGAAATACTGTACTATTTTCTCATGTCACTAAATTTATTAACTCCCATTTCTAATAGCTAAAACAGAATTGTTAGCCATATTAATTAAATAAGTCATCTAGTGTGATCACTGCTTCTCCTCAGTTTGAGCTCTTCTGCTTGTAACTACCTACCCCTTAGCTGGAGCTAATTGGCAAGTCTACCAACACAAGCAAAGCCTATTAGATCCTTTTTAGAAACAGAATTGGTGACTGATTATCTACAATAAGATTCTAGGTTCTAGTCCTTAGTAAATTTAACTCTGTTCTTTGCCTCATTAGAAAGTATTTTATAATCTTCAGGTGGGTTTGGGGGTGATGTCCTAACATAGCACCAAGGTCAAACATCACAAAGGGAAAAGTGATAGATCTGACTCCATAAAAATTTAAATCTTCTGTGCAAAAAAAGAAAACATAAAAAGTAATTTAAAATCACAAACTAAAAACAACAAAGGTTCACCCTGGCTAGTGTGGTTCAGTGGATTGAGCGATGGCCTGAGAACCAAAGGGTTGCTGGTTCAATTCCAGTTGGGGCACAGGACTGGGTTGTGGGCCAGATCCCTAGTTGGGGGTGTGCAAGAGGCAACCACACATTGATGTTTCTCTCCCTCTCTTTCTACCTTCCTTCCCCTCTCTCTAAAAATAAATAAAATCTTTAAAAACAAAACAAAACCAAAAAAAAAAAAAAAAAAGGTTCATCCAAAACTAGCTCTTAAAAACTCAAGAAAATTGGGCAAAAACCAAGAAAAGGTAATTCACAAAATAAGGAATACAAATAACCAATAGACATATGGAAAAACGAACAATTTCTTTAAAAGTCACAGAAACAGGAAATAAAAGAAGAGTTAGATATCTATTTTGCCTCTTAGGTGAGGAAAAAAGAAAAGGCTGGTTATCTCTAGCATAAGTTAGTGAAGAATCTAGAACAGCATGCACTATTGGTTGCAGAGCAAATTGTTACAATACTTTTGGAGGGCAGAAAACGTGTACCAAAATATAAAATGTGTATTCTCCCTAACCCATCAACTCCATTTAGGAATTTATTCTAAGGAAATAACACCATTACATAGAGGTATATTTTTAAAATGTTCATTACAGCAATATTTTTTTAAAGATTTTATTTATTTTTAGAGAGAGAGGAAGGGAGGGAAAAAGAGGGAGAGAAACATCAATGTGAGAGAAACACTGATTGGTTGGTTGCCTTTGCTGATCAAACCCGCAACCCAGGCATGTGCCCACAACCATTTGCTTTGTGGGATGATGCCCAACCAACTAAGCCTTACAGGTCAGAGCCAGTATTGTTTTTATTATCTAACAGATGTAAATAATGTAAATATGTTTAAATTGGATATTGACTAATTCAGTACTTATATGTATCAGATGGAAAGATATCCCTATTTTATGTGTAAAAATAGAAAAACATATATGATTCTGATACATCAAATTTAAGATGCAAATTTTTTCAATTTTCTTAGTCAAAATGCATCTTATATTTGATAACATCTTACATTCAATTAAATATGTTTACTTATGAATTTAATAATCTGGAAGCATTTATTCCAAATTAGTATTTGTGGTGACTTGTGGAGAATGATTTACTAGAGGGCTTTTATTTTCTGCACTGGTTTTGTATCCATTTTTATATTCAGCTATATTTAAATTTTTATTCTATAAAAACAATAAAATTATTTTATTTGGATGTTCTAAAGGTTTTTAAATCCTAGGAAGAAAATACTACAGGACTTCTGGCCAAGATGGAGGCCTAGACTGATACGCTCCATCTCCCTCCACAATAAGAAGGAATACATCTACCACCAAACCAGAAATAACCAGAAATTCCAGAAAATAAAGCTACATGGAAGTCCAATGTATGAAGTTATAAACAAGTGGTGCTCATCCAGATGGGTAGGAGAGGTGAAGCCGGGGCGGAGAGGTCAAGCTGTGCTGGCGACGGGTGGTGGGACTGTGGTAAGCACAGACGCCTGTGTTTAAGGGGAGGGAAGAAGTGCCTGGGAGCACCCCTAGCTGCAGACCAAACCCGTCAGCTCACAATTCCAACGCTGGAGAAGGCAGACCCCCATTGCCTCGGATTGTGAGGGCTGCAGGGCATGGGGATGGAGGAGGAGGCTTCCGGTCTCTCAGCGGAGAGTGAACGGTGGGAATCCATCTTGAACCGCCGCCCCCACCACACAAAGCACCACAGTGTGGTGAGAAGGGTTGCCCAGTAGTGACTAGTGCACGGGGTTCTGCCCCCTATAGCGTAGGAGGTGTGACAGCCCTGCCCAGGAAGCAAAAAACTGCCAGGATGGCAGGGATAATGATAGAGATCCCAATCACACAGCTGACCAGAAAGCAAATACATGAATTAACGGACAAACAGATAGATAACCTTTCTGAGGCTCAGTTCAGAGCTATAGTTATAAGACAGCTTCCAGAAATAACAACAGGACTTAATCAAGACAGGGAAGGAATGAAGGCTAGTCCTGCTGAAATGAACAAAAACACATACAAAACAAGTGGTGAGGGAAGGAAAACCAGGGATCAAATCAACAAATCAGAACATAGGGAAGAAACAAACAGTCAACCAGTGCAGAAAGAGGAAACAAAAAGTGAGGAAAATGAGGAGAAGCTCAGAAACCTCTGGGACAACTATAAGGGAGCAAACATCCAAATTATAGGGTTGCCAGGAGGTGAAGAAGAACTAGGAATTGAAAAATTATGTGAAAAAATAATGAAGCAGAACTTCCCTAACTTGGGGAAGTAAATAGACTTACAGGTCCAGGAAGCACAGAGAGTTCCAAAAAACTGGACCTAAGGAGAACCACACCAAGAGACATTACAATCAAAATGTCAAAAATTAAAGATAAAGAGAGAATCTTAAAAGCAGCGAGAGAGAAGAAGAGAATTATGTACAAAGGGGTCCAATTAGACTATCAGCTGATTTCTCAAAGGAGACTCTGCAGGCAAGAAGGGACTGGCAAGAAATATTCAAAGTAATGAAAAGCAAAAACCTACAACCACGATTACTCTATCCAGCAAAGCTGTCATTCAGAATAGAAGGGCAGAGAAAGTGCTTCCAGGACAAAGTGAAACTGAAGGAGTTCATTAGATCCAAACCACTGTTATATGAGACGTTAAATGGACTTATTTAGAAGAAGGAGGATCAAAACTATGAACATTAAAATGAAAACTGTATCACAACAACCAACAACAGAAGCTATGGAATTGAAAAAAAGACAAACTAAGTAGGCAACGAGAGTGGAAAAAGAATTATAGGTATGGGGAACATATAGGGGGGAGGTCAGCAGGGAGGGGGAAGGGGAAATGGAGGGAGATGATGCAGGAATTAAGAAGCATAGTAGGAGGGAGTGGAGTAGATAGGAAGATGTTGAGAAGAACTATATGCACAACCAATGGACATGGACTAAGGGGTGGGGGGACAACTAGAGGGAGGGGGGTCACTGGGTGGAGGGGAGCAGAGGGAAAAGAAATTGGGACAACTGTAACAGCATAATCAATAAAACATATTTTTAAAAAATCAAACCAAGAAAAAATAAATAAATACAAAAAAAGAAAAAAGAAAGAAAGAAAGAAAATACTACAGAATAGTTCATCAATGCTCCAATAACTATTCTTTTGGTTTTTGGGGGGAAAGTTATTTTGATCCATAATGGATGTCAAAAACCAGTGATTTGTTTTGTTTTCAAGGCATTTGACCAACTTCATGTGTGGACATTCTTATGCATCTCAGTGATATGAATTCCTTAATTTGGCTAAAAAGTAGACTTTGTTATATTTTCTTTCATGTACAAAAGATACTCTAAGGTATAGATCTTTTTTAAAAAGAGTGCATAGAAACAGTTAAAATTACTACAGACTAAACAGCATTAAGTAAACACACTTTCATGAAGTATTTAGAAATTAAATATATCACATTAAAGATTCAAACATTATTTCACATAGAGGAAAAGTCTATGTATATGTGGACTGAAAATAAAAAATTACTTATTGCAAAGCAATCATCAATATAATTTCACATCAAGTAATAAAATGTATTTAAGAAATGAAGTGGGGGTATAAACCTAGAGTTTAAAAAGTAATCTTTTTTTACAAAATAAAATATATGATAGATCATATTTTATTATAGAGTGAAAGACTAATGTAATGAAAAATTTTAAAGGAAAAGTATATTTGACTACATAAAAAATTAATGTTTTATGCAATATAAAATATCATATGCAAAATTTAAAAATAAAATATCAAGAAAAATTGCTACATATGTAACAGGCTCTTACAAATAAGAAAAAAATAAGCATATCAATAGAAGAATAAGGATATGAACTCACAAAACAAGAAAGAAGTATGACTAATAAATATATGAAAAGATGTTCTTTTCTGCCTATACAATTAGAAAACTTTTAAAAAATTGATAAAACCTAACAGCCTAATTTTGGTGATAGTATGGGGGATATGGATATTCTAATTCCATGTTTAGAGTGGTATATGTTGGTACACTTTTTATGTAGCACAATCTGGAAACAGTGTTCTTCCAATAAATATTTCTTGTATACACATATATCTGGATCTGTTGTAGATGCTGAGAACATAATAAAAAATAAAATAGATAATAGAGAAGACAGAAAATAATTGAACAAATAAATGAACAAAATATTTCAAAAAATAGAATGTACCTACCTGCTGAACCATCAATTTCATTTCTACCAATTTGTTCTAAGAATATAATGAAACTAGTATACTAATGTTTGTTCAAAGATTTTATTTGCAGAATCATCTGGAATAGCAAAAATGTAAATACGTAAATGTTCATTACTATGAGGTTCTTTAAATAAATTATGTTCTATCCATATAATGCAATATTATTCAACCCTTGATAATGATGATTTACCTTTATATGTATTGGTTTGAGAGACATTAAGTATAAATTATATAGTGAAAATGCAATCAACAAAAAATAGGTCTATTTAAAATGCATGTGTGTTCATCTAAAATAAAATATGTTTAAAATGTTTTTTTCTGAGTTTATGCATTTCTCTAGTACCTAAATTTCTTACATTGAACATACATTTTGTGAGAGAAAAACCACAGGTGTCAATGTTTTGAAAGATACCAATGTAACCTTTGAGGAGTTCACAAACCATATAACACTATTATATTTGAAATTGCCAGCATTTTGATATATCTCAGTCATATTTTCTTCAGATTATAACTTCCCATAAGACTATTGTTTAAATATTGTTCCATATTAAAATTTTAATTAATTTTTTGTTTAAACTTCCTTTAGGAATATCTTTTTTGTATACATGCCTATTTTACATCTTTCTAGACTATCTTTGTTTGGAATGAAAATACTGTATGTATAAATACTTAATTGCTCAGCATAATACCAAACACTTTAATCCACAGGCTTTGTGATTTTAGAACAATTATGAAAATTAATGGTTCTGCAGAGTTCAAAGACACTAGAGGTGTCAAAAATAACAATGGATTACTAAAAAGCTCTGTAGCATGTGATGGCGTTTAAAATGGATCAGAGTACTTACATGGGTGTTATGTGCATATGTACATACGTGTATCCTACATAAGCATATGTGAGATTCATGTCGATGCTCACTATGTGTACTTGTGTATAGGTAATCAAACCTGTTAGGCATATGCTTTATTTATATGCACCCCTAAGGCAACTCACAATTGCCTTTATACTGTCTTCAGGAAACCAGCATCAACCCTTCCGCAAAGGGTTTTGCAGTGTTGGGTCGGCTCCACGCTGGCCATCTGCCTTGGAGATGGGCTGTATATGGCAAAGATGCGGAGGAGAACCGCGAAGCAGGCCACGGTCCGGGAAGTAAGAGACGAAGGCGATTGAGGCACTTCAGCACCACGGACACGGGCAACCCAAATCAAAATCCTTTCCGGCGGAATAAACCAGCGGAGACCGCCCTCTCCCCAGGCGCCCCGGGCCCTCTCCTTCCAGTGCGTCACTATCTTGGGGCTCTCAATCGTCACTCAGAAGTGGACTCTCCGTCCAGCTCCTCCGGAAGCCCGGCAAAAGCTAGGATGGAGAAGAAGATCCACGTAGTGCCCCAACTCGCCTCAACACGGAGTCTCTTCCCTTCCTGCTGGCCAGCGCAAGCCTTCTATCCCCACCGCCTCTCTGAAGAGGCCAAACCCAGACACGTGGCATAGAAATTCTACAGCGCCCTGAGATGGGTCAGGGAGGGTTGTGTTCTCCCGCGGGCTGGGGGAGGCTGAGTGGACTTGCCCTGCGCCTCCAGTCGCTACACTCGGCCATAGCCTGGCCCTTCCACCACTACTCCTTGCCCTCGCGTTTCGTTCAAGAAAGATTTATACAAACCATTTATTCTCCACGAAAATCTCGACCCTCATGGAGTGGTGTTCAAGAATCATAGACATGAAACAACAGATTAAAGGAAAATACTATTCCTTGGCCATATTTCTAAAACCATCCAGGATTCTTAAAAGTTTGTATCTGAAACAGATCCCGTGACTCCATAGGGATTCACCTTTTTTGAGTGGGCTTCTAGGCGAGAGGAAAGCGAAAGCCCCTTAGCCTTTATCATGGAGGCTAGGGAAGGACTCATACACATGACGGTGGCAGGAAACGGGGGCTCAGGGGCAGCAGCTAACGCTGACTCAACCGATATCGTGCCCAAGTTCTCCAAGAGAGCAGCGCAGGGAAGTGGGGTCCCCGCAGCCTTTCAGGCGTCGAGCAGAGCCCCCAGCGAAGGGTTGTGAAGAGGACGAAGCGCTTTGGCCCCGGCTGGCCCAACCCAAAAAGAAGGACTCTTCCCCTATAGATGCCACGACTAAAAGCAGGTGTGTGGGGTTCTCGGCATGCTCCTACTCCTTCCGGGTGGGGCAGCCGGGCCGGCAGGGTCAAGGTCCCAGTCCACCGCTGCCGACCGGCTCTCGGGGCCCGGTTACCTGCGTGTCACGGCGAGTAAAGTGCGCCTGGTGCTCCGGCCTGGACTGCCTGCTGCCCCACACTTAAGTCCAGCCTCCGAGCCCGCTAAGTCCGCCAGGCACTACGCCAGGAAAAACGCGGCTCGGGTAGCTGAGGCTGCCAGGCGGGGCAGGGAGAGGGGCGCTGCGGGTGCGGGCACTGCGCCTGCGCTCTCCGCTGTCCACCTCCCAATCCCCAGGTCGGTGCCCACGTGGAAGACGCCAGGGCGGGGGTGGGGGGCGGTGCCCAAGATTTGTGCCTGGGCTGAGGAACTGCCCCTATCGGCGCGGTGGGATGGTCCAAGGTGCTTTAGCCTATGTCCTTGGAGAGAAGAGGTTTGAAGCAATCGCGGATCAGGATGGGTGACCTGGTCTTCAGGAAGGAGGCAGAGATGCAGCCTCAGTTCATTTCCACCTGTCTGTTTGCGTTTAAAAGTTCCAGGTCGATCTTTGATATATAGAAATGCGTAGCATCAGTGTATTGTGGTCCAGAAAAGCCTTCGGACATCCCTGAGTCCACCTGGCATTTAACCAATGAGGTCTCTGAGGGAACGGTCTTGACACTGCAGAGTTGGATCTGGACTCAAGTCTATATACCTCTATCCCGTGCTGAATGAATGTAGTCTCTTGGAAACAGAACTGGCCATCAAAGCAATGGACTAGATGGGTCAAGAGGACAGGCAGGAAGGCCATTGCCCTAAGCCAGGCAAGAAAGGGTGAGGTCTGAACCAAGGTGCTCGCTGTGAGAAAAGATAGGAAGTGACTGTTGGTTTTTCTTCTGTCCCTCCAGATCCAGTCAACCCTTCTCTATGACTCAGGGCTGACATTTATGGACTACAAAACTATTCAGCTGGCTTTCAGTTGTTTTGCCAATGGGAAACAGCTACAGGAGATCACAGCAGGATATTATTCAGGACATTCCCCTTCTCCCCCAGAAGGTCACTCTTAATAGTAACTATATTTTTTATCTTAAAGCCATTACTCCAATCCTGTGACCCTCTCCTACAGTTCTCTCTTGGTTCTGTTTACCCCTCGCTGCCCTTGTCCCTTCAAGCCTGGAGCTAATAATGACTCCCAGAGGTGTCCTTCAACCCTGCCCACACCTTTTAAAATAGTCCCTTCATTAAATTCTCAACTGTCTCCTAGATATGCCATGCCATCTTTTTCCCACCATTCCAGGACATTATAATAGATTTTACTTCATTGTAGTTGAGAGGATTCATAAGGAGAAAATACGTGTAAAAGAAAGATGGGGTTTTTGAAAGATGATATGGTTCCCAGAGTCATCATGACAGTTCCCTGGACAGCCATCCTGCTAAGTGTTCTCCACACTGAGGGCACCAAAGACAGTTTGAGTAAACTCAAGAATGGGATTCAGATCACCTATAACCAATGTATTCACGAAAGGGCTGGGGGTCAACTAAGTCCAGTATAATAGAACTTTTGAATGCCTCTTGATATGAAAAGACAACCTAGATCTTTATTAAACAAGTGCTGGTACCCTCCCAACCACAGCTGGGCTGCGTTTGAATGAGTCATTAGTCTTAGGATACTTAACAGAGTCCTGGGCACAGTGATTAAATTTATGAAGGAGCTGCCGAGTGAGGCAATTGCCAATGAGTTTCCAGCTGTTTCTATAGAAAACTCAAAGAATGTTCCAAAGAGGAAGGAAATAAAAGGCAATAGAGTTAAATTGCCCATAGCACTTATATCAGCTTGGTCTGAATCCAGGACCTGACCATTTCTCTGACTTGTATAAACAACCAAACTGGTTTAACTAGTTTTAATTATTTCCCTACTCCCTTCAAAAAGCAGAGAACAAAACCCTGAGGCACTATCTTGGCAAAACTTACCCAAAGGGAACCCTAGGCGTAGCTGTTTAAAAACAGAACTAATGTTCAAGCAGACACACTATTTGTACTGAATACAATGAAACCAAAAAAGAAAATTTACATGTTTGTTTAGCCTTTCACTCTTTGGAAGAAGAAAGGAGCCTGGGCTTTAATTGTGTTAATCTAGGTAAGGAGTAGAGGTACAGAAACCAAAAGACCCTCTGAAGGCTAGACTGATCACCAAGGCTCGGCTAGATTTTATGTTTCTCTTGGGGGAAGAAGGGGAAGAAGAGAGCCAGAAAAGTTTTGAGGATGGGAGTGAGAAAAACAAATACATCGAGTAATCTGAGTTAAGAAGAGATGATTTCTGGGAGATTTGAGAGAGTAAGACTAGGCAGTTAGCATAGCAACCATCCTGAATGACACTGAAAGGTACTTTAAAAAAGGGATTTTTAGATGTTTTGTTACATGTAATAAATGGAATTCTTCTTTTGTGCTATAATAGTGAGGGCTTTTTCTTGCCAAGTGTCCCAAATGCAAACTGATTTAACTGAAAAATTCAAGGATAGATGTTTTCAGGTATGGCTGGATCCAAGGCACAATGTCATTAAGATATGGTCTTTCCTCTTTATTGACTTTGAATAGTTTAGTCTCATGTAATGACTTCTTTCCATCGCCTCATCTTCCCCAGTGTTCAATTTATATTATCCTTATAGTTAACCATTTCAGTTGAAACAGAGTCCTTAGTTCCAAGTAGTTGCAATAAAACCTTGGGATTATGTCTCATCAGCAAATTTTGTATTTCACATCTAACCATACACCTTAGTCTGGGGACAAATAATGGGGGATGGGTCATTCTCCAAAAGAAAATCAAGTTTCTTTTATCAGAAGAAACCATATAGTGATGGGTATGTGAAAAAAAGGATATGTTCACTATAGGTACCTCTCAAAGAAACTTCAGTCAAGATTTATATTGCTTTCGTCCTGGCCAGAGGTTCAGTTGGTTGGAGTGCCATCCCATGCACCAAGAAGGTTGTGGTTTCAATTCCAGGTCAGGGCACATACCTAGGTTCATGTTTGATCCCCAATGTGAGCACATGTAAGAGACAACTGGTCAATGTTTCCCTCTCACATCTCTCTCTCTCTCTCTCCCCCTTTCTTCGCCTCCCTTTCTCTCTACAATCAATAAAAACATATCCTATGATGATAATTTTTTAAAGATTTATATTGCTTTTCAATTTTTTAAAAAATACTAGACTAGTGTTTCTTTTGATGATGACATCATGTTGACATGAGCAGCAAGGCAGCTGAAATTTTTTTCAACCTAAAAAAAAGTGAAATATCTTGCTGTTCCTATAGCAAGATTTTTAATACATATTTTGTTATGAGTTTCCATATACACACAGCGTTTGTTTAAGTAGAGGCACCTCTTGTGATCCCAGCAAACAATTTAGATCTCCCAAAGTCCAAAGAAGTTACTGAAGTTCCCAATTACCATTGTGAAAATAATTGTTTCCCCATCTGTACCACTGCAACTTCACTCTCACAATCAGACACAAAAGTCAGTATCCCCTCATAGCTGTAGCACTCTGGGCTAAACAACTAAGAACTGGTTTATATACCTACACAGGAAGGCACACAGATATACCCCATTTCAGGACCATTAAGACTTTTATCCATCTCAAATACTTGACACACAATCACAAATTCTGAAATAAGTAAGGCAACTTGCTATCACAAAGTTCAGGCACTTGCCTTCATCTTCAAATTGTGTATGAAAGGGCACCAACAATAAGCATAACTATCTGTTTCTCCCCAATCAATTCTTTCTGCATTACCATTTACTGCTCACATTTGCTTACTTCACCACTTAATAGCTCCGTGCTTCAGATTCCTTATCAGGAAAGCAGATAATAATACCTACTACACAGGACTGTTATAAGTGAAGATTAAATTAATTAATACATGTAAAGCACTCAGGACAGTGTCAGGCACCAAGTAAGCACTAAATTAATGTGCTATTATAATTTTTTAAAGATTTTACTTATTTTCAGAGAGAGGGAGGGAGAAAGAGGGAGAGAATTATTGGTCAGTTGTCACACACACCCAACCAGGGACCTGGCTGCAACCCAGGCATGTGCCCTGACTGGGAATCGAACAGGTGACCATTTGGTTCACAGGCTGGTGCTCAAGTCACTGTACCACATCAGCCAGGGCTGCTATTATGATTACAGGAGCCAAAAAGTAAATCCCTCTAGATATGTTAAATGAGTGAAAAAAAAGTCTAGATGGAGATTATGTCTAAAGAGTATGCTGTATAAAGAGAGTAGCTGCTAGTTCAGTGTCAGAGACCACAGGAAATATGAATACAGTGTTGAAAGATCTTCTATTTTTTTAAGGAAGAAGTAGGAATCTTGATTTGTGTGTGAAATTTTCTAATTGTTAAAAGTGCAAATACATAGTCATGCCACTTTTGGTCAAAAACTGCTGAACACTCAGTGCAGTATGGACAGGTGTGCTTGTAAATCACGCATCATGAAATGGGCAAACACATTGAAAGAGTCTTCAAAAAATTCACTGAAGCTGAATGAAGCCTCTCACAACAACACCAGTTGGTACAGCAATACAGATGGGTTCTTAGAACCCTCACCTAATGGGGGAAGACTGTACTAGAAGGGCCCCACACACCAAAAGATAATTCCAGGGTTTTTTTGGGGGGGTCCCCCTCATAACTCACAGTTAACATTATATTTAATGATGAGAGACTGAAGGGTTTTCCTCAGAAATAAGACACCTTTATCTAACATAGTACTACAAGTTTTAACCAGAGCAATTAGGCAAGAAAAACCAATAAATGATATTCAAATTAGAAAGAAAGAAGGAAAGTGATGTTTGCTTATAGATGACACGAGTTTATATACATTAAAAAAGAAAACCCAAGTACTCCACACGCAAAAATTACTAGAACCAATAAATGAATCCAGCAAAATTGAAGGATACAAAACCAATTCTCAAAAATCAGCTGTATTTTTATACACTAACAATGAACAGTTTAAAAAGGAAATTAAGAAAGCTGTTATGTTTACAATAGCATCAACAAAATAAAATACTAAGGAACAGATTTAGCCAAAGAAATGGAAGACATATACTGAAAACTACAAAACATGGTTGCAAGAAATTAAAGACATAAATTAATGGAAGAAATACCATGTTCATGGAGTGTAAGACTTAAAATTATTAAGATGTCAATACAACTCAAAATAATCTAGAGACTCAATACAACCCCTCTCAAAATCCTAATGATGTTTTCACAGAAATAGAAAAGTCCATTCTCAAATTCACATGGATCTTTAGGGGATCCCGAATAACCAAAATAATATTGAAAATGAAGAACAAAGTTGGAGGTTTTATACATCCTGATTTCAAAACATACTGCAAAGCTACAGTAATGAAAATCATGTGGTAGTAGCATAAAGGCAGACACATAGACGAATAGAATAGGATAGAGAACCCATAAATAAACCCTTATGGTCAAATAATTTTTGACAAGAGTGCCAGGACCATGCAATGGGAAAGGGATGGTCTTTTCAGTAAATGATGTTGGGAAAACTATATTCATAATCAAAAGAATAAAGCTGGACCCTAACTTTACACCATATATTTACACAATACAAAAATTAACTCAAAATTGATCAAATATATAAATGTACAAGCTAAATGTACAAGAAGATGTAGGACAAAAGTTTCATGACACTGAATTTGGCAATAATTTTTTGGATCTGATACCAAAGGAACAGGCAACAAAATAAAAGATAAGTTAAACTTAATGAAAATTAAATGTCTTGTGTATCGAAAGACACCATCAATAGAGTGAAAAAGCAACACATGGAATGGGAGAAAATAGGGAGAACCAATAGGGAGAGTCAAGCAGATGTAACAGGGAAAATTATCTCTGGCCCTATTTGATTCTCACTGGCACCATGAATCCCCCTGATGTCTGGCTGTGACTGCTAGAGGGTTCCAAACGCAGGTGATTTGCCCACAGCTTTTGACTACAAGGTCATTTTGCTGCTACCATATCAACCCTCTGGATAGATCAACTGCACCATCAACTACTTTCTATGTTCCTCACAACGCATGCAAGATGTTCTGGATCCCTTCCATACCATACAAATGTGTGAATAGAATCAGAGTGTCAACTCAGCCCTCACTCTGCTTTATGTCAATGCCACATTGCACTTTAGTCATCTATGTTGGTGCAGAGGCACCCTGTGAGGCTTTCTTTCCCCATTTTCCAAACAGAGAGTGGAACCCAATGCCCCTTTATTTTCATCTTTCTCCCTCTATTTAATAGCTTCATGGAAATTTTGTCTGGAAGGTTAAAGTCACAATACAAGAGTCAGCCTCCTTCCTGCCACTATCTCTTTCTTCTCCTTTCTTCACTCAAGTAGAAAATTGAAGTTTGACCTTTTTTTCTCATTAAATCCCTATTTTAGGAGGCTTAATCCTCCACATCCTTGTGGTTAGTAGATACCTTTGACTGACTGGAGGTCGTATACATAGAAATGCAAAAGAGAAGAGTATGTTAATGTTATTTTAAATTAAGTAAAATAGATTGATTTGGTCAATAATTGCTCATGTAACTGAACAATCCAGAGTTTCAGGCCAGGCTTTATCCAAATGTAGACATCATGGGATCAGGACTCGGTTTCTCTCTGTTTCTCTCTGTTTCTCAAATTTACTTCTTTATTCTTGGCTCCATTCTTGGCAGGCTTCTCCCCTTGTGTTTTCAACATGACTACCAGAGGCTCCAGGACCCACATGCTTCCTTGATCACATGAAAGGAAAAAAAGCACTTTCCCTCTCCTACTTGTTGAACCAAAGTCTTGAGCTTAGTCTGGTTGGACCTGTCTTTTTCTAACCCATTCATTGTGGTGATTGGGATGATGTTTATTACCTTAAGATAAACATCATATCTCATATTGCATATCCCATTTCTAAAGCAGAAGAGGGGCAGTATCAAGTTCTCTTGAAGCCCATTGACTGTAGGAGTAACATTAGATACCATTACCAAGAAAATGGGAAATGTGTGTTTAGTGACCCAAGATAGCAATGTCCACTACCTCCAATGTCTAACAGATCTGATTTGACTTGCTGCTTCAGCATTTGTGAACAAAATACTAAAAGAAACAAAACAGAAACAACTTAATCTTAGCAACTCTTTCCCACAGTGCAGCTTCTTTCTTACTCCTGATTCTTGCTCCAGGAAGTTTCTTTTTAAGTAACATCCTAGTGTCTGCATTTGATATACCAAAATCCTCCTATATCCTGGGAGTCCTAGGCCACTTCTTTCACCAGTCTCTGTCCTTGCCCTAGGACTTGGTCTGAACCTTGGTCCCTTGTCAGAAGGTGTGCCCAGCACTACCATCCATGTAGGCAGGCTGCCAGTCTGTATGACTGTTACAAAATGGGGGTGTCCAAAAACCCCCAGAGCTTGTGGCTTGGGGATGGGGAAAAGGAAGTAGCTTTTAAGATGCCTTTGCATGCCTGGGGCTAGTGGCTAGCGTCTTTGTTACGCAAATGGCTTTGATACTTCCAAGGCCCGAGAAGATGGGAGGGGTCTTGGACCATGGGATGGTACTGAAAGAGCTTACAGAGCCTGTGTAAGGTTCTGTGAATGGTCAGAACTGGTCACCACACCCACTGCGTCAGAGGATGCAGTCAGGGATTTAAAATGCAGCTGCAGACATTTTAGCTGGCTCGCTCTCTCCATGTGGCTTGGTGACGGGGCTCTCTCCATGCAGATTAAAGAAGCTGAGTTCTCCATGCGATTTTGAGAAGGTTCTCCATGCTGTTTTGAGAGGGAAACACCATGCGGCTTTAAGAAGGCAGTTTACAAGGAGGCTGAGAATCCACAAGGTTTGGGATTGAAAGTTGGTGGGCACCACAACACAGAAAGACCTCCCCCAACAGAATTGGATGATTGGCAGCTACCGGTAAAGCTGAACTGTGTCTAGGAAGTAGGGAAATGGTATCTCTAATTTTTCTAAAACTAGCCTGGTTTGGTAGGAGAAGGCAGAAATATGTGTTTGTGGGTGTTTTAAAGAACATAAGATTTAATGGCAGAAATCCGCAAATAATTTAAATCTATATAACTATTAAATAAACAATTTTTTCTTTTTACTGAACTCTGGTATTGAGAGTTATAATTCTGGTGGCAGGCAATTGGGCCCCTAACTAAACAGCCTATGGGTTCTGTTTCAAATTGGAGCAGCCCAGGGGTTCTGTTACATGACCACAGCTCCTTAAAGGTTATTAAAGTGGTTTGTAAACCACCTTATAGCTGAATCAGAGTTTATTCTAATTTTTATCACATTGATTATTATTACACATAATAATATATATAATATATGGGTGGCTGTCAAAATATAAACAAAAGAAGGAGGGTGTTTGCTGGGAGGAAGTGATACAGAGAGATCTAATCAGATCACTGGGGAGGTGTAGGAAGGGGTCATAGGAGGAGGTTGCCTGAGGCGATGGTAAACAGCTTCAGACGGAATTGGCTGAGAAGTTGAGGCTTCCTGAGCACTTGTAATTATGGGCAAGAAGATTTGAAGTAAAAGGAGGGCTGTCAGACAGAGTGGGCA
Source organism: Furipterus horrens (assembly GCF_987537825.1). Taxonomy (NCBI): domain Eukaryota; kingdom Metazoa; phylum Chordata; class Mammalia; order Chiroptera; family Furipteridae; genus Furipterus; species Furipterus horrens. The sequence continues at coordinate 111,592,707 of NW_028327177.1, forward strand.
AGGGTTGTGTCTGGCTCTCAGGCTCTCTTCTTCCTCGAGGATGCCTGGATGGTTGTGCTGCAGCTGCCTGCATTTCCCACAGACAGTATTTTGGATGGCAAGAAACTCCAGGCACAGCCTAGGGTTGGGCTGGCCTAGCACAGAGGGTGGCAGGGTTATTTTTCTTTGAGTGTTTAGATGGGATGAGCTCTGTAGCAGAAGACTGCCAATCTTCCAAAATTGTGTAGTTTTTGTATCTTACGTTGTTTTAGTTTGTAAACTAACATTATAGAAATGAGATCATTAAAAACTAAGAGGGGGAATGATAGAACTTAGGTGTTAGAGTTTAGCCTTAATTGATAGGTTAAATGATTAAAGCTGTAACTAAAGAATAACAACTATAGCCTTAATTGATAGTCTTAAGTGCCTAATGCAAATGGAAAGCTGTTGTTCCAAAATTGTGTAGCTTTTGAATAAAGACTCCTTTCCTTTATCACCAAATCTTTGCCTCTGGAATTTTGCCTAGAGGGTGGTGGCAGGCAGCAGGGCCCCACTTGCTGTTCTGTGACAGAAGGGAGTTCACCAGGGATAGGCCTAGTGGAAGTTGGGTATAGAGGTGGCTCACTCCAGTTTCCTACCTTTGCCCACCTGCTGTTTCAATTTGTTACCCCGCCTCACATTCTCTAAACACAGGCAAAGAACAATAGCAGGTCTGCTACCAAATTTCCTATACGCAGAATAAACTCTCTATTTTTTCTTCATTAATCCTCAAAGACTTTTTCATTTTTAAACTTGAGATGTGGTTGCTCATGCCAGGTATTTAATATTATATGCAATAATCATCAATGTGATAAAAATTAAAGCAAACTTCTTTAACTGTAAGATGAAATGAACCACTTTAATGATCTTTAAGGAGATGTGCACATGCAGACTGGCAGCCTGCCCACACAGCAGGTGGTGTTGGGCACAGGCTCCTGAGTAGGGATGGAGTTCTATTGTTAGCTCCGCTGTTGTGAAGCCATGAGACTTTGAGCAAATCCACCAACCCCTCTGGACCTATCAGTTCCTCAACTCTAAAATAGCAGGGTTAAAATCAGTGTTTAAGCTTTTTTCATCTCTAGCCTTCTCATATTTTCGAAGAATCAGTGTTTTGTTTTGTTTTTTTTTAACAGTTGATGAACAAGGAGTTTCCAGTGAAGAGTTACTTTTTCTAGAGCAGGAAAGCTTGCCAGGAGATACTCATAAGAGGTGTAGTGTAGATAACAGTCTACAAAATTATCAGGATCATAGAGGATAAGATGCTACTGTGGGTCATGACTCTCCTCTCCAGTGGACTGAATTACAAGAATCCCTATACTCTCTAGCCTGGGAAGAGATTAAATTTTTTAAGTTCACGGGATTTTCTTCTTCTGAAGCTCCTCCATTGACCTAGGCCTCTGCCCCACCACTTCTGTTTTCTAGAGGAGGGATCTTACTAAGGTGAAGCATCTAAGGTTTTGTCCCATGATGCCTAAATTAAGATAACAAATAGAAAGCACAACGTACCTCTATTTTTAAGGATATAAATTCACAAGGAGAAAGAAAAGGAGACAACAACAGCTAAATGTTGAACGTTAGAAAATGCAGGATGGGAGATAAATGTTAATGAAAAAAAGTACAATGAAAAAAAAAGTAAGTTAGAAAATACCTGGACAAATGTCATTGGCTTAGCATTCTAGTAAACTGCATCCTAAATAAGTAATGGTGAAAGATGTCAAACAACTTGATTTACACTACAAAACCCAAATGAAGTGGGGTTGAAGTAAGGGGTTGAGATAAAAGCAATTGATTGCAAGCTTGTTTAAGAAACTGTCATATCGCAGGATGCCCATTCCAAATCACACATCAGGGCAACAATCTCTCCCCCCACCGTAGTGGGAGACTAAAGGCCTTTCCTCTGCAAGTGAAGAGGAATGCTCTCTGGAGAAAAAAAAATCTGAGAGTCACTGCACTGCGGAGACATCAGGCACAGCTGAGGATAAGGAGATCTATATGGAAAACAGGAGGATGTGAATATTTACATATTGAATGTTGAATCCACCAGCTTTCACCCACTCAGCTCCCAGAATACTGGTAGCCTGACTTGCACTGCCCAGGAGACTAGAGGATCTTTCTCTGAGCATTTTGACCAGCACAAGAGATAGACTTCAAAATTCTGGCAAGGGCATTTGCAACCAACTGGTCCTGCTAGACCACTGTACAGTGAAATGAGAACTGATAAGTCCCAATTCATGCTCTCAGAGCTTCCACTCATCTTTTTATGCCCCATCCTTATATGTGAACAGAGGCCAAAGATCAGCACATGTCTGAGGAAAGACTCAGAAAGACCAAAACAAACAGATAAGATAACTTTAAGGAAAGAGAGGGGAAAAATTTTTTTTTAATTATCAAAATTCTCAGAGAGATGGATATTGCATCAGCAAAAGAGGAAAAGGGTGCATTTATAAAAATAAATATTCAGAGAACACAAAGGGAGCCTTTAAAATTTATATTGGGTTGGCCAAAAAGTCCATTGTGGTTTTTCTGTAAAACAAAAGACACATTTTTCATTTTCACTAATAAGTTGATTGATTTGGATATTTTGAGTATGTCAGCTATCTCCCGCTATTGACTTCTAGTGGGGAGAAGCCAGAGGTGCTGCTAAATGTCTTCCAATGCATAAGACAGACCCTCAGAAAAGAATTATTTGGCCAAAATGTCAATAGTACTGTTACAGAATGGGGGTGTCCAAAAACCCTCAGAGCTTGTGGCTGGGGGGTTGGGGAAAAGGAAGCAGCTTTCAGGGTGCCTTCACATGCCTGTGGCTGGTGGATGGTGTCTTTGTTACACAAATGGCTTTGATGCATCCAAGGCTCGGGAAGATGGAAGGGGTCTTGGACCGGAGGATGGTATGGAAAGAGCACAAAGAGCCTGCGTGAGGTTCTGTGAGTGGTCAGAACTGGGTACCATGCCCACTGTGTCACAGGACGCAGTCAGAGATTTAAAAATAAGCGGCAGACATTTTAACGAGGGACCCCATGTGGTTTTGAGAAGGGTACACCATGCGGCTTTGAAAAGGGGGAGGATTCCATGCAGTTTACAAGGAGGCTGGGAACTCCACGTGGTCTGGATTAAAAGCTGGCAAGCACCTTAACACAGACAAGACCTCCCCCAATCAGAATTGGATTATTGGCAGCTACTGGTAAAGCTGAACTGTGTTTAGAAAGTAGGGAAACAGTATCTCTAACTTTTCTAAAACTAGCCTGGTTTGGTAGGGGGAGGCAGAAATATGTGTTTGTGGGTGTTTTAAGGAACATAAGACTTAACGGCAGAAATCCGCAAATAATCTAAATCTATATAACTATTAAATAAAATTTTTTTTTTCCCTTTCACTGAACTCTGGTACTGAAAGTTATAATTCTGGTGGCAGGCAATCGGGCCCCTAACAAAACAGCCTGTGGGTTCTGTTTCAATCGGAGAGCCCAGGGGTTCTGTTACAGTACCAAGAAACTTCACAAACCACTTTTAACATGTTTGATCAGTCATAGTACCTTCTCTAAACACTGCACAAATATCTTTTTGCACTTCACTTGAGTTTTTACCTTTCTTGAAGTAATAAAGCACAATGCACAGAAAATGTTGCATATTTTATTCCATCTTCAATATTAAAATGGCTGCACAAAAATTCACCAATTTTGACAACTGTTTTTTTAAATACATGCTGATACAACAGCTGTCACAACACAACCTAACAAAATTGTTTCATACAATGAAGTTAAAGACAACTAAGCACTACTATAGCCATTGTATAGAAAAGAGGTAACAGACCTTTTGGTCAACCCAATAACATGATGGCTGAAATTTTTTTTTTTTAACAAAAAGATTAAGACAGACTCCCATTATATGGAACAAAGGGACAAAACTATGGAATATCGGACAGAAAGGGTAAGAAAATTAGAAAAACTTTTCAGTAAATCCAACATCCAAATACAATCCAGAAAGAAAGAATAGAGAAAGTGGAGGGGAGGAAATAATCCTTGAAATAGTTCAGGACAGTGTACTACAGAGTTTGCAGATCCAGAGGGCCTACAGAGTACCCAGAATGGTACTCTAAAATAGGAACACATCAAGGCATGTCTTAGTAAAATTTCAGAACCCTGGGACAGGCAGAACATCTTCATGCTTCTAGGAAGAAAATAAGCAAAAACAAAAGTTTCTTAAATTTATTTATTTTTATTGTTGTTCTATTACATTTGTCTCAATTTTTCCCCATTGCTTTCCCCTGCTCCACCCACCCCACCCCTCACTCCCACGACCAATTCCTGCCCTGTTGTCCATGTCCATGGGTCATTTATACTAGTTCCTTGACTAGACCTTTCCTCTTCTTTCCCCTCTTCTCTCTCTTCCCCCTCCCCTCTGGGCACTGTCAGTCTGTTCCTTTTTCCTATGCTTCTGGTTCTATTTTGCTCAAACAAAACAAGTTTTTAAATAAACCATAGGAAAAAAATCACAACTCTTGGCGTTTCTTGACAAAGCCATGTGCTTAGAGCTTTCAACTAAATTTTCAATGCTCCACTCTTAAATATGAGTCAAAGATAGAGGCTAAAGAAAATTTGTAAATCATGACTGTAAGACTGGACCCAGATGCAGCCAGAGCCAACAAAAGACCTGCCTGCTCAGCCATCCCTTTACTCTTTACTTAGGCTCCACCTTCGCTATTCTACCACCCCATCATTCCCTATTCACCACGATCAATCATCTCTCTCTCTCTCTCTCTCTCTCTCTCTCTCTCTCTCACACACACACACACACACAGGTTGATTTGAAGGCATGCATCATTTGGTTTTCTTGATAACAAGCATTGTTAATTATGGCTCTACCAAGGAACTAGACAAATATCCCAAGAGCTCAGGCCTTGACAGTAGGGAGCTGCACTTCTTTCTGGACAGAGTCAGACTAGATTTAGTGACAGATTATAAGTTGGTATGAAAATTTCCCATTTCCTTGAAGCATAATGCTCCAACTGATTGCAAGTTGAGTTATATTGAGCCTGCTTCTCACACTGTCAGCAAGAAGTGTAATTCCTGAATGACTCCCAGCCAACACTTACAGATATTTTTTCAGTCTGTTGAGCTATAAAAGATACCCAAAGTCTTTTTCTTTCCTGAAGACCTTTAAATAAATCTTGATTTCAAAAGCTAAGTCATTGAACTTAATTATGCAAAACACAGAGAATAATCTACATAAAAGCAATAATTGAGGTAATGAGACTAGAAAAAAAGGATCAAGTATTGGGCTGGCCAAAAAGTCCATTATGTGTTTTTTCTGTACAATGGCTCTAGTAGCACTTAGTTGTTTTTAACTTCATTCAGAACAATTTTGTTAGACTGTATTGTGACAGCTGTCATATCAGCGTGCCTTTTTAAAAAGTTATCAAAATTGGTAAATTTTTGTGCAGCCATTTTAATATTGAAAATGGAAGAAGATACGCAACATTTTCTGTGTATTATGCTTTATTATTTCAAGAAAGGTAAAAACACAAGTGAAATGCAAAAAGAAATTTGTGCAGTGTATGGAGAAGGTGCTGTGACTGATCAAACATGTTAAAAGTGGTTTGTGAAGTTTTTGTACTATTGACATTTTGGCCAAGTAATTCTTCGCTGTGGGTCTATCTTATGCATTGGATGATGTTCAGCAATACCTCTGGCCTCTACCCACTAGAAGCCAATAGCGGAAGATAGCCAACATACTCAAAATATCCAAATCAATAAAGTTATTGGTGAAAATGAAAAATGTATCTTTTATTTTATGGAAAAAATGTAAGTGGACTTTTTGGCCAACCCAATACAAGGGAGGAATCCAAAAAGCCCAGAATTTATTGACAAAAAAAAATGTGTATTTATTCTTACATCTTTAAACTTCAGTCACCTTCAAAGTATTCTCCATTTGATGCAATACACCTATCGAGACATTTTTTCCACTGCTCAAAAGCTTTTGAACTCATGGATTTTGATCTTTTTTAGTGTTTCAGCCAATTTTTGTTTACCTTTTACCCATCAGCAAAACGTTTGCCTTTCAGAATTTTTTCATCTGGGGAAACAAAAAAAAGTTGCTGGGCAAGATTGGGTGAATAATAAGGAGGGTGGGATATGGGAGCCATGCTGATTTTGGTCAAAAATTGCTGAACTCTCAGTGTGGTGTGGGCAGGTGTGTTCATAAATCACCCATCATGAAATGGGCAAACACATTGAAAGAATCTTCAAAAGAAACTCACTGAAGCTGAATGCAGCCTCTCACAACAATGTCAGCTGGTATGCTGATACAGATGGGTTCCTGGAACACTAGCCTAGTGGGGGAAGTCTTTACTACAAGGACCCTACCTCCAGAAAATAATCCCAGTTCTTTTTGAATTCCCCTTGTAAGTGTGTAAAGAAACAAAGAACAGAGGACTGAGGATGAAGTTCTACCTTTCCAGTTCCCTCTTGTTTAAAAGGTAGAAGAAAGAAAAGTAACTACTCAAGGAGATTGAGAGGGCAAAAATGGGAATAAGAATCCAGTTAGTACATCAGGACAGAAATCAATGAAAGAGAATACTTCAAGAAAGGGTGGTGGGCAGAGTAAAATATGTTGGAGAGACAAAGAAGAAGAAATGTGGCAGATCCAGTCAGTACCCTATTCATATACTCCTGGGTCTTTTAAGGCAGGTCTGACTCCAACTGTTTAGGGTCCTTTGGCTGCTGTATCCCACTCTAAACCAGCCGTGTCAAGACAAAAAAATGCTAGAGAATTGATATATCCTTATCCTCACTCCACTGCAGTAGCCCTCAACCAATGACTAACAAGACGATGTAAAAATACTGTAGGTCCCACGCCTCTTAGGATAACTCTGAACCCACGCTTTGCACTGACTTCCATAGTTCCCCAGAAAGATTAAGTTCTAGTTACTCACCATGCCATCTGACTTGATAGGGCACCATTGACTGGCTTCCTTCCCTTTTCTTTCTCACTTTCCTACACCCCTACAGGTGCTTCCTGGTATCATCTCCAAATGACTGGGATGAGAAAAGACCATTGATGAAGTTGCCCGAAGACCCTTAAGAGATAAGGTTAGTGGAATGAAAAAGGCAGAAGGCACATTGCTGCATTCTAAGGGGAGAGCTGTAGATGAGGTATTGGAGACAGAAAAGGAAAACAACTTCTTTCTAGAAGTTTAGCATTGGGAGGAAGAAAAGAAATGGGAGAATTATTAATGGGGTGATGGGTTTGGGCAAAAAGATATTTTGTTTGTATCTGCCTAGGAGAGATCCAATTTGTATTTTTAGGCCTTCAACTCTAGGGCTATTTATGCTTTCCTGGAAGCTCCCCGCTCTCTCTAGGTGTGCCTTCCCCTTCTGCTTTTACCATCTTTTTGGCTAGCTGCTCTTCTTTGCCCAGGATTAATTGTCTATTTTCCTGAGGATTCAGTACTTGACCCTCTTCTCATCTCTTTCTAGACCCTCTCTCTGGGTAATCTAACCCTCTCCTATGCCTTGAACTTCCACTTATACACTACTGATTGTTAAATTTGTATCTTTAACACAGATCCTTTCTTGGACTCCAGATCCATGTACTCAACTCCTTACTTCATAATTATTCTTGTCTATACAGCAGGCACTTCAAATTAATTATGTGAAAATTGAACTTACCATTTTCTCAGATTGATTTTTTTCTTCCTATTTGATTGGTGAATGAGGCTACCATCCATTTAGTTGCCCATATCAGAAAAGTAAGACTCATCCTGAACCCCATCTTCTTTCTTATCACCTTCAGTCAAGCAATCATTAAGTTGGATAAGTACTTGCTTTTTCTTTAATATCTCCAAAATCTACATATTCCTTCATCTCCTTCATGGACCATAAAGATATCTTAAGTGGTTTCACTGCTATTAGTCTTGACCTCATCAATGCATTCTTCACACTTTCGTCAAGTAGAATTGCTGATGCTTAAAACATTTTCAGGGCTCAGGGTCTGTGTGTGTGTGTGTGTGTATGACTTTAGAGGGATGTTCATAGTCCAAATTGAGGGAAATTGTGCCAAAGACCCAGCTTGAAGAATATTAGACTTCTAGATCCATTCCCATTTTCTTTTCTGTGTTTGGAGTAAGAATCTGCCCACCTCCACCAAATATAATAACTCCATTGGAATATTTTCCTGGGGTCAGCCCCTATGAATTAGGGAGATATAGGAAAGACATCCTGTGGAATTTTTCATCTATTGAGAAGAGCCACCAGTGGAAGACCCAAGGTTAAGAAGTGGAGCTGAAAAAGGGTCATGACATAGAGATGGAAAACACAAGGTGCAGGAGCTCTCCTAAGACAAGCATCTTTAAATATAAGGCAAAGGCCAAAATGGCAAGATACGGAAAGGGATTTTTTTTCTCACAAAATTCTTATTTAGAAAGTTCATTCTAGATCTGAGAGAGGGACATTCTTATCCTAGCTCACACATAGGTCAGCAATAACATCTCCCAAGACAGTGGTCTTCAACCTGAGGCATATGCAGCCCTAGAGGCACATGGAGATTTTCCAAGAAGTTTAAGGGCAAGATTAATATAAGAGAATTGATTTTCAGATCCTCAACTTCCTTATTTCTTTTTAAAAATGATTAATGTAGTTCTGTATCCTGCAGGTTCTCCTTTCCACCTGTCATTCTACAGTTATCCTTCTCCCTCCTTACAAAAGAAAAGCGCACCTTACCAATCCTCAATCTCATTATAGTGCACCAAAAAAGGGCATGCATGTGTTGGAGAGGATCTGGTATTTTGGCGTTGGTGCTGAGAACATGAATCATTGGATAACAAAACTTTTTGTAAGCCATATATTTCCTATTCTTTCTTCAACAAAGTTGAAGGAGCATTTAATCTAGATATCAGCTGATAGCTCAACAAAAATAATTTTTAAAAATATATTATTCTGTTATTTTTTGGCATATAACTGAAGAGTTTGAAGCAATGAGTGACATTTTTTTATAAGAAAATGCCTTCCATTTCCATCTTCTTATGTATATAAATAATGTTTCCCAGGGTATGTATATATATATATATGTGTGTGTGTGTGTGTGTGTGTATATATATACATATATATATATGTGTATATATATACCAATAAACAAAAGAAAATATGATTGATGCTGAATGCTATCTCATTCCAGCAATAAATAATTTTCATTTGTGCATTCATGAGCCATTTTGAAAATAGCCCTCCTCCTATTAGTAAACTTATTCCAATAAATTTTTGTTTAATGTTGTTTATTAAAATTTATGATATATGTATATTGTTTTGATCAAATAGTCACTTATATTAATTGTAGTGTGCTAACTCAATCTAAAAGAAATGTTTAAATAATTAAAGAGTAATGGTCCTAACAAATTCCACTTCAATTTATGTACATTATTTTTGTCACCAACAAGTATGATACTGTGATCAATAGAAGACTTTCAAACATAAAAATATATTAGGATAAAATTCTGTGGAGGAAGTAAAGTGAAATATAAGTTCAAGGAGAAAAAAAGAACAATGTGAAATGTTCTACTGAGGACTTCTGGCCAAAATGGAGGCATAGATAAACATGCTTCACCTCTTCACACAACCATATGAAGGATCACAACTAACCTCAAAACAAAAAACAATCAGAACTGCCAGAAAATTGAACTGTTTAGAAGTCTAACAACCAAGGACTTAAAGAAGAAATATTCACCAGATGGGTAGGAGGGTTGGATATGGGGAGCTGGGGTAGAGAGGACACAGTGTGGTGGTGGCAGCGGCAAGGCAGTGGCGGCAAGGCTGTGGCTGTGGCTGGCCAGCAGAAAGAGCAGTAACACATTATAAAAGTTGGGAGGGACATCTGGGGAGCGATCGCAGCCCCAGACCAGACTGCACAGCTCATGGCTCCAGAGCCAGGGAAAATAAAGCCTCATCGCTTCTGACTATGAAAACCAGTGGTGATTGAGGTAGTGGAAGAAACTGCTAGTCTCTCAGCAGAGTCTGTTTGTTTAGACTCCCTGGGTTCTAAAATGTCTGCATACCCACCCACTCTGGGAACCACAACCAGGGCAACAGCTAGAGGGGTGCCAGTCCCATATGGGAAGTGGGAGAAGTGCCTGGAAAAGGGGAGAGTGCTGAGCAAACAACATTGTTCCCTCTCAAACCCCTCCCCCACATACAATGCCCCAATGTAATGAAACAGGTAGCCCTGCACTGAGAAATAACGAAGGCTCTGCCCCTTATGGCATAACAGGAGCAACAGCTCTATTTAAGACACAGAGACAAACACAGGTGGTAGTCAGTTGAGGAGACAGAGATGTATGGCCCAGAGGAAGGAGCAGATCAAGGTTCCAGTGGGAGAACTAAGCAACAAGGATATAGCCAACCTAACAGGTGCAGAATTCAAAACATAAAGATGCTCACAGACTTGACAGACAAGATTAAGTATGACAGATGCATAAAGGAAGAAATGAAGACTAGGCTAAGCGAAATGAAGGAAAATCCACATGAAACCAATGATGAAGGGATGGAAGCCAGGGTTAAAATCAATAATTTGGAACATGAGGAAGAAATAAATAGTCAACCAGTACAGAATGAAGAAACAAGAATTGAAAAAATTGAGGAGGGAATTAGGGACCTCTGGGACAACTTTAAACATGCCCACATCCAAAACGTAGGATACCAGAAGAGGAAGAGCAAGAAATTGAAAACTTATATGAAAAAATAATGAAGGAAAACTTCCCTAATGTAGTAAAGGAAATAGACATACAAGTCCAGGAAGCACAGAGAGTGACAAACAGGCTAGACCCAACGAGGACCACACCAGGACACATCGTAATTAAAATGCCAAAGGTTAAAGATAAAGAGAGACTCTTAAAAGCAGCAAGAGAAAAGAAGACAGTCACCTACAAAGGGGTGCCTATAAGACTATCAGATGATTTCTCAAAAGAAACTTTGCAAACAAGAAGTATTTAAAGTGATGAAAAGCAAGGACCTGCAATTAAGATTATTCTATCCAGCAAAGCTATCATTTAGAATGGAAGGGCAGATAAAGTGCTTCCCAGACAAGGTAAAGCTAAAGAAGTCATCACCACCAAGCCCTTATTGTATGAAATGTTAAAGGGACTTATTTAAGAAAAAGAAGAAGGTCAAAACTATGAACATTAAAATGACAACAAACTTACAACTATCAACAACTAAATCTAAAAAAACAAAAACAAACTAAGCATACAACTAGAACAGGAACAGAATTATAGATATGGAGATCATACGGAATATTATTAGCAGGGAAGGGGAAGGAGGAGAATGGGGGAAAGGTACAGGGATTAAGAAGCACAATTAGTTGGTACAAAATAGACAGGGGGAATGTTAAGAATAGTACAGGAAATGGAGAAGCCAAAGAACTTATATGCACAATCCATGGACATGAACTAAGGGGGTAGCAGATTGTTGGAGAGAATGTGGGTAATGGGCAGAGAGGGGCAAAGGAAAAAATTGGGACAACTGTAATAGCATAATCAATAAAATATACTTAAAAAAAATAAATTGTTCTACTAAAAAAGAGATTGTTCCTGTATGTTGTAAATGGATATTGGTTGAAGTAGGGTATTGAATTGCTTTGGAATTTGGATTCCACTGGATTTATTTAAGAGTGATATAATGATTTATTTTTAAATGCAATAATTATAAAGTGTCAGAAACTATATCCTTTGTAATGATTATACTTACAATAAACAGTTTATAGGCCAATTTAACAATATGCAAGGGAATACATAGTTTTCAAATTATTTTAGGAACCATATGAGCAAAACTCTTTGAAGATCACTGAGTTAAAATTTTAAAAGCCAAGCCAAAAGGACCACCATCACCATAAAAGGGTTCCTGGTCCTAATAACTGCTCCTTAGCATTAAGGAAAAACTTCTTGGTATTGGGTGAGGTTTATAAAGCTCTATCTGCCTATTTCAAATTTAATCAGCTTTATATTTGTCCAGCCACCTCACTTCCCCTCAGTTTCCACTGTACCTTCTCTTTGAACTTGAAATTAGAGCCATATGAGATCCCTGCAACTCCCCTAAGCCTTCAGAGCGTTTCATATCTTAGGCCTTTGCTCAAGCTGCTCCTTTTGCCTGTGGTGTCCTTCATCTCTCCCTTCAGTTCTCCTTCTCCATACAATGGGGAATTTCTCCCACAAATTGACATTCATTGCTGGCCCTTTTCTTAGGGTGACCAACCATCCCAGTTTGCCCAGGACTGAGAGGTTTCTTCTGAATGAGCGACTTTCAGTGCTAAAACCAGAAAGTCCCAGGCCAACCAAGATGGTTGGTCATTCTACTATTATAAGTTCAAGGGACTCACATTTTGGTTTGGGAAAAGTGATCCCAATTTTAGAGCGTTAACTATGTCTTCTCCTTACTGGCAGAGCTCTCACCTATGGAAGAAATCACTCATATTTCAATAGCACTTTCTTACAATTCAATGCTTCAAGCATCTAAGTTGCTGTATTTCGATGCTTCAAATAGCAGTTATTTTGTGATCTTAAAAGAAACATTATTATATAATTAATTAAACTCATTAAGCTTGCATATTCACCTCCTACCAAGGCATGCTTTAGATTATTATTTCAAAATTATTTATCTGTAAAGATTTGGTCTCCTACTCTCCTAAAAATAATTTTGAGATAAGCATTATAAAAATCCTATGAATGTATGAATGTATGTTTGGAAGGTGGAAAATGGAAGGTTGATTTTAACTCTTTGGAGAGTTTCCAGAATTTTCCCAGGTCAGAATGTGGACAGCAACAGAGAAGCCATAGAAACATGTGACCTGACTGAGCCCCAGTATCCAGTCTCTACAATAAGCATGGTCATAATATCTATTTTATTGAATTATTGGAAGGATCAAAAGAAGATGTACAGCCAGTTGGTTAGGAGCAGAGAGTCTGGAGCTAGGCAGCTTAGGTTTGAATTTTCTTTCTATAGCTTACTAGCTGTTAACCTTGTAACATCTCTGTACTTCAATCTCCTCATCTGTAAAATGGAGATAACAATAGAAGTTGTCTCACAGGCATTTTATAATGATTAAAGAAATTAATATGTGCAAAGTGCTTAGAACATTGCCTGGCATGTAGTAAGTGATATATAAATGTTTGTCAAATAAGGGCACATAAAGGGCCTAGAGGATTAATATGTGCTTAGGAAATGGAAAAAGCTATTCTTATATTTACAGTAGTACTTTCTTAGCTGGAATCTCTAAACTTTCAGAGAATAACTGGTTTCAATGGAAGTTCAACAAATTATCAAACTGTGAGAGTAAATCTTCTAACTCTCCACTAAAAGTCCTTTGCTCAAATTATTTAGGACTCACTGAGAAAAGACTTTGAGAAGAGTGTTGGGGTTTGTGTGTTTGTTTCTTTTTGCATTAATACAAAAGTCTGACGATAACAGAATTTTAAAAAATAAATGGTTTTATATCAGCAAAGGTATCTCTGAGGTTTTTATTGCATGTGTTTTATTTCCACGATTGTCTGGTTGCTCAGGAAGAGAGGCTAGCATATGTACCATGGTTCAGAGTCTAGGTCAGCAGGCAGTCCTCCTCAGCAGAGATTCCCATGGTACACAGGACTGTGAAACCAGTTTTGGGTTGCCATGGCAACTATGGGAGCTTCTAGAAAATTTTCCAAATGAAACATTTGTTCAGAGCATCAACAGATGTGACCTAGAGGGGAGGGAGAGTGGGGAGAGGGATAGAAATATACTATCCCTGACACCAACAAGTTGATGAGCCTGTCGGAAAGAATGTAAAAAAAAAAAAATTATTACCTTTTCTTTAAAACATTTTAAAGTTTTTGAAATCAGATGTGTTGATGAGTGAATTAACTTATTATGGGTTCCTCTGACCCAGATAAGTATTTTAAATCAATAGATTAAAATATATCTTACAATCTATAATTTTTTAGAACTGAAGAAATTTGGTATACTACTGTGCTACGTGCTATGACAGAAGCATGTAAACACAAATGACAGAAGGGACCTGGCACTGGGTTAGGGGGAGGCTGGAAGCAGCATGAGTGTAGTCAAACTCCCTAGGAAGCATTTTGCTAGCTTCTGCTTTGATTCTGAATTATTTGGATACAGAAGATACAGAATGCTAGCAGCAGTTTGCAAATAAAATTGCCTTCTCTCTCCTCTCTGCCTCTCTGTCTCGTCTTTGTATCTCTGTTAAATAGTCATGGCACAAAAGCCTTGTGACAAGCAGATAACAAAAAGACAAGAGGAACAGGAGTTGGTGGTGGCAAGGCTTGTGACCACTGATTGCCAGTATGTGAGCACTCAGCCTGGCTCTTCCAGCTGCATGCCCAGGCAGCAAGGAGCAGACCTGGTTGAGGAGGCTCTGTCTATAGCACCAGCTTTTAATATGGCTACTTTTAGGGGCATCTCTGGCTAAACTAGTAAGGAACTCTACAACTGGGGTCCTACACAGGCAATGTAGCACCAGTAATAGTCTCTCTCCTTCTTGTGGACTGGAGAGATACTTTTGTGCAAAAACAGAGAATAGCAAACACTTATATACCCCTTCCTATGCAAAAACTCTTAACTGTTTTTTTAAAAATATTATTTATTGATTATGTTGTTACAGTAGTTCCAATTTTTCCCCCTTTGCTTCCCTCTGCACAGTATCCCCCTTCCCTCCAGTAATCCCACATCCTTAGTTCATATTCATGGGTTGTGCATATAAGTTCTTTGGCTTCACCCTTTCCTATATTATTCTTAACTTCCCCCTGTCTATTTTGTACCAGACGATTATGCTTCTTAATCCCTGCACCATTTCCCCTTTTCTTCCCCCACCCCCAGCTGATAACCCTCCAAATGACCCCCATACCTATGATTCTGTTCCTATTTTGGTTTGCTTAGTTGGATTTTGTTTTTATTTTTTAGATTCAGTTGTTGATAGTTGTGAGTTTGTTGTCATTTTAGTGTTCATAGTTTTGACCTTCTTTTTCTTAAGTAAGTTCCTTTGACATTTCATATAATAATGGCTTGGTGATGATGAACTCCTTTAGCTTTACTTTGTCTGGGAAGCGCTTCATCTGCCCTTCCATTCTAAATGATAGCTCTGCTGGATAGTGTGGGGAACGGCTCCTTGTGGTTTAGGGAATTATAGCCCCGGCCTGAGCATGACCTGCCTCCAGCATTCTGGCTGTGCTTGTCTTTAAGTCCCAACAATGGCTTC
Organism: Furipterus horrens; assembly: GCF_987537825.1. Classification (NCBI taxonomy): domain Eukaryota; kingdom Metazoa; phylum Chordata; class Mammalia; order Chiroptera; family Furipteridae; genus Furipterus; species Furipterus horrens. The sequence goes on from NW_028327177.1 coordinate 111,607,956, forward strand.
GTTGGAGACATACCTGAAAAACATTCAGAGGATTTCCATGGGAGTTGGATTCGAAGAATACTTGTTATGCTTTAGAACTTGCTCTGCTTTCCCTTGTCTTTTAGTTAAGTATAAACAATCTCTAGCAGGGAGTATATGAAGCCTTGTACCTAGTGCCAGTGTGGGGTCAGAATGTTTGATAGACCTTGGCACAGACTATTTATTGTATCCGTTGTACTGGAACGTGTAATCAGTTATTATCAATAGTAACTTAGACACTTGAAAGCTACTGATGATTTATGAATTTTGATCTTGTATCTCCCACACATATCCTTCTCAATAAAAGGCATAAGGGATGGAGGTCTAGCTGCTGTTCTCCACTAGAGAGAGCAGACACCTTCCTTCCCCCAGATATAATGAAATGTCCTGGGTAAAAGTTCGTTCCACCATGATCATGAAGACTCTGCTGGACAGAGCAGCTTCCAACCGAGCCTAGGGTGTGTGAGGCACCTCTGCCTCAGAAAGAGTAATCTTGGTTGCAGGTCCTTGCTTTTCATCACATTGAACACTGCTTGCCATTCCCTTCTTGCCTGCAAAGTGTCTTTTGAGAAATCAGCCGATAGTCTTATAGGCACCCCTTTGTAGGCAACTCTCCGCTTCTCTCTTGCTGCTTTAAGATTCTCTCTCTATCTTTCACCTTTGGCATTTTAATCATGATGTGTCTTGATGTGGTCCCCTCTGGGTCCAGTTCGCCCAGGACTCTCTGTATGTCTATTTCCTTCACAAAATTTGGGAAGTTTTCCTCCACTATTTTTTTGCATAAGTTTTCAATTTCTTGCTCTTCTTCTTCTCCTTCTGGCACCCTCATGATTCCGATGTTGGCACATTTAAAGTTGTCCCAGAGGTTCCCAAGCCTCTCCTCTTTTTTTTCAATTTTTGTTTCTTCATTCTGTACTAGTTTACTGTTTTTTTCTTCCTTATGATCCAAATCATTGATTTGAACCCTGGTTTTCTTCCCTTCACCATTGGTTTTGTGTGAATTTTCCTTCATTTCATCTAGCATAGCCTTCACTTCTTCTCTTCTGCACTTGCTGTACTCAAGCATATCTGTCAAGCCTGTGAGCATCTTTATTACCAGTGTTTGGAATTCTGCATCTGTTAGGTTGGCTATCTCCTTGTCACTTAGTTCTCCCACTGGAACCTTGATTCATTTCCTCTTTTGGGCCATACTTCTCTGTCTTCTCATCTTGACAGGTTCCTGTGTTTGTTTGCCTCTGTGTCTTAGGCAGAGCTGTCACTCCTGTTGTTGTCAGGGGTGGAGCCTCAGGGATTCGTCAGTACAGGGCGACCCATTTCACCATGTTGTGGTGCTCTATGTGGGGGAGTGATCTGAGAGAGAACAATGGCACTTGACCAGCACTAGCAACTTTTCCAGGCACTTCTCCCACTTCTGTATGGGACTGGTGCCTCACTAGCTGTTGCCCTGGCTATCGTTCCCAGAGTGATGGGTCTTGGGGACATTCTAGAACCATGGAGGTGCTTTAAACAAGTGGACTCTGCTGAGTGACCAACAGTTTCTGTCTACCCCAACCCCCACTTGTTGGTACAGTCAGAAGCCATGAGGCTTGATTTTCCCCGGTGCTGGGACTGTGAGCTGCACGGTCTGGTCAGGAGCTGGGAACGCTCCCCAGGTGTCCCTCCTGACTTTTTAAAATGTGTAACTGTGCTTTACAACAGCCTGCCGCCACCGCTGCTGCCACCGCCACACTGCGTCCTGTCCACCCCAGCTCCGCCCCTCCTTCCTGTCTGGACGAGTGTTTCTTCTTTATATCTTTGTTTGTTGGACTTTCATGCAGTTTGATTTTCTGAAACTTCTGGTTGTTTCTAGTTTTGAGGTAGTCATATTCCTTCTTAGTTGTGGAGGGAGATGCAGCATGTCCGTCTATGCCTCCATCTTGGCCGGCAGTCCTTAACACTGTTTTAAGAACCTTACATAGTTAATTCATTTAATCTATTCAACAACTTTACAGTAGATACTATTAGTATCCCCATTTTACTGATGAGGAAATTAAGGCATAGAGAGGTAAAACAACCTGCTCAAAATAACTCTGTAAGGAGCTGAGATTTGAACCTGGTCTGATTTTAGAGTCCATGTTCTCTACCCTCTGCTGCCTCTGAGCCTTACTGTTAGTTAGTTAGGCAAGTACACATAGGCAATCCAGAGACACACATTGACAGCTCTTTACTTTGACTTTAATGGTATATTCTTATACTCAGATATGGGGAGCCCTTAAGAACAGGAGGTAAAGGGTGGGAAAGGCTCCTATTAAACTTTGTCTCACTACTCCCACAGGTGTAGAATTAGATGGTGCCAGAATTCCAGACTCTTAGGCCACTCCATGTGGCCAACTTCTTGTAGACAACAAAGAAATCTCTCTTTTTTGCACCCTCTCCAGTTCTCCATTTACAGCCCCTTTCTTCATCCATTTACCCAGAGGCCGTTAAGGGTAAGGAATGTAAATAGAGAACTAAAGAACAGATGCTCAAATTAAAAAAAAAAAAAAATTAAAACCTGCGCCTGACAAAGAAAACACTTCTGGAAACAGAATGTAAACTGAGAAAGCTGCCAGTCTATAACTCTTGGTCTATTCCTTTGTTCTCCATTCACGGCCACGGCCTCACCTCTTTTTGGTGCTCTGCCTCCAGGGAACTGGCACCTCGTCATCCTGCCCCATCCTAATCCCAGAGGAGGCTTCATTCATCTGGGTCTTGAAGGATGGGTAGGAGTATGCGACAGAGGAGCATGACAATGAAGAAAAATGGATCCCAGGTAGAAAGAAATAGCAAGAGCAAAAACTGAGAGGCAGAAAACATATAAGATCTCTTGAGGATCTCTGGGTAATTTTATGTGACTGAGAGTATGGGTACCAGATGTGGCTGAACAGGGAGGCAGGGCCAGGGATCAGCAGGATTCCAGCGTCACATGAAGAAACTTAGCTTTTACCCTGGAGTCAGTGAGAGGCTCTCAGAGATTTTAAGTGGGAAAGTAAGTGCTGTGATTTGTGTTTAGAACCTTTACCCAGAGTGCTGTGAGGAGATGATGAGAGTCTGTGGAAAGCTGTGAGCAGGCTGGGCTGCTTGAACCAAAGCAGAGGCTCTGGAGACAGAGTACAAAGGTCCCAGGGATATTTAGTTTGTGAAAATGATTATGTTCAGTAATGAGGAGGAGGAGGGGAGAGAAAATTGTAGAGTGAATAGTGTTAAAACTGGTTCAGGAAAACAATTTAGAACATGATCCTGCTCTTCAGTGTCTTTATTCCAGTTCTGTATCATTTTGACATAAAATTATCCTTGAATTGTTTCAGCCTACTATGAGCAAATCCCTGTAGAACTGTTCAAAAAGCTCATCCTATTCTAGTCCAGTTGTAATTGAGATGTCTAGTAGAGGAAAGACAAGGACCCATTTATGAGGAAATGTGGAGGTAACACAGGCAGTAACATGGCAGTGACAGGTGGGCATGTAGATTGCATTACCCCCCTGGTTCCTGGTTCTCTCAGTAAAAGCTTTCATATGCCACTTCTCCTCTTTAGTCCTTCAGCATTTAATTGACTGGATCCTTGGAGGCAGTCAGCTCTGGACTATCTAGTTAATGCCCTGAAGAGCAGAGCAACATTTTGTCAGGAGCACTCCATATCTTCTGTTACAGGACAATTATCAGGAGAAGAGAGGGGGCAGATGGGTGACAGGGAAAAAGGCATTTTTAATCAAGATCACCCTGGGGAGATGTGATGTGGGTGATCAGTGCACAGAGGTTTTGTTCAGACTGAAGCATAAGGGATGGATTAGGAGGTCTGAAAGTCAGCTACAAGCTACTTCACAGACCCTGAACACTGGAGAGATAAAATTCAGCAAGTTAAGAAAAAGCTGTGACCTTTAACTGCAGGGGTAACAAATCCAACTACCTATAGGGACAGCATAAGAGTAAAATGGTTTGGGGAGACTATGGCACCATGGAGCATGCATACCTCATTTAAAAGGAGGCAGCTGTCACTCAGTTCCAGCTAAGACCATGTGGAAACATGGGGCCAAGAAAGGGAGAGCTGCCATCTTTTCAAGAAAAGGCATAAGTTCAGAGTTTTATGAGCCATCTCCTGATTCTGGGGTGTTGACAATTAATTCAAAGTAGAAAAACATTGAACAGGCCAAATAAAGCTTGCTTGTGGGTCAAATTTGGCCCAGCAGGTGTCAATTTACAACCTCTGCTCTGAAACTTGGACATTGAGCTCTGAATTTTAATACTATAGAGCTAGAGCAGGAAAAAAACAAAACAGTGGAGCTATTAGGAAGCTGGAAACACATAAATGGTTTGTTGGATCTAGGGGTCATTTGTCCAATTTCTAATTGCATAGATGGGGAAACTGAGGCTTGAGAAGAGAAGAAGTACCCAAGGGGGCACAGTTTCAGACAAAAGGTGGCACTTGCAGCAACAACAAGGAGCTTCCTGAAAAGCAGCACTCAGCAGGCTGACTGGCATTTGCTCTTCTCCCCTCATTTTCCCCTTTGTTTATATTTCTGTTTTCTAGTTGCAGCTGTGACTGATACATATGTCCTCTTGTGAACTCTGGATTCTCCCCAATTAAACCCCTGGGAATTGTTCTGCCCTTGATCTGGAGCCTTTGCCCAGACTTCTGGCCTGGAGCTGGTGCTATTTCTGAGTCTGCTGGCACTGTTCCCCTCAGGCTCCTTGCTGGGCCTGAGTCCCAACCCATGCTGGTTGTGATACACAGCTAGTAAGGGGCAAAAATAGGGTTTGATCTCAGTCTGCCTGAGTCCTGTGTTTCACCCACTCAGATACACTGCTTCCCGGAATTACTATCTCCCTACAGAAAGGAAAAGCAAGTTTGAATGTCATTTTGTGTATGCAAACTATAAAGTGAGTTTGCATGCATATCAATTTTGCTCTTTGTTTCCTTTTTTTGCCATCTAATAGTCAGGGACAATTTATTCATTAGGCATGGCAAGTGGTGCCTAGGGTCCACTGTACTTTTAAGGGCCCATGAAAATATTTTAATTTTAATTTCTTTTAAAATCAGAATAAAAATAGATGTAATAGTAAATATATTAATGTGAATCCAAAGTACTTAATACACTTAAAATGGTAACTTTTGTTATATATATATATTTAACACATTTTTAAAAAGTGAATTCAGCTTGGATTATATTCATCTTTATACTAATACAGTTGTAAAATGCAATTTTTAATTGTTTTTGGAAGGAAAGGGCCAACAAATTCAAAAGAGCCCAGGGTTCATGAAAGTCATAATTTAGCCCTGCTAGTAGTGAGTAGTTAGCTGTTTCATAACTATAATAAGTTTTGTATTTATGGACCAAATCATGTGGACTTCACCTTTCTCAGTTGTCCATGGTTTCAAGGACCTAACCATAAAGGTAACACACTATTAAAAATCAAAATTCTACTGAGTAAAATGTAAAGATCTTATTGGCTTTATTGAATGACTCATGAATCAGGTAGCATCCTATATAGTAAACAGAAAAGAGCTCCAAGGAACTATACAAAATGGAAGGCTTTTATAAGCAGAAAGTGGGGAAAAGTACATTGTTTCAGGCTTAGGCAACATACTTATGGGGGGTGGAAGAGGTTTTATTGGGAATTACCTCACTAGTGCTGACCAGGTAATTCCAGGTTGACTGGCTAAAGGTTATATTCCTAAGAGAGGCTGAAACTGCAATTAAGTTAGATATGAAGTCTCAGTTTGATGACATGGGTTTAGAGCAATTTAGTCCATTTTGGGCCATTGTTTCTTTTTTAACAACACCATGGCCCAAGTTCCCAACACCTGCTACCTTGTATGGCTACAGGGATTGTTTAGGTGAGATGCTCAGTATAGTAACTCTTCAAGTCTTGTTAGTTTTAGTCTCCATAGTAGTCTCCCCCTGGCTGGTTTGGCTCAGTGAATTGAGCGTCGGCCTGCGAGCTAAGTGTCGCTGGTTCGATCTTCCAGTCAGGGCACATCAGAGAAGGAAAACTCTGATTCCCAAAAACCTCCGCTGCCTTGCGGCATACCTCTTCAGGGAAAGGCTAAGGAGAAGGGAAACTCTGACTCCAAACCTCCGCTGCCTTGCGGCATACCTCCTCAGGTGAAAGGCTAAGGGAGTAAACCCCGACAGAAAATCCGGAGCCGGAGTCCCTAAGGCGGTTTGACGTTGTAGTCAACACCGGCAACTCCTGCGGCGCACCTGAAGCCAAGCTGTATTGACTCTGTCTTTCCCCTTGGATCCTTCAGCTGCGAAGAGAGGGGGGGTCTGCTGCATGGGCAACAGCTGGCCCTCCATATCACCCTGCCCAGGCTTTGTAGCTTCACTGGAGAGGACACTCCAGCGTCATCGCAAGATGTCGACTTAACACGGGAGGAGACAGTTACCGGTTATAAGCTCATCCGATTGGCGAAGGAAACGAGTGCCAGGGGTCTCCTCTGACGGTGGGAGAGGTCATCGCACCTCACTGGACAGCTACCGCCCGCCTCAAGCTGGGCAGCCCCCAGCCAATTAGGTGCTGTCTTGCCATGGCTCACCTGCCCCACTGGGTGCGTGGGGATCAGAGAGGCGTCTCTTGAAAAGTGGGCCACAAAACACTCGCACCAGGCAATTCCAAGCAAACAACAAGAAAGAAGCCTCCAGCTCTTCGCCTCGCTAGCTGGAACATCAGGACCATGTGTCCCGGACTTACTGCAGACCTTCCGTGGATCAATGGTGCCAGGAAAACCGCCGTCATCGACAGGGAACTGGCACGACTAAACATCGACATTGCGGCTCTACAGGAGACCCAGTTGGCCGACAATGGAACTATCAGAGAAACCAACTACACCTTCTACTGGCAAGGGAAGTCTCCGGACCAACCACGACAGCATGGTGTTGGGTTCGCTGTGAAGAACACGCTTGTTAACTCCATAGAGCCACCCACAGGAGTCACAGAGAGATTACTTACCCTCCGATTGTCAACAACTTTCGGCCCAGTCAGCATTCTTAGCGCGTACGCCCCAACCCTCTGCGCCACCACTGAAGAGAAAGAAGAGTTCTACCATGCACTGGACGAAGCGTTATCCAAGATACCCAGAAGTAACGCTCTTTATCTCCTTGGAGACTTCAACGCAAGAGTATGAGCCGACCACATGGCCTGGCCCACCTGCCTCGGAAACTTTGGGAGAGGAAAGATCAATGAGAATGGTCAGCGACTGCTTGAGCTTTTGTGTCACCACGGCCTGTGCGTGACAAACACATTCTTCAAGTGCAAAGAGATCCACCAGGTGTCATGGAGGCACCCCCGCTCCCGCCACTGGCACCAGCTTGACCTCGTCATCACCAGAAGAACGGATATTGGCAGCACCCTCCTCACCCGCAGCTACCACAGTGCAGACTGCGACACGGACCATGCCCTCGTGGTAAGCAAGGTGCGCATAATGCCGAAGAGGTTGCACCACTCCAAGATGAAGGGTCGCCCACGCATCAACACCAGTTGTGCCAGCAACCCAGTTAAGACCCAGCTATTCATCAACAGGATGGAAGATGCACTCGGCGAGGGAATGGCGGCAGATGACATTATCGAATCCAATTGGCCACGTCTCCACGACGCCATATACAACTCCGCCATTATTGCTTATGGGAAGAAAGAGCGGAAGAATGCTGACTGGTACGAGGCTCACTGGGAAGAAATGGAACCCGCGATCGAGGCTAAGAGGAAGGCCCTACTGGCTTACAAGGCCATGCCCACTCCCAGTACACTTCAAGCTCTACGGGCTGCCAGGAACAAAGTCCAGAAGACCGCCCACCACTGTGCCAACACCTATTGGCTAAACCTGTGCAGAAGCATCCAGGAAGCCGCCGATATAGGCAACGCACGAGGAATGTATGAGGGTATCAAGAAGGCAACAGGCCCAATCCCCTCCAAGATCGCCCCCCTTAAGTCCAAGACAGGTGAGGTCATCACTGACCAGGAACAGCAAATGCGGCGGTGGACCGAGCACTACCTCGAGCTGTATGCGACGAGGAACACCGTAACAGACACTGCTCTTAACGCCATCCCAGACCTACCAGTCATGGAGGAGCTAGACACCCGACCTACTGCGGCAGAGCTCGGCAGAGCTCGGCAAATCCATCGACCGCCTCGCTTGCGGGAAAGCACCAGGAAGCAACGGAATCCCTCCAGAAATCCTAAAGAGAGGGAAACCAGTCCTGCTACAGCCACTCCACCATCTACTCTGTCTCTGCTGGAAGGAGGGTTACATCCCCCAGGATATGAGAGACGCCAACATTATCACCATGTACAAGAACAAAGGAGACCGCAGTGACTGCAACAACTACCGGGGCATCTCTCTCCTCAGCGTCGTCGGCAAAGTATTCGCCCGGGTCGCTCTTGCCCGCCTGCAGACCCTTGCTTCCCGCGTCTACCCAGAGTCCCAGTGTGGCTTCAGAGCTGGCCGATCAACAGTGGACATGATCTTCTCCCTACGTCAGCTGCAGGAGAAGTGTCACGAGCAGCATAAACCACTCTACCTCGCCTTTATCGACCTCACGAAGGCGTTTGATCTGGTCAGTCGAAGCGGACTCTTCAGCTTGCTACAGAAGATTGGCTGTCCACCACATCTGCTTGCTGTGGTCATGTCCTTTCACGACAACATGCACAGCACGGTGTCCTACAACGGCGCAACCTCTGAGGCCTTCCCAGTCAGCAGCGGAGTAAAGCAGGGCTGCGTCCTCGCGCCTACGCTGTTCAGAATCTTCTTCTCCATGCTCCTCCAATACGCCTTTAAGGACTGCAGCGAGGGTGTCTTCATTCACACCAGATCCGATGGCAAGCTCTACAACCTGGCCCGTCTACGAGCCAAGACCAAAGTCACAGAGGTGCTCATCCGTGAGATGCTCTTCGCCGACGACGCAGCCTTGACATCACACTCCTAAGAGGGACTCCAGCAGCTAGTCACTTGCCTTTCCCACGCATGCAAGGAGTTCGGACTAGCCATCAGCCTGACGAAGACGAACGTTATGGCTCAAGGCACGGGGACTCCCCCATGCATCACCATCGACGGATACACCCTGGAGGTTGTCAACGACTTCACTTACCTCGGGTCCACCATCTCGAGCTCTCTGTCAGTTGACTTGGAGGTCAACCGGAGAATCGCCAGGGCAGCCACAGTTATGGCCAAACTGAACCGGCGAGTGTGGAACAATTCCAGCCTCACTGAGAAAACCAGACTGCGCATCTACCAAGCCTGCATACTCAGCACTCTCCTCTATGGCAGCGAGACGTGGACCACCTACGCAAGGCACGAAAGGAAACTCAACAGCTTCCGCATGAGGTGCCTGCGACGCGTCCTGCATGTCGCCTGGCAGGATAAGGTTCCCAACACCGAGGTGCTGAAGCGAGCCAACATGAGCAGTTTGCATGCAGTTCTTAGTGAGAGACGCCTCAGGTGGCTCGGCCATGTCAAAAGAATGGATGCAGGCCGTATTCCCAAAGACCTCCTCTACGGCGAGCTAGCAGAAGGCCAGAGGATGACAGGGCGCCCAAAACTGCAGTTCAAAGACATCTGCAAAAAGGATATGACACAATGCTCCATCAATCTCAACACATGGGAAGTTCAAGCAGACGACCGCCTAGCCTGGAGGCTCGCGGTCAGGCAAGGTACGTCACGCGCAGAGGCTGCGCGCAACGAGGAGGCGGTCCAGAAAAGATCGAGGCGGAAGCAGCGTCAACAGCAGCAACAACAGCCATCTGCCTTCACCTGTAACAAGTGCAGGAGGGATTGTCACTCCCGAGTCGGACTGCACAGCCATTCTCGGCAGTGCAGATAGACTCTCAAGAAGCTACGCCATTGTCTCTCGAGACGGACGGCTGCCGATGACGATGAGTACAGGTTCCCTCTTAGCACAGTGAAGCCAGCCACTTGGAGCTGGTCAATTTTACTCCAAATGACATTGTTTATGCCTTTTTAAATTAATAGATCTCTCTGTTTGACTACCAAAACAGCCTCTGGTGGCATTTCCTGACTTCACTTTTGTTCCCATGCAACCCAATATGACCTCTTAAATATGTATCTCCCTGAAGTAAGATTATTCAGTGACTCCCAATATTTTCATTATTTCAAAAGCTCAGTGGAAATCTCACTTCTCATGGCAAGTGAAATAAACTAACTAAAGGTTGCTTTAGTTTGGGCTGGAATTGTACCAGCATGCTTAGTACAATTAAATCATTTTGAGAAAACAAATAGACTTCTTTCCCCTGGTACATAGTTTATATTACAATGATGCCTTTCACTCACAGGTCTTTGGAGAAAAGATCAGGAATGTGTCCTTGGAAGTAAAAAGGTGTGGGGATCCCTGGAAGTGTCTGAGCAGAATTTGCCTGCCACCCCAGCCATAGAGAAATTACTGACTAGCTGGCTCTGGGAGAAGAGATGGGGGACAATGAAGAATCATCACATTAAAATTCAATGCAAAGTAAAAGCTTGTCTTGAGCAAGGGTGAATGACTAAGCAAGAAATCTGTTTCCAGGATTACAGTTACAGCTCTATCTGAAATTTCTATAGTACATAGAAAAGTAGATTCTCTATAGTACATAAAAAAGTAGATTCTCATTATCTACTTGAAGTAATTCTATTACTCACCAGATGACAAATAAACAACAAACATTTCCTAAATATTTTTAAAAGTCCTACAGTGAAAGCACTGCTTAAGATCACAGATGCTTGGCACATCTGGTCATTAAGAGGAACCTGACCTTTGATAGAATAAAAGAGGTTTTGTTTTTTTAATTCAATTCTGTTTGTTTGATTGTCTCTGTAGTGCATAGTTATCATTTCATATTCTTTTTTTTTCACTTCATATTCTTACACTCAGTCCCCTTTCTTCTGATAACAGTTAGCTCTCTCCCCCCAATTTCATTGGGAAATTATAAACATACACACACTTACTCCATTGTTTCCTTAATTGATTTAAGCAATATTTAGTAAATGCCTACTCTGTGATATTCTGTACACAGGGGCTATAACAGTGACCAAATAAAAGCCGTTGATGAAAAATATTCAGGAATTCAGGCATGTGATTATCCCTTAGCATAATCTCCTTTAACTGCTCATTCAATAATTGGTTCAGAAATGTATACGTGTCTTAGATGAAGTTCTCTAAAAGCAAAGACTGAGGCAAGAATTCAGATGTAAGAAAGACAGGGAGTACTCTTAGGAATAACATGTAAGTGAGTGAGGGAAGCAAAATTGAAAAGAGGAAAGGGCCAAGCAGAGAGGTGATGTCAGGTAAAGTCCAGATTTGACCTGATTTTGGCCAATATCTCTGAAACACAAATTGCACTACAGAGTTTTTTCTACCTTGAGGCAAGGGAGCTGTCCTTTCATAACTCCTTATCTGTCATTCATTGGTCTAGAGCAGTGATTTTCAACCTTCTCATTTCACGGCACATATAAACTAATTATTAGAATTTTGTGGCACACCAAAAAATATATTTTCTGCCAATCTGACAAAAAATTAAGTATGATTTTGACCCATTCATACCGGATAGCTATTGTGTTAGCTGTTGTCAGTGCACCTGACTAAATTGTTAGGTATTGCATGTTTTAAAAATTCTTGCAGCACACTGGTGTGCCTGCCATGACACACCAGTTGAAAATTGCTGATCTAGAGATAGAGGCAGTGTAACCTCCCAGGCATCCCTGGGCTAGGAGGCCAAGGGAAACTCTCATAAGTCAAGGTTACAGGTTTAAGCTGCTTATCTACGGCCTCAAAACATATGTAAGTGGTGGCAGGAAGGGTAAGAAAGGGAAGGGGTGCACCAGCTGATAGGGTGGAGCACCAAAAGCATCTACTACTGCATGTGTCACAACCAAGCTAATCTTAGACAGTGCGATTCAATTCTGGAACTTTTGTTGGAACTATTGGGAAAATAATTTCTCCTTTTGCTTATTGTGAAATTAGTAGGATGCATGCCTGAAGCTGCTTAAGCCCACAGAGTCTGTCGAGAGGAAACAAGTAAAAAGAAATGTAAAGAGACAGAATCCTGATGACATTGTTTGAACCTCACAACCGGCTGTACAAACAGGTATGTGGCCTTGACTACAGGTGATGCTCATTTAGGCAGAAAACGAAAGTTGATGAGTCCCAGGGTCACAAATATTAAAGAGAGATCCAAAAAAGGACCGCTCATGGAGAATGTTGAGAGGTCAAAGAAGTAAGAACCAAAACTAAAGAAGAGGTTTTGAGCCTGTGTCAGTTAAGGTTTACGTAAATTCCTTAGGGGAATTAGTTTTCTGAAATATTTCCTGATTGCACATCCCCCTTTTTCTAGATCTCCTGGGACTATCAAATGGACATGTTCATTTTTGCCTCTAATCCTTGAAGATTCTCACCCCTTGCATAACTCCTGCTCAGCCTGTGATCCCATCCCTGTCCACACTTTATTAGAACCAATGGAAATCAATCCAAAGGCAATCAATTTCTCTGGATAATCTAAGATGAAAAGTCCAGCGATGATCTCTGGCAGACATTTTAATTAAAAAGCCATAAAATGTGGGCCTAAATAACCACAGGGACAAGGCAACACCACAGCCAGTAGGAAGCTAAAATAATGGGAGAAGAGGCACCTTGGAAAGACAGAAGAAACTGGTCCTCACTAAGGAACAGGTTAATAAAGCAAATACAAAAGAAGCAGAAACCAACTTTGTCAGAACTGGAGGGGTAGTTTCATATGCTGACTTTCTAGTTTCAATCCTGTGTCACCAGAACACTTCCTATTCTCAGATGATTAAGACATTGTCCATTGATTGACCTCTTATATAAGCTAACTCAAGTGGCCCTTTGTTTTATTATCAGTCTTGTCTGAAATAGACAAATTGCCTATCACATGTGTGTGGTCCATTAAACAGATGTGTATTACATTTAGACAATATGATAGATTGAATTTATTGGCACCAATTTTTTACTTTGGCCTGCATCCATACCCTTTGCCATGTGACTTTGCAGTTCCTCTTGTTATAGGCAGAATGTATTCCTCCTTACTGTGTGCAAATCCCCGTGACTTGCTTTGGTCAAAAGGGTGTTAGAAAGCATTATGCAATTGAAAGCTTGAAATCTGCTTGTACAGTTGGGTTTGTCCCATCAGCTTGAGCCCCAGAATGAACACATATGGAACATATTTGAGCCTTACTCTTTTTTTTCATGAAGGAAAAGAATACTTGCTTTAAAAAATTTTTTTTATTATTTATTTACTTTCTAGAGAGAGATAAAAGGAGAGAAATATAAATGTGCAAGAGATATATGGATCAGTTGCCTCTCACACATCCCCAAGTGGGGACCTGGCCCACAACCCAGGCATAGGCCCTGACTGGGAATCAAACCAGTGACTCTTAAGTTCTCAGGTCAGCACTCAATCCACTGAGCCATACCAGCAAGAACTGAGCCCTTCTTTTAATGTGGAGCCAAGTAAGTACAGGTGAACCCAGAGCTTGAATTAAAGCCAACCAACCAAATCTCATCTAGATTAGCTAACTTCCAGATATATAGCAAGAATAAACGAGTGTGGGATGATTTGCTACACAGAATTATTTTTTTTTGTAAGTATATTTTATTGATTATATTGTTAAAGTAGTTCCAATTTTTTCCCCTTTGCTCCCCTCCACACAGCATCACCCCTCCCCCAACAATCCCCCCTTCCCAAGTCCATGCCCATGGGTTGTACATACAAGCTCTCCTGCCTCACCCTTTCATATATTCTTCTTCTTCTTCTTTTAAAATAATTAATTAATTAATTATTTTAACAATAAGAAATAACAATCCCTCCCTCTCAGACTTAAGACCCTTTATAATCTTATAAAGGACAATAGGCGAAGGTCTCGAGTTCCTCTAGCTGCTTCAAGCTAGATATGGTCGTCGTCCTACCTACCCTTGGGTCCAGAAATCCCTAATAAGAATGGGGGTGTGGAGGCGGGGGTGGCCTTCCCACATGGGGAAGGATTGTGCAGACTCCAGGTCGGTTGGCTGTCCCTGGACAACAGCATGCTTGATTTAACAGGCTGGCATCCTTGTTGTATTCTGGAGGCAACAGATTTGGCAACAGGGTTAAAAGACATCATTCAACCCATAACCACTAGATGACAAAAGGCAGGTATTAATTTTTCAATGTCCCACATTAGGGAAAAGAAGGGCTTCTTTGGAGGAAGGTGTGCCAGGTACATCTCACTTGTCCAAAACCCTCTTGCCCGTTATACTTAGTTTGGGCTGATGGAAATAGTTTAGGTTTCCCCCCTCTCAGACCTCTGGGCTCTTTCTGTCCAAGCCATTAGGACAGAAAAGAGAAACCAGTTCTAAAGTGAAGCCCACAGACCACCCCATTCTTCACCAACCCAGCCACTTAGTTCAGCCAAACCATTGAGTCTCAGGAGGCAGCGATGCAGACAGGATTAAGTGAGGCCTATACGTACAGATAATCACTCAGGTAATGAGATCATAGGCTTATGCCCTTCGAAAACAGAAAACACATGTTAATTTATGTAACATAACCCACATAGAAGTCTATAAATCTGTAGGACTGTCTTATTGGAAAGACACACAGTTACAAGGCATTTGACATTCTTCTTGCCTGTAAATTAAACATCTTTGATAATACCACAGACATAGTTTAATTTTCAAATCAAAACAAGCTTTAAACGAAGATAAACTTTAAAGACGGTTAGCTGCACTACTTTATAGTCTACCACTGAGCATTGTGATTTTCCTTGAATCACGATTTTTCTCCCTAAGATTACCCTCCTTGTCATTAAAGGGACTGCATTAAGTCCATTTTTAATTTATCCTGTTCATTTGCATAAATACAACAAGAGCAGAAAATGATCACTTATGATCTTTAGTTCTGCTTTGCTGGAACTTATGCAAGAAACATTTAGGGTGACCTTCAGTCTGCCCTTCAGGGCACAGAAGCAGAACCACATACCTGGCATTCAGCCTCGCCTGTAAACACCTGTCTTTTCCAAGTCCTTCTGGTTTCCCATTGTGCCTTAAGGTCCCTTCTAGCCATCTTTCAACAACCTTCATTCCTTCCCTGGAAAGATTGCCATGGACTGCACATCCAACCAAGGTACCAGGCCTTTTATCTCGTGGGCTTTTATTACCTTTGAAAGTCAATCCCAGTTCCTCAGGGCTTTTTGGTAACAACCAGAGCCCAAGCATATCTCCTTTAGGCATGACATTCCAGTCAAAGTCTTAGTAAAAAAAAACCCTCTATTAACAACTGGTCTTATTAGATTTATGCAAAGAAACTTATGTCATTACTTACTTGTTTAGAATGCCAAACTCTGGAGGGATCAGATAGGGAGAAAAATATACAGTGTGAAGGAAAATCCTTGTCCTTCTAATATTCACTGAACTTGCATTTCTATTCTTTATATTTTCATCTTTTCCCCCACTAAAAAAATTTTTTTTTGTTTTTTCATTACAGTAGTCCCACTTTTTTCTCCCTCTTGCTTCCCTGCACCCTGCCCCCACTTCTCCCACATTCATTCCCCACCCAGTTGTCCATGTCCATGGGTCATTTATACATGTTCTTTGACTAGACCCTTCCTCTTCTTACCCCCTTCTCTCCCTCCCATCTCCCCCTTTGTTACTGTTAGTTTATTCCTTGTTTACATACCTCTGGTTCAATTTTGCTCATTTGTTTGTGTTGTTCATTAGTTTCCTGTAACAGGTGATAGCATAAGGTATTTTTCTTTTGTTGCCTGGCTTATTTCGCTAAGCATAATTCTCTCTAGTTCCATCCATGTTGTTGCAAATGGTAAAAGTTCCTTCTTTCTTTCAGTACTTATTTATTATCATTTCTCCCCTTTGTACTCGTGTTCCTCTCTGTCTCTGTTTCTTCATCTTCTTAAAGCAGACCCTTTAGCATCTCTTGCAATGCTGGTTTGGTGGAGATGTATTCTTTTAGCCTTCTTTTGTCTTGGAAACTCCTTATTTCACCTTCCATTTTGAATGAGAGCCTTGCTGGGTAGAGTATTCTTGGTTGTAGGCCTTTGTTTTTCATTGGTTGGAATATTTTTTGCCATTCCCTTCTGGCTTGTAGTGTTTCTGCTGAGAAATCTGATGATAGCCTTATTGGAGCTCCCTTGTATGTTATTAGTTGTTTCTCTCTTGCTGCTTTTAGGATTCTCTCTTTGTCTTGGAATGTTGGCATTTTAATTATGATGTGTCTTGAAGTGGGCCTGTTGGGGTTCCTTTTCATTGGGACCCTTTGTGCTTCCTGGACTTGCGTGACTCTTTCTCTCCTCATGTTAGGGAAGTTTTCTGTCATTAGTTTTTCAAAGAGGTTTTCTATCCCTTGCTCTTCTTCTTCTCCTTCTGGAATTCCTATGATACAGATATTATTATGTTTCATGTTATCCTGCAGCTGTCTTAGAGCCTCTTCAGTCTTGTTCAGTCTTTTTTCATTTTATTGCACTGTCTGGGAGTTTTTGTCTACATTGTCTTCCAGCTCGCTGATTCGATCTTCTTCTTCCTCTAGCCTGCTTTTAATTCCTTCTATTGTGTTCATCAATTCAGAGATCGTATTCTTCATTTCCTCCTGGCTCTTATTGATAGCTTCTATGTCCTTTTTGATGCTGGTGTAATTCTCAGTAAGTTCCTTGTAGTATTTCTGGAGTTCCTTGTAGTTTCCCTGGAGTTCTTTGTAGTTTTCGCTGAGCTCATTGAGCTTCTCCATAATCCATGCTTTCAATTCCATATCTGATAGTTGGCTCCTCTCTATTTCATTTAGCACTCTTTCTGGGGATTCTACCTTTTCTTTCGATGGGGGGTTGTTTCTCTGTCTCCCCATTTTTGTGATTCCTATTGTTTGTTGGTGCTTCTTAGAATGATCTGCACCTCCTGGATCTTCCCCTGGTGGTGTCAGATCCTGTACCAGTCTGGGCCTAGGCAGCCTGGTGGAGACTTCCAGGGATCTACTGCCTTTGTCTGGCTTCTTTAGTTGTTAATCTATTCAATCTGTGATTAGCTGTCAGGCTTAAGGACCATGGGTGTAGCAGCTTAATTCCTGTAGGCTGGGCTTTTGCTTCCCCTCAGGCTGATGCTACTTGGAGGAGGGGGAATAGTCTGCCTGCAGTACTGGGGATGAGTCAGCACTGGGACCCGGTTGGCTGCTTCCCCAGTTCTCCCCTCAAAGCCACCACACCAAACTCTCCCCAAGCATCTCTAGTCCTTTCTGCCTTCCCTCTGCTCAAACCCAGGGTAAGTGGAGGCCAAAATATTTTCGTATGTGATCTGCTTAAGAGCTCTTTTTCTCCAACTGTTTCTCTCCGGCTAGCAAGAAACCCTGTTGCTTTTCGCTTTTCACAGCTGGATACTATTTTACTTTCCACTCTGTTGCTGTAGGCTGGGAAGCTCAGCTGGGGGTTTAGACCCTGCCCTTCTCAGGGGGAACCCCCAGCTGCTGAGCTGTTTCTCAGTCCCTTCAGCTGCCACCCATGTGAGCCCAGCCAGCCCTTCCGCGTCTCCACACTCCCTACTGGTCATGTTGTGATGTAGTGGCCTTTTCTGTCTCTCCATGGTTATAAGACTTCTCTCCAGCTAGTGTTCGGTTGGTTATTCCAGAAGATTTCTCCAAAATTACGTTGTAAATCCAGACTAGTTCTGGGACGAGGTTAGTGTAGCTTCCACTTACTCTTCTACCATCTTGTTTTTTCTGCTACACAGAATTATTGTGACTATAACTCACTGATATGTACACTGATAATTCCTGGAATATTTCAGCCTATCAATGTTATTGCACCCTTCCTACACTTAACTGAAATTTCCTTGGTCTTCCCCTCAGTTAACAGGGGGACCTGTGTGGTGGGCTCAGCTTTGTGCATCAGGCCTCATAATATCTGAGCTGTTTTGAGGTTCCACTGAACACATGAATTTTGGTTCTCTTCAGGGCCCACTCTAAAAACATTATTTTTCAAGTTCATGGCTTAATTGTCGAAAAGCTTGTGAAGCTTACCTACAGCAGGTGCTGAATTTTGGAGTCTAACAGCAAAGCAGAGCCAATTAACCTTTTTCTGCCATAGCCAGACTAATAGTTACATAAGGATGCCAAAAGACACTGATAAATAATCTACATAAATTATCTCTTAAAGTATGTATTGTAAAATATTATATTATCTCCATTTTCCATTGGAGATTGAAAGTTTGAATGACATGCCCAAGCTGGTTAATAGAAAAATGAATCGGGATTTGGGTCTCCTAAATTCTGGTTGGTGTTCTTTCCTCTGCATACCAGTGTGTCCTCCACAGCAGTGTGTCCAGTTCCTTCCAGGACATATCAGCTATCCCAGCTGGAAGGGGAGTCAGTAATGATGGAGTTCAATTCTCTTACTTCAGAGGAGAGATTAAGTGAGATCAAAGTGGCAGAAGTTTGGGTATTAGAATCCAAACCTCATGACTGAAATTGAGGGCATGTTCAGGGCACCAGGTTGTCCCAGCTTTTGGAAGGAACTAAAATTCTTTTGCCAAGGAAACAGTGTTTATTTTACAAGGTCAGCCACACTATAAGAGAAGTACAAACAGAAACTCTGCCTGTGATTATCCAGTGTATCCCAGTTTATGGAGTCTTAAGATATGCCTCGACTTCCACCAGCTCTGGAAGTCAAGAAGTCCTGTGCTCTCTGCCACTTCTCCCTGGAGTCTCATAGTGATTGAGTGTTCCACTCAAATCATAAGAGAGACAGAATGAGAGCCAACTTCTGTAATGAGCTATTAGTTCTGCCTTCTGGCTACGTAGAAGCCGAGAGAGGCCCTTCCCAGAGGTTGTAGCTGTACTCTGTGAATGCGGCCTGAGCTATGCTCACAACCTGTGTTGGCTCTGTAGTTCTTGCATTTCAAGGAGCCAGTAGGCCAAGGACCAGAAGAAGATTCTGTTAAGGAATATGGAACATATGCTTCACTGCTCCTTTTTTGCTGTCAAGAAGACTGAAGAATTAACCACCAATGAATTTCTAGAAGTAAACAAGATAGTCCCAGAATCAAGAGTGCAAGAGAAAACACACACACACACACACACACACACACACACACACACACACTATGAATTTGAATTTGGCCAATGGGCTACTCTCCTTTCTCTTCTAAGTACCTCAAAGTTAGAAAATGTTATTTCTGAGACATATTCTCCTCCAAGTATCAGCAATATTTTGGAAGGACTAGTGAATGATGTATCAGAAATAAGAATAGAGCTTTTAATATCTGAAGTTAGGGAAGAAGGAGTATAAGGGGACTAAATGGTAATGGAAAAAATACAATACAAAATTTTAAAAATATTTGAAGTTAGGATTCTCCAAATATATTTTCAATTTTCTTAAGTAAATTGTCAAAGTCAACCTCCTTCTGTATGAACAGCTAGGCCATCAGCTCTGTGAGTTTCTCCTCTGTGAAGGTCATGGACATGGTGATATACCACTCAGATCCCTTTTCATGAAGGATCACTGTACCAGCTATTAGGAGTGCTGTTGACAGACAGCCTTCAAGTATCAGCCCCTTCAGGGAAATTAGCCTCTCCCAAAGTCAGTCTTTCAGGCTTGGCCATCTCCACCCAACATTCTCACTCTGAAACTTTCTTTGAAGGTCCAAGGTGACTATTAGGCTTGCATCACTGTTTGATTCCTCCCTCTGATAATTCCTGCTTCATTTTCCTTATTTCAACAGGAATTGATCCTAAGAGCACTTCCCAATAAACATCCTGCACACTAAAATCCATCTCAGATCTGCTTCTTAAAGAACATGATTTGAGGTATAAACTGTTCTCAAATTTTTTCAACTTTTAAATAGACATTTTTTTAGCAGGTTTAAATTCACAGCAAAACTGAGCAGAAGGCACAAAGATTTCCCATATATTCCTTGCTCACTACACACAGCATCTCCCATATAAAAATTCTACACCAGAGTGGTTCATTTGTCACAACTGGTGAACTTACATCGAAACATCATTATTACCCAAAGTCCATGGTATATATTGGGGTTCTATGGGTTTTGACAAATGTAAAATGACATGTATCCACCATTATTAATAGTTACTTCAAGAGTTTCTGCCTTATGTCCCTGACCATAGCCTCATTCTGATTAGGTTTACCATGTCTTCTTCCTGAGTTCTAAAAAAAATATGTTTATTGATTATGCAATTACAGTTGTCTGATTTTTCTCCATATGTCCCCCTTCACCTAGCACCCCCCACTCCCTCAGTCAATCCCCATACCATTGTTCATGTACATGGATCATGCGTATAACTTCTTCAGCTACTCCATCTGTTATACTGTATTTTACATCCCTATGGATATTTTGTAACTACCTATTTGTACTTCTTAATCCCCTCACCTCTTCACCCCTTTCCTTATAGCCACCTCCCATCTGGCAACCATCATAACACTCCCCATATCCATGATTCTGCCTCTGTTCTTCTTCTTTGCTTAGTTTGCTTTTTAGATTCAATTGTTGATAGATATATATTTATTGCCATTTTATTGTTCATAGTTTTGACCTTCTTTTCTCAAATAAGTTCCTTTAACATTTCATATAATAATGGTTTGGTGATGATAAACTCCTTTAGTTTTTTCTTGTGTGAGAAGCTCTTTATCTTCCCTTCGATTCTAAATGGTATCTTTGCTGGGTAGAGCAATATTGTCTGTAGGTCCCTGCTTTTCATGACTTTGAATATTTCTTGCCAATCTCTTCTAGCCTGAAAAGTGTCTTTTGAGAAATCAGCTGACAATCTTATGGAAACTCCCCTGTAGGTAACTACCTGCTTTTCTCTTGCTGCTTTTAAGATCCTCTCTTTTATCTTTTACCTTTGATGTTTTTATTATGATGTGTCTTGGAGTGGGCCTCTTTGCAACTATCTTGTTTGGGACTCTCTGTGCTTCCTGGACTTGCATGTCTATTTCCTTCATCAAATTTGGGAAGTTTTCTTTCATTATTTTTTCAAATAGATTTTCAATATCTTGCTCTTTCTCTTCTCCTTCTGGCACCTGTTCCCTATGATGTGAATGTTGGAATGCTTGAAGTTGTCCCAGAGGCTGCTTATTACTATTCTCATTCTTTGTTTTTTGTTTCTGGATTTTTTTTCTTGTTATTGTTCTGATTGGTTGTTTTTTTCTTCCTTATGTTCCAAGTCATTGATTTGATTCTCAGATTTATTCACTCTACTGTTGTTTCCCTGTGTAAAGGACAAAGAAGCCAGTGACTCTCAAACCAGTAGGAGATAATTAACAGATGAGTCATGGAAAAGGGACCAGGAAATGACATTCTGCAGCTCCTCACACATATATCTGGGATCAAAAGGAGGAAGATTGTCATCACTAAACACAGAGAAATGGGAAGATGTAGTTAGATAACTTTGCAAATAAGTTGGAGATAGACCTATAACTAGATTACCCTTAGTTAATCACACCCTCAGTTAACTAGTTATTCGCGTTAGATTGTGAACCCAAATAAACTAGTAATGGAGAAATGGGGGAGAAGGAGTGGGGAGGGGGAGCTAATCGTGTTAGGGATGGGGAGTTAATCATGTTAGGGATGGGGACCTAATCGTGTTAGTATAAAACCAGTTTGCTTTGTCTACTTCAGGCGTGCATGCCTTTGGCTGGCGGTGCCCAGCTCTGTAGACCTGGTGAATAAAAAATACCTCGCTTTGCTGCTGAAGTCCTGTGTCCTCGTGTTTTATTGTGAGCATTTCTCACATCTATAGTGTTCTTTATTTCAATCAGTGTACCCTTTGTTTCTGACTAGATCTTTTTTATGTTGTTGAGGTCCTCACTAATTTCCTTGAGCAGTCTTATTAACAGTGTTTAGAAATCTGTTCTTTTTCTAGATTTTTGATCTATTCTTTTATTTGAGTCATATTTCTTTGTCTCCTCATTTTGGCAGCCTCCCTGTACTTGTTTCTATGTAATAGGTAGAGCTGCTATGACTCCCTGTCTTGGTAGCATGGCCTAATGTAGTAGGTATTGTGTAGGGTCCAGTGGTACAGCCTCCCCTATCACCCAACTTTGGTACTCAAGGTGTGCCCTTCATGTGGGTAGGGCACACCCTCCTCTTGTAGTTGAAACCTGTTTGCTGTTAGCACATCAATGGGAGGGACTTACCGAGGCCAGTGAGAGGCAAGGATTGGCTATGAATACTGACCACCAACCTCCACCCATTGTAGAGGATCAGCTGTGCAGGGGCAGGGTGGTGTTGCTCCAACGTTGTCTGTAGCTATCCACTTCGTGTGCAGGTCCTGGAATTTCCAAGGTGGTACAGGCCAAGGTCAGCCCCCACCTATGTTTTGCCTGGGGCCTCCCTGCCTGAGCTATAGAGCAATCTGAGATGGCTGCTAGTTGTGCTGGGCTTGGAGATTCCCAGGCAAAACCAAGCTGTGAATCCTGGCTGACTGCTCCTAGCTGCATGCCTGGGGCCACTTAGCAAGAAGTTTGAGGGTTGGGGGCTCACTGAGGCTGGCTGTTCCTTATTTGAGAGGATTTAGGAAGTTGTGAAGCTTGAGCCAAGACCAGCCATTCATATGTAAAAGCTATTGTTAACAGCTGTATTCTGTGTGAGACAGAGCCTCAGGGGACCTCCAGGGCAGAGCAAACAGTGTTAGCTAAATTAATAGAGTCTCAGATATGGCACCTGCCTGCTGGCTCTGTGGCTCTGACACCTTTCTGTGTGGGAGAAAGCTGTCCCCCAGCTCATGCCTTGATGCCAGCCACTTCAGTTCCTCCCTGTATACCACTGGTGCCTCTCAAGCTACTACCCTGGTGCTGGAGCTCAGAGAGAGTTCATGTGTGGGTTCTTTAATAGGAATTCTTGGGACTCCAGCTCCAGCAGTTTCTTCCACTGATTTAATCCCTGCTAGTTTTTTGCAGCCAGAAGTTATGGGGACTTATCTTCCTGGCACTAGTACCCTGGGCTGCAGGGGCCTGGTGTGGGGCTGGGACTCCTGGCTCCTGAGATATCCTTCCTGAATTTTAATCCAGCAAATTTGTATGTGAGACCAACTTATTTCATGTCTCCATCCTTCCTACCAGTCTGGATAGATGTGGTTTCTTTAATTCCATAGTTGTCAGACTTCCATTCAACTCAATTTCTTCCAGTTTTGAGTAATGGTTGTTCTATAATTTAGTTATATTAGTTCTATAATTAGTTATATTAGTTCTATAATTTTGATGTTGTTTTGCGAGGTGGCAAGCCATGTTTACCTATGCTACCATCTTTACCAGAAGTCCTTCTTCCTGAGTTTTTTTAGTTTACATGCTGATCATCCCTCACTATTGTCACAACAGAAAAGTTACAGCTTTGTCCAGCACCTCAGACCCTGAATGAGGGGGAATCATGGATGTGGCAGAGTCTGGATGACCAGGGATGGGGTATCATGAACAGAAACATAACAGCTTAATTGATGAGTAACAGCTGGCTGGGTTTAAAATATGATATCCTTTTTAATTATTTTATTTTTATATTAAACATGCTCCTTGTGAAAAACAAAAATTGTATGGACAAGTTTAACATGAAAAGTAAGAATTTCTTCCACCCTGAAGCCTGAATCCAATCCCTAACCTCATTGTTAATCAGTAGCTGTGATTAATGATTTCCTCTTTGTTTGTATTTGAAGGATTGGCTTTAAGGGAGAGCTGATGACTCTGGCTTGAGACATATTAAGTTGAGGATTATGTTGTTATATCTTGGTGCAGTGTTCCAATAAACAGCTGGATATTTTAAATAGGCAGTTAGAGAAGTGAGAACTAATGAGGATTTATTTTTTCTACATTGTTTATGGTGTGAGGGTGAAGAAACTATGAGAAATAAGAGGGGAGGAAAAGAGCAAAATTCTGAACCCTAGGCAACACTCGTGCTTCAGAGGTGGCCAAAGAAAGTTAGTTTCTTGAAGGAGACAGAGCAATGGTCAGTGAGGGTTAAATGCTTCTGTGTTTTAGTGGCATATAAACTCTACTTCCTGTGAAAATACAATATATATATGTAGTTGGCAGCCAATATTTCTTCCAGCAGGAAAACTTACAGCAAACATAATTACCTTTTGTGCTGTATTTTACTTCAGAACTTTCTGCTACTTGCTCTTATTCACCGGTCTCCTACTCTCAGTTTCTATATGCTGGACTTTGGGCCTTATGTCTATCTAGACATGTGATAACTGTAAACTCTCCCCATGCTTCAGCTTTCTTTTTAGTTCTGCTCTCTGGCCATTGTAAAAACCTCTCTCCTGTCCCATTGTGATAGGCCAACTTCTAGATGGCCCCCAATGGCCCCCAAATACTGGTATTTATACCCTTGCATAATTCCCTTCCCATACATTTGGGCTGAACCTAGTGAGTTGATTCTATGGCATAGATGAGGATGTCACTTCCATGATTAAATTATAAATGATTGTAACTTCTGTCTTGCTAGCAGACTGGCTCTATTACCTCTGGGCTTGAATATTCTGATGAAGTAAGCAGACATGTAGTAGAGGCCCAGTGGCAAGGAACTGAAGGCAGCTTCTAGCTAACATCCAGCAAGGAACTAAAGCCCTCAATCCAATAGCCCACAAGTAACTAAATGTTGCTAACAACCCAAGTGTGAGCTTGGAAGCTCATCCTTCTCCAGTTGAAACTTCATATGAGATCACAGTTCCTGAACCAAGACCATGATTGCAGCCTGTGAGATATAGCGAAGCAGAGGACCCACCTCAGCTATGCCCAGGTTTTTTACCCACAGAAACTATCAGATGATATATGTGTGTTATTTGAAGCCACTAAGTTTTGGAGTAACTTTTACACAGCAATAGATAACTTTAAACACACCAAACCCCTAATGCTAATTGTCTCAGAAGTGTCCCAAATTTCATGTCAGTATTCAGGAGTATAGGAAGGAAAGTTCAGGAGAGTGATGCTGAGGCATGAACCAGAATAGTGATGTGGAAATAGAGGAGAGTAGTATATAGGAGGCAGGACCAGCTGGACATGATCAACTAAATGGTGGAGGATTAAGGAGAGGAGTTAACATGGACTCCCAGGTAGAGAGTAGGGCTGTTCACCAAAGAGTGGTACACAAAGGGTGAGGTGATGCGGAGATGGTTTTCCATATTATTACCTGTCTTCAAGATAGGAAAAAATGTTTAATTTTAGACTTTCCTGTCTTGTTTAAAAGCAGATCTATTGGGAAAGTGGGTAGGACGTATATATAAAGTGATTTTGAAGCTGGGTCATGGGTTCATGAAGATACACTCTGCATTTTACAATTCTCTCAAAATTTGTACATGTTTGAAATTTTCCATACAAGTTTCTGATTGAAAAAAAGTTAACAGCTAGATGGATTATTTAAGTCTATGCAAAGGAAAAATGGAGAGAGAGAGGGAGAAAGAAGGGGAGAGAAGAGAGAGAGAGAAGAAAAATCAAACAAAATCAGGACAATTTAAAGCAAAATATAGAAGGAGCCTGGAAAATCCCTTAAGTGAAGAGGCAGTAGCTAGAGCATTTAAGGGGAGCCTATGACTTTGTCTACTGAAGGCCCTGAGATAGCTTGAACTCTGAGTTTCAAGGATAGTCCCACCTTCTGGTAAGATGCTTAGGACATTTCATGGGTAGAGATAGTAGCAGTATCAACTAGAGCACAGTCATTGTAGAAAGTCATTTGTAAATCAGTCAGGCAAGAAGAGTGCAAGAGACAAGCCCCAGAAAATGGACCTGGCTAGGGAAAGCATCCAAGTAGGTTACAGTTGACTGCTGAGGTGCAATACTGTCTTCCACCCTGATTGAGGAAAGGGTGCTGGGGTGGGAACAGAGCAGCCAAATGCATCTATAGACCTTCCAGATGGAGATCTTGGAGGCAGCAGGCCTTCTTTCCAGTGGGATAAGACACATCCTATTGACCTTCTTGTCAGCCTTTTATAATCCCAGAGGTTGGGTGAGCAATCTGCAGATAGCTGAATGGTTGATTTGAACAGCTAGGATAGGCAAGAGTAAAACAAAAGCTGACAGTTACCTATAGACTTGGGCTCATGGTAGGAACTCTACATTATGAAATCAAATATAGAACTGACCACAGTACTAAACAGAACAGATTATAGTTTTAAAGATGTCTCATGGGAACAAGCCTTTCATTTATTTTCTTGAGACAAGGTCAGTGCCCTCCTCTCAGAAAGATGATGGAGCTTGCAAAGATAAAGTGAACATCTCTTACCAAACTCAGAGACATACTAAATTCCACTACTGCTCTCACTCTACCTCTCCTCTCAGGTGAAGAGAGCATCTATAGTCCTGCAACTAAGTCCTTGCTTTGGCTAAATATATTAGTAACAGTAGTGTGTTGGTAAATATTTAACAACTAGCTCTCAGCTCTCAAGTGCTAAAGTGGAGGAGAATCACTGATTTAGCATTTCCAGTATCAGTAGAGTAAATCCTGATTCCAACCGGCCATCAGGGAACATAGTTGAAAAGACACCTAAACAAGTAGCTCTTACAAGCAACCCATCCTCTTCAGGTCTCAGCTAAAGCACCATTTCTTTGAAGTTGCCTTTCTGAGAGTCCTCAAACTAGTCAGGTGTCCCCATTATGTGCCTTTATAGAATCCTATGCGTTTACATAGCACTTATAACAATTAGAGTAGTCATGTAACTGGCCATTATATAATCGCTTTATTATATAAGTAGTTATTATACAAGGGGAAACCCAACAAAAACCAGAATTATCTTCTGGAGGGTAGGCCCCTTATAGTACAGGATTCCCCCACTAGGTGAGTGTTCTAGGAACCCACCTGTATCAGTGTACCAGCTGGTGGTGTTATGAGAGGCTATGTTCGGTTTTGGTGAATTTTTTTTTGAAGACTCTTTCAAATGTTTGCCCATTTCATAATGGGTGATTTATGAGCACACCAGCCCACACTGCACTGATATTCAGCAGTTTTTGACCAAAAATGGCACAACCCCCAAGCCCCACCCTCCCTATTCATCCAGTTTTGCCCCAAATGACATTTTTTGTTTCTCTGGGTGAAAAAAAGTCCTCAAAGGGAAATAATTTGCTGATGTAGAAGAGGTGAAACAAAAACTGGCAAAAGTACTAAAAGGCACCAAAACCGACAAGTTCAAAAACTCTTTTGAGCAGTGGAAAAAAAATCTTGATAGGTGTATTGCAGCAAATGGAGACTACTTTGAAGGTGGCTGAAGTTTAAACATGCAAGAATAAATATATATTTTTAAATAAATAAATTTCTTTTTTTGGGTCCCCCCACCTTGTATAATTAGCTGTTTCATGCTTTTATCTTCTGCCAGGATGTAAATCTCTACAAGGGTAGGGACTGTGTTTGTATTGTTCATCATTGTCTCCTCAACAGCCAACATGATGCTTTACATATAATAGACATGTAAACACATTTGTTAAATGAATGAAAGCATGATGTATGGGAACTGTTCCATTCTCAGGTTCTCCCAGCCTGCTGTCAAGAAGGGAAATCCCTTTTTCAGGATTCACAATCCATCTTGGTCTCAGCCTCTGGAAGGCACATGCAGATACCCTGGGCTTCACTCTTTCTAGCGGGAGGCCTTAAGTACTTTGGTCTCATGTTCTGTTTGCAGTTCTAGATGTCTGCTTACGGCACATGTGCTCAAACACCATTTATTTAAAAGACTCATTCAGTGCTTTAGCCTTAAATTAAAAGAACCATTTTAGTAGTGAAAATTAACTATAATTATTTTAATTGGTCTTTCATGATTTAAATATTAATATTAGTGTTTTAATAAGTCATTTCTCTTCATGGTATGTTGTAATTAAATGCAATCATTTTATAGCCTTATAAGTCAAATAAAAAACGATGTTTGTAATACTATTCAGTTTCTAGAAACAAATACATTAAAATGTATAATATACTCAATATTGCTTAGTTTTAAAAACATTTTTTTCCCTGATTATAATAGTCTGTTTACTATAGAAAATTTGAAACATACACGAAAATATAGAGAAGAAAATAAATGTCATCTATAATTTTAATACCTTGAGAAATCTACTATTAACATTTTTGTGTAGTTTCTTCTATTGCTTTTGTTATGCATATCATATAGTTAATTTATTAAAAGACTTTATTTATTTATTTAAGGGAGGGAAAGGGAAGGAGAAAGAGAGGGAGAGAAACATTGATGTGTGAGAGAAACATTAATCGGCTGCCTCTCTCACACGCTCCAACTGGGGACTGGCCCGCAACCCTAATGTATGCCTGACTGGGAATTGAACTGATGATCTTTTGCTTTGTGGGACAATGCTCAGCCAACTGAGCCACACCAGTCAGGGCTCATATAGCTCAATTTTTTAGGAAAAATGAAATCAAATTTATTTTTGTATCCTGTTTTTTGTTTTTGTTTTTTTTTAGATTGTGGATATAAATTGGTACTTTCTTTGAAAGGCAACTAAAAATCATGATACAAATTCTAAATCTAAATAACCTTTAGTTACAGGGCAAAGTGGGATTTGGCCACCTGCCACTATACAACCATAAAACAGAGATTGTTGGGGAAGGAAAAAAGGCTTTATTAATGGGGTGCTCAATTGGGGGAAGGTGGTGGATCCCCTGCTCTAAGCCATTCTCTTCTGCAAAACACAGAAATCCCTTTGTTCCCCAAAAGACTGAAATCCAAATCCATGCCCAAGGACACACCCCCCACCCCCTTCTGCCAACTTCATTCTTTTCTGTAGTCCAAGGCTGCTACATGGATGGGTCTCCATCTCTCCAGCTCCAGGCTCTCTCTCTGTAGCATGCATTTGTGAGGCCAGCATCTCCATTGCCCCACCACAGATTCCTTCCTCTCCTGGTGCCAGGGTGCACTGTTAGATCACTGCACTCAGTCTTGCAAGGGGCTCAGTCCACTGGGCTCTGACATCCCAGGTTGCTTGTGCCCTCGCGGGGTGAGGAATGTTCCCAGCCCATGCATCTGGGCCCGGCTCTTAGGGCAAGAGAATGGGAGTTGTCCAGGACCCGTGCTGTGTAGTGTAGGGTCACAGCATCCTGCTTAAGCCCGCCACTAGCAAAGTGTACATAGCTAGCGAGTCTGGTCCAGATGGTGCAAGGAGGGTAATGCAAGAGCCGTGAGCAGGCCCCGGTGACGTGAGGGCCTGCTACTGGCAGGGTATGCATCCTGTGCGTGGGACTCAGCCTTCACTGCTGGCTTCCGACTGTGCAAGTGAGGAGAATGCAAAAAGGGAACTGCTTCTGTGTGCCCTCCGTTAGTTGTAGGATTTCCCCCCAAATCCTACAACTATAGGAGTGTCCAAATTCCAAGCCAATTCCTGCCAACATCCACCATGAGCGTCAGCCTGCACTATGTCTCTGCCTCTCCTCTTGCCTCCATGATCCAGGAGTGGGTAGGAAGATTTTCTAGCTGCACAGGGGCACCGCATGTCTGCTCAGGTTAGAGTGTCACCTTATTACATGTGTGTTGTGACCTTTTCAGCCCCGCACAGGCTCTGTGCACACTGTCTCCTGCTGTGTCATGCTGCACTGCTCAGTTGCTGGGGCAACACATGCTGGTGCCACACTAGCTTGTTTACTGTTGCCTGAGGATATGGAAAGGCTGTTCTGAGGTTTGGGTTGCAATATGATTTGGCACTTCCCAGCCCCTCCTGAGGGTCCTTCAGGGAGTGCAGGCTCTTGCACCACTTCTGGGTTTCCCTTCCTGCTTCCCAGTGATCTGGCCAGACCTCTCTGTTACACTTTGAGCCAGCAATTTCTATTTATCCTCCAGATGTGCCCCATATGCATGAAATGGTGGATGTATAGGAATGTTTTTTTAAATTTACTTTTTTTAGTTTTATTTTAGAAGGAGAAAAATAAGGAGAGAGAAGGAGAGAGAGAGAGATTGATTTTGTTGTTCCACCCATTCACGCTTTCATAGATTGCTTCTTGTATGTGCCCTGACTGGGGATCAAACCAGCAACTTTCTTTTTTTCCAAACCAGCAACTTTTTAACAGTAAATGGCCAAAAACAACCTAAATGTCCACATGTTACATTCATACAATGAAATACAGTCAAACCTCGATTTTGAACAATTCAGTCCTTGAACAAGTTGTTCAAAGAAAAAAATGCCTCTGTTGTCTAACAAAACTTCAGGTTTGGAATCTCTACCTGACAATCCTTTCATGCTGATACCTGTATAATCAGCTACACATCTCTCAGGGGACAAAGAAAATTTGGTTTCGGTTTTCCAACAAATTGCTTTTGGAACAGTTTTCTGAAATAGTTAAGTTCGATAACTAAAGCTCCACTGTACTATTCAGCCATTAGAAAGAAAATAGCTACATACAAATAACCCCTAAGTTCAGTTATTAGAGATAAAGGTATAGAACAATGTTAATAGTATGCTCTTTCATTTGTGTAAAAAATTTAAAAAGTGTAAAAGGAAAATCATATGCCTTTATGCTAATATGGGCACAATATTTCTGAAATCAGACATTAAAAATCTAAAAATGGCTCTCTTTTGTCTCAGTTGCAGAAGCAAGATGACAAAGGGAACATTATCGTTCGGAAAGCCACCACTGTGTCTCAAAGGCCTACTGCCTTCAGAAGTTCACCTGTGGCAAGTTTGGCTACCCTGCCAAGAAGAAGAAGAAGTGTAACTGGAGTGCCAAGGCTAGACGATGAAACACCTAAAAATTGTATACCACTGATTCAGGCATGGATACTGTGGAGGAACAACAGCTAAACCCAAGAGGGCAGTTGTTGTAGTATTCAGTTTATCTTAAGTATTTCAATGATTAGTTGGGCAATAAATGTCCTGGTTTAAAAAAATATGTAAAAATGGTTATGCTGGGGAAGGATCTGGGTGTCTGGAAGGTAAGGAAGGTTTAGTATCTCTTGCATATGCCCTTTTGCAATGTAATGTTCTTTTTTTTTTATAATCATGTGCATGTATATTACTTTTTTTAATTAGAAGACATAAAGTATTTTAAAAAGGAACTGCAATTCTAATATTTAGAAATAGCCATTGTTCATATTTTGATATATTTTCTCCCAGTCTTTTCCTTTAGTGTGAGTATATGTATGTGTGTGGATACATATATAGCATGTATATATACTGATAAAAAACAATCCCCCAGGTAATGTCAAAATCAGTATCAACCTATATGTATAATCTGGTGTTAATGTCTACCATTTACTATTATTATATAGTGATGTTTTTCATGTCAATGAATATTTTTTGAAAACAAGAATTTTGAATGGCTATAAAAATGTATACACATACATACACATATATTTGTGCCATCATTTATGTTGTTTTTTTCTTTTTGACCTAATAAGTAAAGCTATGACAACAATCTCTGTACATATTCAATTTCATTAATTCATTTAATTCTATTTTAAATTATTTTTTTCTTAGGATAAATTTCTTAAAGTAGAATTACTGGAAAGTAAGGGTCTTTATATATATATATATATATATACACACACACACACACACATATATACATATACATATATATATATATAAATTATTTCCACAATGTCTATACCAATTTACTGTTTCAGGTGTGGAAGAGTTTCTCTATTTACTATCAAGTTGATTTTCCAAAATGAAAATAGTTTTGTTGAAGTTTTTCATTATAAAATTAACATATACTAAATGTACAAATTCAGAAAATACAAGAAAGTTGTAAAAAGGAAAATAAAAATCACTATCCAGAGATATTCACTATTAACACTGAGGTATACATCTTGACTTTCCCCTAGTATATGTATAAAAACCTGATTTTGTTTAACTTAATGTTTCTTTCCAAGCCAACAGATAATACAGAGGTACAGCATCTTTTTAATAGGTACACAGTAATTTATTATAAGGATTTGCTGTAAATGGCTATCTCAGATTGGGTTCCCTGGGAAGCAGACCCTGAAATAAATTTTAACAGGCAGGATATTTATTAAGGAGTACCCTTGGTATCAACATATGTGGAAGGGAGGGGAAAGAGGCAGCATGAACAGAGGGAGAAGTTAAACTGGAATGTAAGCCCAGTGAGAACCTCAGCTGATCTCATGAGGCGTTCTGGTGCTGCAACGCCCCTCAGCATTGTATCAAATTATACTGAGATGGCTAGGCCTTTTTATACCATAGCACTGATCAGTTACTGGCTATGGGTCATCCTGGGAAGGGACATGCCCTTCTGCAGGTGAGGCAATCCATGAAGGAGCTAACAGCCTTCCTAGAAGTTGGGGTAACAAATCCTTCACTAAAGAGAGATCTTGGCAGCATATTACAGTGTCCACTACAGTCTATTTCTTTCTCTATTCAGATACACTTCTTCATATTTGTTCTGGGAGTAGCAACACCATTAGAGTGGGACTCTTTCTGTGGGAAACTTTTAAAAGGAAGGTTAATAGAATAAATTACAACTCCTGCAGCTAGTCTTAGGGGCTACACCTGATACTCATTGTCTCCCTATTCCTATATCCATTCTAGATTTCCCTTGCCCTCAGCTATCACCTCTGCTGGTCTCAGTGTCTTACCTGATAGCATGACCCAGACCTTCATCTTGTCACCCCATTCTTGGGCTGATGTTGCTATTCTTGTCCATTTATAGTCAAAACTGGACTAGGGTGCACCAAAAGGTATCCAATTGAATCACCTGAATGCCAGACATATTCTTCCATGCCACCACTGTGTATCCTTTGCCAGAATGTTGACTCTCTTATTGCCTGATGGTCTCTGGACTCAAATAGTTTGCAACCATGGCTTGTAGCTCAGTAAAAGTCCTTCTGTATCCCCCTGTTAAACTTGTATTCTCTTTGGAGACCAGTACCCTCAATCCTGCAGAGTTCAAGAGTTGGGAGACAATTTTCCCAACTCTTGTGTTTCTTTACATCTTGTGAACAGACACTAAGAGCTTTTGTTCTAAACTATCATTCTAAGGATGCCGCAGAAGATAGATATGCTGTATCTTTTCTGAATTAAAGAAGGCTTTGTTTACTGTCCAATAAAATAAAAATAATATTGCCCTCTGGGGATGTTCAGGTAGATTGTTTAATAAAAGTTTTGTGTTCTCTAAACTCAGAGTAGCTCAGCCAAGCATTTTTCTAGACCACTCCACATCTTCCTCATGGCACTTGGATAACAAGGGAAACCAATGTAAATATAAGCCTTATGCTGCTTGCTGTAATATGAGCAATGAAGTCTTCTGACTCTGATCCAGGAGTTTCATGCCTTCTGCCAGCATCCATAAAAGTGGCAGACTACTTGCCAGCTTACAAATAGGGTAAATTCTCAGACCCTTCACAGTTCTTGACAACTATGTTATAACTAAGTATAGGAGAATTAACATAACCCTGGGATAGAAATGTAAATGATTACTGTTATCCATCACATGTAAATGAGAACTGTTTTTCATTCTCTTTCCTGAGATGGAAAAGAACATATCTGTCAGATTAATTGTTGCATACCATGTACCTATGTTACACTGATCTACCATAGACACCACATCTTGTATCTTTCTCCAGAAATCAGCCTGCTTTTTTCAGGGACCACACTAGTGAATAAAATGAAGGTATGATGGGGATCACCACAACTCCTACATCTTAAGAGAGGCATTAAATCCCACTATTTCCCTCAGCAATACTGTTTTTTGTATTTATGTCTAAGCTAGGGGAGGGGACAGTTTCAGAGACTTACAGATGACTTTCTCTATTATGATAACTGTTACTTCATAGGCCAAAGACCCAATGTGGTGATTGTGCCAACTATGAAGTATATCTGTTCTGATTATACATTTGAGAACTGAGGATGACTAACATTGGGCCCACTGTGACCTGGACCTTGGATTGGCATCGAGAAAGTCACCACTGAGTCGCTTAAGGAGATAGGTGCCCTTCAGGACAGTATATTTCTTATGTCCTTGACATATGATGTAGCCTCCTGGTCTTCTGTAAACTAATAATCTGATGTGCTTTCCATCTTTACATAGTATATGGTTTCCAGCATAACAAATTTCCTGATCCTTTAAATTCTTTCTTCCACTGTTAGTCACAGAAATTATGGAATTTTAACCTCACTTAGTATGGGCAGTCAATTTTTTCATGCTTCTAGGAACCAACCAAATAGCAAATTTACACTGTCTACTGAAGGTTCTTATTATGATGTTAAATAATGAGTACTGGGAGAGTGTTCCTAAATCTAAGTTCTCCCTTATTCATTCTTATGTTTCCTTCCTTTTCATCAAGCACCCTCAAAATTCAATCCTACACACTCTCTCAGTTCATGCTGGCTAGATAGTCAAGCTCCTTTGGGGTATACTCATAGTTTCTTTCCTCCATTATCATATATAGCATATTGAGACTTCTGTTCAGTTCAGGGCTACTGGACAGGAAACATCCTGAAAGCAAATCTTGAGAGGAGATCACTTGTTGTCTTGATGGGAAGAGGTCTCTGCACCATTCCTGAACAATGGATGATGCTGTAGACTGAATTGTGTCTAAAAGGGAAGGATGGGCCACTTCTCAGAACATCGTCATCTAATATATCAAATCTTATTCTTTCCCAACCAGGGACCTGTTCTTGGCTTAGTATACCTGTCTTTGTTAGAAGTTTAGTCTTTGGAGCTTAGTTGCTCTGATGGAGTTTGTTCTTTAGATTACTCTAGTCTCCCATTTGTAGGAGCTGAGAGCTACTTTGCTACAAATGAGATCCTGTGGTCTTCACTTTAGCTTTCAATTAGTGATTAATCACTCTCAGCTTTTCATTATCTTTTTCCAGTGCATCATTCTGGCTTAGGAATAGTCACCAGTATTAGCTCGAACTGCCATAACCAAATAACATAGCCTGGGTGGCTTATACAATAGAAATTTATTTCTCACAGTTCTGGGAAGTATGGGATCAAGGTGTCTACCTGCTGGTTCAGTTCCCAATAAGGATTCACCTCCTGGCTTGTGTACAGTCGCCTTCTCACTATATCCTCACATGGCCTTTCCTTCATGGGGAGAGGGAAAAGGAGAGAGGGAGAGAAAGAGGGAGAGAGAAGGACAGGTTCCTTTTCTTATAAGTCTACCAATCCTATCAGAGAAGGATAATACTTATATGATTCCATTTAACTTTAATTACCTTCTAAAAGTCTAATCTCCAAGTACAATCACATTAGGGGTTAGGACTTAAACATATAAATTGG
This sequence comes from Furipterus horrens, assembly GCF_987537825.1. NCBI lineage: Eukaryota > Metazoa > Chordata > Mammalia > Chiroptera > Furipteridae > Furipterus > Furipterus horrens. The sequence continues at coordinate 111,643,138 of NW_028327177.1, forward strand.
GCAGGGGAGACACACAACTCAGTCTATAGCATCATTCAATTTCATTGTCCTTATAGTTGCTATTTTACCCATATTTCTTAAATACTTGATACATCATACTACTTAATAAATACCCTTTGACTGCTGTGCCAATCTGATTCACCATCCATGAAAATTTTAACAACTAGACTGTAAACTTGCGATACGGGTTCTCACTGTAGGTGAGCAGCTAATGAACAGGCTCTAAAATCCCATCTTAGTGCCTGCTTATTCTGACCTCACTTCTTGCACCAACTATCACAGGTTGAGTTCCCAGGGAAGCAGACTGTGGGATAAAATTTGACAGGCAGAATATTTATTAAGGTGTGCCCTTGAGCTTAACACTTGTGAAAGGAAGGAAAAGGAAGCAGGATTGGTCAGAGGGAGAAATTCAGATGTATGCAGGTCCAAAACAGGGCTTGGGATATAAAATTGACCTTAAGAATTGTCCCAGGTTGGCTAAGATGGTCAGGCTCTTATATCCCAACTTTTGTTCAGTAATTAAATATGGGACAGCCTGGGAAGGGGCCTAACCTCAGCAATGTAGCTTTCTGCAAATATAGCAATCCTGAAGGTATCAAAGACTGCCAACAGCATGCCCAGTACCTGGAACAAGTCCTTACTGTAGCGGGATCTGGACAGTGCATCACAATGCCCACCACAGGGGTGAAGCAGTTAAATCTCTCACTCCTTTTGTTTTCATGGAGGGGGAAAAATTTCCACTTCCCATGAAGAAAAAGAGTGAGAACCTCACAGTTTTTCTCTCTCTCCCAAGGGAAGTAGGAAGGATTACTCTGATAGATGAGACTAGGAGAAGGAATCAAGCTTGAAAGGCTAAGCCCTTTCTGGGCTTTCTCTATTTCTCTCTCTCATGCGCTTTCCTTCTGCTGTCTTTATCCCCTGGCTTGTCAGTAAGATTCAGCAAATTCTCTGCTCTTCCATATTACAAGCTTATGGGGCAGACCTGAGTCCCATGAGGAAGCCTGAGATTGTCCAGTTCTGCCTTTGACTAGGTAATATATTCACTTGTGGGCTGAGTGAGGGAACCATTAGCAAGCCCATTTGTCAAAGGGAACCTATTTCTCTAATTGGCTTTATCCAAGCTAAGTTTTATAAATTATATTTACGAAAACTTCAAACACGTCCAAAGAGAATAATACAACAATTGAACATATATTCAGTGCCCAATTAAACAAATGTCAGGATTTTTACTCAAGTCATTATTTTTATTTCTTCTTGTCTGATTCCTGAATCTTATTTTTCATTTGTTTCCATACTTGGAAGGGAAGAAAATAGCATTATTTTAAATATTAAAAAAAAAAAGAAAGAAAGAAATGAAGAAACTTCACATAAAATCTGGGTTTGTGATCACCCTTTGGAAAAAGGAAGAAGAAAGGATAAATAAATAAATAGCCTGGTAATACTGGACAGCATGACAACACCCAGCTGGCTCTGAGAGGCAGCTACCTGTTTTAGACTGGGTAGGAGCTGTCCTGTTTGTCATAATCTCCACGCCTCCCAACATGGAAACCAAGTGTCAGTTTGTCAATCTCCATAAGACTTAAACTATTGTTTTTATTACAATGAACTTTCTTTCCCTACTTATTCATGTTATCGGTCTGGCTCTTACAGGCATTTGAATTTTTGGCCCTGTCTCTAAACACAGCCTTTTAAGTCTACCTAAAGATGGAATCTAGTGAAACATAATTACATTGTCTAAATGTTCCTAGCAGCTTTACTATAAGAAAAAAACTACAAAATTTCCATCAGGAGGTAAATGGATAAATTTAGGATAATCATACATCAGAGAAGGAAAACTCTGACTCCAAAAAACCTCCGCTGCCTTGCGGCATACCTCTTCAGGGGAAAGGCTAAGGGAGTAAACCCCGACAGAAAATCTGGAGCCGGAGTCCCTAAGGCGGTTTGACGTTGTAGTCAACACCGGCAACTCCTGCGGCGCACCTGAAGCCAAGCTGTATTGACTCCGTCTTTCCCTTGGACCCTTCAGCTGCGAAGAGAGGGGGGGTCTGCTGCATGGGCAACAGCAGACCCTCCATATCACCCTGCCCAGGCTCTGTAGCTTCAGCGTCATCGCAAGATGTCGATTCAACACGGGAGGAGACAGATACCGTGTCACTCCCGAGTCGGACTGCACAGCCATTCTCGGCGGTGCAGATAGACTCTTAAGAAGCTACACCATCGTCTCTCGAGACGGAAGGCTGCCGACGACGACGACAATGGAATACTACAGCAGCACTAAAAAGGAATGAAGGATCGATATAAACAACAATATGGTTGAATTTCAAAATAATTATGCTGAGTAAAGAAGACAAAAAAGAGTATATAATGTATTGTTTCATTTTTATAAAATTCTAGAAAATTCAATTAACCTTTAGTAACAGAAAGCAGTCCAGTGGACAGAAAGCAGATCAGTGGTGGCCCAGGAATTAAATAAATAAAGGGGGACGGAATGGATTTCAAAGGGCTATGAAGCAACTTTTGGAATTGATGGACATATTTATTACTTTGATTGTGGTGATGGTTCCATGGGTTTATATGTCCCAGCTCATCAAATCATGCACTTTAAATATGTGCAGTTCATTGTACATCAATCACATCTAAATAAAGATGTATTTTACCACAAAAAAACACAAAGTATTTACCATATATACCAGTGGGTGCTCAATGTATGATTACCTCAGTGTCATCGACAGAAGATATTTATATTCATTCATTGCTTACATTGATTCAGAAAAAAAAAATTTGCAATTCTGATCCTGCTCACTTGTTATTAAATTTTTATATCTAAAAAGATCATATTCTAAAATTAAATAGAAAGTCTAAAAGCTTCTGGAAATGAGTAACAGTAGCTGCCTCTAGGGGGGAAAACCAAGATGCTAGGGAAAAAGGATAGGCAAGTAACTTTTTACTTTTTAAATTGGTCAGAAGCATGTAATATTTAAATTAAAAGTTCTTTTTTAGAAACAACTTGATTAAAAATGCAGTAAAAGATCATAGGAAGTGATTTGGTATGTTTCCATAAAATATTTTAATCTGGAGATGATTTATAGCTAATTAATTAAAAATGTATAAGCTTCTGGTGATAAGAGAATTAAGAAACCAGTTATCTATTAAGAATAAGACCACAATTCCATCCAATTTATCAGTATCACTGAATACTAGAATACACTAGACAATGCCTTAAGAGTTCTGGAAGTAAATTCAGCTATACTGACCCAGAGAAACCAAGATGTTTGCAAATATTAAAAAACTAAAAGTTTACTTCCAGTTCTTTCATAAGTAGTCATCAGAAATGTTCTCCAGGAAAAAATAAAGATAAACCAAGAAAATAGATATGGATTCTAGAAAAGAGTGGTTCAACCTTGGAGCTGAGTAAAGGGAAGTTCTCAGTGGTATGGTAGAGTTAAAGAACAATTAGGCTAAGTGGAAGCAGAACGCCAAAGAGAAGACTAGTGGAATTAATACTGGAGAGTTTAAACACTACCCGATTTTGAAATATTATCTAGAGTTTCACAGTGTATTATTAAATGTCACAAAGATAACCAACAAAAGAGCTAAAATTAATGCAACTGTTAAATATTAGAGTAATGGATATTAGCACAATCCTTATTTTTCATAGCAGGGAGTCATTAAATATTGTCTAAAACTGATATGGGCATATTTAGAAATAGCAAAGTAGCCCTGGCCAGGTGGCTCAGTTGGTTTGAGCATTGTCCTGAACACCAAAAGGTTTCCAGTTTGATCCTTGGTCAGGGCACATATGAGAGGCAGCTGATCAATGTTTCTCTCTCTCCTTCTCTCTCTCTCTCTAAGATCAATAAACATATCCTCAGATGAGGATGGAAATATATACACACACACACACTATATATATATATACATACACACACATATCCATCTGTCCATATACACACACACATATATGAGTATATATGGTGTGTACACACACACACATATATATATATACCCCAAAGTAATCACAAACAAAAACATGTAAAAGATGTTGTCCTTGGGGATTGTCCTAGAGGTAGAAAGGGTTAGAATAATACTTGCTTTCCATGACTGACTCTTTAGTGCTATTTGATTTTGTTACAATTTAATTTGTTTCCTTTTATATGTTGCCATGTGTATTTCTTAGACTAAAAAAAAAAAAAAATTAAGAGGTTGGTTTCTCTGCTTATATGGATACAATATTTTAGATATCTATCTTACCAAGGTTGATATTCTAAAGTGGGTCAGGTCTCATTCCAGATCTTTTAAAATAAGCAATGAGGTAGAAAACCAAGGACATCAAGAAACTTAGACTAAGAAAATGGTTCTATTGATACTTTATTGTCGGCCCTGAACAATATTTAATAACCCTTCTACCCACTCTAGTTATGTAACTCTGCTTATGAGATTTAAGTGTCCAAATAGTTCTGGTCTTCCACTTTTTGGGACTAGGGTTCTGTCTGCAACCAGGTTACTGACTGTGGAAGGAGAGGTATTCTGGATCTCTCTTATTATCAATTTCAGGACAGAATTAATTGGTCATATTTAGAAGAAACTGTGTTTTAGTGTTATCGTAAAAAGGAATGGTAAAAAAAAAAATCATGGTTTAATCTCATAGGTAGGACACCATGGCACACTACTGCCACCAGTTGGCAGCACATCTTAATTGCAAGAGTAGAAAAGAATGGAAAACTATTTCTGATTTTTTCAAAGGTCTAGCAGCAAATGTCCTGTAACCAAGTGACAAAGGCAAAGGAAGAATACTAAGTGTTGGGAGAGTAAGATGGGACAATAGTCATGATCCCTAAAATACTGTGTTACAGTTTTGTGGAGGTAGTGAAAATGAAGAGTTATGAAGCATAATCAGAAGACCTGTCTTTGGTCTAAATATCCAGTAGCTGCACCTGGAACCTTGTAAAAGTGGTGGGAAGGGAAGAATAATTAATGAAATGTTACTTTGAAAAGTCTTTCTTACAACATCTACATGACAAAAACTATAAAAGTCTGATGAATGCAATCAGAGAAACTAGAGAGATACTCCATGTTAATGAGTAGAAAGACTCAGTATCATTAAGATGTCAGTTCTCCTCACTTGATCTATAGATTCAATGCAACACAAATTAAAATCCAAATCAATGTCAACAAATTAATTCTAAAGTTCATATGGAGAGGCAAAAGACCCAGCACAATATTGAAAGAGAAGAACAAAGTTGGAGGACTGATGCTATCTGACTTCAAGATTTACCGTTAAGCTACAATAATCTAAACAATATTGGCAAAATAACAGGAAAATAGATCAATGGAATATAATTAAGAGCTCAGAAATAGACTCCAATAAATATAGTCAAGTGATCTTAAAAAAAGAAGCAAAGGCAACACAATGGAGAAACAAATAGTACTGAAAAGACTGGATAGTCACATCAAAAAAAAAAAAAAAAAGAAGAAGAAGAGAGAGAGTAAGAGAGACAGAGAGTCTAGATAAAGATCTATATCCTTCATAAAAATAAACTCAAAAGATCATAGACCTAAATGTAAAATGTAAAACTATAAAACTTACAGACAATAACACAGGAGAAAACCTAGACGGCCTTGGGTATGGCAATACCTTTTAGATACAACACCAAAGACATAATCCATGAAAAAAAAAATTCATAAGCTGGACTTGGATAAAATGAAAAGTTTCTGCCCTGAAAAACACATTGTCAAGAGAATCAGAAGACAAGCCACAGACTGGAAGGAAATATTTGCAAAAGACATTTAATAAAGGACTATTATCCAAAATACAGAAAGAACTCTTAAAATTCCACAGTAAGAAAACAAACAACCCAAGTAAAAAATGGGCCAAAGACCTTAACAGACACATCACCAAAGAAGATATACAGATGGGAGATAAGCATATGAAAATATGGTCTACATCTTATGTAATTAGGAAAATGTAAATTATAACAACAATGAGATACCACTACACACCTATTAGAATGACCAAACTCTGGAACCCTGACAACACCAAATGCTGGTGAGGACTGTGGGAATGCAAAATAGTACAGCCATTTTGAAAGACACCTTTATAGTTTCTTACAAAACTAAACATACTCTTAGCATGTGATCCAGCAGTCATACTCCTTGGTATTTACCCAAAGGGGTTGAAAATTATCTCCACATAAAAATCCTGCATAGGAATATCTATAGCAGCTTTATTCATAGTTGCCAAAACTTGGAAGCAACCACGATGTTCCTCAATAGGGGAATGGATAAATAAACTGTGGTACGTCTGGACAATGAATTATTATCCAGCACTAAAAAGAAATAAACTATCAAGCCACTAAAAGACATGGAAGAAACTTAAGTGCATATTACTAAGTAAAAGAAGACAATCTGAAAAGGCTACATACTGTATAATTTCAACCATATAACATTCTAGAAAAGGCAAAACTATGGAAATGATAAAAAGATAAGTGTTTGCCAGGGGTGAGGAGGAGGGAGGAATGAAGACACAGAACACAGAGGATTTTTAGGGCAATGAAAATACTAGTATGCTATTGTAATGATGGACACATGTCATTATACATCTGTTCAAACCCACAGAATGTACACCAGAAGTGAACCCGAAAGAATGAACTTTATGTGATTATGAAGTGTCAATATAGGTTCCACCTTGGTAACAAATGTATCAACCTGGTGAGTGATGTTGAGTATGGGAAAATCTTGGTACCTTCCTCTCAATTTTGTTGTGAACCTAAAACTACTGTAAAAAAAATCATAAGAAAAAGCCTTCTGTTAAAGGAACACCATTATTATCATAAAAACAAGTTGACTGAATATTACTTTAAGCAGAACTCTAAGGTCCATGTAATAACTTCGAAATCTTCATGGAAAAATTATCCAGAGAGGAAAAAGACATTAAGTTCAGCCAAATTTTCAAAGGCATTCCACCATCGAAATAGTCACAAATTAGCTCTTTGTGTTATAAGGCAATATTATTTATATTATTGATTAACCATTTACCTGGAATGTATTTATATTACATTTACATTAATATGTAGTTTTGTAAATGCAATTCTAAAATTTTTAATATTAAGTATCTACTTTTGGACCAGGTTGGCTAAAAGTGAAACAAAAGTCTAATGAGCATGTGTCTTCTTCTCTAGAAATCTAACCTATCAGGTATGAATCCTCAAGGTGGACCAAGTCTCATTTCAGATGATTTGAAATGAGCAATGAGGTAGAAATTCCAATGCCGAGAACCCTGAACTAAGCAGATACTTTTTCTATTGACACTTCATTCCTTAACCTAAATAATATTTAAGAACCCTTAGCTCCTACCCATATTGGTTCCAGATTCTTTTTGATATTTTGTTCACACCTATGACTCAAAGCTATATATGAAAATTATGGTGTTTGAAAATCTTTTCCAAGAACTTTGGAATCTTGATTTAAAATTTCATGAAAGCAGAGGCTCCTGGGAAATGTGTAATTTTGTGACAAAATCAACATGTTATGGAACCTATTACTTTATCTTACCAGGTAGCTATAGATTGAACATATTTGCCTTTTGCTTGCATTGTGATTTATTTCACTAGACCAACTAATATGAAGAATTTGTAATAAAATAGAAATTGAGGGACTTCCAGCCAAGATGGAGGCATAGGTAGACATGCTGCATCTCCCTCCTGGGAAGGAAACGGGGGTTCAAATCAACGATTTGGAACATAAGGAAGAAAAAAAGTCAACCAGTACAGAATGAAGAAATAAGAATTGAAAAAAATGAGGAGAGACTTAGGAACCTCTGGGACAACTTTTAATCTGCCAACATCCAAATCATAGGGGTGCCAGAAGGAGAAGAGGAAGAGCAAGAAATTGAAAACTTATGTGAAAAAATAATGAAGCAAAACTTCCCAAATTTGACCAAGAAAATAAACATATGGGTCCAGGAAGCACAGAGAGTTCCAAACAAGCTAGACCCAAAGGGACCACACCAAGACACATTATAATTAAAATGCCAAAGTTTCAAGATAAAGAGAGACTCTTAAAAGCAGCAAAAGAAAAGAAGAGAGTTACCTACAAAGAGGTCCCTATAATACTATCAGCTGATTTCTCAAAAGAAATTTTTCAGGCAAGAAGGGAGTGGCAAGCATTCAAAGTGATGAAAAGCAAGGACCTACAACCAAGACTACTCTATCCAGCAAAGCTATCATTTAGAATGGAAGGGCAGATAAAGTGCTTCACAGACAAGGTAAAGTGAAAGGAGTTCATCATCACCAAGCCATTATTATATGAAATATTAAGGGGACATATTTAAGAAAAAGAAGGTCAAAACTATGAACATTAAAATGACAACAAACTCACAAACTATTAACAATAGAACCTAAAAAACAAAACAAAACAAAAATACAGAAACAAAATAAGCAAGCAACCAGAATAGGAACAGAATCATGGGTATGGGGATCATTTGGAGGGTTATCAGCTGGGAAGGGGAAGGTGGAAAAGTGGAGAAATGGTGCACGGATTAAGAAGCATAATTGGTAGGTACAAAATAGACAAGGGGAAGTTAAGAATAATATACAAAAGGGTGAAGCCAAAGAATTTATATGCATGACCCATGGACATAAACTAAGGGGGTGGAATTGCTGGAGGGAAGGGGGCCACTGGGCGGAGGAGAGCAAAGAGAAAAGAAATTGGGACAACTGTAAAAAACATAATCAAGAAAATATACTTTAAAAAAATAAATAAAAAAATTGAAAAAAGATCAAGGCAGTTCTTGAATGTCGTTAAGTATTTTAGATTATATTTTGTTAATCATAGGACCCACATAATGTTTTTGTACATTTTTTCATTTATTATTTTAAAATATTTTATATTTTATTTATTTTTAGAGAAAGGGGGAGGGAGAAAGAGAGGGAGAGAAACATCAGTTGGTTGCCTCTCATTCGTGCCCTGAGCAGGGATGGAACTGCAACCTAGGTATGTGCCCTGACCAGGAATCAAACCAGTGACCTTTTGCTTGGCAAGATGATGCCCAATCAACTGAGCCACACTGGTCAGGGCCTTTGTGCATTTTTTAAAGGGAGGGGAATGAAAGACAAGGATTTTTTAGAAGGCTATTATAATTGTTTTGGTGTAAGGCAATGGAAATTGGTGGGGAGAGAAAGGCTTAAATGAGGTTAAGAATAGTAGAAGAAAAAGCAAGGGATTTGAATGAGAATCTGATGGAAACTTTTTTGAAGGAAAAGAGTCAAGTCTGACCCCACAATTTAGAGCCTAGGGGACTAGGTAATTATTTACAAACCCCAGCTCAAGTGAGAGAGCAACACTAAGACAATTTTAGATTTTTGTAAACTCAGAAAATTGACTACCCATGTCCTCAGTATTTTTTTAAAAATTGCTAAAAACTTCTTAGCAAGATTAAAACAATATAATAATACCAATGACGTTTCTCAATGAGATAGGTGCTATTGTTATGGCCATCTTACAGTTGAGGAAATTGAGGCACAAAGAGATTTGCCCAAGGTCACAAAGCTTTTCAGAGCAGTCTGGTTCCAGAGTCCAGGTTCTTAATTGTTACACTTGCTGAAATTACAATGCTGTTAAGAGCAGTTAGGAAATTTGAATAAGAAAGAGGCATTGCTTTATATGTTAAATTTTGAGCTGGACTTTGGCAAGTAAGCTGAAAATGAGGAATTTTAGTTACAAAAAAATCAGGAACAGACAGCAATTTTCAGTGACTTTTGAAGAGAAAGAATGTAGTACAGAAGAACAAAGAACTAGGAGTTGGATTATGGAATGGAATAAAGAGGAGGAGCTAGCAAGGAATCAGAAGACCAGTAAACCAGGTAGGTTGTAGAACACAGAAATTGTATAAGAGAACTGAGGTTTCAAGAAGGGAATAGGTATTGAATGTGCCAAGAAAATGAGGAATGAGAAAATAGTTGGAAATTAGGACTCTGGTAACTTCTAAGTGTAATTTCAGTTTGCTGTCATGGAGTCATTGATAAAAGCTAAAGAATAAGGTGGAAATGAAGGAGTGACTCTTTTGAGAAATATGACAGTGAAAGGAAGGTTGTGTGGACCCCGAGATTTATTTGATGTGAATGCCAAGAAGGAATTTTTCTGCTGAGATGGGCTTCCCATGGTCAACCGGGGGCCCAAGTTTTATAAATAATAAGAACCTATTGACCATTTGCAGACAGGGGCTTCTTACATACTCTGGCTGTTAAGAACTTCAGACAGAACTCTTGGCTTCCTGCACTTTGCCCTGCCTGCTTATGCTAACTATATGATGTCAACAACTGCAGTGAAACCCTGGTTTCCTCTTAATGGGCTGAGATCTGCCCTGTCCTGTGCAATTTGGAAACCTCATTTACATAAAACAGACCTAACAGAGATCTTGGGTGGGAAATTTTGCTAGAAAATGTGCTCACCCCTTAGGTGGAACACAATTTAAGTTGCTACCTGAATCTCTATATCCTGGACTGCAGCTCCTTTTTGGTCAAATAAATGCTTTTTTATCCTTTTTTACATTATAAAATTAACTTTGGTATACAGTTAATAGTACAGTAGCTGAAGGGAGTAGTAGCACTGAATTTTTAAAAAAGATTAGAAACTGTGTTTAAAAACAAGAAGCCAGTGGATAAGAAGATATTGAAGCTACATAGTAGTAGTCGTAGTCGGCAGCCGTCCGTCTCGAGAGACGATGGTGTAGCTTCTTAAGAGTCTATCTGCACCGCCGAGAATGGCTGTGCAGTCCAACTCGGGAGTGACACGGTATCTGTCTCCTCCCGTGTTGAATCGACATCTTGCGATGACGCTGGAGTGTCCTCTCCAGTGAAGCTGAAGCTACAGAGCCTGGGCAGGGTGATATGGAGGGTCTGCTGTTGCCCATGCAGCAGACCCCCCCTCTCTTCGCAGCTGAGGGATCCAAGGGAAAGACGGAGTCAATACAGCTTGGCTTCAGGTGCGCCGCAGGAGTTGCCGGTGTTGACTACAACGTCAAACCGCTTTAGGGACTCCGGCTCCGGATTTTCTGTCGGGGTTTACTCCCTTAGCCTTTCCCCTTTAGAGGTATGCCGCAAGGCAGCGGAGGTTTTATGGAATCAGAGTCTTCCTTCTCTGATGTGCCCTGACTGGAAGATCGAACCAGCGACACTTAGCTCGCAGGCCGACTCTCAATCCACTGAGCCAAACCAGCCAGGGCTTGAAGCTATATAAGACCCTATTAAATGGTGGAAGGAGGAAGTGGGAAGGGTGGCATATGCAGTTTAGGGCAAAAGACTGGTTTTGGAGAAAAAGAGAGACTGGATTAATTTGATGAGAATTTTTGAGATCAGAAACAGGATGTGGCTACAGATATTTTAGTACGAAGATAATATCAAACCAGAATGGGAGTCACAGAGCTTTGATCCCAAGAAACCAGGTGAAATTATCTATTAGTATAGATTGGGATTGGCACCTTGAACAATGTAATTTACAGTATGCGAGAATGAGGCAATCAGAAATTAGCAAGAATAAATTTAAGTGGGAGATCAGTCTCGAATTCATACCCCACCAGGTCAGTTGTGACTTCCCCCAGTGAAAAGCCACAGACCTTGTGACCTTTGGGACAGAAACCAGAAATTGGGGTAACCTATTACACTGGCCCTTAAGACTATAAAGGCGTTGAGTGATTCTAACGCATTATTATAGCAACAGAGAATTTTAGTCGTAAATGGGGTTGATGACCTGGAAGATTGAAGATTCGATTTGTATTGAAAAGTTGTGAGCCAGGGAAAGGTAGGAGCCACGGTCGAGGCCATGGCAAGGCAGGCGTGAAGACTAGTGAAGACAGTGAAGAGGCCACGTCCAACGGCATATTTTGGCCTTGATTTCACGTTAGTCAATTATTTCCCTTTTGGCGGCTATAAGGCTAGGAACATCCATTTCAGAGCTACTGAGACTAGTCCTAAAATGTGGGAGGAGAAATTGAATTCAAAAGCCGAAGCTGTATTTTGCTTGTCTAGCTGCATTCCTTTTTCACTAACTGGCCAATGCTGCCGCCTTATGCAAAGCCGGCACCACCGAGAGCATCTGCCTTCCAGAGTCCGGGACAACGCCAGTTGGCCTGGGGCGGGCACTCGCGTCTAGATCGGCGGCGAGAGAGGTCGCAGTTACCTCGCGGGGTAAAGCGCTTCGTCAACAGTCAACAATAAATCACTGAAACAATGAAAGGTTCTGAGACCCTGGTTAAACAGGAGAGGTGGGAGCAATTTTGCACCGCCACTCCCTCGCGTTTCCGCAGAGCGCGTTTCATGCGGGGGTGGGGGCAGCAAGAAAGCGCCACTCTCGCGACCTGGGGAGGAGCCGTGGTGAGGGGGCCGGAGCCGGGGGAGGGTTTTCCTCCCAGTCTAGGTAAAGCTCCAAAAATGGCGGGCAGCAGCTAGAGTACAGCCAGGCGCGCAGGCGCCACCTTAGCCGTCTCTCCGCCTGCCTCAGGCAGTCCAAAAACTGTCCAGAACGCTCACCCATCGGTACCTGCCGCTCGCGATTGGCTGAGCTGGGCAAGCGTTTCGTGTAGGGGCGGGGCCGCCACGCAGAAGCCACGTTTCCCGCCTGGCTGGTGCGCGTGCGCGCAATCCCCGCTGGAAAGCATTTGCGCGCGTCCCCGTTGTGGCCCTCCAGCTCGCGCCTCAGCTCCCTCCCCTTTCCGGGCAGGCCCGTCCCGTCAGCGAGGCAGTATGCACTGCGACCAGCAGAGGGCGGTCCGGAACCAAGTCTGCAGCGGCGCCATTGGCGTGTGGAAAATGCCACCAGATGGCGGGTTAGGATTGCAGCTCCGTTGAAGGCGCGGCCCCCGCTCCCGAACCCCCGGCGACCACCCTGTAACAACCCCCCCACATCGGGAATAACACACCGGAGACTTTTGGGGGGAAACTAGGTCGACGACCGGCGGCGCCCGGATGGGCAGCTGAGGTGAGTACGGGCGGCGGCGACAGCGGCGGGGGGCGGGAAAGGGGGAATGCGGCGGCAGCAGCGCGGGGGCTGGAGACGCCGATCCAAAATGGAGGCCGGGCGAGAGCGAGAGAGCGAGAGAGCGCGAGCTGCGAGCGGGCGGGCCGGCGCGGGCTCCGCGCGGGGGAGGGAGGCCGCGCGGGCCTGTGCGCGGTGCGGCGGTCACTGACCGTCCGGGCGCGTGGGGCAGGCAGCTGTGGGCGCGGTGGGCACCTCGGAGCCCTCGTCGCTCATCACCCATCCCGCGGGCCCCGAAAATTGTGCCCCCGCCCGCTCGAGCACTACAGCGACGGGCGCGGAAGCCTTTGTGGCGCGCTCGGGCCCGCCGCCAAGCCCGCCCTCCGCCCTCCCCCCCTCCCGTCCGGACTTCGGGACTCGCCCGCGCCCGGCAAGGCCGGGTCGAGCCGAGGCGGGCTAGTGCGTACGCCTTCCGCCGCCCTGCGTTTCTGCGGTGTTTTAGCGGCAGCGTCGTCACATGACAGACAACGAGCTTGTCTCAGTGGAGGGGCCTGGGGGTCGCTCGGCGTGTCGGCTGGCCCAGGCTTTTTCTTAATCGGGTGGGGCTGGGAGCTGGCGACAGGGGGTAAGGGGGCGTCGAAGCCAGACTTCCCGCTATCTGCCTTCCCTGCCCCCGACAGAGGCCTTCTTGTGAAACGTGTCCAGGCCAGAGCACTGCCCCGCTAGTTTGCCAACCCCCGGGAGATGAGACCAATAAAAGTTGTTTTCCTTCTTTTCTCGGTGTGGGGGCGGGGTGAAGAGCGGGGAAACTGGAGTGCTTGAAGTTGGACCTGGGCCTCGACTGGAGGGTCCGAACTGGGTGCTGCTTGTGTTCCGTAGGGCCTGAGAAATTTTCAGGTTTTAAGGTTGTCACCTCACCCCTTCTATCCATACGTGAAATGTTATCGATTTTCTTCACATTGCAGAGAATCGTCCCCGGGCGTATAAATCATGGGTTGGTTTTGGAAGCTTATGGATTCAACAGTGCTGTTTGTATGTGAGGATAGCGAATTATTTGCTGTTAACGTTGATGTAAAGACGATATAGTTTATTCCTTCTCGTGGTTGTAACTACGAAGGACTGCATTTTGCATCTTAGCAGATAAAGTGTTAAGGTAGTTGAATTGGCATGAAGAAAGTTGATTTGTAACTTGTGAAATTTGAATATAACTCCACCTTTTAGTTTTGTGTGTGTGTTTTTAAGAAAATTGCAAATTCTGATGCTGAATGACTTAGGGAAACATACACAACAGTTAAAATAAAAACATCTTGTTTATATTACGATATATTGTGCCATGTTCTCATTTTTATAATGCATGAAGAATTCAGAGACAAAAATTTGTCGGAAGAATGGAATATTGAAAGATCTGGAAAGGTTGTTTACTTGCTTGTGATTTTTGAGAATACTTATAACACAAATTGTTTGCTATCTAAAAGTATAGAAAACTTACAGGTGTTTTGCTACATTTTCAAAATGTACTTCAAACTTACTCAAGTGGTCTACCAGTGGTTATTTTTACAACCAATTACTTCTGAATGAAAATTTATCTTTGTCCTCTTTAGTTTTGTTGTTCTGACGAAGGTAAGGGATATTTAGATAGATGATGAAGTATGGAAAATTATGTTACTGGGATTGCTTTCTTTGAAGATAGTAATACAGTGTTGATTTGAATGGCTTTTTTATTTTAATTCTTTAAGGGGGCTGTGGTGTAGGCTTGAGCATAGGACTGAGTTACTTTAAACAGTCCCTAGGTTTACTATCTTTGGGATATTACTCTTGAGCTTTACTTTCCTCATCACTAAAATGAAGGTAATAAATTATATGGAAGTTGTTTACAAATGTGTGTGAAAAAGCCTCTTTCAATTGCTAAAACTTTAAAATTTTATACAGTTTTGATCTTTTTTTCTTGATTCTGGATCTGTATAATTAGTGCTTTGAAAAGATATAATACAATCTGGGGAAAAAGAAAAGTCTCTCCCTCCTTTATTTTCTTTGCTGCTTTGTCTTATGTTGAGGGAGTGTATTAGTTGTCTTTTGATGTATAGGAAGGTACCATAGATTTAGCAGCTTAAACAACACCTCTTTATTATCTCACAGTTTCTATAGGTCAGAAATCTGGGTCACCAGGCTGAAATCAAGATGTCAGTTGTGGCTGCAATTCTCATCTGAGGCTTAAGGTCTTCCAAGCTCACTACTTGTTGGCAGAATTAATTTCCTTGTGGCTCTATGAAAATTTTTTCCTAGCTCTTGGTCAGGGAGCATTCTCAGTTCCTTACTACATGTCCACAGAGGCAATTACAACATGGCTGTTTGCTTTCACTAGCCAAGCTGGACCAGTTTCTGACTTCCTCTGTCTCATACTTCTAGACTCCCCTTTAAAATCTCTTTTAAAAGTTTATCTGACTAAATCAGGCCCACCCAGGATAATCTTTTTGGTGAACTCATTTGATTAGGTACATTAAATATAAACACAGAAATCTACTTTATATCTAACAGTCACAAGAGTTCATCCCAACATTATATCTAAAGATCTCTCCCACACACAAGGGGAGGGATTAGACAGGGATGTGAGTCATTGAGGCTGCTTAGAATTTTGCCTGCCAAAGGGAAAGAAGTATCTTTACATTTGCCTTTTTAGAATCTGGACATGCAAGATCACATAGGCAGAGCGGTAATTCCACTTGATAAGTTTACTTATACTTATTTTGTCTTTCTTCACACTTTTTCCTTTCCCATATTTCCTTCTACGTCAGTTTAATTTCCTCCCGTTATGCATTTTATTACATTTAAAGGAAACTAAAATTAAAAATTTTAAAGGAAGGCAATAGAAGATATTATGCAAGTCTTATTATTCCTTGATACCTGTTGTTCTACCCATTTTAGAGATGAGATTGAATCTCAGAGAAGTTAAAGAATTTTAAATGCTTAAGGTCATAGTCTTACTAAGAGACAAGTAGACTCATACAGTCCTTGCACCAGACAGTTGTGGTGTGATTGGTCCAGCAACTTGTGAGGAGGAAATTCTTATGGAAAAGAGTAGTTATTTGAAAATACGAAAGTAGAGGTATTGATAGAACAAAGAAGGTAACAGAAGTTTGGTCATGGTATGTGGGATGGTTTAACAATTTGTGGACATAAGAAACATCCAAACCTGTAGAGAATTTTTAGAAGTATATTTGATCCAAACTGACAACAGTGCTGGGAAGCAAGATCTCAGATGCTCCAGAGAATGACTGTTTTGCGGTTTCTCTTATACATTTGGAATTTAGGAGGGAACATAAGGAAGATTACATGAAGGTAGGAGAAAGCAAGACCAAGGCTGGGGTTGAATTATAGAATACTTACCAAAATTATGTGCTCTCTTGAGGGTGGTTATGCTTCCCAGGGATCTGAAAAACAGGCATTTCAATGGTGTGTTAACCTTAGATACACAAAAACAATGGACAGGTCTTGCTTAAGGCAAAGATAACCTTTTACTAGGGAAGTTACAGACCTGAGGCATGCATGACTACCACCATGACTTGTGCAGTTAGGAATTTATGATCAGACCACCTTGTGATGTCACTTTCAGTTAGATTTATTATAGAACCCCCTTTTTGTCCATAAGTCCAAAAGCAGTATATTTCAAGAAGAGGCATTTAGGACAGTTTTATGAGGTTGGCCAAAAAGTGTGTTTGTATTTTTCCCGTAAGATGGCTCTATTAGCACAGTTATCTTTAACTTTATTTGAAACAATTTTGTTAGATTGTATTGTGACAGCTGTCATAGCAGCTGCCTTAAAAAAACTTATCAAAATTGGTGAATTTTTGTGTAGCCATTTTAATACTGAAGATGGAAGAAAATAATGCAACATTTTTGGCATAGTTTGCCTTATTATTTCAACAAAGGCAAAAATACAACTGACACATAAAAAAAGATTTGTGCAGTGTATGGAGAAGGTGCTGTGACTGATCAAATGTGTCAAAGGTGGTTTGCAAAGTTGAGTGTTAGAGATTGCTCTCTGGGCGATGCTTCACAATTGGGTAGATCAGTTGAAGTTGATAGCAATCAAATTGAGACATTAATTGGGAACAATCAACATTAGACCATGCAGGAGATAGCTGACAAACTGAAAATATTGAAATCAATAGAATTATTGGTGAAAATGGAAAATGTGTCTTTTTATTTTATGGAAAAAATTATATGGACTTTTTGGCCAACGCAATAGTAAAGGGTATCAAGCTTTAAAGAATATAGCTAGGAGTAAAACTGTTAGGGAGATAAAGCTTAATTTCTTAATGGAGAGGTGATACAGCAGGGGCTTGCTAAATCTTTGTTAGCGGAATAAAAATATACTCATAAATCTTTAGAACTTAGATGATTCTTGCTACTCTAATATTCTGTAGGGAAAATTAGGAATCAAAAACCTAAAAGACTGCCCTTGCAAAACCCCCAGAATGAGATGATTCTTGAGGTGGGAATTAGGGTTGTGTCCACAGAGGAGGAGGGATCAGTTTTCTGTCATTTTGGTAGTTTAAGAGGCTAGGATCGCAGCTTCCTATCTTTTACCACTGAGAGAAGCCTTGTCTTACTGAGAAATGAATTCTTTTAAAGCGAGCTTTAAATAAGTCATAGTTCAGTGGTTTTATAGAATCTTTCTCCATGTAGTAGATCCCTTCCTTACTGCTTTCCTCAGGTTTTCTCCTCCTGCTAATTCTGTTCTTGCCCATTAGTGTTTGAAGGACATCTCAAGCTTACCTTCTTTATAAAATACATTCTTTTGTGCTATAGGCCTAGATGATGCACCAGTTAGTCACCCAAATGTCTCTAAGGAGTTTTGTTGTAATTACAAAACTATACTAATGGCTTTTAACTTACTAGAAGCTCATAGTTACAAAAACATTTTACATTGTGACTCAGTACAAATGTACAATGAGAATTAAGTTTCACAAAACAACATTTTATGCAGTGCACTCTGATTTTTTTAAAAAATGAAGAATACTGTTTGCAACTTGCCTAAGTGATAACCATGACCTACAGTTGGAAAAGCACTGAATTATACTCTCATTGGTAATCAGGAGAATGCAAAGTAAACAATAAATCCTAATAAGTGTAGGTGAGAATGTGGAATGTGTAAATTGATAGTCATTTTGCAAATGAATTTGTTTTATCTAGTAAATTGAAGTATAGGTACCTTAAATCTAGCAGTTACACTTCTGTCTACATTCCTGAGAGAAAAATTCTTGTACTTATAATATCAGATGTAAACAGAAAAATTTATAACAGCCTTGTTTGCATTAGTCAGTATTTAGAAACAAAGTACCCATCAACGATAGAACAGATAAATGTAGTTTTCAAAGGTTAAAATAATCTTGATTCCTAAGATAACCTCACTTGGTGACAGTTTATTAGCCTTTTTATATTTAATATTTTGTTAGTAATTTTGGGGTATTTCTTCATGAGGGATATTGTATTTTCTTTGGTTGTAATGCCTGTCAGATTTTAGTGTTGGGATTATGATGGTCTCATAAAATAAGTTGAGAGGTGTTCCCTTTGTTTAGTGAGTTTGTCCAATACTGATATTAATCCTTTCTGGAATGTTTGCTATAATTCACTAGTGATACCATCTGGACTTGGAATTTTCTTTGTCAGGTTTTTTGGGTAACATTCAGTTTTTTTAGTAGACACAGGACTGTTCGGGTTATTTTCATTTTAAGTCAGTTTTGATAAGTTATTTCCTTGTTAGCCTCTTAATGTCTGTAGGATCTGTAGTGATATCTCCTCTTTAATTTTTGGTGTTGTTATTGTGTTCTTTCTTTTTTTCTCTTAACAGTCAAATTTAGGTTTATCAGTTCTGAAACCTTTCAAATAATAACATTGTCAGTTTTCTCCATCTCCTCTATCATTTATTTTTGTTATTTATAATTTTTTCTTACACGTATCTTGCTCTCTTTCCAGCTTCCTAAAGTGAAACCTAGGTCATAGAGTTAAGACATTTTTTTTAGAGAGAGGAGGAAAGGGAGGGAGGGAGATTGATATGTTGTTCCATTTATTTATGCATTCATTGGTTGCTACTTGTATATGCCCTGACTGGAGATGGAACCTGCAGCCTTGGTGTATCCCATTCGGTATACCCTCTAACCAACTGAGCTACCCGGCCAGGGCCAGGCATTTCTTGTTTTCTAATGCAAACATTCAGAGCTAGAGATTTTCCTCTTAAGCACTGCTGTATCCTATAGATTTCGATATGTTGTATTTTTATTCAGTTTGAAATAGTTTATTAGTGATTTTTTTGTTGTTGTTGGTTTACCTTATGATTTCTTCATTAACTCGGATTACTTACAAGTGTTTAATTTTCAAATATTTGGAGTTTTAGACATCTTATTGACTTCTAACTTAATTTCATTTTGCACTCAGAATAGCCTCTGTATGATTTTAATCCTCAAATTTATTGAACCTTGTTTTCTGGTCTAGCATATGGTCTTGAACTTTTCACACTTGAAAAGAATGTGTTTTCAGTTTGTTAGTATTCTGTAAATATGAATTAGATTAAGGAGTTTTGGTAATTCTTTTCAAATAACTTGTCTTTACTTTTTTTTTTTTTTTTTGGTTCTTTGGGGAGCGGAGGTTGGTCTAGTTCTATCAGTTGTTGAGAGAGGTTAAAATATGACTGTGGACTGTCCATTTCTCCCTTAATTCTGTCAAATTTTGCCTTGTGTATTTTGAAGCTTTGTTATTAGGCATGTATAATTTATGATTGTTTGTCTTCCTGATGAATTAACTTTGTTATCATTATTGAATGCCCTCTTTATCCCCGGTAGTAGATGTTCTCTTGGAGTCTACTTTATCAGATATAAACATAGCCACTCCAACTTTCTCATGCTTACAGTTTGCATAATATATCTTTTTCATACTTTATTTAAAACACGTTTTCTTTATAGTTAAGATGCAACTCTCAAAGGTTGCGTGTACAGTTGTTTTGTTTTTTTATCCTTTGACGATATGGAATTGGAATCTCTTTTTAATAAATGATTACGTGCTAACACCTAGCAAGGTCTGTGAAGGGTCAGAGATTAGACCCTGCTTGCAGGCTAGCAAGTATCAACTGATGGGCAAGTATCAACTGATTGGATGCCAATTCAAGGCCAACAGGAATCGCCAGTTTGTGGTGTAAGTGAGGAAGGAAACTTTGTTCAGTGCAAAACACCTCAGTTGTGATACAGCACAGTTGTGTGGCAGTGGTGTGGCCAGGCCTTTCTCCAGCTGGACAGCTTTGCTTTGCTTTGCTTTGCTTTGCACTGTGCTGATCTGTCCTGGTTTGCTGTGCTTTGATCTGCTCCCATCTGTGCCAGTTTGTTCATTCCTGCACTGGACTACTTTGTTGTATTCTAGTTGACATTTTAGTATTTCACTCAGCCTGAAGATGCAGCCTTTAGTTTTGGTGGAGAGGTAAAGTGCACTCCCAGAGCCAGAGAGGAGTTGGTTTATATGGACAGAAGTCCCCTCCTCTGGTCCTTGATTGGCCTGTCCTCATGCAAATGAGGACTTCAAAAGGCACTGTCCTGACTGGTCAGAATGGAGCTGCTCTGGTTGGTCAGAGCTACATATCTCCAATTGAATGGGGAGAGCCTTAGTCCTGTTGGTTCAAATGTATTCCAGAAACCCTTATAAGGGTTGGATCAGATGGCAGAAACACAGTGTAAGCAGGCAGCTCAGTGTAGGCTTCTCTTTGAAGTGTTGTTTGCATGGGAGGCCTCTGTGTAGAAATGGCAGCTAGGCTCTGGCTTTTTAAAAAATTTGAGACCAGTCAGTCACCTGGAACCATTCTTAGGTGTCTTCTTAGGATTCATACAAATTATCCTGCCACAGTTTAATTGGATGCTAGTAGGAGCCATGAGACCTATGGTCAGAGATGAAGAACAATGCGTTATTGCAATAGCAGTCACCACAGAGTCAGCATTTATGTGAGATCTGTGAGTCCCACTTTGCACAGGTAGTGTGAAGTTGTGATACCTACACATTAAGTGAGTGGGCTGTGTTTTAGGAGAGGAATCCCAAACTTGGTGAAACTTGAATCTTTATAATGGGTAGTAAGCGTGCCTCCCCTTTTCTCTGAGAGAGATGCCTGATTATATCAGGTTATTATTTTTCCTATCTTATTTAGAACACTGACAGGTAGGCTTCTTCTATTTTCCAGTATGAAATAGCAAATGTGCAGAAATTTTTATGACAGTGAACAATACGAAAGCTAAGGAATATGTTAAGCTGTGTTCTACTTTATTGTTAAATCCAAAATTAATTTAGGAAGAAAATACCTTACTATGTACCTCGTACTGCTAGGAATAATTTAAAAGTTTATGCTCACAGATGAAGGAAGCACTGTCACATATTAAGTGGCTAAGAGTGCCATTGTCAGTCATACAAGAGAGTTCCTGATTTTTTAGTCACTGCCTGTTTTAAACTCTTAACTCAACCCCTGCCTAGGTATCTAAACTTGGGCAAATTCTTTAACCTCTCTAAACCTTAGTTTTCTCATTTTAATATGGGGATAATAAAAGCATACTTCTGTTATGTATTACTGTAGAGGTTAAAAAGGCAGCTTTTAAGTAGTAGACTATTTTGCATTTTATATTAATCCAAAGGGCATTAATTTTAAATTTAAAAGTTAAATAAAATTACTGTATTTTTCGCACTATAAGATGCACCTGACCATAAGATGCACCTAGGATTAGAGGAGGAAAACAAGAAAAAAAATATTCTGAACCAAATGCTGTACTAAAATATTTAATAAAATATAACAATAATGTAAAGTGAACAGCAGTCAACAGCGGTATTAAGAACCATCATCACTGTCATTAACAAATGAGGAGAGACTTCAAGGTTCAAGTACTCTTCTAGTTTTCTGGGAAACCCAAGAACGCATCATCACTAGTGTCAGAATTTATGAAGCTCAGTTGCTTACAACAACTGATATCACTTCACTATCTTCATACTGACCAGATGCCTTGAGGTTCAGCAGTAAAGTGGGACATTTAAGCGTCCCCAGTAGTTTCACATGGGCCCACTGCTTCCTCTTCTAATAGCTGTCGCCACCGCTGACAGGTGAGGTAATACACATCACGGTCTGTGATGCAATATTCGCTCCATAAGATGCACAGACATTTCCCACCCACTTTTAGGGGGGAAAAAAGTGCGTCTTATGTAGTGAAAAATACGGTATAACCCACATAAATGATGAGGTTACTTTCCAGAAATCAAAAATTTTAATTAATTGGTTCTTATCTGCACATAGAGCTAGCACATAAAAACTTTATTAATGAGAATGGTCAGAATGAGGTACTTCTGTTAATGGAGAGATGAGGGTTATGGCCAGTTTTTTTCTGCTTATTATTAAATGTATTTCAAACATTAGACTCCTTTTCTTTCCTTAGAAAGTACTGAATTCTAGAAAGGCATTATAATGCTTTCTTGGTAACAGAGAAACTTTGATGGTTGTATCAGGGTTATTTGATTTTTTAATTACTTATTGATTTGATTATTGTTTGATTTTTACATGTATAATTTTGCCAAGAGACTAGGAATGAATCTTCACCAAAAACAAAACGTATTTTAAAAGTTACCTCTTTGAGTTAGTAGACAAAATAAGATGATAGACGGTTGCTCTTTTCCTCTCAAAAATGGGATACAAAGAACAAAGCCCTGGTTAACCTAAGAATTTTTTTTTAAATGATTTAAATTTCTTTTAAAATAAATGTAAAGGCAGCATGATGTAGGAGAGAGGAAACTTGAGCTAGAGACCTGAGTTTTAATTATAGCTCTAGCACTAACTACCTGTATGCCTTTGAGTCATTACTTTTCTGGGTCTCTGTTTCTTATTGTAAAATTAGTGTCTTGGACCTTGTTTCCAAGAGTCTATTAAATTAGGAAATTGACTCTGAGTTATGTAGTGAAGAATGTTTGATTTGAAAGGCTTTAGTTTGGAAAAACCTAATTGTATTATCAGCAGGCTCCTTTGGCCTCCTCGTCTCCCAACTGGCTATTAAAATAATTCATGCTTTCCTCTAGCTGATAAGTGTACAGACCAATTACATTAATATTTAGTTAGTATTTACAGTTTTGGTGCCAGCTTTGTGTGTGTGTTTGCTTCTTTATTTGTTGAGAAAGAGATAGATTAACAAGTGCTTTCATACAGTTTTATTCAATGTGAGTTATTCAAACATTTATTCAACATCTACAAATGAGCCATACACTGGGTACAAAGACATAAAAGCACATTTTTGACTTCCTGATGTACAGAGAAGGCAATTTGTGATTCAGAACTTAGATGATAATTTCTCTAAAATTCTTTTCCTGATTGCCTCTTTCTCAAATCCAGGTTTGGTCTGAGTGCTCTTCCTTTCTGTTTTAGTGGTATGCTGTGCAAGGGCTGCCATGACTGATTTAGAATTCGTGCTCCGCATAAAGGTGCTTGGCTAAGGAAGTTGGTGAAGGCTGAAATCCAGATTTTATTCTGCTTGACAAACTGTCCATTTGCATTTTCACTCTTTTCTATTCAGCTGCCCAAAGGAGGCCTTTTTTCCTAATTCTTAAAAAGAATTTGTGTATGTTAGCAGATTACTACCCTGTGTATTAGTGTACACAAAAAACATTTTGTAGTGTTTTTTTTGTATTTAAGTTTTATACTAGGTAACAAATGTCCTGGTGGTTTGTTGAAGTGAGCAAATGCTTCCTGAAATTGAGTTCTTCTGTAATTTTGAAAGAAAAGTGCAAGTTCACTAGGCAAGAGCGTGATCATGAAGATGGGAATGGCATTTCAGATAAATGCAAAGGGACAGGGTTGTGATCTAATGTTGCCCACAGGTTTTTCAAACTGCGGTCTTTGCAACAGTGTCAGCATTACCTGGGAATTTGTTAGAATTCAAGTCCTTGGACCTAAGATTAACAATTCGTGTTGCAGCAGGTCCTTCAGGTCATTCTGAAGGAGGCTAAAGTTGGAGAGCCACTACTATAGCCCACCTCTTGAGGAAAAATTAGTTGAGTGAGTGTTCAGGGCATAGGGTACCTATGGAGGAATGATTAGAATATAGAGTTGTAAGCAGTGACCAAGAGTGTCTAGTGTCCCAAACTAGAGTTTGGATTTTGTCCTTAGGCCAGTGGCTGCACATTAGAATCATCTGGAAGCTGTAAAAATATACCAATGATTGGGATCTTTCTTCAGACAACTGATATCAAATCTCTGAGTTTCTGTTGCACAGTGAAGATTGTGAACTATGTAATTGACTGATAATAGATACACATTTATTAAAATACATCAAATGCTATGTCAAGTATCATGATAATAATTAAACAACACAGTAATTTTTTGTAGGTATTCCCATTTCACAGATGAGAGATTAAGTACCTAGCTAGAAAGTGGTGGGTTTTTTATTAAGTATATTTTGTTGATTTTGCTATTATAGTTGTCCCAGTTTTTTCACCTTTGCCCCCCGCCCCCATTACCTCCCTTCCTTTCAGCAGTCCCCACTCCCTTAGATCATATCCATGGGTCATTCATGTAAGTTCTTCGGCTTTTCTCCATTTCCTGCACTATTCTTAAAATCCCTGTTTATTTTGTACCTACCAGTTATGCTTCTTGATCCCTGCACCTTTTCCCCATTCTTCCCCTTCTCCCTCTCCACTGACAAACCTCCATATGATCTCCATATCTGTGGTTCTGTTCCTGTTCTAGTTGTTTGCTTAGTTTGTTTTTAGATCCATTTGTCGATAGTTTTGAGTTTGTTGTCATTTTACTGTTCATAGTTTTGATCTTTTTCTTAAATGTATCTCTTTAACATTTCATCTAAGAAGGGCTTGGTGATGATGAACTCCTTTAGCTTTACCTTGTCTGGCAAATACTTTATCTGCCCTTCCATTCTAAATGATAGCTTTGCTTGATAGAGTAATCTTGGTTGTAGGTCCTTGCTTTTCATTATGTTGAATACTTCTTGCCAGTCCCTTCTTGCCTGCAAAGTTTCTTTTGAGAAATCAGCTGACAGTCTTATGGGAACCCTTTGTAGGTAACTCTCTGCTTTTCTCTTGCTGCTTTTAAGATTCCCTCTTTATCTTTAACTTTTGGCATTTTAATTATGATGTGTCTTGGTGTGGTCCTCTTTGGGTCTAGCTTATTTGGGACTCTGTGCTTCTTGGACTTGTATGTCTTATTTCCTTTGCCAAATCAGGGAAGTTTTGCTTTATAATTTTTTCACATAAGCTTTCAATTTTTTGCTCTTCCTCTTTTCCTTCTGGCACCCCTATGATTTGGATGTTGGTATGTTTAAAGTTGTCCCAGAGGTTCCTAAGCCCCTCGATTTTTTCAGTTCTTGTTTCTTCATTCTGTACTGGTTGACTGTTTATTTCTCCCTTATGTTCCTCATTGTTGTTTTGAACCCTGGTATTCCTTTCCTTCACCCTTGGTTTTGTGTGGATTTTTCTTTGTTTCACTTAGCATAGCCTTCACTGCGTCTCTTATCCGTTTGCCATACTCAAGCATGTCTGTCAATTCTGTGAGCATCATTATGACCAGTGTTTTGAACTCTGCATCTGTTAGGTTAGCTATTTCTTCGACACTTAGTTCTCCCACTGGAGCCTTTAGTGCTTTCTCTTTTGGGTCATACTTCTGTCTCCTCAACTTCACAGTCTCCTGTGTTTGCCTCTTTGTCTTAGAACTGTTGCACCTGTTATGTTTAAGGGGCAGAGCCTTAGTTATTCGTCAGTGCTGGGCAACCCGTTTCACCACATTGTGGTGCTGTATGTGGGGGAGGGGTCAGAGAGAGAACAACACAGTCAGCACTTGCCCCTTTTCCCGTCACTTCACCTGCTTCCTATATGCAGCTGACACCCCCCTAGCTGTTGCCCAGGTGATGGCTCCTAGAGTGGGTGGGTTTGTGGACATTTTAGGACTGGTGGGCCTTCAAACAGACTCTCATGAGAGACAGGCAATTTCTTCTGCCACCCGAGCACCCACTGTTTTTCACAGCCAGAAGCAGTGCGGCTTTATTTTCCTGGTGCTGGAACCATGAGCTGTGCAGTCTGGCCTGGGACTGGGATTGCTTTTCAGGTGACCCTTCTGGCTTATGTGTGTGACTGCTCTTTCCAATGGCCAGCCCTAGACACTGCCTTGCTACCACAGCTGCTGCCACCACAGCTACCCCAGCTCCGCCCCTCCTACCTGTCTGAATGAGTATTGCTTCTTTATATCTTTCTTTGTTGTACTTCCATGCAGTTCGGTTTTCTGGTAGTTCTGGTTATTTTGTGTTCTGGGGTAGATGTAATCCTTCTTATGGCTGTGGAAGGAGGCAGAGCATGTCTACCTATGCCTCCATCTTTGTGGGAAGTCCCAAGTGGTGGGTTTGAGTACAGGTTTTTGTGACTAAAGTCTAGTCTTTGAAGCAGTCTTTTTTTTTTTTTAACCTGAGGTTAGGAACTTGGATGGAAAATCAATCATATGTTTATATCATTAACCTCTGAGTGAGATTTAGCATTTTCCTTGATTTTTTGAATATAGGCAACAAATCACAGTTGTATAAGCAATACCTGTGACTTTTTTCCTAATAGAAATCAGAATTCCTTTCATATTAAATTACAGATGTTGCAGACCTTATTTACTGTGTTAAAGAAGTGTATATATTATTATATCTAACTTTGCTTTTTTAATATGTTGATATTTGTATTTGATATAATTAATTCATTTTCTAAGAATGGTACTATGTGCTGAAGA
The DNA here is from genome assembly GCF_987537825.1 of Furipterus horrens. Classification (NCBI taxonomy): domain Eukaryota; kingdom Metazoa; phylum Chordata; class Mammalia; order Chiroptera; family Furipteridae; genus Furipterus; species Furipterus horrens. The sequence continues at coordinate 111,669,881 of NW_028327177.1, forward strand.
AGAGAGGTTAGTACTGTGGGGTAGAAAGGGAATTAAAAAATCCATTTGTTTGATTATCTCTCAAATATAAACAATTTCTTTCATCCTCTAGTCCCCTCCCCCCTTTTTTACTTGTTAAATAGGACTGAATTTCAAGTTCTTTGTTACATGTCAAAGTTCTAGATTAAAAAATACTTTGGGTTTTGGGTATTTTTTTCCCCAGCATTTCCAAAGAAAATCAGAGATGATGATATGCATTATCTCACCAGGCATTCTTAACTATCCTGTAGTCTGATAAAGTGCTGTTCAATGGAACTTTCTGCAATGATGGAAATGTTTTGTATGTGTGCTGTCTAGTATTGTAGTGATTAACCATAATGATGCAAAGAGACAATATAATAATGGCTAACACCAATATAACAACATTATATGATAATATCTGATAGTACTTTCTGTATACCAAGTACTATTTTAAGCATTTTATAATACATATATTAACTGAGATCTTTCAATAATCCTGTGTGGTGGGTACCATTGTTATGAGGTATGGGTACTGTTATTAAGTTTCAGTTTACAAATGAGGAAACTGAGGCATACAGAATGTAAGTGATTTTCCAAAGGTCACATAGTAATTTGCAGAACCGATATCCAGGCCCTGGCTTCCTTTACATTCCCTTTATAATGTACTCCTTTATCATTTTCTTCAAACCCTCAAATGCATACACAGAATGCTATCAGAAAGAGATTTAAAGAAATATAAGACAAATCATTTTGTTCTAATTATTAACTAAAAGTTATGTAGACTTTTTAGTTTATAGTACTTTGACCTTTGTTGTTATTCGAGTCTAATTATGTACTCAGTTTACTGTTTTATTTCCTGTAGGTAAACTTTTATTAGAGATGTAGTAGGTATTTTTAGTAACCAACACTGATATTGTTAAACAATAATTTAGATTTTACCCTTCAAGGTTAATTTAAAGCTGTGTTCAGAAATTGAATATTAATACATTTTTTTTATTGCACTTGGTTTTAATGCACTTTGTAGTATTGTGCTTTTTGCAAATTGAAGGATTGTGGCAACCCAGTGTTGAACAGTCTTTTGGCATCATTTTTCCAACAGCATTTGCACAATTCATGTCTCTGTGTCACATTTTGGTTATTCTTAACAATATATTTGTTACGGTGATCTATGATTAGTGATCTTTGATGTTACTGTTGTAATCGTTTTGGGGCACCATGTACCATGCCCACATAAGATGGCAATCCATAAATGTTAGGTGTGTTCTGACTGCTCCATTGACTAGCTGCTCCCCCAACTCCTTCCCTCTCCTTGGGCCTTCCTATTTCTTTAGACACACGGTATTGAAATTGTGGTGATTAATAACCCTACAGTGGCCTCTATGTGTTGAACTGAAAGGAAGTCGTGTCTCTCACTTTAAATAAAAAACTGGAGATGACTAAACTTAGTAAGGAAGGCATGTTGAAAGCTGAAATAGACTGAAAGCTAGGCTGTTATGCTCATCAGCTAGCCAAGTTGTAAATGCAAAGGAAAAGTTCTTGAAGGAAATTAAAAAGTGCTACTCCAGTGAACACATGAATGATAAGAAAGCCAAACAGCCTTACTGCTGATGTGGAGAAAGTTTTAGTGGTCTCGACAGTAGACAAAACCAGTTACAATATTCCTTTTAGTCTAATTTAGATTAAGGCCCTAGCTCTTCAGTTCTACGAAGGCCGAGAGGTGAGGAAACTGCAGAAGAAAACTGAAGTTATCAGAAATTGGTTCATGAGGTTTAAGGAAAGAAGCTGTTCCATAACAAAAGTGCTGATATAGAACCTGCAGCAAGTTATCCAGAGGATCTAGCTGAGATAATTAATGAAAGTAGCTACACTAAACAACATTTTCAGTGTAGACAAAACAGCCTTATATTGGAAGAAGATACCAACTAGGACTTTTCATAGTTAGAAGTCCTTGCATGGCTTCAAAGGGATAGACTGATTCTCTTGTTAGGGGCTTTATTAGGCTCTTTCCCCACCTCTGCCTTTCCCTCTACTTCATGGGAAAATGATCGTAAAAATAGTTGGGGAATGAAAGGGGGATGGTTCTGAGATTATCATTGATGCCAACTGATCTAGAACTTAAAAGTTTGCCAATTACAAATTTTTTCATTTTATTTTCGCTAGGTGCTGGAAATAAGGCAGACAAGGTATTTGTTTTCATCTGAGAGACAGTCAATAATTAAACAAATAAAATAATCATATACTCTGATAAATGCTAAAAGAAGAATAAATGTGAGATACTGTGATGGGTTATAATGGGATATGTATTTTAATAGGGGAAGTGAGGAAAGGCATCTTTGAAGATGTGAAATTTAAGCTGAGGCAGGCATAGAACCTGGGTAAGAATGGTCCAGGCACAAGGAAGAGCAAAGACAAAAAGCTCTATAGCAGAAACAGCTGTGATATTTTTGGAACTGAGAGATGGTCATAGTGACTGGAGGGAGCAAAATGCAGGAAGAATGTAGGTGAGAGATGTAGGCCAGCGTCTGGGTTATATAGATCATGTTAGGGTTAGTAAGAACTCTTAAGGAGCGTAGATTTTGTTATAAGTAAAATGAGAAACATTTAAAAAACATTGCTCTAGGTCAGTGGTTCCTAATTGCAGGTGATTTTACTTTCCAGGGAACATTTGGCAATAGCTGCAGATATTTTTGGTTGTCACGGTTGGGGGTGATGGTGTATGCTATTGGCCTTAGGGGTTAGAGGCCAGGTACGCTGCTAAACATACTACAATGCACAGGACAGCCTCCTAAAACAAAAAAATCATTGGTCCAAAATGTCCATAGTGCTAAGGTTGAGAACATCTGCCCTATCTGTTATGTGAATATTGGATTGTGGTGGGGGTGGAATGGAAGAAGGAAGGATTATTTTTTTTTGCAGTGTCCAGGTGACAGGTGAGTAGTGCCTTGGGCTGTGGTTGTAATAGAGGTAAAAATGAGAAATGTTCTGATTTTGTATATGTTTTGGAGGTAGAGTAGACAAAGAGGGAGAGGGATGAGTCAAAGATCATCTCCAGGTTTCTGACTTTAATAATTGAGTGAATGACTTTAATAATTGAGTGAATGGTGGTGCATCCTAAGATGGGGAAGACTGGAGGGAAGAACAAGAATGAAGGGTGTTGATTTAAAAAATCTTAGTTTGTGGAACCTGATTTGTCATTAATGGAAGACAGCACTATTTTATGTTCAGTAGGAAGGAAACATATGCCATATGCACATGCAGTCTATAATTGGTTGCACGAGCCACTCATTGCTTTGAAATCTTTTATCTATTCCCAGAGATTTGGCAGTTTCTTCTGCCTTCATTTGCATTGCCTGGCATGTGATAGGCTGTTCTTTTGCATGTATATCAGTAAAAAAGCATAACATAGCTTCATCTACTTGTGACTGGTCCCGTGTCCCATACAGAAATAACTATTGCTTTGTAATTCCTTGGAGTTGGGATTATTAGCAATAATGAATATTTGATTTGCCAGTCTCAATTTTTGTACCTTTGTGCACAGTAACTTTGTTTTAGTGTTAGATTATACACTTAATTTTAACAAAAAGCCGGGAAGCAATCAATGCCAAATTATAGAATAATATTTTAAGAGAGACTTTGAAGGGAGTTAAACGCAACATGCATGTAACTAACAATGCACAACACTCAATACATGGTGAACAGCTGTGAATGAGTTAATGGATGAACCATGACAGCTATGTTTGATTGCTGTCTGTCCAGCACAATTACAAAATGCTATTGGTTCTTTTCTCAGAAATGTTAAAATTAGAAGAAAAAATGTACATGTTAAAATAGGTGAACCACAGTACATGGTGAGAAACTTCCCATACCAGCCTATTTAACATATGATATGGGTACAAATAGATGACTAGCACTACTGATGGTACTAGTAGTTAATAGCATGAATGTTATGGAAGCTCACCTTTTGAGGCAGATCACTGGTGGCTGAAAATTTGTATTTGCAATGGCTGAAAGAGAGCAATAAGTAAGAAATACTTCTTAGGCCCTATGTATAAGCTAAGTGATGGAATTAAAGCGATGACACTTTGATATGTATGTTTTAAGGGTATAAGGTCAGTACTAGCAGCATAGTGCAGAGTAAGTTACAGGCAAATCTGTATTTTAATTTTGAAGAACCTCGCTCCCAGTTTTTTACATTGCACTATAAGTTCTAGTTTAATTTACATAGCTTTGGAAAACTGTTTGCTAATAGTTTTGCTGCAATACATTAAATGAATAGTAACCATCGCCTAGAACAGATAACTGAAATTTTATTAACCAGAATAAAGTTTCTGCATATATAAATGGTGTGTGCATGTGTGTGTATTTTGAGTATAATTCCTTTGACATAGTAAACCCAAATCTCTTACTGCCACCATCCTTCAGCATGAGTGTAGCTCTTCAGTCCAGGCTGTAGCCAAGCTTCCCAGAAGTACCAGGTACTCCTGTCAAGTCCGATAGTGATTTTTTTTCATAATCATCTTTTTTTGTTAATTGATTTCCCGAAATAATCATCTCTTTCTGAGATAACCTTAACCAAGAAAAATAATCACATTGGTTAAGTTGCAAATACCCTACTATGACTTTGTTTTACTTCTTTGGCACCTAATTAGAGACGACTTGTATTGGGATAAATCGATAATTCAGATGTGGCTTTCTTTCCTTTACTATTAAGTGTCTTCAGAGCAGGGGTATGTCACTTTTATGGGTGCCATAAGAGCAGAGCACAGTGTTGGGCAAAATAAAAGACATTCAATAAATGGTACTTAAATTCAACCAGATTGAATAACTTAGACTTGTACTGTAGACTAAGCTTTATTGTTATACTTTAATCTTATTTATTAGAGATGATTTCATTATTGCTTCAGATATGCTTGATAATAACCATTCTTTCCAGAATTGTTTTTATTGTGCTATTTGTTCCTAAATCTTTTCAGCCACCTTTTTCCTTTCTTATTACTTCATTAATTCATTACATATTGTAACTGATCAGTTTCATTCTAAGGTCAAACTTGACAGAGCTTGAAAATAGGAAATAATTCTTTTGTCCTATGACCTCATTTTAAATAGAAACAAACACACAGTAAAAAAAATCTTTATCTTTAAAGGGTGTAGTACATTGATGTGCTGGGTGACTGATTTGCTTACAGTAAGATTTTTGGTAGTGGTTCATTGATTAAGTAATTTGGAAGCTTCCTAGGTTGATTCAAAACATTTTTAAAAATCATTGGATTTACATAGAAATGTTGAGGAATATATAGATCTGCTATTATAATACCAACGCTTGACCTTTTTTATTTGGAAGCTTTTTAGTACCCTTAAAAAAGGAAATTTGAATTGTTAGGCAGGAACAGTCCATTGTGTAAATAATAATAAAAATGGTACTTCGCTGTTAAAGACCTTTTCATGAATTTTTGCATATGTTGTTGAGCTTTTTTATTTTTACTTTTTTGAACATAGGCATTGACAGTTTCTTTTCAGTCTTATAAGGCCCTTTAGTCCTTTGAAGCATCTTTTGTCTCCTTCCTTCCCTAATTGTTATTGCCTAGCCTGGACTCTTATTTAACTTTTGAAATATGTTACTTGCTTTCTACTTTTCTCTCTCTCTCTCTCTCTTTTTAATATGCTTTATTGTTTATGCTATTACAGTTGTCCCAATTTCTTTTCTCTTGGTTCCCCTCCACCAAGTGACCCCCGTCACTCAAGTTGTCCCGCCCCTTAGTCCATGTCCATTGGTTGTGCATATAGTTCTTCTCAACATCTTCCTATCTACTCCACTCCCTCCTACTATGCTTCTTAATTCCTGTACCATCTCCCTCCCTTTTCCACCTTCCCCCTCCCCACTGACCTCCCCCCAAAATGTTTCCCATACCTATAATTCTTTACCCACTCTCGTTGCCTACTTAGTCTGCCTTTGTTTTGATTCCCTAGCTTCTGTTGTTGGTTGTTGTGATACACTTTTCATTTTAATGTTCATAGTTTTGATCCTCCTTCTCCTAAACAAGTCCCTTTAACATTTCATATAACAGTGGTTTGGATTTGATGAACTCCTTCAGTTTTACTTTGTCCTGGAAGCTCTTTCTCTGCCCTTCTATTCTGAATGATAGCTTTGCTGGATAGAGTAATTGTGGTTGTAGGCTTTTGCTTTTCATTCCTTTGAATATTTCTTGCCAGTCCCTTCTTGCCTGCAGACTTTCTTTTGAGAAATCAGCTGATAGTCTTATTGGGACCCCTTTGTACATAATTCTCTTCTTCTCTCTTGCTGCTTTTAAGATTCTCTCTTTATCCTTAATTTTTGACATTTGAATTATAATGTGTCTTGGTGTGGTTCTCCCTGGGTCCAGTTTTTTTGGAACTCTGTGCTTCCTGGACCTGTAAGTCTTATTTCCTTCCCCAAGTTTGGGAAGTTCTGCTTCATTATCTTTTCACATAATTTTTCAATTTCTAGTTCTTCACCTTCTGGCAGTCCTATGATTTGGATGTTGGCCTGCTTATAGCTGTCCGATAAGTTTCTGAGCCTCTCATTTTCCTCACTTTTTGTTTCCTCTTTCTGCACTGGTTGACTGTTTGTTCCTTCCCTATGTTTTGATTTGTTGATATGACCCCTGCTTTTCTCGCCCTCACCACTAGTTTTGTATGTATTTTTGTTCCTTTCAGCAGGAATAGCCTTCATTCCTTCCCTGTCTTGTTTAAAATCTTCTGTTAGGTCTGTAAGCATTTTTATAAGCAAAGCTCTGAACTGAGCCTCAGAAAGATTTTCTATCTGCTGCTTCGTTAGATTACATATTTGCTGCTGGCCAGCTGCGTCACTGGGATCTCTATCATGATCTGTGCCATCCTGACCATTTTGTGTTTACCTTTGCTTCCTGGGTAGTACTGTCACACCTCCTATGCTATAGGGGGCAGAGCCCCATGCACTTGTCACAGCCGGGCGACCTGTCTTACCACGCTGTGACATTTTTCTGCAGGGGTGGGAGTCCAAGATGGTTTCCTGCCGTTCACTCTCCGCTGAGAGACCGGGAGCCTCTTCCTCTGTCCCCACCCCCTCCAGGCCTCACAGTCTAAGGCAATGGAGGTCTGCCTTCTCTGGCTTTGGAATTGCAAGCTGATGGGTCTGGTCTGCCGCCAGGGGTGCTCCCTAGGCACTTCTTGCCTCCCCCTAAATATAGGTGTCTGTGCTTACCGCTGTCCTGCCTCTGTCACTGCTGCTGCCACAGACATCACAGCTTGAACTCTTCTCCCCGGCTTCGCCCCTCCTATCTGTCCGGAGGGGCACCGCTTCTTTATAACTTCATATGTTGGACTTCCATTTATTTTCTGGAACTTCTGGTTATTTCTGGTTTTGTGGTAGTTATATTCCTTCTTAGTTGTGGAAGGAGACGGAGCATGTCAGTCTAGGCCTCCATCTTGGCCGGAAGTCTCCTGTGTTTGTTTGCTTCCATGTCCCTGGGAGAGCTGTCGCTTCTACTATGTTGTAAGGTGCTGAGCCTTAGGTATTCATCAGTAATGGGCAACCTGTTCCACTACACTGTGGCGCTGTGTGCGGGGGAGGGGTCTGAGAAGGAACAATGCCACTTGCCCAGCACTCGCCCCTTTTCCAGGCACTTCTCCCACTTCTGCACCAGACTGGCACTGCTCTAGCTGCTGTCCTGGCTGTCGTTCCCAGAGTGGGTGGATCTGCGGATGTTCTAGGTCCATGGGGGCCCTTTAAACAAGCGGACTCTGCTGAGAGACCGGCAGTTTCTGCCTCCATGCCAACCCCCCACTGGTTTGCACAGTCAAAAGCAACGAGGCTTGATTTTCTCCGGTGTTGGGACAGTGAGCTGCGTGGTCTGATGAGGGGCTGGGAATGCCCCCAGGTGTCCCTCCTGACTTTTTAAAACATGTAACTGCGCTTTCCGCCGGCCTGCTGCTGCTGTTGCTGCTGCTGACACCACCACGCCGAGTCCTCTCTGCCCCGGCTCCGCCCCTCCTACCTGTCTGGATGAGTATTTCTTCTTTATATCTTTGTTTGCTGGACTTCCATGTAGTTTGATTTTCTGGAACTTCTGGTTGTTTCTAGTTTTGAGGTAGTTGTATTTCTTCTTAGTTGTGGAGGGAGACACAGTATGTCTGTCCACGCCTCTATCTTGGCTGGAAGTCTCGCAAAGTCCCTTTTTCTCTTAATTCTATCTGTTTAACCAGTACTCACCCACAGATAAAGTAGTCTGATTTTTATAAGCCTGGCTCAGGGATGCTGAGCACTTCTTTGTTCCTAGTTAGTTCTTTTTCATAGCAATTGTCATATTTAAAAACTTCTACTCTCCTGTAGCTCCCTTACTTCATCACTTCCCTTCTCAGTAGATGACCATATCTGTTCATTGAGAAACTTGGATTTAATTATTATTTTATTACTGGAAGGTGAAATGATTGAAACGAAGCTCGTCAGGGATTACCTAGATATTTTGCTGTGCGCAACCCTTGCATACAGGAAACCAAGAGTAATTTTAGAACAAAATTTGAAAAATGTATCTTTGATTATTTTGGTTGACTTTATCTACTGTGAGCTAATTTTAGCTCACTTTGCATTTATAGTTACATTCTTGGAGTAGTTTTGTGTTTCAGAATTTAAGATTAAAGGAAGTTTTGTGTTGTATAGAAAGTTCCAAATATCTTATGTGAACTTTTTTTTTAAAGATATTATTTACTTATTTATTTTTAGAGTGAGGGGAAAGGAAGGAGAAAGAGAGGGAGAGAAACATCAATGTGTGGTTGCCTCTCAGATGCCCCCAACTGGGGACCTGGCACACAACCCAGGCATGTGCTCTGACTGGGAATTGAACCAGCAACACTTGATTCACAGGCCGGCATTCAATCCACTGAGCCACACCAGCCAGGGTATTATTGCAGTATAAAATATTACTATGTAGAACACTACTCATAAGTTTGACAAATTTTTATGCATGTAACCACCTCCCAGATCAAGATAGGAAGCAATTCCAGCACCCCAGAAGATTTCTTTTTTTTCTTCTCAATATCTCTTCTTCCTATGTCTGCATACCTATCCCAATTCCAACTTTTTATTTCCCTATCAGGTAATTATGTACTTTATTGTCTAGCTTCTTTTGCTCAAATGATGTCTATGAAGTTTGTGCATATTGTGGTTTGTATCAGCAATTCTTTCTTTTTCTCTGCTATATAGTATTCTGTATGAATACACCAAAATGTATTAACCCATTATTTTGTGCGTGGACATTTGGGTTATTTTCAATTTTTGGTTATTATGAAGCAACTGTGAACATTCTTGTATAAGTCTGTTGGTGAACATAAGCTCTAATTTCTTTTAGATAAATATACCTGGAGTGGAATTGCTGAATCATAGTATACTTTTTAATAACCTTTTGTAATGGAACCCAAACATTAACCTGTCCTTTACCTTACTAGAGGAGGAACCCCCCAAAACCTGGAATTCATTTATAAAAAGTTGTGTATTCTTACATGTTTAAACTTCAGTCACCTTCAAAGTACTCTCCATTTGATGCAATACATCTATCAAGATATTTTTTCCACTGCTCAGAACAGTTTTTGAACTTGTCAATTTTGATGCCTTTTAGTGCTTCTTCCATGTTTTGTTTTACCTCTTCTACATCAGCAAAATGTTTCCCTTTGAGGACTTTCTTCATCTGGGAAAACAAAACAAAGATTACTCAGGGCAAAATCTGGTGAATAGGGAGGGTGGGACATGGGGGTCACACCATTTTTGGTCAAAAACTGCTGAACACTCAGCACAGTGTGGGCAGGTGCACTCATAAATCACTCATCATGAAATGGGCAAACATGTTGAGTCTTCAAAAAAAATTCACTGAAGCCAAATGCAGCCTCTCACAACAATGCCAGCTGGTACACTGATATAGATGGGTTCCTAGAACACCCACCTAACGGGGGAGGCCTGTAGTACAAGGGGCCTGCCTCCAGAAGATAATTCTTTATCAAAAGCATTAGGCTTTTTAATAAGATTCTAAAAGAAGGCACATCTTTGTTTTCTTTCTTTTTTTTAAAGTATATTTAATTGATTACGTTTACAGTTGTTCCAATTTCTTTTCTCTTTGCTCCCCTCTTCCCAGTACCCCCCCTTTCCTCCAACAATCCTACCCCCCTTAGTTCATGTCCATGGGTTGTTCATATAAGTTCTTTGGCTTCACCCTTTCTTATATTATTCTTAACTTCCCCTTGTCTATTTTCTACCAACCAATTGTGCTTCTTAATCCCTGCACCATTTCCCCATTTCTCCCCCTTCCCCTTCCCAGCTGATAACCCTCCAAATGATCCCCATACCTATGATTCTGTTCCTGTTCTGGTGGTTTGCTTAGTTGGATTTTGTTTTTATTTTTTAGATTCAGTTGTTGATAGTTGTGAGTTTGTTATTTTAATATTCATAGTGTTGATCTTCTTTTCTTTAAATAAGGCCTTTTAACATTTCATGTAATGATAGCTTGGTGATGAGGAAGTCTTTTAGCTTTACCTTGTCTGGGAAGTACTTTATCTGCCCATCCATTCTAAATGATAGCTTTGCTGGATAGAGTAGTCTTGGTTGTAGGTCCTTGCTTTTCATCACATTGAATACTTCTTGCCAGTTCCTTCTGGCCTGCAAAGTTTCTTTTGAGAAATCAGCTGATAGTCTTATAGACACCCCTTTGTAGATAACTCTCTTCTTTTTTCTTAACTGCTGTTAAGATTCTTTATCTTGAATTTTTGCATTTTAATTATGATGTGCCTTTGGGTGGTCCTCTTTGGGTCTAGCTTGTTTGGGGCTCCCTGTGCTTCTTGGACTTGTATGTCTGTTTCCTTCACCAAATTTGGGAAGTTTTCCTTCATTATTTTTTCACATAAACTTTTGATTTTTTTGCTTTTTCTCTTCTCATTCTTGAACCCCTATGATTTGGATGTTGGCACATTTAAAGTTGTCTCAGAGGTTCCTAAGCCTCTCCTCATTTTTTTCAATTCTTGTTTTCTCATTGTGTACTAGTTGACTTTTTTTCTTCCTTATGATCCAAATCATTGATTTGAACCCTGGTTTTCTTGTCTTCACCATTGGTTTTGTGTGGATGTTTCTTCGTGTCACTTAGCATAGTCTTCACTTCTTCTCTTCTGCATTTTCCATACTCAAGCATATCTGTGAAGTCTCTGAGCATCTTTCTCACCAGTGTTTTGAGTTTTGCGTCTCTGGTTGGCTATTTCCTCGTCGCTCAGTTCTACCACTGGAACCTTGAATCATTTCCTCTTTGGGCCATACTTCTCTGTCTCCTAATCTTGACAGGCTCCTGTGTTTGTTTGCCTCTGTGCCTTAGGCAGAGCTGTTGCACCTGTTATGTTGTAAGGGGCGGAGCCTTAGGTATTCATTAGTACAGGGCGACCCATTTCACTACCTTGTGGCACTGTGTGTGGGGGAGGGGTCTGAGAGGGAACAATGCTACTTGCTCAGCACTTGCCTCTTTTCCAGGCACTTTTCCCTCTTCCGTATGGGACTGGTGCCTCTCTAGTTGTTGCCCTGGCCATCGTCCCCAGAGAGGGTGGGTCTGCAGACGTTCTAGGACTGTGGGAGCCCTTCAAACAAGCAGACTCTACTGAGAGACCGGCAGTTTCTTCCTCTGCCCCAACCCTCACTAGTTTACACAGAAGCAATGAGGCTTTATTTTCCCTGGCACTGGAACTGTGAGCTGTTTGGTCTGGTCTGATGCTGGGAACACTCCTCAGGTGTCCCTCTCGATTAATTTTAAATGTTTGAATGCTTTCCACCAACCTGCCGCTGCCGCTACTGCTGCCACTGCCACGCCATGTCCTTTCTGCTCCCCCCTTACTTGTCTGGATGAGTTTCTCTTCTTTATATCTTTGTTGAACTTCCATGCAGCTCGATTTTCTGGAACTTCTGGTTGTCTCTAGTTTTGAGATAGTTGTATTTCTTCTTAGTTGTGGAGGGAGATGCAGTGTTTCTCTGTAGGCCTCCATCTTGGCCAGAAGTCCTCTTTTTTTCATTTACATATAAAGTTAAAATTCTTATTTGGTTCCAAATTGAACTGTTTGGTTATGTTAGTGCTTTCTTCACTATTACGTATAACTTCTATTTCTCTTTTTTAGTAAAAAAAATTTTAAAGGGTTTTATTTATTTTTAGATAGAGGAAAAGGGAAGGGGAAAGAAAGGGTGGTGAGAAGCATCTGTCAGTTGCCTCTCTTACATGCCCCTACTGGGGACTGAACCCACAACCCAGGCGTGTGCCCTGACCAGGAATGAATCAGCAACCTTACCTAACTTTGCGGGACGTTGCCCAACCAAATGAGCCACATCCGTCTGGGCTCCTTTATTTAAACTTGAGCATTTTTTTTCTATAGTGTAGTCTGTCTTGATCTCTGTAAGATTATCTTTCTTATATATTAGAGGATTTCTCTGACTTCTCTTAAGACTGCAAGACATAATCATTGGTTTTCCTAGCAGAAACATGCTTTCTTAGTTTTATTTGGTTGGCCTTTTAGACAGTTGCAGTGTCTGAAATAGAAGGAGCTACTATATTTGGAGACCAAAGACCTGGATTCTAATCCAGGTTAGTCTGTTTATTAGCAGCATGTCCTTTTGTAAATTAACTTTTACTTCAGTGCCTCACTTGTATTGGGAATCACCATATATGTCCTGGTCATCTCAGATGATGTTGGCTAGTAAATGACCTAATGTAACAGCGCTATGAAACTATGAAATATGAATATAAGCAGTTGAATTGGGGTGGGGCATTTTGTACATTTGCAGATTTCTAAGCAGCATTCATCAAGTTTATAAAAGGAACAAAAAACAAGTTGCAGTTTTTAGAGGCATGTTGCAGGGCTGAAGAGTGTCTCTAGGGAAGGCTGTGACTGCCTGGTGAGTCAGTTCTCAAGTGTGGCAGGAACTGATGAACTATGTACCAGACTCTGGTTCTCAGAATTGATATGTTTAGATGTTCAGTTTTTTATTTAAATCTGGAGTTATTTAAGTTTCAAATGATTTCAAGTCTTGAGGTATAAAGCAGGGTGCCAGATTATTGATATACTTTGAGACAAAATAATTGTCAAATGACAATTTGACACCAGTGTCAGTGCATTCTCCTTCTGTAGGAAGCTGTATATCAGACACAGATTATAATCTGAAGATTGACCCATAAAACCTTGATGAATCCAGAGTGAGTTGGATCCTTTTAGTGTCAGTATTATTGAGCTGTGATAGCCTGATAAATCTGTCTGCACCACAGCAAATCTGGGTCAGGGCACTATCCACAGACATTGTTGAAGACAAATTGCCAAATTTAATTTGTTTGAACACTTCTCACTATTTAGTTAATTTGGTTTCAGCTTTCATATAGTCACAGACAAGATCTGGGTCCCACTTCCCATGCCACCTTGTCTGGATTTTGTGTATTTATTTTATTCATTCTACAGATGACTTATTTCTTATGTTTCATTCCTCCTTTTTTCTCACCATTTAGTCCTCACCATAACTTTACCTCAGTTTTAAAGGCATCTTTTCTGTGTATCCCTTGTAATGCTTCACTAGTGGGTTCAATTTATCCTTGCAAAGTTGAGTAAGATATATTGCTTCTACTACTTCTGGATGTAGGAAGAATGTGGATTTTGTAGTCAAGCCTGGATTTGAGACTGATCAAGTTACTTCTTTGAGATTCATTCATCCATCATCCCACAGGCATAGTAGTCTTCCTGCTCCTCCTTGCCTCCTTCTCATCTCCTCATAGTTATATAGAGGTATAATTTATGTAACATAAAATGGTCTTGTTTTTAAGTGTATCAATTCAGTGATTTTTAGTTAATTTGCAAAACTGTGCAACCATCACCACAATCTAATTTTAGAATATTTTCATCATCCTAAAAAGAAAATTCTGGGACCATTTGCAGTCACTTCTCATTTCCACCCCTAACTAGGCAATAATTAATTTGTATTTTGTGTCTATAAATTTGACCCCTTTGGGCATTTCATATAAATGGAATCATGGTACACAATCATTTGTGTTTGACTTCTTTCATTTAACAATATTTTTGAGGATAACTCATGTTCTACTGTGTTTTAGTACTTTTCATTTTTATTGCTGTGAGTAAGTACATTTTTTTAATCCATTCACCCACTGATGTTCGACATTTAGGTTGTTTCCACTTTTTTTGTGGAATAATGTGGATAATGCTGCAATGAACATTTGTTTACAAGCCTTGGTGTAGGTATATTTTCATTCTCTTCTGTTTTTACTTGGGAATAGAATTGCTGGGTCATATAGTGATTTATGTGTAATAATTTAAGAAATTGCCAAAATTTTCCAAAAACTGTTATACCACTTTACTTCTGCTATTCAATGTATGAGGATGTCAGCTTGCCCTGTTCTTTTTATCTGAATGTATAGGATGTCTGTTTGATTAGATTTCAATATGACATGACATTAGCTGCTGTTGTCAAACAAGAATCTTAACATCACAGCATTTTACTACTCCAGCTAGAAAAATATTGAAATTCTACTTATGTTAGATGCAAAACTATACTGCTGAATGTTCAAAGACCTAGATGTCTATTGAGTGAATGTGATTACTTGAAAAATGTCAATACAGCAAGACAAAGCACTCCAAAGAACAGTGGTCAAAATTTATTAACTTATTAAAAATAATGTTTAATTATGGAAAACTTAAAACACGCATATGAAGACAGCATAGTTGAGTGACTTCTCACATGTTTATCACCCAGCTTCAGAGTTATTGTCATATGCTGTCTTGTTTCATCCTTACTCATACCCACACCCCTCTCCCCCATATTTTGAAGCAAATCCTAGACATCTTAAAGATACAGTAGTCCCTCTATAGTGCGGTTCACGTATCGCGGCCTCACTGTATTGCGGGATTTTAAAAAATATTATATTTAATTATTTATCGTGGATTTTTTGCTATATCACGGGATTTTGCGGTACAGTGGATTGAGCGTCGGCCTGCGAGCTAAGTGTCGCTGGTTCGATCTTCCAGTCAGGGCACATCAGAGAAGGAAAACTCTGACTCCAAAAAACCTCCGCTGCCTTGCGGCATACCTCTTCAGGGGAAAGGCTAGGGGAGTAAACCCCGACAGAAAATCCGGAGCCGGAGTCCCTAAGGCGGTTTGACGTTGTAGTCAACACCGGCAACTCCTGCGGCGCACCTGAAGCCAAGCTGTATTGACTCCGTCTTTCCCTTGGATCCTTCAGCTGCGAAGAGAGGGGGGGTCTGCTGCATGGGCAACAGCAGACCCTCCATATCACCCTTCCCAGGCTCTGTAGCTTCAGCTTCACTGGAGAGGACACTGCAGCGTCATCACAAGATGTCGATTCAACACGGGAGGAGACAGATACCGTGTCACTCCCGAGTCGGACTGCACAGCCATTCTCGGTGGTGCAGATAGACTCTTAAGAAGCTACACCATTGTCTCTCGAGACGGACGGCTGCCGACGACGATATGTATTTATGTAGTATTTATGATTTTAATGATTTTTGCCTAAAACTTTTCAAAAAATATAAAAATATATAATAAATGATTAACATTAAAAGAATATTAAATTGAAATAAAATACAGCACACTGTTTATGTGTATTCTTTTTTTTGCGGACGAGCACATAACATTACGCTGAAAACGAGATGTACACTCGAGCTTGTTTGCCTACGTGAGATTGTACACGGCACACGATTGGCTGATTGATGGAAGGCGACCAGCCAGAGGATTGTCTTGTGTATCCTGGGCGCTGATTGGCTCAGTAACCGTAGCATCAGTCTGTCTGCTATCCTGCACTGTGCGCATACATTCAGCATCTCGCCTTGTCCACTTCACTCCTACTTCCGATCGCTGTGCGTAGCTTTGCTCTGCAGTGTTGTGTTTTGTGAAATTTTCCTTAAAGACTAAATTTATTGCAAGCCCTACGATGCCACCTAAACATTCTGCATCTTCTAAGGATTCTGGTAGTGAACCCAAGCGCCAGAGGAAGATGCTTACTATAAAAGAGAAGGTGGAACTTCTCGACATTGTTGAAGGAAGGGAGAAGCTATGTGTCTGTTTGCTGCCATTACGGGATCAACGAGTCTACCGTTCACTATATAAGGTCTACAGCATCAGTGACTTTCAACAAAATAGCAAAGAGAGTGGTTACTTCTCGCAATAAGATCATTGTGAAGATGGTGTCTGAATTAGCTGTGTGGATAAACGATTGCGGAAAAAAGAATATCTCGCTGGGTACAAACACCATCCGGACGAAGGCCAAGCAACTGTATGATCGTTTAGCAGCAAAAAGGGATGATCATGACAGTGATGAGAATGAAGAAGAGGACGATGATGATGAGGCTGAAGCAGGACCTTTGAGTGCTTCTCCAACCAGACCAACCCCATTCATTGCCAGCAAGGGCTGGTTTGACAAATTTCAGAAACGCTTTGGACTCAAGAGTGTTTCTCTGCACGGAGAGGCTGCCTCTGTGGATGAAGCCGGAGGCAAGGAGCATGTGAACAGCATGTTCAAAGACATCATCGAGGAAGGAGGCTATAAGCCTGAACAAGTTTTCAACATGAATGAAACGGGCTTATTCTGGTAACTGATACTGTCTCGCACTTTCATTATGAAGGAAGAAGCAAAAGCCCCTGGTTCCGAGACCCCAAAAGATAGGGTAACTTTAATCATATGTGGGAATGCTGTGGGCTTTATAATAAAGCCAGGGATTATTTATGAGTCCAAGAACCCAAGGGCCCTAAAAAACAAGAATAAGAATGTGTTGCCTGTGTACTGGATGCACAACCCTAAGGCTTGGATCACGAAACTCCTCCCAACTGATTGGTTTCGTTAATGTTTTATCCCGGAGGTTAAGGTTTATCTGGCAGAGAAAGGCCTTGATTTCAAAGTGCTTCTGATAATGGGCAATGCTGGAGGTCATGCTGTTGACCTGACATATGATGGCGTCCAGATAGACTTCTTGCCGCCGAACAGCACATCGCTCATTCAGCCAATGGGTCAAGGTGTTATTTGTGCTTTTAAGGCACTCTACACCTGAAACGCCCTACAAAACCTTGTTGAAGCTATGGACTTGGATGAAGACTTCTTGCTAGAGGTGTACTGGTGTGAGTACACAATTGCATCGTGTCTCCAAAATATTCGAAAGGCCATAAAGGGGATGAAGAGTGAGACTTTGAATGCCAGATGGAAAAAATTGTGGCCAGAAGTGGTCCACACTTCTCTCCTGATGAAATCCATCACTGCGGTGGTTAAGGCCGTGAAGCTGGCAAAAATACTGAGAGGAGAGGGCTTCAGTGACATGACTACCGAAGACGTAAATACCGTGATTGATGTGTACACTCAATCGTTGATAGACGAAGACCTGGAGGAGCTGACTAAGTCAACAAGTGAAGAAGAGAATGAGGAACAAGACGAACAACGGGTTGAAGAAGAGGAGGTTGGCCTAACACTTGATCGTCTTGCAACCATGGTCAGAATGGCCAAAGAACTTCAACGAGTGGCTGAAGAATGGGATCCCCATATGGTTCGTTTGTTGTAGTTTGCAAATTCAATCGACAGTACCATGTCACGTTACAAAAACATTCTCAATCAGAAGAAGAAGCAGCACCAGCAACTCCCCATTACTATGTTCATCACTCGAACGAAGAGGTTGGTTACGTCTACGCCTTTAGCGGAAATAGAAGTTAAGGACGAGGCCAAAAATAGTACTGCACCACCTGAAGAAGTGCCTGAGGAAGTGGTGCCTTTAGAAGAGCTGTAATGTTCTTCTTTGCTGTGCAGTACATTCATCTCATCTTCATCACCTTCATCGTTATCAGTTGTTGTTGTTGGCAGCCGTCCGTCTCGAGAGACGATGGTGTAGCTTCTTAAGAGTCTATCTGCACCGCCGAGAATGGCTGTGCAGTCCAACTCGGGAGTGACACGGTATCTGTCTCCTCCCGTGTTGAATCGACGTCTTGTGATGACACTGGAGTGTCCTCTCCAGTGAAGCTGAAGCTACAGAGCCTGGGCAGGGTGATATGGAGGGTCTGCGGTTGCCCATGCAGCAGACCCCCCCTCTCTTCGCAGCTGAGGGATCCAAGGGAAAGACGGAGTCAATACAGCTTGGCTTCAGGTGCGCCGCAGGAGTTGCCGGTGTTGACTACAACGTCAAACCGCCTTAGGGACTCCGGCTCCGGATTTTCTGTTGGGGTTTACTCCCTTAGCCTTTCCCCTGAAGAGGTATGCCGCAAGGCAGTGGAGGTTTTTTGGAGTCAGAGTTTTCCTTCTCTGATGTTATCAGTACTGCACAGCTAATTCATCATCTTCATCATTCAAGTTGTAGTATACTTCACTGGTGAGCACCCATATAAAATTTTACAATACTGTATACATATGTTGTTAAAGTTATGTAGGTTTAAGAGTGTAAAATATATTTAAGAATATAAGTAGTGTTTATAAAAGTGTGGAAAAGGTTAATAAGGGACTGGGAACGGTTTATAAGTGTGTGGGAAGGGTTTATAAAGCCTTAAAAAATATATAAATACTAAAATAAATGTAAGGTTCCAACTTCGTGGATTTTCACCTATCGGCGGGGGGGTGTGTGTCTAGAACATAATACCTGTGATAAGTGAGGGAATACTGTAAACATACGGCCATTATTATACCTGACCTTATTAGGAATAATTCTTTACTAATAATTTATTACTTTTGAAGAGTGAGATGCAAAAAGAAAAATTTATATGTCTACTTTTATTTAAAAATGAAAACACTCATTGATTTCTAGCCTCAAGAATTAGATTTTTATATAAATACATGAGTATGTGTTTCTTTGTGTTTTCTTTTTTTTTTCCTTTTAATAAATGTAATTCTTTTTAGGGATTTTTAGGTCCTATGTCTTCCTCTCCTTCCCTCTCTAGAAAAAAATGGTAAGATCCATGATCTGTTTTTTGGTTTGTTTTCTGAAAACACTATAATTTTTCTGTTAAGTAGAATTGATTTCTTATTAGCCTGTAACATCAAAGTCAATGATAACTATTTATGGTAAATATGGACTTCATTTTTAATTCCAGTACTGATATATATGAGCTCCTCAGTTTACATGTGAAACATATATAAACACATATAAACACATAAACATGTATGATATGTGTGTGTGTGTACACACACACACATACACTTGATTCACTTACAGTTGCCCAAAGGATAAAATGAGATTAAATTAGTGCATTGGATTTTACTTGGGGTGAAGGTTTGGGGCATGGTTAACAACTGTGTGGCTTTATGTTCTTGCATTTAAAAAGAAGAGCAAGAGAAATGGAAGGAGAGGGAAACTATTAATGACTGTTATGTACATTTTGTTGTGGTAAATTGTTTATGTAACTTCTCACTTAATCCTTACAACAATATTGCTGGAAGGGATATATTATCTCCATTCCAAACTGAGGCTCAAAAGTGTGAAGTAATTTGGAGAAAGTACATATTGTTATCCTTACTGTATATATGAGTAAATGAAGGTTTGAAAAATATAGTAATATGCCAAAAGTCTTCCAGTGAGTTAGTATGAGAATTTGAGCCCAGGCCAGCTTTAATTTGAAAGTTTGACTTCTAATCAAGATGGTGGCATAGGTAAATACAGCTCGCTACCTCGCACAACCGTGTCAGAATTAGGTGCGGCGGCGGCAGCTGTCTGTCTCGAGAGACGATGGTGTAGCTTCTTAAGAGTCTATCTGCACCGCTGAGAATGGCTGTGCAGTCCGACTCGGGAGTGACACGATATCTGTCTCCTCCCGTGTTGAATCGACATCTTGCGATGACACTGGAGTGTCAGAATTACAACTAAAATATAGAACAACCATCACTCAGAACTGTCAGGCACTATGTTGACTGGAAGTCTGACAACTGTGGAATTAAAGAAACCACATCCATCCAGATGGTAGGAGGGGGCGGAGGTGCAAAATGGCTGCTTCCACACCCACATAGGTGGATGAAAATTCAAAAGGGATAACTCAAGAGTGAGGAGTCCCAGCCCCACACCAGACCCCTCAGCCCAGGGTTTCAGTGCTAGGAAGATAAGTCCCTACAACTTTTGGCTGTAAAAACCAGCAGGGATTGAGTTGGCGGAAGACACTGCAGGAGTTCCAAGCAGTTCCTGTAAAGAATCCACACACGGAATTATACAGACTCACTCCCTCTGAGCTGCAGCACTGGGGTAGCAGCTTCAAAGACCCTAGTGGCATATAGGAAGGAACTGAAGTGTCTGGCATTAAGGCAGCAACTGGGGGACACCTTTCTTCCAGACAGAAAGGGGCAGAGGCCATTGTCACTTGTATGAGCACTCCCCCCCAGGGAGCCAGAAGCCAGCCTGTGGGTGCAATTCTGAGACTCCATCAACTTGGCTAACACTGTTTGTTATGCCCTGGAGATCCCACTCAATTTACAAGCCCACCCAAACTGTTAACTGTGACTTTTCCATATGAATGGTTGGTCTTGGCTCATGCTTCACAATTTCCTAAATCCTCTCAAACAAGCAACAGCTAAGTGGCCCCAGGCTGGGCACTAGCAGCAACCAGCTTAGATTCACAGCTTTGCTTCCCCTGGAAATCTCCAAGTCCAGCATAAGTAGCAGCCATCTCAGATTGCTTTATAGGTCATGCTGTGTGGCCCTGGCAGAACATAGGTAGAGGCTGACCTTGGCAGGCACCACCCCCGAAACCCCAGAGCCTATCCACCCAGTGGACAGCTACAGACCATGTTGGAGCCCCACCACACTGCCCCTCCCTGTTCAGCTGATCCTCCATGGAGGGTAGAAATTGGTGGCTGGTCATCCATCATAGCCAGCCCTTTTAGCTGACTGGCCTGGGTGAATCCCTCCCATTGATCTGCCAACAGCAGGCAAGGCTCAACTACAAGAGGAGGTTGTACTCAGCCCACAGTATGGGTATACCTCGGGTACCCAGATTGGGTGAAAGGGGAGGCTGATCCGCTGGACCCTACAGCATACCTGCTACATTAGGCCATGCTACCAAGACAGGGAGCCATAGCTGCCCAACCTAATACATAAATACGAATAGGGAGGCTGCCAAAATGAGCAAAGACACATGGCCCACATGAAAGAACAGATAAAAAATCCAGAGAAAGAACTAAACAAAATAGAGATAAGCAATCTATCACATGCAGAGTTCAAAACACAGGTTATAAGGATGCTGAAGGAACTCAGTGAGGACCTCAACAGCATAAAACAGATCCAGTCAGAAATGAAGGATACCCTAATTGAAATAAAGAACGATTTGCAGGCAAACAACGGTAGAGTGGTTGAAGCTGAGAATCAAGTCAATGATTTGGAACATAAGGAAGCAGAAAACAACCAGAACAAAAAGAAGGAAAAAGAATCCAAAAAAAAATGAGGCTAGTGCAAGCAGCCTATGGGACAACTTCAAGCACTCCAACATTCACATAATAGGGGTGCCAGAAGGAGAAGAGAAAGAGCAAGAAATTGAAAATTTGTTTGAAAAAATAATGGAAGATAACTTCCCTAATTTGGTGAAGGAAGTAGACATGCAAAGTCCAGGAAGCACAGAGGGTCCCAAACAAGATGGATGCAAAGAGGACCACTCCACCACTCCAAGACATACCATAACTAAAATGCCAAGGGTAAAAGATAAAGAGAGAGTCTTAAAAGCAGCAAGAGAAGAGCAGTTAGTTACCTACAGTGGAGTTCCCATAAGGCTGTTAGCTCATTTCTCTAAAGAAACTTTGTGGGCCAGAAGGGATTGGTGAAAAATATTCAAAGTCATGCAAAGCAGTGACCTTCAGCCAAGACTGCTCTACCCAGCAAAGATATCCCTTAAAATGGAAGGACAGATAAAGACCCTCCCAGACAGGAAAAAACTAAAGGAGTTCATCATTACCAAACCATTATTATATGAAATTAAAGGGACTTATTTAAGAAAAAGAAGATAAAAACTATGAACAGTAAATTAGTGATAAATACATATTTATCAGCAATTGAATATAAAAAACAAAATAAGCAATCAGGAAGAACAGAGACAGAATCATGGAAACAGAGAGGGTGTTGTAGGTCACCAGACAGGAGGGAAATGTGGGAGAATGGGTGTAGAGGTGAGGGGCTAAAGAAGTACAAATAAGTAGTTATAGAATGGCCTTGGGGATATAAAGTATAGTATAGAAAATGGAGGAGCCAAAGAACTTATATGTATGACCCCTGGACATGAACAATGGTGTGGGGATTGCCTGAGGGAGTGGGCGTGCTGGATGGAAGGGGGCAAAAGGGGAAAAATTGGTACAACTGTAATACCATAGTCAATAAAATATAATTAAAAAATTAAGCTACCTGCAAAAAAAAAGTTTATGCTTTTTTATACTATGGGCAGTTGTGTACCAGGGAGAGAATGCACAGATGCTTCTAATTCTTTTTTTCTTAAGCATTTAAAGTTACTTTGGCCAGTTCGCTAGTTATTGTTAATAGTCGTGTTTATGGGTTTGGTCACTAGTTTGTTCACTAATTTATTTAGGCTTTACAGAAGAATAAAAATTATTTGAATTTCTATTCTGTTTTCTACATAGCTAAATTGGGTTTGTAGGATAAGTATCCCAGAATCACATCATTAAAGCTATAGATTATAGCAGGGTTTTCAGATACTCAGTTACCCAAATGTCAACAATTTTGCTGTAGTTTACCACCTTTTACTGCTGTTTACTTGCTACTTTTTTAAATTGTCACTTTGCTCCACATTCATTTTTAAAGGAAACTAGAATATAGTGGGGGGGGGGACGACACACGCTTCCCTTGCCATAAATAGAAAGTAAACAACTAATTAGATTAAAACCTTTTTATTATATAGCACCTAAAACTGCTCCTTAGCTACCAGTGGTTTGCATATTACTCATTGGAACTCTCAAATTTATAAGATATAACCCTCAGAGTTTTATCTTCTTCCATCATAAAACAAGCTGTTAGAGAAAGTTTGAGGAAGGTGCAGGCATTCATGCACTAAGCAAGAGCAAGTAAGAACAGAGCAGAAACCAGTTGTGTGGAGTCCAAAAGTGAATTCTTTAAGTATCGTGAACCATTAAAAGTGATTCATATCAATTTGCGTATGCCTTTTGTATGTACCTTTGTTTAGTACAGTAATTTTCTAAAATGTCTAGTAGATTTTTTTCATTTTTTTATTAAGTTTTTTAGAGAGAGACAAACATTGATTTGTTTTTCCATTTATTTATACATCCATTGGTTGATTCTTATATGTGCCCTGATGGGGGAATCGAACCCACAACCTTGGCTTTTCAGGATGATGCGTTAACCAACTGACCTACCTGGCTAGGGTTCATTTGCTTTCTGAAGAGAACTTTTAATTGTGAAATATAACAGAGTGCATCAAACAAATGTACTGCTTCAATAATTATAAAGTTAACACTGTGACACTCTAATTTGGTCAAGAACCAGAACATTGTTAACACCATGAAAATTCTTCCATTGCATGCTTATTTGCATTACAAATTGCATTAATCATCCTTTACCCTAAATGGACCATTATCTTGACTTTTATGGTAATATGCTTGTTTTCAAAAAACATTTTGGACCTCCTAAGACTGTCCTGAAATGTCATAGTTAAGGCTTGGTCTGTTTTTGAGTTTCATATAGACAGACTCACCCACTACTTTTTTGTCTTGCCATCTTCACTCAATAGTGTGTTTGTGATATCTATCCATGTTGTGTGGATTTATAGTTGATTTTTATTACTTTAGTATTCAGTTGTGCCACAGTTTACTCAGTATACTGTTGATGTATATTACTGTGTGGCTTTATGCTCTTGCATTTATAAATGATACTTCTACGAACATTCCTGTTTATGTTTTTAATGCACATGTGCAGCCATTTCTGTTGGCTCTGTATCTAGGAGTGAAATCTCCTGGTCTTAAAGTACTTTCCTTAATTTTTTTTTAAGTGGGCTCATAGAAATTAGGATACTTTAATAGGAGTGTTATAGCAATTTCTTTTTACCTTCACCTGAGGATATGTTTATTGAATTTAGAGGGGGAGGAAGGGAGAGTGAGTGAGAGAAACATCAATGTGAGAAAACATCAGTCAGTTGCCTCCTGCACACACCCGAACTGGGGATTGAACCCACAACCTAAGTATATGTCCTGACTGGGAATGGAACCCAGGCTGCAAGTGTGTGTGTGTGTGTGTGTGTGAGAGAGAGAGAGAGAGAGAGAGAGTGAGAGAGAGAGAGCGAGAGAGCGCGCAGAATTTTCGTCTGTCTCTAACTCAAATTGTCCAAAGTATTTCCATACTGGGAGAGTCCAAGATGCTACACAAATAATTATTTCTGACAACATTTTCCTTTTGTTTTCAACGAAGCTGGACAAAGTGATGATTGTGTATTGTAATAAAAACATTTTATTTGACTGTGTATCACTTATCTCTGCTTGGTTAACTAGATTGTATTTTTCTGTATCTGGTTTTTAGTTGCATATATGGTTTTAAGCTGCTCATAAAAATAGTTGCTTAAACAAAATGGTTTATTTACTATTTTTCAGTTTTAGATCTTGTAAAATTTACTTGTAGTAAATAGTTTCTGCTAGGGGCTATGACTTAAACGTTCAGGTGAAGTATATTATGCAAATTGCAACTTCGTTGCAATTGATATAGAGTATAAAAATATTTTTTTTTTACTTCTAACTGGAAAGGAAACAAAACACAATATAATTCTGCATAATGGGGGAGGGGTGTGTGTGAGAGAGAGAAAGTAAAGAATTAGACAGGAGCCCTGGAATTGGAGCAGTGGAATATCTTAGAGAATGGAATAAAATAATATTTCAACAACTTGGTTGTTTTTGGAAAACCATTATGAATTCAGATTGCAATACTGTAAGAAAATTGATCTTTAGAAATGAGCATTTTAATAAAAATGTATTGGAATTTTGTGAAGGCGAGCTTCTCTAGGCCTTAAGAGAATAACCAGAAAGGAAGGAATAAGAACAAAAAGCAGCATATTTCTGGGGGTATATAAGAAAAAGAAGTTGCATTATGTTTTATGAGTAAAGTACTGTGGTACTTATCCGGAGTTCTCAAAACTTCCTTCTTTAAAGGGGGAAAAGTTCATTTAAGCTGACAGAAATAACCATAGTTCATCTATGTAAATTGTACTGTAATCTGATATACCTGGATTATAAATTCTTCATTAGCTTTGGTTATAAAGTTGGCATAGTAAATAGGCACATGCTTAAAATAATTGTAGGAATTCGCTCTACATTTGAAAGATTCCACAATTCTTTTTCTTTAAAGATTTTATTTTTCAAGAGAGGGCAAGGATGGAAGAAAAAGAGGGAGAGAAACATCAGTGTGAGAGGGAGGCATTGATTAGTTGCCCCTCATAAGCATCCCTACCGAGGACCAAATCCATAGCCCAGGTATGTGCCCTTACTTGGAATTGAACCTTCAGTCTTCACTTTGGGGAACAACATTCAACCATCGGGCCATACCACTCAGGGTTGAAAGATTTTATGATTCTTTACTACACATTATTTTTGGGAGCGTTAGAGGAATGAACCAAGCACCTAAACAATACTGTAAATACCAATATAGTAGACAGTGAAACTGTTTCTTATTACTTTAGTAAAAAAAATTGAGGTGGTATTTGTATAACATAGTTAACTATTTTGAATGTATAATTAAGTGGCACTTAGTTATTGTACTTTTGTGCAACCACCACCTCTTTCTTGTTTCAAAATGTTTTCATCACGTCAGGACACCCCATATCCATTAAATAATCACTTCCCAGTCCCCAGACCCACACCAAAAATCAGTATTTTTGACAATATGGATTTACTTATTTATGGTATTTCATATAAATGGAATAGTTTAATGTGTCTGGCTTTTATTATTTAGCATAATGTTTTTGAGTTTCATCCAGGTGGTAGTTTGTACCAGTGCTTACTCCTTTTTATGGCTGAATGATACTCCATTGTATGCATATACCACAATTTGTTTATCTGATGCATATTTTGGCTATTTTCAATAATGCTGTTATATATATTTGTGTAAAAATTTTGGAGTGAGCATATATTTTCATTTTTTTAGAGTATATTCCTAGGATTGGAATTGCTGGATCATACGGTTAATTCTTTGTTGAGCTTTTTGAGGAACTGCCTAAGTGTTCTCAGCAGCTGCTGCACCATGCTATATTTCCAGCAGCAATATAGGATTTCTGTTGCTCTACATCCTTGCAAACACCTATTTTTATTTTTGTTTTTATTAGAAAAGAATCATTGCTTTGATTACTGTAGCGTTGTAGTAAGTTTTGAAATTGAGACATGTGAGTCCTCCAACTTTTTCTTTTTCAAAATTGTTTTGACTCTTTGAAGCCCCTTGCCCCTTGCCATTCCATATGAATTTCAGTATTAGCTTTCATTTCCATATCCTACTGTGTGTGAAGTAGTATCTCTTGGTTTTGGCTTGAATTTTCTTGATGAATAGTGAATTGAGTATTTTTTCATGTGCTTGTTGGCCAATTGTACAGGGATGGGCAAAAGTAGATTTACAGTTGTAATACAAATAATACAGTAATTAATAAACTGTAATACAAGAATAAAGTGTCTCGTCTACCCACAACTATTATATAAACCTGTTTTAGCCGACTTTGTAAATCAGTATTGGAAACATGTCTTATCAAGTCTGTTGCTTATTTGAGAGAGTTCTTTGTTGTTGAATTAAAATAATTCTTTATATATTCTGCATATTAGACCCTTACCAGTTATATAGTCTTCAGATATATTCTCCTATTCTGTGAGTTGTCTTTTAACTCATTGGATAGTGTTTAAAGTTAAGTTTGAGGTATAGTTTATATTTTTCCCTTTAAGTACTGTGTTTTGGTATCATATCTAAGAAACCATTGCCAACTCCAGTGACAGAGGTTACATCTCATATGTTTTTTTTTTTCTGAGAGTTTTATAGTTTTAGTCCTTAAATTTAGGTCTTTATTATATTTTGAGTTTTTAAAAAATTTTATTTATTTATTTTAGAAAGAAGGGTGGGAAGGGAGAAGGAGAGGGAGAGAAACATTCATGTGAGAAAGAAACATCTGTCAGTTGGTCAGTTACCTCTTGTATGCACTGTACAGGGGACTGAACCTGCAACCCAAAGCATGTGTCCTCACTGAGAATGGAATTGGCGACTATTTGCTTTGTGGGATGACGCTCGACCAACTGAGCCACACAGGTCAAGGCCAATTTTGAGTTAAATTTTATGTATGGTGTGAGATAGGAGTCCAACTTCATTCTATTTCATGTTGGTATCAGATTATCTCATTTGTTTTTGAGGAGACTATTACTTCCCCATTGAATTGTCTTGCATCCTTCTTATTAATTAATGGAGCATATATGTATGGGTTCATTTTTGGATTCTCAATTTTTTCTGTTGGTTTATATCTCTGTCCTTATGCCAGTACCACACTGGTTTGATTTCAGTACCTTTGTAGTAAGTTTTGCAGTTGGGAGGTGTGAGCACTGTTTCTTTTTCAATCTTGTTTTGACTATTTGGAGCTCCTTGTAATTCCATATGAATGTGGGGGTTGACTTTTCCATAGCTGCAAAGAAGGCCATTGGAATTTGGTAGGGATTGCATTGAATCTATAAATAGCTTTGGAAGTATTGTCACTTTAGCAATATTAAATAGTCCTCCAATCCACTGGACCTTTCCATTTAATTTTCTCCTTAATTTTTTTCAGTAGTGTTTTGTTGTTTTCAGTTACAAGTCTTTAACCCCCTTAGTTAAAATTCTTAGGTATTTTATTTTCAGGTATAATTTTAAAAGGAATTGTTTTCTTAATTTCCTTTTTGGATTGTTTATTCCAAATGGAAACACAGTTTTATATGTTGATCTTGTATACTTGTAACTTGGTTCAATTTATTTATTAGCTCAGTAGTTTATTTGTGGATTCTTTGGTATAGTCTATAGAGGATCATGTCATGTAGTTAGATGTAGTTAAACTTCTTCCTTTCCATTATGGAATTTTAAAGTGTTCTTTCTTACCTAATTGCTCTAAGACTTCAAGTACAATGTTAAATATTGGGCCTCCTTTTCTTGCTCCTGATCTTAGAGGGAGAAGCTTTGTTTTAGTCTTTCACCATTGAGTATGATGCTAGCATGGGTTTTTCGTAAATTCTTTTATTTTGTTAAGGGAGATCCCTTTAATTCCTAGTTTCCTGAGTGTCGTTTTTTTAGCATGAAAGGGTGTTTAATTTTGTCAGATGCTTTTTTGTGTGCATTTATTGAAATGATCATGTGGTTTTTTTCCCTCTTCATCTGTTAATGCGGTTTATTACATTGATGATACTGTTTTCAACCATCCTTAGATGCATTCCCGGGTTAAATCTCAGTTTGTCATGGTGTATAATTCTTTTAATGTACTGTTGTATTTAGTTTGCTAATATTTTGTTGAGGGGTTTTGCATGTATATCCATAAAGAATACTGACTTAGGGATTTTTTCTTTCTTTCTTGTATCTTTGTCTAGTTTTGGTACCAGGGTAATGTTACTCTAATAGAATGTGTTAGGAAGTACTGGTTTTGTAATTTTGGGAAGAGTTTGATAATATTAGTGTTAATTATTTTTTTGGTAGAATCCACTAGTGAAGCCATTTCGACCTGGACTTATTTTATTTGGAAGATTTTTATTATTGATTCTCTTGTTATAGGTGTGTTGGAATTTCCTTTTTCTTCTTGAGTTAGTACAGAAAACTTCTGTTTTAGGAATTTGTTTTCGTTTATAGATTAATTTGTTGTACAATTATTCATAGTGTTCTTTTTTAGTCCTTTTATTCTCTGTGAGGTTGGTAGTAATGTCCTCACATTCATTTTTTATCTTTGTTATTTGTATTTTGTCCACTTTTTAAATCTAGCAAAGACTTGTTACATTTGTAGATTTTCTTTTTTTCAACAACTAACTTTTGGTGTCGTTGATTCTATTTTTCTATTCTCTATTTCATTTTTTTCTCTAGTCTTTAATATTTCCTTTTTTGCTGGCTGTGGGTTTAAATTACTGTACTTATTTTAGTTCTTTAAGGTATAAAGTTTGGTTATTGATCTGAGATAGTTTTTCTTTTTTAGTATAGGCATTTATAGCTATAAATTACTTTTTGAGCACTGCTTTTGCTGTATACTAAGGTTTTGATAATTTATTTTTATTTTCATTGGTCTCAAGTTATTTTCTAATATTTCTTGTGAATTATTCTTGACCTGTTTCTTGGTTAAGGCAGGTTTACATTGCTGATTTTCCAGTTTTTCTTCAGTTTATTGATTTCTAATTTCATTTCTTTGTCGTCGGGTCAGAAAAAATATATTGTAGATTTCAGTCTGCTTTAAATTTATTTAGAATGATTTGTGCCTAACAGTCTATCCTGGAGAATGTTCTCTGTATATTTGGAAAGAATGTGTGTTCTCCTGGTGGTGTGTGTTCCATATATCTATGTTCTACTTGATTTATAGTGTTCAGGTCCTCTTATTTTCTTATTGATCTTTTGTCTGGATGTTCCAGCCACTGTTAATGGGATTTTGGAGTCACCAATTATTATTATTCCACTATATCTTTCCTTTTAGCTCTCGGTGTTTGCATATGTATTTTGGAGCTTCTTTGCTTATAATAATCTTTTTGATAATAATTTTTCTTTTGTAATAATTTTTTACTTAAAATCTATTTTGTCTGCTATTAATATTGTTACCTCAGCTCTCTTTTTGTTACTATTTGAATGTAGTAGCCTTTTTTATACTTAATCTATTTGTGTCTTTGGATCTGTAGTGAGTCTGTAAGAAGCATATAGTCGAACTATATTTTTAATTCATTTTCCCAGTTCTGTGTCTTCTAATTGGTGAGTTTAAGCCTTTTTCATTTAAAGCATTAACTGGTAAGAATTCCTGCCATTTTGCTATTGTATATGGTCACTGAAGTCCATGTTCCATTATCTTCATGGTCAGCCAGTGACCTGGCAGTCCTTGAGTTCATGGATCCAAAAAAGAAAGAAAAAAAGTTTTCCGTATCTTAAAAAATTTTAAGAGTTGCTGCTCAGGAAAATACTTTAGTTAAATAGGGTTGAAATAGTATCCAGCCTCTGTGTTATTCTCTTAGTGATCTGTGATCTGTTAGGCAGATCAAAACACAATCCTAGTTTTTGGAGAAACTGTGTTCCTGTTGACCACCCTGGCACCACCAGTTTGCTGCAACAGGAATGCATCCAGTAATCATTTTCTATAAATGCCAATTCTGGGCAAAGCTTTCTAAACTGAGGGGAAGAAGCACTTTGGGAGGCAAGAATAAACAGTTCTTTTTCAACAATAGCACAGCTCTGTATTCTAAAGTAAATTTATAGGTATTAGCAGGCAAGAGGAAGAATGGAGGTGAAGTGAATGTTAATATTTTTAAGCTGGTTAGTTTTAAAGCTCAGGAAGAACCTTTGACCTTCCCTTGTCTAAAAGAATTTAGAGTAGAAGAGCCAATTCAAGGAAGGTGCTATCACTATAGATAACTTTTGTATAATATGAACTAGGTTATGGTAGACAGGAAACTACAAGGTCCATTTGATCAAAGTCCTCTCTGTGTCATATTGTCTCTGCATGGCCCAGCAAACATGTTTATCAAACATTTACTTTTCTATCTTTGTGTGAATTGCTTTTCTCCCACTTTGAAGTCACAAACCAGTATACCCTCTTCTTTTTAGCACATGATAGCAATTAAGCTTCAAATGCCTGGTTTGTCCTGGGACCTGATATTCATATGGACCCTGGAACCCTTCTACATACGTTTATAATTAAACCTGGTTATTTTCTCCTGTGAATCTGTCTCATGTCTGTTTAATTCTTAGGCCAGCCAGAGGACCTTAGAAGGGTAGAGTAAAATTTCTTCCTTCTCTATAGAGGGATGTAACATGGTAACAGGCATAAAAATTTTTTAAATGGTCATATGTAGAAATGATGTGGCTACTTGTTAGCATCCTTTTTATTAGGAGTATTCAAACCTATTACCATTAACTTTTTACTGGTTCCTCTGAAACTGTTTCTCTTTTAGAAAAACCTAGATTGAGAGACTTAAAAATTGTGTATTGCAAGCTTTAGTAGTCTTCTCGTACATTTTATTTCAGCGGTTGTCAATCTAATGACTGGGTTGTATTACATAAAAATTGTCTAAGGAGTTTTTTTTGGAAAGCATATATCCATTTATGTCTCCCTCTGGTAAATCAGAATGTTTACATTTAAGGTCAACATAAAGAGGAGGATACTATTCATATTTTGGAAAGTCCTACCCAGGTGATTATTCTCTGTCAGTTCCCTTACCTACTTTACAAAAAACTGTTTAACAAGAAAAATATTCAAACTAAAATCTTTTGTCAAACACAGGGAAGTAATTGGTGGGAGTCTGGTTGATCAAGAGAGCTTTAAATTAAGGAGGAGTTTTAAGATGAGTTTATTTAAAACTGGATTGGTGCTTTGGATAAGAGATATAAGTACTGACTGATGGTGTTGCAGAGGAAGACTATCAAATTATCTTTAGAAAAAAATAGGGGTCAGAGGTGAATCATAGGTAGACAGACAAGTGGAATTGGGGTAGCAAATGAACTACAAATGTTGACAGAATTAAGAATGGCTTTTTAATTTAAACTTTTAAAAAAATTAAAATCAATTCAGCAAATGTGACAAGTTCCGTTCTAGATAAATCAGTGAAAAAAGAAGCAAAGATCCCCGTCCTAGTGGAAGTTACATTTCAGTTTGGGGAGGCGGACACAGTAAGTAAGTAGGTTAAATGGTAAGTGGTAAGCACTGTTACAAAAGAAAAAAGCAGCACAAGGTAAGGTGATGGAGAGTGTTGGGATGTCAAAGGTTGCCGATTTTATTTTGATAGAATAGTAAGGAAAAACCTATTGAGCTCTGAAAACCTAAAGGATTAACTATCTGATGTAAGTACGTATATGGTGGTGGGGAAAGTGAGCTTTGCAGATACCTGGTGGTGACGTTAGTGTAGGGAGTTGCATAATACAAACCAGGAATTTGGGAAAGATTTCTAGGCTAAAGATACAAAATTGTGATAATCAGTTTAGATGATATTTAAAACAATAAGACTAAATGCAGTCATCTGCAGAGACTGAGTGTAGATATTGAAGGGGACCAAAATAACACCACCCCAAAATATGGTGCTGGCATACTGAGTGCTTTAAACTTTAAAAAAAAAAATTTTTTTTAAAGATTTTACTTACTAAGATTTTTATTTTGTAGTTAGTGACAGAAAAT
Organism: Furipterus horrens; assembly: GCF_987537825.1. NCBI lineage: Eukaryota > Metazoa > Chordata > Mammalia > Chiroptera > Furipteridae > Furipterus > Furipterus horrens. The sequence goes on from NW_028327177.1 coordinate 111,702,210, forward strand.
AATTTATGTTATGACAAACCAATCTTAAAATTAGGAGCTAACTCTACAGAATGGCTACTGAAATTTTTTCTATATCCATATTAAACGTGACAGTCTATTCGTTGCTTAATTCTCCCCAAATAGGGCAAGGTAACTAAAGCTTTCATAAACTCATTTGTAGAACGGGCAAGAATTACACCAGAGGAGAATGGTCACATTGTTACTTAAATTTAGTTCACCACTGTGCACCTCACTCTTTTTTTTTCCCCGTGGAAAGAAAAAGGGTTTATTTAAAAGTTTTACAGATTTTGAATAATGGCGGGTTTCTGCCATTAAGTCCCACTCCTTTTAAAACACCCCAAAACACATAGTATTGCCTACCCCTGCCACACCAGGCCAGTTTCAGAATACACCAGCCAGAGGTACCCTCTTTCAGAAAAGCAGAAGTCTGCAGCTCAGCATTCCCAGCCACAGTTCAGCATTTCAGGCATCTCCCACTAATCGGTGCTTGGTTAGTCAGGTCCCTGCAATTCCAGCCTCATTAGCCATGCTGCCATGTTCTCCAGGCGGGTTTCCCAGTGGGTCTCCTCTTTTTTACTCCAGCTCTTAATTCACACCAGACCTCATGGCAGATCTGCACCTCACTCATAAGAAACTTGACTATACTACCACGAACATAAATGATTAACATTTAAATAGCTATGTATTCATTTTTATATTTCTTAAAAGCATTTCTAGGAGTACAAGGTAAATTGCTAAAAAAAAACAAAAAATTTTTCCCTTTCCCCCAGATGGCAATATCATGGGGGTGAAAGGATTTCGTCCAGATGTGCATTGCTAATCTTGCATGACACTGTAGAAAACACATTAAACCAAAGTAGACATTAAATGTTAAAAAAAAAAAAAGGATTTTACTTACATTTTTGAGAGAGGGGAAGGGATGGAGAAAGAGAAAAACAAAGATGTGCGAGAGAAACATCTGTCAGTTGCCTCTCGTGCCTCCAGCTGGAGACCTGGCCCGCAAACCAGGCATGTGCTCTGACCAGAAATCGAACCAGGGACCTTGCGGTTCACAGGCTGATGCTCAGCCCACTGAGCCACAGCATCCAGGGCCAAACTGGTTATTTTAAAGAAACAGAAGACACTGGTGAAGCTCTGAAAACTGAGTAGAAGTTAACCATTTTAAAGAAATATTTACATTTATAAGGAAAACCTTCATTTGTAAGAGTGCCTCCCTCTTTTTACCAGGAAGAGAAGGATGATTCTAAATCTCTCTAGAAAATTTCTAATGGAGAAGTCAGTGATTTAAATTTGTGTTAACAACCTTACTCTAGTTTACTGTGTGTTTTCAGGTAATCCCCCCCAAAACTGACTTTTCACCCCCAACATCCTTTTTTCTCTTTACCTGTAGGTGATGTTTAGGTGGTGGTTTAGGCCATTTCTGAAAGTTTTTCAGTTTTCCTTGGTTTCTCCCATGGGTATACGAGGTATACATGATATAAAATTTTGTTTTTCTTCTGTTAATCTTTTATTAATTCAGTTATTAGAGTAGCTAAAGAACCTAGAAGGGAAGAAAGGAAACGTTTTACTCCTCTATAATTCAGAAGAGCACCGTGGGTTATTTTGCATGGAGGTATGTATTCCAATCTGAAGAGGTTGGGGAGGAAAGAAGGATCCAGTAAAGTTGGTACCAGCAAAGAAGGACAGCTAGAAGAGTTAGGTGTTCTGGAAGACCACAAAGGTTTTCAGTTTTGACTGTGCTGCTTGTTGATAGTCAAACTAAGATGAAGACTCAGTACTAACCATTTAGTTTAGAATAGGGAGTTAATAGTGACCTTGATTAGCTGTTTTGGTAGTACAGTGGGGAAAAAGCCTTAATAAGAATGGGCTTAAGAGAGAATGGAATAAGAGAGGTTGGAAATAGCAATATAGACAGTTTTTTTGAGGCATTTTGTTGCAAGTGGAGCCAAGAAATAAGGTAGGATCTACAGTAGAAAATGGACTCTAGAGAAAGTTTTTAAAAGAAACTGAAAATGTTTCTATTTGAGGTGAATGATAGAATAGTGAGTGAAAAATGATGTAGGAAAATGAGCAGCTGTGGGAATATCTTTGACAAAGTAACTGCAGCAGAAGCAAAGAATGTGGGTGTTAGATGCTGGTGGGTGGGTAGATGTGGAGGGTCTTTAGTTTGTAGAAGTCTTCTGATTCTAGTTTTTTCAGTGAAGAAGGAAGCTGAGCAAAGGTGGGAGGCTTGTTATAGGAGTGAGGGGAAATTTATGTGGAGAAATGGTTGTCTAGTACAGTAGGAAAGTAAATGCTCATTTAATTTTCAAGGTACAGTCGTGTGCTATGTAACATTTTTTTTTGTCATTGACAGATCTCATATACAACATTTGTCTCATAAGATTATAATGGATTTTAAACCAAAAGTTTGTTTTCCGTGTTGAAAGAAAAAGCTGGATCCGATCTGGATATTGAATTTATTATACTACTAGCTCTTGGTTTAAATAGAGGAGGAGGCTCAGTGTGCTTTCCACCTACTCTATGTCCTCCTGAGAGGATGGACCTAGAGTTCGCCAGCGCTGGGGAGGAGGGGAGCCTAGAGCCTGCATATGTGCACACACTCACGCTCACACTCACACTCACACTCATGTGCACAGACTCACTTCCATTCCCTCAGTTTCTATTTATCTCTTTCCTCCTAGTCTCACTCTCACTCTCTTCACTCTCTCCTCTCCCTTTCTCTTCTCCTCTTAAGCTTTATCTGCTTTGGTCTCTTTTAATCTCTACCCTCTTTTTCTCTCCTCTTCCTTTGATGTCCCTCTCTCCCTTTTCCTGATGTTTATTCTTCCTCCAAGGGTGCTTCCCTTTACAGTCCTCCCTAAGCACTCCAACCCCCAGTGTGCATGTGCACATGTGCACACAGACATTTTTTATGCCTTATTTTTACTCTCCTTTTCTATGTTTACATATGTTCAGATACATCAATATTGTAGTTACAACTGCCTACAGTATTCAGTACAGTAACATGCTGTATGGGCTTTTAGCCTGGGAGTAATAGGCTATACCATATTATCTAGGTGTGTAATACGTTATATCATCTTGGTTTGTATAAGCACAGCCTTTGATGTTCGCACTGTGAAGAATTCGCCTATCAGCATTTCTCAGGACATATCCCTGTCATTAAGTGGCATATGACTTTATATAAGATAGAATATGAGAATTCTCATTTGCCTCCTTTTTTAGGAGGTGACTATTGTTAATGGTTTTTTCTGTATGCTTCCATGTCCTTTTTCCTAGCTACTTAACAAAGGTATACTTATACATATGCAGTTGACCCTTGAACCACTCAGGGGCTGAGGGTATCTACCTCATGTGCAGTTGAAAATCCTCTTATAACTACAGTTGACCCTTGGATTCCTAACTGTGGAGTTGACCCTTGAAAAATGCAGGTTTGAACTGCAATCATTGGTGGTGGTGGGGCCTGTGTATAAGTGACTTGAGTAGTTCAAGCCTGTGATATTCAAGGGTCAACTGCATATAACTAAAAGCAAAATGTAACTGAGCTGTGTGGGATTTTTAGGCCACTCAAAAATACGTCCAACTTCTAACCTCTGGAACCTGTGAGCATGACTTTTGAAGAAAGGGTCTTTGCACATATAACTCAGGATCTCAAGGTAAGATCATCTTGAGTTAGGGTGGACAATAAATTTAATAACAAGTCTCCTTGCAAGAGAGGATAAGATGCAGAGAAGCAGGCCATATGAAGACAACAGTCATAGGGAAAAGGTGATGTTTAGTTGGAGGCAGAGACAGAAGTTAAGCAATCTCTAAGCCATCAGACACTTTGAGCTAACAGAAACTGAAAGAGGCAAGAAAGGATTTTTCTCTATAGCCTTGGGAGGGTGAAGGGTCCTGCCTACACTTTGATTTTGGATTTCTGTCCTCCAGAATTGTGAAGAATAAATTTCTGTTCTAAGCCACCGAATTTGTGATAATTTGTTATGGCAACCCAAGGAAACTAATAGAGGCTAATACTATACATCTTTTTCTACAGCTTTTAACTTTTTATTGTAAACATCTGTCATGTTTCTGCAAACGGATGGATTTTGTTCTTTTATTTGCCAAATATGCCCTTTTAAAGAACTTTTTATTTATACTGCCAACAATGAATATTATGAATCTTTAATTTCTCTTATATGATAGGTGAAAAACAGTATTATCAGATGCTCTGTATTACTTTTCTCTAATTGCTAGTGAAATTAAATATTTTGTCATGCTTGGCCTTTTGTAAAACCTCCTAAAAATAAACTCATTGTTTAAAAGAGAATATCAAAGTTTAATAAACTTTAAGTATGCTTTTAAGAGACAAATGTGTAATTTTTCTTGTAGTTCAGTTACCTTCCTTTTTTAATCAAATTTAAGAATAAAATTGATTGAAGAGATTCAAGAGCAGTTTCCCCTCTTGCTCACTCCCCTTAAATGTGCCATTGTTGAATTTGGATTATTGTGAGCTGAAAGAAAATCAACATCCAGCTGTTTCAAGAAAAACTTTTAAATCTTACTTAATCACCTAAAAGAATTTAGATGGGGGTGTCTGGCACAGAGATAAATTTTTATCTGAATGACCTATCTGTATGGCAGTACAAACATTTAATTTGTAAACATTTGCCTGTGAATTACTCTCTGACCCAATGAAGCTCCAGGACCCTGTCCTATTCCTTAACTCAGAATGGCATATAAGCCTCAACTGCCTGCCTTGTCCTTGCCTCTTATTATCTTTGTGGCGCCCCATTTACACATGTAATTAAATTAGTTTTTCTCCTGTTAGTCTGTTTTATGTCAATTGAATTATTAGACCAGTCATTAGAAGTTGGAAGTAGAGAAAAACTTTTTCCTTCCATACACCGAATATAAAATGTTTGAAATGGAGTGTGTGGAGGAGGCACTTTGTAGCATTTGAAGGCAAATGTAGAAATTTGTTTGACTTACTGAACTTAACAATACAGATAGTTCTGCATAAAATGGAATTAACTTGTAGAAAACTGGCACTTTGTAACTGTTAGAAAACCACTTTTGTCATGAACTGCCGTTTTCACCACTTAAAATCCTGGGCTCTGGATAGAACTTCTCACACCACTCTTCTTTGAACTCTGTGTTTAGATTTGTAATTCTTTTTTTTTTTTTTGGAGAGAGAGAGAGTGAGTGTGTGTGTGTGTGTGTGTGTGTGTGTCCCAAAATATACTCTGGGAAATTGTTATATTTTCTTCAGGAAAATTATTGCTTAGTTTATCATTGAAAGTACGGATGTAAATCATGAATAACATAGTACTTTCATAATAAAAATCCGTATTTTCTGAAAATCAATGAAATCGTGATAATAGTCTTAATTATTGAAATTAAAAATGTTCAGGGCATCTTAAATTATCTTAAATGAAGATAAATAATCCAAAAAGAGGCTTATTGCCCCTATAATAGACTTAACAGGAAATGTGACTAGTGAATTGAATCTCCCCATGTTCCTCACTCTGAATAAAGTAGTGAATTAATCAAGAAACTGCTATATAAACTTTCCCTTCCAACACTGAGGATTTGATTGATATAGTTTTTCCTTTAAGTGTCCTACTATTAATGATAGACCAATGTCTTTTGAGTCATAGGTCTGTGAAAGATAGTTACTGTTCTAAGATATTTAATTCAGAATACTCTGTAAGTTTTGTGAATTTTGTTTAAATCTTGAAAAAAATTATCTTCAGTTTTCTTTACATTTTCTTACATCTGGCCAGAGGAACTAGGGTGAAAAATGAAAAATTGTCATGAAGTTTAGAAAGGCTAGACAATACTTTGGAAATGGTGCATGATGAGCGAAGTCAACAGCATTTAGGAGTGAAAGTGAATGAAAGAGCCTTTAAAGTTCTTGTCTTGTTGGATGTGAACATAGTTAGGAATGACACTGAAGAACATTGAAGGAAATCAAGAGCATCTGGCCAATATCATCAAGTGATGATGAGAAAATGCAGTCAATTAATTTTCTAAGCAGGAACAGTTTTTGATTATGTTGACGAGTAGGAAAAACACACGTATATATCTCCTTTTCTGTACTATAGCATTGAGTACCTTGTGACTATGTGTGTGGGTTTTCCATTTATCAGGCAATTCCATGGCACCAGCTGGGAACTGGGTATCCTAAAATTTTAATCAATTCTGGCGCAACTTTCCTGGGGTTAGCATCAGATCCCACAAGTTATGGACTCAGTCCTGCAAGAAAAGTGCCTGTGCCCCCAACCCCCATTCTCCCTATTTGGACATGCACACTCTTTCAGGCACCAATAGCAAGTCCAGATGGTTACTTATGCTTCTGACTAATTGACTATAAATCAGAGGTTCCTGTGACCTCTTCCTTGGGTTCAATTAATTTGCTAGAGCGGCTCATGGGACTCAGGAAAAATATTTACTTATTAGTATGGGCTTATTATAAAAGGATACAGACAGATGGAAGAGTGCATAGAGCAAGGTATGGGGAAGGAGCATAGCATCCTCTTAGCACCCCCTAACATGTTCACCTAACCAGAAAGTTCTCCAAATTCCATCTTTCTGGGATTTTATCGAAGCTTTATCAGGTAGGCATGATTGAGTATATCATTGACAGCAGGTTATTTATTCATCCTTTAGCTCCTCTCCCTTCCCTGGAGGTCGGGGGATGGAGTTGATCCAGCTAACCCTCTAATCATATGGTAGGATCCAGAGCAACAAACCCCCATTCTTAGGGGATTTCCAAAAATTATCTCATAAACCTAAACTCAGGTGTCATTGAAAGTGGATTGCTATGAATAACAAAAGATACCTTTATCACTCTGATCATTTAGGAATTACAAGGGTTTTAAGAGCACTGTGCCATGAAGGCCAAATATATATTTATTGTAATAAACAATCAGACACAGAATCCTTAAATGTTTAAATAAAGCAGTGATCTCAGCAAAGATATTATCTTCCTAACTTTGAGTATGCAAGTGAGACATGAAAGGAAGACACTTTTAATAGGAGCAAAAGATGGTTTGATTTCTCCTGTTAGACAACTGGTTAGCAAATCAAAAGGCTGTGAAAACTATAAGCACAAGTACACAAAATATTTTCTAAAATAAGTAGCTCAGTTCCGTTCAGTTGTTTAATGTGAACACAATAGAAAACAGTGTCTTGATTCTTGACTATAAAACAGGTGTGGTTGAATTGCTAGATATGGAAGCTCAGGAATGTAGATTTTGGCCTAAGAATCTCCATGGGAACAGCATCTTTACTGGCATTTATTTATTAGTCTCAAACATTCTAAAATGATCTCTCACAATGGGAGATTTTTACAAAGAGGACCCCTTATTTTACAGGAAACTACATTCCCTGAAGCAGTGATTTCCCATGTTTTAGATAGGTTAAAATAACCAGGAAACAGGAGTGTTCTCCACAAACTTGTTTTCCATTTTATGATATGAAACAGGATTCCAAGAAGAGAAAATTATACCTTCAGGAAATAAGGGATCATTAACAAGAATTACATTTCAACTGTTATTCCAGGAACCAGTAAGTCTTAAATGGCAGTCAATGACTTGTCTTTAGGAATTAATCTAATAAAATAACATTGGGAGAGTATATAGGTTTAAGTCTTGGCTTTGTCACTTCTTACTTGATTTTTGGGCAACTTATATTTCTCCTTTAGTCACAGTTTCCTGTTCTGTAAATTGATAGTATGCCTGTTAATGAGGCTGAGAGAATGTATCTGAAAGTAATTTGTATACTGTCAAATGATATATATTTAAGCATGTTTTGCTATACATGTCCTGCTTTTAAAGATTGTAAATGGAAAGCTAGGGGTAAACAGAAAAGAGAAATAAATGTTTTAACAGTGGAGTCTTACTAAAGCTCCAAATCAAATTTTGTTTTTTAAGTTTTACAAAGAGAATTTAATGTCAGGAGTTACTTACAGCAAAGGTTGACAGTTGGCTCAACTGTCATTTACTTTTCTCCAACAAATGTTTAAAAAAATTCCAAACAAACTGGACCTGTGTTAGTGTTGAATGTTTAATAATCATGGGGTTTTCTATAGCTATGTGTATTTCATTTTTTAAAAAAAGGCTATCTGACTTGCACTACATGTACCTCATGCTTATTTATTGAAACACATGCTGTGTAGTTCAATTTTTAGAAATATATTCTATTTAACTCCTATATTAAACAAGATATTCAGGGAATGCAACCTTAGTTCTCTATATTTTCTATTTCTCTTAGTTGTATAATTCTAGATATTAAAATATCTGGGTTGTGTCTAATTTCAAAGAGGTCACATAGATGAAGTTTATCAGTAATAAAAAGAAGTACAGTGCATTGGGGTAGTAGCTGGTAGTATCTGTGATTGAATTCTTTTTTTTTTTTTTTAAACCAGAGATCCTTAGGCTGCTGACATTAGAAACAACTGAAGTTTTTGTTAAAAACCTGAGCTCTGATGTTCACCCATGACTTTGTGAATCAAAATCAACATTTGTTACACATTGGAAATATCTGGGGAGTTTAAAAAATCCTGGTGGCTGGACTTCACCCCCAGATAATCTGATTTAATTGGTTTGGAGTTGTGGCTAGCAGTTCCTAAACTGTATTATTGTATGGAATTACCTGGAGTGCTTCTTAAAATGGGAATTGTTGGGCCACAAACTGAGAATTTGTGATTCAGGTCATGGTTGGAGCCAGAGATCTTGCAGTTCTAATAAGTTCACAGGAGATGCTAATGCTAGTTCTAGGGACCACACTTTCAGAATTGTACTCTGATCATTTAATTTGGAGGATATGTAATATTAGATGAGAAAACTTAAGTTCATAAAGAACATAGGAAATGTAATATATTTCAAAGTAAAAAGTGGCAAGTGTGGTAAACTCTGAATTTTAACTTACAAAGCAGAAAGAACATTACTATATTCATTATATCTGTATGTCTAAAATCTTCTAAGTTCACTTACAATGAAAAAATCCTGAATATTATAAATAATAATTTACCAAAAAGAATATCCTGAGAGATGTTAAAGAAAGCAAATGTTTTTATCTGGTTTATTTTGGTATAATTTGCATATAGTAAAATAATTGTTTCATAAGTTTTGACAGATGTATTAGTTTTGCAGCCAAAAACAGACACAAAATGCACAGTTACAACAATTCTCTCATGCCCCTGTGTGATATAACCCTTCCTCCAACCCCAGCTCCTGGCAAGCACTGATCTCTTTTCTCACCTTATAGTTCTGCCTCTTCCAGAATGTCATATAAATGGAATCATCTAGTATGGAACCTTTTGATTCTGGCTTCTTTCACTAAGCTTGATGCAATTGAGATTCATTCATTTTGCTGAGTTTATCAATCCTTCCTTCTTTCTTTCCTCCCTCTCTTCCTTCCTTAGCAATTTAGGTTTACAGCAAAATTGAGCTGAAAGTCTAGAGTCCACATATAGCCCACCCCCTCCCACTACATCCTCCCCCACTAGCACAGAGTGGTTCATTGGTTATAGTCAATGAACCTACACTGATATTAACCAAAGTCTATAGTTTACGTTAGGATTCATTCTTACACATTCTGAGTTTTGACAAAGTCTAATCACATGTATCCATCATTGTAGGATCATACAGACTAGTTTCACTGCCCTAAAAATGTGAGCTTTGCCTATTCATCCTTCCCACTCCCTTAACCCCTGGCAACCACTGGTGTACTGTCCTCCATAGTTTTTGCCTTTTCCAGAATGCAAATATAGTTGAAATTACATTGCACTTAGTGGTGTTTTCAGGTTGGCTTCTTTCACTTAATAATACACATGTCTTTACATGGCTCGATAGCTCATTTCTTTGTATTCCTGAATTATACTACACTTTATTCATTCACCTGCTAAGGATATATTAGTTGAATAAAGCTGCTGTAAACATCTTTGTGTAGGTTTTTATCTGAACAGAAGTTTTTAATTCATTTGGATAACTTTCAAGCCTTGTAGTTGCTAGATTATATATATGGTCAGTGTATGTTTAGTTTTGTAAGAAACTGCGAAAACATCTTTCAGGTGGCTATGTTATTTTTCATACTTGCCAGTAATGTAAGAGAGTTCTTGTTGCTCTACATCCTTTCCAGCATTTGCTATTGTAGGTGTTGCATATTTGGGCCACCCTGATAGCTGTGTAAGTGGTATTTTGTTGTTTTGTATGATGTTAAGTATCCTTACATATGTGAACATACCATCTGTGTATCTTCTTTGGTGAGATATCTGTTCAGATCTTCAGATCCACTATCCTTTTAAAAGTTGGGTTATTCTTTTTAGTTACCATTGAGTTTTAAGAGTAGTTTTGTATTTTGCACTGGCGAGGTAACTCATTTAGTTAGAGCGTCACCGGTATATGACAAGGTTGTGGGTTTGATCCCCAGTTGGGGCACATACGAGAATCAATCAATGAAGGCATAAATAAGTGGAACAACAACAACCAAAAAAAAAAAGTTTTTTGTATTTTTTTAGTGTACAAGTGTCTTTAAAAGTAAAAAATAATTTTTTTGATACCATAAAGGTAATTGCTTTAATTTTATTTTCAATGTGTTCATATGTGGTGTATGGAGATATAACATATTTTTTAAAAAATTATATTTATTGGGGTAACATTGGTTAATAAAATTATATAGGTTTCAGGGATACAATTCTATAGTACATCATCTGTATATTGTATTGTGTGTTCACCATCCCGAGTCCAGTCTTCTGTCACCATTTATCCCTTCTTTACCGTCTTCTACTTCCCATTCCCGTCCACCCCCTTTCTCTCTGGTACTCACCATGCTATTGTCTGTGTCAGAGTTGTTTTTGTTTTTTTTTCCCTGAACCCCTTCACCTTTCTCACCCAACCCCACAAATTTTCCTCCCCTCTGACAGCTGTCAGTTTGTTCTTTGTATCTGAATCTGTCTCTATTTTATGTTAGTTTATTTTGTTCGTTAGATTCCACACATACGTGAAATCATATGGTACTTATCTTCTTCTGACTGATTTATTTTACTTAGCGTAATACTCACCAGGCAGATCTATGCTGTTGCAAAAGGTAAGATTTTTTCTTTTTTACGGCTGAGTAGTAGTATTCCATTATGTAAATATACCACAGTTTTTTTTATCCACTCATCTACTGGTAGACACTTGGGCTGCTTCCAAATCTTGGCATATGCAGTAAAATCTTGGACATTTCTCATAGCAATATTTTGTCTGATATATCTCCTCAAGCGAGGGAAACAAAAGAAAAAATAAACAAGTGGGACTACATCAAACTAAAAAGTTTTTGCACAAGAAAGGAAACCATCAACAAAATGAAAAGACAACCCACTGAATGTGAAAACATATTCGCCAATGATACATTTGATAAGGGGTTAATATTCGAAATTTATAAAGAACTTACAAAACTCAATACTCTGCAAAAAGAACAATCCAATTGAAAAATGGGCAAAGGACCCAAATAGACACTTCTCCAGAGAGGACATAAAGATGGCCAATAGACATATGAAAAGATGCTCAACATTGCTAATCATCACAGAAATGCAAATTGAAATCACCGTAAGATATCACCTTACGCTTGTCAGAATGACTGTCATCAGTAAATCAACAAACAATAAGTGTTGGTGAGGATGGTGCAGCCACTGTGGAAAGCAGTATGGATTCTTAAAAAAATTAAAAGTGGAACTCCCACATGACCTAACAATTCCACCTCTGGGAATATCCAAAGAAACACAAAACACTATTTGAAAAAATATATACACCTGTATGTTCATTGAAGCATTATTTACAATAGCCATTTTATTCTTTTAACTATACTCCTTCCTTCCTTCCTTCCTTCCTTCCTTCCTTCCTCCCTTCCTCCCTTCCTCCCTTCCTTCCTTCCTTCCTTCCTCCCTTCCTTCCTTCCTTTCTCTTAAAGAAGCCCTTTGACATTTCTTGTGACTGGTTTGGTGGTAAGCTACTCCATTAGCTTTTTCAGTACCTTGCCTTCCAAATCGCTGATTTAATTCTCTGCTTAATCCAACCCACTGTTTATTCCTTCTAGTGTATTCTTCATTTCAGATATTGTATTTTTCATTTCTGACCGCTTTTTTTAAATGGTTTCTGTCTTTTTTTTCATACTATTGTAGTTCTAAGTTTCTTGAGCATCCTTATAATCATTCTTTTTAAAACTATCTGGTAAATTGCTTGTCTCCATTTCATTTGGCTCTTTTTCTAGGGATTTCTCCTGTTCTATAATTTGGGGCATGTTTCTTTGTCCCTCTATTTTGGCTGCCATTTTGTGTTTGTTTCTGTGTATTAAGTAGATCCGCTATGACTCCCAGTCTTGTTAGTGAGGTCTTATAGTAGATGTCCTGTGGGAACCCATTGCCACAGTCTTTTTGATCACCTGAGCTGGGTGCTCCAGGAATGTACCTTGTGTGGGTTATTTGGTCTCCCCTGTTGTAATTGAGTCTTGATTGCTATTGGCCTGGTTTTGTATGGGGCCGACTCTCACGTTGGCTGACTGTGAGAATTAACCCTGACCACAGTGTATGATCTGCTGTGCAAGTGCTGACCACATGAAGTGGTCTCAGCAGGGTCTGGTGCCTGCTGAGATCTCCCTTTGGATATGCTACTTGTGAAGCTAATTGGATCCCACTCTAATGTTGTTGGAAGCTGGCCACTGGGTCTTGGCTTATTGGGAAACACTCTGGTGCAGTCCAATGTCAGACGCTGCCTGTGATTGACCTTGGGCAACCTGATTGGAGCTATGAAGTGATCCACAGTTTGTGACTGCCTCTGCTGGGCCTGGGTGTGTACAGGAAGGACCAGGCTGTGCACTGAGGTTGGCCTCTACTAGCACTGGGCCCAGGTTCAGGTCAGCAAAAGTCCCAAGGTACCCTGATATCCATCTTTGTCTACTTAGTGCTGCCAGCTGCCTGTTCATCTCAGCCACTGAAAGAGCCTTTGGCAGTACTCAAGTTGCATGAAATAGGTTCTCAGTGAGTCACCAGAACTATACAGGTTCAAACTTGATGCCAGTACTGGGTCTCTGGCTACTCAGCAAATGTCCCAGGGCATACCAAGTCTATCTGCCACCCACTGGATGCTCGCACACCTTTGTGGTGGGGCATGATCTTAAGGGAGTCTTCAGGGTGAGGGCAGCAGAGTTTATCACGCATAAAGAGACCAGGATTTGGCTTTGTTAAGGGAGGGCTCTGCACTGGTTGGGAGTGCGAGGGAAAAATATTCCCCCTTCCTAAGGCCACACAACTCACTGTCCCATCCATATTCTACCAGGAGGTTGATCTCAGCAGTGCAGGGCCGCCAGGAGTCAGGAGGATAGGGCTAGTGTATCTCCCATGAGGTGGAAGCACCAGTCAGGTTCACAGGAAAGTGGGGCGAGTGGCCTTCAACCCAAAGCCACATAACTCAGTCACTGACACCCCTGAGGCAGCTGACTTCTCAACAGGGCAAGAGCTTCACAGGGTGTGGCTACAGGGAGTGCAGAGGGTTAGGACTATTGCATTCCCCCAGGCTGATGCTGTATGGAGGCGAGTGCAGCACCCAAGAAAGATGTCTGTGGTGTGGGAGAGGAACAGAATTCAGGGATCCTGGCAGCTGTACCATCACCTCTCTTCCCAGAGCCCAGGCTGAGTGACTGAACAAGATTTTGTACCTTGGCTCTTTAAGAAGGCACCTGTATCTCTAGTGTACTCCCGTCTCTCTCTGGTGGACAGAATCCCCATTGATTTTCACAGGCAGATGTAATGTGGTGGCAGATGTTGTCTGCCTGGCTGTGGTGCTCTGACCCCAGTTTGGGATTGAGACCCCATCCTTAAGGGGGAACTTTTGAAGCTTAGATATCATTTGGAATCTGTCGCCACCCGTGGTTGTGAGGCCAGCCCTTTTAGAATCTCTGCTCTTCTTACAAGTCTCCATGTGGCTTTTTCTGTAAATTTTTGGTTATAATACTTCTTTTCAGCTAGTCTTCAGTTGGTTATTCAGGTTGATTGCTCTATACTTTTGTTTTAATTCCAGTTTGATTCTAGAGGAGTTGAGTGTAATATCCATTTACTCTGCCGCCATCTTGAGTCCCTTTATGACACAACTGATTTTGAGTGTTGATTTTGTATCATGCAACTTTGCTGATTGTTTTTTTTAGTGCCACAAAGTTACTTTGTGTGGAAAATTAGTATTTTTTGTGTATAATAAGTCATCTACAAACAGAAACAGTTTTACTTTTCTAATCTGGAAGCTATTTTTTTTCTTTCCCAGTTGCTGTTGTTTCTAGTATTTAGGATTTACAGTACCTTGTTGAATAGAAGTGGTGAAAGTATGCATTCTTAATTTTTTCCAGATTTCAGCCTTTCACTACTAAGACATAAGATGTGATTTTTTCATGTATGACCTTTATGTTGCGATAGTTTCCCTCTATTAGTTTGAGTGTTTTTAGTCATGAAAGAGTGTTGAATTTTGGCAAATGTGTTTATTGTATCAATTGTGACGATCATGTAATTTCCCCTCCTCATTTCATTTATGTGGTTTGTTGCCTTGATTGATTTTTATATGTTGAAACATCCTCATTTTCTAGGAATAAATTTCACTTGATTATGGTGTGTAATTCTTTTAATAGTCTATTGAGTTCAGTTTGTTAGTGCTTAGTTTATTTTTAAAAATAAAGATATTTTTGTTTAATCAATGTTAGTAAATTGGAAGGGCTGTGTTCATTTATAGATAGTTTATATAGCCTGGTATTTTAGTTCTTATGTATTAGCATAAGTTAATATGCTGCCATGTTTAGATTATGCCTATGTTAAAGGAGTATATTGTTCCCCTAAGGCTACAGGCCGATTTATAATATAACTAAAGGGCTTAACTTCACATATGAAAGTTGCTCATTTAAGTCATACAATTAAATAGTTTTATAGTTTTTTTAATATAAAAGCTATGTATTCTAACACTAGGGCTATTTTCAGATAATAGAATTTTAATCAGTGATATCACAACTTTAAATGATTTTCTTTTCCTCAATATAATCCAATTGATATTTTACATTTATATTTCAATTTATATATTTTTACCATGAATTATTTTTAGTGTGTTAAAACCATCAACGCCTCGTTTAGTATTTTCCTATTATATGTAAGTAATTCTTTCATCTTTATATTGGACATTTATATCTTGACATATCTGCTTAAAATAAACAGATATTTAGTTTATAATTTTACATAAAGCCAGAAATGAGAATTTTCTGCTTATTATGCCATTCATTTTGGCTTGACTCTCAACTTCTCCTTTCCCATTTCATCAGAACTACCCCCACCCCGTCTTAAATCTGTGTCAATAGCATTGTATTATATATTGCTCCATATTTATCTCTCTTTTCATATAATCTTACACAGGCTTGTTGTGGATGACGAGTTCAAAAATTGGGATCATTACGTATACTTCTCTGTAGCTTTCTGTTTTCACTAATAATATGTCAGAGAAAATCTCCATCTAAGGTATAGCTTTGCTATCCATCTAAGGCATAACTCTATAGTTTCCTATTTCCATGACTTCATAAGGATTGGTTTGTAATATGTAATACAAAATTTATTTAACCATTGCCACTTTACAGTAATATTCTGTTTCCAGGTCTTTGGCATTTGAAACAATGTTGTATCTTTGAATATATGTTCTTTACTTTCAGATGCTTTCATTCTGTGTGATAGATTTCTATAAGTTGAATTTCTGGATTGAAGGGTTTTTATATTTTTTTATTTCGATAAATGTTGCCAAATTGCTTTCCACAAAAGTTTTTTCCAAGCAATTTGTGAGAATACTTTTTGAATTGCACTATTTTAAAACATTTGCCAGCCTAATAATACAATGTTATGTCTCACTGTTACTTTTAACTTGAGTTTCCTTGAGTACTTATGAGTTTGAGCATCTTTTCTTAAAGTTCATGGACATTTGGTTTTGCTCTTTTGTGAATTGTTCTTTTGATGCCCTTTGCCCAAATTCTGTTTGGGTTGTTTGTCTTTTTCAAATTTTAAGAGCTCACTGAGTTAAAACATTCTCTCGGCTGCGAATGTTTTTATTTTCTTCCAGATCTCTTCGTACTTTTTAGTTTTGAATTGTAAGCTGTTGCCTAGACTTTTTCCCGCAAGGTATTTATTGTTTTTACTTTTTACAATTCACATCAATCTTGAGGTTTTTATGGTATGTCTTATAATATTAAGGCACCCAGTTTTTTGTCTAGAAGATTACTAGCACTTTGTTTTTCTTTAAAGACTGTCTACTTGCACTGACTGGAGTGATTGTCCTTATTTTATTCAAAACGTTTATTTTTTGACATTCTTTCCTCAATTGTCTATCGATAATATTCTGTTTCTATATTAGTACTATGTTAAGTTGTTTTCTGTGACAGTCTAATATTTGAAGCAAGTTTCCAACTTATCATTTTTCATCTTTGGCTGGTCTGCAATATTAGTTCTTATATATACAAGTGATCATTTCCTTAAAAAATAGCAAAAGGTCTTTTGGATTCTTATTTGAATTACATGAAATTTACTCATTAGCTGTAGGTGAGAACTGACACTCTGGTGCTTTCCAGATACATGATAGTGTTTATGCCTTTTAATAAGAATGTATATAATTTTTTCATATTAATCCCAGTCTAATTAAAAAGTATTATATAGGTCTTGTTGCTGTTGTAAGGAAAACATTTTAATTTCACATTTTTAAGATTATTGTTTCTCTAGTACAGAGACTATTGCTTTTTGTATCAACCATCAGTTTGTGAATGGATAAACAAAATTGATATATTTATACAATGAAATATTAGCCATAAAAAGGAATGAAGTGCTGATTTATGCTATAGCATGAACTTTGAAAACATGCAAATTGAAAAAAGTGAAATCCAAAAGTTCATATAGTATTTGAGTCTGTTTATCTGAAATGTTCAGAATAGGGAAATCTAAAGAGATAGAAGGTAGGTTAGTGATTGCCAGGGCTCACAGATAGGGGGAATGAGGAGTTATTGCTAATCAGTATAGCATACTTTTTGGAATGATAAAAATATCCTGGAATTTAGATAGTGATGATTATACAACCTTGTGAATAAACTAAAACTACTGAATTGCATGCTTTTATTTTATGGTATGTGAATTATATGTTAATTTTAAAACAAATGGTGACTGTAATTGTATCAGTTAGGGTTGAATTTAGCATTAGATAGCAGAAAACCGGACTTCAGTAAATTGATAAAATAGGCCTTTTTTTCCCTTATAATTCCTAGTATTGATTCACTGGTACAGTGATATCAGAACAGATGTCTCCATGATTAATTCTTCGCCTCTCTTTCATGTTTACATATGATTGTTATGGATCCAAGCACTAAAAGATAGAGGAATGGGAAGCAACAATGACTGTACCAGAAACTCCAAAGCAATCTTCACATCTCAGTGGCTGGACCATGTTAACTGGTTGCTCTTGGCTGGAAGTTGTTTGGGGAAAAGATGGTGGTGAGGAATGAAATTTGAGTCACAAAGTTCTTGCCACATCTATATTCTTATTTTAACTAATGTCATGTAATGTTTCACAATTTGAAAGGATATTTGTTATTGATTTTTATTTATGGAAAGGGAAAGAGGGAACTAATTATTTAAGACTATTTAACTTTGTTTATAACTGCTGAATTGAATTAGAATTGACATACACAATGTACATTCTATTAAATTTTGATGTAAGTGTACAACTGAAAACATCAAATGCCTCATTAATACTTTTTTTTACTAGTGTATTTTTTTCTTGCTGGGGTATAATTGCTATATAACAATATAGTCATGTGACACATAACGACATTTTGGTCAACAATGGATTACATATTATAGCATTCCCATAAGATTATAATGGAGCTGAAAAATTGCTATTGCCTAGTGATGTCACAGGTATAGTACAGTGGTAGTGCAGTGCATTACTCACATTTGTGGTTATGCTGATGTTAACAAACTTGTATGGCACAAAAATTATGTGCAGTACATAATAAGGGCTATGTTTCTGGTTTATGTATTTGCTCTACTATATTTTTATTTTTATATACTTTTTATTTACATATTATAGTTATTTATATACTTTTTATTATTACTTTAGAGTGCACTCTTTCTACTTATAAAAAGAATACTTTGCTGTAAAACAATGTGCCTTGTTTTGCTGGCTGCAGCCTCATATATCTCATGTTTACCACATCTTTTGATTATATCGTATTCTCTTGTCCTTCATTTAATCTTGGGTTTTGTACAGTAACATGTTGTATAGACTTGTTTTCTAGGAGCAGTATGTTATACCATTTAGGTATATTGATGTTTGAACATCAACAAAATTACTTAATGATGTATTTCTTAGAATGTATCCATGTCCTTAAGTGACACATGACTGTACTAGTTTCAGGTGTGTAGCATTCTGATTCAATATTTATATGGATTGTGCAGTGATAACCATAGTAAGTCTAGTTAACATCCATCACTACACATAGTGACAAATTTTTTCTTGTGATGAGAACTTTTAAGACAACTCTCAGCAACTTTCAGATATACAATTCATTATTATTAACTATAGTCACTGTGCTATGTATTGCATCCCCAGGCCTTATTTATTTTATAACTGGAACTTTGTGCCTTTTGTCTACCTTCACTTATTTCGCCAACCCTAACCTCCCCTTTCCACCCTCCCTTCCCACCTTTGGTAACCACCAGTACAGACTCTGTATTTATGAGTTAGGTGGTTTTTGTTTGTTTTGTTTCTGTTTTGTTGGATTCTACTTATAAGTGAGCTAGTATGGTACTTTTCTTTCCCTGTCTGACTTATTTCCATTAGCATTTCCAGGTGCATCCATGTTGTCACAAATGGCAGGATTTCCTTCCTTTTCATGGCTGAATAATATTTTAGTGCGGGTAGTGTGTGTGCATGTCTGTGTGTGACATTTTCTTTATTCACTTATCTATTGATGGAGACTTGGGTTGCTTCCATGTCTTGACTACTGTAAATAATGCTCCAGTGAATAGGAGAGTATAGCTATTGCTTTGAAACTGTTTTTGTTTCCTTTGGATAAATACCCAGAAGTTTAATTGCTGGGTCATTTGGTAGTTTTATTTTTAATTTTATACAGTTTTCCATAGTGGTTGAACCAATTCATATTTCTACCAGTAGGTGACAAAGGTCCTTTCCTCCACATTCTTGCCAACAGATATCTATTGTTTTTGATAATAACCATTCTAACAGGTGTAAGGTGACATTTTGTTGTGGTTCATTTTGACTTGCATTTCCATGATGATTAGTGATGTTGAGTATCTTTTCATGTACCTCTTGGCCATCTTTATGTCTTCTTGAAAAAAATGTCTATTTAGATCCTCTGCTCATTTTTTAATTGTTTGGTTTTATGTTACTGAATTGTATGTGTTTTTAAAGATAGTTTGGATATTAACCTCTTAGCAGATACTTTGTGAATATTTTGAAGTTAGTAGGCTGTTTTGAGAACCAAATAGAGTATATGAGACAGTTAGTGCCTGTCATAGGTCTGTGAAGCATCTGCAAGAGAAAATGCATGAGCTATATGGCATATAAACTTTTTTAAATAATTTTTTTAGAGAGATAAATATCTCATTGTAAAATTAAGAGCTACTTTATTTTTGTGTTGTTGCTGGCTTACTTAGAGATGCAAAATAAAAACAAAACCCACCACGAGCTGGAAAATCATCCATTATTGAAATCTCTGCTGATGTCAATTAACATTTATTTCAGCCTGTGTTGGGATATGTGATTTTTTCTTTGAAAATACAAATTGCTAAAATGAAAAAGAAAATGTAGTTTTTTTTAAACTGTGATTTGTTAAAATAGGGTCCTGATGGAAAGTATGACTTCTGCAGGAGCCTTACCAGCATAGTCTAAAAATCACTTAATTATGAATCAGTGTTTTTTTCTGCCATTGCTACTTATTTGCTTGATGACCTTGGCCTCATACATCAAATTCTGCATTTATTAAATGGGGATACTAGAAGCTTTCTTGGCTATAGGATTGGCAAAACTGAAAGAGTAATGTCCAGTTGTGGGCTTTTATCATAGATGTTGCTGATAATACTGAATGATTCTTTACACTTGAAATGATTAATGAGTTACTTGACTAAATAGTTTTTGACAGTTGTGTATTAAAACCATTGAAAAAATTCTGAAAATTACATGATACGTTTTTATTATTTGTATTACTAAATGCCACGATTTTATTAGTTGACTGTAAAGCTGTTTTATGGAAAAATTAAATGCATATATTGTTCCTTAAAAGGCAAAACACTTTTTTGAAGTGAATGTTATAATTTGCAAATGTGATTTTTTTTGTTATGAGTTAATAAGAGATCAAATAATTTTATTTAGTAATATAGCTCTGAAGTTGTGACAAGAGTCAGTTTGCTAGTTCAGAGCTTTTTTTCACATAAATTTTTAAGATAGTTTACTTTCTTTTCCTATTGGGAAAATCTTGTAATGTGAATTGTAAAAAGTAAATAGAAGTAAGCAAAAAGAAAAAGTTTTCATCTCAGCGCCCTGTAGGTAACCGTTGTTAAAACATTTTGATACTTATCCTTCCAATTTTTTTTGTGTGTGCGTTGTAGGCTCAGGTTTATACACAAGCACAAAAGTTAATTCTGAACACACGTTGGTTATGTTTTTCAATTAAAAGTTACTTGTTGTGACAGATGCTTTTTAAAATTCTTTTTAGCAATGCAGTCTTGTTCAAACAGCTCTTACGGAGAAATGCAATATAAAACAGATAAAAGCGGAGATGCTTTGGATGAATGTGGCATGGAAATGCAAAGCTTCAGTGTTTGGCTTTCTTCATTAGCCTGATTAATCTGCCTGGGAGAGGTACCTCTGAAAAACTGTAAGGCTTACTATAAGAAGCATAATGAACATTGCTGCTGTCTACATTTTTATATGGCATCTGTGACAGCCCTGTAGGTGTTCTGCTTAGAGCTCCCTTGATAGAAACCTGCCTTGAGAAATGTTAACTTCCAGTTTCCAGCTACATAGCTGTGGGATTTGCTGCAGCAATGAGCCTAGGCCACATTATCCCTGGGCAGCTCTCTGCCAGTAACTGAGCACAGCAGGATAGTACAGTCTAGTCATTTCGTGACTTTTCGAAGGGCCATCTTTCTTTGCACCTGAGCTCCCTATTGGGTTGGCAGACCAGAGTTGCACTGGTATGAGGGTCACACAATTGTCAGCCCTGCATTGAAGCCTGAAGGCTTTCTCTGCTTATTCAACTCCTGCTCCTCCTCTTCATTCTTCATAGGCGTTTTTCACAATGAATTTCTTAATTTCTAACTTCATTTTGGGTCTGCTTCTCAGAAAACCTGAGCTGACACACATCCAGATGTGTTTGTTGTGTGTGTTTAAAATAAATATTTTAAAGTTATAGATATATTTCATGGTTTTAAAAAAGCAGAGAAATGCAAAAAATGAAAAGTGAAATGTTCATGCCTTTTCCAGGCCTTTAGGAAACCAACCTCATATATTTATTTTTATACCTATGGTATATTCTTATGTCATTATTCTTTATCAGTTTTAGGTAGTATCTGTTGTCTTTTCTGAAAGATAAGGAAATTAATTATCTAGCATTCCTTTTACCTTTCCTCTTCATCTTTTCATTTTTGTTAACTATTGATATTTTTACCTTGTCAAGAAGGCTGTGTTTATACTTATATATCTGTAATTTAGGCCATGGTTTGACTAAATTGATTTTAAAAATTGTAAGTCAATATTGGCATTTGCTGTAATTATGTAAATATAATTTAGTCCTGAACCAAGTGATTTTATTGAAACTATGAAAGAGGACTGTAATTCCATATATCTTATTCTGCCAAGAAGAGTCTTCAGATTTCATTCTGAATGATGCTCAGTTGGGTCTGTTCCTTGTGGCTCATGTTATCTTCTTCAGTGGTTAGGAACACAGGCTGTACTACAGGCATACCTGTTTCATTACACTTTATTGAACTTCACAGATGTTGCTTTTAAAAAAGAACAAAGGCAAGACCCTCCACCAGAAAAATTATTATGACTCATTTTATTGCGATTCTTGTTTTATTGCAGTGGTCTGAACCCAAGCAGTGTTTCTGAGGTATGCCTATAGTTGGGGTTGAATCCCAGAATGAACGCTTGTTGGTAATGTGATCTTGAGCAAGTTACTTAAGCTCTCTGTGCTTAAGATTTCTGATCTACGAAATTGATGTAAGTTCATATATTAGTTTTTTATTGCCTTGTAATAAATTACCACATATTTAGCATTTTATAGTTCCCGTTGGTCAGACGTTCGGTGGACTAGACTGAGTCTTTGTGTAGTTAGTTCCACAACGCTAAAATTTGTTGGCTGGGCCAGTTCCTTTCTGGCAGCCTAAAGAAGGAAACAAGTTTCCTTGATCATTCAAATTGTTGGCAGAAATGATTTCAAAATAATTGTAGGACTGGGGTCCCATTTCCTGCTGGCTGTTGACTTGGGGGAGGTGAATCATTCTCTGCTTCCAGAGGCCACGCATGTTCTTTGATTTATGGTATCCTTCATCTAAGAACGGAGATGATGGAGGGTTGAATTCCTCTCACGTTTCAAATCTCTTTTCTGCTGTCTCTTCTGCTGATCCTTGATCTTGTACCTATCTCTTTCACTTTTAGGAGCCCCTGTGATTCCAATTGGGGCCACTTGTATAATCTACGATAGTATTTCTATTTTAAAGTTCCCAACTTTTTGTTATATAGTAAGATACACAGGGGTAACAAGATATGAAGATCATGGGTTGCCAAAATCTTGGCTACTACCACAGTCTTCTCTCTGTGATCCATATCTGTCTCACACGCAAAATATACTCACCCCATCCCAAGACCCCCAAAGGTCTTATCCTATTACAGTATCAATTCAAAGTTTAAAATCTTAAAATCTTATCAGCTCAAGTCCCAAATCTCATATTGAATCAAGTATGGGTGAAGCTTTCTATTTTTGGACCTGTGGAACTAAAGAAACAAGTTATCTCCTTCAAAAATACAGTTGTAGGACAGCCTTAGGATGCCAGTTACAGACACTTAGGTTCAAAAAAGGGTCAGAAGTCCCCCCAAGTTTCAAAAATCGGCTGGAGAAACACGACTAGATTTCTTTTAAAGAATCAATCAATCAGTTATTTTTACTTTCAGTTTGGTTGACATGCAGTATTATCTTAGTTTCAGATGTACAAACAGTAATTAGGCATTTATGTAACTTACAAAGTGATTACCGCCATAAGGGAACATGCACCAAATTTCAAAGCCTAGGAACGAATCTCTGTGGTTGACAGCTTTACCTTCTATTCTCTCTTTGGTTATTTATGTTGTTTGTTTTACTTCATATTTGGTAATTCTTGGTTGTTTATCCATACTCATGAAAAAAAGATTAAGTTGGTTAGTTTAGGTAAGTGGAGTGAGGTTCTCTGCTACAGGTTTGTTTTTTATTCATAGGACTCTCCCTTGACTATGGCATGTTGTAGGCTTCTTTATTTACTCTAAGGTATGCATTCAGAAAGGGATAAAAATTGGTTAGGGGGTTAAAAAAAAGAGTTGCCCTTTCAATGTATAAGCCACAGATAATACATATAGTATATAAGCAAATATACAGTATATCTGTGGTATTAACTTTTCACAGGGGAAGGGTGATTAGGGTGAAAATATTTTTAAGAGTTTCTTAGGGGGGATCAGTAACGGAAAAAAAGCTAGAGAAATATTGCTCTAAGGTGGATGGTTGAAGAGGAGGCAGGCTGTTAAGTACCCACAATTGCTAAACTAATTATTGCTTATCTGGGGAGTGGAATGCTTTAGTATCTCAAGTGCTGCTCTGTTTTTCTTTCAAGCCTTAACACCTACCCTAGGAGCTCTCCACAGAGCTGCACACTTTATTTAGAGCACTAGCTTTTTAACTTTAAAAACTGATCCAGAATATAAGATGTTCCATATTGCAGCCTAGTACACTCACGTGAACTTATAAATACATAAATATATAACTGAGCAAAAGTTCCATGAAACAGTACATGTGCTCACTTTATATTTTCTAGATCATTGAAAATTGCTTAGTTGCAACCCATCAAAATTATTTCAAACTGACAACTTGTAGAACACTTTAAACTGGTACCTGAATTTAATCCTGAGGTTGACAGCAGTTGCTCTCAGCTCTTTCTCTTTAATCAGGGAGAGAGGGAGAGGCCTAGTTAACTAATCATTTGGAATGCAGTTTCTTAATTACTGATTTATATCCTTGATGATATCCCACTCTCACTTCCTGCTTTTTGTTTTAAGTTTGGATCCTTTCTATGGCTTTGTTTGGGAAGACCCAAACTGCTATCTTGGTTACAGTTTCCTTTCCTCACTCTTGCATAATCTAATCTCATTTGTTTTACCTATTTTCCAGGTGTCGCCCAAAATTTTGATTTGATGATAGAATCCTTTTTCTCTCATACATTTATGATTTGATTTATTTTCTTTGTGAATTTGTTTAAAAACAGAACAAATCTCTGTCATTACCTGAAGACCAAGAGTGAGAAAAAAGGCACACTTGTAATCCCAGTCTGCCATCTTGAATTGGAATCCTGTGGTTTATTTAAGAGTTCTAAAGTGTTTTATGTTGGTGTTTTCCAATTTTTCTAAAAGTTTATTATTGCTAAATCTGCATACATAGTCATGATTATTTTTAGGAATGCTTATAACATGTTGACTGCCTGTGTGACATATCTACTTACCTATAAAATCTTTAATTCCCTTTTTCACTGGTGCTATTTATAATTAGTTGGGTTATGGTTAAGAGTGAGGCTGTCTCTGAAGTTGTCAGGTCTTTCGATTCCATTTCTGCCACTCATTAACTGTGTACCTTTGGACAAATTACCTCATTTCTCTGTACCTGTTTGCTTATTCTAAAGTAGAGATAATAGTACAGTATAGTATGTCTGATAGGGAAATTCAAGAGTTGAAGATTTTAGCCTTAGTTGATAGGCTTAAGTGATTAATGCATGTGAAAAGCCATTATTCCAGGAACTGGAATTCATGACTTGTGTGACTCCAGGAGGTCAACAAGCAATTCAGCCTTTGTGCTCCAGGGGTCTGCAAGTGATGGAGATGGTATATAAACTATTGTGTTCTAGGGAGAGAATGTCCTTGACACAGATAAAGAATTAATTGATCAACAGTTAAAGAAGTACTAGGAAAATCATCCCTGGACTGCACCTCTTATTCAATTAACCTTTTTACAAAAACCCCTTACATACCCTTTCTTCTCTTTATAAAAAGGTCAGGTTGAGAAGAGATGTTAAGGGCACATAGTCTGCCATCTTCTCAGATTGCTGGCATCTAAATAAAGCACTCATAAAGAGTCAGTCCTTGTCTCTACTTACTAGTTCTGGTAGTGACAGAGGCAGCAGGAATGCTGATTTTTCAGGTTTCAAGTCCTTACTTAGCATCATCAGTAGGTTCTTCGGAACTGTGACTTAAGTGAAATGACATATAATTAAACCTGTTTTACCATAAGAGTTAAGTTCCTACAGCATATTTCTGGCTACAAAAATATTTCCAAACTTCTAAATAAAGACCCCAAAATGCTTCTAATACTAAACATTGAAATAAATGCAATCTGTTATACATACCTTTAAGAAAGATTAATATAAACAAATAAGATAATTATTTTCTGACCCACTCTTCCAGTTCAGGGTCTTGGGTGGCAGGAGCCTATCCTGGCAGCTCAGGGAGCAAGGTGGGAACCAGTGCTGGACAGGACACCGTTGTGTCACAGGGTTCACTAACACACACACACACACACACACACACACACACAAAAAAAAAAAACACACACGGATCACTTAGACATGCCAGTTAACCTAATGTGCACATTTTTTGAATGTGGGAGGAAACTGCAATATCTGGAGAAAACTGATGGCAGAAACGGGGAGAAAGTGCAAACTTTGCACAGACAGTAGGCCCCGGCCAGAAATCCATTTTTTTCTTCTCATCAACATTATAAAGAAACAACACTGAATGAAACATTATTCGAGGAGAGGACCTGCTTTATGTACTTCACAGGGTTATTGTGAGGATTAAATGTTTAGAGCATGTAAAGAAAGGTCTTAGGGCAGACAGTAAGCATGTGGTAAGCATTTAAGAACTAATTTGTCTATATCATCGTCATATATACTCATCCATACATTTATGCTCTTTTGTTTAAAAAGAAAGAAATCACATAAAGGGTTGGAAAAAAGTAGGTTTACAGTTGTAAAACCAATAAATGAAATAATTAATAAATAATAATATAAGAAAATCTGTTTCATGTATTCAGAACTGTAAGCCTACTTTTGCCCACCCCTTCATATTTTGTCCTCTTGAATAGACTTTTATCTAGGCTAAATAGTTGAAGCAGTTGCTCGTTTTTTGTTTGTTTTTAACCTACTTGATTTATAATTCATTTTTGCTTTCCTGGAATTATTAATTTGGGAAATTAGCATAGCTAAGAATGAGTTAGCTAAACTAAAGAGAGAAACAGTGAGAGATGACTGGAGAAACATCAATTTGTAGGGACGAAGGGTTGTAGTCACTTACATGGGCTTGTGGATAATGTTAAGGGTAAGGAATAATAGAGTCAGGCTCTAGTTTAGAACATGGATTCCACAACTTACTGGTAATGTGTAAAGTGGAGATTATGAGAGATATTGTGAAGAGCCCATAAATTACCATGTAAATTGCTTAGAAGTGCTCATCTATTAGTAGCAGTTATATTCTGTTAGACTCTTTAATTCAGTGTTTGATCATGTTCAGAGTTTGTATAAGGAATACAAGGTTGAAATAAAGGGTGAGATTTTTATAGTGAAAGGGGAAATGCACATTTCCCACTATTTAGAGATGGAATAGCATTTGGGACAAAGGAATTGTCTAGATTAATGAATACTTCAGTCATGGGGCCTTCTGGGACCACACCTAGTCATTACTACGGTGACTTGTTGCTAGTTCTTTCACTTAACATCCATTAGAAATTTTAGCTCTTTCATCCTTGTTATACCTTATTTTCTGAATATTTGCTATTGTAAGTAACATTATTTAGTTCCAGTTTTAAAAAATTCTTCCTTTGAAGTTGTACAATATTTAAAGTTAAAATATGTACAAATGGAGTCTTAAGTCACAGTTTATAGTTTCTTTTTAGAATGTGTTACTCAAAATATTTTTCTAGTTTTCGAGTATTAGAGTATGGTTATTAGTAATATCAGTATGTTTTATCTTGTTATCCTATTTGTAGTGATTATTTTTCCTGAATAAAAACAACTTTGAGTAGTACTTAAAAAATTTTTTTTGAATCCTTACCTGAGGACATTTTTTCATTGTTTTTAGAGAGAGAGGGAGAGAGAGTAACATTGTTTAGTAAGAGAAACATCTATTGGTTGCCTCCCAGACACAGTTGGATCCAAAGTCAAACCCACAGCCTTTCAGCTATGGGACCATGCTCCATCACTGAGCCACACTGGCCAGGGCTTGAGTAATACTTTGTATGCATTCTGTATATTTACATGAATTCTGTGTTTGAGTATAGCTTTAGAAATAGATTTCTGCTAAGTTTTGTTTACTCTTTTCCTTTAATCATGAACATTCATTATTAATTTTGAAATTATCTTTCAGAGATAGGTTTGTTTTTGAAAGTTTGTTAATGCAGAATTGCTCACTGTTTAAATAACTGCACTGCTTAGTGCTGGCTAGCTGTTCATCTTTTTATGAGAATGAACTTCCTTAGGGTAGTCTTTGAAGAAGAGTTGTCTCTCTGATGAATTGCAAAAAGAATCATTTTGCTTGAGAACAGTAGAATGTCTTTTGTGTTTACTATTTGCATACTTTTCATTATCTGTGGAGTGTGTCACATATGTACACACACACACTTCATATATACGTTGAAAACATTTTTTTAATCACATTTAAGGCCAACTTTTTATTAGTAAAATTGCATGAAGATTTGGCAGTTTATTACACCATATGTTCATTCATTATCCTGATGGTCCATTGCTAAATGTAGTCCTTATTATTCTTTCTTTTACTGTAGCAATTATATGCATTACTAACTGGTATGCAGCTATTATGTATTATTAATTATAGGCTTGATTTTTGAAATTTAAAAACCAAGATAGCATTTTGGTTCAAGAATATTAAATATCCCTTTTGTTATGAAGTAGTCGTTCTGTTAAGGTAGTTGAGTTTTTCAATCATTTTGGAAATGTGCTTGTGTTGAGCTTTGGTTGTTAATTGATAGATGGAGTATCTTCTATGAGAGCCCTTAAAATGCATAACACGTATTTCAGAAAGCAGCTGTTGCTATGGCAACTCTCGGGTCACTTGCAGCTCAGCTTACATGATTGGCTGTTAATGGAGTCTAATATGCTTGAGAAGAGAATTGAGCAAATGAAAGAAGGTTTCGAAGGAATCCTCTTAAACCTTGAAGTTTAACAGAACAGCACACAAAATTTTTAACACTTATATTGCTTACACAATTTTACTGAGGTAATTTTATGAATAGTAAAAGTGAGACAGGACAAATTTTGGGGAAAAATTTTTTCTGAACCCTTTTAAGATTGTTGGAAGCTTGTGTTGTCAGCATTCCTCATTTTACTGTTAAAAGAAACACTGTCACAGCTATCAGTTACATTCTGTATTCTACCTTCTGTAGCACCTACCTCATAGGAGTTAATTAGATTGAGACATGGGAAGATTGTTAATTGTGCAGGGTCAGAAAGAATGGTAACACTAGGAATAATGTATGAATTAACTTTGGTTATGTGAGTTAAATTAGTCTGTTCTCACTTGAATTCTTAAAGTAATCCCATGAACCTGCCTCTGTCTTAGTGGCACGTGAACGATGTAAAAAGGGAGATGGTGGTGTGTAGTTTGGTTTTGAGGATCTAAAGTAAGTAAAATCAAGTTTAAATAAGAACTGCCATAATAAAAATTAATATAGCCATGCAAAATGGCACAGTAACATCTGTTTTGAAATGATGGCGTTTTCATCACCTATCTCTTTTGTAACTATGGTGCTAGAGTGAAGGCAGTTGCACTAATTTTGGCAGTTAAATAATATCAAATGCAATTATGCAATTTAAAATTCAGATACAGTGTATTAAAATAAGTTATATCACCTTAGAAGTGATTTCATTTTGTAAAACTAATCCTTAGCTGTTCAGTTCAGCAGGTGTAGGAAAAAGGACACTTATAGCTTATTTTAAGTATCTGCTGTTAATACTTTATATTAGAGTTTTTTAAATATTGATTATGGTGATAGTGTAAAATTGATACACTAAATAAGTTATAGCTATGTTGGTATATATAGTTATATTAAATTTTTAAAATTTTGCTAGCAAAAATAACATAAAAAATAATCAGTATTTACTGACACCCTAAATTACCTTTGGTTTATTATTTCCTTTATGAAAGAAATACTTTGAGATTTTACAGAAACTTTTTATAATAGATTATATACAGATGTAGGTAGGGTACCCCCATTATATTTTTTGTCAAAACTTTAGAAATTTAATAAATTCCTTCTGAACACTAAAATCTGTAAGTCCATCCATGATCAGTATTACCCTTGGAAATACTTTAAAAAATTATTTTCTTTTTCCTTTTTTAAAGTATGTTTTATTGATTATGCTGTTGCAGTTGTCCCAGTTGTTTTCCCTTTATTCCCTTCTGCCTAGTACTCCCCCTTCCCTCATGTGCATGGGTTGTTCACGTAAGTTCTTTGACTTCACCCTGTTTGTCCTACATTACTCTTAATATCCCCGTTTCTTTTATACCTACCAATTATGCTTCTTTTTAAAAAAAATAATTTATTTGTTTATTTAATTTTTTTAGAGAGAGGGGAAAGGAGAAAGAGAGGGAAAGAAACAGAAATGTATGGTTGCCTCTCACTCGCGCCCCCAACTGGGGACCTGACGTGCAACCTAGTAATGTGCTCTGACTGGGAATCAAACCAATTATGTTTCTTGATCCCTACACCATTTACCGCTTTCTCCCCCATCCCTCTCCCAGCTGATAACCCTCCAAATGATTCCCATGCCTGTGATTCTGTTCCTGTTCTGGTTGTTTGCTTAGTTTTTTCTGTTTTATTTTTTAAATTCAGTTGTTGATAGTTGTGAGTTTGTTTTAATTTTAATGTTCCTAATTTTGATCTTTTTCTTAATTAAGTCCCTTTAACAATTCATGTCATAATGGCTTGGTGATGATGAACTTCTTTAGCTTTACCTTGTCTGTGAAGCACTTCATCTGCCCTTCCATTCTAACTGATAGCTTTGCTGGATAAAGTAATCTTGGTTGTAGGTCCTTGCTTTTCATCCCTTTGAATACTTCTTGCCAGCCCTTACTTGCCTGCAAAGTTTCTTTTAAGAAATCCACTGATAGTCTTGTAGGCATCCCTTTGTAGGTAACTCTCTGCTTTTCTTTTGCTGCTTTTAAAATTCTCTTTTACCTTTGGCGTTTTAATTATGATGTGTCTTGGTGTGGTCCTTTTCTGGTCCAACTTGTTTGGGGCTCTCTGTGCTTCCTGGACTTGTGTGTCTATTTCCTTCGCCAAATTAGGGAAGCTTTCTTTCATTATTTTTTCACTTAAATTTTCAATTTCTTGCTGTTCCTCTTCCCTTTCTGGCACCCCTATGATTTGAATGTTGGTACATTTAAAGTTGTCCCAGAGGTCCTTAAGCCTCTCCTCATTTTTTTCAATTCTTGTTTCCTCCTTCTGTAGGGATTGACTGTTTATTTTTTCCTTCTGTTCCAAATCATGATTTGAACCCTGGTTTCCTTCCTTTCACCACTGGTTTTGTGTGGATTTTCCTTCATTTCACTTAGTATAGCCTTCATTTCTTCCCTGTCGTCCTTAATCTTGTCTGTCAAGTCTGTGAGCGTCATTACCACCAGCATTTTGAACTCTGCATCTGTTAGATTGGCACTTAGTTCTGGAACCTTGATCTGCTCCTTCCTTTGGGCTGTACTTGTCTGTCTCCTCAACTTGACAGCCTCCTATGTTTGCCTCTGTGTCTTGGGTAGGGCTGCCATACCTGTTACATTGTAAGGGGCAGAACCTTGGGTATTTGTCAGTGTGGAGGTGACCAGTTTCTCCATGTTGTGGCACTCTTTGTGGGTGAGGGGTCTGAGAGGGAACAATGCTGCCTGCTCAGCACTTGCCCCTTTTCCACTAAACACACCCTCTGCTGCAGGACCTGCAGCTCCCTCTGCTGCCTCGACCCCCACTGACTTTCACAGTCAGAAGCATTATGACTTTATTTTCCCCCAGCAGTGGAACTGTGAGCTGCCCAGTCTGGTCTGGGGCTGGAATAGTTCCTCAGTTTTCCTATTGACTTTTGTAATGTGTGACTACACTTTCTACTAGTTGGTTCCAGCCACTGTGCTGCCACCACCACAAGTCCCTGCACCACCACTGCTGGTGCGGGTGCCGCCACAAATGTTGCCGCCGGTGTACCACACCACTTCCTCTCTGCCCCTCCTGCCTGTCTACATAAGTATTTCTTCTATATTTCTTTGTTGGACTTACCTTCAGTTTGATTTTCTGGAACTTATGATTCTTTTTTTATAGTTTTAGAGGTAGATGAATTCCTTCTTAGTTGTGAAGGGAGATGTAGCATGTCTACCTAAGCCTTCATCTTGGCCGGAAGTCCAGTTTTATAAATATTTTTTGAACTTATCCCTTGTGTTATTTGCTTACTGCTAGCACCATGGTTGAGTTTCTTTACATCTCCTGTACTATTATAATAGCTTCATAATTGGTTTTCTTATATTTAGGCTTTAATCCGTTTAGTCTTTCCTACACCCTGCCTCAAATTAATACTTATAAAATATAGCTTCATTGGATAAAGTCTTAAGTTTCCTGAACCGACATTAAAGGCCATTAAAGGCCTGTATCAATTTGGCTAGGTTCTAGGTGTGTCTATGTAGGTATTGAATATATGTATTATGTAACTTTACAGTAACTTATTCCTATTTGTATAGGTCTATGTAGATATTTTAAAAATACCTTATAGTTCTCTTATATTGTCTATTAATACTTGTTTATAGGAAGTACAGAGAGGCAAAAAGCAAGGAGTAAAAAGTCCATAAATTCACACTTCAGAAATAAATATTGGTCAAGTCTTAAAATGAACTTAAGAAGAGTTTACTATTTATTTTTATATTTGTCCTAGGTATGTTTTGGTAAGTTTATATATATACCTTTTTGTTTTTTGTATTATTATGAGCTTCAGAATCTTTATTTTCTATTTCATTCAATTTTTTTAAGAAAATATTTTTATATTTATTTTATTGGTTACCTTATCAAGTATTCGTTAACTTACTGAACTCTTTCATTTCAGTAAACAAATTGTTGAATAGAATGTTTCAGGGAAGAAAGAGCATGAGCAAAGGCATGAATATGTGAAACACAGAGGTGTTTGTAGTGAACTATAAGTAGTTTGGTATTAGCAGAGACATACATTAAAATGTCAGGGAGAGATTGGAAGTGAGACAGAGCCAGATCATTAAGATTTTTTGCTTGAGCATTTAGGAACTTGAATTTTATCCTAGAAGTGGTATGGGAGCCACTTGAAAGCTTCTAACATAGATCTGATGTGATTAAGGTAACATTTCAAATAAACCAATCTGGCTATAGGTTGTGGGCGGATTGGCTTGAGGGAAGCAAGAAGACTAGGAGATTATTGAGATATTCATGGGGACTGTGGGAGCCTTTATTAAGGGCAGTGTGAGTAGGATAGAGAGGAGCATTTTACTGATAACGTTTTACTATTAAAATGGGCAGTGTTTTAAGGGGGAGTCAAGGCTGGTCTTACTATTTCTGACTTTCCAACTTGTGACGAGATGATTTCATTAGATAGGGTGAATAATTTGGAGGAAAACAATTTAAAAGTTTAATGTTATTAAATCAATTTCTTTTTTTTAAAAAACAGAAGCGGGGCAGTATGGAAACTCAGTTTATAATAGGAATGTCACAAAAAAGTCACAAGTTTGCATCTAAGAAAGTGTATATGGGAAGGACAATAAAGTCAGGTCTGAAATAAAGATTTTAGAGTCATTAGGTGCTTTATTTATTTTATTTATTATTTTTCTAAGCATCTTATTTTTTAATTGTATTTTTTCCCATTACCATTTAGAGTCATCAGGTACTTGAAAGATTAGCAACAACCTTTTAAACTGTCTTAAGATATCTAAAGGATGCTTCATTAGTTAAAGCAGTTAACTTCCTGTGCATGAGGGCAAGGGTTGGGGAACTTCAGGGAGAGGAATAATCCCCCAACCTAGTTGACTCTCTGACTCCTGTGGTGGTTAAAAACCATAGTCTAGTTGAAAGGGATACTATAATGTAGAGATCTGTATTTTTTTTTATTACTATGAGATTTTTATTAAGGAAAATTTCAAGCATAAACAAAAGTAGATGTATGGGGTTGGCCAAAAGTTTTGTTCGGTTTCCTGTAAAATGGCTATAGTAGCACTTAGTTGTGTTGAACTTCATTTAAAACAATTTTGTTATATTGTATTGTGACAGCTGTCATATCAATGTGCATTTAAAAAAAACATCAAAATTGGTAAATTTTTGTGCAGCTATTTTAATATTGAAGATGGAAGAAAATACTCAACATTTTCAGCATATTATGCTTTATTATTTCAAGAAAGGTAAAAATGCAACTGGAATGCAAACGTAGATTTGTGCAGTGTATGGAGAAGGTGCTGTGACTGATCAAACTTGTTAAAAGTGGTTTGCAGAGTTCTGTGCTGGAGATTTCTTGCTGGATGATGCTCCACAATCGAATAGACCAGTTGAACCTGTTAGCGATCAAATTGAGACATTAATTGAGACTACCATTGTTATACCACATGGGAGATAGCCGACATACTCAAAATATTTGAATCAGTGAAGTTATTGGTGAAAATGAAAAAATGTGTCTTTCATTTTATGGAAAAAAACTCATGTGAACTTTTTGGCCAACCCAATAATTGGGTAGTGAACCCCCTATATAACTATTACTCATCTTCAACAGTTATAAACTCATGGCTAATATTGTTTTATCTGTATACCTGCAACCTTTTATTCATTTCCCTGATATATCATTCATCTATAAATGTCTTACTGTGTATCTATAAAAGATAACTTTTAAGAAGCATTAAATCCTTAATAATTTCATAATATTATATATTTTCTAGTTTTTTTAAAAAGTAATTTCTTCAGAGAATTAGGACTAAAATAAGTTTGTTTTATTGTTTTAAGTATAGGAGGGAATGAGAAGTCATGTGGAAACAGTGAATATAAGTAGTTTTCTAGGAAGGAAAATGGAGTGTGTGGTATCTAGTGAGATAGGAGCTATAGTCTTTATCTTTTAAGTGATAGAAGGAACACTGAGTGGTTTGTAAACTTAGGGAAAGAGCTAGTAGAGAATGAAATATTGACATGGGGAAGAAGGAACAAGAGCAAGAGGCAGGACATTATTTTCTAACATAATATTGAAGGACAAAGAATAAGTGATTGAGAGTTGATACATTGAGCAGATAATTTGTAACTAGCGACCTCTTTGTTTTTCAATGAAGTTTGAGAGTAGAAGTTAGCCATACAAAAAGGTCTTAGATTAGTGAAAAATTTTAGACTATTTTTTGAAAATAATGGGAGAGGCAGCCCAACATGGACAAAAAGATTTCTTTAGTGGGATTCAGATTCTACCTGAAATTGGAGACCAAAATTTAGAGTAGTATCAATTTTCATGTCTCTGTGATTCTTTTTCCGACACTCTTCAATAGCTTGCGTGTTTAAGAGAAGATAATTTTTGTGACTATTTAAGGCTTAGACTTTTCTTTCAAGACAGTCCCTACAGAAGGACCAAGATAAAAAATGTTGGTGAGGAAGTAGTTTAGGACATTTATATGTAGGCATACTAAGGAGATGATGAAAGGATAGGTAAGACAATGTAAGGAGTAAGTGCTAGGCTATGACTGAGGAGCAAATAAAAGGATAGCATGGGCAAGAGAGAGCTGTGCATATTGAAAGATTAGGTCAGATTGACTGTGAAAGTTGGTTGATAAATTCCAAAGGCTGTGTGTGAGGGTCATTGG
Source organism: Furipterus horrens (assembly GCF_987537825.1). Lineage (NCBI taxonomy): Eukaryota > Metazoa > Chordata > Mammalia > Chiroptera > Furipteridae > Furipterus > Furipterus horrens. Next base: position 111,737,375 of record NW_028327177.1, read on the forward strand.
AATTTAAAAGTTCAAGAAACTTAACACTTGGGTTTTAGATAGACATTGTCCATGATGGTAGGACTTATGGTAAGGCAGAAATCTGACCAAGATGCAAACATCTTCAGCAAATGTGAAGATCAGTGGTATGGTGGTTGGTGGTAAGGGAGGAGTAGGAAGTAAATAGATGACACTGATGAGTAATATTAGAGGGTGACATACAGGTGAAGGGTGGGATTAAATAATGGACAGTGGGTAACTAAGCGAATTCAGAGTATGGGAGAATATTTTTCTTAGTTTTCAGCTAAGTTCCAGATAGCTAAGATATTTCCTTACGAATATATCCCATATATTGGCCTTAACATAAAGCTCAAAATAGTCATGTAGAAAGATAAAACAAGGCAATTTTGTGAATGGATGCCATGTATGGCATGGGCAGTAATATTCTACAACACTTTGGAAGAAGAGACTTATCACTTCATTCTTCGTGACATTTGAACTGTTTAAGAGATTATAGAAATGGAAGAAGTAGAATGGTGGTGGTATAGGTGAACTGGAGGTATAGAATAGTATGAGCATTGGCAACTGGGGCTGAAGACAATGAAACTTACCATTTTACCTGTAATAGAACATGGGTGTAGGGGTAGTAGAAGAAAGGTAGTAAGTAGGTTATGTACCAAAAAAACTTCACCTTTATATGTTTTGCCTTTTTACCAGATTCTTTCATGTGAAACTTAGTTCTCTCATGAGAATATCACTTATAGACCTTTTGTGGTTGAGGAGATAAAAGGCATAGCTCTGAGCAGTTAAATCAAGGGAGACTTGTGTATAATTTAGGGATGCCATTCATATAGTTAAGTGTTTTGGGAATTAATGTAAAACATTAGCTGTCCCAGACATTTCATACAGAATCACTCATACTCTACAGATTTTAGTTAGTAGAGGCCTTGTCATAGTCTCTATATAGTACCTAATGTTTAAGAAGAGAACATGATAGAAATGCTGCATGTTTGCAAGAAGTGAGCCATAAGAAATGAGTCTAGCAAACTGGTAATTAAACATAATAGTCTGCATTAAACCAGATCATTGCATTAAACTATATTAAGCTACAACAATGATAATATCCTACAATTTTGGACTTAGTACAATAGTTTTTGCACTTGCACTAATTCCCTGAATCACTACCATTGAAGGTAGTGAGTATGGCATTGGGCAACACTAGAGACATAAAGAGGAGAAACGTAATCAGAAGCATCTCTGGAGTATATTTAATCATGGTGATTGCCTGGGGCAGCTGGCAAGTATGGCGTTCCAGTGAGCAGTGATGAAACAGTATGGCTATGATTGTTCCCAGAGTTTTACATACTCTTCACCTAACTTTCTGCTCCACTCCCCATTTCACAGTCAGTGGATTCTGAAAAGCCTTCTATTGGGGGAATATTCTAGACCTTTTCAATCTCTGCTGAAGTTGTGTTCCCCTCAAGTTAATTTTCTTCTAATTATGGAGCATAGTATTTATTTAACAGTTAATATACAACTCTGTAAACTACAGTTTCATATTAAAACAACACATTACATTGACCTTGCCATAAATTACTAAGCTAATATTCTTTGGAACTCAAGGTTTACTGATCAGCACACTCATATGGTGTGATTGTGGGCTATACAAATTTAAATTACCCAAAATAGAAACAGCATAATATAAAAAATTGTGTCTAACATTTTGGTGTACAAAGTTTGATAGAAGACTCTAAAAAAAAATTCTTTAAGAATCAAATTTCAAAGTTGGTATGCCTTATAAATTGTAAACTGCACTATTGCCACATGGCCATGTCATTTAAACAAACAAATACCTTCCCTCATTGTCAAGAATAGACCCTCTGCTCCACCCTTCTGCCTTGGCCATTACACTTGCACAGTTAACAAACGCAGAAATTAACTGATACTATACTGTTAACTAGTATGTAGACCTTATTCAAATTTTATCAGTTGTCCCACTGATGTCCATTTTCTGATACAGGATTCAATCTAGAATTACACATAATATTTAGTTGTCATGTCTTTCCTCTAACCAGAAGAGTTCCTCAGCCTTTTCTAAATCTTTTATGCCCTTGACACTTTCGAAGAATACTGGCTAGTTATTTTGTTTGGGTTTATGTGGTTATCCTTGTGAGTGAATTCATGGTTTTGTTTTTGGCAAGAATACCACAGAACTGAAATTGTACCATTCTTTGTTCATCATACCGGGAGGCCTCTGTTGATATGTCTCATAATTAGTGTTGTTAACTATGATTTCTTTATTAAGGGACGTTCTGCCAGTTTGCTCCTCTATAATACAGTTATACCTCGGTACTCGTCAGCTCTAGAACTTGTCAAACCCTGTACTTGTCACATTTTGACAGGAAAAAAATGTTTCAGCAGTCAGCGCCTGCTCAGGACTTCTCACACTTGCTAGAATTTGTTAAGTCACGACACCACCCCACAGGAGAAAATGCTTCATAGTTGGTACTCGTTTAACTATTCATCATAAGTTCCAGAACGAATTAATGACGATTGCCGAGGTACCACTGTATTACTATTTTGCTCTTTGTAATTCATTAGTTATAAAATAACTTTTCCTAAATTAATCCACAAAGTAATGAACCACTACAATTTTATATCTTTTATCTGGTTTGGACCACATTCTTTAAATTTTAGTCATAAGGATTTATTAAGAGCCCATATCTTTCTGATCTTGGTCCCATAAAATTTGTTTGTGTACTGCTTCATCAAACTTAATAGGTACATATTCTTCACATCAGGAAACTTAAAGTCTACCTATGATGGATTTTTTTTTCTGTCTTACTGAATTTTAAATTCCTTAAGAGTAGGCTCCTATAATCTAAACATTTTTGGATACCAACATGAATAACATTGCCTTACATTTATTACTAGATTTTAAGTACCAGTGGAGGTATGAAATAGTGGGCACCATAGTTTTGGCTTTTTAAGTTTGTGTTAAGCATATAGAAAAGTGTTTCAGAAAATCTCTTAGAGGCTACAGATTTGTCCCTAATCTAGAGAACAGAAATGTGCACAATACATTGAGAAAGGTTTTTAATATTGTTCTTGTGTCAAAATTTGAATTGGTAGTATAGGTCCAGTTTTGCAAATTAATATTTTACAAGGATAGCTAATAAAAGGTGATGATAGTGATTCTATGGAAAAATAGTTTAACTTTTGCTATAAATTATGGGTAAAATGTTAATTTTTGTTTCTGGAAAACTTTATTTAATGGATTAATATATTCACAAATATTTTGGGGATATTGAATAAAGCTGTTGGCCTTCAGTGATGTTTTCTTCATCAGATTAAAAAAATTCACCCATGTGTTTTGTTAAATTTCATAATTTTTTCTTAGGACTGTGGTAAGGTAGTGGCTTTTGTTTCCACACCTTTGCAATTATTTTTATATGAAAATTGTAGGGTGATACAAACTTAACCCTTTGAGTGCCATGCATAATTGCTAAAATTCATGTGAGAAATGCCAGGCAATTTTCCTGAGAAATACAGAGTTTATGAAAAATGTCTACAAAAACATTATTATTCGTGTTAATTTGCTGAAAATTTCACGACATATAGTAAATGCACTCTTCTTTTGTAAGCAGTGTTCTTTGACGCAATTTAGCAAAAAATTTGTTGCATTAAAATTATTTAATTATAACAGTTATTTTAGAAAAATTCTTTCGTTCAATATGGCTTTTGAAGTATAATATATGGCATAACATAAAACCTATGATTATAACTTGAAAACCACATAGCAACATAGATAACAAGCAAGAAGTATGCCAAATATTGCATAAATTTTTGAAAGTAAAAGAAAACTTCATAACGTACAAAAAAAATGAACACAAATGATATTCACACTGGAGACATATATCAAAAGATATCAACAGTGAAAAACAGTCTATAAACAAAATGCTAATGCTATACCATGAAGCAATGAAAATGTCCATTAGTAAAAGCTTTCTTATCATGCACACTGCATAGAGTTTCAATGATTATTGCAAAGATAAATGAAATTAAAGGACCATTTAAAATGTAAGTAAAAATTATTACAATTAATATGTCAGTATTTGAACAAGCGTAAAAATTCGAAATTTGGATCAACACGAGAAAAAGCTATATCAATATATAACCTGAGGTACAAAAAAAGAGAACAAAACATAAAATACGAATTTTTCCATTGTTATTTACATTTATAGCCATCGAAAAAAGAGTTACTGGGAGGGACACTGGCACTTTTGGGAAAATTTGTCAGTGTCGCTCACAGCGACGTTGGCATTCAAAAGGTTAATTATTAATAAGGTGTTTTTAAAAAAATAATTTCCCATCACATTTTAAATTTTTTTCAGAAACTCTAACATGTTTATTTGCTTTAGACAAAGGATATATTTGGAATATTGTTCCTCATGTGCACTAATTAAACTGGTGATGCATATTTCTTTATGAAGCTCTTAGGCAGTTTTTATTTTTGTAAGTAGGTGTGTTCATTAGCAAAATACCTAGAAGGATGTAATTTTTAGCTGGGAGAAGTTAGGTGGTGGTGGTATTTGAATTTTGGAAAATCTGTAATTTTTATAAGTCACAATGTAGGTTTCATATAAAGCATATAGAAACATAAGTTCCTGTAATTTTGTTAGTTTTCTATTTGCAAGCATTCTCTCAAATACTTAGTGCAGCGTGATTTAATATAGGCAATTTAATTTCTTTGGTGTTCATTTGTGCTGCTTAGCTATTTTAAAGGCTGGTGGTATTTTAAACACTTCAAATTTAGAGCAGACCAGTCAATAACATATTTATTTGTCATCAGTGAGTTGTGTGATCTGATATGGTGTAAGAATGGTTTGGAGAGCTTTATATTTAATTTATTTAAATTTAAGTTTTTCTCTTAAAAATGGCAGTGAATATGTCTGCAATGCTTTTTAAGTTTTAATTTAGTTGGATTAATAATAGAGATATGAATGAATGTCTTGACTCTGCCACAGGTTCACATAATAAATTTCTGCAGTTTTTGAACTTTAATTGTTGTTTTCCTGCCTATTCTGGTCTTGACACAGTACTTTATATTCACTTCTTTTCTCTTGGTTCCATTTTGTGATTATAATTTTACTCCTGTTTGTTAGATTTGTTATTTTGCATCTGACTACTGATTCTGATCCCTCATCAAAGCTATAGTTTGGATATGTTCTGTTGATGCTCTTAAGTTTTTCTCTCTTCTTCACATAGTATACCTGTCTTAGGTGGACACTGACATACAATGTATATTACCTTGGTCAGGAGTTAGTATTCTTCGCCAAAAAGGAACCAGCGGTACAGGTTGCTATAATCTGACTCCCTTTGTGGCTTTAGCATTTTACAGATTTTCAGAAATGAGAAATTTCAATTAAATTAAAAGTTCAGTTATATGATAGTTATGTAACCATGTAATTAGAAATTATAATGAGAAAAGATCCCATCCACAATAACGTTAAAAACACTATTAATGTTAATTAATGGCAACATATATTTTTATTTTTACACTTGGCTAATTATTCTCCCAGGTACTAGGCAATTCCATAGGAACAGAAAAAGAAGACAGTTCTTCCTAAAAGATCATACAGTCTCTTGAAGAGCTAGAAATGTGAATTAATCATTAAAAATATGTGGCAATTGCTGTGAATTTAAAACTGCTCTAAAAAATTAAGTTTATTTTAAAAACTCAACAGACTGGAGTTATAAAAGGCAACTGAATGAAATTTGTAACACTACTTTTTACAGAATAATATATGCACACACTATATATATTGCAGAAATACTTCGAGTGAAGTGCGCAAGGTAGAATGAAAGGTTGTACATGTGAGACCTGACTCTGCCTAGATTTCAGTAAGGTTGGAACTTGCCAGTTGTTTCAGGAAGAGTGGAATATGGGCTATGAGGTAGTATGTACACATCACAGAAGCAGAAGAGAGTTGGTTTTGTGTATGGGAAATAAAAAGCACTTTGGAATAGAATAATGGGAGAGGTATTAATTGTGAAAGATGAGATTACTGGAGAGCGTTAAGGTTCTAGGTACCACTTCGTGGAGTTTATAAAATAAAATTAGGAGAGTACTGAAAGTAAAGAAAAAATATGACCAGATACGGAAATGATACGGAGACAGCATTTTGGGAAAAAGCTGCAATGTGTTTATCATAGAATTGTATTTTCAGAGGTTAATGTGTGAAGTTTGGGGGAGACATCGATCAATACAAAAAAATTGAAAGCTCCCTTCATGTGAGAGTCTTATTTTGGCTTGTCCTTTTCCTTTTGTTCAGGGTTGTTCATCTATGTTGTGGGATTGTATGTGTGTATAAAGATAATTTATGTGAGCTTTCCAAATTTAACTCACCTCCATTTTAATAAATGCTACTCCTTCAGCTCACCTTCTAATGGCTGCTTAGTTTCCCACCTTCCCCCTTCACCAGCTTTAAGTGTCACTGCTAAATGAGTCAAAGTCAGTGAGAGTGCAGTTGTTTTTGTTTTCTTTTAAACAAAAAGCTGCTAACATTGGTTAGTTTGTTAACTCCACATTCTCCTCATTGGATTTTGCATCCTCTACTTTTATATATTTATATACACATTGTTAATTCAACAAACGCTTGTTTGGTTTCAGGCATTAAAAATATAGCAATGAAAAGACAAATTCTTGCCTTCGTAGAGCTGACATTCTTTTATATTTTTATCTCTTCCTTACTGCTGTAGCTAGGAACTAATATGTATTTAAAAGTTACAGATATTATTCCAATTATTCCTTAATAATCATATTAAGTATGGTTCTTTTTTTATTATTCCTTTTTTAGAGGTGGGAACACTGAGGCATAGTGTGTTACAGGGTTAGAAAACACCTGTTCTGAGAGCCCAGGCAATCTGGCTTTAGAGCCCAAACTCTTTACCATTCTGCTATATTTCCTTTTAATTTTGTTATGTTACCCAAAACTTCTAAGAAGGATAGTATTTTATAATAAGTTATTAGAAGAGAAAGATCAGAATAACAAGCAACCTTGTGTTACCAATGAACTTTTAATTTCTGTCCCATTGAGCATGTAATTCAATTTTGGCATAAATTATCTCTTTGTTTAATTAATATTTGAGATGTTCTTTATTAGTGTGTCAGAAGTTTACTTTTTCTTGTGTCTTAACGTTGTCCGTTTCCTATTTGGGCCGTCTTGTAATGTGAATTGCTATATAACTTGGAGGATATAATTCTACTTTGACATTCTTTTTATTCACTAAAAGAGCTGGAAAATCTTTCTCATCTATAAGCTAAATTTTATATAGGAAGAGAATTTGGAACTTTGCTTTCTTGATAGAATGCTACTTAAATTTTATATAATATGTATATTAATGTATGTTGTATTAGACAATATTTTCTCTTACTATGCTTTTTTTGATGTCATAACATAGGTAAAAGAATTGTAATTCTAGTAAAAATAAATGAATATATTACTTTAATGTAGTTACAGAGTTGGACATACTGAAATCATTGAAAAGCAGTTTTAGAAATACTGTCATTTTAATAGTTGCTTTTGGTTAGCAAATCGTGGTATCTCACAATCATCTTACCTGTGCTTGTGTGTACATTCACTGCTAAGAGATTCTTTAAGATAACTCACATGAAATTTAGAAATGATAAAAAGAGGAGTCTGAATTAATGACATTTTATTATATGGCTACCTAGAGAATGACTTCTTCTGATTAAAGAATAGGACCTTGTACTTCACAGATGAAACTGCATGTAATTGGAAATAAACTATGCTTCAGATATTGCTATTAACCCTTGTTCTTGACTCAGTTAATAAGAATTTATAAAACAGAGTGTTATGCCAGGAAATAAGCATGCTGCCAGTTACGTTCTGCATTTTATTTTTCTCCCTCTCATTTGTGACAGAGTGCATAGTAAACAGATGGGGGTACTGCATGCTTAAGCAGATGGAGTATTGTGCTCCTTCTTTCTGAACACATACACTCCTGCACACTCATGCTTAAATCTACATGAGATCATAAAATTGTCTAGTGAAAAAGAAATAAGTTGTAAGGATATAAATTATCATCAGCTGAAAACATTGAACTACTGATAAATTTTTTTTTTAAGACTTAATTTTTAAGATCAGTTTTAGGATCACAGCAAAATTGAAGACACGATATGGAGACTTACCCAATTTCCTTGCACTACACACATACAGCCTTCCCCACTATGAACATCTCTCACCAGAATGGGACATCTGTTCAGTTGATAAACCTTCACTGACATGTCATTACATCCAAAGTCCAGAGTTTACATTAAGGTTCACTCTTGGTGTTGTATTATTCTACAGGTTTTGGTGTAATGTGTACATGACATATGTTCATCATTATAGCATCATACAGAAAAATTTCACTGCCTTAAACATTTTTTTATTTTTTTAATGTGTTTTATTGATTATAATGTTACATTTGTCCCAATTTCCCTTCCCTCTTCTCCCCTCCACCCGGTGGCCCCCCTCCCTCCAGTTGTTCCCCCCTTTTAGACCATGTCCATTAGTTGTGCATATAGTTCTTCTCAACCTCTCTCTGTCTATTCCATTCCCTCCTACCATGCTCCTTAACTCGTATATCATCTCCCTCCCTCTCCCCCTTCCCCCTCCCTGCTGACCTCCCCCCAATATGCTCCCCATACCTATAGTTCTTTTTCCACTCTCGTTGCCTGTTTAGTTTGCCTTTGTTTCAATTCCCTAGCTTCTGTTGTTGTTTCTTGTGATGCAGTTTTCATTTTAGTGTTCATAGTTTTGATCCTCCTTTTTCTAAACCACTCCCTTTAACATCTCATATAACAGTGGTTTGGATCTAATGAACTCTTTCAGTTTTATTTTGTCCTGGAAACACTTTCTCTGCCCTTCTATTCTGAATGACAATTTCGCTGGATAGAGTATTTGTGGTTGTAGGTTTTGGATTTTCATTACTTTGAATATTTCTTGCCAGTCCCTTCTTGCCTGCAGGGTCTCCCTTGAGAAGTCAGCTGATAGTCTAATTGGGACCCCTTTGTACATGATTCTTTTCTTCTCTCTTGCTGCTTTTAAGATTCTCTCTTTATCTTTAACTTTTGACATTTTGATTATAATGTGTCTTGGAGTGGTTCTCCCTGGGTCCAGTTGTTTTGGAACTCTCTGTGCTTCCTGGACCTGTAAGTCTATTTCCTTCCCCAAGTTTGGGAAGTTCTGCTTTACTATATTTTCACTTAATTTTTCAATTTCTAGTTCATCTTCTTCGCCCTCTGGCAAACCAATGATTCTTATGTTGGGCCTTTTATAGCTGTCCCAGAGGTTTCTGATCCTCTCATCATTTTCCTTGCTTCCCATTTTTTCTCTCTGCACTGGTTGACTGTTTGTTCCTTTGTGTTCTGGTTTGTTGATTTGAACTCTGGATTTTATTTCCTCACCATCTGTCTCGTATGTGGTTTTGTTCCTTTCAGTATGAGTGTTTTTCGATTCTTTCTCATCTTTTTCCAGATCTTTTGTTAATTCTGTAAGCCACCTGATAACAATGGCCCTGAACTGAGCCTCTGACAGGTTTCTTATTTGTTCATCTGTCAGGTTCTTCATCTGTTGCCTGGTGAGCTGCGCCACCGGGATTTCTATAGTTGTCTGCCTCATTTTGACAGATGCGTTTTGTTTTCTTGGGCCGGCTGTAGGGGGCAGTGCCTGTGTACGCGTCACAACCCAGCGACCGGCGCCAATCCGCAACCTTTCTCGCCGGCGCTTTGTCGTCACTGCCCAGTGACCAGTGGCGATCTGCAACCTATTTCGCAGCCCTGTGGCACTTTGTGTGGGGGCGGGGGTCCAAGATGGATTCACACAGTTATTCTGCTAGGAGACCAGGATCCGTCCTCCCGCCCCCCGGGCCTCACTGTTCGAGGCGATGTGGTGGCTGCTTCTCCCAGTGTTGGGGTCACGAGCCGCTGGGGTTTGATTGCAGCTGGTGTTGTCCTCCCTGCCGCTGGGGTTGTTCTCCCTGCTGCTGTCCCTGGTGCGACCGCAAACAGCACCACCCACTTTCGCTCTTCCTACCTGCCCAAAGGGCGCCACTGGTTTATAACTTCATACGTTGGGCTTCCGTGTAGTTTTATTTTCTGGAATTTCTAGTTATCTTTTGTTTCGAAGTAGTTGTACTCCTCTCTAGTTGTAGAGGGAGGCCGAGCATGTCCATCTAAGCCTCCATCTTGGCCGGAAGTCCGCCCGAAACATTTTTTTCTCCATGTATTCACCTCATCCTTCCTGCCCCCTAACATGGCATCTGCTGATCTTTTTTACTGTCTTATGTTCATAGTTTCACTTTCTCTAGAATGCTATGTAGTTGAAATCATATAGAATGTAGCAGTTTCAGATTGGCTTCTTTAGTAATATACATCTGAGCTTCCTCCATGTGTTTTCATGGCTTGATAGCTCGTTTCTTTTTAGTGCTGAGTAATATTTTATTGTCTGTATCTATATATATGACATTAAGTTGCCTCACTTGCCCCTAACTGAGGACCCTGCCAGCAACCCAGGCTTGTGCCCTGACTGGGAATCGAACCTGTGACCCTTTGGTTCACAGGCTGGCACTCAATCCACTGAGCCACACAAGCCAGGACTACATGTAGGTCTTTCATTCATTTTGAGTTCAGTTTGTAAACAGTGTCGGATCTATTGATATGTCTAGATTTATTTATTTTTTGCATTAGGATGTTCATTTTCAGCATCATATGTTGAAGAGACTATCTTTTCTCTGTTGTGCTACCTTTGCTCCTTTTGTCAAAGATCAGTTGATTGTATTTATATGTGGGTCTGTTTCTGAACTCTTACTTTGTTCCATTGATCTATTTGTTTGCTCTTTTGCCAGTATCACACTGTTTGATTACTACAGCTTTATAGTAAGTCTTGAAGTTGTGTAGTGTCAGTTTTTCAACTTTGTGCTTTTCCTTTAATATTATGTTGGATATTCTGAGTCTTTGCCTTTCACATAAACTTCAGCATCAGTTTGTGATATACACAAAATAACTTACTTGAATTTTGATTGGGATTATGTTGAATCTATAAATCAAGTTGGAAAGGACTGCCATTTTGACACTATTGAGTCTCCCTGTCCGTGAACATGGGATGGCTCTTCATTTATTTAGTTCTTGAATTTCTTTTATCAGATTTTTGTAGTTTTCCTTATATAGATCATTCCCCATATTTTGTAGGATATGTATCTAAGTATTTCTTTTTTGGGTGGCACTAATGTAAATTGTATTGTGTTTATATTTGACATTTTACCTGTTCATTGCTTATATATATGAATGTTATTGACTTTTATAACCTTACTGTAATTACTTATTGTTCCAGGAAGATTTTGTTTGTCTATTCTTTCAGATAGTCTATGTAGACAATCATATAATCTGCATACAATGAAAATTTGATGTTTTTTCTCCCTTCCTAGTCTCTGTGTGTATATATATCTTTAATATGCCTTATTGATTATGCTGTTATAGTTGTCCCAATTTCTTTTCCCTTTTTTCCCCTCCACCCAGTGACCCCCTTCCCTCCAGTTGTCCCCCCACTTAGTCCATGCCCATTGGTTGTGCATATAGTTCTTCTCAACATCTTCCTATCTACTCCACTCCCTCCTACTATGCTTCTTAATTCCTGTACCATCTCCCTTCCTTTCCCCCTCGCCCCTACTTGCTGACCTCCCCCCAAAATGTTCCCCATACCTATAATTCTTTTCCCACTCTCGTTGCCTGCTTAGTTTGCCTTTGTTTTGGTTCCGTAGCTTCTGTTGTTGGTTGTTGTGTTACAGTTTTCATTTTAATGTTCATAGTTTTGATCCTCTTTCTCCTAAACAAATCCCTTTAACATCTCATATAACAGTGGTTTGGATCTGGTGAACTTCTTCAGTTTTACTTCGTCCTGGAAGCACTTTCTTTGCCCTTGTATTCTGAATGACAGCTTTGCTGAATAGAGTAATCGTGGTTGTAGGTTTTTGCTTTTCATTCCTTTGAATATTTCTTGCCATTCCCTTTTTGCCTGCAGAGTCTCCTTTGAGAAATCAGCTGATAGTTTTATTGTGACCCTTTTGTATGTAATTCTTCTTCTTCTGTCTTGCTGCTTTTAAGATTCTCTCTTTATCCTTAATTTTTTACATTTTTATTCTAATGTGTCTTGGTGTGGTTCTCCCTGTGTCCAGTTTTTCTGGAACTCTCTGTGCTTCCTGGATCTGTAAGTCTATTTCCTTCCCCAAGTTAGAGAAGTTCTGCTTCATTAGTTTTTCACATAATTTTTCAATTTCTAGTTCTTCTTCACCTCTGGCAACCCCTATGATTCGGATGTTGGCCTGCTTATAGCTGTTCCATACGTTTCTGAGCCTCTCCTCATTTTCCTCACTTTGTTTCCTCTTTCTGCACTGGTTGACTGTTTGTTCCTTCCCTATGTTCCGATTTGTTGATTTGATCTCTGGTTTTATTTCCCTCACCACTAGTTTCATATGTGTTTTCATTCATTTCAGCAGGGTTAGCCTTCATTCTTTTCCCGTCTTGTTTAAGATCTGCTCTTAGGTGTGTAAGCATTTGTATGCATTTGTATAACCAAAGCTCTGAACTGTGCCTCAGAAAGATTTCCTATCTGCTGAGCTGTTAGATTAGATATTTGCTGTCTGGTCAGCTGCGTGATTAGGATCTCTATCATGATCTGTGCCATCCTGACAGTTTTGTATTTACCATTGCTTCCTGGGCGGTGCTGTCACACCTCCTACGCTATCGGGGGCAGAGCTCTGTGCACTCCTCACAACCGGCCAACTCTTCTCACCACACTGTGGCATTTTGCATGGGGGCAGGGGTCCAAGGTGGATTTCTGCCGGTCACTCTCTGCTGAGAGACTGTGAGCTTCCTCCTCCATCCCCATGCCCTCTGGCCCTCATAGTCTGTGGCAATGGAGGTCTGTCTTCCCTGGCGTTGAAATTGCAAGCTGACGGGTCTGGTCTGCAGCCAGGGGTGCTCCCCAGGCACTTCTTGCCTCCCCCTAAACACGGGTGTCTGTGCTTACCACCATCCCACAGCTGTCCTGCCGCTGCCACTGCTGCAGCTTCCATCGCCAGCACAGCTTGACCTCTTTGTCCTGGTTTCACCCCTCCTACCTGTCTGGACGAGCACCACTTCTTTATAACTTCATATGTTGGACTTCCATGTAGTTTTATTTTCTGGAACTTCTGGTTGTTTCTGGTTTTGCAGTAGTTGTATTCCTTCTTAGTTGTGGAGGGAGACGGAGCATGTCAGCCTAGGGCTCCATCTGGCTGGAAGTTGTCTCCTCCTAGTCTATATTTTTAATTTTCTTTTCTTGTTTGTTGCCTCGACTCTCAGTACTATGTTGAAAAGGAGTTGTGAGAAGAGACATTCTTGCTTTTTTCCTGATCTCAGAGGGAAAGCTTCTAGTTCCTCTCCATCACGTATATTGTTAGCTGTAGGATTTTTGTATATATATTTTTTATCAGATTTAAGAAGTTTTGTCTATTTTAGTTTGATGAAAGTTGTTTTGTTTTTAATTATGAATGGGTGTTGGATTTTGTCAAATGCTTTTTCTGCATCTATTGATATGACCATGTGTAATTTCTTTTTCTGCCTTTTGATGTAATGGGTTTTGTTATTTATTTTCAAATGTCAATTAACCTTACATACCTAGTATAAATCCCAGATGGTTGTGGTGTACAAGGGGGGGACCCAAAAAAACTGGAATTATCTTCTGGAGGATGGCCACTTGTAGTAAAGGCTTTTCCTGCTACGTGAATGTTCTAAGTATCCATCTGTATTAGTGTGCTAGCTGGTGTTGTTGTGAGAGGCTGCATTTGGCTTCAGTGATCTGTTTTTGAAGACTCTTTCAATGCATCTGTCCATTTCATGATGGGTGATGACCCTACCTTTTCACCAGATCTCGCGTCAGGCAACATTTTTTTTTTGTTTCCCTGGATGAAAAAAGTCCTCAAACGGAAACGTTTTGCTGATGTGGAAGAGGTGAAACAAAGAACATCAGAAGCACTTAAAAGGCATCAAAATCAACAAGTTCAAAAACTGTTTTGAGTAGTGGAAAAAAGTCTTGAAAGGTATATTGCATCAAATGGAGATTACTTAGAAGGTGACTGAATTTAAACATGTAAGAATAAATACACAATTTTTAATAAATAAATTCCATTTTTTGGGTTCCCCCCTCGTATAATTCTTTTAATACATTTAAAAACTTGATTTGCTAATATTTTGTTGAGGTTTTTTTATGTCTGTGTTCAGTAGAGACATTGGCCTGTAGTTTTCTTTTAATTCCTTTGTCTGATTTTGGTTTTAGGTTAACTGTCCTCACAGAATGCGTTGGGAAATAGTCTTTTGTCTTCTGGAAGACATTGTAGAGAATTGGTGTAACTTTTTCTTTAAATATTTAGTAGAATTCACTAGTGGACCAATCTGGGTCTGGTGTTTTCTGTCTTGGAAAGTTATTAATTATTGATTCAGTTTCTTAAATAGATATAGGCCTATTCAGATTGTTTATTCTTGTGTGAGTTTAGTCAGGTTGTGACTTTTAGGGAATTGGTCCATTTCATCTAGGATATCAAATTTGTGGGAATAGTTCATAGCATTCCTTTATTATCTTTTTAATGTCATGGGATTCTGTACTGAATTCTCTCTTTAGTTTTGGGTAATAGTATTTTGTGTCTTCTCTCTCTTTCTTGGTTAGCCTTGCTAGAGATTTAATGACTTTATTCACCTTATCAAGGACAGCCTTTTGGTTTTAGTCATGTTTTTGTTGATTCGCTGTTTTAAACTTCTTTGATTTCTTCTGCTTACTTTTGATTTAATTTGCTCTTTCTCTGCTTTCCTAAAATGGAAGTTTAGATGATTGAGTTTAGATTTCTTTTCTCATATATGCATTGAATACTATAAATTTCTCTTTAAGGACTACTTTTACTATATTCACTAAATTTTAGCAAATTGCATTTCATGTTCATTTAGTTGAAATATTTAAAAATTTCTGTTGAGATTTCTTTTTCAGCTCTTGGGTTATTAAGAAATATGTTGTTTATAATCTCCAACTATTTGGGGATTTTCCAGCTTTCTGTTAATAACTTTCTAGTTCAGTTTTATTGTAACCTTAGAGCTTACATATACATCGTATGATTTCTATTTTTTCAAATTTGTTATGGCATATTTTATCGCCTAGAAGGTAGTCTCTCTTGATAAGTGTTCCATGTGAGCTTGATGAGAATGTGATTTCTGCTGTTGTTTGATGATGTAGTGTATAGCCATTGACGATATCCAGTTGTTTGAGGTATTTTGAGTACATCTATATTCTTACTGATTTTCTGCCTATTTACTAGTTTCGTTTCCATTTTTATCCCTCAGAAGTTTGACAAAAGGAAAACAACTCTTTTTGTATTTTATTTTGAGTATGAGGATTGGAGAAGATGAAAAAGGGACACTGAGAAGTACTCAGGTCAGCTTAGGAGACAGCATTGGTGATTGGAGAAATGTTCAGCGAGAGTAGGCAGGTAGAGGGTGGTGGTGGTGGTGTTCTTTTAAATAAAGTACATTATAAAACCAAGATAATTTAGAAATAACGGAAAAGTTTTATTCTTGAAGATGAAAATTACCAAATGGACTAGCGTGTAGGCTGCATAGATAAGTTATTTAACGACTAGGGTGTCCTCAGTTAAGAACAAAAGCAAAGGTTAATGGTTACAGAGTAATGCCAGTTTAAAGAAGATGACATAAAGATAGCATAGATGGGCATGTGACTAAGGATGTATTATAAGATTGCCAGCACTATAGGAATAATGTTAGGGATGGCTTATGGGGAAAGAATGCTAAGTAAAAACAGACTTGCTATGATTAGAACAAAAATAAAGATTAAAGGATGGTATAGTGTTAAATTAAAGATTGTAACATTATTTATATCATTTCCATCAAGGGAAATATTTTAAAACCTGTTAAAGGGTACACAAAGCAAAATATACAGATTACTAAAACAAAGTTGGATGCATCAAATAAGAGACAATTAAAAAGGTGAGTAGGGAATAATAACACTGCACCACATTATTTTACTTAAACAAAATATCCATGAACTGAGGTTCTCAAAATTTTGCCGATGTCCTGAAACAATTATTAGACGTGTTGGTATGTGATCCAAAATACTGGCAGTGGTCTTTATTTTTAAAGCAAGAGGGTTAGGGTATAGAGCAGGAAGGGTGAACTGATATGTTTTTACCTTTTAAAGTTGTACTGGTGTAAAACAAAAAATTGCACTAGTTTTAATATATAAAATATTTTTTATATTTAATTAATACAATATATACTGGTAAAACGAGTGTAAATTGGTACAGTATTTTTAGAGGGAAATTGGGCAATCAAAAATTGAATGAATGTTTTATAATTATTTATTACAAGGATCCTGTCCTACAAATATGTTTATGTAATTGAGGAAAGATATATGACACCATTGTTTATATTTAAAAAATTAGAGAAAGGCTAAATTTTCTCTTAACATGTTTTAAAATACATATATGACACATAAGTATTACAAACTAAAGCAAATGAGGTAGAATGTCCACAATGATTTTCTTTCCTCCTTTCTTTTTCTCTCCCCTCCCTTCCTCTTCCCTCCCCTCCCCTCTCCTCCTCCTCACCCATGGATATGTGTATTGATTTTTCATAGGGGATGAGGAGAGAGAGACACGGAAACTGGCACAGGCACAGGCACCAGTAGGTTGCCTCTCCCATGTGCCCCACCTGGGGATTGAAACTGCCACCTAGGTATATGCCCTGACTCGGGATTGAACCCACAGCCTTTTGGTGTTGGGGACGACGCTCCAACCAGCCAAGCTACCTGGCCAGGGCAAAATGTTCACACCGCTTTTCTGAGTGAAAAATACAAATTGGATATAAATATGTAAAATATTCCATTTTTGTTTCATATGTTAATTTATGTAAGTTTGTGTCTTTATAGGAATTAGATTATATGATTCTCCAAACCCTTTAAAAAATTATTTTGGTTATTGTAGTTTCTTTTCTATACTTATTTGAGAATTATCTTAGTAATTTCTGCAAAAGATCACTGTTGTATTTAAAAGAAAGGTTTAGCCCTGTCTGATGTGGCTCAGTGGATTGAGTGCCAGCCTGTGAACCAAAAGGTTGCTGGTTTGATTCCTAGTCAGGATACATGCTTGGATTGCAGGCCAGGTCCCCAGTTGGGGGTGTCCGAGAGGCACCCACACATTGATGTATCTCTCCCTGTCTTTTTCCCTCCCTTCCACTCTCTAAAAATAAATAAATAAAATCTTTTAAAAAATAAAAGTAGAAGTTTTAATTTGCATGTACCAATCACACCCAGAATTCTATTATGCTGACTCTCTGTAGTTAATCCATTTTTTCTCCAAACTTCTAATAACCAGTAATCTGTTCTTTGTCTCAGTAGTTTTCTAGAAGGTATCATAACTGGAATTATACACTGTGTATGTAGTCTGTGCATTTGAGATATAGCAATATTGTGGCATATACCAGTTGTCCATTTCTTTTAATTGTTGAATACTATTCCATTACATGGACATACCATATTACAATATATTACATTAGTTATTTGCTTAAAGACATTTTGGGGAATATTTCTAGTTTTTGGTGATTATGAATAAAACTGCCATAAACTTTTGAGTAAATGTTTTTGTATGAACATAGGGTTTATTTTCACTTGGATAAATACCTAGGAGTGGCATTGCTTGGTTATATGGTTAGTGTGTGTTTAACTTTGTAAGGAACTGCCAAACCTTTTTACAAAACGGTTGTTCTATTTTGCATTCCCTTCAGCCATGTATGGGGTTTCCTTCCAATTTTTCTGATTCCTTATCGGCACTTGAAATGGTCTTTACAAATTCTCTATCAGATATATAATTTGCAAGTATTTCCTCCCAGTCCATGACTTGTCTTTTCAATTCTCTTCAGCAGTGTTTTTTTGCAGGAAAAAGTGGATGAAGCCCAATTAATCTTTCTTTGTTGTTTTCTTTTATGGATGATGCTTTTGGTGTCACATATAAGAACTCTTTGCCTAACCCAAGATGGCAAAGATTTTTCTCACACCTATCTTCCGTTTTCTTTTGTGATTAATAGCCATCCTAATGGGTGCAAAATGGTATCACATTGTTGTTGTTTTTTGGTTTGTTTGCTTTTTTTATTTCTCTAATGACTAATGCCCTTGAAAATCTTTTTATGTGCTTGTTGGTCAATTACATATATATTTTTGGAGAAGAGTCCAGTTCTTTGACCATTTCTTAGTATTTTTTTTTGTCATGGTATTGTGGGGCTGTAAGAAATATATTCTGAATACTACATACTTACCAGATTTTATTTATATATAATACACAGATACTTTATCCCTTTTCTCTCACTTGATAGTGTCCTTTGATACACAAAATTTTTAAAATGTGTTGAAGCTTAATGTACTTGTGCTTTTGGCGTCATATCTGATAAATCATGGCTAAATTTAATGTCATAAAGCTTTTGCCCTAAATTTTTTTCTAGGAGTTTCAGCTCTTATATTAAGGTGTTTTATTCTTTGAGTTAACTTTTGTAAATGATGTAGAGTCAAGGTCCAACTTCATTGTTCTGCATGTGAACATCTACTTTTCTCAGCACTGTTTGTTTAGAATATTGCCCTTTCCCTGCTCTATGGTCTTGACACCCTTGTCAGAATTCATTTGACCACATATTTGGGGGTTTATTTCTAGGCTCTCTGTTTCATTGATCTATATGATTGTCTTTATGCTGGTACGATAGCATTTTGAAATTAGGAAGTGCAAGACCTCCAACTTCTGTGCACTTTTTCAACATTGTTTTGGCTTTTAAGGGCCACTTCCTTGAGATTCCATAAGCATTTTTTATAGAATTTTGTATTTCTGCAAATACATAATTGGGATTTTGATGGGAATTTCATTGAATCTGTAGATTGTTTTGGATAACATTGACATCTTAACAATATTAAAGTTTCCCAATCTGTGAACACAGGATGTCTTTCCACTTACTGATATCTACTTTCATTTCTTTCAGCAGTGTTTTGTAGTTTTCAGTATACAAGTCTTTCACCTTAACTTTATTTTTAAGTACTTTATTATTTCTGATGCTATTGCAAGTGGAGTTTCCCTCTTCATTTCCCTTTTGGTTTGTTAATTGTTAGTATACAAAAATCTGCTTTTTTGTGTTGATTTTGTGTCCTGTAACATTGATTCTTGTATGTGATCTTGAACTCTGAAACATTATTAGTATTTTGTTTATTTTTTGAATTTCTCTCTATATAAAGTATTATATCCTCTGTGAACAGAGATAGTTTTACTTTTTTTTTTTTTTCTGTTTGGATGCATTTTATTTCTTGCATAATTGCCCTGGGTAGAAAATACAACACTTTGTTGAAAGCTGTAGTAAAAAGGGACGCTATTGTCTCTTTCTGCTTTTAGGGTGAGGAAGCTACCTATGTGTTTTTCATAAACACCCTTCATCATATTAAGAAAACCCGCCTATTCCTAGTTTTTATGTTTGTTTTTATCAAGAAAGTGTATTTTGATTCCGTAGTGTCCTTTGAGATGTTGTCAGATGCTTTTGTGATAATTTGAGATGATCATGTGGTTCTTTTTCCCTTCTTACTAGTTATGTATGGTGTTACACTGATTTATTTTTCTAATGTTGAATCACTCTTGCATTCCTGGGACAGATCCCACTTGCTCATTTAACATGTATTTGGATTCTGTTTGCTAGTTTGTTTTTTTGAGGATTTTTGTGTCTGTATTTATAGGGGAAATTGCTTCATAGTTTTCTTGTGGTATATTTGTCTGACTTTTGTACTGAAGAAATGCTGGCCTCGTAGATTTTGAGTTGGGAAGTATTTTCTTTCCTGTATATTTTTTGGAAGTATTTGAGAAGGATTGGTGTTATTTTTTATTTAAATGTAGAATTAACCAGTGAAGCCATTCAGTTCCAGACTTTATTGTTGGGAAACTTTTGATAACTAATTCAATCTTTTAATGTATTATATGTCTGTTCAGAGTTTAGATCTTTTTTTTCTTGAGCTACTTTTGACAGTCTGTGCATTTCTAGAAATTTGTTCATTTCATATAGGTTATGTAATTTAGTCCATTCTATTCTCTTACAGTCTCTTTGTTCCTGCTTTTTTATTTATGATTATAGTTATTTGCATCCTCTCTTTTTTATTTAGTCTTTATAAAAGCTTATCAATTTTTAAAATTAAAAATAATTTTTTTTTTTAATTCTTAGCCAAGGAGAGGGGGAAAGGAAGGAGAAAGAAAGGGAGAGAAACATTAGTGTGAGAGAGACATATCAGTTAGTTTGGCGTTTGCACACACTCTGACCGGGGACTGAATCTGCAGCCCAGGTAGTACTCTTAAGTGAGAATCAAACCTGCAACCTTTTGCGGTTTACGAGGTGACACTCCAGTCAATTGAGCCACACTGGCCAGGGCAAAAGCTTGGTCAATTTTCTAGATCTTTTCAAAGAACCAATTTCTGGTTGGAATATCATCTTGTTTATCTAGTCTTTATTTTGATTATTTCTGTTCAAATTTGTTTCCATCTTTTTGCCACCTTTAGGTTTAGTTTGCTCTTTTTCTCCTTCTTTAAGGTGTAGAGTTAGGTTATTGAATTAAGATCATTTTTAAAAATGTGGATGTTTTCCCTCTCAACACTGCTTTTGCTGCATCTTAAATATTTTTGTATATACATAGTGTTCTTGTTTTCATTTATCTCCAAGTACTGTCATTTCTTTTGTGATTTCTTCTTTGACCCATTAGTTATTTATGTGTGTTGTTTAATTTTTACATATTTATAAGTTTTTACGTTTTCCTGCTGTTACTTATTCTATGTTCAAAGAAGACACTTTCTATTATTTCAGTCTTTTAAAATTTATTGAGCCATATTTATAGCCTAACATCCTAGAGAATGTTGTATGTGTACTTGAGAAGACTGTGTATTCTGTTGGGTGGAGTGTTTTAAACATGTCTGTTAGGTACAGGTGGTTTATATTGTTATTCAAGTCTTTTTTTTCCTTATTGATCTTGTGTTTACATCTTCTGTGTTTTATTTAAAGTTGTATATTAAAATCACCAACTATTATTTTAGTATTATTTCTCCTTTCAGTTGTTAGTGTTTGAACTGGCCATTTTTAACCAATATATTATATTCCTCTTTGTCTCTCGTAAGTTTTGACCTAAAATTTATTTTGTCTGTTGATAGATAGGCACTCTGGCTCTTTTTTGATTATTTGCATAGAATATATTTTTTACATATTCTTTTAACCTGATTGTATATTTAATTCTAAAATGAATCTCTTATAAATAGCATAATTTAATTAATTTAAAAAATGCATTGTGTTAAACTAGTAACAAATGACTTAAATACATGTATATTTAGGGTGATTACTAATAAGGAAGAACTTTTGCCATTTAACTATTATTTCTCTTCTATATGTCTTATATATTCTTTGTTGTTCAATTTTTCCAACTATCTTTTTTGTGCTTGATCTTTTTGTAGTGTACCATTTTTATTTTCCATACAAAGTAGTTTCTTGGTATCACAGGGGATGGATTTCAGTATCCCTTGTGGATACCTAACTGGATGGAAGACAGTTGTGTGAATCTGAGGATGCAAAACCTGCAGATACAAAGGACTGATTATATTTTTAAGTTATTTTTTTGGTAATTACCGTGGCACTGACAATTAACATCCTAAATTTATACTAACGTCATTTGAATTGATACTTAGTTTTATAAATTTGTTTCTATCTCCATCCCTCTCCCTTATGATCTTAAGTTCCATATTCATACATGTGTGTTTACTAACATAGGTATATAATTAAGAAACAAGAATGTAGTATCACAAACATACAAGAAACTGTTGTAAGGTAGAGCAGGTCTAGCAACAGTCTTCCTCAATTTTTGTTTTTCTAGGAATGTCTTAGATTTCCACCATTTTGAGTGATGGTATGCTGGATATAGAATTCTTGCTTGACTGCTTTATTTCAGCACTTTAGATACGTCATTCTGTTGCCTTCTGGCTTCCATGGTTTTGATGAGAAATTGGCTGTTAGCCTTATTGGGGATTACCTGTATATGACAAGTCATTTCTTTTTTTCCTTTCTTTCAAGATCCTCCCATTGTTTTTGGCTTTTATAGTTTGATTATAGTTTGTGTCTGTGAATCTCTTGAGTTTATACTACTTGAAATTGTTGACTTTGGCTATTTAGATGTCTCTGTTTCATGAAAATTGGGCAATTTTCTGTCATTATCACTGACCCATATTCTTTCTATACCTTCCTCTCTATTCTATGGAAGTCTCTCCATTCACTTCTGCAAGCCTAAGTTTTATGTTTGGGCTTACTCATAGATGATTTGTTAACCCTTTTTCTCCTCTGTTAATGGGTTATACTTTCCTGTTCCTTTGTGTGTCTTGTGTGCCTGTCTTTTTTGTTTTTGTTGTTAAAAATGGGACACTTGAATATTATAATGTGGTAACTCTGGACGCTGATTCTTTTCTCCTTCCCAGTGTTTACTGTTGTTAGCACTTGAGGATGGCAGTCATCTGTTTTGTGACTTTTCCAAGCTCTTTTGGCAGTCTGTAATTCTTGTCATGTATAGTAACTGAAATTTTATTTTCATAGTCAGCAATGTTCTTAACAGAATTCCTGAGCCATCGGTAGTCAAAAGGAAAAATGTAATATCTTAGTGTTTACATATTGTCACTTAGCTGAGCTATTTATTCCTTCAGTGGTTAGCTAAGCAGTCTTAGTCTCCTTGTGATTGCAGAGCCCAAAGATTAGCTAGAATTGCAAGCTTATGTTCCTCTCAGTTCTTAAGGTATGCATTCAGTGGTGGGCTTGCATGAAGCACTCTGGATTTTCTGGTGTACATGATAGCCCTTTAAAGCTCTTATTCGCCACAATATCTTTCTCCTCTGCCCTCTTCCCTTTAAGGTTTTTAATATGGTGTACTGTTGGTCCCATCCACTTTCTCTTGTTTTAGGCAGCTACTTATAGAGTATGCTTTTAGATTCTTTTGAAAGATGGTAGCTGGAAAGACCCTCTTAATATACAGCTGCAGTTTTTAAGAATAGGGTCCATGTTTTTCTCTTTGGCACGAGCAAGATGTACCCTAAAATTGGTCTGCTCTCCCTATCTATGGTCACAATTGAGTTGGGGGAGGGAAGGTGGTAGACAGGTATGCAGAGTGTCTACAGTGCTTTCTTAGAAAATTAGTAGACTTTTTTTGTTTGTTAAAACTCCTTTCTTTATGTCTCTAGTAGATTTCAGATCCATAAAAGTTTATTTATGTCTTTTGTCTTTTTTTTTTTTTTTTTGGCCAGCCTAAGAGTTGCTTCACTGAGGGGCTTATTCTTGGAGCTGCCTACTTTCCATTTTACATGACATCATTTCTTTCATTTATGAAAGATTGTTATCATTGGATATATAATTCAGGTGTCACTTTATTTCCCTTCAGTGCCTTAGAATGTTATTCCATTTCTTTCAGCTTATATAGTTCCCACCGAAAGTCTGATGTCATCAACTTTGTTTTTTGGTATGTGAGGAATTTTATTTTTTTAGCTTCCTTTCTAATTTTCTCTTTTAACTTCAGTTTTTAGCAATATTTATTTTTTAGAGTATTCATTCTGCTCAGGAATTCTCTGATCTTTTCATCTGTATTTTAATATCTTAAATTATTTTTGGAAAGTGCTCTGTTAGCTCATCAAATATTTATTCTGCCCTATCCATTCTCTCTTTTTCTTTTTCAATTCCAGCTACACCATATTATTTCACTTGATGTTGTGTCATAGCCTGTCTTACATGCTCTATTTTATCCTACTTCCCCTGCTATTTTTAAAAAATAGACTTTATTTTTTAAAGAAGTTTTAGGCTCACAGCAGAAATGATCGAAGAGAAAGAAACACCCCATATATCCACTGTTTCCACATGTACAGCCTTCTCCACTATCAACATCCTGCACCAGAGTGGTTGAGTGTTGCGTCTTTTACAATCAATGAACTTACCCTGACATGTATTATCATAGGGCTACTCTTGATGTTGTACATTCTATGGGTTTTAACAAATACATGACATTTATTTATGTGCTCCATTGTAGTATCCTGCAGAATAGTTTCACTGCATAAAAATACTTTGTGCTTACCTATTCATCCTTCTCTCCCCTGATACCCAGACAACCACTAATCCTTTTGTTGTCTTTATAGGTTTACTTTTTCCGGAATGCAATATAAAGGAATCATGCAGTATTTGTCAGATTCAGATGGGCTTCTATTACTTAGTAATAAGCATTTGAGCTTCTTCCATGTCTTTTTATGGCTTGATACCTCATTTTTTTTTGGTGCCAAATAATATTCCATTGTCTGTATATACCACAATTTATTTATTTATTTCCCTCCTTAAGGACATCTTGGTTGCTTCTGTGATTTGACGGTTTTGAATAAAGCTTCTATAAACATCTTCATGCAGGCTTTGGTGTGGATGTTTCCTCCCTCCCTCCCTTCCTTCTCTTTTCCCTTCCTTAACCCCCCTGCTCCACTTTTTAAAAAATTCTGACTCATGGATATGTTTATTGATTTTTAGAGAGAGAGAGAGGAATGGAGCAAGAGAGAAAGAGAGATCTATGTGAGATAGAAACATCAGTCTTTTCTCTGACCAGGGATCAAACCCAAAACCTTTTGGTGTATGGGATGATGCTCCAACCAACTGAGCCACCCAGACAGGGCATAAGTTGCCAATTAATTGGGTAAATAGCAAGGAGTATGATATTTGGCAGTAGTGGTTGATTGTAGTCTGTATAGTCAGGATATTAATTTCTTAATAATTTTTCTTTTCAAATGACCTAAATATTTTTCAAACAAAGATATGCAAATGATCAGTGGATACCTGAAAAGGTACTCAGCATCACTAATCATTCGGGAAATGCAAATCAGAACTACAGTATCACCTCACACATGTTGGGATATCCATTATTAAAAAGACAAGAGATGAATGCTCTGAGGATGTGGAGAAAAGGAGACCCTTATATACTGTTGGTAGAAATGTAAACTGGTACAGTCTCTATGGAAAACGGTATGGAGATTTCTCAAATAATTAAAGATCAAAATACCGTATGGTTTAGCAATTTCACTTCAGGGTATATTTTCAAAGGAAACAAAATTATCCTGAAGAGGTAACTGTATTCCCATGTTCATTGCAGCATTATTCACAAATTGCCAAGTATGGAAATAAAGTCTGTGAACTGTTGAATGAGTAAAGAAAATGTGTGTGTGTGCGCGCGCACACGTGTGTTATGTACACACAGATACAACGCATATCGTTCTGCATTTCTAAAAAAAAGAAATTCCATCATTTGACAACATGGGTGAGCCTGGAGGACATTATGGTAAATGAAATAAGCCACACAGAAAGGCACATAGCACATGGCATCACATATATGTGGAGTCTTAAAAAAAAAAAAAGTTGAAATTTTAGAAACAGTAAAAAAGTGATTGCTAGGAACTGTGAGGTAGGAAATGGGTAGAGGTTGGTGCAAATATATATACTTTTAGTTAAAGATGAATACGGACCTGAGGATCTAATGTATAGCATGGTGTGTCCATAGTTGATAACACTTTATTGTATAATTCAAATTTTCCAAGAGAGTAGAACTTAAATATTCTCACACAAAAAAGATAAATATATGAGGTGATGGATGTGTTAATTAACTTGAGGGGAAATCCTTCACAATGTACGTGTATATCAAATAATTACATTGTACACTTTAAATATCCTACAATTTTATTTGTCAATTATATGTCATTAAAACTGGATTTTTTTTTTTTTTTTTTTTATTAACAGGATTGCCTTTGAGGTTATTTTTAAAGTTTTGAGTTGTACAGCACTTGATTCTTTTGCTCCATTGTGGAAAGACGTCTCCAGCAATGATTACTTCAGAGTTACCGGTGTTACAGTAAGTATTGTAGTTTCCTTATTTTTAAAACATGTATTACATTTTCCTGTGTCAAAATGTTCGCTGAAATGAAACATAACAAATATGTTTTCTGATAATCAGACAATATGTTTGAATTCTAAGCATTATTAGGGTGTATAATTGCCATATCCATCCATGGCCTTTGGTATTGTAATGTCAGTAGTGGTCTGTGGTGTTGAACAAAAAAGATGTTACTGTGTCATATTAAGGGTCAGCAAACTATGACCCATGAGCCAATTCTGTTATGCTGCCTGTTTTTGCAAATAAAGTGTTACTTGGAACAGAGCCACGTTCCTTTCTTTATAGATACACTGTTTGTGATTGTTCTTGTGCTACAAGTTGTGATAGAGAATAGATTGCTTGTAAACCATGTTTATTTTGTTTGGTCATTTACAAAAAATCTTTGTAGACCTTTATCCTGTATCATACTGTCTCCCTAACTTACCTTCCACCTCCCTCTTGTGTTCCCTGAGATTGAGGTTGTTAAGCCATTCTGGTTGCCAGAAAGAAAATGAAGGACAAACCATTTGGCATTTCTGTTGACACCTCATTAGATTTGTTGTAGTAGTAGGACAAAGCTAGAATTGGGTGTAATTTTTTGATTTCCTGGGAAATGTGATCATTGTAATGGCAAATATGTTTTTCTTTTATAGGTTTCATTAGATGTAAATTAGGAATCTGCATACTACAGTCTTACATGATAACAGTTTAGATATAATGAAAGAGAGCAACAGTTTACAGTTATTTATGTTTTCAGTCTCCTAGTTTATTTTATTTTTTTTAGTGTAGAGGACAATTTTTTAATTTTCATTTTAAATTGAATTATTTGCTGATATTGGTTAATAACAATTATAGGTTTCAGTTGTACAATTCTTTAATGTATCATCCGTATTGTCTTTTGTGTTCACCACCCCAAGTCCTGTTCATTTATATACCTCTTTTCCAAGAGACTGTATTGGCTTCCCATTGGTCTGGCCTTCTGTTTTTCTTCCCGAGTTCTAAGACAAAAGAGCTGTCTGAACTGCTTTACTGCTTGAAGAACCTTCAGCACTTATCCTCCTTTCCTCTAAATATAGGAGATACAACTTAAGTTTTTTCTAATTATTTATCTAAAGCTTCTTTATTAGTCCTTAACTTGAATTTGGAAGTCTCCACATGATTTTTATTTTTTCCCCTTTTCCTTGTACTTTAGTTTATCTTCATCCTGCCTGCAATGCCTATGAATTTCTCTGCCTTTGCCTGGGGAACTCACTTGTCCTTTTTTAGGTCTTTGCTTAAGTATCATGTCTTCAGTAAGCTCCTCTGACCCCTCAAAAATTGGGTAGGTTCCCTCTGGAGGTCCTGTAATACCCTTTGCTTTTTTTTTGTAGCACTATATTTAACGTAGTGTTTTATAACTCTTTCTTATTGTTTCTGCCTAAACTACATTTTTGTGCCTTGTTTGCGTATGGCCAGCTCCTAGCGTACTACTGGATATTAGGCAGGCTTTTAATGTTTCTTTGATTAAATATGAAATGGCTTGTATTTAAATATTGTATTTAAAGAGAGGTTATATCAACATCTCATTTTTTGGGGTAACTGAATTTCTTTTTCTTGAACATGTAAACCTGTAATATGACTATTGGATTGGATAGTGGTGATCTGTGAGGTAGGTAAATAAACTTTGTTTTCAGTCTGTCAGCTGGGGATGGTACTCTTGGTCAAGTTAAAATTCAAGAAGCTTTTATGAGAACATAGAATTTTCTGAAGATTTTACCAGATTCATTACAGCATCCATTAATTTCATATGTCAAATTTCATATTTAATCCATCCATCAATATTGTGTCTGCATTGTAAGGAAAGGAAACATGTCTCTTAATATTTGTAAATTTAAAATTCCATCATTTGTAAAGTGAAGATAATATATTAGAAATTAATCAATAAAAACTCAAAAACAAGCAAATTTCTTGATGCAGCCATTTTTTAATTTAAAAATTTTTTATTGTTTTTCTATGATGCAGCCATTTTTAATGTTCAGTTCAATAATGATTTTTGTAATGTAGGCACTAGAAAGGTCACTGTAGTGAGTGACCTCATTATTTCTTGGCTGACTTATATATTATAATTACCAATGAATTTGTAATCATAGTGCTGTTTACTGTTGTCAGAAATTATCAATTATTGTATATATTCCACCACATATTGCTGTACCAGGAAGTATGCTAGGTTTTAGAGAAACTTAGTCCTTGTTGCCATGAAGCTTGTATAGATAGATATTGATCAAATAATCACAAATATATGGATCTAAAATGTCTTTGGTGCTATGGAGGTAAATTAGAGGATTTTCTTATTAAAATTTTAAACATGGAAATACAGATATTTTATATTTTGATATATACATAAACACCATGGAAAAGTATTGATCAAACTGTAAACAGTGCTTTTCTGTAGACTGGAATGCAGAGTTAGGGTGTGGTGGAGTGAAACTCTCCCTTATATTCTTATATCTTCTCTATTACTTGACATTAAAAAACAAATTTATAGTAAATGAACATACCTACTACATATACTAATTGGAGTGTATTAGTTGTTTATTGGTAATAGCTGCCACCTTTTAAGCTGCAGTTAGCAAAATAGAAAACAAATTGTACCTTTTTTGTCAGTAAACTATTGTTAAAGAATAAATTAGTTTCACTAATGGGTCACTTATTATAGGCTGGAACCAACCTGCTTCTGTAGTTGCCTACTATTTCCATAAGCATCAAAAGAGCCAGTGAATTCTGTTGATACAAGAGAAATACAAAACATAATACTGCATTCTAGTATCCTGACATGGAGATAGAGAATTCAAGTTTGCCTTGATATCTAAGTGTACTCTGTCACTTACTAGGTATGTGACTGTGGACAAAGATTATCAAGTTTTATATTTTTCTTTACCTCGTCTGTAAAATTGAGAAAATAATATGTTTTCTTAAAGGTTTTTGTGCATGTTTTATATATACTAGCACACAGTATATGCTAAGTGTAGTTTATTTCAACTGTAGTGAGCAGAAAAAGCAGTATGATTTATTGTTCTTTAGTAGAGATAAGTAAGATCAACTAGATCAGGGATTGACAAACTACTGCTAGTGACTGAGATGCCTGTTTTCAAGTATTGGACAGCAGCCGTGTCCATTCATTTATGTATTGTCTCTGGCCACATTTATGCTATGGAGCCAGAGATGAGTAGTCGTCGTCGTCGGCAGCCGTCCGTCTCGAGAGACGATTGTGTAGCTTCTTAAGAGTCTATCTGCACCGCCGAGAATGGCTGTGCAGTCCGACTCGGGAGTGACGGTATCTGTCTCCTCCCGTGTTGAATCGACATCTTACGATGACACTGGAGTGTCCTCTCCAGTGAAGCTGAAGCTACAGAGCCTGGGCAGGGTGATATGGAGGGTCTGCTGTTGCTCATGCAGCAGACCCCCCCTCTCTTCGCAGCTGAAGGGTCCAAGGGAAAGACGGAGTCAATACAGCTTGACTTCAGGTGCGCCGCAGGAGTTGCCGGTGTTGACTACAATGTCAAACCGCCTTAGGGACTCCGGCTCCGGATTTTCTGTCGGGGTTTACTCCCTTAGCCTTTCCCCTGAAGAGGTATGCCGCAAGGCAGCGGAGGTAGAGATGAGTAGTAGATATAGAGATATTAAGACTTCCAGGCCTAATTTATTTACATTATAGTTAAGAAAATGTTTGATGATTTCTGAATTAGATCAATATTGTTTATACTTTTGGCTACTGTTATAGATTACCATTGCAGATTTGCAGGCAGGGAGGTAACATGATATAAGAATGTCTGGGCAGCAGTATGTAGAGTGGCTTGGACAAGGGAATTAGGAGGAGCAGGGAGAAGAGATTAATTCATGGATTTGTGATAATGCATAATAATCATGGAAGAATGAGAGATAGAATTATTATACTGAGGACAGTTCAGGAGGATTTGTTAGCTGATGGCACGAGGAAGATTGATGTAATTCTAATAATTTGAGTAAGACAGGATAGTGGTGTAGTAATAGTAATAAATTTCATAACAACTTAAAGTACATGCATGGATTAACTTAATAAATTGGTTAATTAGTGATTATTGCCATAAGCAGAGAGTTAGAAATAAATCAGTATTGGACTTAATTTTACATGTGGTATTTGATGAACTTGAGGTAGCATTAAAAAAAAACATGTTACACATGCAGTTAAGAATCTTGAGTGACAAATGATCAGGTTTATTGATAATATATAGTTAGTAATGTAGAATTTAGTGAAGAAGTTTCTGTTCACATTATCTATAACCTTTTCAGTGCCATGCTAGAGCCAGCTTGTACTGTAGTGTAGAGCTGAACATCAAATTTCTAGGAATTTTGTGACCCCCAATTAAATATAACAGTTATTATAAAAAGTTAAATTAAACAAACTTAATATTAAAAATAAAAGCAATAATACTTAAAACTCATCCTTCCTCATTATTATACATATTATTTTCTGCTTTATAGGTTTTTATTTACATCTATTCTATCTGTATAGTGGGAATATTTTTTAATGTATACTGTTCATTACTTCCCAACTGCATTTGGTAGTTTGAAATTGGCTGTGGTGGGAATACTTACATTATGAAAATCAGCAATTATTGTATATCAGGGCTCAATTCATTGTCTTGTCAATTGTCTATAGACTGAATGGATGATGGAAAAATTGTTAATACTGGAGATTAAACTTGTATCAGGTCTATAGCCATTGCATTATGATAGCACAAATAATTGAAGTGTTCTTCCTGTATTTGAGAACAATTACCCAATTCAGTACAGAAGTTTTACACTATTGAACAATGATTTACGTTTCAACAAATATATTTGTTATTTCACTTACATTTTATTCACTCAAGTAAATAAAGGTATCAACCATGTTTCCTGTCAAAACCCTCTTTCTTCATCCTTTGCAACCTTAGGTTAGCTATGAACACAAGAGTTTGGCAAAATTATCAAAATCGTTTTATGTGAATCAATGAGCTATATGTTATTTACCATAAAGAATATTATGTATTTTGCCCTGACCAATGTGGCTCAGTAGGTGGCCTCGTTCCACAAAGTGAAAGGTCCACTGGTTTGATTTTTGGTCAGGGCACATGAGAGAGGCAACCAAATAATTGATGTTTCTCTCTCACATCAATATTTCTCTCCCTCTCTTTCTCCATCCCTTCCCCTCTCTCTAAAAAAAAATTATTGTTTGTAAAAATGTATGCTATGCATCCTTTATGTTGGTAACATTTCTAATAGTTTATGTGCATACAGTAGTTGCTCTCTATATCGCGGTTCACTTATCACGGCCTCACTGTATCGCAGGATTTTTAAAAATATTATTTATCGCGGATTTTTCGCTATATCACAGGATTTTGTGGTACTGTATACGTATGTTGTTAAAGTTACGTAGGTTTAAGAGTGTAGAATAAATGTAAGGTTCCTACTTTGCAGGGGGCGGGGGTGGCGCGGGTCTAACGTAATACCCGCGATAAGTGAGGGAATACTGTATGTGTATATATATATATATATATTTTTTATTTTTGGTTTTTCAATTACAGTTGTCCTCTTTTCTCCCAATTTCTCTCCCCCACCCAACCCACCCCCTCTCCCGCAATCATATCCCTCCCTGTTGTCCATGTCCATGAGTAATTTATATATGTTCTTTGACTAAACCCTTCCCTTACTTATCTCACTTCTCTCCCTCCCCCCTCCCCCCTATTGACTGCTATTCTGCTCTTTGTTCTATTTAGTTCTTTTGTTTGTGTTGTTCTTTAGTTTCCTGTATTAGGTGATATCATACGGTATTTTTCTTTCTTTGCCTGGCTTATTTCACTAAGCAAAATTCTTTCTAGTTCCATCCATGTTGTTGTAAATGGCAGGAGTTCCTTCTTTCTTTCTGCTACATATATTCCATTGTGTAAATGTACCACAGTTTTTTGATCCACTCATCTACAGATGGACACTTAGGTTGTTTCCAGCACTTAGCTATTGTAAACAGTGCTGCAATGAACATAGGGGTGCATAAGTTCTTTTGAAATGGTGTTTTAAGATTCTTCGGGTATAATCCTAGTAGTGGAGTTGCTGGTTCAAAAGGCAGTTCCATTTTTAATCTTTTGAGGTAATTCCATACTGTTTTCCATAGTGACTGCACCAGTCTGCATTCCCACCAACAGTGCAGTAGGGTTCCTTTTTCTCCACATCCTCACCAGCATTTGTTGTTTGTTGATTTGTTGATGATGGCCATTCTGACTGGTGTAAAATGGTATCTCATTGTGGTTTTTATTTGCATCTCCCTGATGGCTAATGATGTTGAGCACTTTTTCATGTGTCTGTGGACCTTCTGTATGTCCTCTTCAGAGAAGTGTTTGTTCAGGTCCTTTGCCCATTTTTTAATTGGGTTGTTTGTTTTCTTGATGTTGAGTCATATCAGCTCTTTATATATTTTGGAAATCAGTCCCCTGTCTGTGACGTCATTGGCAAATATGTTTTCCCATATGGTTGGTTTCCTTTTCATCTTGCTGATGTTTTCTTTTGCTGAGCAGAAACTCTTTAGTTTGACGTAATCCCATTTATTTGTTTTTTCCTTTATTTCTCTTGCTTTAGAAGATGTTTCCGTGAAGAAATTGTTACGAGAGATATCTGATATTTTCTTGCCAATGTTTTCCTCTAGGACTTTTATGGTGTCACGGCTTACATTTAAGTCTTTGATCCATCTTGAGTTTATTCTCGTGTGTGGTGTAAGTTGGTGATCTAGTTTCATTTTTTTGCAGGTCCCTATCCAGTGCTCCCAGCACCATTTGTTAAAGAGGCTCTTCTCACTCCATTTTATGTTCCTACCTCCTTTATCAAATATTAGTTGACTGTAGAGGCCTGGGTTTATTTCTGGACTCTCTATTTTGTTCCACTGATATATATGTCTGTTCTTATTCCAGTACCAGACTGTTTTGATTACAGTGGCTTTGTAGTATTGTTTGATATCTGGTGTTGTGATTCCTCCTGCTGTGTTCTTCCGTCTCAAGATTGCTTTTGCTATTCAGGGTCTTTTTTGGTTCCATATGAATTTATGGAGTATTTGTTCTAGGTCTGTGAAATATGTCATTGGTATTTTAATAGGGATTGCATTGAATCTGTAATTTGCTTTGGGTAGTATGGCCATTTTGATGATGTTGATTCTTCCCATCCAAGAACATGGTATTTGCTTCCATTTATTTGTATCTTCCTTAATTTCTTTCTTCAGTGTTATGTAATTTTCAGAGTACAGGTCTTTTATCTCTTTGGTTAAGTTTACTCCTAGGTACTTTATTTTTCTTGTTGCTATAGTAAATGGTATTTTCTTTTTTGTTTCTGTCTCTGTTATTTTATTGTTGGTGTACAGAAATGCCTTAGATTTCTGTATATTTATTTTGTACCCTGCTGTTTTGCCAAATTCACTTATTATATCGAGTAGTCTTTTAGTGGAGTTTATAGGATTTTCTAGGTATACTATCATGTCATCTGCATATAATGAAAGTTTTACTTCCTCTTTCCCAATTTGGATGCCTTTTATTTCTTTTTCTTGTCTGATTGCTGTGGCTAGGACTTCCAACACTATGTTGAATAGGAGTGGAGAGAGTGGATAACCTTGTCTAGTTCCTGAGTTCAGGGGGAATGCTTTTAGTTTTTGTCCATTGAGTATGATGTTGGCCTCAGGCTTCTCATATATAGCCTTAATTATGTTAAGGTATGCTCCCTCTATTCCCATTTTGCTGAGTGTTTTCATCATAAATGGGTGTTGTACTTTATCAAATGCTTTTTCTGCATCTATTGATATGATCATGTGATTTTTGTCTTTCATTTTGGTTAGGTGATGTATTATATTTATTGATTTGCAAATATTAAACCATCCTTGCATCCCTGGAATGAAGCCCACTTGATCGTGATGTATGATCTTTTTGATGTATTGCTGGATCCTGTTTGCCAATATTTTATTGAGAATTTTAGCATCTATGTTCATCAGTGATATTGGCCTGTAGTTTTCTTTCTTTGCTGTGTCTTGACCTCGTTTGGGGATTAGAATTATACTGGCTTCATAGAAAGAGTTTGGGATTTTCCCCTCTTCTTGGATTTTTTGGAACAGTTTGAGGAGGATAGGAGTTAGTTCTTCCCTGAATGTTTTGTAGAATTCGCCTGTGAAGCCATCCGGTCCAGGGCTTTTGTGTGCAGGTAGATTTTGGATTACTGTTTCAATTTCGTTCTTTGTTATTGGTCTGTTGAGACTTTCCACTTCTTCTTGATTCAGTTTTGGAAGGTTGTATGTTTCTAGAAATTTGTCCATTTGTTCTCGATTGTCAAATTTCTTGCCATATAGTTATCTGTAGTAATTTCTAACTATCATTTGTATTTCTGAGGTATCAGTCGTGATTTCTCCTCTTTCATTTCTGATTTTGTTTATTTGGGTCTTCTCTCTTTTTTTTCTTGATTAGACTGGCTAGAGGCTTGTTGATTTTGTTTATTTTTTCGAAGAACCAGCTCCTAGTTTTGTTGATCTTTTGGATTGTTTGTTTAGTCTCTATGTCATTTAGTTCTGCCCTGATCTTGATGATTTCGTTCTTCTTCTTGCCCTAGGCTTTGTTTGTTGTTGTTGTTCTAGTTCTTGTAGCTTTATGGTTAGGTTTTTAATTTGAGATTCTTCTATCCTTTTCAGATATGCCTGTATTGCTATGAACTTTCCTCTCAGGACTGCTTTTGCTGTGTCCCACAGGTTTTGGGCTGTTGTGTGCTCATTATCATTAGTTTCTAGAAATTTCTTGATTTCTTTTTTGATGTCATTATTAATCCATTCATTATTTAATAGCATGTTATTCAAGCTCCATGAGTTTGGGTGTCTTTGATTTTTTTCTCTGAGGTTGATTTTTAGTTTCAAGGCATTGTGATCTGAAAAGATGCTTGATATGATTTCAATTTTCTTGAATTTGTTGAGGCTTGTTTTGTGTCCTATCATGTGGTCTATCTTTCAAAATGTCCCATGTGCATTTGAAAAGAATGTATATTTTGCTTCTTTGGGGTGGAAAGTTCTATATATATCAGTTAGGTCCATGTGGGTTAGTGTGTTGTTCAATGCCTATATATCCTTGGTGTTTCTTTGCTTCGATGATCTGTCTATTGTTGATAATGGAGTGTTGAAGTCCCCTACTATGAGTGTGTTGTTGTTGGTATCCTTCTTCTGGTCTTCTAGTATTTGCTTTTTGTATTTGGGTGATCCTATGTTGGGTACATATATGTTTATCAATGTCATATCTTCTTGATGGATTGTTCTCTTAAGTATTATGAAATGTCCTTCTTTGTCTCTTTTTATTGCCCTTGCTTTGAAATTCATTTTGTCTGATATGAGGACTGCTACCCCGGCTTTTTTTTCCAGTCCGTTTGCTTGGAATATTTTTTTATATCCCTTTACTTTCAGTCTATGTAAATCTTTTGTTTTGAGGTGTGTTTCTTGTAGACCGCAAATAAAGTGGGTCCTGTTTTCTTATCCATTCCATTACCCTATGTCTTTTAATTGGAACATTTAATCCCTTTACATTTAAGGTTATTATTGACATGTATTTATTCATTTCCCTTTGTACCTGTGTTCCTCTCTTGTTTTTTCTTCTTTTCCTTAAAATATTCTCTTTAGCATCTCTTGCAATGCTGGTTTGGTGGAGATGTATTCTTTCAGTCTTCCTTTGTCTGAGAAACTCTTTATTTCACCTTTTATTTTGACTGAGAGCTTTGCTGGGTAGAGTATTCTTGGTTGTAGGCCTTTGTTTTTCATTGCTTGAAATATTTTTGACCATTCCCTTCTGGCTTGTAGTATTTCTGTTGAGAAATCGGTCGATAGCCTTATCGGAGCTCCCTTGTATGTTATTTGCTGTTTTTCTCTTGCTGCTTTTAGGATTCTCTCTCTGCCTTGAAATGTTGCCATTTTAATTATGATATGCCTTGGAGTGGGTTTTTGGGCGTTGCTGTTCATTGGAACTCTCTGTGCTTCCTGAACTTGTATAACTTTTTCTCTCGTCAGGTTCGCAAAATTTTCTGTCATTATTTCCCCTATCAGTTTTTCAATTCCATGCTCCTTTTCTTCTCCCTCTCTAATTCCGGTGATCCTGATATTATTTTTTCTCATGCTATCCTGTAATTCCCTTACATCTTGTTCATATTTTTTTAATCTTTTTTCATTTTGCTATATTGTCTGGGAGTTTTTCTCTACATTATCTTCTAACTCACTAATCCGATCCTCTGCTTCGTTTAGTCTGCTTTTGACTGATTCTACTGTGTTTTTCAGTTCAGAGATTGAATTCTTCAATTCTTCTTGGTTCTTGTTAACAGTTTCTATGTCTTTTTTTATGCTGGTGTAGTTTTCTGCAAGTTCCCTGTAATTTTCTTGGAGCTGCTGGTAACTTCCTTGGAGGTTGTCATAGTTGTTTTTAAGGATGTCGAGTATATTTAGCTTCTTTACCACCATTGTTTTGAATTCCATGACTGACATTTGAGCTGTGTCTATTTCATCTATCTCTCTGAGGATTCCTCTTTTCTTTTCATTGAGGGATTATTTTTGCGTTTTACCATATTGGATTCTTTTTGTTTTTATTTATTTATTTATTTGTTTTTTTACGGGGGGTGGGATGGTCTGCTTAGACTTCCCTCGTTTGGGGTATGAGATTCTTTATGGGAGATCTGGGGGTTTCAGTGGTGTAGTCTCTTTGATATCCTGAGCCTGATGTTCTTGAGTTACCCTTTATGTCGTTTGTTTATGCTGTCTGGTTATATTTCAGATGTTCTTTGGTAGGATCTTCCTTCTGGCTAGTTGGTTGGGAGTCACTCCATCCACTTTGTCTTGAGTTCTTTTATGGAGATGCTGTTAAAAACATAAACACACAGCCCAGGCAGGAGACCCACACCATCAAAAAATATCCCCCACCCTCTATCCCACTATCATCTGCCAACGAGCCCGTATTAATATAAATGTAAAGAGATTAGCACTTTTATACTATAAGAAGAATAGATAAGAGTTGTTTTTAGGGAGGAAAAATATAATTTTTGATAGAAGTAGTGATAGATTAATAATAGTTGAGACTATGCAAGCCAGTAGGTAATATTTACATTGTATGTTAATAAAAATAGAAGAAAAGAATGAAATAATGTAAAATATAGTAAGAAAGTGGGATTGTATTTTATTGGGTTTATATAGTAATTATATTCTATTATTTAGAGTGATAGGGGGGCTAAACTAGGCACACAAACAAATAAACAACAATTGAAGAGAAAGGATGAGAAGGAGAGGTTATATGCAACACGTTTGAGATAGTTTGTTTTTCTTTTGGAAGGGGAAAAAAAAATCCAACAAAAAAATAATAAAGAAAAGAAGGAAGAAAGAAAAGAGAAGAAAAACAATAAAAAAAAATAAAATAAAAAAATCCCAAGAAAAGAAAGAAAGAAAGAAAGAAAGAAAGAAAGAAAAGAAAGAAGAAAGAGAGAAAAAAAAAAGTGGGGGAAAAAAATAAAAAGGGATGTTTTTACTCCGTTTTAGCCTTGGTGTGTCGCCTTCTTTTTCTGTGGCCGCAGCTGGTCTAGTCTGGCGGTTCAGAGGTTCTTGTTTCTTGCAGCACTGGTGTGTGCCGTGGTTGCCGCAATGGTGTGCGCCCGCGGTTGCCTCACGGCGCATTCCCTTGCTGCCCGCCTCATGGCGCATTCCCTTGCTGCCCACTGGAGCCAGCTGAGGTGTCCTTGCGCGCGCACCCCTGCTCCTGTATATATTTTTGAAGCCGAGTTTTTAAAACATTTACCAGCACACCACTGACTTTCATGATTTTTTAAATGAATAAAATTCTTCCCAAACCTTTATTTTCTCATATTGAATAATTAGTCTTTTTCAGCTGTATTTTACATTTATATTTTGTATAGCAGCTGCCATTTCTACTGTCATTTCCTCTTTGTATTTCTCTATTTGTGAGCTTCATTTCACTCAATGTTATGTGGTGTTAGGGAGGATACCATTTTTTATTTGCTTAGGTAGAAATATAAACCACTCTAATCATCTGTATAATAGGAGATAAAGGAAAGTAGTGGAACAAAACTGAATTGTATTAATGAATTAATTTGTTCACTAAAATAATATATCACATTTTCTAGGGATTCAACTAATGAAACCACTGCTCATTCTGATGCTGGCAGCGAACTTGAAGATACGGAGGTCAAAGGAAAAAGAAAAAGGGGTCGTCCTGGTCGTCCTCCAGTATGTATTATTATGCTTGTCTTCTTTGTTTCTATAATGGTTGCCAAATAAAGGGGCTTGATATGACATGTTTGTTAATTCTGGTGCTGTCAGTTCTTTTAGTGACATACTAACAATTCTTGGAAACTTAATAAATTGTATGGCACTAATCAGAAAAAGGATGGTGGTCATAGAATCTTTCTTGCTCTCCATGTTTCTCTTGTAAATAAGTGGTAGTCCATGTGAAGGCACAGAGGCGATAAACCTGGAATGTGAGGTATAGTTAGTAATGACTTTACTGATTTTAGATGCAACTCTGATTTCTTGTAAGCTGCTGTGTGTGTACTTTGGAAGTATTAGCTTGGGGTTTGGGGCCAGTGTCAGGATATATTTTCATTTATACATGATTGAGAAGTTTAGATGATCTATAGTTGTTTTTACATTGAGGGTTATCTTTATTTATTCTGAGTACATGAGTCATTTAAGGCAGCAGAAGCTCTTATAGACAATACTATGAATATGTCAAGGAATTAAGGCTTGTGGTGTTCTACACTATTATGATGTGATTTATCATTAGCAATTTTTATTGTTTTTATAAAATTTTTCATTATAGAGTATTTCAGCCTTTTTTATAGGATGCCTAATAGTATAATGATCCCTTCATGTTACCATTACCCAGCTATAGCAGTTATCAAGTTATGACCAGTCTTGTTTAATCTCTCTCTTCCCGTTCTTTTCTTTCCATGTCATTTTGAAGGTCAACCTAGACATTGTTCCATATGTAAATATTTTAGCATGTACTACAAAAGATAGTGCCTGGCTGGTTTGGCTCAGTGGATTGAGCGTCGGCCTGCGAGCTAAGTGTCGCTGGTTCGATCTTCCAGTCAGGGCACATCAGAGAAGGAAAACTGACTCCAAAAAACCTCCGCTGCCTTGCGGCATACCTCTTCAGGGGAAAGGCTAAGGGAGAAAACCCCGACAGAAAATCCGGAGCCGGAGTCCCTAAGGCGGTTTGACGTTGTAGTCAACACCGGCAACTCCTGCGGCGCACCTGAAGCCAAGCTGTATTGACTCTGTCTTTCCCTTGGACCCTTCAGCTGCGAAGAGAGGGGGGGTCTGCTGCATGGGCAACAGCAGACCCTCCATATCACCCCGCCCAGGCTCTGTAGCTTCAGCTTCACTGGAGAGGACACTCCAGCGT
Organism: Furipterus horrens; assembly: GCF_987537825.1. Taxonomy (NCBI): domain Eukaryota; kingdom Metazoa; phylum Chordata; class Mammalia; order Chiroptera; family Furipteridae; genus Furipterus; species Furipterus horrens. The sequence goes on from NW_028327177.1 coordinate 111,776,892, forward strand.
CATCGCAAGATGTCGATTCAACACGGGAGGAGACAGATACCGTGTCACTCCCGAGTCGGACTGCACAGCCATTCTCGGTGGTGCAGATAGACTCTTAAGAAGCTACACCATCGTCTCTCGAGACGGACGGCTGCCGACGACGACGACGACTACAAAAGATATAGCCTTAATTTCTCTCTTGTTAATATCATCCCAGTATCATTATCATGTCCCAAGGGAACAATATTATTAACATCACCAAATAACCAATTCAACCAATTTAAAGTTTATAATCATTTCATAAATATTACCACTTTAAATACAGTTTGTTGGTTTGAATTATGACTAAAATAGGACCTACCGTAATTTGATGATTGTTATTTAACCATATAGATATATGTCTCCTTTGTGGTGACTTAGTACTTCTTTTTTTTTTAATGCGTTTGCTGTTCCACCTCTCTTTGCCACTGTTTTTAATTAGCTTCAGTGAAACTTCATACCTTTTCCTTTTCTAGGACAATCTTTTTTTAAAACAAAAGGATGGAAGGTTGACTTTTACCATTTTCACTATACTTGCTTTTATCCTTCACTTTTATTTAAAGGAAAATAATTGTTGAGGAAAAGACATGCATTGTAATCACTCTTTATAAAACTTCATAATTTTGTAGAAGTATTTGGTTGTACATTTTTTTACAAAAACATTTTGAGAAGAGTGAGCCTTGTACTTAGAAGTTGGTCCTAGCTCCCCTTAACTATGAATTTTCTAGGCAAATTACATTGCTTTTTCTAGGATTCGTGGGTTATAAGTGCAGAATTGGAAATAAGACTAAACTTGCTTGAAGTTAGGAAAATGAACTCCCTACATGATTGCTTACTGAATTTGTTCTCCAATTCTTTACTTAGAAGATTCAGATTAAGTGCTATCCTGTAGGGAGCCTTATTTTTTCCCCCAAGATAATTTTTTACTTTTTCAGCAGGCTGTTTTATCATTTTTTAGAACCTATTTAATTTTTACATGTCTACAGCTGGATTCTTGATAATATTTTGCTTTTCTTGATTAAAAGGAGTCTGTGCATCCAAATGCTTAGTTTTTTTGTAGTTGGAAATACAATTTGATTTTTAGTAAAATTGCTGCTACAGAATGTAGTAGGTAAATAATACATGTTCATCCCATGTTTACAAAAATTTAAAAATTGTTGACCAGGATAGGATCATATCATTTTAGAGACTTGTATTAGTTAGACTTTAGTTCATATTTTCACACTTGTTGATTCACATGGCTATCTACACTTCCACCTCATGAGGCCTATGCTTTGATCTTGGAAACACCACCACTTCCTATTTCCTCTGGGCTTTGCACTGAGCTGATGTCTTTTTATGTCATTTAATCCTCTCACCAATACAATGGTCTTTTTTTTTTCCATTTAAGTATTTCATATAGTTTATTTTTTTAATTTTTTACTTTTTTATCTTTATTTTTTCCCCATACCTTTTAGTCCCATTAATCCCCCCTTCCCCTGTTGCCCATGGTCAGGAGTTCTTTTTCCTTTTTGTTTAATGCCTCCACCCCCTAAACAGCCTCTCCCCTTCAGCTGCCATCCTGCTCTCTATGAGTCTGTCTCTATTTTGCTTGTTATTCAGTTTGTTTTATTAGAGTCCACATACGAGTGAAATCATATGGCATTTATTTTTCTCTCACTGGCTTATTTCACTTAGCATAATGTTGTTCAGGTCCATCCATACTGTTGCAAAGGGTAAAATTTTCTTCTTTTTTACAGCTGAGTAGTATTCCATTGTGTAAATGTCCCATAGTTATTTTTATCCACTCATCTACTGATGGACACTTGGGCTGCTTCCATATCTTGGCTATTGTAAATAATGTTGCAATGAACATAGCAGTGCTTATGTTCTTTCGAATTACTGTTTTGGGTTCCTTTGGATATTTTGCTAGAATTGAGATCGCTGCGTCCAAAAGGCAGACCCATTTAATGTTCTGAGGTCATTAGCCTACTGCTTTCCACAGTGGCTGAACTGATCTGCATTCCCAACAACAGCACAAAAGTATTCCCCTTTCTCCACATTCTTGCCAGCATTTGTTGTTTGTTGAGTTATTGATGATAACCATTTTGACAGGTGCAAGATGATATCTGTGTGATTTTAATTTGCATTTCTCTGATGATTAGACATTGAGCATCTTTTCATATGTCTATTGGCTATCTGTATGTCCTTTTTGAGAAGTGTCTGTTCAGGTCCTTTGTCCATTTTTATTTTTTTGTTTATTTATTTTTGGTGTTGGGTGTTTTAAGGTCTTTCTAAATTTTGGATATTAATGCCTTATCACATGTATCAATGACTGTGTTCACCCATTCTGTGGATTGTCTTTTAATTTTATTGATGTTTTCCTTTGCTATGCAAAACCTTTTTAGTTTGATGTAGTCCCATTTATTTATTTTTTCTTTTGTTCTCTTGCCTGGGGAGATGATATGTCCAATAAAATATTGCTATGGGCAATGTCCAAATTTTGCTGCCTATGTTTTCTTCTATGATTTTTATGGTTTTGTGTCTAATATTTAAGTCTTTTATTCATTTTGAATTTATTCTTGTCTGTAATGTGAAATACGTCTTAAATGCAAAACAAAAATAGTAAGTGGTAACTTCCCTAAGGCAATTTGCCACACGCTTCTTTGTTGTAGTATTATTTGTAATAATAAAAGATTCTCTTAACTCCCAAACTCTTTCTCGTAACAAATAGCCAAAATGTCAAGCTATTACCTAATATTGCGAGGTAAAATTATCAGAATAATCATATTTGAGATATGCCTCAGTACCTGTTCTGAAAATTGCTTGGACATTTTCTATCAACTGGGTCCATTTGAAACAATTCCAAGTTTCGATTGATACACATTTTTATATAGTTATTCTTATACTGTTCATATTTTTGAAGAGGACTTCATAGATGCATTTTATTTACTTATTGTCTGCCTCCCTCTACTAGAAGGTAAATTGTATGAAGTCAGGGATTTTTATCTTTTTTTTTTTTAACTACTGTGTAGCAGTGTGACTTTTCAGCGTGTTTATTTATTGAATGAATGAATGAATGAATGAATGAATGCATAGTTTTAAATTTTGTTAAATCACCGCTGTTTGTTTTCCTGGTGTTTAAAATTCTTTTTATTTTGAAATAATTTCGGACACAGAAGGGTTCTAAGAATGAAAATTGTCCAAATGTTAGCATTTTATCACATTTGTTTTATCATATTTTTCTGTGTACAGACACATATACATACATGTTATACATATAGTACTGTAATGTATACATATATATTATATACCTATTATTATTTTTTAACTGTTTGAGAATAACTTGCAGACATGATGTCACTTTATTCCTAATGCTTTAGTATGAATTTTCTTTAAATTAAGAACATTCTCGCCCTGGCTGGCGTGGCTCGGTGGACTGAGTTGCCTGCCTGCAGACCAAAGGGTCGCTGGTTTGGTTCCCAGTCAGGGCACATGCCTGGGTTGCAGGCCGGGTCTCCAGTTGGGGGCATGGGAGAGGCAACCACACACTGATGTTTCTCTCCCTCTCTTTCTCCCTCCCTTCCCATCTCTCAATAAATAAATAAACAAACAAACAAAATCTTTAAAAAAAAAAAAAAATCTCATACTCAGCCACAGTACAGTTATGAAAATTAGGAAAATGTTGACATAATAGTGACCTTATCTATACACTTCATTCATATTTTGCCACTTGTTTGAAAAATGGCCTACAAAAAGAAAAAATAAGGTTCAGGATTCAGTCTAGAATTTTATTTTTAGTTGTCATTTATAAATCAGTGCATCTATAACATAACCTATCTTTAATTCCTGGTTTAATATTTTATTAAGGATTTTTTTTTCCTTTGTTCTATTTGAGAACCAGTACTTGTATTCTCAACATTATTTAACTGTTTTATTTGTATAGACTGAATAGAAGTAAATGAAGAGAGATATAATTTTTACTTTTATGCCTGTATATTTACAGACATAGAAAAGGGAGAATTCACAATAAAATAATAAAAATGAGTTTTAGAAGGAAGGTAGATTAGCAGGGGAATTTATTTATAAAATTTGGAAGTTCTAAATTACTTGGTCTTTCTATTTATAATATTGTGAATTTTATGATATTTAAATATTTTATGTAATTTTTAATAAGTACATAGTATTCTGTATCACATTAATTCATTCCATATTGAACATTCATATTGAAAATTCTTTACTAATCTAAACAATGCTGATATAACCTATCTTGCAAATAAATTTTTCTCTAGAGCCATTGATATTTTTTATCTTAAATTCCCCAAAGTGGGGTTGATTAGTCAAAGGGTATGCCATTTGTTTGAAAGATTTTAATGTGTCTTACTGATTTCTTTTTCACTCAGCACAACATATGGCATTGTGCTTGTACCTTTGCTTATACAGATTGTTAAATCCTTGCTAATTTCTAAGTGGTGTAAGATTTCATCAGTATTTTCTAAAATACTGATCATTTGTATTTTTTGAATTGCCTGTTTATCATCTTCTATATTGCTGTTATTTTAATTTTTCTAAGAAACAAAAATTTTCTTATAAGAATTTTTGTAGCTAAGCCTACACACTTTTATGACCAATTTTGGAAATGCTTTTCTATCAGTTGACTTGTATCATCTTCTTTTTCATATTAGCTTTGTTTTATTTTCTTAAGTTTTAATTTTGCATTTCTTCTACAGACTAGTTTTTAGGTCTTTCTTAATTTTGTTAAAACATACCATAATTATTCCAGAAACCCAGAATTAAAACATGAGTTGCTATGGAATTTCCTCATCCTATGTTCTTTCCCTCTCTACTATGTCTAATGAGATTCTGATGAAATTTTATTTCACAGTGTCTTCTATGCCCATCCCTTCTACTATCTTTCTATGTTTAATCTTTTTTTGTTGTTTTTCCTTTCATCCTTTTTAATACTGTGAAGTTGACCTGTTTTAAAACATGTACAAAAAGTAAGAAGTGTCTTTGTTTTGGGGAATGTTCTTCTGACTTAACCTTACAACCTAATATCTCATTATATTTCTCTACTGATAGATAATCTTTCATTCAGTTAGATACATATCTCTATCTTTCTGTATGTTGCTTGTGCTTTCCCATTTGTACACCTTAGTCCATGGTGATTTTTCTTTCTGGAATCCTTGTTTTCTAACTTCCATTTATGCTAACCTTACTGATTTTACTAATCTGTTAAATTCCAGCTTGCAGTTCATCATTTCTTGAAATTATGGAAAGTATTTTTTACCAGTACTGTAGTTTACTATATTATATTGTAGTTATTTGTGTTTGTTTTTTAATTACATGTATGTAAAGATTTTGCATAAAGCTATCCCAGATGTGTTTATGTACATTATTTGTGAAAAGTAGGGGTTATTTCTTATTTATATCTTATGAATAAATTCAGGTAAGGCACAAAGGTAAAGAAAGTTGGTGTATGTTGTCTCTTAAAGCTTCTAGAAAAGTCATTGCACATTCAGACTGCAGCATATTCTATACAGAGCTTTGGGATAGAGTAATTTTGAATAGTTAATTTTCTGATACAGCAGTGCTAACTTATACTTCAGACTGTTTACCAGAAATGTAGGGACACGTTTATATTAAGTAGTATGTAGTTATAGTACAACATTTGTCCTAAAGATTGACCAAAACTCTGATGGTAGATTGTAACATTTTCAGAAAGATTCAGTGAAGGGTGTGTATATTTGTGACTGAGAATATTGACAATAAAATTCATTATGTACTACGTTGAGGCAGGCTTTGTTTCAGGCACGTAATTTTATTTTTCAACACATATTCATTAACATATTTTCCCCTCTGCTGTTATTTTTTAATTAGCTGCAGCATTGAACACATGGCTGTAGTGTCCATATCACTAACCCTGTGGCCCATAGAAATCTTTCTTTCACTGTTTGAGAAAAGAAGTACGAGTGTTTCTTCTTTACTACCACTTGACAAAATTGTATTAGGATGGTGAAAAGTAAATCTTAAATACCATAAGCTCTTTGAAAGTTGTGTTGTGCTACATGCAAGGATCAACATTTTTATGTGTGTGGTATATAGTAACTGCATGATGAATGAAGAAATAAAAGTAGTGTTGCATGAGTGAAAAAAATCTGTTTCCTAATACCTTCTATCTGTAGATTTAATCATTTTGAGTTTGCTCATAATTATATTCAAGTTATGCATATTAGGCAGTAATACCACATAAGTGTCACTTGGGCACAAATTCTGAAAGGTAGAATAATTGAGGCTCCTTGAGTCAAAACATAGAAAATAGATATGACCACTAGTTTGCGGCAGATATTTTAGAAGAGTTCCACTTGCTATTTAATGGAAGAAAGATTTCCTAGTTGGGTAGTAGATGGGATAGAGTAAGCTGATCTTGTTCCACCAAGGAGACTATATGTCTAGGATCAGTAAGGATTTAAAGATCTGTGCTGAGCTAGATCTATGCTAGAGCTAGTATGTATGTATTCTGGCAGTCTGTTGTGGGGGCCCTACCTACTGGCCTGGTATTCAAGGATAGGGCTTCAGTTTCTGGGGTAAACTGATAATAGTAGGACAGGACTAGCTCAAGAGGAACTGAGTTACTGGCTAGATTACAAAGTCATTATTAACTGCAAATTAAGGCAAATACTTTGTTCTTAAGATGGCACATGAGAGAGAACTGGACCATCCAGGCAAGTTTGACAGGATCTAATCAATTTCTTTCATTTGAGAGCACGATGAGTCCTTGTCCAGGAATGGGACTGCAGGTGGCCTAAGCTATGTGATCAGAAAAGTATAGGGAAGGGAGCCTGGCAAATCACAATTAGAGGGTTGTGTATGTATTATTACCCTTTGAAATAACTCACAATTCTTAATTTTTAACTTCCCCCTACTTTTGTGCCTATGCCTGCAACCCCCAGATAAACATGTGATTTGAGTGGGATAAGTATAGCTAATGTCTGAGAGAGGAATTATTCTCAAGACTGCAAAATTGTACCCCTTGGGTATAAACTAAAGATTGAGTGTATCATTCTTATAATCTTACCTCTTCCTTACTCCTTTTTATTAGCGACAGTCTTCTTATCATCAGCTTGCAGTTTGTCTTTCTTCATGTTTACTGTATATTACTGTCTGAATCTGTACTAGGAAAATCACTCTCATGATAATGGGGATAAAATATAGATACACCATAGATGAGATCAAATGGATTTTTATTTTTTAATCTGTTTTGTTTGTCCATTTTATAGACAGTAATAAAAGGCTTCCATGTATGAGAATTATGCTTTATTTTCCTCTTATACATAAACATTCCTACACATACACAGATGTATTTGTCATAGTATTATTTGTAATAGTAAATGACCTGAAACAAAATGTCATGTCTGTCAACTGATAACAGCTAAGTAAATTAACGTAAGTGTGTGCAGTGGAACACTGACACTTTGAGAAAAGAATAAGACATTCTGTAGGTCTTGATATAAATTGACTACAAAATATATTGTTAAATCAGGATGATGCACATCTGTGCATAAATAACAAACTATAATAGATACATGGAAATAGGTATGTGCTGTTTCTTTCAACTTTTTAAATTCTATTGAAATACACTTAAGATTTAATCAACGTAATCATTTTTAAGTATACAGTTCAGTGGTATTGAACACATTCATAATGTGCAGTCATCACCATGCATCTTCATCTTCGTCTTAATCCTAAAGCTTTATATCTATTAAACAATAACTCCCCGTTCCACACACCCCCCCGCCCCCCCACCCCCCAGCCTCTGGCAGCCACCATTCTACTTTCTGTCTCTATGATTTTGACTTAAGTATCTGGTATAAGTGGAATCATACAAAATTTGTGTTTGTATGACTAGCTTATGTCACTTAGAATAATATTTTCAAAGTTCATCCATGTTGTAGCATATATCAGAATTTCCTCCTGTTTTAAGACTGAATAACATTCTGGTGTACACATTTGGACACTTGGATTACTTCCAAGTTTAATCTGTTGTGAACAGTGTTGCTATGAGCATGGGTATATAGATATCTTTTGAGACCCTGCTTCCGGTTCTTTTGGATTTATACCCAGTTGTGTAAATTGCTGGATCATATGGTAATTCTATTGTCGACATTTTGAGGAACTGCTATGCAGTTATCACAATGGCTGTACCATTTTACATTCCCAGCAATAATGCTTCTTTGGGGTGAAAGTTCTATATATATCAGTTAAGTCCATGTGGTTTAGTGTGTTGTTCAATGCCTATATATCCTTGGTGTTTCTTTGCTTCGAAGATCTGTCTATTGTTGATAATGGGGTGTTAAAGTCCCCTACTATGAGTGTGTTGCTGTTAATATCCTTGTGGTCTTCTAGTATCTTCTTTATGTTTTTGGGTGCTCCTATGTTGGGTGCATATATGTTTATTAGTGTTATATCTTCTTGGCTGGTTTGGCTCAGTGGATTGAGCGTCGGCCTGCGAGCTAAGTGTCGCTGGTTCGATATTCCAGTCAGGGCACATCAGAGAAGGAAAACTCTGACTCCAAAAAACCTCCGCTGCCTTGCGGCATACCTCTTCAGGGGAAAGGCTAAGGGAGTAAACCCCGACAGAAAATCTGGAGCCGGAGTCCCTAAGGCGGTTTGACGTTGTAGTCAACACCGGCAACTCCTGCGGCGCACCTGAAGCCAAGCTGTATCGACTCCGTCTTTCCCTTGGACCCTTCAGCTGCGAAGGGGGGGGGGGGTCTGCTGCATGGGCAACAGCAGACCCTCCATATCACCCCGCCCAGGCTCTGTAGCTTCAGCTTCACTGGAGAGGACACTCCATCGTCATCGCAAGATGTCGATTTAACACGGGAGGAGACAGATACCGTGTCACTCCCGAGTCGGACTGCACAGCCATTCTCGGCGGTGCAGATAGACTCTTAAGAAGCTACACCATCGTCTCTCGAGACGGACGGCTGCCGACGACGAATCTTCTTGATGGATTGTTCCCTTAAGTATTATGAAATTTACTTCTTTATCTCTTTTTATTGCCCTTGCTTTGAAATCCGTTTTGCTTTGAAATCCGTTTTGTCTGATATGAGTACTGCTACCCCAGCTTTTTTTCATGTCCTTTTGCTTGGAATACTTTTTTGTATCCCTTTACTTTCAGTCTGTGTAAATCTTTTGTTTTGAGGTGTGTTTCTTGTAGACAGCAAATATGTGGGTCCTGTTTTCTTATCCATTCCGTTACCCTATGTCTTTTAATTGGAACATTTAATCCCTTTACATTTAAGGTTATTATTGGCATGTATTTATTCATTTCCCTTTGTACCTGTGTTCCTCTCCTGTTTTTTTCTTCTTTTCCTTAAAATATTCTCTTTAGCATCTCTTGCAATGCTGGTTTGGTGGAGATGTATTCTTTTAGTCTTTCTTTGTCTGAGAAACTCCTTATTTCACCTTTCATTTTGAATGAGAGCCTTGCTGGGTAGAGTATTCTTGGTTGTAGGCCTTTGTTTTTCATTGCTTGAAATATTTTTGACCATTCTCTTCTGGCTTGTAATGTTTCTGTTGAGAAATCGGTCGATAGCCTTATCGGAGCTCCCTTGTATGTTATTTGCTGTTTTTCTCTTGCTGCTTTTAGGATTCTCTCTCTGTCTTTGAATGTTGCCATTTTAATTATGATGTGCCTTGGAGTGGGGTTTTTGGGGTTCCTCTTCATTGGGACTCTCTGTGCTTCCTGAACTTCCATAACTTTTTCTCTCATCAGGTTGGGAACTTTTTCTCTCATCAGGTTGGAAAATTTTTCTGTCATTACTTCTCCTATCAGCTTTTCTATTTCTTGTTTTTCTTCTTCTCCTTCTTTTATTCCAATAACTCCGATATTATTTCTTCTCATGCTATCCTGTAATTCCCTTATATCTTCTTCGTACTTTTTCAATCTTTTTTCATTTTGTTGTATTGTCTGGGAATTTTTTTGTACATTGTCCTCTAACTCAATGATCCCATCCTCTGCTTCGTTTAGCCTGCTTTTGACTGATTCTACTGTGTTTTTCAGTTCAGAGATTGTATTCTTCATTTCTTCCTGTTCCTTAGTAATAGTTTCTATGTCCTTTTTTATGCTGGTGTCGTTCTCCGTAAGTTCTCTGTAATTTTCTTGGAGCTGTTGGTAACTTCCATGGAGGTTATTGTAGTTGTTTTTGAAGTTGTCGAGTATATTGAGCTTCTTCACCATCATTGTTTTGAATTCCATGTCTGACATTGGGCTATGTCTATCGTATCTACCTCTCTTTCTGGGGATTCCTCTTTTCTTTTCATTGAGAGGTTGTTTCTGTGTCTTACCATGTTGGATTCTTCCTGTTTGTTTTTGTTTTTTGGATTTGTCTGCTTTGATTTCCCACCTTTGTGGTATGAGATTCCTTAGGGTTTCAGTGGTGCAGTCTCTTTGATCTCCTGAGCCTGATGTTCTTGGGTTATCCTTTATGTCGTTTGTTTATGCTGTCTGGTTATATTTCAGATGCTCTTTGGTGGGATTTTCCTCTGGCTAGTTGATTGAGAGTCACTCTGTCCACTTTGTCTTGAGTTCTTTTGTGGAGATGCTGTTAATAACATAAATACACAGCGCAGGCAGGAAACCCACACCCTCAAAAATATCCCCCACCCTCTATTCCGCTATTGTCAGCAAATGAGCCAGTATTAATATAAATGTAGAGAGGTTAGGGCTTTTATACTATAGGAAGAATAGATAAGAGTTGTTTTTAAAGAGGAAAAGTATGATTTTTGAGAGGGGATGATAGATTAGTAATAGTAGCAAATAGTGTCGAGACTATGCAAGACAGTAGGTAATATTTACATTGTCGTCGTCGTCGGCAGCCGTCCGTCTCGAGAGACGATGGCGTAGCTTCTTAAGAGTCTATCTGCACCGCTGAGAATGGTTGTGCAGTCCGACTCGGGAGTGACACGGTATCTGTCTCCTCCCGTGTTGAATCGACATCTTGCGATGACGCTGGAGTGTCCTCTCCAGTGAAGCTGAAGCTACAGAGCCTGGGCAGGGTGATATGGAGGGTCTGCTGTTGCCCATGCAGCAGACCCCCCCTCTTTTCGCAGCTGAAGGGTCCAAGGGAAAGACGGAGTCAATACAGCTTGGCTTCAGGTGCGTCGCAGGAGTTGCCGGTGTTGACTACAACGTCAAACCGCCTTAGGGACTCCATTTGGAATTGTATAGTATTAGATTTATATAGTATATTCTATTTAGTGTGAAAGGGAGGCTAAACAAAACAAACAAAAATTAAAGAGGAAGGATGAGGAGAGATGGTATGAAACAAATGAAAGAGATAGTTAAAAAATTTTTTTAAATAAAAGTAAAAATTAAAATTAAAAATAAGAAATTAAAAAATATAATACAAATAAAAAAACTAAAATAGAAATAAAAATTAAAAAATATATATACAAAAGGGAAGTTCTTACTCAGTTCAGCCTTTGTATGCCATCTTCTTTTTCTGGATCCACAGCTGGTCTAATGCGGTGGGCCAGAGGTTCCTGATCCTTGCAGCAGTGGTGTGCACCTGAGTGCGGTCTTGGTCGTAAGCCCGGGTTACTCCCAAGTGCCCGCGGTGGCCAGTGCATTTGTGCATGGTGGAAGTGAGTGTCTGTGAGTTGCCACCGCCTGCTGTTCCCATGCCGCAGCCGCCCGCCATTCCTGCACCCGCCTGGGCGGGCATGAACAGAGCTAGCGCAAGTGGGCTGTGCCCACCGGGGCTGTCCAGGGGTGTCTGCGCATGGGCTTCTGCGTGCCCAGCAGGCCCTCCGTGCGCCTGTTGGGGCACTGATCTTGTTTCTGTTGGGGTGTGTCCGAGGGGCACCCGGACGCACGCCAGCGAACTGGCTGCGCGCCTGCGCCAGTATATTAGGGCACTTCCCTGTGCGCTCCTGCGCTACCCAAGGGGAGGGTTGGGGAGTGGGCGAGCGCGCTTCTGCGCCTGTGCTCCTCAAGAATGTCCTATCACCCCTAACCTTTCCTCCCCTCTACGCAGTACACAAGAGAAAAATATAAAGGAAAATCACGTTCTCACATGCACGGCAGTGCGCTATTTCTTGTCTTTCAGCGCCAGATGCCACCTGGCCCACTCCTGGCTCTGCCAGTGGGCAGAGATCCACTCTCCTTCTGATTCCTCTCTGGGGAAGTCTGTGGTCGCTAATAAGTCTTTGAGTACTTCCAGCCGCAGCTCAGGGAGCCAACCTAGTCAGAAATCCCGTCTTGTCCCTTTTTCTTCTGCTATCCTCACCAAACAGGTCACTCCCAGATGGTTTTCTCTAATCCACCAGTGTCAAGGCTCAACTCCTGCCAGTGTACAGCTGCTCACCGAGATGTTCTGTCTGCAATTAGTCCAAACTACAGGCGGGTCTCGGGAGCCAGAAAGCACAGCCTCTCCTCACTCCTCCACCATCTTCTCTTTTCTCCTCCTTTATCTCTCTTACCCTAGGAGATATATCAGTGAAAACATGGCTGCATGGGATATCTGAAATTTTCCTGCTTATTGTTTCCGCTATGAGTTCTGTGATGTCACAGCTTACATTTAAGTTTTTTATCCATCTTAAGTTTATTCTGGTGTGTGGTGTAAGTTGGTGGTCTAGTTTTTTTTTTTTTTTGCATCTATCTGTCCAAATCTCCTAACACCGTTTATTGAAGAGGCTATTTTTACTCCTTTTTATGCTACTGCTTCCTTTATCACATATTAGTTGACCATAGAGACATGGGTTTATTTCTAGGCTCTATTTTATGTTCCATTTATCTGTGTGTCTGTTCTTATGCCAGCACCAGACTGTTTTGATTACAGTGGCCTCGTTATATAGTTTGATATCAGGTATTTTGTTCCTTCCTCGTTTGTTCTTCTTTCTCAAGATTGCTGTTGCTATTCGGGGTCGTTTTTGGTTCCATATAAATTTTTAAAATATTTGTTCTAGATGTGTGAGGTATGTCATAGATATTTTAATAGGGATTACATTTTATCTATAAATTGCTTTGGGTAGTATGGACATTTTAATAATGTTAATTCTTCTATTTCATGAACACAGTATGTGCTTACGTTTATTTGTATCTTCCTTAATTTATTTCTTCAGTGTTCTGTAGTTTTCCAAGTGCAGGTCTTTTACCTCCTTGGTTAAGTTTATTCCTGCGTACTTTATTTTTCTTATTGGTATAGTAAATGGGATTTCCCCCTTAGTTTCTATCTGATATTTCATTGTTGGTGTTCAAAAATGCCTTCAATTTCTGAATATTTATTTTGTAACCCTCTACTTTGCCATATTCACTTATTAGGTTGAGCAGTTTTATGGTGGAGCCTATGGAGTTTTCTGTGTACACTATCATGTCATCTGTGAATAATGACAGTTTTACTTCCTTCTTTCTATTTTGGATTCCTTTCATTTATTTTTCTTGTCTGATTGCTGTAGCTAGAACTTCCAAAATTATGTCGAATAGAAGTGGAGAAAGTGGACACCCTCATCTTGGTCCTGATCTTAGAGGGAAAGCTTTTAGTTTTTGCCCATTGAATATGATGTTGGTGGAAGGTTTCTCATATATGGCCTTTATTGTGTTGAGGTATGCTCCCTCTATTCCTACTTTGCTGAGTGGTTTTATCATAAATGGGTGCTGTACTTTATCAAATACTTTTTTAGCATCTATTAATACGATCATGTGATTTTTGTTTTTCATTTCGGTTATGTGGTGTATTACATATATTGATTTGTGAATATTATACCATCCTTGCATCCCTGAGATGAATCCCACTTGATCATGCTGTATGATTTTTTTAATGTATTTCTGGATCCAGTTTGCCAATATTTTGTTTAGGATTTTAGCATCTATGTTCATCAGATATATTGGCCTGCAGTTTTCTTTCTTCGTTGTGTCTTGACCTGGTTTTGGCATTAGGATAATACTGGTCATATAAAAAAAGGTCGGGAGTCTTCCTCTTCTTGAATATTTTGGAATAGTTTGAGAAGAATAGTAATTAGTTCTCCTGTAAATGTTTGGTGAAATTCACCTATGAAAGTGTTTGGACTGGGACTTTGGTGAGCTAGGAGTTTTTTGCTTGTTGCTTCAGTTTCACTAGTTGTTGTCTGTTTAGACTTTCTGCTTGTTGATTCAGTTTTGGAAGAACATATGTTTCCAGAAATTTGTCCATTTTACCCAGATTGTCAAATCTTGACATATAGTTGCTCATAGCAATTTCCATAATCCTTTGTACTTCTGTGATATCGGTTGTGATTTTTCCTCTTTTGTTTCTGATTTTACTTATTTATGTCCTTTTTTTTTTTTTTTTCTTTTTTTCCTTGATGACTGGTTAAAGGCTTGTCGATTTTATTTATATTTTCAAAGAATCAGCTCCTGGACTTATTCATCCTTTGAACTGTTTTTTTAGTCTCTATTCCATTTAATTCTGCTCTGATCTTGATTATTTCCTTCCTTCAACTTGCTCTGGGCTTTGTTTGTTGTTGTTCCTCTAGTTCTTGTAGATGTAGGGTTAGGTGGTTTATTTGAAAATTTTCTATCTTCTTAAGGTAGGCCAGTATTGCTAGGAGCTTCTTTCTCAGGACTGCCTTTGCTGTGTGTGTCCCATAGGTTTTAGGGTGTTATCTGTTCATTTTCATTTTTTTCCAGAAACTTCTTGATTTCTTCCTTGATCTCATTTTTAACCCATTCATTATTTAATAGCATGTTATTAAATGTCCATAAATTAGCATGTTTTTGATTTTTTTTCTTGTGGTTGGTTTCTAGTTTCAGGCCACTGTGATCTGAGAAGATTCTTGATATGATTTTATTTTTCTTGAACTTGTTGAGGCTTGTTTTGTGTCCTGCCATGTGGTCTATCTTTGAAAATGTTCTATGTGCATTTGAAAAGAATGTATATTTTGCTTCTTTGGCGTGAAAGGTTCTGTATGTATCAATTAAGTCCATTTAATCGAGAGTATTATTCAATAAAGAATTTCCTTTTTTTTTCTTTGCTTGTAAGATCTGTCCATTGTTGACAGTGGTGTGTTAAAATCCCACTACTATGAGTGTGTTGCTGTCCCTATCTTTCTTGAAGTCCTCCAAGATTTTCCTTATATATTTGGGTGCTCCTATGTTGAGTGCATATATCTTTACAAGAGTTATATCTTCTTGAATGATAGTTCCTTAAGTATTATGAAATATCCTTCTTTGTCTCTTTTTACGGCCTTTGTTTTGAAATCTATTTTGTCTGGTGTATGTATTGCTACCCCAGCTTTTTTTCATGTCTGTTTGCTTGGAATATTTTTTTCCATTCCTTCACTTTCAGTCTGTAGACCTTTTTTTCTGAGTTGGGTCTCTTGTAGACAGCATATATGTGGGTCATGTTTTCTTATCCATTCTGCTACTCTGTGTCTTTTGATTGGGGCATTTTATCCATTTACATGTAAGCTTGTTATTGGTATTCATTACCTTTTTCTCTTTTTCTTTTTTGGACCTGTGTTCCTCTCTCTCCTTCATCTTGTCAAAGCAGTTCCTTTAGCATCTCTTGCAATGCTGACTTGGTGGAGATGTATTCTTTAAGTCTTCTTTTGTCTGGGAAACTCCATTTTGAATGAAAGCCTTGCTGGGTAGAGTAGTCTTGGTTGCAGGCCTTTGGTTTTCATTTCTTGGAATATTTTTTGCCATTTCCTTCTGCCGTGTATTGTTTGTGGAAAAATCAGATAGTCTTATCGGAACTCCCTTGTATGTTATTAGCTGTTTCTCCTTTGCTACCTTTACAATTCTGTTTGTTTTTGAATTTTGCCCTCTTAATTATGATGTGTCTTGGATTGGGGTTCTTTAGGTTCATCTTCATTGGGACTCTCTGTGCTTCCTGGAGTTTCAAAACTTTTTATCTCATCTAGTTAGGGAAGTTTTCTGTCATTACTTTTTCAAACAGGTTTTCTATCCCTTGCTTCTCCTCTCCTCTTTCTGTTATCCCTATGATATTAATTTTATTACATTTCATGTTGTCTTGCAGCTCTACTAAACTCTCTTCATTCATTATCAGTCTTTTTTCGCTTTGTTGCTCTGTCTGGGAATTTTTTCTACTTTGTTCTCTAACTTGCCGAAATTTCTCTGTTCCATTTATCCTGCTTTTAATTCCTTGTACTCTGTTCTTCAATTCAGAAATTGTATTCTTCATTTCTTCCTGGCTCTTACTGATAGTTTCTATGTTTTTCATACTGGTGTAGTTTGCAGTAAGTTCCTTCTAGCTTCCCTCAAGTTCTTCGTAGTTCTCACTGAACTCATTAAACTTCCTTATAACCATTATTTTGAACTTAATGTCTGATAGTTTGTTGGCCTCTATTTCATTTAGCACTCCTCTTGGGGATTTCTCCTTTCCTTTCAATTGGGGGTTGTTTCTTTTCTGTCCATTTTAGATGACTCTTCTTGTTTGTTTCTGCTTCTTAGATTGATCTCCTTTGACTCCTTCACTTTGTGGTGTTACTTTCTGTTGTAGGAGACCCATCATTGTAGTTTTGATATACATTTCTCTATTGATTAGTGATATTGAGAGTCTTTTAATATGCCTATTGACCATTTGTTTATCATCTTTGGAGAAATGTTTATTCGGGTGAGTCCTTTACCCATTTTTTAATCTGTTGTTTGTTTTTTTGTTGAGTTTTAAGAGTTCTGTGTATGTTCTGGATATTGATTTCTTATCAGATGTATGATTTGCAAATATATTCTCTGGGTTGCCATTTTTCACTTTCCCTGTTGAGTGGTCTTGACACTTTCCGTGAAAAATTATTTAACTGTATATGTGAGAGTTTATTTTTCTACTCTCTTCTTCTCTTCTGTTGGCCTTTATGTTAGTACCACACTTTTCATTACTGTAGTTTTGCAGTCAGTAATTGTGTGTCCTTCAGTGTTGTTCTTTCTTGAAGTCTGTTATGGCTACTCAAGGTCTTTTGAGATTTTCTGTTAGTTTTAGATAGGGTTTTTCTATTTCTGCAAAGGTAGGATCTTTTGAATTTTTGATAGAGATTACATCGAATCTGCTAATCACTTTTAGTGGTATTGATATTTTACCAATACTATGTTTTCCAATTCATGTAATTGGGATGGGTTTCCATTTATGTCTGAAAAAAAATTTTTTTTTTGCATTTGTTTTTATTATGTTTAAATGTCTCTGAAAGAACATAGAATAATGAATTAATTAGTTGCCTCTTAGAAAATAAGGTTGTGGCTTGAGGGCAGGTTGGGCAAGTTTTATTTTACAACTTTTAAACCGGCGGCGGCGGCGGCAGCCGTCCGTCTCGAGAGACGATGGTGTAGCTTCTTAAGAGTCTATCTGCACCGCCGAGAATGGCTGTGCAGTCCAACTCGGGAGTGACACGGTATCTGTCTCCTCCCGTGTTGAATCGACATCTTGCGATGACGCTGGAGTGTCCTCTCCAGTGAAGCTGAAGCTACAGAGCCTGGGCAGGGTGATATGGAGGGTCTGCTGTTGCCCATGCAGCAGACCCCCCCTCTCTTCGCAGCTGAAGGGTCCAAGGGAAAGACGGAGTCAATACAGCTTGGCTTCAGGTGCGCCGCAGGAGTTGCCGGTGTTGACTACAACGTCAAACCGCCTTAGGGACTCCGGCTCCGGATTTTCTGTCGGGGTTTACTCCCTTAGCCTTTCCCCTGAAGAGGTATGCCGCAAGGCAGCGGAGGTTTTTTGGAGTCAGAGTTTTCCTTCTCTGATGTGCCCTGACTGGAAGATCGAACCAGCGACACTTAGCTCGCAGGCCGACGCTCAATCCACTGAGCCAAACCAGCCAGGGTTAAACTTTTAAACCATCTTTTGAATTTTAGCCATGTGAATGTATTAGCTATTCAATAAAGACAAATAACATTTTCCCTCTCTATTCTTTATACACATATTCATGCACTAATACACACGTGCATGTGTGCACAATACTAAGAAGATGTCTATTACTCCAAAGAATGAGCACAAATACAAGACTTGTTAGGAGCCAGGATTTAGAGTCCAGCTAAACAGGATGAACGTGTGAAACGATTTTTTTCAGTCAACTTTAAATTAATAGTATAGCAGGATTGTATGCTGTAGAAATGCATCTGTAGTAGATGGTTGAAGAGGTAGTAACTGACATCCTTATTTGCCAAGGAATTTGGACTTTAACTTGATGGTTGTGAGGGTCATAGATGATCAGATATTAAATAAGGATGTGATAGGATTAGGATTCAGTTATAAAGATTGCTGTGGTTATAGTATTAGAATAGAGTGGCATTGTCCAACAGAGATGTGATGTGAGCCACACCTGCAAGTCAATATTTTCTAGTAAGATAAAACAAAATGGGTAAAATTAACTAATATAATTTAACTTATATAAGAGATATTTTTCATTATATGATCAATATAAAATTATTGAGTTATTTTATATGCTATTCATACTAATCTTCACAAGTCTGTGGATATTTTATACTTACTGCACGTCTCAGTTTTGACTAGCCATATTTTTAGCTTCATGAGCCTAGTGGTTACCATGTTGAACAGTGCAAACACAGAATTAATCCACTCAGACAAAATCCTCACCAGTAATTTGAACAGAAAAAGCTGATGTGAAGAATTATTAATTATTACAGTGTCCTTTAGGAATTTCAGATTAAGATGAGAGACCATTAGAATGGGTGAAATCCAAAAACCTGACAATACCAATTTCGTAGCATGGATGTGAAGGAACAGGAACTCTTACTCTTTGCTGGTGGGAAGGCAAAATGGTATAGCCACTTTGGAAGATTATTTGGCAGTTCTGTATAAACCTAAATATAGTTTTACCAAATGATTCAGTAATTGTCCTCCTATGTGTTTATACTGCTTAGAAAATTAGGTCCATACAAAACCCTGCATGTGAATGTGTTTAACAGATTTATGACTAGTTGTCAAAAATGGTGACTGAAATATCCATCATTAGGTAAACTGATGACAAAATGTGCATTTATACAATGGAATACTATTTAGAAATAAAAAGAAATTTGCTATTTACGCACTGAAAGTCATGGATTACTCTTAAATACAAATTGTCTGAAAAGGATACATACTGTTAATTCCAATCATATGACTATCTGTAAAAGATAAAACTAGTGGCAATTTTTAAAAATTCGGTGTTTGTCAAAGGGAAATAGGTTTGAATGAGTGGAGCACAATTTTTTTTTTTTTTAAGGTGGTGCAGTTTTTCTCTGTAATACTAGAATCATGCATACATGACACAATGTATTTGTCAAAACCCATTGAACTTTACAGAAAAAGAATAAATTTTATGACTACAGATTGTTTAAAAATCATACACATTCACATACACTGATGGGAATATGTCAGATGGACATAGGAGCTAAGTGGAGCTCTCCCAATGGCCAAAGCTGAAACACATTGAACAACAAAATAAAATAGTATTGGGATTATAATATAAAGTATAAAATAAATCTTGATTAACTTACATTAGTATAAATGATAGACTGAGTAAGAATAGACATCTCCCATACTGAAGGATTGCAAATAATATGTGTAAGTATTCCTCCCTCAAAGAGGTGGAGTATAGTTCCCCACCCTTTGAATGTGAGTGCATGTAATGACTTTGTTTGAAAATGGAGGCAAAGTAACTTTGCATTGGCAAAACCTCAAAAACAACACATCAGCCAACTCATTAAGGTCAACAGTAATAGTCATTTTAAATAACACTTTATCTCTCACATCTTTTTTTCCCAACCCATAATTCAACTTTAGTCATGAGAAGAACCACAAATAAACCCAGTTGAGAAACATTGTACAAAATACCTGACAATTAATTTCTCAAAATTGTCAAGGTCACCAAAAATCAAAAAAGTCTAAAAACTGTCACAGCTAAGAGAACTTGAAAGCGACTCAGTGTAAATGTCATACGGGTATTCTGGGTGGAGTCCTGGAAAAGAAAAGGGTCTTTAGGCATGAACAAAGAAAATCTTACATATGGTCTTTTGTTAATGTATTAGTCTTGGTTCATTAATTGTAATGAATGGATTATACAAATGGTAAGGTGTTAATAATAGAGGTGACTAGAAGTGATGTATTTGGGAATTCTCTCTACTGTCTTCACAATTTTTTTGTAAATTTAAAACTTCTAAAAATAATTTTAAGTATAAGCTGTAAACTCATTGTGTATAAAATCAAAGACAAAAATGGTTGTAAGGCTGTTTACTAAGAAAAGTGAAAGGACTAAGGACACAGGAATAGAAAATGAAGGCAACAGGTACTCTTAGTGGTGAGAGAAGCCCCTCCATGCTATGCTTTGTAGTGTTGCTCCAGTGCCCTCTAGTTACAAAGCCTAACATTGCAGCACATGATAAAAGAAAAATGTTTACAGGGTCAAGCTCCAGCATCAGAAAGTGGGGCAAATAAGGGTGAATTTGGAGTTGGGATGTTAATTAAAGAATGTAAACTCTATTGGCACAGGAATGTTTGCTTTATTTATACCCATAGTTCCAGTACCTAGAATGGTTCCAAATATGTTCAGTGTATATTTGTTGCGTGACTGGCTGAGAAATAATTGAGCACTTCAGTAGAGGGAGAAGTCAAATATGCAGCATTTCCAAGTAGTTTTATCAAACATGTTTCTGAGGAAAGGAGAGTATTGAGGAGGGTATGAAGAAAGATATGTCACGAGGCGACATAGTTAAAATTTCAGCCTTGGCATTATTATTGTACAAAATACTAAATCCTTTTTTAAAGCTTATTTTTATGCCTTATATAAATTAGCTGTCTCTTTGCTATTTGTACTTTTTTATTACTGAAAACAAATTGTTAGCCTTCCTTTGGTCAGGGATTATGTCTCTCACTTTTACTAGTACTATCTTTCACAGAATCAGACATAATTTGAGATCATTCTGCCTAAAGTAAAATATGCCTACAATTATTTTTTTTCTGTATGTTTTTACTCAGTCTACAAATAAGAAACCTCGAAAATCTCCAGGAGAGAAAAGTAGAATTGAAGCTGGAATTAGAGGACCAGGCCGTGGAAGAGCTAATGGGCACCCTCAACAGAATGGCGAAGGGGAGCCTGTCACATTATTTGAAGTGGTGAAACTGGGGAAAAGTGCAATGCAGGTAAATTTTAAGTGTTTTTATTTCATTTGTAAAGCATTAAAGTCAATAATCTGTGTGGAACATGTTAGTGTATATATTGATATTTTATGTACTCTTGTTGATTGTGTATTCAGGAAGTTTGTCCTTAAAGGTTTTTCTTTGCTTGTTTTGTAGTGTCAGGGAAAGGTGTTTTGTTTAATAGCAAGATACACTTTAGAGTATATTGTGCTGAGTAAAAATGGCTTACATATTATGATAGGAGCTGCCTAAGAGAATATTTATTGCCTCAATAATTATATATATAAATATATGTATATATACATATATATAATTTATTGTTTAAAAAATATTTTATTTATTTTTAGAGGGAGGGGAAGGGAGGGAGAGCAACATCTATGTGCAAGACCTACATCGATCAGTTGCCTCTTGCACACCCCCAACTGGGTCTTGGCCCACAACCCAGGAATGTGCCCTGACTGGGATTCGAACTAGCGACCTTTAGGATCACAGGTTGGCACTCAATCCACTGAGCCCCACCAGCCAGGGCTCATGATATATATATATTTAGAATCATAACTTAATGTAGGTAATAAGTGCATTGAAAGAAGAAAATGTATAAAAAAGCATTTATAATTAGTGAATTAGGAATAACCACAATTAATATTTTATGGTTATTTTGTGTGTGTGTGTGTGTGTGTGTGTGTGTGTGTGTGTGATCTTTTATAACCTTTTTATCTCTTCTCTTCATTCACTCAACAAATATCACCAACTCGTCTGCAAGAGCACATTTGTATTGTCTTCATACTGTAAGGATAAACAATTTTCATTTTGAAATAATAGATGTGAAATTATTTGGTTATAAGGTATTTCACTCTGAGAGGCATAAATATCATATTACTCTCCCCAAAATTGTACTAATTTATATTTCACCAGAAATACGGCTAGCAATTGGATATTTTATATTTAAGATTTTCCAGCTACAAAGATGAAAATGGTATATATATATTTTTTTATTTTCTAACTCATATGTTTGAGTTTGAAATTTTGGTAATTTATGAAACAGATTTACTTTTAGAACTAAAAGCAAGCAACCTTTTTTTTTTCCTTAGCAAACTTTCTGTTTTCTGTCTGTATTTCCTTTTGAATTCCTTAAGAGAGTTGAGTGTTTACTGCTTTTTACGTATTATCAGATTGATATGTTCAGGGGTTTTGAAATTGGTGTAGGAATGGAGGGGTGTGGAGTAGTGAGATGATGCTAGATGGTAAAAGAAATACTGAATTCCCAGTTATCCAAAGCAATGGACAATTTGTAAATATGGAAGCATAATTTAAAAATAGATTGACTTCTAGCTATTAAGTATAACAACTTTTTGTTATACTTTAGTAGAGAGATTGTTAACAAGCTACAGAAATATTTTTGAGGTCTACCTTATTGTATTGGAAATACAAGCAGAAAAGTGAAGGAAGTTTATTTTTATGCAAAAGTTTTTTCATATAAAACCTTATGAGGTATTTACTTATGTAAAGATAGTTTTAATGCATGTTGTGTTAATGCTCAATACCAGTTTTTATTTAATATGAACAAAATATCTGTATTTGAAATAAATAGTAAATAATACGTTATTTCTTTTTGTCCACTATGTTCTATATTCTTCATTCAGATCAGTTTTCCCTAATGCTGTTTTATACTATCACTCTCTACTTAAATTATTTTGAATCCATATTTTATGAAACGTAAAGTTAGTAGTCAGCCTTCTGCTTTTCATAATTGGTTTTGAACCACTTTTTCAGCTTTTTCTCTTATTAACATTTGCCCCAAACATTTTTTTACTTTGCTGTAATTTTTTAATTCATATTATATTTTATCTTCCTAGCTATCTTCAAATTAATTTACAAATTTATGTTATTATTTTCACTCAACATTCTGTTGTGGGCTTTTTCCCCCTATGAATTTACCTCATAATTTTTAATATTTTGTCTTACTCTAACATGACTGGGTCATTCTTTATTTACCAGTTTGTATTTGAGCTGCTTTATTCTTCAAAGTGAAGTATATGTAAAATAACTATTTTAGAATAGTTGTTTTCTATTAAAATAGTACTTCTTTGAATATTTTTATATGCTCACATAAAATGTACATGTGGGTGTGTTTTTGTAACATAAATTCCTGAAAGGGTTTTTGAACAATGGGACTGCATGTTTTAAAAATTGATAAGGGTCTTTTATTGAAGGTGTGGCATATTAATTTTACTGTTGATTACCTTCTTGTTTCAAATGTAAAGAAATGATAGATAAAATATTTAAATTATTAATACACAGACATTAATGAGTTTAGAAATGAAAATTTTCTGTGGGTTATATTTAAGAAAAGCTACAAAGGATGAAGAGGATTTGGATAGAGAAGCAGTTATTTGCAGCCAAGAGTTTGCAAAGGCAACTGAAGAAAGCTGCTGCTAACTGCATAGGCTAAGGCTTATGTTGAGTATCAGATTACTCTTGATACTCCCAGTTCATGCAATTATCCATATAGGTTTTTTTTTTTAAATTAATTTATTTTGGGGGGGACCCCCGCTCTATAACAATTCCCCCCCTCTCAGACTTAAGACCCTTTATAATCTTATAGAGGACAATGGGCAAATATCTCATGCTCCTCTAGCTGCTTCAAGCTAGACACGGTCGTTGTCCTACCTACCCTTGGGTCCAGAAATCTCTAATAAGGTGTGGATGGGAGAGGTGGCCTTCCCACCTGGGGAAGGATCCTGCAGACTCCAGGTTAGTTGGCTGTGCCGGACAATGGCATGCTTGTTTTAACCGACTGGCATCCTTGTTGTATTCTGGGGGCTGCAGATTTGGCAACAGGGTTAAAAGGCATCATTCAATCCATCATCACTAGATGAAAAAAGGCAGAGACTAATTTTTCAATGTCCCACATTAGGGAAAAAAAGGCTTCTTTTGAGGAAAGTGTGCAAGACATGTCACACCTGTTTAAAACCCTTTTTGCCAACTATACTTAGTTTGGGCTGAGGGGAATATTTTAGGTTTCCCCCATCTCAGACCTCTGGACCCTTTCTGTCCAAGCCATTAGGATAGAAAAGAGAAACCAGTTTTAAAGTGAAGCCCACAGACCACCCCATACTTCACCTGCCCAGCCACTTAGTTCAGCCAAACCATTGAGTCTCAGGAGGCAGCGATGCAGACAGGATTAAGTGAGGCCTATATGTACAATCACTCAGGTAATGAGATCATAGGCTTATGCCCTATGAAAAACAGAACACACTTGTTAATTTATGCAATATAACCCACAAACCAGTCTCTAAATCTGCAAGACTGTCTTATTGGAAAGACATCCAGTTGCAAGGCATTTGACATTCTTTTTGCCTGTAAATTAAGCATCTTTGATAATGTCACGGACCTAGTTTAACTTTCAAATGAAAACAAACTTTAAATGAAAATAAACTTTAAAGACAGTTAGCTGCACTACTTTATAGTCTACCACTGAGCATTGTGATTTTCCTTGAATCTCGATTTTTCTCTTTAAGATCACCCCCTTGTCATTAAAGCGACTGCATTAAGTCCATTTTTAATTTATCCTGTTCATTTGCATAAGCACAACAAGAGCAGCAAATGATCACATATGATCTTTACGTCTGCTTTGCTGGAACTTACACAAGGAACATTTAGGGTGACCTTCAGTTTGCCCTTCAGGGCACAGAAGCTGAGCCACATGCCTGCCATTCAGCCTTGCCTGTAAACACCTGTCTTTTCCAAGTCCTTCTGGTTTTCCATTGTGCCTTAAGGTCCCTTCTAGCCATCTTTCAGGAAAGCAACCTTTGGTTCTTCCCTGGAAAGATTGCCATGAACCACACAACCAACCAAAGTACCAGGCCTTTTTTTTCATGGTTTTTTATTACCTTTGAAAGTCAATCCCAGTTTTTCAGGGCTTGTTGGTAACAGCCAGAGCCCATACATGCCTCCTTTAGGCATGACATTCCATTCAAAGTCTTGGTCGACAAAACCTCTATTAACAACTGGTCTTGTTAGTTTTATGCAAAGAATCTTATGTCATTACTTCTTTCTTCAGAATGCCAAATTCTAGAAGGATCAGGTAGGGAGAAAAATATACAGTGTGAAGGAAAATCCTTGTCCTTCTAATATTCACTAAAATTGCATTTACATACTTAGATTTTCTTTTGTTCACTTTCCTACATGTGAGGTTTTTTATTTTGCAGGGGGAGGATTTGCTGGCTCATGTGTTTTTTTTTTTTTTTTTTAAAGATATTATCGATTTATTTTTAGAGAGAAGGGAAGGGGGGTGGTAAAAGAGAGGGAGAGAAATATTGATGTGCAAGAGAATCATCAATTAGTTGCTTCTCACATACCCCCAACTGGGTACCTGGCCCACAGCCTAGGCATGTTCTATGACTGGGATTCAAACCTGTGACCCTTTGTTTTGCAGGCCAGTGCTCAGTCCACTGAGCCACACCAGCCAGGTTTAGTTTTTAATAGAGATTCCTCTAATACTCATGAGGATCCTAGTTTAGATAATAAGTTAATATCAAAACTAATGAGAAATGAGAAATCAAGGACTGAGGGAAGGGAGAAGGGATAATCTTTGTAGCCAGGATCTGAATTGAAATGTCTGCTTACTTGGTTAGTGACTGGGTCTTTAAAAATCCCCAATATTAGAGCAGGAAGTACTAAGCCCACATAGTATGCTCTAGTACTGCAGTGGAGTGGTAAGGATGAGCAGAGGTAATCACAAAAACATGGAGAGAGAAGAATAATAAAAATAATAAGTACACTTAAGATGGTAGGAAGAAGAAATAAAAAATTCTATCTAATACAAAAAAGGAGATAAACTTAGTAAATTAATTTTACTAAGGGAAAAAGAGCATTACATGTCATCAAAGGGTGAATTCAGGATTTGACATTCATTAGAATGTATCCCACAGAAATAAAGAAGTAAATATGAAAGAAATTGAGGGACTTTGGTATGGACTAACAGGTTCCAAAGTATGCCAGGAGAAGAAATCAGGCGGAATAGAGTATGTTCCAAAACATAGTTTTTAAAGAGATAATTTCAGTAATTTCCAGACACATTTTCTCAGATACCAGAGTTCTCAGAAATGAACAAGTGAAAATAATTATATAACTGTTAATAGTATAGTATAACTACAGAATATTGAGGATTAAAAGGAAATCTTGAAATATTTTGTCAAGGAATGCCTGACTCTGTCCCCTGATCATAGTGCAAGTGATGTTGAAATACGCAAAATAAATTCCTCTTCTAAATTACATTCTACTTCCAAGTGTAGAAAAGCACTTTTAAATAATTCATGTGATAAATAGGAAATGTGAATGTTAATGAAAGTAATGTTAATGAAAATATTGTGGCCAGTTAAAGCACTGCTTGGATAAATATACAGTCTTAAATGTATTATTAACAAAAGCAGTAGAAACTTAAAAAAAAAAAAAGAACAAAAACAACAAACCTTAAGTCATTAGGAAGAAAGGAATAAAATTAGAAATGGAAATTAAGTAGAAAAATAAATGGTAGAAAGGGTCAACTAAATCAAAATGTTATTCATTTGAGTTCCTTATATTATCAAGATCTGGAAGTTTTATTTTAAGATTTCAAGAATGGTTTAACATTAGAAAATCTTTGATTGTGCTAAACCAAATAATCATGTTGTAGCGGGGAAGAAGAACATATCCTTATCTGAATTGATATAGGATGTTTAAAAAAATCATTAGACAAAATGTAGCTGATATTCGTGATGAACAATAACTCTTGATGAATTAGGAACAAGAGGGAAGCTCCTTATCTTGGTAATCGTTATTGCCCCAAAACCCACAGCTCACATCATATCATTTTCATCTAGATATTTTAATTTATTACTTACATATTAGGCATAGTTAAAAAAAATCCTCCTCTCTAGAACATGTGAACACAAAAGAAGATGCTATTATACAAATGGAATATATGAACATAAATGAACCTGTGTATGTGATTTTCAACCACATTCATATTATGCAGTTTTAAAATTATCTAATCTCTTACAATGAATGACCAGTTACTTCTTTGAAAACGTAGAATTTGTAGAGGAGATATGCCATTTGAGTATCAGTTCAAAGACATAAGCAATTTTATCAGTGATACGTGTATGAGAAGATCATGCCATTTTTAACAGAGAAATTTAGATCTTTTTCCAGGACCAAGCAGTAGAGTATTGACTACTATTCAGTACTTTATAAAAGAAAATAAGAAATAAAAATTTTGACAATTAAAAAAGGAGATAAAAAATTATCAGTTTCAGAAATTTTGATACACCATAGACTATTAGAGCTAATGAGGGTGTTCCTCAAAATTCCTAGAGAGAAAATTAACATTAGAGCCTTCTATATAGTAATAATAACCACTTAGAACATGTAATAGGAATAAGAGCCCATTAAGAAAGTACTAAAGAAAAGTGAATAAGATTTTCAGTGGAACATATTAAAATATTTCATACTCATAATATTGAATAACATAATGGCTTGAAGATCCTAAGAGTCAGTAAGACTGTAGAGTAGCACCTAGTGGAAATACAAATCTGTATAACCTCTTTGGAAGAAAATTGGACAGCATCAAGAAAAGTTGAATGACCTCTCCATTTTTTATTCATTTAGTAAATATTTAATGAATGCCTACACTGTGAAAGCTGCTTTTTTCTTTTTCTTTTAACTGAGACTGTTTTGAAGAAACACAATTTAATTCCTAGATATAACCTAAAGAAATTTTTGTGTATGTTTATAAAAGAGGCTTACCTAGAAATGTGTAGTGTTCCTTGTTTGTAATAGCAAAAAAGAAAAATAAAGTAAAAAATACCAAATACTTATAAACAGGACAATAAGATAAATAAAATGTAGTATATTCAAACACTTAAATTCTATATAGCATTTAAAATTAGTAAACTTGAACTCTGGGTAGGATTATGGATAAATGTCAGAAATGCATTTTAGGGCAGAAATGCAAGCTACAAAATGATATATAAGACATTGTACTACTTATATAAAGTATAAACATACTTAGACATACATAAAATTACTGAACATCTAGTTTTTGATATTGGTTACTTACTGAGAAGATAGGATAAAGAGAATGGGACCAGACAAGTGTTTATGTGTGGAGTGCTACAGCTGTAACTGAAAAGGAAGCAAAAAGAAACAAATATAGTTAATAAAATATTAAGTATTGTTGAGGCTGGATGAGCAAAAGCTTCTTGTCTATCTCGTTTATTTGAAATAAAAATAGGTGTTTCTGAAGCATCGTCTTTGTATCTGAATTGTAAAGAATCGGTTTTACTAGCTTAGTAGATATCATGTACCTCCTATAATCAGAGTCTGTGCTAGATAGTTGTACCAGAATAAAACCACAGTTCTGCCTTCATGGAATCTAGTCTCATGGGAAACATGTTATAGAATACTTTAGTTAACAGAAATGTACAGGGTAGGTTGAAAACACTGAATTCACTTAGTTCTGTCTAGAATACAGGGTCATAGAAGACTTGCCAGTGTAGATAAAACTTGAACTGAGACTTGAAACACAAGTAGTTAGCCTGGGCAGTTGCAGAGGGCGTTTCTTATAGCAGAAACAAGATATGTAAACATGAAATCTATATGCTGATCATAGATGCCCTAGTAAAGATAGAGTTAAGACAGGGACTAGTTTTGTGAAATTGTTGGCATTTTAGAAATAAAATGACTTGAGCATATTAGCATTTTTAGAAATACTGTTCTGAAAACAATTTGTGGGTATGTGGTTAGAATCAGAGAAAGCAATTGGGAGGCTTCTTTTTTCTGATCCAGTTGGGAAGTAACAAGAGTTAGAATTTAAAGAATGTCAGTGAAGATGAAGAGGAAGCGACAGATTCTACAAATATTAAGGCTATGGAATGAATCTGAAAGATGAGATAGAGGAAGGTAGCTAAGATGATTTCTGGTTGTTGTTTTAGTACTTATGAGTTTGTAAGCATTTAACTGAACTTCTGTAGTTCATATTTGCATTTTGTACCCCAGATGTCAACTTATGAAGCTGGATTATAGTTTATTCATTCAACAAAAATTTATTAGGAGCTGATTGTTAGGGGTTAGGTGCAAGAGATACAATATAAACTAAACTTGTCTGACCCTTCCTCATAGACTTTAAGATCATAAAAGGGAAAGGAAATTCTCCTTGCTAATCATATAATCTGTTAATATATCGTTACAAACTGTTAATATACCATTTACAGTGTTGATTAATGCTAAGAAAACTCATTTTGGTCTTAGTGTAATGATGATAACTTTTGTGGATAAGGAATTTGAGTCAGTCTATAAATGAAGCATGCTTAATGACACAGTTTGGTCTTCTGTTTGCTTTTGACAGGTGACTGTGAAGGTAAAATTGATTTTGTTGGTTTAAGTATGAATGAGAAAGACATAGGTGTCTTAGAGGATAGTCTGTGACTATTCATGTTCTCTCCCTAGAGAAGGAAGCTTTGTTTTGATGTAACACTATGAACTTTTATAAGACATTGATCTAGTTTTTGACCAACAAGTGGGTTTTGTGCCAAATCTCTCAAATATATAGGAATCCTTCCCCAAGATTTAGCTGTGACTACACCAAGGAAAGTGAAAAAGCACTTGTGAACTTATTAAAATCTCATCTGTTAACTTGTATTTGACAATTATATAGTGAGAGTACAGGAATTGTATGCATTATTGAGCCATTAATAGAGTGAACTGAAGTGTTTATATTAATTTTTCAATGTTCACTGAAAAGTGTAAAAGTTTCAAAGAAGTATTAAAACGGTTGAAAAATGCCTAAGAAGTGTAGTAATGCTAATGAGAGATTAGAGGGGAAAACAAATATTCATTCATATACCACATAATCATGTTTTTGGTCAGTGATGGGCAGCATTCATGGCAGTGGTCCCATAAGATTATAATGGAGTTGAAAAATTCTTATAGCCTAGTGACGTTGTAGCTGTTGTAACATCACAAAATGATGCATTACTCATATGTTAGTGGCAATGCTGGTGTAAACAAACCTCCTGCAGTGCCAGTGGGTAACAGCATAGCACATTACATTACAATAATAGACTATATGATCCAGGTTTGATTCAGTGCACTGTATGATGTTTGCACAATGATGAAGTCGCCTAATAAAGCATCTTTAGAATATAGTCTTGTGGTTCAGTAGCACGTAACTGTACCATTGACTGAAATGAAACTTATTACAAAGGTGGCCAGAAAACATTGAAGGAAGGAAATACTTTAATGAAGAACTAAACAAACTCTATTTATATATTGAATAGACTTAATATATAAGTGGAATACGAAAACTATGTTTTTGTAGCTATGACCACTACAGTGTAAGATATTGGATACGAGATTTAAAATAATAAAATATTTTAAAACATGTATTCTGATTTTTAGGAACATAATTTAAAATTTGAAAATAAAATATAGCTAATATATTGTATTATAGTAGCTTCAGGTATACAGCATAGTGTACAGCATTAGTTTCAGGTGTATAACATTTACATATCTCATGAAGTGATTACCAGAAGTCTGACACTGCAAGGTTATTACAATACTGACTATATTCCCTATGTTGTACATTGCATCACCATGACTTAATTGATGTTAAAACCGGAATTTTTACCTTAGTCTCCTTGACTTTTTTTGCCCTTTTCCTCTGGCAACCATCACTTTATTCTATGTCAATGAACCTGTTTCTATTCTGTTTTGTGTTTTATCTTTTTAGATTCCACCTACAAATGAGATTATGTGATATTTGTGTTTCTGTGTCTGACTTATTTCACTTAGCATAATATCCTCTGGCTTCACCCATGTTGTCACAAATGGCAATATTTCATTCTTTTTTATGACCAAGTAATATTCCGTTATAAACACATCTTGTTTATCTATTTATTGATGAGTTTAGGTTGCTTTCATATCCTGGGTATTGTAAATAATGCTGCAGTGAACATAGGGGTGAATATATCTTTTTGAATTAGCCTTTTTGTTTTCTTTGTATATATACCCAGAAGTGTAATTGCTGAGTCATGTGGTAGTTCTGTTTTTAATTTTTTGAGGAACCTTTATACTGTCTTCCATAGTGGCTGTACCAATTTGCAATCCCACCAAAAGTAGTTTAACATAAAACAACATTTACATAAAGTTTAGCTGAAGGTAAAGTATATGATTTTTCCATGATAGGTAGATTATCAAATAATTAATTGTTAACACTTTAATTATTAAACTACACACAATTATAACTTCAGCAGCTATTAGTTTTGATGTTTTTCAAAAATAACTTTTTCATATCAAAAAGAAGTAGCTGCTAAGGTATTACAAATGCAGGCTGTCACCCAGAGAGTAGACATTAGGTCCTATCCAAGCCCTATGAATATCTTTCTGTTTTGTCAAATTCTCACTTATCTGTCCTGACCCAGGTGGGGAATCTGGGCCTAATGTTCCTACTAATGGTGACAGCCAGTCACATCACACTCCACATGTCCCAGGAATAAGTTGATGTTTTAGGGATGAGGAGATGGGATAAGTGAGTGTACTCTAGGTGCTAGTCAGTGGGCCCTTGAGGTGAATTGCTTTATTCTAGACTTCTAGGTTCCTGCAAGTAGAAGCATAGGTCAGTGGCCAGATCTGATGAAAGGTAGCAAGCATGTCTTTGTGGACATTGATTATCTGTACAACCCAAATGTGACAGAATTGGTGTTTGACAGCTCACCAGTGCAACCAGATGTTATTGTGTTCATGGACGAAACCTTATGGGCATCCATGCTATGTAGAAAAGGAAAACCTGCCCTGGCCAGTATGGCTCAGTTTTGGTTGAAGCAACACCTCCCGTAAGCTGAAAGGCAGCTGGTTCAATTTCCAGTCAGGGCACATGCCTAGGTTGCAGGTTGAGTCCCATTGGGGGTGCGTATCAGAGGCCACTGATTGATGTTAGTGTCTCACATAGATGTTTCTCTCCCTCCTTGCCCTTCTTTCTAAAAATCAATAAGCATGCCTTCATTTGAGGATTAAAAAAAAGAAGAAAAGGAAAACCTGAGCCTACAATACAACACTTGTTACCAAAGCATCACTGCCAGGAATCCTGTGCCTTTAAACTCAGACTAGGAAGCTGAACAACAGTGGCTCTTTTGTGTCAGCTACAAGCTACATTCCAAGTACATGCTGGTTGTCCACTACAAGCAGCCCACCTTCTATATGAAACAGCAACAGAACAGCTCTCAAAAGACCTTCAGTGAGATGGACATTGCTGGCTCTGCCTATTTTTAGAGGACGGTTAGGGACGAATAATTGTAGCAGTCTTGATGGGCACTTCAGTGGAGGTCCCGTGCTGAAAATCTCTACATAAATAAGAAATTTATCCCTGCCCCTCCTTGAAACATTTGACAAATATCCCCAGTGTTGCCATCATGGTGTTACTGGTGGCCATTGTTGCTGGCATTGCAATCCTGGTGATTACCCTCAGGAGGAAGTTGGGGAAGTACAAGAAGGTAGGGATCAAGGATTGGGGGAGTTGAATATATAACCTACCATAGGTTTGTAGTGGGGAACGTAAGAAGATAGGATTTAGGACCACTTCAGGGTGAAATTTAATTCTTGGCTCAAGACAGGTACTTCCACCTCCCCACCTTTTCTCCCTCTCCTTCCACCATAACAGTTCTGATCCCAAGGCTTCCTCTCTTTCTGGCTTCATGTCCCAGCCTTTCTTGAAGAACTGTTTCTAATATTCCTTCTCCTTCTTGGTTCAGGAACAACATTGACTTTTTAAAGTAAAGGCAGGTACAAGAAGTTTCCATTGAATGAATTTTTTATTATGTTCTAAATAAAAGGTTAAGATAACATCCCAGGATCATTTAAAAGTGATGGAATACCTTTTGAAGGCTTAAATGAATTTAAGTGAAGAACAGTGCTTTTCTTTCTTGAATTTAAGTTACTTGATTTGCTCTATCTCATTACAAAAGGAAGACTAGCTGCTTCATTTTAAATTATCTACTAGTTTATTGTGGTCTTGTTGATGAGAAGAAAACTTGGCTTTATTGGACTTGCATAATAGCCATATTACTCTCTCTTATACCACCAACACTAAATGCTTCTCAGTTAAAACAGCATCTTATTTTACATTCCTAAACACATTTATTTGAGAGGAGACTGTCCAGAAATATGCATTTATTCTTCAGCTCATCTTTATTACAGCTGTTATTAATGTTTTATTATTTAAAAATATACATATTTTGTCTTCAGTAATTTTTGTTACTTTTTTACTGTAATAAATTTATTGGTGTTTAATAAAGTATGAAGAAGACATATAGCAAAAGATAAAATTTGAACTTGTGTCAGATTATTCCAGTACCCCCTCAAACAAAAAAAACAAACATATAAACTTTCTGTTTTGAACTTAAGGAGGTTGTATGTCAGAGACAAATGAAATAAATGGAATTTCACAAATACTAAGTGGATAAATGGAAGAGTTTTATCAAGTTATTATCAAACCATAGCACATATCTTAAAATCAAGGTATTTTAATTTGATCTTCAGAAATGTTCAAGTTTTCTAGCCCATGTTTTTTTCCACATATGATTATGTTTCCATAAAAATCATTCTTGTTTCCATTTAGAGGTTCAGCTGGATTACCTTTGATCTTCTTCACTGCGTAAGCGCCAAGATCACATATCTTCATCTTGTGCATATCTTAAACTGACATTTGGAACTGGTCCAGGATGTTTCATAATTTGTTTAGTACCTTAAAACTCTTAGGTTATTTGAGAAAAAGAGACAGAAAGTTCTAAATGCAAACTGCGTTTCTCCTAGGTAGTGTGTGTGTGTGTGCACGTGCTTATAAAATGATAATTTTATTTTGTAGCTATTTGAAAATCCTCAAATGATAGTTTAATAGTTACTTAAGGGTGAGTTCTTGGTTTTTTACATAATTAGAATGTCTCTCTGAAATTAACTTTGTGAATATTTTAACTTGTCCCCAGCAATTTTAACAACTGCCTAAGTAATACTACATGCTATAAAAAATAATTTTTAAATATTTTTTAAACTTTTTTTTAATATGCTTTATTGATTATGCTGTTATAGTTGTCTCAATTTATTTTCTCTTTGTTCCCCTCCACCCAGTGAGCCCCCTCCCTCCAGTTGTTCCCCCTCCTTAGTCTGTGCCTATTGGTTGTGCATATAGTTCTTCTGAACATCTTCCTGTCTACTCCACTCACTCCTACTATGCTTCTTAATTCCTGTACCATCTCCCTCCCTTTTCCTTCTCCCCCCCATCGCTGACCTCCCCCCAAAATGTTCCCCATACCTATAATTCTTTTTCCACTCTCGTTGCCTACTTAGTTTGCCTTTGTTTCCATTCACTAGCTTGTGTTGTTGGATGTTGTGATACAGTTTTCATTTTAATGTTCGTAGTTTTGATCCTCTTTCTCCTAAACAAGTCCCTTTAACATTTCATATAACAGTGGTTTGGATGTGATGAACTCCTTCAGTTTTACTTTGTCCTGGAAGCACTTTCTCTGCCCTTCTATTGTGAATGACAGTTTCGCTGGGTAGCATAATTGTGGTTGTAGGTTTTTGTTTTTCATTCCTTTGAGTATTTCTTGCCAGTCCCTTCTTGCCTGCAGAGGTTTTTTTTTTTTTTTTTTTTTTGAGAAGTCAGCTGATAGTCTTATTGGGATCCCTTTGTACATAATTCTCTTCTTCTGTCTTGCTGCTTTTAAGATTCTGTCTTTATCCTTAATTTTTGACATTTTGATTATAATGTGTCTTGGTGTCATTCTCCCTGGGTCCAGTTTTTTTGGAACTCTGCTAACTGGACTTGTAAGTTTATTTCCTTCCCCAAGTTAGGGAAGTTCTACTTCATTATTTTCTCACATAATTTTTCAATTTCTAGTTCTTCTTCACCTTCTGGCAACCCTATGATTCGGATGTTGGCTTGCTTATAGCTGTTCCATAGGTTTCTGAGCCTCTTCTCATTTTCCTCACTTTATTTCCTCTTTCTGCACTGGTTGACTGTTTGTTCCTTCTTTGTGTTCCGATTTGTTGATTTGGTCCCTGGTTTTCTTTCCCCCACCACTAGTTTCATATGTGTTTTTGTACCTTTCAGCAGGACTAGCCTTCATTCCTTCCCTGTCTTGTTTAAGATTTGCTGTTAGGCCTGTAAGCATTCTTATAACCAGAGCTCTGCACTGTGCCTCAGAAAGATTTCCTATCTGCCAAGCTGTTAGATTAGATATTTGCTGTCTGGTCAGTTGCGTTACTGGGATCTGTATCATGATCTGTGCCATCCTGTCCATTTTGTGTTTACCTTTACTTCCTGGGTGGGGCTGTCACACCTCCTACGCTTTAAGGGGTGGAGCCCTGTGCACTCATCACTACCGGGCAACCTTTCTCACCACACTGTGGCATTTTGTGTGGGTTTGGGGGTCCAAGATGGATTCCTGCTGTTCACTCTCTGCTGAAAGACCGTGAGCTTCCTCCTCCTCCATCCCCACCCACTCTGGGCCTCACAGTCCGAGGCAATGGGGTTCTGCCTTCCCTGGTATTGGAATCACGAGCTGACAGGTCTGGTCTGCAGCCAGGGGTGCTCCCCAGATGCTTCTTGCCTCTCCTTAAATACAGGTGTCTCTGCTTACCGCTATCGCCACTGCTGCCGCCACCAGCACAGCTTTACCTCTCTGCCCCGGCTTTTCCCCTTCTACCCATCCGGATGAGCACCACTTCTTTATAACTTTATACATTGGATTTCCATTTATTTTCTGGAACCTCTGGTTATTTCTGGTTTTGCAGTAGTTGTATTTCTTCTTAGTTGTAGATGGAGATCAAGCATGTCAGTCTAGGCCTCCATCTTGGCAGAAGTCTCCTGTGTGTGTTTGCCTCTGTGTCTTAGGTAGAGCTGTTGCTCCTGTTATGTTTTAAGGGGCAGAGCCTTAGGGATTCGTCAGAACAGGGTGACCTGTTTTACCACGTTGTGGCACTGTATTTCGGGGAGGGGTTTGAGAAGAAACAATGCCGCTTGCTCAGCACTCGCCCCTTTTCCAGGAATTTCTCCCACTTCCGTATGGGACTGGTGCCTCTCTAGCTGTTGCCTTGGCTGTTGTTCCCAGAGTGGGTGGGTCTGTGGACATTCTAGGACCGTGGGGGCCCTTTAAATAAGCAGACTGTGCTGAGAGACCGGCAGTTTCTGCCTCCATGCCAACCCCCACTGGTTTGCACAGTCAAAAGCAATGAGGCTTGGTTTTCCCTGGTGCTGGGACCATTAGCTGTGTGGTCTGGTGAGGAACTGGGAACACTCACCAGGTGTCCCTCCTGACTTTTTAAAACATGTACCTGTGCTCTCTGCTGGCCTTCCACTGCAGCCGCTGCTGCCACCACCACACTGCGTACTCTCTGCCCCTCCTACCTGTCTGGATGAGTGTTTCTTCTTTATATCTTTCTTTGTTGGACTTCTCTGCAGGTTGATTTTCTGGAACTTCTGGTTGTTTCTAGTTTTGAGGTAGTTGTATTCCTTTTTAGTTGTGGAGGGAGACGCAGCGTGTCTGTCTACGCCTCCATCTTGGCCGGAGGTCAATTTTCAAATATTGAAATATTTGTCATGATAGACATTAATTTTGCATTTATGTAACCACCCAATACCAGAATTAGTGGTAGGCATTTTTCCTTCACATGATACTCAGGTATCCATGCTCTTCCATTTTATAGCTGCTTATTTTTCCCTAGAGCCTCAGTCTTGTTTGCTTTCAGTGGGTGGAAGGGGAGGATGGAGAGCAGTTACCTACTTCATAGAAGCTTTTGGTCTCTCTGTTTACATTCTATTGATCGGAAGTTATCACATGCTAAGGTGAGCTGGGTACCTCCTCCATGTTAGTACATACTGTGGAAGGGAAAATACAGAGTTGCCATACTACAGTTACTTTTAGATAAATAGAAGGAAATTATGCAGTAAATATTTTTATTTTGTTTAATTTCTCCACAACAGATTATAAAAGCCACTGATTAGTGCTAAAATAAAAGTATGAGCTGCCTATAAGTTATTTATAACTGAAGTGCTAAAGGAAGTTAGGTGTTCTAATAGCAATTTCTACAGCCTCTATTCAATTATTTCCGAAGGTACCTACCATTCTTCACATGTTTAGCTTTAGTAAACACTTAGCTTGTGCTATTTTTTGTCTACTTGCTGATGTTAAGCTTGTGGTTTTAAAATAACTTGGATGTTTTTGATGTTAATTGCCTTCACAATATCCCCTAAATAATTTTCCAAAGGCATTATCCACGTGTATCACATATTTTACAGATAGTCTAGGGCAGATCCAGTAAATAAATATATGATTGTTGCTATTTTTGTGATGATATTCAAATATATATGTAAAAAATTATATATAATGGTTTTATTGTCACTTATTAAGAAAAAATGGCCTTTATGTACCTACTTATGTGTATTTAAATTATTATTTATAGATGTTTACATTACAAAATACTGTGCTTTCTACTAGTTTTATTGAAAGAGGGAAAAATACCTTGTTTATACTTTCAGTAAGAACTGAAATACAGAAAACATTACATGAACAAAGATATATTGAGGTATAAATGAGAGTCCTTAAGATTTCTTTCTTAGTTTACATCAGTAAATTTGGGTTGAGTGTGCTTATTGTAGTTTCTTATTCTATACAGTAACTTTAATCATGTATAAAGTAGAACCTTTATTCCCCAAAATTTATAATTATTTCCAAATTGCTGAAGAAAATTATATATATTTTGATATAAATCTTTAGTATTTGCTTGGCCTTGGTCTTAAATCTTGAGTTTAAAACAAAAGAGATTTGTGTCCTCCTGGTGAGAATTTTTGGTCTAGTATAAGATCTTTTAATCTAGAGTCAGAATTTCTGATCAGCATGAACACAGATGAGAAGAGTGTTAATTTAAAAAAATTGGAATTGATTTCAAAGAAATAAGAGAGAAAGCTGATCTAAGATATTTTAAATGATTGTTAATGGCACTGATGACTAAATTTGTACCACTCCCTGTAATTGTTCAGTTTTTTTCCTGCAGCTCTGTAACCAAGTATTAGAAATGTGGATTTATTATTCAGTATAAAGAACAAAAATGTAAAGTTATAATAGGTATTTTTTCAGTGTTTTTTAGTCTTTTGAGTGTTCTGACTTGGAAAAAGACAAGAACTGATCTGGCATGCATGGTCTTAGTGTTTATAAACATTGTGGTATTTACAGTGTCACTGGTCTAGGATATGAATGTCTCTAAGGAGCTGCAGAAGGGACCACTTCAACAGATATCCTCAAGAAAGTTAAAAACTCAATATTCCCTATTAAAACTCCAGTCTTCATCCATCACTAAGAAATACTTGCCTTGCTGTGTTTCTTGCTGGCCTCTTCTTGTGAACTTTTATCATCTTGTGACATTAAACTTGATTGTACTTGTCTTTTCTTTCTGTCCGTTTTAAATAGATCTGATAAATATTAAAATCACTGTTTTTACTAAGATCTTATATTTTAACTAAGAAGAGTATGATTAACAGGACCGGACATGGTTATTCTGGGTGATATGATAGGAAATCACTTACCTATAATATTCATATCCTGACTTTGTGTATGAATCAAGCAGTATTTTGTAATTTAGGTGTCTTGATCTCAGAAGACACATTAAAGAGATTAATATTTTGAAAGAATTGTTACCAACTTTATGACAACAACTCATGTATTAATAGCAAGACAGGTATATTTTCACCACAGTTTTCTTTTTTAGTAATTCATGACATCATGTTCACTCATACATCTTAGATTTGTCTGTTCTTCAATTACTTCCTGGTCATATGGAGTAAGGCATTTCAGACTTTTGCCCCACACTATATACAGTGGTAGATTATTCTTCAGTCACTAAACCCTGGCAGGATTTTTATTTGATTTATAAAATGGTTCTGATTTTATCTCCTAATAAATTCCAGAAGGAATCAATCAATCCCAGAATAAAATGAAGGAAAAAAAAAATAACTAGGACAACTTTACAAATTTCTGACACTTGAGCAGAAATTCCATAATAATATTTTATTAGTAGTTGAAACTAGCCTTATAAATTAGGCACAGTAATAGATTATCAGCAATAACTAACAATACAGAACAATTATAATAATACATTGCGATAAAAGTTATGTGAATGTGCTTGCACTCGCTTGTATGCTCTGGAGCATGCACTCTCTATATCCCTCTCTTATAACTGAAACTGGTAAGTAGCTAATGGGTGGGTAGCATATATAGTGTAGATATGCTGGACAGTTCACATTCCAGGCAGGACGGAATGGGGCAGTGAGAAAATTCACCATGCTACTCAGAACACTAATTTAAAACTTAATGAATTGTTTATTTCTGAAA
Organism: Furipterus horrens; assembly: GCF_987537825.1. Taxonomy (NCBI): domain Eukaryota; kingdom Metazoa; phylum Chordata; class Mammalia; order Chiroptera; family Furipteridae; genus Furipterus; species Furipterus horrens. The sequence goes on from NW_028327177.1 coordinate 111,816,442, forward strand.
CTTTTCATTTAATATTTTTGGACTAGGAGTAACTGAAACCTTTGAAAGTGAAACCACAGATAAGGGAGGACTACTATAGTCAGCGCTTAGTGAGTAGGTGACAAATGATTTCTTTTGGGATGTATAATTTCAAAAAAATTTTATTTCTTTTTGATGGAGTTTTATAAACTTCTGTTAGAAATTTAGAAAAAATGTTTAAAGGAAGAGAGGAAAAAGACTACCTATAATCATAATTTTTAATATTTTGTTGTACTTCTTTCTATTTGGTGTTTTGTTCTAGGCTTATATTAAAATTATACCTGTTTTATAGAAGAGGAATGATTAATTTTGTCCATTTTTGGTGGTCCTGAATACAGGACTTTTTAATGCATGGTGTTATGTAATTTGGAGTGTTTCATTTTTATTTTGATTTATAATTTTTTGTTATCATAAATGAAGCATTTAGACAATCTTGATGCCTGTATCATTTTCTTAGGATTGAGTTATTTAAGTAGGGCTACTATGTTAAAATATAGTATTTTAAAGGCTTTGTATGAAAATCACCAAATAGCTCTATTCCTGTCAGCATTGAGAATATCTATTTTACAAAGCTCTGGCAACACTGAAACTCAAAATTTTAAAGTAGTATTTTATGGCATTTCGAATCCCCAGGAATTTGTGTTTCATTTTTTTCTGAAAAATTTATCATCATTTGTATTTATTTTTAAAATCTTTTAAGATTTACTTATATGATACAAAACCAATAAAAATTTTAGGGATTGTTTTTGAAATTGTTGAAATGATTGGGAAGAACAAATTATATTTGTGGCCAAGAAAATTCTGAAAATGAAGAATAGTTAGGGATTTTGTGTCATGAAGCTATAGAAAATATTATTGTCTTGACAGCTGGCAGGTGGGTCAGTTGAACACATACAGACCTTAAGTATATGCAATATTTTAATTAAAACTTAAAACTGCGCTGTCTATTCCTTTTTCTTTGTAATTGACAAGTGATGAACAACTTGGGAAATAAAACAGATTTTTACCTTATAGCATACACCAAAGTCTAGGTGGAGTAAAAAATTAAATATAAACAATAACAATAAAACAATTAGAAAAAAATTTAGGTGAAAAATTATTGGATTTAAGAATTATAAAAGTATAAAACAAACTTAAAGCAAATGTTTTACTTGTTGACATACCTTGAATGTTTAGCCTTTTATCATTACATAATATACACTTCTTGTTTAGTGCTTCTAATATTAAATGCCAGTGGTGTTAATATTGCTATTTTAGCTCTGGCTGGTGTGGCTCAGTGGATCGAGCACCGGCCTGTGAACCCCAGAGGGTTGCTGGTTCGATTCCCAGTCGGGGCACATGACTGGGTTGCAGAACAGGTCCCCAATTGGGGGCATGTGAAGGGCAACTACACATTGATGTTTCTCTCCTTCTATTTCTCCCTCCCTCCCCCTCTCTAAAGATAAATAAATAAAGAGTATTTATCCCATCATGAGGACTCTACCTTAAAAAAAAAAAAATTGCTATTTTAGCATTTGTTTTAATTCATCTAGTATTTCTTGATCTATATCTTTTTCTTCTTTTTATAAAGTGAATTTTATTTTTATCTGAGTAATATATGTACATGGTTTTTAAAAAAATCTACTAGTACAGTGACCAAAATAATCCTCTGTTTATTCCTCTCCATCCTCAGTCCTGCTCCTCAGCAAAATGTTTTCACTTTAGTTTTTTCTCCTGGTATTTAATTTATATAATTATTTACTGTTATCACCAAAAGCCTTAATAAGAATAGAGGGTGGGAGAGTACCTTCTAAAATTAGGGGCCTCAGTGAATTATCTGGGCATGTCATCAAAATAGTGAACTAGTGTGATGTCTTGTGGAATGTAAAAATTATCGAGATATCTGTAGACTGTTGTGGCAGACAGACTCAGTATTGCCCCTCATTATTCCAACCTTCTGGTATTCATGCTCTGGACCCATCCCTTTGAGTGTATGGGGACCAGTGACATGCTTCTAACCACCAATTATAGTGGGTTGGCCAAAAAGTTCATTTGTTTTTTCCTGTAAGATGGCTCTAGTAAGGTTTAGTTGTCTTTAACTTCATTTGAAACAACTTTGTTAGATTGTATTGTGACAGCTGTCATATTGGTGTGCATTTAAAAAAACATCAAAACTGGTGAATTTTTGTGTAGATATTTTAATATTGAAGGTGGAAGAAAATACACAACATTTTTGGCATATCATGTTTTATTATTTCAAGAAAAGTAAAAACGCAACTGAAATGCAGAAAAGATTTGTGCAGTGTATGGAGAAGGTGCTGTGACTGATTGAACATGTCAAAAGCGGTTTGTAAGTTGGGTGCTGGTGATTTCTCGCTGGATGATGTTCCATGGTCAGGTAGACCGGTTGAGGTTGATAGCAATCAACTGGAGACATTAATTGAGAACAATCGATGTACCACACAGGAGATAGATGACATACTCAAAAGATCCAAGTCAGTAGTTATTGATGAAAATGAAAAATGGGTCATTTATGTTAGAGAAAAAAACATGGAATTTTTGGCCAACCCAATAGCAAAGGCGATGGGAGGACAATTGTGTGGTTTCATTATGTTATAGAAACCAGTGTCTTGCTAGCAGACTTACTGTTAAGAATTCTCCTTGTCTTGACAAGGAACTGTGGGCAACTCCTTGGTCCTGAGAGTTGTCTCCAGCCAATAACCTACAAGAGATCAGGGACCTAAGTTTTGTAAACAACCACAAGAAAGTAAATTCTTCTAATAATGTGAGCTTGGAAGTGGATTGATTCTTCCCCATGAAGCAGGAAAATTAACAGTCTGAAGCAGCACTGTGAAGGTATACTTTTGTTCATTCCAAGTAAAACCAACTTACTTTGGTCTTTATTAAATGCAGAAAAGGGCATTAACTGCATAAGAAGTACCAGGGGTTGCAGCTGTTGTGAAAGTCACCATTTGATTAAGTTTATTGATAATCAGTAGTTCTCCAGGATCCATCTGATTTCTGTTTTGGCCACACTGATGACTTTAATGGGGATGTAATAGGTTTTACCTCTGCTTCTTTCAAATCTTTGATTAAATTCTGCAATTGCCCCAAGGATGTAGTATTTCTTCTAGTATATTATCTTGGTATTAAACATTCCTGTCATAATGCCTTTTATCCCATGGATCAGAAAGTCCATGTGGGGTTGCGAGAGAGAGATAGAGAGACAGAGACAGAGACAGAGAGAAGGGGTGTGTGTGTGTGTGCGCACACGTGTATAGGAACCAGGGAAATAATAATACAGGATGAGCCCCTGGACCTTTTGGGTTCACTCAGACTCTGGTTACATACAACCCATGTATCAATTGACCACCCTAATTTTACTGGTGGACACCAGTAGCATTTTGAGTCCCCAGAAATTCAGGTCAATTTAGAGACAGTGTCTGTTAATACATGAAAGGTCTGGATATTTCCTTTTAACACAGTATTCCCTCACTTATTGCAGGTATTACGTTCTAGACCCCCCCATGAAGTAGGAACCTGACATTTATTCTATGCTCTGAAACCTATGTAACTTTTAACAACATACGTATACAGTACTGCAAAATCCCACAATATAGCGAAAAATCTGCGATAAATAATTAAATATGATATTTTTAAAAATCCCGCAATACAGTGGGCCTGCGATAAGTGAACCGCAATATAGAGAGGGACTGTTGTAATGCATAGTGCCTGTAAGTAATGGTTTCAAGTCTCTGAGAAAGATTAGAAGATGCATGTACTTGTAGTTGTTGCAGAGTCCTTCTCTAAGAGACCTGTACTCCACTTCATTCTATGGATTCTGGATCTGTGGACTAACCCAGGTTTGGCAAATGGGGAGAAGGCTGTAACTCTCCTCTGTTAATGTGAGTTAGACTTCTGGCTACCAGACCTAGAGTTTTTCTGTTAATAAATCAGGCACTACTCTAGTAGGCTGCCCATCACTGTTGTTCCTAGGGGCACTGTAATCAATTAGCTATTGCCAAAAATCTCTGCAGGCTAAGATATTCTGATAGCAGTATGTCCCTGCTGTCCTTAACAGATAATGTTCCCACATTGTTTTTCATAGTTAAGTATGACTTTTTGGGCTGTTACCTTGAATCCTAACATCTCCATTGAAGCCTGGGAACTCTTCTCAATGGCCTCATTTCCCAACTCATACCTGGCTTAAAAAGGAGAGTAACCACACAGACCTTTATAGGGATATAGATGTAGATTCTCCCTCATTAATGTGGTTCTCATTTCCTTCTGGGCCCTGTTATGGAACATAGTTGAGGAGTTAGGGGGGTATGAAATTCTCCATCATAAATGCAGTCATTCCTGAATTTGTAAATCATTGGATTCTTCCCTCTATTCACATCAATGCCAGGGAAGCTCTGCATTTCAACCTTTAAATCTAACTTTTAGTGTGCCAGTCAGATAAGCGATTATAGCCATATCCAGCTACATGAAGTAATGTATTTAATCTGGAATTGCTAGTAAATGCACTCCATATTAATTAATTTGGCCTGATGTAGCATTATACTCCACCCTACCTGTCCAGATATTTCTAGATTCCACTCCCACACATGGTCCTTGGATTTCTCTTGGGTGTGTAAGATTTCTCCTTGAGTCTTTTTTTTTTTTTTTTAATTATATTTTATTGGTTATATTGTTACAATAGTTCCAATTTTTTCCCCTTTTCTCCCCTCCACCCAGCACCCCCCTCCCCCAGCAATCCCCCACCAATCCATGCCCATGTCATACAAGCTCTCCCGCTTCACTCTTTTATATATTCTCCTTGGGTCTTAGTGCATACCTTTTACCCTGAAGCAGTGATTTGATTCTAGTTATGGATGTAGTGGCAATAGCAGCTTGTCGTAAATCTTCAAGAGAATGAGCATCCACCCTTCAAGGCATCTGCCCACATAAGATTATTAGTTTTCAGGCCAGGAAAGGCTTGTGTTTGCAGACATTGGAAAGGAAGCTACTTCCTCTGGTATGCAAGGTTTCTGATTACTGGCAGGGGTTATGGGGAGTAAAGAAGCATTTCAAATTGTTAGTTTCATCTAGGACTAATCTGGTGTGACTTGTTCCACGTATAAGAATCCCATGCTTTCCTAATCAAGGTCTTAATTTTCAAATGAGAAACTTGATGAGACTGAATTCACATGTTGTAATCCAATGATCTACACAATTAAATTTTGGGCTTGATTTTTATCAGTATCAACGCCCATACCTACATGAAAGAAGAGATTCTTCTAGGGGAATCATGGAAGCACTCCAGTTCTTACACTGTGACTTAAGCTGACTTGAACTTGTCATTTTTTCTCTTAAGTGCTCAAGTATAGACAGAAGGATCTATCTCACATCACGGTCCTTATAGTCATTTTTACTGCCATAATGGCAAATACAGCAGCCATTTAAGCTCCCAATGCATGGGCTTGAGTTGATGCTTCACCACAATCAACCACAAGTGATAGCATGGTTGGTTTTCTGAAAGGTTCATGTCGTAGATTACTAGCACCCTATTTCCTTGGCAAGGAACTAAATCCTGTGCCTAATCCCAAGGGCATGACTAAAGCAGTCTCTAAATCTAATTTTAACAGGTTTATTTTCTAGAATCACCCCTGTGACTAATTCTGTACCAATCTGGATTCCATCAGAAGTCAGAAACTGTACAGCAATTTGAATTGGTAAAATTTATTATAAAAAATTGCTAAACTATGATAGAGGAATAATTATAAAAATATTCTAATGGATACTCTAGGGCTGAAGGAGATTTTTTTGAGGAAAGACAAATATGGAAGGGGGGAGGGTCCCATTCTCCAGGCTGGGATTCAGATCTTGTTGGATAAGGTAGTGTTGTGGCCTATTGAATGACAAAGAAGTTCACCAGATTGCTTCAGCCAGAGCTGGTTCACAGTTGCTGGGCTGCAGGAAACAGCACTCTGAGGCATAGTCATGTTGAGGATGGTAGACAGTTGTACAATGGAAGACGAGGCACTGCTGCCACCTTGAAAGCTGGAGCGTGCCAGTGTCCCTGTTGGGAGAGCTGCATCAGGAGGGTAATCACCAATCCTAGGCTGGTGCAGAAGATTGTCAAAGGACTGCATTCTTGGTGTCAGGCTGGGGCAGACCACTATTGAACTTCCTTATACAGAAAGTCCTCACTTAACATCATTGATAGATTCTTTGACTATAAATGAAATGATGGTATAATGAAACCAGTTTTACCATAGGCTAATTGATATCGTCGGCAGCCATTCGTCTCGAGAGACGATGGTGTAGCTTCTTAAGAGTCTATCTGCACCGCCGAGAATGGCTGTGCAGTCCGACTCGGGAGTGACACGGTATCTGTCTCCTCCCGTGTTGAATCGACATCTTGCGATGACGCTGGAGTGTCCTCTCCAGTGAAGCTGAAGCTACAGAGCCTGGGCAGGGTGATATGGAGGGTCTGCTGTTGCCCATGCAGCAGACCCCCCCTCTCTTCGCAGCTGAAGGGTCCAAGGGAAAGACGGAGTCGATACAGCTTGGGTTCAGGTGCGCCGCAGGAGTTGCCGGTGTTGACTACAACGTCAAACCGCCTTAGGGACTCCGGCTCCGGATTTTCTGTCGGGGTTTACTCCCTTAGCCTTTCCCCTGAAGAGGTATGCCGCAAGGCAGCGGAGGTTTTTTGGAGTCAGAGTTTTCCTTCTCTGGCTAATTGATATAAACAAGTGTTAAGTTCCTACAACATCTCAACACCATTGTAACAAAATAACATTTAAGGACCTGCTGAATATACTCACTGCTGATAGACTATGCAGCAAGAGCAGGAAAAGACAAACTTTAACATACCAAAACCAGGAAAGGAAGCCCCTTTCTCCTGCAGTGTCCTTCCAGACCTCTGGGTTAATAAAACTTAACATAGTGCTTACTAGGAAGGAGAAATGCTTATAAAGGTCAGTTCATTGTTATAGAGCAGATACTGGAGCTGAGACACAATAAAGTGAATTGATGCGGAGCCTTTCCTCAGAAGTCTAGTGTCAATAGCTATTTGCTATCTAAAGAGAGAAGCATTAAATGCAGATAGGATGCTCTGTGAAGGGAGAGTTTGTATATGTCATCTGACTTTAGTTATTGGTCCCGATATAAGATTTTCTCTTTTTCCTTAGAATTCATGAGTTTTACCTGAATATGCTTTTATGTATCATTTCCCAATTCTTCCTGGCAGCAACTAGATAAGCCATGTTAATGTTCAGATTTAAATCTCATTGATCAGGTAGATTTTCTTTTAAAGATGATCAGTTTGTCTTCTTCTCAAACATGTTAGATCTCTTAGATGCATCTATCAAGTATTTTACCCCTTTCCTCATGAATTCCATTTCTGCAGTTTTATGTTGAGAGTGTTTTCTTTATCTCCCATTCTATTTCCAGGACATTGAATTCATTCTCCATAGTGGTTATTCTTTCATACATCCATTGGCTATTTAAATTTGATAGTTTTTTTTTTTTTTTTTTTTTTTTTTTTAGCTTTCAGGAAGTCCTTTCCATGCTTTAAATTTCTCATTTGTTTCTTATATACCCAACTTACTGCCCCCCCCCCCCCATAGTTGTTAAGTCCTGGAGGCAGATTATTTTGCTTTGACTTTTTAAGGCTCTTCGATTTGGTTGGTCAAGTCAAATTATTAGGACCATTGGCACAACTTCATGTATAATGGGTATTGCCATGGTCTTCATTCCTGTTAGTATCACACTAACCAAGAGACCTGTTAATTCGATAGTGTTTTCCCAACCTTAGGAATAGGAGGCAACTCAGCCTGTCCTAGTAGTCTTCTGCACTTCTGAGGCCAGTAACTTGCAGCAGACCCACCTAGGGCCAGCACCTCTGGGCTTCTATCCTAAAGAAGGAACAAGAAGTAATAGATTTTTCTAGGCTCTTTTTTTTTTTTTTTTTTCTGTTATCTACCTATCTGTTGCCTATCTCAGAAGAAAACTTTGTGCTCTTCTTTCCTGTAGGAACCCCTGTAGAACCCATAGCCTTGCCTGCACCCTTCAGGTATTGCTGCTACCTTGCATGTCCTAGCAGATATTTTGTCCTGAATGAAAGTGTGATGGAGAGTGCATGAAGAATGCTTATTCAGGCTGTCATTTGATAAAATTCCTCTGATGAGGGCTTCTGTTACATAAATAGTGCAAATGCAAAGGCATCTTATAAACTGGATAGAAATATAAAAACGTCACATTGAGAAGATTGATACTTAAAATATTATTTTATTCTGTACCATTTATCTTACTGTTTTATTTAGACATCACTATTAACATTACTCAGCTGTAAACCTAGTAAGGCTTCCAGGTTAAATTGAAAAGTATACTTGATAATGGCTTTCTATTTGAAAAGCTGAGTGATATGCTGTGCATGGGACATTTATTTTTCTGAAAGATGTAATTGAAATTGTATTGTAATCTGTGATTTCATTCCTAACTATGGAATAAAATCTGTCCTGTTAGGCAAAGGGCAACATACAATTAATTGAACTTAAAAACAAAATTTTCTGAGTTTAAACAACAATATAGTTCTGTAAAAGGACAGCAGTGTGATCAAATTGTCCAGAAACTGCAGTTAGTTAATACAGGACTAGGAGTAGGAATAAAAAAACATGGTGTTGTATGTGTAGGATCAGTTTTTCTTTAAAAGCTCTTGAAGACTCACTTTTTTTTAAATCAAGGGGGAAAAGGCTTTGGAGAGGTCTGAAAATCAAGAATATTTAGCTTATAATGTAAATAAAATAACCTAGTCTTGTGGACTAATGAAGCACTCTGTGGTATTTACATTTGCAGAAAAGCCATGTTGAGGAAAATCATCTAAAAATTTATTATACAGTGCTCCTCAGTTTGAAAGAGGGAGGGCTCTCTATTCAAGATTCCTAGTTAAGTAAGCTCTTTAGTTTACAAAGTAGTGTGTTATCTTTGCCATCTGTCTTTCTCCAAGGCAGATGAATCTGCTCTAAAGCAATAATATAGAATACTAATTCTCTGTGCCCTTATCTGCTTAATGAAGGTTTTATCAAATGGCCCACTGAAAGAAGTATATTTGTCTAATTCAGTGTACTGGGTGTACATCCAGATTGAATTGATTAATCCTTCTTTTAAATTTAGTTTGTAAGAAGCTTAGGGAAATACTTAAAACTCATTTTTAACTATGACATTGAGTGGTCTTTCCACTTATTTGAATTTTCTCTTATATTTTTTTGTTTTCTCTTTAGCTTTTCCTTCTTGGTTTTTAAAATGTTATTTTTCTGATTACCCAAATTCCTTATTATGCTATTACAATATGATAAAAATCATTGTTATAGCAGTTGTCATGATTTTTGTCATTTGACTATAATCCGGGATTCAAGATGCTGCTTATGTTTTTCTCATTGAGGATCTGTGGCTAAGTTCTCAGATTTTCTTTGTAGTAGTAAAGTCTTAGATTTAAACTTATTGAATGAATTAAGGGCAAGCCTATTAGTGTCACAATTTGAATATTTCTGTGCTCCTATATGTATATGTGTAATATTTATTTTAAAAGAATAATTTATCTTCTCACATTATGTAATAACCTACATCATTAGTGCTAACATATAGGTGCATTTCATTTTACTGTATTATATATCATAATTTAATGAAACATTTCTTTATAAACATTTAGATTGCTTAGTTTTTGAAGTTTCGTTTTTGTTTTGCCTCAGTAAACATACCTGTGCAGGTGAGGGTTTTTTGTAGGGTTTTTTGTTTTTTGTTTTTCCTGTATAGCCAGGGTGAAGAGTTTGGCAGAGAAAACTGGCCACTTACCAAAAATTTATTTTTCCTTTTTCATACTGGAGTAAGTTCCAGGAGGGTGCTGACAAACAGAGACTGCTTGTGTACACTCTCCTTGCATCTATCTGGGTTTGGCTAGTAACAAGGTCTTCCCAATGAAACATTAGCCAGGTGAAATGTACCACTTCCACAAATGAATTACAAAAATCTGGCATGTTTTTTGATATTTTTCTCCTTTGTAAGTTTGATACTGATTTCTTAGGGTTAACCTTGGAAGCCTTTTATGTTAGTAGAATGTTTGTCAGCTTAAGATGCAGAATTATTGTGTGGCTATAACTTGTGGTTCACATGTTCTAAAGCTTCTCTTTGAGGGATTATGGATATGTTAATCAGAAACATTTCTTCTGGTAATCTTGGAATTATACTGCTGACTTTGTCCTACTCCATAAATAAGGACAACCCAAACTGAAATGTAATGCTATTTTCTTAGAAGCATAAATCTTTGATTTACACCTTTTTAATAGGAATTTAAACCTATAAATTTAAGTACTGTTTTAGCTGCATTTTACAAATTTTGGTATGTTGTATTTTTATTACCATTTAGTTCAAAATATTTTCTAATTATCAAAAATTGGGGGATGTGTTTGATATGTTTTTGTTACTGATATCTAATTTAAATCCTTTTTGGCAAAAGAATATGATTTGTATGTTTTTAATACTTAAAACCCAATACAGAGTTCTTTTGGTGAATGTTCAGTGTGTACTTAAGAAGAATGTGTATTCTCCTGGCTGCTATGGCTCAGTGGATTGAGCGTCGGCCTGTGAACCCAGTGTCGCTGGTTCAATTCCCAGTCAAGGCACATGACTAGGTTGCACGTCAGGTCCCCAGTTGGGGGCGCGAGTGAGAGGCAACAACACAGTGATGCTTCTCTCCCTCTCTTTCTCCTTTCCTCTCTCACTAAAAATAAATAATAAATAAATAAATAAAATTTTAAAAAAGAATGTGTATTCTGTTGTTGGTGTTATGTTTTATACATGTTGCTTAGGTCACTTTTAGTAGTACTATTCAAATTTTTGTATACTGACTTTTTAATGTTTGTGTATTTGCTGCTTCTGTCAGTTACCAGGAGAGATGCTATGAAACTCAACTGATTATGAATTTGCATATTTCTTTTAGTTCAGATTTTCCTTTATGTATTTTGAGGCTGCTTTTATTTGGTATATAAAAATAGTAAGTTGTTGGCCTGGCAGGGTGGCTCAGTTGGTTGGAGCATTGTCCTGTATCCTAAAGGACTGTGGGTTCGATTCCCAGTCAGAGCACATACCTAGGTTGCAGGTTCGATCCCTGGCTGTGTTGCATATGGGAGACAGCCAATTGATGTCTCTTTTACATTGATTTCTCTCTCTCTCTCTCTCTCTTCCTCCCTCCCATGCTCTATCCCCTTCTCCCTCCCTCCTTCCCTTCCTTGCTCTCTAAAATCAATAAACATATCCTCAGGTGAGGATTTAAATTTGTTATTAAAATAGTTTTTTATGTCTTCTAATTTACCACGTTATTATGAAATATGTTTTTTAATTATATTTTATTGTGTATGCTATTACAGTTGTCCCAATTTTCCCCTGTTGCTCCCTCCCTCCACCCAGTCTCCCCTCACTCCCTCAGGCAATCTCCACATCGTTGTCCATGTCTATGGGTCAGGCATATATGTTCTTTGGCTACAATATTCCCTGTGCTGTACTTTATATAAACTATTAGAACCTTCTCTGTATCTATGATTCTGTTTCTGTTCTGCTTGTTTATTTTGTTTTTGATTCATTTATTGATAGGTATGTATTGCCATTTTATTGTTCATATTTTTTATATTCTGAAAGAAGACCCTTTAACATTTCATATAATACTGGTTTGGTGGTATTAGCTTTTTCTTGTCTGGGAAGCTCTTTATCTTCGGTTCTAAATGATAGTTTTTCTAGGTAGAGTAGTCTAGGTTGTAGGTCCTTGCTTTTCATCACTTTGAATACTTCTTGCCAATCCCTGGTAGCCTGCAATGTTTCCTTTGAGAAATCAGCTGGTAGTCTTACAGAAGCTCCCTTATACTACCTGTTGTTTTGATTTCTACTTTAATATAAATGTAGTCATATCACCTTTAATATAGATAATTTACATGGTATACATTTTTTATCCATTTAGTGCAACCTGTATGTCCTCTTATATTTAAAATATGTCTTGTAAGTACATGATTTGGTCTTCTTATCTAGTCTGGGTAGTTTCTTTTCCACAGGAGTGTATATTAATTTGCTTGACTTTGTTTTAGTTTTCTTAGTCTGAGAAATTTTCATTTTGCTTTCATTTAAAAGATATTTTTTTCCAGCTGAAAATTTCTGGGGCAATTTTTTCCTAACTTAATTGAGATATAATATGACATAAAACCTCATGTAAGTTTAAGGTATACAACATGTTGATTTGATACATTTTTATATTGCATTATATTATCATCATAGCATCATAACACTTCCATCCCATCACATTATTACCACTTTTTTGTGTGTGGTGGGAATAGTTAAGATATACTCTCTTAGCAACATTCAACTATATAATACAAAATTATTAGCTATAATTGCCATTCTGTACATTAGATCCCCAAAACTTGGTAAACTGGATGTTTGTACCCTTTGACCAATATCTTCTCATTCCTCCCCATCCCCAACCCCCACACCTGATAAACACACCACTCGGTATTTTACGGAGATTGGCTTAAATTTTAGATTTCACATATAAGCAATATCATAAGTGTCTTTCTTTGTCTGACTTACCTCTCTTAGCATAGTGCACTCAAGAGTCATACAAGTTGTCACAAGTGACAAGAGTTTTTCTTTCTCATGCCTGAATAGTATTTAATTTTTTATATTACCATTTTTTTGTGTTTATCTATTGATGCATACTTAAGTTGTTTTCATATTTTGACTACAGTAGTCCCTTGCTATATCGCAGTTCACTTATCATGGCCTCAGTGTATCGTGGGATTTTTAAAAATATTAAATTTAATTATTGCGGATTTTTCGCTATATCGCAGGATTTTGCAGTACTGTATACGTATGTTGTTAAAGTTACATAGGTTTCAGAGTGTAGAATAAATGTAAGGTTCCTACTTCGCAGGGGGGTCTGGAATGTAATACTGCGATAAGTGAAGAAATACTGTATTATGTATAATGATGCAATGAGTATGGGGGATGAAAATATCTGAGATCCTGATTTCAGTTTTCTTTGTAAACATACCTAGAAGTGGGATTGCTAGATCCTATGGTAGCTTTATTTTTAATACTTTGAGAAGCCTTCATACTGTTTTTCATAGTGACTGTACCAGTTGGCGTACCCATTGACAATTTACAGGGGTTCCTTTTCTTCACATTCTCGCCAACAGTTGTTATCTCTTGTCTTTTTGATGATAGCTATTCTAACAGGTGTGAGGTGATATCTCATTATGAGTTTGATTTGTAGCTACATGATGATTAGGGATGTTGATCGTCTTTTCATGTACTTTTTGGCCATTTGTATGTCCTCTGCAGAATCTGTCTATTCAGTTTCTCTTCCCAGTTTTTAATCAGACTTTTTTGCTATTAAATATTAATTAAAATATAAATATTGATATGCAGTTTCACTTAGTATAGAACACAGCTATTTTCTGTATGTTGATTTTGTATTCTGCAGCTTTACTATATTTGTTGATTAGTTCTAGCAGTTTTTAGGTATTTTAAGAGATTTTTTTATGTATAATAAGATTGTATCTATAAACAAATATTATTTTACTTCTTCCTTTTCTGTTGGAATGCATTTTATTTCTTTTTCTTGCCTGATTGTTCTGGCTAGGACTTCCAGTACTCTGTTGAATAAGAATGGTGAAAGTGGTCACCTTAGTTTTGTCCTTGGTTTTAAGGGGAAAGTTTTCAACCTTATATTGTTGAGTATAATGTTGGCTGTGGGTTTTGTTATATATGGTTTTAGTTGTGGTTAGGTGTGTTTCATCTGTACCTAGTTTGTTTAAAGGTGTTTTTTTGTTTTGTTTTTTATGTTGTATTTTGTCAAAAGCTTTTTTTTTTTGTACCAGTTGAGGAAATCATCTATTTTTATCTTCCCTTCTATTAGTGTGGTATACCATATTTATTGATTTGCATATGTTGAACCAGTTTTGCATCCCAGAGACAAACCCCACTTGATGATGGTGAATGCTTCTTTTAATGTGCTGTTGAATTTGATTTGCTAGTATTTTGCTAAGAATTTTTACATCTATACTTATTGGGGATATTGGTTTGTAATTTTCTTATATTATCTGGCTTTGATATCTGTAGAATGATGGCCTCATAAAATGAGTTTGGGAGGGTTTCCTTTTTTAAATTTTTTGGAAGGGTTTGAGAAGGATTGGCATGAATTCTTTAAATATTTGGTAGTATTCACCAGTGAAACCATCTGGTCTTGCCTTTTCTGTTTTGGGAGATTTTTGATTACTGACTTAATCTTCATACCAGTAATCAGTCTGTCAGGATTTTATATTTCTTCTAGGCTATTCAGCTTGTTGGCATATAATTGTTTCTCATGATCCTTTGTAATCTGTGGTATCAATTTGTTATGTCTCCTCTTTCATTTCAGATTTTATTTATTTCAGTCCTCTTTTTTCAGAGTAAGTCTAGGTAAACACTGATCCCTTTTGTTTCTTTTCAGAAAACCAGGTCTTAGTTTTATTGATCTTTTCCATTGTTTTTCTGGTCTTTGTTTCTTTTATTTTTGCTGTGATCTTTGTTGTTTTCTTCCTTCTTATATCTTTGGGCTTAGTTCTTTTTCTAATGCCTGGAGGTGTAAAGTGAGGTTGTTTATTTGAGATTATTTTTTGTTCCTTAATGTAGGGATTTATCGCCATAAACTTTCCTCTTAGAACTGCTTTTGCATCATTCAGTTTTTTAAAAAAATTTCATCTTTATTGTATTTTTTCTCATTACCATCTAGTCCCCTTATGTCCCCCTCCCCTCCAGCAATCACCACACTGTTGTCATTGTCCATGAGTTCTTTCTCCTTTTTGTGCTCAGTGCTTCTACTCCCTAACCTCTTCTCTCTTGCTACCTGCTGTCATCTACTGTCCATCTTTGAGTCAGTTGGTTTTGATTTGTTGTTCCATTTTTGTTAGTTTCAAGATATTTTTTGATTACCCTTTTGATTTCTTTTTCGACTCATTGGTTCAGTAGCATTTTGTTTAATCTCCACATTATTTGTGATTTTTTAGTTTTTCTCATGTTACTGATTCCTAGTTTTATACCATTTTGGTCAGAAAAGATACCTGGTACGATTTCAACCTTGAATTTGCTGAAACTTGCGAAATTTTATGTGATTAGTCCTGGAGAATTTTTCATGTGTACTAGAAAAGAATGTGTGTTCTGCTGCTGTTTGATGGAATATTCAGCATCTGTCTGTTCATTTGCTCTAAAGTATGGTTCAAACCCAACGTTTTCTTGATTTACTGTCTGCATGATCTATCTAATTTTGAAAAGGTTGTATTGAAGTCTCCTAATATTATATTGAGGTCTGTTTTTCCCTTCCCATTGAGGTTTGTTTTTCCCTTCGCATCTGTTAGTATTTACTTAATATATTTAGATGCTATGATATTTGGTGCATATATATTTTTATGATTGTTGTGGTTTCTTGATAATTCACCCCTTATCATTATTTAAAGATCATTTTTGTCTCTTGCTACTGTTTTTGGCTTAAAGTCTTTTTTGTCTGATACAAGGATAGCTGTCTCTACTTTCTTTCATTTTCTCCTTGTGTGGAATATTTTTTGCCATTTGAGTCTATGTGTATCCTCGAAGCCTAAGTGAGTTTCTATTAGACAGCATATATTTTAGGGTCTTGTTTTTTATCCTTCCAGCAAGCTGGTTTTATGCTTTTGTTAGGAGAATTCAGTCCATTTAGATTAATTATCGATAGGCAAGGGCTTTTTCATGCTGTCTATTTAATTGTTTTCTGGTTGTTTTGAAGTTCCATTTTTCTTTTTTTTTATTTCTTGTTGCTTTCCTTTGTAAATTGATGATTTTCCAAAGTGATGTGCTTTGATTCCCTTCTCTGTATCTTTTCTTTGTATCTCTTATAGAATTTTGCTCTGGGCTTCCATTAGTTTGGCAGAATAGAAATGAAATAAAAAAGGAAGGCAGAAAAAAACCCAATTTTGCTCTGTAGTTCCCATGAAATTTACATAAAATGCTTATATACATATAAGAGTCTTTTATGCTGATAACAGTTTAACTTAGATCACATACAAAAACTCTATCCTTTTACGCCTTATTGGGATTTCCTTCAGAAAGAACTATTTTTTCTCTTCTTTCTTTAAAATTCTCTCTGATTTTTGTTTTAGACTGTTCTTTTTTAATGTACCTTAAAAAAAATGTTTTTGATTGAGCATTTCAGGTGACTTATTTGCTTCGTGGTGTTGAATATCTAAATCTTTACCCAGGTTTGGGAAGTTCTTTGTCATTGTTTCTTTAAATAAGCTCTCTACCCCCTTTTCTCTTTCTTCTCCTGGGACTCCAATGGTGTGTATGTTGTTATTTTTATTATACCTGTTTTGGGAAATTGGCATTGTCTTATAACCCTCAGTATACATGTGTTCTCTGTGTTAATAAGTCTGCTATTGGGTATATATATATATACAGCAGAAAAAAATGTATATGGTTACATGCATAACAATTTTGTGATGACCCTAAAATGGAAACACTTATATGCTTCAGTAGTAAAACTGTCATAATTTCTGGTATATTAATAATGAAATATTACCCAGCAATGCAAAAAAAAGGAATTGCTGATAAATTTAATGATATGGCTGAAATTCTCTTTGAAAGAAATCAAACAAAATACGATGGTTTATATGAATTTCAAAAACATGTTAAATGTTAAGGAAAAATAATTAAACTGTATAAGCTGGGGATAGTTATTGACTGGAAGGGAACATGAGATAATAGGTTTAGTTGTGTAAATGTCTTCTGTTTTCATCTTGGTTATGGTTACATGGCTGTAGTATTTATACAGTTTCATCAAGGTGTAACTTAAGATTTTGCATCTTACTATATATAATTATACCTCAATACAAAAACAGAATTTTATTTAAAAAATTATTTTTGTACATTTCCTCTGATCATCTAACTTCATCCTAGAAAACCTTCAACCAGTTTTACCCACCAGTAGGCTAAGTAGAATCACATTAAAATCCTATATTACTCTCAGTTTTAAAAATTATATAAGCTAATGCAAGCACAAACACGAGTTAACTCATTATTGGCCAGCAACGTTTGGGCTTGAAAACACGAGTCTTTTTCATGACTGGTGAATGATGTGTTAATAAAAGTATGTAGGTTTCAGGTGTACAATTCTATAATATGTCATCTGTAAATTTTATTTTGTATTCTCCAACTCAAGTGCAAGTATCCTCCCATCACCATTTATTTCTGCTATACCCTCTTCTCTCTTCCCCTGCATTCCCTTTTCCTTCTGGTATTCACCATACTGTGTCTGAGGGGTTTTTTTTCTTTCTTTTTTTTTCTTAAGCCCTTCACCTTTTTCACCCAGCCTTGCAACGCCCCTTCCTTCCAGAAATATTTTATTAAGCTTGGCTGCAGAAATTTATCAGATTTTTTTTTTTCAGATTTAGCAGTATAATCTTAATTTTCTCCCTTACTTTGTTGATAAATTGAATTATTTGATTTTCTAATATTGAGCCATACTTGTATTCCTGAAAAAAATCTATTTTGTTATATATGACCTATACTCTTTTAGTGGATTAGGTTTTCTGGTACTTACGAGGTTTATATCTATATGTAAGTGGAATTAGTTTCTGTGTTCTTTTTTCAATGTGTTTTGAATATTAGTATCTATAGTTGCTTACTAACTTGAATTTTTTAAAACTAGTAGCTTACCTTTAATTGGTTACAGAGAAATAATTTTAGGTATTTTGTTGTTGTTTAAATAAATACACAGAACTACAAACTTTTTAAAAAGTTTATTTGCTCTAATATTAAATTTTTTCTGAAGTTTTCATTTTTATGTTTTCTTTTCTACAGTCCGTGGTGGATGACTGGATTGAATCATATAAACAAGACAGGGACATCGCACTTCTGGATTTAATCAACTTTTTTATCCAGTGTTCAGGATGTCGAGGTACAGAATGTGGAAATAAATGATGAACATTGAGCCTGTCAGTCCAGGAGTGTCAATTTATTTCATCTTCCATTAGTAATACATAATTTATCCTAGGATTATGTGCTATTTTTTTTCTGATAAAGAAAATTATTAAGTTATTTAAGGACATTTCATTTTCTTCTGGTTCAGCTTTGTGCCTGTAAAATACCAGATTTCTAAATATTTTGAAATTTTGAAGGAAATTTGAAATTCATTTACTGGTAATATGTGACTTGAGCTTTTATAATTAATATTTGCTGATATTATTTGTACCTGTGTTCCATGTTAGTGACTACTATTTGCTAACATTGATTATTTTATAGCCTTGCCAGTATTTGAGTCTTCATTTTATAGATGAGGTACTTGAAGCTCAACTAATTAGCTTAAGGCTATGTAAGTAGTAGAATCTGGTTTCTTAAGTTTGTAGTCAGTTGGAAATTCATAGACAAGTGCAGTATTATTTTTATCATATTAATAGATAACTCATAGATATTTTTCTTCTTTAGAATAGATAAATCTTAACAGGTTAAGTTCTGTGTGGGGGAAATCAGTTGGTAAATCACCATTATTTGCTTTCCAGTGGAGAAAGAACAGTGAGTGTTTATTGAGATCACTAATCAAATGAATTTCTTAAAGGCTTTTTTATTTCTGTTCAAGTTATAACTCACCATATTGACATAAGTAGTTTACTACTTACAGAGCACCTACCTTGTACAAAGCATTGTTCCTGAGTACACAAATGTTACTAAGAGTCTCTGCCCCCTCCACCCCCAAGTCAGTGTTAGGGAATGTGTAATTTTTAATGGAGTCTTTATCACAAGGAACAAAGAGGGAAATACACCAACTGTTCAGTGACACCATAAGAGTAATAAAACTGGTTATTATTTTCTTTTTTTAAAATCCTCATCCAAGGGCATTTTTTCATTGCTTTTTAGAGAGAGGAAGAGGGGGCGAGGGGATTGGAGAGAGACAGACTGACAGACATCAATGTAAGACAGAAACATTGATTGGTTGCCTTCTCGTATGCACCCTGACAGGGAAGTGAACCAGCAACCTGGCTATCTGCTCTGACCTTGAATTGAACCAATGACCTTTTGGTCTAAGGGACAACGCTCCAATCAACTGAGCCACTCTTAGCGTAAAAGTGTTACTGTTTAATGACTATTTCATATGTGCTTTATGTACATAAGCTCATTTTATATTAGTTAACAGTTTTATAAGATAGATGTGATCTTTATTTTGTAGATCAGGAAACTAAGAATAAAGGGCTTAGGTAAGTGTTTGGACATCATGCAGTTTGTAAGTTCCAAACTTATGATTCAAAATAAGGTTTTTTTCAGTGTGAGGTCTATATGTATTTGTTTCTAGAATATTTGGTAGAATTCCATACTGAAACTCTACGGGCCTGACTTTTTCTTGTTGGAAGATTTTTAACTACTGCTTCAGTTCTTTTACCTTATTTAGCACTATTTGGTATTTTATTATTTTACAAGCTATCTTTTTTTTAGGAAATTTTCCATTTCATCTAAATATTCAGGTTTACCTAATAAAGTTATTCTATTTTTAATGTAAATAATTTTTTGTGATTTTCCCTTTCATTTGTTTAATTCCAAATGTTTTAATTGTTTTTTTTTTTTTTTGTGGTGGAAAATATAACTTTTTATTTACCAATATATTCAAAGAACTGAATCAGCTAAGATATTGATATATGAAAGTTATGAACAGAAATACAAGGTAAGGTGGTTGTTATGAATTTCAAAATAGGAAGCATATGGACACATTGGTGCAAAATAGTGACCTGGAATTGGCAATAGGAGACAAGTGAATAGATACATGACATCTGGGTCATAAGGTAAATGGAGGATGGAGTTTTTTTTATTTTTTGATTCATGGATTTCTTAAAAGCATAGTTCTTAATTTCCAAACATGAAATTTTTAAATTGACTTTTGTTATTGATTTCTTCTTAGCTTAATTGAGTTTAAGTCCAGAGAAAATCATCTGTATGGTTTTACTTTTTTAAGGTGTATGGTCAGTTTTTGTAAATGTTTCATGTCTTCTTTTTATATATTTCTTTTTATTTTTATTTTTTATTGTATTTTTTTATTACAATTTATCCTTCTCTCCGTCATGTGTTCTTGAAATTTATGTATGTTATGTATTTTCTAGATGCAGTTGTGTCCATTAGATTATGGTTGTTCAAAAATTGTGTTGAAATATATATATTTTTAATATTTTATTTATTTGTTTACTTATTTTATTTTTAGAGAGAGGGGAAAGGAGAAAGAAAGGGAGAGAAACATCTTTGTGTGGTTGCCTCTCACTCGCGCCCCCAACTGGGGACCTGATGTGCAACCTAGTAATGTGCCCTAGCTGGGAATCGAACCAGCAACACTTGGCTCGCAGGCCAACACTCAGTCCACTGAGCCACAACAGCCAGGGCTTGAAATATTTTATATTCTTCTCATTATTTGCTTTTCTAAAAATTACTTGGAGAGTTATATTAAAATCTCACATCATGGTTATATATTTATTTATATATTTCTTGTTTTCTCCTTGAAGGCCTTCTGCTCCCTTACCATCCCGTTCACGTCCTCCTCCAGCCCCTTCCCCCTGCTATGTATTAGGTGTGTGCAAATATTTGAGTATTTCTTATAACTTAGATATTTTATGTTTTTTAAATGTTTCTCTTTATCTCTAGCTGTGCTTTTTTCTAAAAGTCTCATTATTTGAATATCAATGTCATACCACCTTTCATGGTTCTCTAGTTTTACCTTTTCTTTTTTTTTCTTTCTTTCATTGTTTCTGTAAACTTACCTCTTAGATGCCTTTTGTAAACAACATATATATAGGTGGGTTGCATATTTTTTATTCAATCTGGAAACATTTCAAAAAGAATTTCTTCGTCTCCGTTTCTTTGGATTTTTATACTCTTTACATTCATTTAATGGTGACCCTAGACATTATAGAAATCATTCTTAGCATATCAAAATCTAAAGGTACTGTATTTATCACCTTTGCCTTTCTCCCAAATAGGACCTAAAACATTATAATTTCACTCCTTCTTTCCTTGTGTTGTAACTTAAATCTATTTGGTTTTACTGTAGTCATTATTATTATTTTTTAAATGCAATTATTTTTTTTACTTAGCTTTACATATAAGAATGCCACTTAGATTTTTTCTTTTTTCTTTATGTCATGTATATCTGAGATCACTTCTGCCTAAGATACAGCATTATGAAATTTCTTTGTGGTTCTATTGGAAATTCTACACATAGTGTTCGACTTTGTCTGAATATCTGTTTAACTTGATCTTCTTAAAATATATTTGATGGGTATATGATTTAATATTGGCAGTTTTGTTTTTCAGCACATTAAAGACATTTCACTGTATTCTTGCTTGTGTTTTGTTGAAAACTTGGGATAATCATTTTCCTTTACTTTAATACTTACTTTTCCTAAAGTTTAAGGATTTCTCTTTGTTTCTTACGTTCTGCAGTTTGACTATATTATATTGTAGGAATAAAACATTTATTTGCCTTGGTGCCTTTCATCACTTATATTTTTAAATATTCTTTTATTTTTCTTCTCCCTTAGTAACTTAGTTTTGCATACTGTCTTTTATGTACCTTGCTGTATTTTTGCATTTCTGTGCTGCTTTATAATATTTCCCTGTTTTCTACATAATTGACTCTTTTTTCATTTGTGCTATTCTGTTGCATTAGCATTGTTCATTTCTAGAAATTACAGCTACTTGGTTTTGATTGTTCCCTGTGAATACTCAGTTTTGTGTTCTTCTTTTTAACATGGTAGGTTTATTTTTGTTACAATCTTTCTCTGATGTCTAAATCTTTGTGAGTATTTTTGTTGTCTTTTTTTGCTCGTTCTCTTGTATATTGCCTTCTAAGTGTGTTTAGTTACTTTTTATTCCAAGTTTCATATTTTCTCTCAAATTTAATTGAAGCCTAGAATAAAGCTACATTTCTCTAAAGAGGACTTAGCATTTGCTTGACAAGTGCCCAGTGACACTACCAATTTGGACCATTTGCAACTAAATACAGTTTGAAGTTTTCTCTATCAGATTATGCAAATTTAAGATATTTGTGGGAGCACCATTTTTAATTACTGCCTCTCAGGTACATTTATCTCCTACACAGAACCAAGAAAACCCCCTTTATTTGCAGTCTTCAGATTAGGAGGTATTAGATGTACTGCTGGTTTAACCTTCCCCTAGAGATGAAATCCTGAGCTCCCACTTAATGAAAGTTATTTCTCTTAGATCCTGTACCTCAGAACTCTCAATTCAAGTATTGTAGTCTCATCAGGTGTTATAAGAGAAAAAATTATTTCAGTGTTACCCTGGCCAGTGGGGTTTGGTTGGTTGGAGTGTCATCCCATAACCAAAGGGTTGCAGGTTCAATCCCTGGTCCAGGTGCCTACAATTCTGGATCCAGATGTGAATGATCTCCTGTCTAGGCGCTTTTGGGAGGCAATCAATCAACGTTTTTCTCTTGCATCTTGCATCGATATTTCTCTCTCCCCTTCCCCACCTCTCTTTAAAAAAAAGGACAATAAAAAGTGTCTTTGGGTGAGGATAAAAAAATATGTTTTAGTGCCAAAGGGTCGCAGGTTACAATTTCTGGTCAGGGAACATGCCTGGGTTGTGGGTTCTGTCCTGGTCGAGGCACGTACAAGAAGCAACTGATCAGTGTTTCTTTCCACCCCACCCCCAAGCCCTCCCAAATCAGTAAGCGTGTCCTCGGGTGAGGATAAAATAATGATAATAATTAAAAAAATGGTTCAAATTGTATTAAAATTTCAGGAAGAATATTTATGTAAATAATAGTTTACCATATTAACATAATCAGAACTTGTATATATCAATTTCAAGTAATTTCTTCCCTTGGATTGTGTGTGTGTGTGAATCTAACACAATTTTGAAACTTCCAGATACTTTGTGCACATATTATATTATTGTAAGGCAATAGCTACTTAAATGGACTATGACTTTATTGGGACTAACTAAAAATCTTAATCATATATATTTTTAATTATTTATTTGTTTATTTTTATAGAGGGGGAAAGGAGAAAGAGAGGGAGGGAAACATCACTGTGTGGTTGCCTCTCACTCGCGCCCACAATTGGGGACCTGACAGGTAACCTAGTCATGTGCCCTGACTGGGAATCGAATCAGTGACACTTAGCTCATAGGCCGAAGCTCTATCCACTGAGCCACAACAGCCAGGATTAATCATATTTTTAACAAATCATGCTGGAGTAGTTGGACATCCATATAGGAAAAGGGAAAGTAGATACAGATCTTACCCCTTCACAGAAAAATTAACTTAAAATAGATCATGTAAAATGCAAAACTATAAACTTCTTTTTTATTTTTTTGATCCATGGATGAAAACTATAAACTTCTAAGAGAAAATGTAGGAGAAAGTCCAAATGACCTTGTGCTTAGTGAGATTTTTAGATACAACCAGTAGAGCACAATCCATGAAAGAAATAATTGGCAAATTGGACTTATTAAAATTAAGTTTTCAGCTCTGTAAAAAACAATTAAGAAAATGAAAAGACAAATCACATTCTGGAGAAGATACTTGCAAAACAGATATGGACTTGAATTCAAAATATACTAAGAAATCTGAAAAACTCAAAAAAATGAGTCCAATAAAAAGCTGGGCAAAGAATCTGAACAGACACCTACCAAAGAAGCTATAGAGGTAGCAAATAAGCCTATGAAAAGATACCCAACATTATTTGTCATTAGGTCATTGCAAATTAAAACAATAAGATTTCATTACATGGCTATTAGAATGGCTAAGATCGGAAATAGTGGCAATACCAGTTGCTACCAAGGATGTGAAGCCACAGGAATTTCATTGTTGGTGGGAATGCAAAATAGAATAGCCACTTTGCAAGACAGTCCGACAGTTTCTTACAGAGCTAAATATAGCCTTACTGTAAAATCCACTGATCACATGTTTACCCAACTGATTTGAAACTTGATTTCCACACAAAAATGTATACGTGAATGTTTATAATTGCCCCAAACTGGTAGCAACAGAGATGTTCTAAAGTAGATGAAATGGATAAACAGTGGTATATAGATACAATGTAATACTATTTGGTGATAAGAAAGAATGGGCTCTCAAGCCACATGAACGTATAGATAAATCTTAAATGGTATTGCTCAATGAAAGGAAAGAAGCCATTCTGAAAAGTCTATATACTATACGATTTCAGTTTATAGACATTATGGAAAAGACAAACTGTAGCGATAGCAAATATATCTGTTCACCAGGTTTGGGGGAGGAGGAAAGGGTTGAGTAGGTGAATCGTGGGTTATAAGGCTGATGAGACTATTCTGTATGGCACTATAATGTTGGATATGTGATCCTATGCATTTTTCAAAACCCATAGAACTTTAGTCGGCAGCCGTCCGTCTCGAGAGACGATGGTGTAGCTTCTTAAGAGTCTATCTGCACCGCCGAGAATGGCTGTGCAGTCCGACTCGGGAGTGACACGGTATCTGTCTCCTCCCGTGTTGAATCGACATCTTGCGATGACGCTGAAGCTACAGAGCCTGGGCAGGGTGATATGGAGGGTCTGCTGTTGCCCATGCAGCAGACCCCCCCTCTCTTCGCAGCTGAAGGGTCCAAGGGAAAGACGGAGTCAATACAGCTTGGCTTCAGGTGCGCCGCAGGAGTTGCCGGTGTTGACTACAACGTCAAACCGCCTTAGGGACTCCGGCTTCGGATTTTCTGTCGGGGTTTACTCCCTTAGCCTTTCGCCTGAAGAGGTATGCCGCAAGGCAGCGGAGGTTTTTTGGAGTCAGAGTTTTCCTTCTCTGATGTGCCCTGACTGGAAGATCGAACCAGCGACACTTAGCTCGCAGGCCGACGCTCAATCCACTGAGCCAAACCAGCCAGGGCATCCATAGAACTTTACAGCACAAATAACACACATTTATACATGCAAACTTTTATTTTAAAAATTACTTATGAGATCATCCCAGGATGAAAGCACACTATTAGAAAAGAATCTGACTATACTAAAAGTAATGAAATAACCTCATACTGAGGGGTTTAGGGAATCGATGCTTTTCTAAGTAACTGAAGAAATGAGTGGAGAATGTGAAGAGTAAAGGCAAATACACACACACACACACACACACACACACACACACACTGTATTTGTAGTTGGCAAAGTTGTTTCCCATGGGAGTATGGGTTACCAATTATGAAATCACTATACATGTATACTGAAGTTGAAAAATTAAGTAGTTGGTTGAATTTTCATTCTTGTACAAGTAGGAGATTATAGATAAACAAGGGAAGATGCTAGAATAATTCATATGTTAATGGAGTAGTTGGAGATTTTGTGAAACTTACAGCTCAGTATAGACACATATGGCTACATATAGAAATATTTATAAATATGTTTGTATACATACTAGTACACATATTTTTCCTTGTTCTTTTAGCTGAGGGGGGTGAAAAGAAATGACATTTCCCTAACAATGAGCCAGTAGCAAGATGGACACCTAACACCTAGATCTTGGTTTCCAGTTCTATTCTCTCATAAAAGAAACCAGTGCTCCATGAATAAATAAATGTTAAAATCTAGTCCTGGGATAGAGAATTTACGTGGTAAGCCTGGAGCATTTCATAGTGTGAGAAAGTTAACAGGTACTTATGGAAAACAAAACAACCTGAAGATATGTCAAAAGGATACAGAAGCCAACTGAAAGAGCCCCCAGTGGCCAAAGTTAGAAATATTTGAGCAACAAATAAATATCAAAGAATTGGATTATGAGCAGAATATAAAATATTCATGAGTTCATACTGATATAAATAAATGATTGAATAATGTTACAAATGGGTAAGAATAGACAAATGTTTTAATGTAGAATTCAAAATAATTTATGTAAATACCTACATAAACCTTAAGGAAATGGAGCATAACCCCCTAGCCCTTAAGTGTGGGCTGTACATAGTGACTTCCTTCCAAAGAATACAGTATTGTAAAAAAGAAAAAGTATGATTGTAACAGTGGAGAAACCTGAAAAATACTACCTCAACTAGATGATCATGATTAACAGTCAGTAGTGTTTAGTCATATTGTTAGCATGTGATGAGAAGAGCACTTTCTTTCTTTAATCTTCCTCTCAAAAACCAATAAACCAGATCTAACCATACGAAAACATCAGACAAACCCACATTGAAAGGCATTCTAAAAAATACCTGTCCACTGCTCAATAAAAAGCATCATGGTCATTAAAAAACATGAAGTCTGAAAAAGTGTCACAGTGTAGAAGAGCCTAAAGAGACATGAGAACTTAACCACCTTTTGTGGTATTCTGAATGAAATCCTGGAACACAAAAGGACATTAGTTAAAAAATGAGAGAATCTGAATAAAATATGACTTTTACAATACTTAATAATAATGTTATCAGGGTGGAATGAAGCTGAACTGGAGGAAAGTGGTCTAAAGGTATAAACCTCTAGTTCTAAGTACTAGCGATGTAATGTAAAACATAGTTAAGACTGCTGTATGATAGATAGCAGCATTTTCACTTGGTGTGCTGCAAGAATTTTTTAAATGTGAAATACCTGAGTAGTCAGGGGCACTGACTTCTTTTACCTTAGATTGTGAAACTAAATAAAAGGCAAGCCAACACAACAATAGCCATTTGATGTGAATGAATCAAAATTATACCTATTTGGAGGGGGTGTTGTCAGATTGGCACAAAATATATTTTTGGATGTGCTGCAGAATTTTAGTAATTTATGTGTGCCGTGAGATGAAAAAGGTTGAAATTACTGGTATATATAGGAAAGTTATTAAGATAGATTCTAAGATTTCTCATCACAAGAGGAACTTTGTTTCTTTTTATGGATGTTAACTAAACCTATTGTGGTAATCATTTCACAATATATGTAAAAATAGAACCATTATCTGTACACCCTACTTACACAGTGATATATGTCAGTTATTTCTCAACAACATTTGGGGCAAATAATAACATCAATATTGCCTTATTGTGAAAATTGTATCATACTAATGTGAGATATTAACGATTAGAGGAACTAATTGTTTTATATATGGTAGCCTCTGTACTTTGTAACTTCCCTGTCAGTCTCAAACACATGAAACCAGTGGTGAAGGGAAGTAAACCAGGGTTCAAATAAACAATTTGGAACATGCGTAAGAATTAAACAGTCAACCAGTACAGAATGAGGAAACAAGAATTGAAAAAAAACAAGGAGAGGCTTAGGAACCTCTGGGACAACTTTAAATGAACCAACATGCGAATCATAGGGGTGTCAGAAGAAGAAGAGGAAGAGCAAGAAATTGAAAATTTATTTGAAAAGACAATGAAGGAATACTCCCCTAATTTGGTGAAGGAAATAGACATACAAGTCCAGGAAGCACAGAGAGTCCCAAATAAGCTACACCCAAAGAGGACCACACCAAGACACATCATCATTAAAATGTCAAAGTTTCAAGAGAAAGAGAGAATCTTAAAAGCAGCAAGAGAAGAGAGTCACCTACAAAGGGGTTCCCATAAGATTTTTCAGCTGATTTCTCAAAAGAAACTTTGCAGGCAAGAAGAGACTGGCAAGAAGTATTCAAACGGTTGAAAAGCAAGGACCTACAACCAAGATTACTCTGTCCATCAAACTATCATTTAGAATGGAAGGGCCGATAAAGTGCTTCCCAAATGAGGTAAAACGAAAGGAGTTCATCATCACCAAGGCATGATTATATGGAATGTTAAAGGGACTTAATTAAGAAAAAGAAGAAAGTCAAAACTATCAACATTAAAATGACAACAAACTCATAACTGTCAACAGCAGAATCTAAAAAATAATAACAAAAACAAACTAAGCAAACTAGAATAGGAACAGAATCATAGGTATGGGGATCATTTGGAGGCTTATCAGCTGGGAGGGGGAAGGGGAAGAAATGGGGAAATGATACAGGGATTAATAAGCATAATTGTTAGGTACAAAATAGACCAGGGGGATGTTAAGAATAGTATAGGAAAGGGAGATGCCAAAGAACTTACGTGCACAACCCATGGACATGAACTAAGGGGAGGTGGTAATGCTGGAGGGAAGGAGGTTATTGGGTGGAGGGGAACAAAGGGAAAAGAAATTGGGACAACTGTAACAGCATAATCAATGACATATACTTTTTTAAAAAGTATTTTTAAAAATACTGGAGAATTCAGTTTAAGGAAAATTCTTTGAGATTCTTTATTAAGCCCAAGCAGTTTGGACTTTTTTTTCCCCCCATCTTTAATTACCTACATAGGAAGTGTGGTAAAATGGGAAAATAGGTATTCTGAATAAAAGATGAGTTGAGGCAAGTCTTAGTGACACATTAAAAAATTGTAAGAAGACTTAATGAAAATATACTTGAGATTTATGGGACCTCCAAGTGACTGACATAACTTTGAAGCACTGATTAAAGAAACAGGACTTGGTCATTTGTATGCAGTTTAATAGGAAACTGTCAAATAACTTTAAATAATATTTAAGTTCTAAAATTATCTTACACACACACACACACATATCTGGAGTCAAATATGTAGTGCTGATAAGTATTTTTACTATGTAATATATTCGTCCCTGTAACATTATGAGCAAGTTTCCTTGTTTGTTTGTTCGTTTTGCCACTTAGAGATAAAACCTGGCTCTTTTTAAACTATGCCATTTCACTCATGGCTCAATTTATTAGAAAGGAAAAGAATTTAGCCTTTTCTGCTCTCCATTTCCCAATTCAGAGTCTTGGTTTTTCCATGCTATAAAGGATAAGTCTTCTCTAGAACTATTTTTTACTGTCATTGTTTTATCTCTCCTTTCAATTCCCTAAGACCAAACATCTTCAGCCAGTATTTTCCTCTAATAATAAGGTGTAACTTTTTTCAGTTCTCAACTTCATTTAATAATGTTCTGAAATATTTGGGCCATTCTCCACAAAAGTATAGAGACCTGAATTTTCATAGAGCTTCAAAAGGTTCATAGATACTTAGGAATCCATGCCCCAGTTTAAGAAGCCCAGCCTGTTTTGAATCATATTGATACCAGTAATAGAGATTAAATAGATTTATTTTCTTCACTGGTCTTTCCTCTGATTCCTGTTTCATGTGAACAGCATTAGCACTGACAAGGTTATTTGAATAGTTGTTGAAGATTTGATCAAAACAATATTAAAGGTTGTAGCTCTAGGACAATAAGTATACTGACTTTTGGGCCCGGGCTATACATGGATCAACTAACCTCAAAATTTGAAATTCTGGTATTTAGTAAATTTACCTCTTCTTGATATGGATGATGTGTATCCTTGAAAGACTAGTTAATTGGTGCTCACATTATGTGCAAATATGTGATTTCCTCTGGAGCATTTAGTTTAATGTTTCATTTCTCTTGTAGTTACAGAGGCAGACAAATACAGTAGTCTCCACTTATCCATGATTTTGCTTTCTACTGTTTCAGTTATCCATGGTCCAAAAATATTAAATGGAAAATTCCAGAAATAAACGATGAGTTTTAAATTTTGCATCATTTTGAGTAGCATGGTGAAATCTCAGTGCCATCCTGCTCCACTCGCCCAGCATGTGAATCATCCCTTTGCCCAGTGTGTTTATGCTGTATACCCTACTCACCCGTTGATCACTTAGTAGCCTTCTGGGTTAGCAGGTCTACTTTCTGTATCACGCTCTTGTTTTCAAGTAGACCTTATTTTACTTGATATTGGCCCCAAAGCACAAGAGCATTGATGCTGGCAATTTAACTACAACAAAATAAAGCCATAATTGATTCCTTTAAGTGAAAAGATGAGTTTGGTACAATAAGATATTTTGAGAGACACCATATTTGCATAACTTTGGTTATAATGTATTTTTATAATTATTCTATTTTATTATAAGTTATTCTGCTGATCTCTTATTGTGTCTATAAATTAAACTTTATCATAGATATGCATATGTAGGAGAAAGCATAGTATATCTAGGGTTCGGTACTGTCTGCAATTTCAGGCATCCATGGTGGGTCTTCGAACATATTTCACATGGATAAAGGGTTTACTGTATCAGCTTTTTACAAGGAATGTTACAAAGTGCAGGCTGCCATCTAGAGACAGACTTATCACTGGAGTTACAATCACAATAATTTCTATTTTTAAGACGTTTTAAAAGATCTACATGTTTTCAAATGTGTATCCTTTTTTACAATAACCTGTGAGGTAATTTCCTTCCATTTTTGCATGTACCACCTAGACAGACCACATATATCCCAAGATATTTTTTACTATTAAGCTTTATATTTAAACTTTTTAAAATTTTGTTGATTTGAGAGAGAGAGAGAGAGAGAGAGAGAGAGAGAGAGAGAGAGAGAGATGGGGGGAAGGGGAGATAGAGAAACATCTATTTGTTGTTCCACTCATTTATGCATTCATTGGTTGCCTTCTTGTATGTGCCTGACCGGAGATCAAACTCATAACATTGTTGTATCGGGACAATGCTCTCACCAACTGAGCTACCCTGCCAGGGCTTATTAAGCTTTAAATGTTCATCAAAAGTCAACCATAGTGTCTGTCTCTACATTTACCCCATACCCTCTCTTCTTGAGAAAGACTCTTAGTAGAGTCACTGCAATCCTAGCTAACTGTTAATTCCTACGATTCTGGTATGCTGATGTTTCTTCCATAAATTCTCAGTTTTAGTAGACTTAGCATTTTCTCTCCTTTCCTAACTCAGATTTTCTCTACTAATTTATCCATATTTATTTTCAGACCTTCTTCATTTTAGTTTGGTTTACAACCTGCTGTCTATTACATAAAGTAAAAAAGAAACAAAAATGAGACTACCTAAAACTTGTCCTGTCATATGCTTGAGTTATCTCTGATCAATCACCAGATTAGGTTTTATTAAGCCTCTAAAATCCACTCTTTAAAAGAAAAGCTGTTTCACACATGGAATAGTTATTTTGAAATTATCTACTATTTGGAAGGCTCTTAGGCAGTGTGCTTGATCCACACCCAGGTTCAGAATTTTGAGTGAGCCAGAATGTTATAATGTGTCACAAAAGCTATAAACTTAAAAGAGCCTTTTGTTGTATTTGGATAAATTGTTTTGCTGCTAAGTCAAGTTATGTCTGCCTTCAGCCTTCTCTTCTGCCTGCTTCTGTATCCAGTTGAAAAGATACAAAGAAGCTAGAGTTCCTACTCTAGCTGTGGCATAGAGTAGAGGAGGGGTAGAATTGAAAATAATGAGGAGGATGAAATGAGACAATGCTCTAAGCCATGGATGGGTTCGTACATATGGGGTAAGACATTTTTCTGGTTCTCACTTGACTTTTCTGACAAGTACTTCTTTATTCCCTTAACTCATCTTTGGTGGGAGGCAGGGATTCTAGGCATTTTGGACAAGGATGCTTAGTGCTATTTCATCTCTTCATCTCTGCTCTGGAGGTGGAGGCTGTAGGACTGGGTGATGGGAAAACTGCTAGGATGACTCTGGTTCTGGAATATTAAGATGTGACTGCTTTTATTCTCCAAACAGCATTAACTTTGTAAGTTGCAC
This sequence comes from Furipterus horrens, assembly GCF_987537825.1. NCBI lineage: Eukaryota > Metazoa > Chordata > Mammalia > Chiroptera > Furipteridae > Furipterus > Furipterus horrens. The sequence continues at coordinate 111,848,054 of NW_028327177.1, forward strand.
AGTTAGGAATCTGGCTCAACTAAGAACTAGAGCTTTTAGCTGGCCTGCAAAATGGATAGGATAATTATTTTTTAAAAAATAAATAAATACTCAAATTAGGAGAACCTTATACTAATGGAGCATGTCATTTGTTATTTCATTTCTCATATCATCCTTAGTCACTTTTTCAACATTTTTTGAATACCTCCTAGTTAAAGTGATATTATCCCCATTTTCAAGATTAGAAATTTGAATTTCATATTGTACCCCATAGTATAGTAGCTGGTGTAGTTGAAATTTAGACTCTTTAAGTCTGTCTGATTCCAAAGACTTTAAATCACTCTAGGATGACTTCTTTAGAGTTCTGTTGCTATATGTTGTGATTGCTGCAACTACAATTACAGTCTCTTCTTAGCGTCTGTATTGCTAATTATGCAAGTATGTATTCTGCAACCCTATTTTCAAATTGCTTTTCAGTTTCATCTTTTGTGTCCTGTAATAGCTATTAAGAAAAAAATAAAATTTCACATTTCTGGAAAACTTATGTTGAGCATTGTTACATCTGCCCCCTAATGAGTGCATATTGATAGTGACTACACAAATACTCTGTAGACAAGGTTTCAGAGCAATCCATCTTTCAGTTTGGTTTTTAACATTTTATTTTATTACTTGAAATGTACTCATGTATTATTTTGTTTGAATAATATATTCATGTAGTTCAAGTTTCAGGAAATGAAAAGGTATGCAATATAATTTCTCTATATATCCCTGAACCTAAACTGCATATTTTCTTTCCCAGAGGCAACCAATTTTGCCAGATATTTGTATGTCTTTCCAGAAATATTTTAATGGGTCCACAATCAAATACATATATCTTTTTCTTTTTTCATATATAAATATATCCTACAGATCTTTACATATCAATCATGGACAGCTGTTTATTTTGATAGCTCCATGGATTCCCCTGACTTTAAGAATCAGTAAAGAGTAGTGGTTAGTCATGGACCCTGTACCCAGACTGCCTGCGTGTAGAATATCAGTCTACTACCGGGAAACCCCTTTCTCAAGTTGATAAATCTCTAGGTGCCTCAATTTTCTCATCTGTAAAATGGGAGCAAAATGGTACATTCTTCATAGGATTAAATGTGTTAACTCCAAGGGTTTATTCAGCACAATGCCTGGCAGATTGTGAGGACCCAAATTAGCTGCCACCACCGTTGTCATTATCATTGCCATTTGTACTTATTTAATCAAATTTTTATTTAGGCATATATGGGCTTTCTTTCTTTCTTTTTTTTCTTTTTTAAAGATTTTATTTATTTCTAGAGAGAGGGGAGGGGAGGGAGAAAGAGAAAGAAACATTAGTGTGTGGTTACCTCTTGTGTGCCCCCAACTGGAGACCTGGCCCACAGCCCAGGCATGTGCCTGGACTGGGAATTGAACCGGTAACCCTTTGCTTTGCAGGCTGCACTCAATCCACTGAGTCATACCAGTCAGGACTATATGGGCTATTTTTGCTATTTTTACAAACAGTGCTTCAGGAAATAACCTTGTACATTTATTTTACACGTGTAAGTTTAGGGAATATTTGCAACATGAACAATATCAAGGCCAAAGAACATGTTGTTAATTTTTAACTTAGACATTTTTCAAATTGCATACTGCAAGGATTGTATCAAGTTACTCTCTCACCAGCTGTTTGACATAATTTTTTAAATATTTAAAATTTTTTTTTATTTTTAAAAAAAATAAAGAAGAGAGGGGAGGGAGAAAGAGAGGGAAAGAAACATCTCTGTGTGGTTGTGTCTTGTGCGCCCCTACCTGGGACCTGGCCTGCAACCCAGTCATGTGCCCTGACTGGGAATCAAACCGGCAACCCTTTGGTTTGCAGGCCAGCACTCAATTCACTGAGCCATACCAGCCAGGGCTTGACATAACTTAAATAATCAAGAACTTAATGGGAGCTTTCTGATGTTACTTATATTTCTGGAATTACTCATAGTTAAAAATGACAATTTTGAAAGTTTTTCTTTTACCTTCATTAGAAGTATAATCCTCTTAGGAGGGTCTGTTCAAACAACCTTTTATTTTTTAGTATGAAATATGTATGTTAGTAGGTTATTCTTCCAGGATTCTCACAGATAACTTGTTAGTTTAGGGAGAGGAAAATAATCTTTTTCCCCCCATTTTTTAATTTTTATATATTTATGTTTCTGTGTATGTGAATTATTTCAGATTTTTAATGTATCTATTCATAATATTAGGATAATCTTCTATTAGAAATAAGCATTTTTAAGTACCAAGAATGTGATGGTGAACTGAGATTAGCTTTTCAATTTATTTTGAGGACAGCAAGATTTTTTTTATTTGTTAAGGAAAGCTTAAGAGGAAGAGAGGTAAGCTTAAGGTGTCAAGCATTTTTGAGGAATTGGGGGGAATACAAAGATAAGTAGTGATCTCTGCCATACTTAGCTCTAGTGGGTGAACTAGATGGGAGCCATTTCTAGGTTAGAAAATGTAAAAAGGAACAAAGAAGAATGTGTTAGAACTTTAGACATTACTATAAACTACTCACATAAATGACTTTAAGTGAAAGAAATCAAAATAAGTCATCATAGAATACAGTATAAGGACATAGGGCTATAGAAACAAATATAATGAGCAAATGCTTTAACAGAATAGATATATAGGGTATTACTGAGGAAAAGTTGTCTAGTCTGATGTAGCAATTGGGAGATAATTGGTATGAGGAAGCAGTTTCAGTAGAGTTGTGGAACCCAGCAGGAGGAGAATAGCAGTTGGAAAGTAAATATATAGGCTAATCTTTAGAATAGTCATTAAGGCAAGAGAAAGATTTTCCTATTTAAAAAATCTCAGTAACAACCTTTTGTTCATTTCAAAATTAAAGTTTTAAATATCTGATTTTATTTTACTATTAATTTTTATTTGTATATAGTACTCACCTTTAAAGATGCTAAGTATGTGGTTTTCAAAAATATTTCTTTTAATTCTAGTTAATGTTTTGTTGCTTTTCACTTTGTAACATTAAATTAATGCAGCAAAATAGTTCTTTTATGAAGATAGCTAGTTCATTGAAATTATAGTTAGGACTCCGCTGTATATAAAAACTGCCATATCAATCAGAGAAACAGAGCAGCATTATTTGCACTGGAAATATTTTAATAATGATATATGTAACTTACTACTAAAGTAGTAATTAGCATTGTCCTTTTTCTTGTTATTGTACTGTATTTTATTTACAATACAATGACTTAACTCATTTAATCAGAACAGTTCTATTTAAGATTTCACCTTTGTAGATTTCTCCCCCTCAAATATACCACTTACTGAAATATGTAGAAACTGAGCTGATCCTTATTCATCATAGATACAATAAAATATAATGAAATCAATTTAAGAAAGTATATTGTATATGCAGCATTCTCTCACATCATCTGGTAATTATCCTTTGCCCACAAGTCCCTTCTGCTTCAGAAGAGACCTCATTCTTCCTTCAGAATTTGGTGTCCCAAATTTTCTCATTATTTTTTTAATTTATTGAAGGTGACATTGGTTAATAACTTTTTCTTGTTTTATTAATCAACCTTACCAAGATATAATTTCCATATATTAAAATCCACATATTCTAAGTGTTACAGATTGATGACTTTGACAAATGTATACAACCAGGCAATAACACTCCACTCAAAATACATTTCATTTCCACCCTGATCAGCATAGCTCAATTAGTTGAGCTTCATCCCAGAAAGTAAAAGGTCACTGGTTCGATTCCCTGTCAGGGCACATGCTTGATTTGCAGGCCCAGTCCCCAGTTGGGGCGTGTGCGGAGGCAACCGATTGGTGTTTCTATCTCACATTGATGTTTGTCTTCCTCTCTTTCTCCCTCCCTTTTCTCTCTCTAAAAATAAGTAAATAAAATGTTTAAAAATATATTTCAATTCCCCAAAGAACAACTACTTCTTTCCACATTTAGTAACTTAGATCTAATTGTACTTCTGCTTGTTTGGTACTCATGAATATAATTTTACTTAATCAAGAATACCTTGAAACAACCCCTGAAATCCCAATTTTTTAAATCTACAATAGTCTATTTCAGATTGACAAAAATAAATCATGACCCAGACAAGGTTAAATACAGTTGACCCTTGAATAACATAGGTTTGAAATGTGCAGGTCTATTTATATGTGGATGTTTCTCCCCAAAAAACACATAGTCAGCTCTCTCTATCCTGGCGTTTTATATCTGCAAATTCAACCAATCGAAAATTGAAAACAGTTTATTTGATCGTCTGTGGGGGAATTGAAGGATGGTCCTAGAACCAATACTGCGTGAATATCAAGGGATGCCTGTAAGTTAGGTTTTTGAAGAGTCAAACATTATATGTGGATTTTTCACAGTGTGGGGGTCTGATTCCCCAAACCCACACATTGTTCAAGGGTCAAATATACAGTTAAACAATTTTGTTCAAGTGATTTTAAGAATGTCTGACACAAAGTAATTTTTACTTGAGATAATTTATAATTAGTAATATAATATGTTTTCTGTTTAATTTTTAAGAATTGTCTGAAAATAAAGGCTGTATTACAGGGCATAAACTACCTGTCTTCAGTATTATTGAATACTGACTATACTGCTGTTGTTAGCTTAAAAATATAATCACAATATAAAAGTTTCTCATTTTGTTTAGGAAATTGCATGTTGTGGTGGAACTCTTTAAAATTTTTTTTTATTCATCCAAACCTCCCAATCTAGGCTCTCTCATCCTTTCAGCTGGATATAGGGAATACCTGTTGGTGGTAATTAATTCAGCATCCTGAAAATGAGCAAGAGAGTTATACAGGGTTCGGCAAAAGTAGGTTTACAGTTGTGAGTACTCGAAACACAGAGCTCATTTTTGTATCATTTATTATTTTTCATATGAATAACTATAAACCTACTTTTGCCCTACCCTATATATCAAGCGATTAAAACATGCTTTAAAATGTTTTAGATTAAAAGAGGGTAGATAGCATATTTCTCATTTTACAGATTAGTGAAAATTAAGTTGAATGTGCCACTATAGTTTTTGTTGTGCCTCTGAAATAAGATCGTATTTTGATAACTTTTAGTGGCTCTTTAGCTCCATGCTCTTATGGCTACATGTATATTTCATGAATTTCAGCTGGTAAACACTGACAAGGAATCTGACAGAGGTTATAAAGTAATTATTTTCTTACTGATTGAGTTTTTAACTTGAATGTTTTACATTTATAAAGTTGAAATTAAACCTCATGTAATCATAAGGCCAGGGTTCTCTGTCCTCAAGGTTGATTTAAATTATGCTAATTTTAACCTAACTTTTTGGTATATACCACTCATCATATTATAAGAGTAAAAATATTTACATAAAAATAAAGTAGTATAAAAAATGAGATGAAAATGGAGTTAACTTTTTTTATTGTTTAATATTTATGTACAAGTTACTGAGCAACTTATGTTCAGAGAAAGCAATTTAACTGAAGTGTGTTACTAGATTAAGGGACATTTCGTTTTAATTTATAGAAGAATATTCTGGTGATATAAGATATCAGAAAGAGTCATGAAGGGAAATAAAACTCTATAGTTGGATGTTTTTACAGATTAAGGCAGTCAGCTATATGTCTGGATAACACCAGTATATATCTAAGTCAACTTTTAGGGTCCATTCTGCAATATAAATATATAGTTGCCTGTCTTTATCTTTTCCTTTCCCAATACTCCTCTCAGTATTTTTCCTTATACTTATCTACTTTACAGAGTATTCTGTTTTTTAAAAATACCTGAAGAACTTGGAAGTTCTTAAACAAGAGATTTGCTTGAATAGATAGGAATTTAGTGGAAGAGAGAAGTTAAACCAAAGCATATAAAACTTTCCAAATAATGGTCAGATAAATTTAATGTTCAGCATGGAATAGAAAAAGATTAACTGTAAAATATGTTGTTCCACAGGTACTGTGAGAATAGAGATGTTTCGAAATATGCAGAATGCAGAAATCATCAGAAAAATGACTGAAGAATTTGATGAGGTATAGCATTTCAATATTTATGCAAATGGCCTACTGATATTTTTAAATGGTGATCTGTTGATTATTTTAAGTTTTGTTTTGATTTAGTATTTATTATGAGTAAAGATATACTATTTTCTGTGCTACTAATTCCAAAATTAATGATGTGAGGATTTTACTACATTTCATGGAGGTACCATTAAATGATGATTGATAAGGATAAGAAAATTAATGGTATAAAATAGAAGCTGATTCTTGACATTCATTCTTGAAGACCACCAAAAATTCCCATACAGTAGTCCCTCACTATATCGCGGTTCACTTATCACAGCCTCACTGTATCGCGGGACTTTTAAAAATATTATAATTATTTATCGTGGATTTTTTGCTATATCGCGGGATTTTGCGGTACTGTATACGTATGCTATTAAAGTTACATAGGTTTAAGAGTGGAGAATAAATGTACGGTTCCTACTTCGCAGGGGGGTCTAGAACATAATACCTGCGATAAGTGAGGGAATACTGTATTTATAAGTGCCTGTCCAACAGTTTCATATTCTGTGGAAGGCTAGTCCTATTAAATGTTTTAAAGAAAACAAGATTTTAGGTCAAAAAAGTAGGAAAAGATTTCATATTACATCTTAGACATTGTCACAGAACAAGATCTTTTTAAGGTTCTCAAAAATTCTGTGGGAGAAAAATCCTCCTTAACTTTAATCCATAATTCCCAAAATTATTTTATGTGGACTTTAACCACCACCACCCCTTGTGTGTGTATGTGTGTGCATGCACACAAAATTTAAGCATCTTTTAGGGACACTCTGAGAATATTGTGTTTTCTTTGCTAGTCTTCACAGATTAATCGTGCAGAACTCATTTTCCTGTGATTTTTATTTTCACTGAAATAGTTTTTCAAGCAGTTTACACAGATGGTTGAAACACAGTTTTATTTCTGTATTGTATTTATAGTGACCTCAATTCATGCTTTAGGCCACCATTAATTTCAATTTTAACATTATGCCTTTTGATATAAGTAAGAATTCTATTTTTTGGTAGATGTTCCTTTTTCTTGATTTTCACCGCTAATAAAGATTGGTTTTATTCTAGGTTCACTCTTTCAGTGGAGTGTATTCAGCTTTTTTAGTAGTAGTAGTACATATTTTTAATTTTAAAAAGCACTACTAACATACTCAAACACACATTGCACAATGCAGTAGTCCCTCTCTATATCTCAGTTCACTTATTGCAGCCTCACTGTATCGCAGGATTTTTAAAAATATTATATTTAATTATTTATCGCAAATTTTTTGCTATATCACGGGATTTTGGGGTACTGTATATGTATGTTAAAGTTACATAGGTTTAAGAGTGTAGAATATGTTTAAGAACCTAAGTAGTGTTTATAAAAGTGTGGAAAAGGTTAATAAGGGAGTGGGAAAGGTTAATAAGGGACTGGGAACGGTTTATAAGTGTGTGGGAAGGGTTTATAAAGCCTTAAAATACATATAAATACTAAAATAAATGTAAGGTTCCTACTTTGTGGATTTTCACCTATCATGGGGGGGTCTAGAACATAATACCTATGATAAGTGAGATGATACTGCATGTATCTTTCTCATCAGGTGTTCTCTTTTACTGAAGTAGTACATGCCAAAACATTTTCATGTCTATATTTACAGAAATATTCTGTCAGTGTCTTTCAGACTAGTCATATTCTATGGGAGCTAGGAGAAACCTTACATTGTGTTCCATGCATATAAATATATCCATAATTGCTTGTCTTTGCCTCTGTAATCCAAAAAAAGCTCTGAAATTCCAGAGGCTTTTTTGCAGTTTAATTAGTGGTAAAACCTGGCCTCAGCTAAAATGAAGCTATTTAAAATTTTTATTTATTCCTGTTTGTAAATATCTGTATATATCCCTGGTAAATTATTAATGTTCTTGATTTTAGGGGGCTAGCCTAGGTTATTTTTGGGTATCTGATATAAGCACTATATTAACTTTTATAATTAAAAAACTAGGTCCTGAAATATTTCTGTGGGATCACTTTTCCTAAAAAAAAATTGTTGCTATTTTTACTTCATGAGTTTATATTGCAGCAAATAGAAGATAAGAAAGCTAGATTAAGGTGCAAGTGGCAGTTTTACTGACCAGGTACTGAACTAACTACCATGCTAGGCTTGAATTACAGGTGATTCAGGTAACAGATTTAAAAGAAGTATGCATCTTGGACCTTCAGGGCACTAACACATGATAGAATGATTATTAAGAGTTTAAGACATTAATTCCCAAACTTCCTTGCACATTAATATCACCTAGGGATGTTTAATTTAGTTTTTAAATTCTTTAAAACTATAATTTACATTTTATATTATTTTGTATAGTTTCAAGTGTATAGCATAGTGCTTAGACAATCATATACTTTACAAAATGTTCCCCTTGATATTTCTAGTACCTAGCTGGCACCATACATAGTTAATATACTATTGTTGATTATATGTCCCATACTGTACTTTACAACCTCAAGTCTATTTTGTAACTACAGATCTGTACTCCTCAATCCCTACACCTTTCTGACCCACTTCCCCAAACCTTCTAGCAACCATCAGTTTGTTCTCTATATCTATGAGTCTGTTTCTATTTTGTTTTCTTTGTTTATGCATATTGTTTTTTAGATTTTATGTAGCATAATACCCTCTAGGTCCTTTCATGTTGTTGCGTATGGTAAGATTTCATTCATTTTTATGACCAAGAAATACTCCATTGTATATGTGTATCAAGTCTTTTTTATCCACTCCTCTGTTGATGGGCACTTGGGTTGTTTCCATAGCTTGGCTATTGTAAATAACACTGCAATGAACATATGGGTGCACATATTCTTTCAAAATAGCATTTTTGGTTTCTCTGGACATATACTCAGAAATGGAATCACTGGGTCATAATGCAGTTCCATTTTTAATTTTTTTAAAGTATATTTTATTGATTATGCTATTAAAGTTGTCCCATTCTTTTCCCCTTTGCCCCCCTCTGCCCGGTACCTCCCTTCCCTTCACCAGTCCCCCGTCCCTTAGTTCCTGTCCATGGGTCATGCCTATAAGTTCTTGGCTTCTCCATTTCTTATACTATTCTTAACAACCCCCTGTTTATTTTATACCTACCAGTTACGCTTCTTCAGCCCTGCACTTTTCCCCCTGTTCACCCCCTTGCCCCTCCCTACTAACAGCCCCTCCATATGACCTCCATATCTATGGTTCTGTTCCTGTTCTGTTTGTTGCTTAGTTTGATTTTATATTCAATTATTGATAGCTGTGAATTCATTGCCATTTTAATGTTCACCGTTTTGATGTTCTTTTTCTTATGTAATTCCCTTTAACATTTCATCTAATAAGGGCTAGGTGATGTTGAACTCCTTTAGCTTTATCTTTTCTGGGAAGCACTTTATCTGCCCTTCCATTCTAAATGATAGCTTTGCTGGATAGAGTAATCTTGGCTGTAGGCTCTTGCTTTTCATCACTTAAATACTTCTTATCAGCCCCTTCTTGCCTGCAAAATTTCTTTTGAGAAATCAGCTGAGAGTGTAATGAGAACTCCTTTGTAGGTAACTCTCATCTTTTCTCTTGCTGCTCTTAAGATTCTCTCTTTATCTTTAAACTTTGACATTTTAATGATGGTGTCTTTGTGTGGTCCTCTTTGGGTCTAGCTTGTTTAGGACTCTGTTCTTTCTGGATTTGTATGTCTATTTTCTTTGCCAAATTAGGGAATTTTTCCTTCATTATTTTTTTTAAATAAGGTTTCAATTTCCTGCTCTCCCTCTTCTCCTTCTGGTATCCCTATGATTCCGATTTTAGTACGTTTAAAGTTGTCCCAGAGGTTCCTAAGCCTCTTCTCACTTTTTTCCAATTCTTATTTCCTCATTCTGTATTGGTCGACTATTTATTTCTTCCTTATATTTCAAATTGTTTTTTTGAACCTCAGCTTCCTTTCCTTCACCATTGGTTTTGTGTGGATTTTTTTTATTTTTTATTTCACTTAGTATAGACTTCACTTCTTCCCTTCTGCATTTGCTGTACTCAGTCATGTCTGTCAAGTCTGTGAGCATCATTATCACCAGTGTTTTGAACTCTGCGTCTATTAGGATGGCTATCTCCTCTCTTAGCTTAGTTACCTCACTGAAGCCTTGATCTGCTTCCTCTTTTAGGCCATACTTCTCTACCTCCTCAACTTGACAACCTCCTGTGTTTGCCTCTGTGTTGTAGGTAGAGCTGTCGCATTTGTTACGTTGTAAGGGGCAGAGCCTTAGGTATTGGTCAGTACAGGGCGACCCATTTCACCACGTTGTGGCGCTGTATGTGGGGGAGGGGTCTGAGAGGGAACAGTGCCGCTTGCACAGCACTCACCCCTTTTCCTGTCACTTCACTCGCTTCCTATATTCAACTGGTACCCTTCTAGCTGTTGCCCTGGTGATGGTTCCCACAGTGGATGGGTTAGTGGACATTGTAGGACCCGGGGGCCTCTAAACAGACTCTCGTCTGGCAATTTGTTCTGCCACCCTAGCCCCCACTGGTTTTCCCAGCTGGAAGGAATGCAGCTTTATTTTTCTGGCACTGGAACTGTGAGCTGTGTGGTCAGGCCTGGGATTGGGATTACTCTGCATATGTTCGTCCCGGCTTTTTAATGTGTTGACTGATCTTTCTGACGGGAGGGCACTACCACTGCTATTGCTGCCATTTTTAATTTTTTAAGGAACTTCCATACTGTTTTCCACAGTGGCTGCACCAGTCTATATTCCCACCAACAGTGCAGAGTATTCCCTTTTCTCCACAACCTCTCTAACACTTGTTTTTTGTTGATTTATTGATGAGAGCCATTCTGACAGGTGTGAAGTGATATCTCATTGTGGTTTTGATTTCCTTTTCTCTGATGAGTGATGTTGAGCATCTTTTCATATGTCTGTTGGCCATCTGTATGTTCTCTTTAGGGAAGTATCTATTTAGGACCTTTGCTCATTTTTTCATTGGATTGTTTGGTTTTTATATGTTCAGTTGTATGAGTTCTTTATAAATTTTGGATACTGGCCTCTTATCAGAAGTATCGTTGGTGAATATGTTCTCCCATTCAGTGGGTTGTCTTTTCATTTTGTTGATGATTTCCTTTCCTGTGTAAAATCCTTTAGTTTGATGTAGTCCTATTTATTTTTTCTTTTCTTTCCCTTGCCTAAGGAGATACACCACAAAAAATATGACAAAGAGGAATGTCTGAGATTTTACAGCCTATGTTTTTTTCTAGGATTTTTATGGTATCGAGCCTTGCATTTAAGTCTTTATCCAGTTTGAGTTTATTCTTATGTATGTTGTAAGAAAGTAGGCTAGTTTTAGGTTTTTTTATTTTGTTTTGTTTTTTTCATTTATCTCTCCAATTTTCCCAACACCATTTATTGAATAGACTATCTTTACCCCGTTGTTGTTCTTGCCCACCTGTCATATATTAATTGACTATATAGTTGTCAATTTGTTTCTGGGCTTTCTATTCTGTTCTATTGATCTATATGTCTTTTTATGCCAGTACCATGCTGTTTTGATTACTGTGGACTTTATTGTGGATTTCATCACCTAGGGATAATTAAAAACTATTTAGGGTTTTTTTGTGGTTCCACATAAATTTTTTTATTATCTGTTCTAGTTCTATGAAATACGCCATTGGTATTTTGAAAGCAAACACGCTGAATGTATAGATTGCTTTGGGTAGTATGGACATTTTAACAATGTTAATTTTTCCTATCCATGAGCACTGTATATACTTTTATTTATTTGTATCTTCTTTAATATTTTCTTTTTTAGTATCTTATAATTTTTCAAGTACAAGTCTTTTACCACCTAGATTAAATTTTTTCTTAGGTATTTTATTTTTTTGATTCAACTAAAAATGGGAATGTTTTATTTATTTTATTTTATTTTATTTTTTCATTACCATTTATTCCCTCCTACACCCCGTTCCACCCCTACTCATGCCCCTTTCCCCTACAACTACCACACTGTTGGCCATGTCCATGAAGTTTTTCCATTTTTTCTTTTTTGCTGGATCCCTTCACCACCACCACCATCACCCCCGCCCCACTAGAGACTGTTTTCTTAGTTTCCCTTTCTAGTAGTTCATTATTGGTGTATAATAACACAATCGATTTCTGGATATTAATTTTGTATCCTGCTATTTTGCTGAATTTATCATTTCCGGTACTTTCTTGGTGGAATCTTTAGGGTTCTTTATATACAGTATTGTCGCATTTGCAAATAATGACAGTTCTTCCAATTTGGATGCCTTTTATTTCTTTGTGTTTGGTTGCTTAGGCTAGGACTTTCAGTACTTTGTTGAATTAGAATGGTGAAAATGGACATCCTTGCATTGTTCCTTATCTTAAGAGAAATGATTTTAGTGTTTTCCCATTGAGTATGATGTTAGCTGTAAGTTTATCATATATAGCCTTTTGTTATGTTGAGATTTGTTCCAGTATCCCCATTTTGCTGTGAGTTTTTATCATAAATTAGTGTTGGATATTATTAAATGCATTTGTGGCTATTGTAACAGCCTTGCATCCAAAGAATAAATCCTACTTGATCATGGTAAGTGATCTTTTTAATTAATGCTGAATTTGGTTTGCTAATATTTTGTTGAGGATTTTAGCATCTATTTTCATTAGGGATATTGGTCTATAGTTGTTTTCTTTTTAATGTAGTGTCAGTCTGGTTTTAGAATTCAGATAATGCTGGCCTTATAAAAATGAGCTTGGGAATCTTTCCTTCTCTTGAGTATTTTGCAATAGTTTGGGAAGAATTTTTGTTAATTCTTTTTTGAATATTTGGTAAAAATTACCTTGGAAGCCATCTGTTCCAGGACCTTTGCTTCTTGCAAGTTTTTTATTACTGCTTCAATTTCGTTAGTAATTGGTCTGTTCAGATTTTCTGTTTCTCCTTGGCTCAGTTTGGAGATTTTTATGTTTCTAGGAATTTATTCATTTCTTCCAAATTGTCCAATTTGTTGGCATGTAAGTGTTCGTTATAGTTTTATATAATCCTGTGTAGTTCTGTGGGTCAGTTGTTACTTCTCCTTTATCATATTTTAATTTGTTTCTTTTTTTTTCTTGATGAGTCTAAAGGTTTATCAATCTTGTTTATTGGGTTGGCCAAAAACTCCATTATGTTTTTCTGTTCGTAGGCCTTAGTAGTGCTTAGTTGTCTTCAACTTCATTTGAAACAATTTGGTTAGATTGTATTGTGATTGCTATTATATCTCCTTGTGCATTTTTTAAAAAATATCAAAATTGTTGAATGTTCAGCAATTTTAATATTGAAGATGGAAGAACACATGCAACATTTTCATTATATTATGCTCTATTATTTCAAGAAGGGTAAAGGTGCATCTGAAATGCAAAAAAATTATTTGTGCAGTGTATGGAGAAGGTGCTATGACTGATCGAATGTGTCAAAAGTGCTTTGCGAGGTATCTTGGTACTATTGACATTTTGGCCAAATAGTTCTTTGCTGCGGTCTGTCTTATGCATTGGGAGATGCTTAGAGACGCCCCTGCCCTGTACCCACCAGAAGCCAATAGCAGAAGATAGGTGACTTACTCAAAATATCCAAATTAGTAAAGTTATTGGTGAAAATGAAAAATATGTCTTTTACTTTATGGAAAAAAACCATATGGACTTTTTGGCCAACCCAGTACCTTCAAAGAACTAGTTTTTGGTTTCATTGATCTTTTATATTGTTTTTAAAGACTTTATTTTGTTTATTTTTACTTATCTTTATTATTTCTTCTTCTCACTTTGGACTTTGTTTGTTGTTCTTTTACTAGTTTCTTCTAATGTAAAGTTAGATTGTTTGAGATTTTTCTTATTTCTTGAGTTAGGCCTGTAATGCTATAGATTTCATCACCTAGGAATATTTAAAAACTATTGTTGCCTGGCTCCCTCTCACATCCCCCATATACTGATTTAACTTGTAAGGCGTGTACCTGGGCATAGGGATTTTAAAAAACTACCAGGTGATTTTTAATATACAACAAAGTTTGGGAACTCCTGTTCTAAGGAACATAAAAAGAGAAAGCCAAATTTTAACTTAGAAAACCAATTCATATATGAGACTAGAATACGATGAAAACGAATATGCTGTGAAAATGTACAATTAACAGTAAATAATTGTTTTTTTAAGGTTTTTGAGGTAACTAGAAGGAGGTGAGGAAATCACTGAAATGAAGTTCATTGTATACCTAAGAAAATATTCCTGTGAATATTATCAAGTATTAAGGGTATATTGTAGGAATAGTAAACTGTTACCAAAACTGACAATGAGTTAAATGTAGTGAAACTTTTAAAAAGGCAGTTATATTCCTAAATATATTTTCCTCCCAACTTTGAAGATTACTGACCTAATCAAAGAAGGCTAACAATCACCATTCTAATTTTCTCCTGTTTGAGAGTCAATAACAATTTATTGATTGTTTATTATATTGCAGTACAATTAAGTTTTTAGTATGGTTAGAATGTATTTTTTTAAAGCACAATAATATGTTAGGTCTGTCTTCCAAGGCTACTCATTTTATCTTCAATCACTTTATCAAGTATTGCTCTTTTTGATACTTTATATGCCCTCAAGAAACTGCATTTAAATGCCTGCATATTGTTATAATGTCAATATTTTATTTTTTTCTTCACATACTATATAGGTTATTTAGTCTCCTGGAAGTGGAGGGAGGTAAATTTGGTAAATTCAATTTGGTGGCAGAAATCTGAAAGATTTGATGACAAGAATCATTGGGTCGCAAGAGCCTAGCACAATGTCTGGTTCGCAGGGAATAACCATTAAAATTTTATTGAATGAATGAATGTAATGTAATATAACAAATTCTAGCAATGGTGAAATGAGTTAGAAGTTCCTTAGATGCAAGGTATTTAAATTTGGATTCAGTGGTCCAAGTGTATGTTGTTGCCTGAAAAGTGTAGTGTACCTTCTATTCCTTATTATGAACTGTTTATGTTTGTTATTAGATAACTTTTCTTAAAGCCCTACAAACCTGCACAAAGCCAAAAATGCTTTGTTATCATAATATCAACCTCATTTAGAAATATGTTAATTTCCAGAGCAGTCTCTAGCCCCTCAGAGTTAGTAGATGCGTTTGGTTCCTGTTGGAGCCAACCTCTGGGAGGTAAAGTAAAATGTAATAGTATTCTTCCCCAGATTATTAGAGTCACATCTCTATGTAAGCAGTTAGCTATGTTTCCCAAAGGTTAGTTTTTATAGTTTTTCATTTATTAAGTATGACATTTATGTAGGGAAACCTTTGCAACATAACACATTTGATGTATTCATGTAGTGCCTTTAATTCTTGTCTGTGCTAGTTTGTATTGTATTGCTCACAATTAGAGATTTTGTGCATTGTGCTGTTATAATGATTACAACTTATCCTATAGCATTTTTCTCTTTTTGTTTCTAATTTATGCTTCTGTGAATTTGTTTATTTAAACATAGAGACCTTTTTATTTGTTTACCCATCCCAGCATTTATTAATCAGAGGATTAAAAATTTTAAGAAAGGTACGAATGCTTAAATAATATACAATCTGAGAAAATGTTAAGGGAATATCAAAGTTATGGTAGAAGAAAACTCAAATGATCTCCATTCCCAAATTAACATCATCTTCATCCCCAGATTAAAGTCCCTAATTTTTTTTTATCGTGTATAATAAGTAAAACATTTTTCAGCCTGTATTCTTAATAGTAAAAACCTTTCACATACTCCTTCTCAGAAGGCTAGAGTTCTTATGTGGAGAGTGTTTAAGAAGGAAATAACTGGTGATTGTTTCATATTTTCTTAGTTCTGCACTAATTCTGTTTCCTAAATTTATAATAAATAAAAATCAAGTTTTTTTGCCCTTCCACTCTTAGTGGTCAGAAGACTGAGTGTATTGTTTTCCTATTATATTACAGTGTAGTTTACAGCATATGTGTATTTATAGAATTAAATGCACATACTACTAAATCAATTTCTTTTCAGGCAACGTTAAATCATCATGGCTTTAACTTTTATAGTGGTCTAAGAAGAGCTTGTGCTCCAAGTGTCAGAGCTGCCGCATTTATTATTATTTACTTAGATTACATGTATTTTTTTTAAAAAGTTTTTCAGAACTTTTTGTTTTTCTTCTTCATGAACAGTTAAAAGTAAATAGATTAAACCATAAATACATTGCATTGATCATATGTAACTTAAAAAACATGAACAAATTAGTAAAAGTACCATAATGTCAGCCCATTTGAGTATTGAACTCTTCTTAACATTTTTCTTTTGGAATGATCTCAAATACTATTTGTGACATAAAACAGTCTGAAATTTGGATCCAGTTAGGCAATGGCAAGCTTATTCTGTGTATTAAACATTAGTAACAATTAATTTGTTTTTTATTTTTAGGTAAAAGTAAGTTCTAATAGTTTTTTTAAATACACCATTTAGTTTGTGTTTTACATATCACTTTGGAGATGACTCCAAATTGAGGAAAGTAGACAATATTAAAGAAAGGGAGCAAAGTTGGAAATGGGAAATGCCAAAAGACAAAAGAATAGTCAAGTATAAACACTCATGAAGTCAAGAAATTGTAGTCAATTTGTAGTGTGAAAAGGAATAACACAGGCAATAATATAACTCTGAACCTTACAGTGCAAATTAATAGGGATGAGGGAAAATATTGAAGAAGAATACTAGAAAATACTTATATTTCTGTGTGACAAGCACTGTTGTAAGCACTTTACATAAATTTACTCTCCAGAACACTTTTATGAGGTAGGTCTCTTATTGTTATCTCCATTTTATTGGTGAGAACAATGAGGCAAAGGTGGTAAGAAATTTGCCTGAGCTCACACAACCAGCAAATGGCAAAGCTAGGAATTGGACCAAGACCATCTAGCTTCTTAAGTCCATACTCATGCAAATCAAAATTAATTTTAGTCTCTAATAAAGAATAAACAGCATTTATTTGAGCAAAAGAAGCTGCAGCCCAGACCACACAGTTTCAGGTAGCAACCTAAATTGTGCTGGAGGGAGAGCAAAGGAAGGCAGGTTTTATCAAGGCAGAAATGACAAAATGTAATTTTTACATGCAAATGAAGGATTGCTGGCTAGGTTAAAAGGGATTGATTAGTTCCAGTATGCAAAGAAAGGAGGCAAAAACAATAAGGAGGAGGTCCAGTCTATGTGTTCTCTTTGCAGCATTTATTGTTCCAGGATGTTTATGGTTCTGAATTTAGGAACTGGTTTAGCAACTTAATAGCAGTTCTGAGAACAGAGGCACAAAATATGCATAGGATGCATCCTCTTCATAAGCCCCACCTCCTTTAGAGCCTCCTGGCTCCATTTTAGGGCACCTTGATATTAGTGACTTTGTTTTAGATGTTTCAGTTCACATTCCCCCCTTTCTAGCAGTCTTTCCTTGGAAAGCATTGATAACCATTCTAGCATAAAGTCATCAGGAATTTTTGGTCTCTCATGGCCAGGAAAGCTCATTTCCATGTCTCATGTAGTGGAGGGGGGTGTGTGTGTGGATGAGATGTTGTTATAGCAGAAGTCGTAATCATAGGGGTGATGGGCACATTTGAGCAACAAGGAGGCCCCAAGGAAGCGATTCTTAGGGGTAGTCTCCATCTGGAGTTGTCTTAAATCAGATTCTCTGTTGAAGCAAGTCATTCGTCCCAAGGGTAAAGTTCAGTTAATCATCTCTCGTCTTGTATAACCTTCATCTGAGTTTTTTTTTTTTTTTTTAACAGGGAACTTAAAACAGTTGGATGTACAATACATCAATAGTTTGACAATGAACTACATCAAGCAAATCAGAATAATAATGAATAGGATAGTAATCACTACCCTATTCTGCCTAGTATATAACTGCAAGTGTATAATCTAAAATAGCTGGGGAAAGGGTACTCAAGTAACGGTTGTGTTCTTTCTACTTGAACACCATGGGTCACGTTTTGGCTGTTTTTATTACCCATTGTCTTACGACTAACCAAATAAGTTATAGAATTAAACTAGTATTTTTGGAAGTAACAGTTATAGCCTATTGATTTATATTAAATTCTTTTGGATAGAGTTAAACCTTTCCATAACATTGTTGGAATCATTTACTTCATTGTGAGAAATGTTTTAATGAGATACTCATAAGCCAAAGTATGACTCAGCAATAACATTTGTATCAGTGGATACTAGATTAAATCCTCATCTGGGTTTGTCTTAATCAATGCAAGTTGTGTCCAGAAGGTATCCAGCCATGTAATATAAAAAATAGAGACATTTATTGAAGAAGATAAGAAACACTGTACATAAGACAGTGACACCTCACTCCCCTTCAAAGTAGGCACCTTGGGACCTCACACAGTTCTCCCAATCGCCATGAGCTGCCCTCACACAGTTCTCCCAATCGCCATGAGCTGCCCTCACACAGTTCTCCCAATCGTCATATTTTCCTGAATCTCATCAATGGTCTGAATCTATTCCCTCTCAAAGGTGACTTTAGTTTTGGGAAAAGCCAGAAGTGTCAAGGTGCTGTATCTGGGCTGTAGTGGAGCTTAGGAACCTGGGTGATTTGATGTTTCTCAAAAAAACTGCACAAGCTGTGTGCATGAGTGGGTACATTGTCATGGTGAAGCTGCCAATTGCCAGTTGTCCATAGCTGCAGCCTTCTGAATCATCCAAATAAGTTTCTATGGAGGAATGTTCACATTTAATGCAAAATTTGATGCACATTTGTTGCTCTCCTCAGTCATTTTGAATGCTACAGCCACACAGTACACATGCTCACTCAAAGACAGCCATCTACCACCCCCACTGACTGTGCAGTGAAGTGGTCATTGTTCATGCATGCGCATTCCAGTCCACTCTCCTTGGCTGCCAGGTTACGTCAGTGTCACACAAACTGTTCTCATATAAACAATGACTGGACTATATAATTACACCCTAGTAATTTCAAGATTTTTATCCATCAAATTTAAAACATATCTACAAAACATGACTTTACAATGATATAAATGAATCACATTTATATTTTTTAATATAATTTAATAATTATTAAGACCTATTAAATTAGCTAAAGCTTGATATTAGATTCAATATCTTTAAATTATTATAGGTATAACTTTATTTTAACAGGTGTTAAATGAATTAAATGGTCTTTCGGTCATATTATATGAATCAGTTTATTTTTGTGTTCAATACGTATTCATAATGTGTGTCCAACATTTAATTAGGATCATATATTTAGAGATCAACAATATTATAGCTCTAGACAATGAGTTCATGTTAAAAATGAGAGAGCTATGTAAACTAATGGCAGGAATTCCTTAACAAAATTAATGATTAAGAAATGCATGATCCAGTGGAAACCAAAAGGATAAGTTAATTAACTGAGGTTGAGTGCCTCAAAAATTATTTAGTCCTAAAACTAGGTTTTTAAGGATGAATAGAAGCTCACCAGAAAATCCAGAAAGAAGTTTATCGGGAAGATTAAGTTTAGGATATATAGGAAACAGATACAAAGCGGGAGAGAATGAATAATAGCCTTGTAGACAAGAATAAGGAAATTGGGTTTAATATTAATAAATAACCATCCCTAAAACATTATTGTGCACCTTAACGTATTCAAGAGTATCCTAGATACATGCTAGATATACAGAGATATTCTAAGTGTATTTTTACATTATTCCTTAATTGGTGCATATGTATCTCTATGGGCCAGTTGAATTTCTTCATGCTTTAAAAATCTTGAGGTTTTGCCAGAATTGGAAGAGTTAGCTTAGGCTTAATTAACAGAGAGGTCTGATAGTAAAGAGCAGTTTTTCTTTAATTGCATTATGGCAGTCAGCCAAAATAATCCATCTAAATAATCTTTATGATTATTTTTTCATTGTTAAATGCATGATAGAACTTAAAAACAGAAGTTCAAACTATATTTAATGATAAATTTTATTTAGGTCTCTAGACTTTTATTTTGTTAGAATGTTTCCATTGGATCTTTCTAAATGTAAGTAGTAAATTCTTTTCTTTGTTCCCTGACACAGTTCTTATGCAGTCCGACTTTTTGTGGAAAAAATTAAAACGAAACACTTCCAGTTGCTATATGTAAATTCATAGATGTAATTTTACATCTTAAACACACTCCAGAATTTGGAATTTATTCTAATAATTTTAGAAACTTGGTGTCCTCAAGGATGTTAATGTGGATAGTTTCAAGCACTTTTTAATGCACACATTTTTTAAAAATTACATGTCATTTGATACACACAGATGCATATACATAACATGTGTAAGCTATGTAAGTCTGCCACCCCCAATTTATGAACTGAAATATTACTAGTATTACTGAAATACCATTGTATTTTTCTACTATTTCATTCCACTACTTCTTAGAAGTAATCATTATCTTGGATTTTGTAAACATATTTTTAAATAAAAAATTGATCATTTACCACCTTTTATAAAATGTTTGTGAAGATCCATAGATGAGAGTAGAGACCAGACATTTTGGTAGCACTTCATTTAACTTATTAATAACAACCACTCTGGGGCAGGACATATTTAAAAGAAGTGATATTGACAGTTCCTTTGCCGCTTTGACTTTAGAAGATTTTTCTAATTTCTTTCTGTGACTAAGGAAACATGAATTTTCAAAATTTATGATTAAGTAAAAAGTATCTGTGGGTGTCATTTAGATTTCCTTACTATTATTTTAGACCCAATTTTGACAGCATCATTTATGTGGTGATTTCGTTCATTTGATCAAGAGACTGTCCTGGCCCGTGCGGCTCGGCTGGTTGGAGCCATAAACTGAAAGATTATGGGTTAGATTTGAGGTCAAGGCTCATACCTAGCTTGCTGGTTCGGTCCCTAATTGGGGCACATGCAAGAAGAGGCAACTGATCGATGTTCCTCTTTCACATCAATATTTCTTTCCCTTTCTTTCCTTCTCCCTTCCCTCTCTCTAAAATTGATGATCATGTCCTCTGATGAGGATTTTTTTAAAAATTGGAGTGTCTGTTAAACGTTCCAAGCATTAAGAATATAGCACTGAATAAACCAAGCGAAAATGCCTGCCCTCATGTAATTTACCTTTTAGGTGGGGAAGAAAACCAATGAATAAAATACATAGAAAAAATATTATAGTATGACAAATGACAATAAATGCTATGCAGAAAAATAAGGCAGAAGAGTTAGAAGATAGGGAGGGAGAGGATTATTTTAAATAGGGGTGGCCAGGAAAATTTCTAAGACTATGGCCTTAAGTAAAGGCTTGAAGGAGGTGATGGAGCAGGAATGCATATATATCCAGGGGAAGAGAAAACAACAAAGGCAAATTGCTCAGTGGTAGAAGCATACCTAGGGTATTTGAGAGAAAACAAAGAAGCCAGTTTAGCTAAAGCACGCTGATTTATGTATTATTGCATTTGATTGTTGTGTTTTAGGACTTTTTCAAAATACAAAACAGTTTCTTTGCTTTTTTTTTTCCATGACAGTAAATTTTAGCTAATGACAACCTAGTTGTCTTATAAAGTATCTCACATTTTAATTTGACTTTTTTCCTTATGTGTCATTTAACTTGTTTCTATAACTCCCGTATTTTGTGATTGAAGATTATACTTTTCTTGCAATAAAATTTTATAGGTGGTGCTGTGCACTTTGTAATGTGTCAAAATAGGTAGCGTGTGTCAGGTTGTCCACTTATTAGTGATGCTAAGATTGATCACTTGTTTAAGGTAAGACCATTGAATCTTTTTGTAAAAGTACCTTTCCAGAAGTACCTTTCCCTTTGCAATTATCAAATAAATTGACACTTTTTTAACATTCTGCTTATGCCAACTTGCCACTTAATGGTTTTAGTTTCCATTGATGATTTGTAGCTGAAATTTTGGATTTGAATGTAGAAGCCAGCGTAGCCTGAAGTCTGGAAAAGGGATATTCTACATCAATCATTTATTAATTAAAGGGTGTTGCCCTTTACTTATGGGACATGTGGGTTAGGCAGATTAGGTATCCCCAGACAAAAGAATTGTACCTCCTACAAGGAGTCAGGAACAAAGAGTTCTTGTTTCCCGTGTGAATAAATTCACTCTGTAGACCAAACCAGAAACAGAAGTCATTTTTGCCCATCAGTCACTAACTTCAGTAGATTTTATTTCTTTAATATTTGAATACTAATCACATCCTTCCCATTTAGTGTATCATTTGCTGTCTTAGTTTAAACTCTTTGCAGTGGTATGTCTCCTTGCTTGCTTTCCTTCACCTTTACCTTTGACTGGTCTCCACATTAAAACCAAAAATATTTTTAAAGCTCACATCTGTTCATTATATTTACTTGCTCAAAACCCTTCAGTGGTCACCCATTGCCTCCAGAGCAACATCTGGCTTCCTTAGCCTTCTTTATACTTAAAAAAAAAAATCTTACAATATGGCTCCATCTTCTTGCTTACCATCACAGCATTTGTTTTAGTATGCCAAACTTAAAACAGCTCTTTTTAGAAGTTCTGTTACTGTTTTCAATTCACTTATATTACATGACCATTTTCTCACTTTAAGTAGGAGTTCTTTTATGGGTGGGAGAAATAGGAAGAAATCTGTCAAAAGATTTACACTTCTGGTTATAAGATAAGGTTCTGGGAATTTAATGTAAAGCATGGTGATTATAGTTAGTAACACTGTATTATATACTTGAAAGTTGCTAAAAGAGTAGATCTTAAATGTTCTTACACCCTAACCCTCCAAATTGGTAAATGTGATGAGATGTTGGTATTACACGCTTAATGCTTTAGTGGTAATCATTTTCGATGGATATATGTGTATTCAGCCAACATATACACTTTAAACTTATACAATGTTATGTATCAATTATATCTCAATAAAGCTGGGGGAAAATGAAATAGAAGTTTTTAGAGGAAGATTCTTATTTTGCTCATCTGTGTATGCCAAGGACCTGGTATAGTGCCTGGACCATATTGGTTGCTCAGTAAATGTGTGAATATATGGATGGGTGGGTAAATTGTTGGGTTGATGGGTAGTTTCTCCAAACAAGCGTTTGTGAGTCACTGGTTTAAAGCAGTATCTTTGAATAAGTCTGTTGAAATTAGGTAACCAAAAGCCAATGTTATGCCAAAAGTACATGACATTTTTGACATTGTGCATCAACTGAGTTAAAAATCGTCTTGAATTTACTCTGAGAGTGTGTGTTTTACATCTTGATATGTCTACAATATGTGACTGAATTGGGTTCCCAAATATTTGTGAAGACCATTCATTGCTGTTTCTATTTTTATTGGGCTGGCCAAAACGTTCGTTTGATTTTTTCCATAAGATGGCTCTAGTAGCACTTAGTTGTCTTTAACTTCATTCAAAACAATTTTTTTAGATTGTGTCATGACAGCTGTCGTATCAGCATGCATTTTTTTAAAAAATCAAAATTGGTGAATTTTTGTATAACCATTTTAATATTGAAGATGGAAGAAATATGCAACATTTTTGGCATATTATGCTTTATTATTTCAGGGAAGGTAAAAAGACAACTGAAACACAAAAGATTTGTACAGTGTTTGGAGAAGGTGCTGTGACTGATTGAACATGTCAAAAGTGGTTTGTGAAGTTTTTGTACTGGAGATTTCTCACTGAGATTCTCCACAGTTGGTTAGACCAGTTGAAGTTGATAGCAATCAAATTGAGACATTGAGAACAATCAGCTTTCTAGCACGCAGGAGATAGCCGACAAACTCAAAATATCCAAATTAATAAAGTTATTGGTGAAAATGAAAAATGTATCTTTTATTTTACAAAAAAACTAAATGGGCTTTTTGGCCAATCCAATATAAATCATTCTCGGCTGCTAGAAAATTTAAATGCTTTGGGATTAGGCAGTTAGCTTTCTACCTCTGCTATCTGCATGAGCTCTGCCTTGCACTGGACCTCTCTCATAAAATTGTTTTCATCCCAGTCAGGCTGTAAATCTAGTTTTTGTTACTGGATCTTGTCTCTGAAGCTTGGCACCCTTTTTCCTTTCATGCTCCCCCATCAGTGTTCACAAACTTGTAAAATAGACTTTCATTAGCTGCTTGTCTCTGTTTAGGATCAGAGCCCCAGTCTTCTGTTCTTGGAAGAGCAGTTCTTCAATCTTCCTAGGTTCCTTTAGTGAACCAAGTTAAGTTTTGTTATTGAGTAGAGAATACATGAACTTTATATTCCCAGAACTAGAATTTTGTAGCTCTGAGATCTAGGACAAGTTATTGTATTAAGATTTTATTTCTTTCATTTTTGTAGATACCAATAGTCACCACAGTATATGGATACTATAAGATTATATATGTGAAAAGTACATATCATATAAATGTTAGTTATATTACATTTTGCTACATGGAGATTTCTCCCCTTGTACTTGCCTAAACATGTTTGGAGGGATTGTTTTCTTATAGACTGTTTGGTTTTCTCTATATTATCTTTTTCTTACAAACTTTTGCCTGATATTTTTGCTACTGTAAGCTTCTTTCAGCCTTTCTTTACCTGTTTGATATGATTTATTTTTTATTAGTTTATTCAGTACAATGCATTTCTTGTGCAAAACCTCATAATAAGATTGCCCTCAAAGAACTTAAATATTAGTTATGGATAAGACATTTAGGCTACTTGAGTATTTTTATTTTATATTATTTTGTTTGCTTAGCTTTCCTGGAAAAAGAGACATTAATAATTTGTGAAGGGAGCTAGTTTTCAATATCTACTCTTTGTCATTAACTGGATAGTTTTTTTTTATTTTTTATTTTTTTTTACTTGTGTCCCGGCGCTTGAGGATAGAACCGGCGGACTGGAAACCGTCAGCACCAAAGACATGACGCCGAGGGGATCGGAGCCCTTTCCCTCTGCCTCCCTACATTACGGGGACCGGGACTGCATGCCCGACCCCCACCAAGAAGAGGAGGGTTGGATAGTTTTTTTTACATGACATATATAAGTGTGTGTAACAAGGAGAAAATGATAACTAACATTGAAGCAAGAAACTGCCTTTTGAAGTGGATATAAGAGACTATCCTTTATTTTTCCAAAATGTTTTTGCACTTAACAATATTTGTACATGATACAAAAATTACAAAGGTATGCATTGTCAGTCTAGTTAGAACTTGAGCTAGATATATGTTCATTATCTTTAATGTATCACAGAGTTCAGATTTCTCTAGTGGTGTGTGCTTGTTGCCTTGTGTGTATGATACCAGAGGATTTTTTTCTCAGTGTTCGTGGTGTGCTTTCAGCTCTCTATGCTCTATACTCTTTTTGGTGGTGAACTGGTGTTTTCGTTTCCTGGTACTATGATGAGGACGTGTGTGGACTTTCTGTTGTCCTCGTCTTGCCTAAGCCTTAAGCATGCCGTGTTTGCTGGAGCCGTTGGGGGACTTTCTCAGCCCTATTCCTCCTTTTTGTAGCAGCTGAACTCCTCCTTGTCTGTGGTTGGACAAAGATGGGACCACATTTCCTGTCCTCCCAGTGCTAGCAGATACCCCTTTGGTATTGTTAAAGGTTTTGTCTTTTTTTTCCCCAAGTAGAGGATTTTTAAATTCTATCCTTCTCCTAGCTGCAGGGGTTCTTTGCCTGTGCTGTGGTAGTGACTCCGTTTGCTGACCTCCGATCAGATTAAGGCTTCAGATTTGTAGCAAAGAAGAAAATTGAGCTGGGCTTGTTAGTTTTTCCAACAGTTGAAGATCATCTCTTTTCAGGCCTGCACAGTAAGAGAAATACTCTCTGTAATACAGAAATTACTTTTTTGTTGGTCTTTTATAACTTCTGGCTTTTATGTTCTATTTAGGAAAACTTTCCTACTCTAAGAATATGCTCCCATGTTTTCTGCTATTTCTTTTTTGGTTGAATATTTTAAAATGTTTTCATTCATTAGGAATTTATTTTAGTGTAAGATGCAATACATATCTTGTCTTTCCTGATGTACAAAAATCATTCACTGAATAATTCATCTTTCTCCACTGCTCATGTAATTCTACCATAACGGGAGGGAGCATTTCTGTGACTTAACAGAAAATCTGGCCAACAATGACTTGAATTCACAGGAGTTTGTCTCAAGAAAATACATGTAAGGATAGACAGTATATGGTTGGTTCCACCTCAGCAGAGCAAAGACCTAGACTTTTTCCATCTTTCTCTTTACCATTCTTTATCTTCATACTTGTGAAGACTGCAAAATGGCTGTTGAACATTCAGCACCACATATGAGTTCCAGATCAGTGAAATAGGAAGAGAAAAAGCGTTGAAGAGATCAAACTAGCCTAGTCTGTCCATTTTAAAAGGCTTTTCCAGAAATACCATCTAGCAAATTACACCTTTTTCCTCAGGTTATTTCTTGCACATTATTTTCCAGGCTACTAATGTATCTACTGTTAGTGACAATCTTTCTTTCAGTTAATTAGCTAAATTGTTTAATTAAGAAATAAAATATTTGAGATATATTCATTTCCATATATGGACAGCCTAAGTGTGTGTGCATGTGTACACACACACAATGGAATGTTATTCAGTCATAAAAAAAAAAAATCTTGCCATTTGCTACAACTGGGATGGACCTTAAGGGCATTATGCTGTGTGAAATAAGTCAGACATAGAAAGACAAATACTGTATGATCTCAGGTACATGGGAAATCAAAACAAAATGAAAAAGCACCAAGCTCATAGATAAAGAGTATTGATTAGTGGTTGCCAGAGAGGATGTAATGTACAGCATGGTGACTATAGTTATTAATACTGTATCACATATTTAAAAGTTGCAAAGAGTAGATCTTAAAAATTATCATTTAAGGAAACCAAAAAAAATTGTAACTATGTATGTTGACAGATATTAACTAGGCTTATACTGGTGATCATTTTGCAATATATAGGAATATTAAATCATCTTGTATACCTGCAACTAATGTTATATGTGAACTATAGCTCAATTTCTAAAGGAAAAAAAAACAGTAGTTCCCTAGAAGTTTATAAATTTTTGTTTTGTGCTGCATTTGAGTCTTTTGAAATGTATTTAGTTTTTTATTTTGGTTTTCATGTGTGCTAATTTTTCTGCCTTCCTTTTATCTTGCTTGCTGTTGAACCTATTTAGATGGATTATTTTCCTTGTAGTCTTCTTGGAGCATAGGTCTGGTAGTTGTGGAACACTGAATGGCTGAATCTCACAGTATAGAAAGCAAGAGGAGCTTACCCTAATGTGCTTTTGTGTTATAGAAGCAGCAGGCAGCCTGCTGAGATACCTCTCCACTCTACTACCCTCTCCTCTCTTCCCCCACATCCCCAGTCTTAAGGGCGAGGAAGATTTAACCAGCCGCTTCAGTTCTTCGTTGGTATTTTTAGGATTTAGTAAACCCTATAACATTCCTGGAACACCAGCTTAACTGTCTTTAGGGGTATTTGTCAAACTCTTTCAAATCTCTGCTTTCTGTTCCTTGCTCTTGGGAATCTTCTGCTGTTCTAAGTATGGTACTAGATCTCTTTTCTTGGGTACCAACAGAGCTCAAAGCCTCACTTAAAATCAATTTTCCTAGCAGCAATTTGACCTAGAAAAGACAAACAGCCACAAATTGAACATTCAGATAACCATGTTTACAGAATTTCTCATTCTCTACCTTGTGAATTTCCATTTCTCTACCAAAAAGTGTTCGGCTTGACTGGGAAACCTCTAAATAGTGGGGCTCAGCTGTCAGCTTTGTGTTTTAAACAAGAAGACCCAGTCTGATATATTAGATCTTTTCTTAGAAAAATTAACCAATTCTCTCTGTAAAATAGTTAATGGAAAGTTCATAGTAAAATTGGAAAAAATAAGGTTATAGTTTCACATGCAAAAGGTTAGTTTTAGACTTCTTAATAAAATGCTTATACTTTTGAAATTCTCAATTATTAAAAATTCTATTTACAGTGATTGAAAGATGCTGTGTGATACAGGTATCATGATTAGTTTGATCTGAACTCAATGGCAAATATGTTTTCTGTCTAAACTTCTTTAATGTTGTTTTTTGCTTCAAATTATCTCAACTAGGACCCAAGTACAACAAAATGGAACTGTTATTTTAAATGAATGGCTTAGTACAATGAATTAAATACTGGATCTAAGTAATAATTTTGAGTACATTAAAAATTATTTAGGTATGGAAGATCAAAATAAACAAAAAAGGTAAAGTCATCAATGTACCTATGTAAGTCATCTCCAACTTCTTTCCACATCTTCTTGGAAGAAAAGGTCCCTGTATAGGTAGGAAAGAAAAAAAAGACTTTGATCAAACTGATATTTCATATTTAATGCTTTCTTTAATCCCTTTTAGGACAGTGGTGATTATCCCCTTACCATGCCTGGACCTCAGTGGAAAAAATTTCGTTCAAACTTTTGTGAATTTATTGGAGTCCTGATTCGACAGTGTCAATATAGCATAATTTATGATGAGTATATGATGGACACAGTAATATCCCTTTTGACTGGTTTGTCAGACTCCCAGGTCAGAGCTTTTAGGCATACAAGCACCCTTGCTGGTGAGTAACCAACATTTTATTTCCTTTTCTTTCAGTTTTGTTAAATGTTTTCTAGTCTAATTAAGCTTTATTTAAGTTAAGTATTAATTTAAATTAATTTCTGTGATCCCGAATAATATCATTTCCCTCCCTCCAAGTTCATCTGAATGGTTTGTGTTATCTGTATGGGTAAAATGTATGCCTACTTGATAACTAGCCTTGAGAAAGAAAATTTCTGACAAATGTTAACAAATCTCTGCATGTTTTATTTTTCTACCTCCTTATTTTATAATCAAAGAAACTTTAGGAGTCCAGTAGTTCATATTATTTGGTAAATCCAAATAATAGTATTTTTTCTACTTAGTTACATTGTTCTATTACTCACTATTATTGTTCATAAGTGTATAAATATTTGTTTATATATTAGAAACAATTTCATCTAATTGTAATAGGTAATTGCTAACTAGTTGGCATTCTTTCTATTTCTAGTACTATAATAACCTAAGCGTATCTGAATGTAATGTCTCTCAAAAGAGTTCATTTATGTAGACTGTAGATAATCTGAAGAACTGAAAGTTTACAGTTTCTTTTACTTTCATCTTAGAATTATCTTGAAAATTCAACCAAGTACATTTTTTTCTTGTTCCCTTTTTTTTCATAACAAGATAATTTTTTAAATTTAGCAGTTGTTCTATTTTGCTTCAGCTACTTTAACTGTGCTTACCTAAAATGACTGTTTTTCATCTATGATATGTGGTGTGTCTGTGTGTGTTTGTACATACACATATTTAAATACTCCCAAATTACTTTCCTTTTAGTAGCAATAACTTTGTTTATACTCATCTCACATATTACCATAACAAAAATCACATCTAGTTTCAATTAATCGCAGTTAATCTTGCATTTAGATTCTCATTTATCTAATATAATTAGAGCTTGGTTTGCAAACTTTAGCATTCATTAAAATCTTCTTACAGTGTTTATTGAAACAGATTGCATGGCCTAACCCACAGAGTTTAACAGTTTTCATGGTCATGCTGGTACCTTGGTGACTACTTATTGCAAACTGCTAATTTAATATTTTGTCATTTTTTGTGAGTCATGTTTTTTTTTTAAATTCTGTTTCTTTTCAATATGGTTCATTCATTCTGTTAGTGTCCATTATTCTCAGTTATACTTCTATAGGAAACAAACATGAAACAAAGTTTATTCTTTATTTTGATGCTGTCCTTTTGCTAATTCTTGGGAAGGGAAGATCTTTTACCCAATTTTATCTTTTTTTTAATAGGTAAAATAAAAACAATTTATTGTTGAAATTTTTCTGTATAGAACCAACATCAAATATAGTTTAGTCTATCTTTTGAGAGTATCCTCTTCCTCATTATTAGGAAGAAAGAGAGATCTTCTACCTAGTGTATCTTTTTAAGGCTCAACTGATTAGAGCATTATCCCTTGCATCAAAGGATTGTGGGTTCAGTTCTTGATCAGGGAACGTGCCCAGGTTGCTTGCGGGTTCGATCTCCAGTTCGAACGTAAGGAAGAACCAGTTGATACCTCTCCCTCTCTTTCTCTCTCTCTCTCTCTCTCTCTCTCTCTCAATAAACATATCTCTGGGTTAGGATTTTTTTTTTAAGTTACTGTGTATATATTATTTATTATTAAAAAGTAATATGACATTCTTTTCTTTCTAATTTCATGACTTGTATTTTCTGCATTCGGTGTTTTTTTTTTTTCTTTATATTTTT
Organism: Furipterus horrens; assembly: GCF_987537825.1. Lineage (NCBI taxonomy): Eukaryota > Metazoa > Chordata > Mammalia > Chiroptera > Furipteridae > Furipterus > Furipterus horrens. The sequence goes on from NW_028327177.1 coordinate 111,878,382, forward strand.
TACTTCTCTTTATGTATAGTAATGTCCATTTAGCTGGTTGTCTGATGCATATTAAATTCAGTGGTTATAAGTAAGCAAACACAAAATAGAAATTGCTTCTGAATAGCCAAAGTTGTTGTCATAAAAAATTTCCTGGTTTCCCAAAGCCAAGAAAAATGAGAAGCAACAAATGAAGAATGGAGGGCAAACATGAGATGGTATTCCTCTGATACAACTGTGAAATGATATTTCATAACAATAAAGAGGATGAAAGAAATTATTTACAAATATCAAGATAGAGAGCTTCTGTAGGGACAAGTTATCTCTTTAATCCAGAAAGCTGTGTGCATTTTGTATAAAAGATTAAATACACGCCACATACTCTTATTTAAGAACAGAAGAGAATAAATAATATATTGTAGAAATATGAAGAGTTTTTACTTTTATTTTTATTTTTTAAGATTTTATTTGTTTTTAGAGAAAGGGGAATGAGAAAGATAGGGAGAGAAACATTGATTTGTGAGAGAAACCTCAATCGGTTGCCTCTCACACACCCCCAACCAGGGACCTGGCCTGCAACCCAGGCATGTACTCTGAGAATCGAACCAGCAACCTTTCTGTTTGCAGGACAATGCCCAACCCACTGAACCATGCCAGACAGGACCAGAATGTTTTTTTCTTTTAAAATGTTTCATTTCCAGTAAAATGTACTTTAATTCATTTGCATTTGTTTTTCACTGCCATGTAAATGAAGTACTACTGTATTTCACCTACTTTATGATGGTCCATTTCAGCTCTCCTTTCTATTAGCACATTTTCATTGGCTTTTATTATTGTATTGTTTTTCTCTATATTTGTCCCTTAATTAGATACATATTCTAACTTTATATATACTTGAATATATTTTAATTGTGACTTTCTTTCTGTTTGCTCTGATTTGAGTACATCCTTCTAATACCTTTCTATCTTTTTCTTCCCACAACTGTGATCACAATAACTTTTTCAAAAACTGCTTGATAAATGACATTTTGTTTTACTTAAGTGCTATTTTTATATGATTAACTTATTTAAATTTGAAATTACTTTTCTAAATCAGATATCAAGGAAAGAAGATCATTATGTTTATACTGATTTTTCAGAAGCTAAAACCTTTTTCCAAGTCATTCTCAAATTTACTTCAAAATATTACTGTAATCCCTCTGTGTCTGTGTTGATGATATCTTCCAAGGCTCAGTTTTATAAAATGTGAGACATATCAGTCACCTAACCTTTAACAAAGCACAGAGATCTTTCTGAGAACTTAATTTCAGGGTTGGTAATAATTACCCATCTCTTCAAGGATTTTTCTGTTTTCATCTTTGCCCTTGTGTGTGTGTGTGTGTGTTTTAATTGTATATGTGTGCAAGGGTTGGATTAAAAGATAATAATTTTTATGCACTTTGCAAGATGAGTCTTGGAGACTAGATAAAATGGGCAGGAACATTTAATCCTCTGCTTCAGAGACTGTGTACATGGATAGTCACAAGGCAGCTATAGCCAAAAATGATTATTGGTTTGGGAATAAATTGATTATATCTTAGCTGAGAAAAGAGACAATCAGGTTAGTTGTTTTGTGGGATACAGATGTAATGAGTTCCAGAGATTCATATGTCATCACAGTAGTCTTTATCAGTAGTACATACTTTTAACCTATTTTCCAAATATCCCATTTTCTTATTATCAATTAAATAATGTGTCCCTATTGTCAGTATTTCTGCATTGCATTTAATTGTATACTTTTACCCCGTTTTTATTAAAAATTTTCATCATGGCATCATTTTACTCAACCTGTTAAGATCTTGCTTCCAGATGTATCCTCTGTTTGGCTTAAATAAAATTTTATTAAAAAAATTTTTTTTTCATTTCCATCTTGTAGTACTTTCGATCTATTCCACAGTTACAAGTAGTATTATTTTTTTATTGGAGATAAACTCTGCTTTTTCCTTTATTTTGGAATTCTCTTTATCATTGAATTGAAAGAGATTATGAGCAATTACATTTTATATAATACTTTGTTATTTTCTTCTGTCAACTGGAATTCATAAACATACTTTAATATATATTTGACCCATCTTAATAAAGAAGGTTCACATTATAATACAGTTATCAAATACAGTTATCATTTATTATTAATCTTCAGAATTAAATGTCTTATTTCTGTTCTAAATAGTTATCTCAGTTGGACATATTAGAACATAGTTTGTGTATTTAATTTTTATAAGTAATACCATGTTGTTATTATTTTGGTGGATTTACAATGTGAGATGGGGTAATTTCTTTTCTAAATTTGAGGGAACTTTCCTGAGAAAATATTATTTTCTCCCCAAGATCAAATAGATAGGATTTTCTTGTTTGCCACCATGTTGTTTGGTATTATGAAGAAAAATTTACTCCAGGAATCTTATTTTTTATATTTATTATTATATTATTCTCAAGCACTTGCTTTTAAAATGTATACCAGTACTTTACAAGTTGTTGACTTCATATTTTTGTTAGATGGCAGATTTCAGGATAAGTAACTGTCTGTAACTTTTTAATTTGTTTCTATTTATAACGATAATTTGTTATGATGTTATAAATAAATATTGGCTTCCCCTCACATCTCAGGTGAAAATGCTGATTTGAATAAAGCGAGATTAAGAATATAAAACTTACATTAACAATGGCATAATGATTGAGTCTATTCTATTTTTTTCTAACATGAATTATGGAGAAATTAGAAAATGTGATTAAGATCATCATATGATAGTCAAGCAGACTCAGTATATAAGAGCCCAGTCTTTACCATAGGTCACTCTCCGACTCTTGCGGAAGTAAACATTATTCTTTATATCTTTTGTTTAAAGTATATTTTATTGATTATGTTGTTAACAGTAGTCCCAGTGTTTTCTTCCCTTTGCACACCTCTGCCCAGTAAACCCCTTGCCTCCAGCAATCCCACCCCACTTAGTTCATGTCCATGGATCGTGCATATAAGTTCTTTGGCTTCATCATTTCTTATATTATTCTTAACTTCCCTCTGTCTATTTTGTACCAACCAATTATGCTTCTTAATCCCTGCACCATTTCCCCATTTCTTCTCCTTCCCCCTCCCAGATGATTACTCTCCAAATGATCCCCATACCTATGATTCTGTTTCTATTCTGGTTTGCTTAGTTGGATTTTGTTTTTACTTTTTAGATTCAGTTGTTGATAGTTGTGGGTTTGTTGTTATTTTAATGTTCATAGTTTTGATCTTCTTATTCTTAAGTCTAACATTTCATACAATAAGACTTGGTGATGATGAGCTCCTTTAGTTTTACCTTGTCTGGTAAGCACTTGATCTGCCCTTCCATTCTAAATGATAGCTTTACTGAATACAGTAATCTAGATTGTACGTCCTTGCTTTTCATCAGTTTGAATACTTCTTGCCAGTCCCTTTTTGCCTGCAAAGTTTCTTTTGAAAAATAAGCTGAAAGTCTTATAGGCACCCCTTTGGAGGTAACTCTCTGCTTTTCTCTTGGTGCTTTTCAGATTCTCTCTTTATTTTGAACCTTTGGCATTTTAATTATGATGCGTCTTGGTGTGGTGCTTGTTGAGTCTAGCTTGTTTGGGACTCTCTGTGCTTCCTGGACTTGTATGTCTAGTTCCTTCACCAACGTTGGGAATTTTTTCTTCATTATTTTTTCACATAAGGTTTCAATTTCTTGTTCTTCCTTTTCTCCTTCTGGCACCACGATGATTCAGATATTGGCATGTTTAAAGTTACCGCAGAGCTTCCTAAACCTCTCCTCATTTTCTTCAATTCTTGTTTCCTCATTCTGTACTGGTTGACTGTCTTTTTCTTCTTATGTCCCAAATCATTGATTTGAACCCCAGTTTCCTTCCCTTCACCGTTGGTTTTGTGTGGATTTTCCTCCGTTTCACTTAGCATAGTTTTCACTTCTTCCCTTGTGCATTTGCCATACTTAAGGATATTTTTCAAGTTTCTGAGCATCTTTATCACCAGTATTTTGAACTCTGAGTCTGTTAGATTGGCTATCTCCTCGACGCTTAATTCTCCCACCGGAACCTTGATCCGTTCCCTCTTTTGGGCCATACTTCTCTGTCTGCTTATCTTGACAGACTCTTGTATTTTTTTGCCTATGTGTCTTAGGTAAAGCTGTTGCACCTGTTATGCTGTTAGGGGCAGAACCTTAGGTATTTGTCAGTACAGGGGCGACCCGTTTCACCATGTTGTGGCACTGTATATGGGGGAGGGGTCTGAGAGTGAACAATGTCGCTTGCTCAGCACTCGCCCCTTTTCCAGGCACTTCTCCCACTTCCGTATGGGACTGATGCCTCACTAGCTGTTGCCCTGGCCATCATTCCCAGAATGGGTGGGTCTGTGGACATACTAGGATCATGAGCGCCCTTTAAACAAGTGGACTGTACTGAGAGACCGGCAGTTTCTTCTTCCACCCCAACCCCTACTGGTTTACAGTCAGAAGCAATGAGGTTTTATTTTCCCAGGCGCTGGAACTGTGAGCTGTGTGGTCTGGTCTGGTCTGGTTCTGGGAGTCCTCCCCAGGTGTCCCTCCCTACTTTTTAAAACGTGTGACTGCATTTTCTGCTGGCCTGCCACTGCCGCCGCTGTTGCCACCACCACACCACGTCCTCTCCACCCCTCCTACCTGTTTGGATGAGTATTTCTTCTTTATATTTTTGTTTGTTGGACTTCCATGCAGCTCTATTTTCTGGAACTTCTGGTTGTCTCTAGTTTTGAGGTAGTTGTATTCCTTTTTAGTTGTGGAGGGAGACGCCATGTATGTCTATGCCTTCATCTTGGCCGGAAGTCTTATTCTTTATATCTTATTGTTTAACAAGTTGTGGATTGAGCGTTGGCCTGCGAGCTAAGTGTCGCTGGTTCGATCTTCCAGTCAGGGCACATCAGAGAAGGAAAACTCTGACTCCAAAAAACCTCCGCTGCCTTGCGGCATACCTCTTCAGGGGAAAGGCTAAGGGAGTAAACCCTGACAGAAAATCCGGAGCCGGAGTCCCTAAGGTGGTTTGACGTTGTAGTCAACACCGGCAACTCCTGCGGCGCACCTGAAGCCAAGCTGTATTGACTCCGTCTTTCCCTTGGACCTTTCAGCTGCGAAGAGAGGGGGGGTCTGCTGCATGGGCAACAGCAGACCCTCCATATCACCCTGCCCAGGCTCTGTAGCTTCAGCTTCACTGGAGAGGACACTCCAGCGTCATTGCAAGATGTCGATTCAACACGGGAGGAGACAGATACCGTGTCACTCCCGAGTCGGACTGTACTGCCATTCTCGGCGGTGCATAGACTCTTAAGAAGCTACACCATCGTCTCTCGAGACGGACGGCTGCCGACGACGATTGTTTAACAGTACTATGTTGACACATGGTTGATTTTATATTGACATAATATTCATTATCGATTAACATCCTTTACCAAGTCAACATCTCTGGACTTCTGAGGAAAAATATGATACATGGAATTGCTTTGTTGTCCAAGCATAGACTGAAAAGTATTCTGCCTTAGTAAAATTACTTTTTTTTTTGGCTTCCAGTTGTTAAAACCATGTAATACAGTAGCTGATAGAATGCATCCTGGACCAGACTGTCTGGATCTGTTTCCCTCCTTTGTCTGTTATTCGTTGAGTAATTTTGACAAGTCCTTAACTTATCTGGTGGTTTCATTTTCATTATATGCAAAGTAGGAAGGTAATGATAGCTACAGCATTAAAAGAATTTGGAAGTGCGTGGACCAGTGCTTGACATTTAGTCAGCTACTGGTATTATTCTGTGAGGACATAAAGAGCTAATCATCATTGCACTGTTCCCATTCATTCAGATTTTTACTCAGAATTTATCAAACAGCAACTTTATTTTCATAATAAAAGACATTACAAATGGGAAATCAGAAATAAACAAGTAATTAAATAATTTCTATCAAAAACTGCTATTAAGAAAACTAACAACAAGAACTTTTATTTTTGGCTCTCAGTTCCCAAGCTGTATTTATTAAATTCAAAGAGACTTTTATAACTCTTAACCAGACAGAATATTTCTGGTTAACTAAAATATATGGTTATCCTGTAAAAATAAATAATATCTTATTCTCTCTATATTTTATGGTTTAATATGATACTTTTAGCCTAGAATTTATTTTTTATGTGAATCACAAGTATTTAAATGGGTGTTAACAATTTTTCAGGAATGTAGCTATTGTCGAAGCAGTCTTCACAGAGCACTGTATTGATTTTTAGACTATATTTGAATTTTATTTTTAGATACCACAACAAAATTATTTTTAATAGATTTTTCTAGAATCTTGCCTTCTCCTTGCTTTGTTCTTCCACTATTACATTTTTTCTTTACTTGGTCTTTCTTTTTCCTCACCCCTCCTATAGAGACAACACTTTTTAAAAAACTTTGCTAGGGTTTGTATATAGTAGACATATGGAGTGGAGTTTTCATGTGACCTATGCCAATAATTTGCCAAATTTGCAAATGCCACTGTGTTATAACTGTACCCATAAAATACAGTTTTTCTAGTTAAAGAACTATTATTTTCTTATATTTATCTTTTACTTTTTATCATCGGGTATGAAAATTAGCTTTCTTTTGAGTATTAGTTTTTGTAAATTATAGAGAATTCAGAAAAGTAGAAAAATGCATAAGTAAAAATCTGAGAAAGACAAATACCGTATAATCTCACTTATATTTGGATTCTAACGAACAACATAAACTGTCAAACAAAATAGAAACAGAGACATGCATACATGGAACAGACTGATAGCTGTTGGGGGAGAGGGGAGGAAAAAGAAGGTGAAAGGATTAGCCAAAGGAAATATATGCATAACTCATAGACACAGACAACAGTTTGGTGATGTCTAGAGGAAACGAGAATGAAGGCCGGGTGGAAGTGCGTAGGGTTGGGGTTAATGGAGCCATGTGTAATAGTGTCATGATAAATATAAAGTTTTAAAAATTAGCCATAATCGTACCACCTCATAATTGCCATAACATGTTGGTATTTAAGTTTTTTCTTCATATGCACATTTGTGAGGATTTTTTAATTTTCAGTCAAATAATAGGATGTTATCAGTGTTGTGATGTGTATTTAATTTGTTTTTAATACTTTAAATTATATTTCGTTCATTATGCTATAACTGTTGTCCTAACTTTTCCCTCTTTGCCCCCTCCACCCAGCACTCACACTCCCTCAAGAAATCCCCACACCATTGTTCATGTCCCTGGAACATGTGTATAAGTTTTTTGGTTACTCCATTTTCTGTAGTGTACTTTACATCCCCATGGCCATTCTGCAACTAGCCATTTGTACATCTGCCTCCCATCTAGAAACCATCAAAATGCTCTCCATATCCACAATTCTCTCTGTTCAACTTATTTGCTTAGTTTGTTTTTTAGATTCAATTATTGACAGATATGCATTTATTGCCATTTTATTATTCATAGTTTTGATCTTTTTCTTAAACAAGTGTCTTTAATATTTCATATAATAATGGTTTGGTGATGATTAACTCCTTTCGTTTTTTATTGTCTGGAAAGCTTTTTATCTGCCCTTTGATTCTAAATGATATCCTACCTGCGTAGACCAATCTTGGCCAAAGTTTCCTACCTTTCCTGACTTTGAATATTTTTCACCAATACCTTCTAGACTGCAAAGTTTCTTTTGGTATATAGGCTTACAGTCTTAAGAGAACTCCTCTGTAGGTAACTGCCTGCTTTTCTCTTGCTGCTTTTAAGATTCTTTTTTTATCTTTAACCTTTGGCATTTTAATTATGTTGTGTCTTGGTGTGGGCCTCTTTGCATCCACCTTGTTTGGGACTCTCTGTGATTCCTGAACTTGCATATTTATTTCCTTCACCAAATTAGGAAAGGGTTTTTTTGTTTGTTTTCATTTCTTTTCAAAGAGATTTTCAATTTCTTACTCCTTCTCTTCTCCTTTTGGTATACCCCTATGACGTGAATGTTGAAATGTTTCAAGTTGTCCCAGAGGCTATTTATACTGTCCTCATATTTTTGTATTCTTTTTTTCTCTTATTGTTCTGATTGGTTGTTTTTTGCTTCCTTATGTTCCAAATCATTGATTTGCTTCCCGGCTTCATCCACTCTACTGTTGTTTCCCAATCAATTGTACTTTATTTCAATTAGTGAATCCTTTGTTTCTGATGGGATCTTTTTTATGCTGTTGAGGTTTTCGCTAAGTTACTTGAGCATCCTTATAACCAGTGTTTTGAGCTCTGCATGTGATAGATTGCTTGGGTCCCTTTTGTTTAGTTCTTTTTCTGGATTTTTTATCTGTTCTTTCATTTGGGCCATGTTTGCCTCCTTGTTTTGACGGCCTCCCTGTGTTTGCTTCTGTGGACTAGGAAGTACTGCTATAACTCCTTGACTTGGAAAGCATAGCCTAATGTAATAGGTGTCCTGTAGGGTCCAGTGGCACAGCCTCCCCTATCACCCAAGCTGGGTACTCAAAGTGCACCCTTTGTATGGGCTGAGTAAACCCTCCTCTTGTAGTTGAGCATTGATTGCTATTGGCAAGTCAAGTGGAGGGATTTACCTAGGCCCACCAGCTTGAAGGACTGTCTGTGACCACTGACCACCAACCTCCACCATTCGTGGAGGATCAGCTGTGCAGGGGCAGGGTGGTGGTGCTCAGTGTGATCTGTAGCTGTCCACTGGGTGTGCAGGCTCTGGGGTTTCCCAGGTAGTGTAGGCCATGGTCAGCCGACACTTGAAGTCTGCCAGATGCCACACTGCATGAGCTATAAAGCAATCAGAGATGGCTGCTGCTTGTGCTGGGCTTGGAAATTACCCTGACAAGCCAAGCTGTTAGTTCCAGGCCTGGGGCCACTTAACAAGGGGGGTAGGGGCTCACTGAGGCTGGCTGTTGCTTGTTTGAGAGGATTTAGGAAGTAGTTGTATGTAAGGTAAGACCAGCCATTGATATGGAAAAGTCTCTGTTACTCGCTCAGATGGGTGGGATGGAGTCTAGCGTGTGTCCAGGATATTGCAAACAGTGTTAGCCAGGTTGATGGAGTCTCAGATATGGCACCCACCTGGTGGCTCAGTAGCTCTGTGGTGGGAGAGTTCAGAAAAGGGACAATGGCCTCTGCCCACCTTTCTCTCTGGAAGAAAGCTGTCCCCAGCTCTCACCTTGATGCCAGATACTTCAGTTTCTTTATGCCACTGGTGCCTTTCTATCTGCTACCCCAGTGCTGGAGTTCAGAGGGAGTGAATCTCAGTAAGTCCATGTGTGGATTTTTAAAGAGGAACTGCTAGGGACTCCAGGAATTTTCTTCCACCAACTCAATACCTGCTAGCTTTTGCAGCCAGAAGTTATGGGGACTTATTTTCTTGACCCTTGGACCCTGGGCTGGGTGGCCTGTTGTGTGGCTGGGACTCATCCTTCCTGATTTTTTATCCACCACGTATGGATGTGGCACCAGAATGTTTTGTGTCTCCGCCCCTTCTACCAGCCTGGATGGATGTGGTTTCTTTAATTCCCTAGGTGTCAGACTTTCGTTCAACTCAATTTCTGCTGATGCTAGTGATGATTGTTCTGTAATTTAGTTGTAATTTTGATGTGATTGTGCGAGGAGGTGAGCCGTGTTTACCTATGCTGCCATTTTGACCGGAAGTCCCTACTTTCAGCTCTTTAATTTTTATATTTATGTTTAATATGGCTGCCTCATTTTCTGAGATCTAGATAGCCTTTATAAGTTATTTAATTTTCCTGCCATTGTTTGGATTTTTTATCTTTGTTGGATTCCCTATCTTTTGCTTGCTTGTTGTTTTTCATTCTCTCCTATTTGAGTAGTGTATTTTTTATAACTTTTTGAGAAAAAGGGCATTGGAGGAGTATTATTTGAGACTTTACATGCCTAGAAAGTATACTGTAGCCTCATGTTTAATTGACTCACCTAATGTAGAAGTCATTGTTGAATGTTTACTTTGGTACTTTTCTCTAGCTTCCATTATTGTTGAGAAATCCAGTACTATTTCAGCCTCTGAGTCTGATTCTGTTTCTTTTCTTTAGAAGCTTTTAAACTTTTCTCTTTGTTCCTGGTGTTCTGAAATATGGTGAGATACCCTGATGTGTATATATATTTTCCCATTCATTATGCTTGGCACTCTTTGATGAATACCTGTTGCTTGCATGTTACTCTCTTGAATCAGTCTTGAGTTTCCATATTTCACTTCCATTTTCTATTTCTTTACCTTTTTGTTCACTTTCCCTGTATTTTCCCGGCTTTATTGAACTTAATTTTATTGGCTTATTTTAAGTTTTCTAGGAGTTCTTTCTAATTCTACAAGACTTTTTAAAAAACATTGTTTCATGGATGTTTCTTGTCTCATTGACAATTTTAATTATTACTCTGAAATTTTTTTCTGCTCACTACTATGACCTCTTCTCTTGTGATTCTCTGCTTTTATCACTGTCTTTCATGTTGGAAACTTTTCTCAAATATTTGTTCCTTGGCTCTCTAGTCATTCCTGACACTGAAACACTTAAAGCTGATTGTCAGTGATGTTTTTGTATTGTGTTGTGTTGTGTTGTGTTTGAAAGGATAGGGCAGGAGCTCTGGCTTCTTTAGTGAATGTCACTGTAGGGTCCTTTGGTGAGCTAGCATTTTCATTGTAGACTAAACTGTTAGTATTGATAATTATTTTCCCTTGGGGAGTTAATAGTTGTTTTTTTTTTTAGCAGAAGTAGCTTTTAATCTACTTAAGTTTGGTTGCTTTCTACCATTTGGGTGTTGGGCTGCATGAAAGAGGACCCATGGCACTTTGTACTTCACACATATCCCTGCTCTGTGTCCAATGATTCCAAATCTCTAGTTTGTTTTCTTCAAGGAATAAACTCCTACAATTCTGAGATGGGTGTGTGATAGAGAAATAGCCTGACTGCCTAGGTTGGAGTGGAGATTTAGGGATTTACTTAATATATGAAAATTGAAACAATACATTTGGCCCTTCATATCACAGGTTCTGTATTCACAGATTCAACCAACCTTGGATGGAAAATATTTTTTAAAGAAACAATTTTTAGTTGTTGCTGACTTATACTGTGTAGTGAGAGCCTATTTTGGTTGTGTCATTATTCCCTAAACAACTGATACAGCATACATTATATTAAGTCTTGTAAATAATCTAGAGATTATTTGAAGTATACAAGATGATTTGTGTAGGGTATATGAACATACTACACCATTTTATTTAAGGGACTTGAGCATCCATGGATTTTGTTATCTGCACAGTGTGTGTGTGTGTGTGTGTGTGTGTGTGTGTGTGTGTCCTGGACTAATCTCCCAAAGATACCCAGTGAGGACTGTACTTCTGTTTTCAGACCTCATCTCACTCTATCTTGAATGGAAACTAGTAGTGTTTCTAATTTCTGAATGCTTTTGGATTCTACAGAGCAAAATCTTTTTTTTTTTCCTTTTAGAAATAATTGTTATACTTTTTGATGGTTTGGTTTGTGTGCTCTCTGCTCATTCTTCTGCTTTTCATATTCATATATTAATATATTGTCATTTGGTGTTGCAGGTGTTTTCTGAATGAGTTGAAGATGAAAATTCTTTTTTTACTTATTATTATAATTGGGTTTTAAAGAGACATGGGGCCCTGGCTGGTGTAGTTCAGTGGATTGAGGGCCTACCTATTAACCAAAAGGTCACCAATTCGATTCCCAGTCAAGGCACATGCCTGGGTTGCAGGCCAGGTCCCCAGTTGGGGGTGTGTGAGAGGCAACTAATCAATGTTTCTCTCCCTTTCTTTCTCCTTACCTTCCCCCTCTCTAAAAATAAATGAATAAAATCTTTTAATAAAAAATAAATAGAGACACAGGGATTGGTTAGATCTTAATCATTTGGAAAGTGGAAGGTTTTTTTTAAGCCTTTTGTCTGTTTAAATTAGTTCTCTTTTTTTTCCAGAAAAACAAAGAGGAATACTTTTCTTACAAATTTAGTTTGTTGTATTAACAGACATATATCTAGGGTGTATAGTAATAGTTTTCAATGTGTAGTAGATATCACTAAGAATAATTGCAGTTTTTCATTTTTATGTTTATAAAAACATAAATGCAAATTGTTAAATATTGATTAAAAGGGTCAATATCAAAATATACAATTTCAACGATCCCATTTACTGATAACCACTTTCTTTTGTTGCAGTGTTTTTCTTCTTCTACTGGGACTTTAAAACCTTTGATACTATATTTTTATTGTTCTTTATACCCTTCATGGTCTCAGTACCTCAGCTCAGATTCTGTCATCCATGTTTATTATAATCATCTCCTACTTCGTACCCTTAACATCCTCGCCTCTCTCTGTCCATCATATCCTTTAGGCAAAACTCATTATCACCTGCTCCATACCTGCACCAGAGCAGCTGAAAGAAGCTGATGAAAAACATGTAATCATAATGGCTGGTTTTACATTTTTCTCACAAGTGGACCTTTAATGCTGCCTAGAAGTTCTAGTCACTATTCTATTCTGTTGATATGTCCACTTTCTTATAAGATTATTTCACATCTTAAACCTATAACATCTATCCTCTCTTCACACTTTGCTGATTAAAGTTTAAACCTGTTTAGGTGCAGCCGCATCCATATACTCTATATCCATATATCCATGTCTCTTACCACAGTGCCCTTTGTCTAAGGCCACTTGTGCAGTGGATCTTATCCCTGTTCACCGCCTCAAGAATGTTGCTCTCCAAGCTGTTTTTTCTTTCTCCTCACTTCAATTTCCCCCCTTTATTAAATAATTCTTATAATTATACTAATATGCTACGATAGCTCTTATCTTTTAGAAACACTGTATCATGGCTCTGTAGTGACACAGAATCAATAGGAGATATACTTACAACACACAAAAGATGTATATATATTTGGGGAGAGGGAGATTTATTTCAATGATTTGGCTCATGAAATTGTGGGAGCTGGCAAATTTGAAACTTGTAGAGCAGGCTAGCAGGCTAGAAACTTAAGCAGGAGTTGTGCGGTTTTAAGGCAGGTATTGCTTCTCTCGGAAAACTCAGCTTTTGCTCTTAAGGCATTCAGCTTATTGGATGAGGTCCACTACTTTATTAGGGTAAACTACTTAAAATCAACTAAATGTTAACATAGCTACAGCATACCTTCATATAACTCCTAGATTAGTGCTTGATTAAATACTTACTTAGCCAAGTTGACACACAAGACTGACCACCACACCCTCCCCTATTTCCTCATATCTCTCTAGCTACAATTCCATTTCTCTCATTTTCTTTTTACAATTAATCTCAAATAATTACTTTTATACACTCTCTTTGCTCACTCCCTCTCCTCTTACTGTCTTTGAACACACTCCAATCATTAGGTTTCTATCTCTACCACTTCCATGCCTCTTCTCTTGTTGAAGTAAGCAATTACCTTCTTATTGTCAAAATCACCAGGCAACTTCCAGTTATCTTCTCATTTGAAATACATAGCTCCTTACTCCTTGAAGCACCCTTATCACTTCTTTTCTGGAATACAACACCATCCATGTGGATCTTAAAAACCTAAACTGTAAATACTGATTTGTCTCAGGACTGAATCTTCATACTTCATACTTCTTTTGTCCTCATTTCACTCCTCAGTTAATAAAATGAAAACCAATCTCATAGTTGTATTATGTCCATTAAAATATAATGATGATGGGGGCACTTCTGGCCAATATGGAGGCCTAGACAGACAAGCTGCATCTCCCTCCACAAATAAGAAGGAATACAGCTACCTCAAACTAGAGAAGACCAGAAGTTCCAGAAAATTGACCTGTGTGAAAGTCCAACAAACAAAGATATAAAGATATTCAGACAAGTAGGAGGGGTGGAGCCAGGATGGAGAGGACCTGGTGTGGTGGCAGCAGCAAGGGCAGCAGCAGCAGGCCAGAGGAAAGCGCAGTCCCATGTTTTAAAAAGTCAGGAGGGACACCTGAGGAGCACTACCAGAACCAGACCAGACTGTACAGCTCATGGTCCCAGCGCCAGGGAGAATAAAGCCTCATTGCTTCTGATTGTGCAAACCAGTGTGGGTTGTAGCAGAGGAAGAAAATGCCAGTCTCTCAGCAGAGTCCGCTTGTTTAAAGGACCCCCACAGTCCTAAAACATCCACAGGCCCACCCACCCTAGGAACAACTGCCAGGGCAACAGCTAGAGAGGCACCAGTCCCATGCAGAAGTGGGAGAAGTGCCTGGAAAAGGGGCGAGTGCTGAGTAAGTGACATTGTTCCCTTTCAAACCCCTCCCCCACATACAGTGCCACACGTGGTGAAAACCAGTTGCCCTGTACTGATGAATACCTAAGGCTCCGCCCCTTACAACATAACAGGAGCAACAGCTCTACCTAAGACACAGAGGCTAACATAGGAGCTTTTGAAGATGAAGAGACAGAGAAGTATGGCCCAAAAGAGGGAACAGATCAAGGTTCCAGTGGGAGAACTAAGTGTCGAGGAGATAGCCAACCTAACAGACACAGAGTTCAAAATACTGGTGATAAAGATGCTCACAGAGTTGACAGTCATCCTTAAGTATCGCAAACGCATAAGGGAAGAAGTGAAGACTATGCTAAGCAAAACGGAGGAAAATCCACACAAAACCAATGGTGAAGGGAAGGAAATTGGGGTTCAAATCAATGATTTGGGACATAAGGAAGAAAAATCAGTTAACCAGTACAGAATGAGGAAACGAGAATTGAAAAAACAGGGGAGAGGCTTAGGAACCTCTCATACAACTTGAAACGTGCCAGCATTTGAACCACGGGGTGCCAGAAGGAGAAGAGGAAGAGCAAGAAATTGAAAACTTATGTGAGAAAATAATGAAAGAAAACTTCCCAAATTTGGCTAAGGAAATAGACATACAAGTCCATAAAGCACAGAGAGTCCCAAACAAGCTAGACCCAAAAAGGACCACACCAAGACACATCATAATTAAAATGCGAAAGGTTAAAGATAGACTATTAAAAGCACCAAGAGAGAAGGGAGTTACCGCCAAAGGGGTGCCTATAAGACTTTCAGCTGATTTCTCAAACTTTGCAGGCAAGAAAGGACTGGCAAGAAGTATTCAAAGAGATGAAAAGCAAGGACTTACAACCAAGATCACTGTATCCAGCAAAGCTATCATTTGGAATGGAAGGGCAGAGCAAGTGCTTCCCAGACAAGGTAAAGGTAGAAGAGTTAATCATCACCAAGCCATTATTATATGAAATGTCAAAGGGACTTATTTAAGAAAAAGAAGATCAAAATTATGAACATTAAATGACAACAAACTCAAAACTATCAACAACTGAATCTAAAAAATAAAAACAAAATCCAACTAAGCAAACTAGAATGGAAACAGAATCATAGGTATTGGGATCACCTGGCTGGTTATCAGCTGGGAGGGGGGAAGGGGGACAAATGGGGAAATGGTGCAGGGATTAAGAAGTGTAATTAGTTGGTACAAAGCAGACAAAGGAAAGTTATGAACAGTATAGGAAAGGGTGAAGCCAAAGAACTTATATGCAAAACTCATGGACATGAACTAAGGGGGGTGGGATATTGTGCAAGGGGACCAAAGGGGGAAAAATTGTGATACTGTAACAACATAATCATAAAATATACTTAAAAAATATAATGATCGTGGGAAGGTAATACAGTCATGTGATTTAAAATTTAAAATTAAAAAAAATGACATGAAATATCACTTTTACACTCATGGCTCTCAGGTATCAAATTTTGTTGCCTGAAGACAACCAGTTGCCAGTTTCTTACATATCTTTTCATATTTTATGAAAACATTAGTACATGCATATTCATTGAGTGGCAGTATGCTATAATGGTTAAGAACTTAAATATGCAGCATAATCGTCTATAATCAAATTCTATGTCTGCCAGTTACTGGCTGTGTAACTTGCAAGTCTCTTAGCCAATCTGTGCTGCAGTGTTCTCTTAGGTAAAAAATGATCATTGTAATAGTGCGCACTTGATAAGAGTTGTGATGTGTAAATGAATACGTAAAGAGTTTAGAAAAGTGACTGGCACATAAAAATAAATAACATTTCTTACTTTGCATAAATAATCACGTACAATACACACTGGCAGGCATTTTGCTTTCTTTCATAAAGAAATATCTTGGCAGGCTTTTCTTTTCAGCTCACAAATCATACCACTTTTTTCTAATGGCTAAATAGTTACCCATTGGATGGATATGTCATCCATTTTGGGGGGTCTAAATACCAATATCTTTGATAATTACTTCTAAATATTATATATACTAGACATTTCTATTTAGATACGTAATAACCACAAAATTGTAATTTACCCTTGTGCTTTCTATTTCCCTAATTTTCTGTATTATAATCTATTATATTCTTCTAGCACCACCTTCAAAATATATTTTACATCTAAACATTTCTCTCTACCTATTGCTACAATTTATGTCCAAGCCAGCATTTGCTTTACTGAATTACTTAAGGAAAAGGTCTTTGGAATCATCATTGCAAATTTTTGTTAGAATATTTTTACCTCTCTTTTGGTGTTCTATTTGGTCTCTTTTTCTACTTTTACTATTCTATAATTTATTTAGAATGTAAATCAAACTATTACCCACCCCAAATTTTTTAGTGGGTCTTAACCTCATTTAGATTTAATCCTCAGGTCTTATTTAATTCTAGCAGAACCCTTATAATGTGACCTCTTGATTTTTCTCCTCAGCCTCATCTCTTGCTTCCGCCTATTTTGGTGCTTTAGCTACACCAACCACCTTGCTCTTTTATGTGCCTTCCTTATAACAATTTACCTCATAACATTTGCAGCTTTTATTCCCTCTACCTAAAACACTGTTCTGTCACATACTCAATTGCTCATTCACTCACTTCATGTTCACACCTCAGCTCTTCAGAGAGGTGTTCTTGCCTGACCACCCTTTTTATTCTCTATCCTTTTTACCATACAGTATTTTATCTTTTTAACCATACTTTAGTTTTCATTTTATTTATGGTTTTTTTTTCATTAACTATCACATTTTTTTCATTTGTATATTATCTGTTGATTGTATTCTCACTACAATGTAAAAAATCATGAGAGTGGGTACTGTCTTGTTCACTTTCGTACTTCTAGTACATGGAACACTATTCAGTATATGTTAGATTGACAGATGAATGGGGAAGCATTAAACAAGTGCTTCTTGAACTCTGTGGTGAAAGGCTAGTTTTTTAATTACCAATTTGTTATAACCTACTGACAGCCTAGGTTCCCATGCCATCCCCCCTCCCCCCGCCTGCCTGCAGCTCTCTGGGAGTTTCCCATGATAGGGATACATCAACCTGAGCTCCATTTAGCCTTGATCAGCCCTACACTCACAGCTGGGAGATAACGACTGAATTCAATAGTTTCTTTTTTCTTCCCTCTATAAAACAGCCCCTCCTTCCCTAGGACCCCGGAGTTGGGCCATTAGCGGCACAGCTTCCTTCCCACTTGCTAATTCCCTCAAATTTCTTCTGCTTGTCGCCTCCTCATGGTTCTCTGAGCAACACCGTTCTTACACCTGGTACTTTGTAAAATATAATAAACTGATTTTCAGAAGAGATGAAATGTATATTTTAAGTGTCATTTCATTATTAAATTCAACAGACAGATTACTCTGTCTGATTGTTTAAACATTTCTAAAAATTTACTTTCAAATTTGTTCTTAAAATGAACTGGCAACAAGCTGTCTGTTGTTAGCATCTGTTTGCAAACCCCACTTCTGAGTAGCACAAGTTTACCTTTTTATAGTACCAGAACAAGTGCTAGACAGCAGTTAATAAGTGAAGGATAAGTGAAGTATTCTTCTCTATGGTAACAAGGAGAAGCCACTTTAAAAGCCCATGTCACAGAATCCAGGCTGAATTTCTGTAGAATCAATATTAATTTATGAAATGGTTCTGTTAGTAATGCCAGTAAAATTTAGTTTGTCCTCACACTATGCAGAAATGAGTCTTTTTCATTAGACTCACTTAAGACATCACAAATCCTATGTTGTATCTATGTCATTAAATTAGAACTCTCAAATATCTGTTTATTTGTTTACCTGTTGGTGGTATGTAAAATAAAATTCAATGAATTTTAGGCTTTATGTACAGATTTGTAATACTTTAATGAAAATGTATTGATTATTTTTCATTTTTCGGTGTGTTGATTCATTTTGTTTATATATCTAGGATGGCTGGAGGGTCATTACCCAATGACAGTTGGAGTTTGGAATCTTGGTTCACAAGGAGATATATAGCTGAAAGCAAAAACTATTAAATTCAAGATAATTTGTGTCTTAGCTACCACTGGTGAATTCCAACCAGGATTTTGTGTTAATTTTAATGCTTTTGAACTCCTTGATCTTTAAGTCACTTTGTTTTAGAGAACTAGAACTATATAATGAATTAAACTTCATTGGGTAAGACTTTGTATGCTGAGGACATTCTCTGTTAAATATTATTCCTGACTTGGGCAGTTCGAATGACCCAGATCCCTCCTGTCTTTTAGCTATTCTCCTTTTCTTATATAGATTACTTTAAAAAGTACTTTTAATCTTCATAATATTATCAGATATTCTACTGACAAAGTGTAAAATGCTGTAAAACCTCTAACCTCTGTTTTAAAACAATATTTCTCAAATTACTCTATTGAGACATTGTGTCTCAGGAAAAAGAAAACATTTTCATTCAATGCATTTCTAAATACTCTCTTAACAATTACACTTCCTTTCAGGACTTATGTCTTATATCAAATTTTTGTTTAAGGGCAGTAGCCATCACTGTTAATATGGAGTTAGCCAAAATGTTGATAGACTTGCAGAATAACGAGAGTATGTGAGAGTGTGTGTAGATAAATATATAGATAGAGAGATACAGTGTTAAAGGGGCATAGTGCATACTCATATTTAGTTATGGATATGTTTGAAGATAAGCGGATCAGTTTTCCCAATACACTGATCAGTTCATTTTTTATTGAACATTTGTAGTTGCAGATGAATAACTTAAAAGAAGAAAAAAGAGGGAAATTATTTTACCAGCAGAAACCCTTATTCCTTGCCAATATTTCCTACATTTTCACCATCTCAATAATGAAAATATTACAAATAAACAAAAGTTTAAGGTTGTGTCATGCCTGTTTCTCAGATGTTTGAAAATATTTAACAAGATTAATAAATAAAGGTAAACATTTTAAAGTGCATTAACACTGACTGGGGAAAGTAGATCAATCATAAATTCACAGAATACATTTTTAATGAATTTAATGAGGTTGGTAGGATCAGTCTTTTTTCAGTGGTTGGAGGTTATGTTATGCTCTTCACTGAGGTATGCAATACAGGCAGAGGACCATCATTGGGGTACAGATTATGAACTGATTACAAACATCTAGGCACCTTTGATACAGCTAAGTAAAAAAGGTATTAAGGAAGCAATTGTATATACAGACCGAGTGGTCAGAAGATTAGTATGCTGTCAGTAAGGTATGTGTATTTGATGATTGGGGAAATGGATTGTAGAAGATACTACCTAACTCCATCCTGCTGATGATTAGGATGAGGATGTTTTTAAGAGGGAAATGTTAATGATTCAAACTAAAGTGACACTGAAACAGAGAAAATTATGTTGCAAACTAAGCTGACAGCTTTATTTCTATAAAATTATTTTTCTTTTCTTTTTTTAACTTATGTCTGGATTATAAAAAAAGAAATTGACTAGTTTCTTTTTATCTGTTTCTGTTATAAATTTGTAATCTTATGGATGATGGTGTGATTCAGAGTTTGATATTATAGCCTTCCCTTATTCCATAGCCATGAAGCTCATGACTGCTTTGGTGAATGTTGCCTTAAACCTCAGTATTCATCAGGATAATACACAGAGACAATATGAAGCTGAAAGAAATAAAATGATTGGGAAAAGAGCCAATGAAAGATTGGAGTTACTACTTCAGAAACGCAAAGAGGTAAGTTTCATGATATCTGAAATTCTTATGTTCTATAAATGTGTGGAAACTATATCATGTTATCTTTTCTATCCTCTGTAAAAGTTAGTGTATTTTTTAAATTTACTTTTTAAAGTTATATTATTCTCAAAGTGTTTTAATTAAACTGTAACATTCAGCCAGTTATTTCTGAGTGCTGTCTGATGTCAGAAGAGAATCACAGACCAATCTTACTTTTGAAGGAAGATAGTATGGGAGTTAGGTAACTCATAATGGTTACCAGTCTATGGACACAGAAAGTACGATAAACATTAGCATCAGAAATAAGGGCCAGCTGAACCCGAATTTCCAGAAGAAAGCGAATGACTACATATTCTCTAAATGTATAAGACTTTCTTGTAAATAAGATTGGTTCAGTTTTATAATGTAATTTTAATGTATATGTTGGAAGTGATTTTAAACTGAGTTTTTAGCAGTTAATATTTTTATTCATCCAATAAGAAATAAAATTTTAGATCTGTAGTATTAATATTTTAACTTGAAAAAGGGTTACCACATTGCTACAAATAGATTGCTATCAATGAATAATGAGTTATAACAAGCAACAAGAAGCAGCAAGCTTATGATTAAATTAGGCATGCTAGAACTACTGTAATAGATACCACAAACTGAGTAGCTTACAGAAAAGGAATTTATTTTTATAATTCTGTAGGCTAGAAGTTGAAGATAACTCCAGTCTCCACATGGCCTGCTCCCTGTGTATGTGTGTCAGTCTCTAAATTTCTCCTTTTTCTAAAGAAACCACTCATACTAGATTATGGACCTACCCTGCTTCATTCTGTATGACCCCATCTTAACCTACTTACCTGCCACACCCTATTTCTAAATAAGATTTATAAGATTCGAGTAGCAGGTTAGCACGCTAGCATATGAACTTTTGAGTAGCACAATTAAACTAATAACACATACCATATTTGAAATACTATGGGAATAAATTTTAGAACTGTGACTTCAGTAAGTACTGCTAGCCAAACATGTAGTTGTTCTAAAGTCGTCGGCCGTCGTCGGCGGCGGCGGCGGCGGCGGCGGCAGCCGTCCGTCTCGAGAGACGATGGCGTAGCTTCCTGAGAGTCTATCTGCACCGCCGAGAATGGCTGTGCAGTCCGACTCGGGAGTGACAATCCCTGCCGCACTTGTTACAGGTGAAGGCAGATGGCCGTTGTTGCTGCTGTTGACGCTGCTTCCGCCTCGATCTTTTCTGGACCGCCTCCTCTTTGCTCGCAGCCTCTGCACGTGACGTACCTTGCCTGACCGGGAGCCTCCAGGCTAGGCGGTCGTCTGCTTGAACTTCCCATGTGTTGAGATTGATGGAGCATTGTGTCATGTCCTTTTTGCAGATGTCTTTGAACCGCAGTTTTGGGCGCCCTCTCATCCTCTTGCCTTCTGCTAGCTCGCCGTAGAGGAGGTCTTTGGGGATACGGCCTGCATCCATTCTTTTGACATGGCCGAGCCACCTGAGGCGTCTCTCGCTAAGAACTGCGAGAGACTGTTCTAAAGTAATTATTTAAAAAAAAAAAAATTAGGAAAAGTAACTTTTAAAACTAAGAGTAAATTGCAATAATTTGAATGCTTTAGTGTAAAAGGATTTTTCAATTTATTTCAGTAAAACCTGAAGCAAAGTATACATAAAAGGAATGTTTGAAGAACTAGTCTGAGAAGTTTTCTCACATTGGATTAGGCAGTTAAAGCCAGTATTTCACGAAATATTAATACAAAACAAATTAGAATAAGAAATAACACATTGAATGTAATTTTGTATCAGTGATTCTTTTCCTTTTAAGCAGTGAAGAAACTCAAACTTTAATCAACAATGTTGCTTGAAATTTATGATCTTTGCTATAGTGTTCTATTTTGTTGCTAAATTCCACTACTAATGGCTAGGATCCTTGTTACCTTCTAATATGCCTGCGATACTAGGTACTTGGCATATTCACAGTTATGGGCTAATCACATACAGAGTCATCTTTGGATACTTTAGGTAGATTTGGAAGTTTCTTCTGCAATGGCAGCTATGATAATCATGGGTGATCTGTTACCAAGAAAAGAAAAACCAAGCCAGGGACCTGGATTGGACAAAAGTGGTATAGAAATTGAGTCCTGTTCCCAAAACAAAGGATATTCTGGAGATAAAGAATCTTGCTACACTTGTCGAGACACACTGAGAGTGGTTTTAAAGCCACTGTAGTATTGCAGTAGAAATAATGCAAAAATATTGGTGATATCTGATGTTCTTGCACAATAAGTGAGAAAAAGGATTGATAATTACGCAGGATGAGAATAACCAGTTATTTAAAGCAATTAGAACTGTCCATTCTAAATCAGCGATTATCAGCCTGTGCACCACAAAATTTTTAGAACATGGAATACCTGACTATTTAATATCAGGGGCATTGAACTCTTTTCCCTTAAAAAATGACAAAGTCCAACACAACAATATCTGTCCAGTGTGAATGAATCAAAATTATACCTCTAATTTTTTTGTCAGATCAGCAAAAAATATATTTTTTTGGTGTGCTGCAGAATTAATAATTAGTTTACACCATGAATTTAAAAAGTTTGAAAATTGTCGCTCTAAATAATATCAACATTTTAATTAATTTATTTTTTATTTCAGCTACAAGAAAATCAGGATGAAATTGAAAATATGATGAACTCTATTTTTAAGGGTATATTTGTTCATAGATACCGGTAAGAGATTTTTAAAATTATTTAGATTTTTAACTTATAATTTATTGCTTCTTTGTAATTCTAGGTAGTTATAGAGATATAAAATTCTGTCTTGTTTTGTTTTCTGGAGAACAGCTTTGGCTACAAAAGCTAAATAAATGTCATACTATTACTATGGAGGAATGTGTACCACCACTACCACCAGGGTCACGCTCTACCAAACACAGAACTTAACACTGTCAGAGGCACCCTATGTAGTTGCATTTGTATTGGTGGGATATTAATTATAAGGTAGTCTTTAAGTTAATGTGACCATAGTAAGATGTGATTATCTTGATATTTCAAAAAATTATTGCTTTGTTTCCTGTCCTATGGCACTCATCTTGTTCCATGAGAATTAACCAACAGTTT
Source organism: Furipterus horrens (assembly GCF_987537825.1). NCBI lineage: Eukaryota > Metazoa > Chordata > Mammalia > Chiroptera > Furipteridae > Furipterus > Furipterus horrens. The sequence goes on from NW_028327177.1 coordinate 111,901,502, forward strand.
GTAAAAATGGGAGAAAAGGGCATCTCTGCAGATAGTGCAACAACTTCATAACATTACTTTTCTTTACCTTAACTATATGCATGAAAGTACAAACAGAGTACTCCCAAAGTATTTTTGTCATGCTACATTGCAAATACGATTAGTTTATCTTTCTTTGAAATATGTGAACTTTAAAAATATTTAACAAATTATTAAAGAACATATTTCACAAGAATTAATGACTCTTATACATAACACTTGTTACTGTCTGTTACTGGCATGTTTAGGTAGATAGACACAGAAAATAGAAGCGCTTTCTTTAGACACATTTGAGACTTTAATTAGCCTGTTAATTTAAAAGTAATTGAAACAGGAAAATTGTTTTTATATTTTTTTAATGTTTTATGTATTTTTAGAGAGAGGAAAGGGAGGGAAAAAGAGGAGGGAGAAAAACATCAATGTGTGACAGAAACATCGATTGGTTGCCTCTCGCACACCCCAAACTGGGGACCTGGCCTGCAACCCAAGCGTGTATCCTAACCAGGAATCAAACTGATGACCTTTCAGTTCTCAGGCCGACACTCAATTCACTGAGCCAAACCAGCCAAGGCCAAGAAAATTGTTTGCATTTTTTATTTTATTTTTTAATTGAATATTTATTATATTTTTTTCAATTACTATTTAGTCCTCTTATACCACCTGCCACCAGAAAAATGTTTTTTAAATTGTAACTTTGATATTTTAATTTAAACATTTTATTTAATTCAAATATAAAAATCTTGGGAATAGGGCCAAGGCCTACATTTTGAGTATTATTTGTCTCATTGGGTTTCACATCCTCTTTCTTGTATAAACTACATATACTATCATGAATTTCAGACAAATTTATTTGGAAAAAAAACTAAAAATTTTATATGCCTGCCGTGCAGTTTTTTTTAAATTATAAGTTTATAGAGGTATAAATATCATAAAATCAACTGCCCATTTAAGTGCACAGTTTGATGAGTTTTCAAATATATATGCGTGTAGAACTGCTGTGGGCATAATAATATGAGGTCTATCCAGAATGTATCCAGCCATGTACTATGAAAAATAGAGACATTTATTGAAGAAGATATAAGAAACATCGTACATAGGACAATGACACCTCACTCCCCTTCAAAGGAGGCACCTTGGGACCTCACACAGTTCTCCCATTTGCCATCAGCCGCCCCATTGTATGTTCCTGAATCTCATCAACACTCTGAAATCTCTTTCCTCTCAAAGGTGATTTTAGTTTGGGGGAAAGCCAGAAGTTATAGGGTACCAAATCTGAGCTTGAATGGGGCTGAGTCACCGGGGTGATTTGATGTTTCACCAAAAAACTGCACAAGACATGATTTATGAGCAGGCACATTGTCGTGATGAAGCTGCCAATCACCAATTGCCTGTAGCTGTGGCCTTCTGAATCATCTGAATAGTTTCCATGGAAGAATGTTTAAGCTTAAGGCAACATTTAATACAGATTTGTTGCTCTACTTGCTTGTTTTGAATGTAAGGGCCACGCAGTACACATATTCACTCAATGGCATTTACTGCCCCCACTGACTAGTACAGTGAAGTCATCATTGTTCACATAGGCACATTCCAGTCCACTCTTCTTGGCTGCCAAGTTAAATCAATGTTGAGGAAACAATTTTTGTTATATCAACAATGGCAGGTACTTCAGTCAAGATGGAGGCATAGGTAGACACGCTTCACCTCCTCACACAACCATGGAAAGAATTACAACCAAATCTCAAAAACAAATAACAACCAGAACCATCAGAAAATGGACTTATGTGGCAGTCTGACAACCAAGGATTTAAAGAAGCCACATTCATCCAGACAGATAGGCTGGGCGGAGTCATGGAGACAGGACTGAGGGGCAGTGTGGTGCAGAGAATTGGCAGCACCGGAACAGGCAGTCCCACATTCATGGAAGGAATGCCCTGGGAGCTAGTAAACCCAGCCCCAGGCCAGACCGCACAGCCCAGGTTTACAGCACCAAGAAGATAAACCCCTATTACCTTTGGCTGTAAAAACCAGTGGGGGTTGGGCAGTGGAAGAAACTGCCTTATTTTTGCCACTAAAAGGGCTCCCATGATCTTAGAATGTACATAAACCCCAGGGCATCAGCTGGTACCAATCACATACAGGAAGTGGGTGAAGTGACTGGAAATGGGGTGAGTGCCAGACAGGTCACCTGAAGCCAGGCAGCCACATTGTCCCATCTTTGACCCCCCCCCACACACACACACCACCATACACAAGGCCACAAAGCAGTGGCATCAGTGGCCCCTCCCTGGCAGCAAAGGCTCCACCCTACTGGATTTACATGTGCGTTTGCTACATAGGCCACAGTGTTAAACAACCCCAGCCTATGATGTTCTGGAACAGCTGTGGGGTCCAATTGCCCATTGCTAAGGAGGGTGACTTGAAATACAAAGGTTTGGTGGAAAAGGAAAAGGAGTTTATTTAAGTTTTACAGGTTCAGAATAATGGCGAGTTTCTACTGTTATGTCCCACTCCCTTTAAAACACCCAGAAACACTTTCTACTGCCTCCATTGCCAAACCAGGCCAATTTCATAATATGCCAGTCAGAGGTACCATCTTTCAGAAAAGCAGAAGTCCATAGCTCCATGTTTCGAAGGTCACAGTTCAGCCTTTCAGGCATCTCTGACTAATCCATGCTTGGTTAGGCAGGCCCCCACAATTCTAGCCTCATTAGCCGTGCCACTGTGTTCTCTAGGCAGGTTTCACAGTGGGTCTTCTCTTACTCCAGACCTTATGGTGGACTCTCTCCAAACCATATGGTTTCCCCCTAACACCCCAGACCACCTAGCTGACTCCCATCTACACCACTTACAGACCTTGTGGCTTCTCTTTTTTGGCTGCCTGCACTTATTTTAAATGCTTACCCAGGGCGCTATACGTGATTGTTACAAAAAGTATCTTTAAGTCTATCATCCACCCTTTTGCCCTGGGCTGCAGCACAACTATTATCTAGTTATCAACTTACCATAGATATGCAAAGTATCATACCTTAAAAACTGTATTATCTCCTTTCCCCAGCCCCTAAACCATGAGCTTTTTTAGAGAGTGCTCCTTGTTCTGTTACAACACTACTAAGACAGAGAGTAAAGGCAGCTCTCCCTAATACACAGATGCAAACACAGGAGACTGCCAAATTGAGGAGGAAAAGAAATATGGCCCAAATAAAGAATAGAACAAAACTCTAGAAAAAGAACTAAACGAAATGGAGATGGCCAACCTGTCAGATGCAGAGTTCAGGACACTGGTGATAAAGATGGTCAGAGAACTCAAGGGTATAGCAAAAAAAATAAAGAACGAAATGAAATTATTAGGGAAGTAAAAATATAGAGAGAACCAACAGTGAAGGGAAGGAACCTGGGATTCAAATCAACGATTTGGAACAAAAGGAAGAAATAAACATTCAGCTAGAACAGAAGACACAACAATGCGAAGATACAACAATTCAAAGAAACGAGGAAAGGATTAGGATCCTCTGGGAAGACTTTAAACGTACCTACGAAGGAATTCCCAAAACAAAGTCTAGGCAAGAAGGATCTGGCAAGAAGTATGGAAAAGCAAGGACCAACAATCAAGATTACTCTGTTCAGCAAAGTTATCATTTAGAATGGAAGGGCAGATAAAGTGCTTCCCAGACAAGGTAAAGCTAAAGGAATTCATCAAGACCAAGCAATTATTACATGAAATATTAAAGGGACTTATTTAAGAAAAAGAAGATCAAAACTACGAACATTAAAATGACAAACTTGCAACTATCAACAACTGAATCTAAAAAACAAAAACAAACTAAGCAAACAATTAGAACAGGAACAGAACCATAGATGTGGAGATCACTGGGAGGAGGAAGGTAGAAAATGGGGAGAAGGTGGCAGTGATTAAGAAGCATAATTGGTAGGTACAAAATAGAGGGTTGTCAAGAGTAGTATAGGAAAATGCACAACCCATGGACATGAACTAAGAAGGGGATTACTGGAGGGAAGGGGGATACTGGGCGGAGTGGGGGAAAAATTGGGACAACTGTAACAGCATAATCAATAAAATATAAGAAAACAATGGCTGGACTTTTTCTGGACAGGCCTCTTAATTTGTACTTTTGAAGAGACAATTAGTAAGTTAGAATATAATATTGAGAAATTTACCCAGGCATAGTATAGGGGATAGAAAATAAGGAATGACATTTCTGATGCACAGGGGGTAGTTTTGGAATCTTCACGTGGGATTTTAAACGAAGAAGTGTTGGGAAGAAATACTAATAACTGAAAATTTACAAATTTAAATTGAAAAGACTTAGTGTTGAGTAAGACAAGAAAAGTTTTCCACATCTGTATATAGTCAAAATTCAGAACATCAAAGATCATGGGAAAATCTTAAAAACAATAAAAAAAGAAAGACTAATTTTAGTGGTGTTAAAAGAATTTAAAAATCATTAGGCTGTGTAAAAACAAACTCAATGGAAAAATAGATAACTAGAAAGATTTCAACAATTTTTAATAGATCAAAAGTGGATGTCTTTTATTTCCTAGTTGATTTTTTATTTATACTGTAGAGAAACATTTCAAAATCATGTTTTCAGATCTCTTCTTTTTTTTTGGTATATTTTATTATGTTGTTACAGTAGTTCCAATTGTTTTCCCCTTTGCTTCCCTCTGCTCAGTACCCCCCTTCCCTCCAGCAATCCCACCCCCCTTAGTTCATGTCCATGGGTCGTGCATACAAGTTCTTTGGTTTCACACTTTCCTATGTTATTCTTAACTTCCCCCTGTCTATTTTGTACCAACCAGTTATGTTTCTTAATTCCTGCACCATATACCCGTTTCTCCCTCTCCCCTCTCCCAACTGATAACCTTCCAAATGATCCCATACCTATGATTCTGTTCCTATTCTGCTTTGCTTAGTTAGATTTTATTCTTATTTTTATATTCAGTTGTTGATAGTTATGAGTTTGTTGTCATTTTAGTGTTCATAGTTTTTATCTTTTTCTTAAGTAAGTCACTTTGACATTTCATATAATAATGACTTGGTGATGATGAACTCCTTTAGCTTTACCTTGTCTGGAAAGCACTTCATCTGCCCTTCCATTCCAAATGATAGCCTTGCTCGATAGAGTAGTCCTGGTTGCAAGTTGTCTTTCATTACGTTGAATACTACTTGCCAGTTCTTTCCTGCCTGCCAAGTGTCCTCTGAGAAATCAGTGGATAGTCCTATAGGTACTCCCCATAGACAACTCTCCGCCTCTCTCTTGCTGGCCCCAGGACTCTGTTTATCTTTCACCTTTGGCATCTCAATCATGATGCATCCTGGTGTGGTCCCCTCTGAGTCCATCTCGCTGGGGACCCTCTGTGCTTCCTGGACCTGCATGTCCATCTCCTTCACAAAATTTGGGAAGTTTTCCTCATTTTTTTCAATCCTTGCTTCCTCATTCTGCACTGGTTGGCTGTTTTTTTCCCCTTATGTTCCAAATCATTGATTTGAACCCCAGTTTTCTTCCATTCACCATTGGTTTTGTGTGGATTTTCCTTCGTTTCATTTAGCATAGCCTTCACTTCTTCTCTTATGCGTTTGCCATACTCAAGCATATCTGTCAAGCCTGTGAGCATCTTTATCACCAGTGTTTTGAATTCTGTGTCTGTGAGATTGTCTGTCTCCTCATCTGTTAGGTTGGCTATCTCCTCATCGCTTAGTTCTCCCACTGGGACCTTGATCTGTTCCCCGTTTTGGGCCATACTTCTCTGTCTCCTCATTTTGACAGGCTCCTGTGTTTGATCACCTCTGCATCCCAGGTAGAGCGGTTGCTCCTGTTACGTTGTAAGGGACGGAGACTTAGGGATTTGTCAGTACAAGGCAACCTGTTTCACCACGTTGTGGAGCTGTATGTGGGGGAGAGGTCTGAGAGGGAACAGTGCCGCCTGCCCAGCACCCTCTCACCTCCATACCAGACCAGAGCCCCTCCAGCTGCTTCCCTGGCCGTCATTCCCAGAGCAGGTGGGCCTGCGGACGCTCCAGAACCATGGGGGCTCTCCAAACAAGCGGACTCTGCTGAGAGACTGGCAGTTTCTTCCTCCGCCCCAACCCCCACTGGTCTGGTCTGCACGGTCAGAAGCAATGAGGCTAGACTTTACCCAGTGCTGGGACTATGAGCTGCTAGGTCCCGTGAGAAGCTGGGAACACTCCCCAGGTGTCCCTTCCAACTTTAAAACACGTGACCGCACTTTCCTCTGCCTGCTTCTGCTGCCCCTGTTGCTTCCATCACACTGTGTCTTCTCCACCCTCACTCCACCCCTCCCTCCTGCCTGCACGAGCATTTCCTCTCCATATCTTTGTTTGCTGGACTTCCATGCAGTTTGACCCTCTGGAACTTTGATTGTTTCCAGTTTTGAGGCAGTTGCATTCCTTCCCAGTTGTGGAGGGAGACACAGCGTGTCTGTCCATGCCTCCATTTTGGTCGGAAGTCTGTTTTGCTTACCTTCAGATCTCTTCTTATACAAGTTTATGGAATGATTTATTTTGAGCAAATTTTCATTTTATTCTTTTAATATTTTTATTTTCTAACATTTTAATATTCATCTAACCTGTGTATCAGGTTAATAGTTAAAATATGAATATTGAAGATATTTCTTTCAGTGTTTATGTATATTTGACATTCTGTTTTTAATCTTATACCTCAAATTCTGTTAATAATAAAATTAAATAGTAATATATGGTAGCAGATAGCCATATCACCTGCTCTGTATGAGACCCTATGTATTCGTTTCTATTTACTTTGACACTATTGTCACTAATAGATAATAACAAAAATGAAATGAAAAATATTTGCAGTTTTATAAATATATTAATTTTCCAATGTTTTTAAATAATTGATCATTCTGAAATAATGCAGTGGAATATATGAATTTAATTAGCAAACAGGAAAGTATCATCTCTTCAGGTCTCCACTTAAAACATTACTATCTCTCAAAAGTCTTTCTTTACCCCCTTTACTCCCCTCCATCATTTATATGCTTTTTGTTCCTTGTACTCCTTGTACTAATAGTTAACACTCTCTAAGATAATATTTATTTCATTCATATTTAAGTTTTAATTTCTGTTCTCAAGTTCTTGTTCACAGTCAAATAAAGAATACATACAGTATGACTCTGAAGTAACTTGTTAATCTGTTTCTTGCTCCCCTAGACTTTCAAAAAAAAAATTCTCTATAGTTGTTCTCTTTTGGAAAATGTAATTTTTTTAGCCAAATATTAGTGACAAAATTGGTTGAGATACCAATTCATTGTGTGCTACAATTTAAATAGCAGACCTTCTTTAAGCTTGTAATTATTTCTCACTCTAGAGCTCTCAGGAGATTTTTTTGTCCGTGAGAGAGAATTGTGATGATCAAAACAGCCATATTAGCCAAGAATTATTCTCTGAAATTTGTATTGTAGTCTTTTTAACTTAGTCAACTTTCTTACAAGGAAAGCACCTTTAAGAGTACTATAAGAAACATTTAATTAAGATTCATTAAAGATGAATTTTTTTGTTGTAAACAGAAAATATTTGAATTTCATCTGCCAAGAAAATAATTCAGAATGAAACCTTAAGTCCAGATATTAAATTAAAGGTTCATGTCTCCCCTAAAAGACATTAACTGTGAGGATCAGTAAATTAGATACATTTTTGGAGAAATGAACATAATTATCTTTTTATGATGTAAAATAGAGTTACAACCAAGGATTTTGCCTGAGAATTATGCTTTTCTAGTTTTATTTTTATTTCTTTGAGTTTGCAGGTAAAGTGTATCCTGATTTTGTTTTTAATTGTTCAAGTCTCAAGTACCAGAATGCTATGAAAATTAGTCCATGTTATGATCTTCTTAAACCTTTCCTCTTATCTTACTTTTTTTGCCCTCTGCTTTAAATTTTGTTTTGGAAACTCCCCGACAGCTGCAGCTAAACATTACGTTTTTAAATGGACTAAGGCCATTGGAAATAGAGATTAAGGTGTTAAAAAGAAATTATGTATGAAAATCAAGGGTTGGAGGACTTTTCTGCATGAGAAAAATATCTGTAAAATCAAAAGATATATTGTAATTAAATCGGGAAATATTTAGAAACATACTGAATTTTTATTTTATAGTTTACTTAAATAGAATGTTAGTTCCCAGAGGTCAAAAAAGCTTTTAGGAGTTTAGTAGGCAAGACAAAAAGGTATTAGAAATTAGAGTTAGACTTAGAGATTCTTATTAAATAAATCTTGAACAAAATTTTCCTACTGAAATTAAGTTAAATCTTTTTTTTAATAATTTGTTTGCTTATTTATATTTTTAGAGGGAGGGGAAAAGAGAAAGAGAGGGAGAGAAACATCACTGTGTGGTTGCCTCTCACTCGTGCCCCTAACTGGGGACCTGGCATGCAGCCTAGTCATGTGCCCTGACTGGGAATCGAACCAGCGACACTTGGCTCGCAGGCTCAATCCACTGAGCCACAGCAGCCAGGGCTAAGCTAAATCTTTATATTAGGAATTAGTGATCCACAATTTCAATACCATTGTTAATAGTAATTCAGATGGTAATGAATGGAAAAATGATTGAGCTGTGTGCATATGAAGTTACCACACCTAGTTGTCACTATAGTTTTAAATAGTGTGCCATACCTATTCACCTTGTTCTCAGTCTCTCTCCTTGAAATTTATGTGATAAAAAATGCAGCCTTTTTTTGTGTGTTTTCAGAGAGTTTTTTTGTTTGGGTTTGGGGGCTTTGTTTTTTTCTTTTATTTTTGGATTTATTTTTATATATACAGCAGAGAATAAAAGCACACTGATCTCTGAAAAATGACTACTTACTAGAACTGAGGAACCTAATAAAATGCTATCATTTGGGTGTTTAGTGGTTGTGTTCTGTTCTTTTTTGGATATCCCAGTAGAAGTCAAAGTATATGAATTAGCAGTTTACAAAGATGGAAATTCATATTAAATAATAGGACAATACCAAGAGACAGGCAAGGATATATGAAACACTGATTTATGGAGAAATTGGTTAATACTAATAAAACAAAGTGTGTACTCCTTCTCACCTAGTAATTTCACTTCTAGGTACTATAAAAACAGTGTCTTACTGACTTAGTTAACCATGTCCTACATCAGGGAAACAGTGTTCCAAGAGAAAAAAAAATTTTTCTTGTCTTTCCACATGTTAAGTATTTTAGTATTTTCTATCCTAAATACTTTCAAGCTTTTGTTTCCACTCAGTGAATTTCTTTTGTAATGTATACTGCTGGAAAACACTGTCCTAGGGAAACTCATACATGTGCACAAGGAGACGTGTACAAGAATGTTCATGGCATTCATTGTTAATAAAGGCAAAAACTTGGAAACAACATTTATACCAATGAGCAAATGTATAAATAATTTGTAAAATATTTACAGAAAGAAACATTGAACATAAGTTAAAATTAATATATTGGAATTGGAGCTATGTGAATTAGTATGTGTAAGTGGCAAGACACAATTTGTGAAAAAAAATATTAGAGATGGTACCTTCAGGATATTATGTAAAGTTTCAAAATATGTAAGCCAATATATATAGTTAAAGCATAATGATACAGATGGGAATGATAGTTATTGAATCAAGGATAGTCATTTATTCTTGGGGAAGGAGATAAATCAGTAAGAGGTATATAGAAGATTTTAACTTTAAAGAACTGAAATATCACAGTTCAGATATTTTTATATGTGAAAATGTTCATATTTAAAGGGAAAAATTGTCCTTCAGCCATTTATGTTCAGTGTTATGAAGGTCTAGGAACATCCTTTCATGGTTGTAGTAAAGCTACTTTTTAAACACTATTGTCTGTAAATGACTAGATTGATGGTACTTAAAGATTATGATAGTAAACATTTATGGAAGGTTTAGTAGGTGCCAGGCACAGTTCTAAGTCTTTTCCTTTTATTAAATCATTTCATTCTCACATTAATTCTGTGAATTCCAGGTACAGTTATTATCTCTATTTAACAGATGAGGAAATCTAAGAAAGTGGAATGTAACTTGTCTAAAGCCACACAGTTAGTAAATAGCAGAGCCAGGATTTGAACTCAGGATGTCTTGCTTCAGATCCTGTACCATGAGCCTCTATGTTTTAGAATCTCTCTATCAGAAAAAGGTATTAAAAAACAAAATGTAGGAAAACAAAGATTGCGATTGGTATTATGGCTTTGAAAGGGATAGTTTCTCAAATTTTTATCCTTTACCAATGACAGGGACCTACCTAGAAGGCACTGAGATTTATTATAGCAGAGAGTGAAATGTTAGAATGCCAGCACCCATTTTGTCACAAAAGAGCAACTAAGAAAAAGTTTCTTAGTTTACATTAAAATTCCAACTAAATTATTGCCAGATTAATTAATTGACAGATGATTGCTTTGTGTTACTTGAATAATTAAAAATTATCTTAAATTACAAGTTATTCACATTTGGTAAATCAGAAACTTAAAGATCAGTCTACAAAATGAAGTTAGGATTCACTTTATTGTCATTAATATGATTTTTTTTTTTAACTAGAGCTAATAACCTATTGAAAGATGAGGTAAAAGTATTAACATTGTACTTGGTCATGATTCATAGATTTGAGAGTATAAAAATTTCAGGATAGTTGTATTAGATGTTTATAGTGGGATGAGAAGCTATCTCAGTAGGGAGCCAGAAAACTGACTTCTGGTGCTGATTCTACCACCACTTCATAGTATAGTCACCAAGATTGTTTCCATTGTAACTAAATATGAATTATTATTCTGTCCTGTGCAGTTACATTAAGGTTTTGGATTTTGCAAACTATTATACATTTTCAAATAATATTTGCTTCTGATATTTTGTCTCATAGATATATTAGTTTGTGTCTTGATCATAAAGATTATTTTCTTTTAATTCATTACATATGTGCCAGCTTAGAAAGATTCGGTTATTTAAAGAAACAGTTTTTTAATTCTATATTATTCTTATTTGGATGTTGTTACTCTGATTTCCTCAGAGGATTTAACATATTTGTTGACTTCATAATAGTTGAGGCTTGCAGAAAGCTCCAAATGTCTAGTCTAATAAATATAGTGCGGTTGAGTTAAAAATAAGATGATTTCTAGAGCATTATTTTTCAGTATGGTATCACTAGTTTTTATTCTGCGGCAGTCATAGAAAAAATAGAAGATATTCTATTTGGGGGGCCTTTGAGAGTACAGATATAAATGGAGTATTAGGAATAATGTTAATATTTATTGCTTATGAGAATGAATGTGAAGTACATTCTAGCTTTCCCTATTAATCAAGTATTTTTTTCTTTTTTTCCCCTTCTCTAGTGATGCTATTGCTGAGATTAGAGCCATTTGTATTGAAGAAATTGGAGTGTGGATGAAAATGTATAGTGATGCCTTCCTAAATGACAGTTACCTAAAATATGTAGGTTGGACTCTTCATGACAGGGTAAGTTACTCTGTTCCAGGCTTTGATAGAAAGTACGCTATGCATGTCGTGTTACTAGACAATGTTTTTTGAAGTATGGGAATATAAGATGATACAGCGAAATAACTATTCACTTGATGGCCATGATGAAATTTGAGACATCAGCCCATGTGTGAAAACCTGTCTTAGTAGTAATGCTGTCTTAAACAAAAATGGACAGTCTGGTACATATAAAATTTTAAGAGAATCTATAATCCCAAGAAACTTATTATAAACTTTTTCTAGTGTGGAATCAGAAGAGATTCCTTATTTTTCTTAAAATATAAAAACTAAACACGCTTTCTGGTTTTCAATTTTTTAGTCTTATGTCACAGTTGAATAGATGTGTAGAATTCTAGAGTATTTGATGAAAAATATATAATACACTAGGGAACACAATTTTTCATTGAGTTAGATCTGACACTTGTTTTGACTAACTTTCGGCATCTGAATCCAAAAATGACCCCAGTTTTTCTCTATCACATCAACTTTTTAAGGTACAGGATACCCTCCCTTTGTCCCCAAAATCATACAAAATGTACATGCAAAGGAAAATAGAAAATTACATGACTATACTGTTTATTTAGAGTTATTTTATTCATATAAAGGCTACATATTGTTACTGTAAGTCAAATTGTGTACAAGTAGTAAAGTTCTGCTACCACACATACATATTAAGGTATTTTATCTTTTCAAATGACAGGCTAGGAAATGCCAAAATGAGATACTTGAAGCAGTCTCCTTCAGTTGGCAAAGCTTTAACAAATTGCTTCATGAGACCCAGTTTTATGTTCAGAGGCAGGAATATAATGTTCTTTCTGTCAATAAGTGGCTCATGTAGAATGTTTGGATCACCAGATTTGAAGTCAGATCTTGGAGGCCAATTTGACTCCACCCAGTGCCTCTCACGAGCTCTGCTGTCCCACATACACAGAAAACAGGGATACTTGGTGTATCCACGTTGCTGACCAAGAAGGAAGCAGAACATTTGAAGGTCAACACAGGTGATCCAATTGTGCTTGTGATATTGCAACAGATCAATGACTCTCTTTAGGTCTTCATATTCTTCACAAAAACAAACTGAATGGCCAGTTGGGACTGCACCAAAAAAACTGCCATTATGAAGGAGGACACACTTCAAGCTCCGCTTTGAGCTATTGATGAGCAGTCGCCATTCATTTGCGTTCTAGATTGGAGTTCCCAATTCCTCCATTAAACCATATATGTTATGGCAATACACAAAGCCACCATCACTTTGAAAATACTGCAGAAATGCACTTTCTCTTGATCAAAAGTAGGATGCCTTCGCTCCTTTTTCAAGCAACTTTTTCTTGTGTAGTCTTGATGCTAAGAGCTTTGAAGCCTTTTTGGATAGTCCCAAATGTCATGCCAAATCATTCAGCTCATGCTGATCAAATCCCTTACCAACTGAGTCATCTTCAATTTCAGAGTCTTCATCGTTGCTGTCACTTAGTTCTTCACCATACTCCTGTTTTTCGAAAGAGGATAGTTCAACGAAAACTGGCACTGGGATTTCAGCTGAATGACTCATTGGGCATATAGCTGATGGTAGACTGGGATACTCTATTTTACAGTTATTTTTCTCGTTATATCCTGACGTTTTCACTATACAAAAGTAATAGTCACTTGAGTGATCTGGGCTCTCGCCGAACCATAGGAATACCAAATGGCAATTTATCACATGTTCCCTTCGTCCACATTTGTAAACTCGACACTGCTTGCGCACCTTGTAAGGGGCCCAAGACTTAATCTTGATCACCAAGTTTTACTTTAAAATATGTAAAATAGGCTTACCTGACAAATGCACTGATGTTTGTCCTTTGACTGGGAATAGCGAAACTGCCACAGATAAAACAAAACGAATCAGGGTTGTTTAGGCATTTACGATGAGAAATAGCAGAGGCAGACATGATCTGAAGGAAAGGAAATAAATACATATGTAAATAAAAAAATAAATTCTGCTAACTCCTTGTATACAGACAAGAACTTGGACTACACTTCAGAATACGATTCACTATATAGAGCGGCACACAACCTCTCACCACACTGTCTCATGTGTAACTGAATAGCCTAGACAAGTATGAACCTGTCCCTGATCTCCAAGGCCATTCCCCCACTCCTCCTGACTCAAGGGAGGTTTGCTCTCAGCCAATAGAGCACTAGTCCTTCCCTCGATCCAGGCTTGATCCAGGCTCATCCAACCTAGAGTAGTCACATTAAGATAAGCTGTACAGAAAAAACTTGACTTGATAGAAGAAAACTAACTGCATTTTTGAAATCAGCATGCCTGTTTAAGTCTAAAACAGCTGAAAAGTCAAACTCAACAGGAATTATGTTAAAAATTGTTCCCCTGTGATATTTCTGTTAGAAAAGGCTTTGACTTTAAAACAAATTCCACCATTACTGAGCCCTGAATGAGTAATTCTTTAAATAATCAGGAGTAGGAGTGATAAATTATTAGAATTTTTATAATGAACCACCTGATATTCTGTAACTTGAGTTGCCAGATGTTTAATAATAAAGAAATGTTGCAGTTTATATTATTATGTTGGTGGTGGTAATGGTACCCAGGTGTTAGACCGCTGGAGTCAGACCCAACCTTGGCACTTGAGTTCGGGCAAAGAAAGAAAGTTTATTTAGAAAGTTATAGATGTAGAAGAAGGGGCTCTGAAAACAAGTTACAGAGGCAAAAGAAGGGCCTTTGGAGTTTAGCAGAAAGATCAAGCTAACATGCCTGACGGGGAAGAAGAGGAGGAAGGGAAAGGCATGGCTTGTGCTCCTGGAAGAGAGAGCAGCACTGGGTTCTCCCTTGAGGGTATTTATCTGGAGGTGTCAGGGGAGGATCCCAGTAGAATATTCATCATTTATCAGGCATGTCCTTTCAGGGTCATGGTGTCTATTATTTGTCAGCCCCGGGGCAGGGGTCCCTTATGTCAGCTATGGCATCACTTGTCTGGTTTTTGTGCTTTTCTGGTTCTGGTGCTGAAACACAACTGATGCCTACATGTTATCCCTAAGTGTAAATGCCTAAGGGAGTGGTCATGCAAGAACCCACATGGGAGTAACATGAGGCCACTCCTTGGCCCCTTGTTCCTCTTCCAATGGTGTCTACTACATGACCAGCAATATACCAGAGGAAGAAAAGTCAGGAGGATCCCAAACACATGACAAGTGATATCAAAGGAGGGGGTCTAAACCCCATGATCAGTGACATCTAGGGGAGGAAAGGTTTCCCTGGAGTCGAGGTCCTTTTTTCCCCAGTTTTGCCGATTGCTAAGTGTTTGTTGGTCAGTGACGCAGGCTGGGAAAGAATTCACAAAGGGAAGAACATGCAGAGAGGAAAGTTTCTATTCATTTTCCAGGAGTGGAAAGGGGCATTGTGTGGAGAGATATACCAGCATTGAGAGGTAGAAGCTTTGAGCTTTTATTGGATTATAATTAGATTACAAAAGGGTGAGCAGGTTGCTGTTGTATGCCCTCTGGGCTGTTGGGGGTGTTGTAACACAGGAGGTGTTAGTTGGTTTTGCATAACCTGAAGTTTTCTCCAATGTTATCTTTTGCCTGTAGCCTGTAGCTGTAGCAGTTAGTCACCTTCAGTTCTTGCTTTCCAGTAATTTCCAGTCCTGGGGACAGAAGCTCAGAAGAGTAAAATGGCATTCTTGTTTAACAAGGTCATAGGCCTGCTCAGCAAATGACGCCACAGTAGCAAACGGCATTGACTATGTCCTTTCACTAAGCATCCAGAGCTTTTCACCCTTTTGTACCTGGCCTATCATTCTTGCTCTGCTTATGTCTGTCTAACTGCCTACCACAGTTATATTCTGTTATTTCAATTGATAAAATTTGTCACAGCTACTAGAAGACATTTTATTTATTTTTTAAGATTTTATATATTTATTTTTAGAGGGAAAGGGAGGGAGAAAGTGGAGAGAAGCATCAATGTGTGGTTGCTTCTCACAAGCCCCAACCAGAGACCTTTGGTAATGTGAGAAAAGGTCACAATAAAACACAGGGATATAGGACTTCAGCAGCAAAGCGAGGCATTTATTCACCAGTCTGCAGAGTTGGGCGCACAGGCCAGCCAGGGGCATGGGCACCCGAAGTAGACAAAGTAAACTGGTTTTATGCTACAGCAATTAGCTCCCCCTACTCTCTCCTTCTCCCCGTTTCTCCGTTACTGGTTAATCCGGGTTAACAGTCTTAACATGATTAACTACTTAACTAAGGGTGTGATTAACTGAGGGTAATCTAGTAATAGGTCTATCTCCAACTTATTTGCAAAGTTATCTAACTACATCTTCCCATTTCTCTGTGTTTGGTGATGACAGTCTTCCACCTTTTGATCCCAGAGATATGTGTGAGGAGCTGTGGAATGTCATTTCCTGGCCCCTTTTCCTTGATTCATCTGTTAATTATCTCCTACTGGTTTGAGAGTCACTGGCTTCTTTGTCCCTTACAGTAATATTATAAGGTATTTTTTTTTTTTTATCTTACTATTATCAACTTATAGAGGATTTACTTTTTAAAGTATTACCAAATATTTTCTTTCTTTGTAGTGTATTTCTCTGGTTTTGTCGTTTGGATAATGCTGACCTCATAAAAGAGTTTGGGAGCATTCCCTCCTCTTAAGTTTTATGAAATAGTTTGAGAAGGAGGGGTATTAGTTCTTCTCAGGATGTTTGGTAAAATTCCCCTGAGACGCCATCCAGTCCAGGACTTTTGTTCGTTGAGAGTTTTTGATTACTGCTTCAGTTTCAATAGGTGTAACCTGTATATTCAGATTCTCTGATTCTTCCTGATTTAGCTTTGGAAGATTGTATGTTTCTAGGAACTTGTCCATTTCCTCACGGTTGTCCAATAGGTCACTATCTCTGATGAACACAGATGCTAAAATCCTCAACAAAATATTAGCAAACTGGTTACAGTAGTGCATTAAAAATATCATACACTATGATCAAGTGGAATTTATTCTGGGAACGTAAGGTTAGTACAACATTCACAAATCAATAAATGTGATCACCACATAAACAAAATGAAGGATAAAAACCACATGATCATAGTAGTAGATGCAGAAAAAGCTTTTGATAAAATCCAGCACCCATTTATGATCAAAACTCTCAGCAAAGTGGGAATAGAGGGAATATACCTAAGCATAATAAAGCCCATATATGACAAACTCACTGCCAGCATCATACTCAATGGGCAAAAAACTACAGGCATTCCCCTTAAGATCAGGAACAAGACAGGGATGTCCACTTTCACCTCTCTTATTCAATATAGTGCTAGAAGTCCTAGCCACAGCCCTCAGAAAAGAAAAAAATAAAAGGCATTCAAATTGGAAAGGAAGAATTAAAACTCTCTTTATTTGCAGATGACATGATACTGTACATAGAGACTCCCAAAGATTCCGCAAAGAAGCTATTAGAAATGATAAATGAATTCAGCAAAGTAGCAGGATACAAAATTAATATCCAGGAGTCAATTGCATTTTCATATGCCAATTACAGAACTAACAAAAAAAGAAGTTAGGAAAACAATCCCATTTGCAATTGCTTCAAAAAGAATAAAGTACCTAGGAATAAATTAATCTAGGATGTAAAAGACCTATACACGGAAAATTATAAGACACCGAAGAAAGAAATTGAAGAAGATACAAATAAGTGGAAGCATGTACCATGTTCATGGATGGGAAAAATTAACATCATTAAAATGTCCATACTACCCAAAGCAATCTGTAGATTCAACACAATCCCTATCAGGATTCCAATGATGTATTTCACATAACTACGACAAATATTTCAAAAATTTATATGGAACTATAAAAGGCCCTGCATAGCAACAGCGATCCTGAGAAAGAAGAACTAAGATGAAGGAATCGTGCTACTTAATATGAAACTATATTGTAAGGCCATAGTAATCAGAACAGCATGGTACTGGCATAATAACAGACACATAGATCGATGGAACAGAATTGAGAGCCCAGAAATAATTGCATACCTTTATAGTTGATTAATATTCGACAGAGGAAGCAGGCACATACAATGAGCCAAAGTTAGTTTATTCAATAAATGGTGTTGGGAAAATTAGACAGATACGTGCAGAAAAATTAAACTAGACCACCTTCTTAACACCACACGCAAGAATAAATTCAAAATGCAACAAAGATTGGAATGTTAGACCTGAAATCATAAAAGTCCCAGCAAAAAAAAAAAAAAATAGGCAACAAAGTCTTGGACATACAGAAGGCCGATAGACATATGAAAAGATGTTCAATGTCACTAATCATCAGAGAAATGCACAATAAAACCACAATGGGATACCATCTCACACCTGTCAGAATGGTTATCAATAAATTAAAAAAAAAAAACAAGTGCTGGCGAGAATATGGAGAAAGAGAAACCCTTTTACACTGTTGGTGGGAATGCAGACTGGTGCAGCCACTGTGGGAAGTAGTATGGAGATAACTCAAAAAATTAAAAATGGATCTGCCTTTTAACCTAGCAATCCCACTTCTGGTAATATATCCAAAGGAACCCAAAACACTTAATTTGAAAAAACATAAGCAACCCTATGCTCATTGCAGCATTATTTATAATCACCAAGATATGGAAGCAGCCCAAGTGTCCATCAGTAGATGAGTGGATAAAAACAACTATGGGACATTTACACAATGGAATACTACTCAGCCGTAAAAAAAGAAGAAAATGTAGAATTACACAGTTTGTCCTTACACATACACACACTGTTAAATCCAACAAGACAAACTTTTTAAAAAGGAGTAAATTTAAAGTCCTTCATTTTTAATTCTCACCATTACCATATCAATTTTCCTCCTCTACCTACCTCCCTTATATTCTACTGAATTTAAATAGCAACCACCAATTTTAACAGAACTTACTTTATGACCACAAATTCTGGGAATAACACCAGTTTGATGTGATTTATCAAAAAACAAAGATCTATCATTTTAAAATCAGTAAAATGTGTTTGTAGAAATCCTCTGTTCAGAAAAAGAAAAGGGTAGGTTTGTCTTGTGTGATGTTTTTGGTAGAATGATTTTGTCAATGTAAGAAATCTTCAAACCTGTAAGAACTTTTATGAGTTTATTTGAGCCAAATGGATGACAATTGCAAGGAAGCAAAACCTCAATGGATTGAGAAAATGCTTTCGGAAATGGCAGTTTTGGACCTTATTATATATATTACAATCAAAAGAGAAGACTAAATTGGTTACTTGAAATCCAATGGTGATAGATTAGGGAGGGAGGTGGGGAGGAGACAGCAAAGCAGGGAAACCTGGGATTGGTTAAAAAGTAAAATTATAGACACATACTTCTTTTACATAGGTTGATACAGGATAGTTAACAATCAACAATTAACACAGTAACAGTAATGATGAGGGGACTTGTGGTCTCCTTCTGGTGCAGTGCCTGTGCTTTGAGGGGTCCAGAAAAAGGAAATTTGACATTCCAAAGGTATGTTATCTTAGTTGCAAAAAGCCAATAGACAAGCTCAGTTAGGTAAAGATTTGACTTTCATCAAGGACAGTTCTAGCCTAGGGTGTGACTGCCAGCCATGACCTGCTTTTAGTTAGAAAGTTTTTAGTTTTTGACCATCCTATGTGGTTACTTTAGGTCTCTGGGTTTGTAAGGACGTTACACAGGTCTCCCCTGAGCTTACCAGGTTTAACATGTAGCCCCCTTTGTCCAAAATTTTATAAACCTCTCCTACAATTTCTAGAACTTGGTGTAAGTATTAAATAATCCCTCCTAAACTTTGGTTTTTATTATTCCCACTCTTAATTTCTTTGTACTTTTTTTCCCTGAGAAGTATAGTCATTTGCTTTCTCTCCTTCTAGTCTGGTTGAAATTGCTCATTCTGTAGGATATGGCTTTTGCCTTCAGACTCATCCTGTGCCTTTTCAAAGGAGCTAATAAAACAGTTCTCTCTCTTTTTTAAGATTACATTTTAATTATCAATTGAATTTTATTTTCAGTTTTAGAAGTTATAACCTATCCTACCGTCCCAAATAAGAAAAACTGCTTTTCAATATTGCCAGTTTTATATAAGTTTTAGTCAATGGAAAGACAACCTCTAACAAATACAGTAATTATTAGAGATTGTTTGTCTTTCTATTGACCAAAATTTACTCTAAATTTCTACCCAGTTGTTTTAGTTTTGTCCTGAAAAGGGTACCATAGAATAGATCTATCTCTGTGTTCTGGGCAATCTCTTTGTATATTTATGCTCTTGACACTATATTGCCTTTTTCCTTTCCAGTTTGTCAATAATGCTCTGTACCGTTTTTGTTTTTAGCTTATGTGTAAAAGTCTTCTGCTTTCTTGCATATGCTTGATTTCTCATATCAACATCTCTTTGGTGCTTGGGTGGCATCTATTTTCAGTTAGTCCATCCTCAATTCCTTTTGTTTGTGTTGAATCATTTCAGATTCTGTTTCTCTTAAGTTCACCAAAAATCTTTCTAGCTCTGTATATGTCAAACAAATGACATCTGTTGCCTGTCACCAGAAGTAGAAATTTGAACACTTCTGCCCATTGTATCTTGATATTGGGGCTGCCACGGGAAGCACAACACGGTGAAACAATGGATGGAACAGTGCTTTACTCACATAGAGAAGGGACAAAGCAATAGCAGTTTCAGTGGTGCCTGTCAGTCCACCATGGCCAGCTGTCCCTCCCAGCAGTCAACACAGGGCACTTGCCCTGCAGGCACCCCTTTTGTGACACAGGACTAAAAGACCCTGTCCCCTTCCCTTAGGTGACAGATTTAGTAGGGGGATTGGGCAGGTACTATTTGACACACAGGTTTAAGCAGAATAAAAGAACATACATTGAGTCCGAAAAAGGAAAAATATTCCCATACAAGATGATGAGCTCAGCACAAGCTGTAAGGACTCTGTCTCTTGATAAGGAGTGTTGCGAGCCCAAGGCCCATTTTTATGTGCGGCCTGGAGGAGGGTGGGGCAGGTGTCAAAAGACTTCACATTGGAGACTTTTTCTCAACAGTCCACCCCTCAGTCCTGCTTGGCCATTAAAATGACAGATAAAATATATCAAATTCTATGGAACCATCACCCACCTTGAACATGGAGGTGGAATTGGGTCTATCTGGGTCCCTGAACAGCCTATATGGATACTATCCTCTAACAAGGAATATGAGCTTTATTTTCAGACCCATGAGTTCATAGGAAACTTGAAGTTAAAGGCTCTCAGCTGCATCAATGCAGATATTCTTTAGACTTGCACCTCTTTCCTATATGGCCCTGCTTTTGGCGTGAGAGACTTGACTGGGATGCAAACTCTTAAGTTCTTCCACCTTTAAAATTGAGTCCTGGGCTTGGTCTTCATTATGATCAGCTCTTTATCTGCAAGAGATGTGTCTCTTTAAATGTTGCTGAAGAGGCAAAATTTGCTTTAAATCGGTAATTAACTCGTCATTTTTCTTTCTTTAGCATATCAGTGATGCTTAGCCACACAATTCCATAGTTCTTACTCACCCTGCCCCCTCAAATGTTAGGCACATCCCCTTTCATTCACAGGTGAACTAGAAAATGGCTGCTATCCAGTAATTGGGTTCTTCCTCAGAGTAATGCA
The DNA here is from genome assembly GCF_987537825.1 of Furipterus horrens. Taxonomy (NCBI): domain Eukaryota; kingdom Metazoa; phylum Chordata; class Mammalia; order Chiroptera; family Furipteridae; genus Furipterus; species Furipterus horrens. The sequence goes on from NW_028327177.1 coordinate 111,922,650, forward strand.
TCTTTCAAGTGATCCAACCCCAGAACATAATCATTGACGTCACCTTCCTAGGACCACCATTCTTAGTACAAACTGGCTCACATTCCCTTGAAACCAAGCCTGAGTCATAGATTTCTGTGCTAGTGGTACATTGAGGTTTATACTCTGAGAAGCCTGTAAGAAAGTGAGGAAAAAAGGATAAAGCAGGAAACACTTAACTGAAATGTGATTTCTAAGTCTTATCTCAATAACATCTCACCAGGAGCTTTGAAGAATAAATTGCACCTTGGTGTTTGTTCTGCCCTGAGACAAGGAGGTTGTGCTGTTTTGTTATATATCATTCCTCTCTGGCTGTGGGTCTCAGCCTGTAAGACAGAAAGGGTGTGGACAGGAGAGACAAGGTGGAGCATTATCTCCCAGGAATCTCTGTGCCTGGTGGTTCTTTTCTGCCACAGTCAGTTGGTCAGTTCTCTTAAGAGAGGTACAGATAATGAGCCATTAGCAATCAACACCAGAGGAAACGGGGAAGATCAGCCTCCTATATGGGGATTTGGGAGGGACTATGACAGCATATATATGCTACAGGTATCTCAGGTACCTCCTGTGTGCTAGAGACTAACCAACAAACATCTGATTCAGTGGTATGCTAGAGCTACCTTGAATCAGTTTACAAGAGAGTGATTATGTACATCCCTTTGTGAATAACATCTCATTGGTAGGTTGAAATTGGCCATGGAGGTATTATTTACATCACAGCAATCTACAGATGCAGCAATTAAGGGTCCCATACCCAGAACTGGTTGCAACTTAACAGCATACCTCAGCATTTAATCTTTATAACAGTCTTATGAAGTTGGTATCACCATTTATAAATGAGAAAACTATTAGAGTGATTAATACACTTGCTATCTGTCATATAGCTAATAAGCTATAGAACTGGAAATAAAATCTAGTTTTGTCTGACTTGGAAACTTGCACTCCTACTGTTATAGCACATTGCTTATTTTTGAAAATAGAAACTTCAGTCTTCTTTGAATCTTTTTAAAATTTTTTATTTAATCTTTATGGTATTTTCCCTCATTTTAATCTCTTGAGAGAGTGGGCTAAATTTGTAGATGATTCGGAATACACTTTGATCACCAACACTACTCCAAACTAATAACTTTGTTAAAGATAATGCACTAGGAAATAGCAGCCTTGGGACACTACACTTTTATTTTGCCTGTTTAATACATTCTGCTGTTTATCTGTTTTCTAACTGCTCTTCTGGATTGTAAAAGGCATTCAATAAATATTTATTGAATGAATAAATGACAGCCTTTAAAATATAAAATGAGATTTTTCTGCAGGGTTATTCAGCAGTTATATGAGTACAAATTGGAGTACCCTTGAAATTGAAATAATAGATTAAAGATTCTCAAAACGCCACAGAATAAGGTGGAAAATACTCCACGTTAAATCAGAGTTGGTAAAAGTTCGAAAAAGGTGTAGGTTACTTTCAAGTAACTAAGGGGTTTTCAGTGCATTTTTAATTAATGTAAGTGGAACACAGCAGATACAATTGGTCAGTTTCACCCTATGTTAAATTACAATATGAAGTAATTGAATAGTGAGGCTGAAAATTACTTTAGTCTTTACAAAGACTAAAACCTTTTCAATCCTTTTGGCATGGAATTGATTGCTTCTGTTTGTTTATTTGTATTTCTATAGCAAGGAGAAGTCAGGCTGAAGTGCTTGAAAGCTCTACAGAGTCTATATACCAACAGAGAGTTATTCCCCAAATTGGAGCTCTTCACAAACCGATTCAAGGTAAGCATCAGTAATGCTTAGATTATTTTATTTTTCACTTTAAAAATGCTAATTGTAACTAGTTGAGCAAATGGCATTACCATAACAAGTATTTAGTTCATATTCTTTACTGCATATTCTTTAGATAAACCTGTATTAAGTAGAAGAATGAATCTCTGCTTTACAAAATACATTACCATTACCAACAGTTCTTGTTTATTGCCTCTGACAGAAAGTTCTCCTACTTAAAACAACATTTTATTACAGCTTTTTATAATTATATTAATTTTGCAAGTTAATGTTTATTTGTCTCAGTGTTAGGGAATGCCAATGAGAAGGATTTTAGATTACGAACATTTGTCCTACATACCTCTTTTGTGTGAGTAGAGTTACGGTTTCAAGATTAAGACTTTCCATTTAATTTTTCTCCTCCTCCTCCTCCTTTTTTTTTTTTTTAATTGGCAGTGAGGGAAGGAGGGAAGGAGGAGGAACATGCTTGACTAGAGATGCGGTCCTGCTCCTGGCCCCCCTGGGAAAGGGGCCAGGGACCCTGCATCCGCTGCCTACTCCTCCCCCTTCTCCTGTCCCAGCTCGCAAGACGAAAGCCCCCAGGTGGTGGGGGTTCCCAGCAGGAGGCTATGGCCACCGAGCTGAGGCCGGACTTGTGCCCCAGCGCCTGCAAGGAGGGACACCTCCCATGACGCCGCAGTCCCCCTCTTCCCCTGCCTCCCAGCCAACCCCAGTCCATTTAATTTATCTTTAGTCTTGCACATACTTCCCCAAAGATGTTTTAGGTCTGTCCTGACTTATTTTCTGCTTGTGGTTGATTTGATTTGTAACTTATTTTCAGGATCGCATTGTATCAATGACACTTGATAAGGAATATGATGTTGCTGTGGAAGCTATTCGATTGGTTACTCTGATACTTCAGTAAGTGTAATTAAAATCTTAATTTAATCTGTTGATATTGTAATGTCCCTTTTCCCAGCATCATTGATGTGCTTCACATATATTACCCTAATATACAGGGTGGGACAGAAGTAGGTTTAATAATACAAGAATAAGCTCTATGTTTGTGTACTCAGAACTGTAAACCTGCTTTTGCTCCGCTCTCTACTTATCACTTTAGATTCTACTTTACACTTTAAGGTTAGGTTTGAAACAAAATGTTTTCTGTTTTTCTCTCTTTTTGTTTTTTATTATGACTATTATTGTTTCCTTCATATAAAAGTTCTTTCATGTTCTAGCCGAGTAGCTCTGTTGATTAGAGCATTGTCCAGTACACCAAGGTTGCAGGTTTGATCCTTGGTCAGGGCACAGACAAGAAACAACCAATGAATGCATAAGTAAGGGGAACAACAAACTGATGTCTCTCTGTAAGAGAGAAAGAAGGCTTCAAAAGGGATAGGTTTTTCAAATAGGCTTTTTTGGAATGGTCTAGAAGTAGAAGAATGGAAATAAGTCATTTAAATAGTATAATTAATATGATAGAGATTTTAAATACTAATAATTTTATTTATAGAGCTTTAACCAAAAACTAGGAAGAATTTATGTGAGAGAATATAGATCCTAGCAAAGTCATTGCAACTCCTCCTCTCCCTACTTCGTGATTCCACATCTATAATATACCAATGCTGTCTATACTGCTGTCTGTTGTTGTTTTGATATGTATTTTTTTTTTTCCTCTTTTCTGCTCCTTATTATTGTGGCTTTCTGATGAAGTATATGTTATAAATATGGCCTCCTCTTATTGGGTGATCCATTCTTTACCTTTATTTTTAAAACCCACTTAGCTATTTGTGGATTTTTTTTCCCTTCTTTACAAATTTTTAAAGTACAGTTGTTCAATTTTTCAAAAACTTGTGGTAGAGTTTTAAATATTGGAACTGCATTTAATTTTATGATAAATTTAGGAAAGAATTGAGGGTTGTGTTTTTTGTTTTTTTTTTACAATTAATCATTTACACATGAAAATGGCGCATTTTTAATTCAAATCTTATTAGATCTTTTATATAAGGTTTGAATTTTTCGTAGAGGTATTGAACATTATTAGTTAATTTTTAAGTACTTTATAGTTTTGTTGTCACACGATTCATCTTTAGTCTTGAAAGTATTTTCTGCTTGGTTTTTGCTGAGGCAGAGAAACCTTTAATTTTTATGTTGGTCTTATATGTGCAACCTATTAGAACTCTGCATTCTGGTGGTTTGTTAATTCTGTTGGGTTTGCTATGTAGATTATTACATAATCTACAAACAGTTTTGTCTTTTTTGTTTTATTCTCTTGTCTAATTGCATTAGCCAGGACCTTGAGCACTATAAAAGTATTACTGATAGCACATGTTTTAGAAGGCATCTAAGTTCTTTGTTTCTGTGATTACTGAGACATGATTTTGATATTTGATAAAAGTTCTTTTGTGTTCTGTTTTCTCAGATTTTTCTTTCATATATTAATGAGCCTGAATCTAATTGACAGATTTATCTAATGATAAACCACTCTTGTGTTTCAAATAAAAATTTTTTTGAGCAATTATTTTTATAGCATTCTTTTATGCTCTGGATTGTGCATATTTGCTTTAAGCAGTTTCATATTTACTTCTCTTGAACCTCTATAGCTTTCAATGTTTCTAAAGTGAATTTTATAATAATATTTTGGTTTGCAATTTTTATTCTCTTATATAGTATGAATGATACGTTTCTCCACTTGTACTAGTTTGAGGTTCTGATTCTTTGTAGGTGACTCTTTTACTTATTTGTTTGTTTATTGTTTTTCTATTACAGTTGTCCCACTTTTTCCCCCATTGCTCCCAGCCCACCCCTTCTCCCATAGTCAGTCCCAATCCCGTTGTCCATGTCCATGGATCAATTATATTAGTTCCTTGACCAGACCCTTCCCCTGCTTAACCTCCTTTTCTCCCTCCTCCGTACCCCCCCGCCCCCAGTAACTCTTAGTCTCCTTCTTGTTTACGTGTGTTTCATACAAATTTTGTTTGAACATGACATATTTGATTTTGTTGTGTTTTGCTTTAATACATGTTATATTTAATGTCTTATTTAGGATTTTCACATATTTATTCATATGTAATATTACATAATATTTTTCTTGTTTTTTATCCAGCTTCAGAATGAAGGTTATTCTCTTTGTATAATATGTTCAATAGTTTCTTGCCCTTTTTCTGTTCGGAAATCATTTTTTTCTGATAGAGATTGATTTTTCCTTAAAACTCTTGAGAGAATTCACCTGTTAAAGCTATGTCAATCTTCAGTTGCTTTTAAGGAGAAGGTCTTTGGTTACCATTTCTACTTACTCAATGGTTACCTATCTAAATTAACTTCTTTTTCTTTTTGTGCTAATTTTAGCTTTCTATAAACTTTTCATAATATTTCATCACTTCTCAGATCTATTATTTTATAACATTACTTCATAAAACTATTTCTTTTGTTAATTGCTTTTTCTTAATTCATATTTTATTGATTATGCTATTATAGTTGCCCCAATTTTTCCCCTTTAGCCTCCTCTCCATGCATCACCCCCCCTTCAACTCCTCAAGCAATCCCCACACCATTGTTCATGTCCATTGGTCATGTGTAAAAGTTCTTTGGCTACTCCATTTTCTGTACTGTACTTTACATCTTCATGGCTATTCTGTACCTACCTATTTGACCTTCTTAATCCCCTTGCCGCTTTACCCCTTTCCCTCACACCCACCTCCCATCAGGCAACCATCAAAATGCTTTCCATATCCATGATTCTATGTCTGTTCTTCTTGTTTGCTTAGTTTGTTTTTTAGATTCAGTTGTTGGTAGTTATGTATTTTTTGCCATTTTATTGTTTATACTTTTTATCTGCTGTTTCTTAAATAAGTCCCTTTAACATTACATATAATAATGGTTTGGTGGTGATGAATTCCTTTTGTTCTTTTTTGTCTGAGAAGCTATTTAACTGCCCTTCGATTCTAAATGATAGCTTTGCTGGGTAGAACAATTTATGCTTGCAGGTTCCTGCTTTTCGTGACTTTGAATATTTCTTGACAATCCATTCTAGCCTGCAGAGTTTCTTTTGAGAAATCAGCTGGCAGTCTTATGGGAACTCCCCTGTAGGTAACTAAGTTCTCTTATCTTGCAACTTTTAAGATTCTCTCTTTATCTTTAATCTTTGGCATTTTAATTATGATGTGTCTTGGAGTGGGCCCCTTTGCATCCATCTTGTTTGGGATCTGTGTGCTTCCTGGACTTGCATGTCTATTACCTTCACCAAATTAGGGAACCATTTTTTCATTATTTTTTTCAAATAGATTTCCAATCCTAGCTCTCTCTCTTCTTCTTCTGGCACCTCTGTTACGCAAATATTGGAACACTTGAAGTTGTCCCAGAGGCTGCATACACTATCCTTGTAGTTTTGGATTCTTTTTTTGTTCATATTGTTCTGATTGGTTGTTTTTTGCTTCCTTATGTTCCAGATCATTGATGTGATTCTCAGCTTCATCCACTCTACTGTTTTTTCCCTGTCAGTTGTTCTTTTACTTCAGTTAGTGAATCCTTTGTTTCTGACTGGATATTTTTTATTCTGTTGAGGTCCTCACTAATTTCCTTGAGCATCCTTATAACCAATGTTTTGAACTCTGCTTCTGATAGATTGTTTATCTCCATTTTGTTTTCTCCTTTTTCTGGATTTTGATCTGTTCTTTCATTTGGGCCATATTTCTTTGCGTCCTCATTTTGGCAGCCTCCCTGTGTTTCTCTATTTTAGGTAAAACTTCTATGGATCCCTGTCCTGGTAGTGTTGCCTAATGTATTAGCTGTCCTGTACAGTCCGGCAGCACAGCCTTACCTATCACTCAAGCTGGATTCTTGAGGTGTGCCCTTCTTGTGGGCTGAGTACACCTTCCTCTTGCAGTTGAGCCTTATTGCTGTTGGCGGGTCAGTGGGAGGGGTTTACCTAGGCAAGTGAACTGCAAGGATTGGCTATGACCACTGACCAGCAACCTCCACCCTCCATGGAAGATCAGCTGTACATGGGCAGGGTGGTGGTGCTCCAGTGTGGTCTGTAGATGTCCACTGGGTGCACCAACCAATGTCAGCCCCAACCTTTGTTTTGCCTGGGGCACCTGCTTGATCTATAAAGCAATCTGATGTGGCTACTACTGGCTGCTACTTTTGCTGGGCTTGGAGATTCCCCTGTGAAGCTATCTGTGGTTCTAGGCCGACTGCTGCTAGTGCCATTCCTGGGGCTACTTGGTAAGATATACGGGGCCTGGGGGCTCACTGAAACCAGTTGTTGTTTGTTTGAAAGGATTTAGGAAGTTGTGAAACATGAGCCAAGATTAGCCAGTTATATGGAAAAACCACTGTTAACACCTCTAAGTTGGGTGGGACAGAGCCTCAGCTATCTCCAGGGTGGGGCAAACAATGTCAGCCAGATTAATGGAGTCTCAGATATGGCACCTGCCTGCTGGCTCTGTGGCTCTGTGTGGGGAGGGTTCAGAAAAGGGACAATGGCTTCTGCCTGCCTTACTGTCTGGGAGAAAGCTGTCCTCATATTCCCGCCTTGATGCCAGACACTTCAGTTTTTCCCTGTATGCCACTGGTGCCTTTCTAGCTGCTACCCCAGTGCTAGAGTTCAGAGGGAGTGAGTCTGAGTAAGTTCATGTGTGGACTCTTTTAGGGGAACTGCTGGGGATCCAGCAATTTCTTCTACCAATTCAATCCCCTCTGGTTTTTGCAACCAGAAGTTATTGGGGCTTATCTTTCTGCCACTGGAACCCTGGGCTGGGCCGCCTGGTGTGTGGCTGGAAATCCTTGCTCCTGAAATATACCTCCTGAATTTTTATTTATCACATGCAGAGGTAAGACCAGCTCATTCCGCATCTTCACCCCTACTGCTAGTCTGAATAGATGTGGTTTCTTTAATTCTGTAGTTGTCTGACAGTTCTGAGTGATGGTTTTTCTATAGTTTAGTTGTAATTTTGATGTGGTTGCAGGAGGAGGCAAGCTGTGTTTTATCTGTTATGCCATCTTGATCAAATTGTTCTTTTTAATCCATTTTACTTGTATCTTCTTTTTCATGACCATTCATGCCAGAGGTTTGTCCATCTTACTACTATTTACAAAGAACTAGTTTATTTTTGTCTCATTTGTTTCTTGTTTTTTAATAATCATATTTATAGTGTAATACATATATCTTTAAGAGCTACTTTACTAATCTTTTATGAAGTTAGACATGGAATACTTTATAGACATTTAATGATTAATATTTTGATTTTCTTTATATAATTTCCATTTTAATCATAGATTATTCAGTGTTGTTTTTGTTCTGCCCTGATATACCAGTTTTTTTAAGCTATCTTTTATATTGTATTATCTGAGAATGTGTTCTAAGTGGTTTGGTTAATTTTCTAAGAACAGCATATGCCTTTCTACAGGGTAGAACAAAAGTAGGTTTACAGTTGTGAGTACACAAAACACAATTTACTCTTGTATTATTTATTAATTATTTTCCATATCAACAGCTGTAAACCGAATTTTGTCCACCCTGTATGTTGTTAATATAGTTATGTATTTATAAACTCATTGTTTTGAATTTATTTCCTGTCATTCAAATTATCTCCTTTGTTTATTTTTTATCTTTTTTAAGAAGGATGTGTGAAAGTCTCTAAGTACTGTTGTTAACTTAAAACTTGTTTCTTGGTTTACTTCATAGTATATATAGTGGAACCAGTGTGTTCATGATTTTATACCTTCTGATAGTTTTCATTTTATTGTTACATATAATTTTTCTTTCTTTTTTTTTTTAATGTGTTTTATTGATTATAATGTTACATTTGTCCCAATTTCCCTTCCCTCTTCTCCCCTCCACCAGTGGCCCCCCTCCCTCCAGTTGTCCCCCCCTTTTAGACCATGTCCATTAGTTGTGCATATAGTTCTTCTCAACCTCTCTCTGTCTATTCCATTCCCTCCTACCATGCTCCTTAACTCCTATATCATCTCCCTCCCTCTTCCCCTTCCCCCTCCCTGCTGACCTCCCCCCAATATGCTACCCATACCTATAGTTCTTTTTCCACTCTCATTGCCTGTTTAGTTTACCTTTGTTTCAATTCCCTAGCTTCTGTTGTTGTTTCTTGTGATGCATTTTTCATTTTAGTGTTCATAGTTTTGATCCTCCTTTTTCTAAACCAGTCCCTTTAACATCTCATATTACAAGTGGTTTGGATCTAATGAACTCTTTCAGTTTTATTTTGTCCTGGAAACACTTTCTCTGCCCTTCTATTCTGAATGACAATTTCGCTGGATAGAGTATTCGTGGTTGTAGGTTTTGGATTTTCATTACTTTGAATATTTCTTGCCAGTCCCTTCTTGCCTGCAGGGTCTCCCTTGAGAAGTCAGCTGATAGTCTAATTGGGACCCCTTTGTACATGATTCTTTTCTTCTCTCTTGCTGCTTTTAAGATTCTCTCTTTATCTTTAACTTTTGACATTTTGATTATAATGTGTCTTGGAGTGGTTCTCCCTGGGTCCAGTTTTTTTGGAATTCTCTGTGCTTCCTGGACCTGTAAGTCTATTTCCTTCCCCAAGTTTGGGAAGTTCTCCTTTATTATATTTTCACTTAATTTTTCAATTTCTAGTTCATCTTCTTCGCCCTCTGGCAAACCCATGATTCTTATGTTGGGCCTTTTATAGCTGTCCCAGAGGTTTCTGATCCTCTCATCATTTTCCTTGCTTCCCGTTTTTTCTCTCTGCACTGGTTGACTGTTTGTTCCTTCTTTGTGTTCTGGTTGATTTGAACTCTGGATTTTATTTCCTCACCATCTGTCTCGTATGTGGTTTTGTTCCTTTCAGTATGAGTGTTTTTCGATTCTTTCTCATCTTTTTCCAGATCTTTTGTTAATTCTGTAAGCCACCTGATAACAATGGCCCTGAACTGAGCCTCTGACAGGTTTCTTATTTGTTCATCTGTCAGGTTCTTCATCTGTTGCCTGGTGAGCTGCGCCACCGGGATTTCTATAGTTGTCTGCCTCATTTTGACAGATGCGTTTTGTTTTCTTGGGCCGGCTATAGAGGGCAGTGCCTGTGTACTCGTCACAACCCAGCGACCGGCGCCAATCCGCAACCTTTCCCTCCGGCGCTTTGTCGTCACTGCCCAGCGACCAGTGGCGATCTGCAACCTATTTCGCAGCCCTGTGGCACTTTGTGTGGGGGCGGGGGTCCAAGATGGATTCACACAGTTATTCTGCTAGGAGACCAGGATCCGTCCTCCCGCCCCCTGGGCCTCAACTGTTCGAGGTGATGTGGTGGCTGCTTCTCCCAGCGTTGGGGTCGCAAGTCGCTGGGGTTTGACTGCAGCCAGGATTGTCCTCCCTGCCGCTGGGATTGTTCTCCTTGCCGCTGTCCCTGGTGCGACCGCAAACAGCACCACCCACTTTCACTCTTCCTACCTGCCCAGAGAGCGCCGCTGGTTTATAACTTCATACGTTGGGCTTCCGTGTAGTTTTATTTTCTGGAATTTCTATTTATCTTTTGTTTTGAAGTAGTTGTACTCCTCTCTAGTTGTAGAGGGAGGCCGAGCATGTCCGTCTAAGCCTCCATCTTGGCCGGAAGTCTTGTTACATATAATTTTTCCTTGTCATTTATGAACAACTTTTCCCTTTCCAAATCTATTTGAAAATATTAGACCCCTAATTATATTTTCTTTCTAAATTTTTATAAGCTTATACATAGCTTATCAATATCTTTCCTTGAACAAAAAAGTACCCTGACATTCCACCCACCCACTTGTTTCATTGGATTATCTAGAGCAGTGATTTTCAACCTTTTAAATAAGATAAAGAATAAAGGGAAAAGAGGAGACAAATAGAAAATATCTGATTGGCTCAGGACACATAGTCAGCCTTGTTTGGCGTTCAAAGGCCTAGTGTTGGCTTGACCTTTGGGAATTAGTTGACTGAATATACTGTGTTTCTGGTCAGGCAGAACATTCGCAAGGACACAAAAGTATCTTAAGTTTTGGTTTGCTAATGCGGCATCCTAGGCAATAGTGGCTCCATCTTGGGCCTAGAAATGTATTTTAACAGTCCCCACTTTTGCTCGTCCTCTTTCCTCATCCTTTTTCATCTAATGGCACACAGAAACTAATTTTCTAAAATTCTGTGGCACACCAAAACATAAATATTTTGCCAACCTTACAAAAAAATAGGTATAATTTTGATTCATTCATACTAGATGGCTGTTGTTGTGTTGGCTGTTGTCATTTTTCTGTTTGACAGTCTAAGGAAAAAGAAGTCAGTGCCCCTGATTAAATAGTCAAGTATTGCATGTTTTAAAATTTTTGTGGCACACCAGTGTGCCTCTTGTGGCACACCGGTTGAAAATCTCTGGTATGGACTTTATACATTTTTTTTTTACTTCTCTGCTTATGTAGTTTCAATACTTGCTTGTTAGCAGTAAACTTTCCTTTGATATTTCTTTCTCCCTTATTTCCAGGGGAGAATAATTATCTTATAGACACCTCCAAGATTTTTTTTGTGCTAGTTTACTTCCATTCAGAGTGTTTCAAACCATCTGAGATCTTGTTTAGCCAAAAATATCTTACTGGCATCCTGAATTTAGAAAACGTTTTTGTTAGTTTCAAAAGTCCTTTTTAAAGGTACTTTTCTGTATTTTCATTGGAGGAGATAAGGGCAGAACATGTGTTTTTTCCCCCATTTTATTATATTTTATTGTTGTTCATTTACAGTTGTCTCAGTGTTCCCCCATTGCTCTCCCCTGCCCTGTCCACCCCCACCCCCTACTCCCACAGTCAGTCCCCACCCTGTTGCTCATAACCATGGGTCCTTTATACTTGTTCCTTGACTAGACCCTTTCCCTTCTTTCACCCTTTATCCCCTTCCCCCCTCCCCTCTGGTTGCTATCAATTTGTTCCTTGTTTCCATATCACTGGTTTTGTTTTGCTTGTTCGTTTGTTTTGTTCATTAGGTTCTACTTATAGGTGAGATCATAATGGTATTTCTCTTTCGCCACCTGGCTAATTTCACTTAGCATAATTCTCTCCACTTCCATCCATGCTGTGGCAAAGGGTAGGAGTTCCTTCTTTCTTTCTGCTGCGTAGTATTCCATTGTGTAAATGCACCACAGTTTCTTGATCCACTCATTTACTGATGGGCACTTAGGCTGTTTCCAGCAGTTGGCTATTGTAAATAGTGCTGCTATGAACATCCTGGGGTGCATAGGTTCTTTCTTGAATTGGTGCTTCAGGATTCTTAGGGTATAATCCCAGCAGTGGGATCACTAAATCAAAAGACAGTTCCAGTTTTAGTTTATTGCGAAAGTTCAATAATGTTTTCCACAGTGGCTGAAAATGTCTTATTTAAAAGGTACAGTTATGGCTCTCCAGCTGTGTTAGAAATCCTAATTCATTAGGTACATTGGTCCTTTAGAGGATTCCTTGGAGAACCCTCCCCGCTCAAGATATTCATATCTCCAGTATCCAGAGTGATCAGTGCTTCCTTTGGCTTATTTAGTTTGTAATTCAGCCCCTGGCTATCAGGTTTCCTCTTTTAAGTTGCTTGCCCTGTAGGTAGTGTTGTTGGGCAAAGCCTTTTAAAATTACTCAGGCAGGCTCCCTGTAAGTGTTCTATATCCAGCCTACAGGAAACATGGACCGCTTATGGAAGTACAACTCTGTCATTGTAACCCGTTCTTCGTAATCTCCTACAATGGGTTGCTCTAGTCAACTTTTCACATTTCGACCTTTTTAAGCCCTGCATAAAGTACGATTTCCTAAACTTTCTCACAATTGTAAGGAATGTTTATAAATGTTTCATAGTGATTCTATGAAATTTTGTGTTCCCCTTTGGCTTGGGAAGATGGTTTCAGAGTGCCACAACACTCTTGACAACATTTTTTTGAATGACATCCACTCTACCCATTAAAATGCTCAGTCCTCTAATTTCTGTTTAAATCGTATTTTTGTAAGTAATGAGCTGAGGAACAGAAAACCAGCTTTTCAGTCTCTCACATCATTTACATGAAATAATCTGGCCTTATTTATTTTGGTTTATAGGATACCTACTTCCCTAAGCAACAGGTAAAGTCAGATTTAACATACTGTTACACCTTCTTTAAATTCTTTTTCTGTTTATCTCTTAATTCTTCTTTTGGTATAGATTTATTTTCCTCTCATTTATAAGCTTAGGATCCCAACATGTCTTATTAAAATTTTATTCCTGTGGGTTTAACTTTCTCTTGAAGGAATTAGCTAATTGAGCTGATCATATATAATTGGGTGAAGGAGTTAAAACTTAGACCTTAGCCTTGTACACATCCTTATAATGTGGGGATATAAGTTGGGCATGGCCAAGGCCACTAATTCTATGTGTATTTGACAGATCCCTCAACTTCCCCCTAGCTTCTGAGGCATCTCCAGGATTGAATTTTGGAAAATGAACTTATATCTCTACATGTTGTCAAAAACCTGTCATTTGGTTATTGCTAATCTATACTTATATCTGACATTTTTAAGGATATAAATAGTCAATTAGATTTTCCTTTGTTGGAAAAAATACTTAAGGACACATTGGGGAAAAAAAGAAATGACTCAGACTTTAAGAATACATGAATGGAAAGGTGAGAAATTTGTGTTAGTAAAGGATTGGTTGTGACTACTGAATCGGTTTTATTTAAAAAGAACACTAGACTTGGCTAGTATGGCTCAGTTGCTTGGTTGTCCGGTAAGTGGAAAGGCTGTGGGTTGATTCCTGGTTAGGGCACATTCCTCTTTTGCAGGTTGGGTCCCTGGTTAGGGCACGTAGGAGAGGCAAACAATTGATGTTTCTCTCTTCTGTCAATATTTCTCTCCCATTCTCTCTTTTTCTCCCTTCCCCTCTCTAAGCATGTCGTCAGGTTAGGATGAAAAAAAAATTAATTAAAAGGAAGACTAAATTATATTATAAATATGGTAATAAAATATAATTTAAAATAGTTATGGAGAGAAGCGTTACATAGCATAATAATACTTAAACTTTATGAAACAGTGACAGATATATTTCTAGTGCCTAGAAACAAAAATCTCATGCATGATTAAAGAACTTGAGCTAATTTTGGCTAATATGTATTACAAGATATTAAAGTCATTGTCTATGGGTATATGTGGGAAGAATTGTGGGCAACTTATTTTCCTATTTTATCTGTATTTTCTGAATTTATATAATGATATGAGAAATATATTCAAAGTATGATTAAAAGATGAAAATAAAATCAGCATGCCTAGAGCTTTTATAATGAACTTTACAAAACTTAAAGTTAGGACTGAAAATAAACATTTGTTTTGACTCAGATGTTCCTTTCTGAATTTTTCAGTGGAAGTGAAGAAGCTCTTTCCAATGAAGACTGTGAAAATGTTTACCATTTGGTGTACTCAGCACATCGTCCTGTTGCTGTGGCAGCTGGAGAATTCCTTCACAAAAAGTGAGTTAGTTGTCTTTGAAACCAGGTTCTGCTTTTGTATTTTGTTTTATTATTATTTCAGGGTTAGTAGAAGAGTAGTAGTACCTGAAAATAATGTTAGACGTGACCATTTCAGATTCTATGGAATGTAATATCCTCATAGCCTTTATGCACATCATAAATCACATTGCTGTGAACAGCATTCTTTGTGACATAACCCTTTTCCCTGAAATTTAAAAGGATGGGTCTCCTCTAGGGGTGTGAATGGAGATTAGGAAAATACATGAAATTTATAAAAGCTTCCCCTGGTAATTGATATTTTATTACATCAGTCTTTTTTTGTTTGTTTGTTTGTCATCAACAACATTTGTAATCTAAAATCACCTTCAAAATGCCCAACTGTTTTTTTCCTTTCTTTCTGTTGAGATGGATTATTTTAATCTTTTTTTCATAGCAATGCCGAAAATTATATATACAGTTGCAGTTTAATTAAAAAGCAAAACCTTATCTACTTTTTGACAAAACATAGAGCTAATGAAAGTTTATGAATATAATTAAACATTGTTCTGAAATACATTTTTGATCATGGTCTACCTTAATATGTATCTACTATATATTAATCTATTATATAACTTATTAGTATATTCATTCTTAAAATATAAACATGTTTTTGCTTTGTTTTTGTTTTTTAATTTGTAGATTTAAGTTAGTCACTGATGATTGGCTGGTGAACCCAAAAGTCTAAAACATGTCATAATTTGTGATTAATATGTGATATAAATCATGCACTGGACAACTATTGTACTTGGATGATTAACTTTGATAATGAGCAGGCCTCCATTCAGCATTTGCATCTCAGTGCTGCGATAACAAACTGTTCTCTACTCAGTGGTAACTCAAAGTTGTGTCTATGTAAAAAAATACCTTTTTTAAGAAGGAAGCTGGCTACTTATGTATGGTGGTAATTAAAGAGGGGAAGAAAGTCAAGAACTTCAGACATGATTTTTAAATTAATAAATTGAATTTGATAATGATTCTGAAATCTGTGGTTAATAGTATATATAGTGCTACATCCATATTGATCTTGAGGTATTAATTGTCGTAAATATTAAGGGTATGCAGTAGTTTTAACTTCTCTCCATTTTCCAGGACTATTATATTCTAGTTAATTTCTATTCTGTACTTAACTCTTCAGAAGTCTTAGAGTTTAAAAAAAATTTTATTGCTTCTCTATTTTCAAACAATAGACTAAAGAAGTTTGTTCTCTACAGAATGGAAGCCATAAACTGGCAGCACTTAAGTCGGAAAGAGCCTTTTATGTGTATTGCTTTTTTTTTTTTTTTTAGTTTGAAAAGACTTGTTAAAATTTTTTAATTGGAGTGTTTTACATAAAATCCATATGCAAACCTCGATTATTTTTATTTCTTTGTGAAAATGACTCCAATTCCTATTCAGATAAAAGCTTCACTTTATTTTTTTAACTGTATTTTATTGATTATGCTATTACAGTTGTCCCAATTTATTTCCCTTTTGTCCCCCATCCACTTGGAACTCCACTTCATTCCAGCAATCGCCCAACCCCTAGTTCATGTCCATGGGTCATGCATGTAAGTTCTTTGGCTTCACCCTTTCCTATACTGTTCTTAACATCCCCCTGTCTTATTTCCTTCCTACCAATTATGCTTTTTGATCCCTGTACCTTTTCCCCCATTGTCCCCCTGCCTCCTCCCAGCTGATAAGCCTCCACATGATCTCCATACTTAAGATTCTGTTCCTGTTCTGGTTGTTTGCTTAGTTTGTTTGTGTTTTTGTTTTTATTTTTTCGATTCAGTTGTTGATAGTTGTGAGCTTGTTGTCATAAAAGCTTCACTTTATAAGCTTGTTTTATGGCTCTGCCCTGGAGATATTCACAGTTTGAGCACTTTTGATTCTTAACAATCTTTTCTTCTTTGTTGTTTTTTAACTATATTTTATTGACTTACGTTATTACAGTTGGCCTGATTATTCCCTCTTTGCCCCCTCCACCTGGCACCACTGACTCCCTCGGGCAATCGCTCCACCAGGGTCATGTCCATGGGTCATATGTATAAGTTCTTTGGCTACTCCATTTCCTATACTGTACTTTACAGTATTCCCTCACTTATCGCGGGTATTACGTTTTAGACCCGCCCCCGCGAAGTAGGAACCTTACATTTATTCTACACTCTTAAACCTACATAACTTTAACAACATGCATATACAGTACTGCAAAATCCTGCGATATAGCAAAAAATCCGCGATAAATAATTAAATATAATATTTTTTAAAATCCTGCGATACAGTGAGGCCACAATAAGTGAACCGCGATATAGAGAGGGACTACTGTACATTCCCTTGGCCATTCTGCAACTACCTATGTGTACTTCTTAACCCCCTTACTTCTTCACCCATTCACCCTCACCTTCCTCCCATCTGGCAACCATCAAAATGCTCTGTATCCATGATTCTGTCTCTGTTCTTATTTGCTTAGTTTTTTAGGTTCACTTGTTGATAGGTAATTTTTTGCCATTTTATTGTTCGTATTTTTTATCTGCTTTCTCTTAAATAAGTCCCTTTTACATTTTATATAATAATGGTTTGGTGATAATAAATTTCTTTTTTTCTTGTCTGGGAAGCTCTTTAGCTACCCTTCGATTCTAAATGATAGCTTTGCTGTGTAGAGCAATTTTAGCTATAGGTTCCTGCTTTTCATGATTTTGTGTATTTCTCACCAGTCCTTTCTAGCCTGCAAAGTTTCTTTTGACAGTCTTAAGGGAACACCCTGTAGGTAACTAAATTCTTTTGCTGCTTTTAAGATTCTCTCTTTATCTTTAATCTTTGACATTTTAATTATTATGTGTCTTGGAGCAGGCCTTTTTGCATCCTTCTTGTTTGGGATCTTTGTGCTTCCTGGACTTGCATGTGTATTACCTTCACCAAATTAGGAAAGTTTTCTCCTTTTTTTTTTTTTTTTTTTTTTACAAATTGATTTCCAGTTTCTTGCTCTTTCTCTTCTTCTGGCACCCCTAAGGTGCAAATGTTGGAACACTTGAAGTTGTCCCAGAGGCTGTACTGTCCTCTTTTTGAGGGGATTCTTTTTTCTCCTTGTTGGTTCTGATTGGTTGTTTTTTGCTTTCTTATGTTCCAAATCATTGATGTGATTCTCGGCTTCATCCACTCTACTGTTGTTTCCCTGTCAATTGTTCTTTACTTCAATTAGTGAATCCTTTGTTTTGACTGGATATTTTTTATACTGTTGAGGTCCTCAGTAATTTCCTTGAGCATCCTTATAACCAATATTTTGAACTCTGCATGTGATAGATTGCTTGACTCCCTTTTGTTTAGTTCTTTTTCTGAATTTTTGATCTGTTCTTTCATTTGGGCCATGTTTCTTTGTCTCCCTGTTTTGACAACCTCCCTGTGTTTGTTTCTGTGGATTAGGTGGTGCTGCTATGACTCCCTGACTTGGTAGGGTGGCCTAATGTAATAGGTATCCTGTAGGGTCCAGTGGCACAGCCTGCCCTATCACCCAAGCTGGGTATTCAAGGTGCATTCTTCACGTGGGCCGTGTGCACCCTTCTCTTGTAGTTGAGCCTTGGTTGCTGTTGGCAGGTCAATGGGAAGGATTTACCCAGCCTATTCAGCTGCAAGGATTGGCTGTGACCATTTTCCACCAGTGTCCACCCTCCAAGGGGGATCAGCTATGCAGGGGCAGGATGGTGATGCTCCAGCATGGTCTTTAACTGTCCACTGGGTACACTGGCCCTGGAGTTTCCCAGGTGGTACTGGCCAAGGTCAGCCTCAGCCTGTGTTTTGCCTGAGGACACCCTGCTCAAGCTATAAAGCAATGTAAGATAGCTGCTACTTTTGCTGGGCTTGGAGATACCCAGGCAAAATCAAGGTTTGAATCTCAGCTGGCTGCTGCTATAGCCGGGCCTGGGGCTCAGTGAGGCCAGCTCTTGCTTGTTTCAAAGGATTCAGAAAGTTGTGAAGCATGAGCCAAGACCAGCCATTCAGATGGAAAAGCAGTTCGTGTGGGCAGGTAAGTTGGGTGGTGAGGAGTCTGCAGGGACCTCCAAGGCAGGTCAAACAGTGTTAGCCGAGTTGATAGAGTCTCAGATATGGCACTAGCTAGCCGCCTCTGCGGGGAAAGCATTTAGAAAAGGGACAGTGGTCTCTGCTCTCCTTGATGCCATACACTTCAGTTTCTCCTGTATGCCACTGGTGCCTCTCAAGCTGTTACCCCTGTGCTGGAGCTCAGAGGGTGTGTCTGGGTAGGTGAGTCCATGTGTAGGATCTTCAAGGGCAATTGTTTTGGACTCCCGCAGTTCCTTCCCTGACTTAATCACTGCCTGTTATTGCAGCCAGTAGTTGTGGGGACTTATCTTCCTGGCACTGGAATCCTGGGCTGGGGAACCCTTGTGTGGGGCTGGGACTCCTCTCTCCTAAGTTATCCCTACTGAGTTTTTATCCACCACACGTGGGTTAGGGACCAGCCCATTCCTTGTCTGCACCCTTCCTACCAGTCTGGATGGATGGATGTGGTTTCTTTAATTCCATAGTTGTCTGACTTCCTTCAATTCAACTAGATTCCTGACAGTTCTGAGTTATGGTGGTTCTATTCTTTTTTTTAAAGATTTTATTTATTTTTGTTTTTAGAGAGAGGGGCAGGAAGAGAGAATGAGAGGGAAAGAAACATCAATGTGTGGTTGCCTCTTGTTCGTCCCCAGCTGGGGACCTGGCCTGCAACCCAGGCATGTGCCCTGACTGGGAATCAAGCCAGCAACCATTGGATTCACAGCCCAGTGCTCAATCCACTGAGCCACACCAGCCAGTTTGTAATTTTGATGTGTTCTGCAAAGAGGCTGGCCATGGTTGCCCATGTGGCCTTCTTGACTGGAGGTTCTTCTTAATGATCTTTTTGAGTATTCTCCCATGATATAATATTCTGATTTTTTAAAATCTTAACAAGTAAACTATATAGTAGCCACGGGGATTCCATTATTAAGATTTTTTTTTTTTTAATGCATGCATGCACATACACTCATGGTTGTTTTGTAGTCTAGTTTACGAGCTTCATCAAATACCCCCCAAAATAGTAAAATGTATCTGAAATGAATATTTTAATATGGCATAAAATGCTCTACATTTTAATATTAGAATATTAAGCTAATTCCTTAGTGCCTAATGTTTACTTAAAATAAATGCACTTATTTATATTTATACATTTTAGTTTTAGAGGACACTCGTATTTTACGGTTGTTCCCCTTCTGAAAGCAGCCCAAATAAAGAAAACTTTTCTCTTAAGCCAGTCTGTTAGCTATGCTAATGTACTTCAAGATAATACTCTAGCCCTGGCCGGTTTGTGGATTCAGCCCCCGGTTGGGGCATGTACAGGAGCCAACCAACCAATAGATATTCCCTCTCTGTCTCTGTTTCTCTCCCCCACCATCTCTCTAAATCAAGTAAAAGCTTATCCTCAGGTGATGATTTTTTAAAAAGTTAATACTCTAGTCTCCCCCAGCTATATACTTTCTCCTCCCCCCACAAATATTCACCTTCTCTATACTCATTTTCTGCTTGAGATTGGTTTTTATGACACATGAAGTTATTCTTTCTTTACTCACTTATTTAGCCTCTCATCTGATAAACCCATAGTGGTGTCCATATCTAAATTAGCACACTCTATATCCCCATCCCTAGTTCCTTGTTTTTCCTTATACCAACTGAGGTAATATATATTACATTTATCTACTGTTTATTTTCAACCACCAGAATAAGAGCTCAATGAAAAAAGCTATTTTGTCTTTGTTCACTTTATACTTCTTTTACCTGGTGCAATACCTGGCAACATAGCACCTTTAGCAGTCTTTAAATTTTGTTAAAATCTTAGCAGATAAAAATTTTCAGGTCATGTTTTTGCCGTATTTTATTTTATTTTATTTTTTCAAAGATTTTATTTATTTTTTCAGAGAAGGGGAAAGGGAGGAAGAGAGGGAGAGAAACATTGATATGTGGTTGACTCTTGCACGCCCCCAGCTAGGGACCTGACCCATAACCCAGGCATGTGCCCCAACCGGGAATCGAACCAGCGACCCTCTGGTTCACTGGCCAGCACTCAATCCACTGAGCCACACCAGCCAGAGCTTCTTTAGAAGTTTTGTCATTAAGTGGTACTTTTATAAATTTAATATTTATGTCATTTTACTCAATACTATTGAGCTAGTGAGTATTCTTTTTAGGTAATAGGCTAATGAGCACAAAAGAATGCAGGAAGTAATCATGATTGAAATTATGTATTTTCAAATTATTACTGGAACATTTGATTAAATGCTGTAATTACTTGATATGAAATCATGTGAGGATATAGAACTTTTTAAATTATATACTCCAGTATATTTCATGTGAGATAAAAATACTTGATATTTTTCATAAGTATTTGAACATTGATTAGTCATCAGTAAAAAAAGCTTCCTTTTACACTTTATATATGGTTTAATTGTATGAAATTATTCAGATCTAAACTTTTTATCTATAAAAACATCAGTTTTATACTTGTATGGAAGCAAATCAGTAGACTGCTCTTTGATATTTCTTTAACACTGAAATAATATGTACAGTGAAGAAAAAAAACTGAAATTTATATCCATATAAATCTGTAATGTTCTTGTTTTGTTACTTATTTCCAGGCTGTTTAGCAGACATGACCCACAAGCAGAAGAAGCATTAGCAAAGAGGAGGGGAAGGAACAGTCCGAATGGGAATCTCATTAGGATGCTGGTTCTTTTCTTTCTTGAAAGTGAGGTAAATTTTTAACATAAGTATTTTGCTTTTTTCTTTAGATTACACATAAAATTGTCATTTAATTTATTATAAATAATTTGTACTGGCACTGGGTTTCTTGGTTGCTCAAGATAGAATTGAGAGGAAACAATTTTCAGACATGTTTTTTTAAGCTTATGTTTGAACACAAGGTGAATGGCACAGAAGAAAGGAAGGTCCTCTGAACTGTCTTTGAGGGGGTGGAGGGTGGGTAGTGGCTCTGCTTGCAGCTTTTATAAGCTGGGGATAAAGCAGGCTTGCACCAACGACAGGCTATAGGATAAAAGTGAGCTTATGGAATTTTCCATGTCAATTTAGGAAAAGTAAGCAGTTAGAAGGGATATAAAATTCTGCCTTTCTTTCTTTTAAGCAGGGAGTGGACAGGTGGTGATGTTCTGGTTATGCGGTATTAACTTGGCTTTCTGTCCACCCAGCGTAGTGTTTTCTCGTTTACGGGCCCAAGTCACTGTAATACCTAAAATTGATATTATTATTATTTTTTTAAATTATATTTTAGTAATTATGCTATTACAGTTGTCCTGATTTTTCCCGCCTTTGTTCCTCTCCACCCAGCACCCCTAACTCCCTGAAGCAATATTTCTACCATTGTTCATGTCCATGGGTCATGTGTGTAAGTTCTGTGGCTGCTCCATTTCCTATACTGTATTTTACATCCCCGTGGCTATTCTGTAACTACCTATTTGTATTTCTTAATCCCCTGACTTCTTCACCCATTCCCCCACACCCCCCTCCCATTTGGCAACCATCAAAATGCTCTTTGTATCCATGATTCTGTCTCTGTTCTTTTTGTTAGCTTAGTTTTTTATTTTATTTTTACTTTTTATTGTTGTTCAATTACAGTTGTCCCAATTCCCCCCACCCCCGCCCCTGCTGCTCTCCCCTGCCCCGCCCACACCCCCACTCTCAGTCAGTCCCCACCCTGTTATTCATGTCCATGGGTCCTTCATATTTGTTCCTTAACTGGACCTTTCCCCTTTTTTCCCCATTATCCCATCCCCTCTCCCTCTGGTTACTGCCAGTTTGTTCTTTATTTCCATATCACTGGTTCTGTTTTGCTTGTTGGTTTGTTTTGTTTATTAGGTTCCATTTATAGGTGAAATCATATGGTATTGTCTTTCACCACCTGGCTTATTTCACTTAGTATAATACTCTCCGGTTCCATCCATGCTGTTGGAAAGGGTAGGAATTCCTTCTTTCTTTCTGCTGTGTAGTATTTCATTGTGTAAATGCACCATGGTTTCTTGATCCACGCATTTACTGATGAACACTTAGGCTGATTCCAGCACCTGGCTATTGTAAATAACACTGCTGTGAACGTTGGGGTGCATAGGTTCTTTTGAATTGGATCAAAAGACAGTTCCATTTTTAGTTTTTTGAGGAAATTCCATACTGTTTTCCACAGTGTCTGGACCAGTCTGCATTCTTACCAGCAGTGCACTAGGGTTCCCTTTTTCTCTGCATCCTCACCAGCACTTGTTTACTGAGTTGTTGATGATGGCCATTCTGAACACTGTGAGGTGGTGTCTCATTGTGGTTTTAATTTGCATCTCTGATGGCTAGTGATGTTGAGCACCCTTTCATATGTCTATGGGCCCTCCGTATGACCTCCTTGGAGAGTTGTCTGTTCAAGTCCTTTGCCCATTTTTTTAATTGGATTGTCTGTATTCCTGGTGTTGAGTCGTATGAGTTCTTTAAATATTTTGGAACCCAAACCCTTGTTCAAGGAATCATTGACAAATATGTTTTCCCATAGGGTTGCTTCCCTTTTCATTTTGCTGATGTTTTCTTTAGCTGAGCAGGAGCTTTTGAATTTGATGTAGTCCCACTTGTATATTCTTTCCTTTATATCTCTTGCCTTAGGGAGACAGATCTGCTAAAATATTGTTGGGATATGTGAAATTTTACTGCCTATGTCTAGGACTTTTATGATGTCACAACTTATATTTTAATCAGTTTCCATCTTGAGTTTATTTTGGTATATAGTGTAAGTTGGTGGTCTATTTTTGTATTTTGTGTGTGTGTGTGTGTTTTTTTTTTTTTTTGTTTTTTTTTTTGGATATTCCTGTCCACATCTCCCAAAACCATTTATTGAAGAGGCTGTTTTTACTCCGTTTTATTCTCCTTCCCTCTTTGTCAAACATTAATTGACTGTAGAAACTTGGGTTTATTTATGGGCTCTATTCTGTTCCACTGATTTATGTGTCTGTTCTTATGCAAGACACTGTTTTGATTACAGTGGTCTTATAATATAGTTTGATATCTGGTACTGTCATCCCTCCTACTTTTCTTTGTTCTTTCTCAAAATTGCTGAGGTTATTTGGGGTTGTTTATGGTTTCATAGTTTGTTTCTTAGATTCAATCATTGATAGATATGTATTTTTTGCCATTTTATTGTTCATACTTTTTATCTTTTTCTTAAATAAGTCTGTTAAACGTTTTATATAATAATAGTTTGGTGACAATGAAATCCTTTCATTTTTTCTTGTTTGGGAAGAAGTTCTTTATCTGCCCTTCAATTCTAAATGATAGCTTTGCTGGGTAGAGCACTCTAGGCTATATGTCCCTGCTTTTCATAACTTTGAATATTTCTTGTCAGCCCATTCTAGCCTGTAAGGTTTCTTTTGAGTAATCAGTTGACAGTCTTAAGGGAACTCCCCTGTAGGAAACTACATTCTTTTCTTCTGCAGCTTTAGAGATTTTTCTCTTTATCTTTAGCCCCTGGAATTTTAATTCTGATGTGTCTTGGAGTGGGCCTGTTTGCATCCATCTTGGTTGAGACTCTATGTGCTTCCTGGACTTGCACATCTATTTCCTTTTCCAAATTAGGAAAGTTTTTTTTTTTTTCATCATTTTTTCAAATAGATTTCCGATTTCTAGCTCTTTCTCTTCTCACACTGGCACGCCCTATGACAGGAAAGTTGGAACACTTGAAGTGCCACTTGCTCAGCACTCGCCCCTTCTCAGGCATCTCTCCCACCTCCATATGGGACTGGCACCTCTCCAGCTGCTGCCTGGCCGTCGCTCCCAGAGTGGGTGGGTCCGTGGACATTCCAGGACTGTGGGGGCCCTCCAAACAAGTGGACTCCACTGAGAGACCAGCAGTCTCCTCCTCTGCTGCAACCCCCACTGGTTTGCACAGTCAGAAGCAATGAGGCTTTATTTTAGTCTGGTCTGGGACTGGAAACGCTCCCCAGGTGTCCCACCCGACTTTTGTTTGTTTGTTTGTTTTCTGTTGTTTTTAAAAAGATTTTATTTATTTATTTTTAGAGAAGGGAGAGAGAGAGAGAGAAATATCAGTGATACATTGATAGGTTGCCTCTCACATGCCCCTATGAGGGCAGCTCTGCTCTGAGAAATCACCCAGAGACGGCTGTGGAAGCAGATAACTGGTTCACTGAGGGACCAAAGGAAGGCGGAAGGGGGTTCAGGGGAAAGGCAACTCCTGGACTGACTTGGCGACCTGTAAGAGCAAGGGAAGCGGGGGAAAGGTGACTCCTGGTCCTCCTCGTGGGCCCGTAAGAATCGCCACCCGCAGTTCTGCAGGCACCTTTATTTTTTTTTAAAGTATATTTTATTGATTATGTTGTTACAGTAGTGCAAGTTTTTTTCCCCTTTGCTCTCCTCTGCCCAGTAACCCCTTCCCTCCAGCAATCCCACCCTCCTTAGTTCATGTCCGTGGGTCGTGCATATAAGATCTTCGGCTTCACCCTTTTCTATATTATTCTTAACATCTCCCTATTTTGTACCAACCGATTATGCTTCTTAGTCTCCCTGCACCATTTCCCCATTTCTCCCCTTCCCCCTCCCAGCTGATAACCCTCCAAATGATCCCCATACCTCTGATTCTGTTCCTATTCTGGTTTGCTTAGTTGGATTTTGTTTTTATTTTTTATATTCAGTTGTTGATAGCTGTGAGTTTGTTGTCATTTTAGTGTTCACAGTTTTGATCTTCTTTTTCTTAAGTAAGTCCCTTTGACATTTTTTGTAATAATGGCTTGGTGGTGATGAACTCCTTTAGCTTTACCTTGTCTGGAAAGCACTTCATCTGCCCTTCCATTCCAAGTGATAGCTTTGCTGGATAGAGTAATCTTGGTTGCAGGTTGCTTTTCATCACATTGAATACTGCTTGCCTGTCCCTTCCTACCTGCAAAGTGTCCTCTGAGGAATCAGTGGATAGTCCTATAGGCAACCCCCTGTAGGCAACTCTCTGCCTTTCTCTTGCTGCCCCCAGGACTCTCTCTTTATCTTTCACCTTTGGCATCTCAATCATGATGCGTCCTGGTGTGGTCCCCTCTGGGCCCAGCTCACCTGGGATCCTCCGTGCTTCCCGGACCTGTATGTCCATCTCCTTCGCAAAATTTGGGAAGTTTTCCTCATTTTTTTCAATCCTTGCTTCCTCATTCTGCACTGGTTGGCTGTTTTTTTCTTCCTTATGTTCCAAATCATTGATCTGAACCTCGGTTTCCTTCTCTTCATTATTGGTTTTGTGTGGATTTTCCTTCATTTCACTTAGCTTAGCCTTCACTTCTTCTCTTATGCGTTTGCCATACTCAAGCATATCTGTCAAGCCTGTGAGCATCTTTATCACCAGTGTTTTGAATTCTGTGTCTGTTAAGTTGTCTGTCTCCTCATCTGTTAGGTTGGCTATCTCCTCATCGCTTAGTTCTCCCACTGGAACCCCCTTTTGGGCCATACTTCTCTGTCTCCTCATTCTGACAGGCTCCTGTGTTTGTTTTGTCTCCGCATCCCAGGTAGAGCTGTCACTCCTGTTATGTTGTAAGGCATGGAGCCTTAGGGATTTGTCAGTACAGGACAACCTATTTCACCACGTTGTGGCGCTGTATGTGGGGGAGGGGTTGGAGAGGGAACAATGCCACTGCCCAGCACTTGCCCCTTTTCCAGGCACCTCTCCCACTTCTGCACCAGAGTGGTGCCCCTCTAATTGCTGCCCTGGCTGTCGTTCCCAGAGTGGGTGGGTCTGCGGATGTTCTAGGACCGTGGGGACCCTTTAAACAAGCGGAGTCTGCTGAGACTGGCAGTTTCTGCCTCCACCCCAACCCACACTGGAGTGCACAGTCATAAGCAATGAGGCTTGATTTTCCCCGGTGCTGGGACAGTGAGCTGCGAGTTCCAGTGAAGAGCTGGGAATGCTCCCCAGGTGTCTCTCTCGACTTTTTAAAATGTGTGACTGCGCTTTCCGCCTGCCCACCGCTGCTGCCACTGCCCCCACCACCACACTACATCCTCTCTGTCCCAGCTCCGCCCCTCCTACCTGTCTGGATGAGTATTTCTTTATTATTTCTTTGTTTGTTGGACTTTGATGCAGCTTGATTTTCTGGAACCAGTTTTGAGGTAGTTGTCTTAACTATTATTTGTCTTGATGTGATCCTCTTTGGGTCCAACTTGTTTGGGACTGTCTGTGCTTCCTGGACTTGAATGTCTATTTCCTTTGCCAAATTAGAGATTATTTCAGTTTCTTGTTCTTCTTTTTCTCCTTCTGGCACCCCTATGATTCGGATCTTGGTACATTTAAAGTTGTCCCAGAGTTTTCTTTTACTCTCCGTGTTCTTATCATTTCTTGTTTCTGTTCTGGGTGAATGTTTATTTGTTCACTTTGTCCCAAATCATTGCTTTGAATCTCGGATTGCTTCCATCATTGTTGGCTCCATGTATATTTTTCTTTATTTCACTTTCTGTAACCTTCATTTCTTCCTTTATTTTGTGGCTGTACTCAATCATTTTTTGGAGCATTGTGATCACTAGTGTTTTAAACTCTGCATCTGATAGGTTTGTTGTCTCCATTTTCATTTAGTTCTTTTTCTGGGGTTTTGATCTGTTCCTTCATTTGGCCCATACTTCTTTGTGTCCTCAATTTAACAGCCTCCCTAGTTTGCCTCTGTTGTAGGTCTGTCACACCTGTTACATTGTAAGAGGCAGAGACTTAGGTATTGTCAGTGCAGCTGGACCCATTTCACCACTTTGTGGGGAAGGGGTCAGAGAAGGAATAATATCACTTCCTCAGTACTCGCCCGTTTTCCAGTCACTTCACCCACTTCCCATAATGGACTGGCACCCCTCTGGCTGTTGTCCTGCCCTGATGATGGCTCCCAGAGTGGGTGGGTTTGTGTACATACTAGGACCATGGGGGCCCTCTAAACAGACTCTACTGAGAGTTGGGCAGTTTCTTCCACTGCCCCAACCTCCACAGGTTTTTCAGCCAGAAGCAATGAGGCTTTATTTCCTGTGGCTGGAACAGTGAGCTGCGCTGTCTAGCCTGGAGTTGGGATCGCTCTCAACTTTATGCACTGCACGTGAATGCAGGCAAGGACCGCTTTTTCTACACAGCTGCTGCCATGCCACCACAGCCTTGCCTTGCCTCTGCCACACCACGTCCCTTCCACCCCAACTCCCTGACTCCCCTCCTACTTGTCTGGATGAATGTTTCTTCTTAATTCCTTGTTTGTGGGACTTCCATACATTCGATTTTCTGGCAGTTCTGGTTGTTTTTTTGTTCTGAGGTAGATGTAATCCTCCTTATGAGTGTGTGAGGAGGGGAAGCGTATTTACCTACACCTTTACCTTGACTGGAAGTTCCATCTCCAGAAGTTTTTCAAAAATATTCCTAACCTGAAACGCTGTACCCATTAAATAATAACTCCATTTCAGCTTGGGTTTTAATAGCAACAGTTTTGAAACTCTTTGTGTTTCTAGTTTCTGTTGCTAATTTTCATTTTTGACATGTGCCACTTAATGCCTGTCACTTTGTGAATCATGTTACTGATGATAATGATCCTAGGAATAGTTTCCTAGAATATGTGAATTTGGAAAGTTTGAAGATGTCTTGCTGCAAACTTTTGCTTTTTTTTTTTTCCCAAGCAGAGATGCTAATTGATATTATTTAGTCTGCCTTGACAAAAACCACTGGGAGACTGGGGTGTGTGTGGAGGGATGGACTTCATGAGGCATTTCAGGAGCCAGAATATTAGATTTGAAATGCAGTGGAAATGAAGTATAGAATTTGAAGGTCAAGTGAGGCAGAACTTTAAATTGTTCATTCAAATATACGTTGAAGTTAAAAATAATAGAATTGGCATGCAAGAAGAAGACCAATGCACATGCCGGATGTGCTAAAATATCAAGTAGACAACCAGTAGTTCTGGAAAGGTCTGCATTTTGGGGCCACTACAAATGAGAAAACCAAGTACAAGCACATATAATTGAAATGAGTTATATAAAATATAACTTACCTTTCTTTGTGCTACATACTCTTTTCTAGTTTGTTTCAGTTTTTGAAACTTTGATCTTAATACATTAAATAAGTTTAACAGACAATGAAAAGGTTGCAATCTATAGCTTAGAAAGCAGCAGTCTACAAAGTGGTTTAGCTGGATGTCATGAGCCTCAAAGATGGAAGAATTTTTATACTATAGTGGAAAAGTTATTTTAAGTAGCAGAAGCAAGAGCAAGACCAATACATTCTTTGCTTACCTTTCCTGAAGAGCTTTATCTGAGTAATATTCTTCATGGTTTAATGACTAACAAGTGGGAGAGGGTTTAGAATGAAGTTTTAGATGAGACTCATGGTGTTTGTTTACTGATGGAACATGTCAAGAAAATTGAGATGAGCAACAGACAGCAAAAATTGGGGGTAAGGCTAGATGTGGAGTGCATTTGGTTAAATGGAAATAAAAGTAGAAAAGAGAGATGGAGAGCTTACATTTTGATCTTCACCAAAGGTGAGAGAGATGTAAAGTATTGAATACTTAGGCTGGTACCAAAATTTTAAATGCAATTCTCAGAGAAAGTAATTCATTTCCTTGAAAAAAAATGATAGTTACAGGAGACAATCCAAAAATTAGTTAAAGGTAACCTAGATCCAGTTTATAATTTCAAGAATTCTGTTTTATACTCTGTTTCCTTATCTATAAATGTCATTTACTACTATAAAAAACTTTTATTTCAATTAACATAGTACATTCTGTTATTGACAGTGGAATACATTGAGATTATTGTGAACTAGCCGTTTTAATTATGAAGAAAGTGGTTTAGTAACTCAAAATATTATTAGTAGTTTCTTCATTAAATGTTCTTCAGTCGCCCTTGATTTGTTGTTTTTAGTTGCACGAACATGCAGCCTACTTGGTGGACAGTTTGTGGGAGAGCTCTCAAGAACTTTTGAAAGACTGGGAATGTATGACAGAGTTGCTATTAGAAGAACCTGTTCAAGGAGAGGAAGGTATAGTATTTTGATAAGTTGATCTACGTGTTGTTATGGGTATCTATTAATAATAATAACATCCTGTATAGACCACATCTTAAAAATGGATATATGCAAGAATGCTGGGTGTCTTTTTGCAAAGAGAACAATTTGTTGCCTATAACAACTAAGGATATCTCAATAACTTAGATCTTTCTAGATTGACACTTGCCACCATGCCACAAAGTTTTGTTTTTTTTTTAATCTGTATGTTGTGTAATAGTCAGTTTTTATTCTGATTTGAGATACAAAATACTGGCATACTTAATTGTTAAAAAAAAAAAGGGCAACCAGAATCTTTTTGCTATATTTATGTATGACCTTGGAAAAGCCTTTGACAAGAAAGTATTTAATTAGACCACAGCCATCCCCTTTTGTTATATATTTTTAATTACTAAAAACAGAAAGTTAAAAATAGTCATTTACCTAGCTATGTGATAATTCCTGAAGTATGCATCTTATTCATGTTGCATAAGATCATGAACAGTAAAATGGATATGTATATTTAATATTCATATTCTGAAAGCTTATACGAATATTAGCTCCTTAGAATTAGAAATGCTTTCTCCTATATATGGTTTGTTTTTCAAACTAGCCCACAATAGCGCTTTAAAGACTGCTGTTTCATTTAATTCATATAACAATCCCAGAATATAGATGATACTTCGATGTAAGTGAAGCTTGAAGTGAACATGGACTTCAGAATTGAAAGAAGGAGATTCAGATTTTTAACTTTATCCTTTTTGACTGAGGTCCTCATTTTTTTTGTTTGTTAGCTTCCTTTTCTTTGTAACATAAAGATTATTTTCCCTGTATACCTTATGTTGTTGTAAGGATTAAATGTAATTAAATTAAACTTAATTCTCTGTTCTGCTTCCCCTGTTTTTTATATGGTTCAAAATCCTCGGGAATATAAAAGCAGAATGAGCCATCTCCTTCAGTAGACTACCCAAACAGGTCACCAGGAGAGTGACCATCCCCCAGTGTTCTTTCCAAGTAGTGATGCTAACTGGCATTATCTACTCTGGATCTGACAAAATTCAATGAGAGAAACAACAGGTATGCATCACTCAGTTACATCCCAGTAAACTGGACCAAATTGCCTCTTTTAAACTAAAAAAATTTTGCTTCGTAACCTCATTGTTAATCCGTAACACAAATCCTTTCCAAACTTTTTATAGATTTTCTTTCAAAGTGGAAGTTATTGTAGTATATTTGGCTCTACCTCTGATTATTATTTACTTTATTTGCATGTTTGTTTTTTCTCCATATTTTTGGTAAGAAGGTGGCCTTATTACTAAGGTGTCAAGATCTTCTGCCTACAAAGTCAAACTCTCAACTGTACTGTAGATTCCTTTCACTTATGTGATCACAGGAATATGAACATATATTCGATATTACTCTTTTTATTTTACTTATATATGTTCCTGCTAAGTTCACTGACTCATACATTCTAACTAATCTTAATATTTTCTCTAATAAAATCAATTTCCCTTCTCATTACTACTGCCCAGTCAACACTTGAGCAAAGTGCCTAGCATAGTGTTCACTAGTACATTTCATCCATTTTCCTTCTTTTGCTTGTGGCTGTAGAATATGCACATTATCATTGGGTTAGAGCTTCATGTTTATTATGATTCCAAGTCTTTTTAATCACCCCAAGCCCTATAAGATTATTTCCAAGGAGAAGAGAGGCAGAGGATATAAATTTAAGGAAGATCCAACGAACTATGCTTTGGTTTTGTTGGCTTTTTACTCTCTTTAAGTAAGATGGGTAAGTCAGTACATAATAATTACTAAGTCTGTCAGTTATCAAGGTGTTCTAGATGGGTGTACCTCATTAAAATAAGTGTACTATTCTGTTGTGCAAGTTGCTAGTAACTTGTTTAAGACTAATGAGAAATTATTATATTTTAGGTAGATAGAGTGTGATAGACTGTCCAGTGGATGAAAGTCTATAGTTAGCAGTTGTCAAAGACTTACTAATAGTAAATTAAATCACTGTAGCCTTAAGACTACCTTGCAATGTTTTTAAGGGACAGGGAATTTTTTGTTGAGCATATGCATGTATTCTACAGATAAGTAAAATTGCTGAATAAATTTTTAGTATAATCTGAGTTGGCTGGGTAA
The DNA here is from genome assembly GCF_987537825.1 of Furipterus horrens. NCBI lineage: Eukaryota > Metazoa > Chordata > Mammalia > Chiroptera > Furipteridae > Furipterus > Furipterus horrens. The sequence goes on from NW_028327177.1 coordinate 111,954,099, forward strand.
TAGGTAACCAACCGGGTAACAACAAAACCATAACTTCTCTTTTTTTTTTTTAGAAGACCTCTGATTAGGTAATCTTCTGTGGTTATTTCTAATGGTAAAACTATTATCCAGTTGATGGATGAAGTAAATATGGATAAATGTAATTCTTCAAAGCAGGGAATCAAATCATTTTATAATTTTAAAATATTTATTGACTATCTTCCATGTGCAGACTAGTATATTTAACATTAAAATTTGTTCACTGTTCACATGGAGCTGTAAGTGTGTTGGAAAATAACAATGAGGGGGCTTGCTATAGGAAATGTCAAAAAAAGAGCTTCCTAGATAGAGGAAATAGCAATTGCAGCATATCTAAAGCCTATTGGTATTGTTACCTTTCAGGAAGTGCAGTATGTACATAGTGAGCCAGTGGCATAAGATGAGAAGGAGGCAGAGGCCAGATGATGTAGAACCTTTTAGTTCATGAATCAGCTTATTTCGTTCATTCTAAATGTGATAAGGTGCTGCTAAGTATTTTAAAGAGAAGGGTCATGTGATCAAATTTATATTTTAAGAAAGATGCTCTTTGTAAACATGATTTGGAGTAGGCAAAAGACCAGTTAAGTAACTTTTGCAGTGGTCTCTATGGGAAATACTAATAAAAATATTATAAAAAGAGGGAGAGAGAGTCTGGCTGAGTTTTAAAGAGTGTGGACAAGGGACAGAAACAAGAAGAGCAAATGTTAAAACAAAAAATTATTGAATTAAGATGTGCATACATATAGGAATATGTATGCAGGGTCGTTTTGGAACCCAATGAAGGATAAAATGTTATATCTTTGTTTGCATTTTTATTGTTGTTATTTAAATTTATTATACAATAATTAGTATAAACTTCTAAATTTCTAAATCTTAATATCTTTTCATTTAATTTATACCTACTTGTGTCTCTATAATCTCCACATCTGTTGATCTTTAATATAAATAAGGAAAGCAGGCAGGAACAGGGAGACAAAGATAGAATTAAATTATTCAAATTGGTCTCAACATCTGCTTTTAAAAATTCATAGGATTGAATTCAACAAGGAAAGTACAGAATCAGTGTGAAGAAAACTGTAATGTTTTGTTCAATAACATAAAATAAGATCTCAGAAATGAAGAGGGCTATATCATGTTTCTGGCTGGAAAGATTATATAAATGGCAGTTATTCTCAATATAATGTATAATTTTCTTAAAATACTAGTCTGAATTCCATTGGGTTTAAGAGAGTCTATAAAGTAAAGAGGAGGAAGTACGCAAAATATTTTAAAGTCTATGTATTGATAGAATTTTAAGATTATATTAAAAAGGCAGTGTAGCATAGTGCTAAAGAGCACAGACCCTGGAGTCAGACTACATGGGTTCATAAACTGCTCTACTACTGAGCGCTTTGAGAAGTTACTTACCCTCTCTGTGTGACTCATTTTCCCCATCTGTGGAATGTGAGAATGTTAGTTTCTATCTCTTAGAATTGTTTTGAGGTTAAAAAAACGTTAATGCAGATAAATCACTTACAATAGTGCTGAATAGTTCATTAGCCATGAGCATTAGAAAAATTTTAGAAAACGGGCTAGATGAAGGAATCTTGTTCCACTAAATATTCAAATTGGGTTAACTGAGTTGCATATTAAGATATAACGTATTGTAAGATTGCTATAGTCAAAACAGTATGGCATTGTAATAAAGAAATAGGTTAGTGAAACTAAACAAAGAATGCAGAAATAGATTTAAGTATGTATAGGAGCCTAAAACATCAAAAAGTGACCTTTAAATTTAGCAAGGAAAGCTGGTTTATTTAATGATGTTGGAGGTATAATTGACTCTTCATCTGATGGGAATAAACAGGCCCATACTTTATACTATCATCAGAAATAAATTCCAGGCAGATTAAAAGTTTACAGGCAAGCGAAAGACTGTGGGGAGTGAGGAGTAGTCAATAAAGGAGATATATTTCTATAATCTGTAGAACAAGGAGACCTTTGAAAGCAATACAAGAAACTCAGAAACCATTTTGTATCTGTATAAGATGATAGGTGTTACCCACACTTATTGTGGTAATCATTCCACAATATATGTAAGTCAAATTATTGTACTGTATGACTTATACAATGCCATTATGTAAATTATATCTCAGTAAACCTGGAAAGAAGAAAAAGAAACCAAGAAGCCATTAAAATGATTGGTGCAGGTGTGACTTTGTAAAAGTTAACTTTCTCACAAAAGATACCATAAAGACTCTGGCAACAAAAAGGACAAACTGGGAGAAAAAGTTTTCGTTGTTCAAAAGACAAAGTTACTATTTTTAATATACAAGAGTTCATAAATAAGGTGAATAACAGAAAAATGGGCAAAGAATAAAGAGAAAAATCTAGGAAAAATTCAAAATCAATGAATAAGAAAACGCATTCCACTAATTAGTAAATAAGAAGGACCAAAATAACAATGAAGTACCATTTCTCAGTCATTGGACTGGCAAAAATTAAAGGGATTCATAACATTAAGTGCTGGCAGGGGTATGAGAAACCAACATCATTGCATTTGAAAGAGTGAATTAAAAACCTTTGTCATTATCAAGATTTTAACCTTTGATCCAGTACTCCTGTTGGGAATGTATTCTGCAGAAAGAAAAATATCAGTTACATAAACATTTGTGTATTAATGATACTTATTGCTACATTGTTTATAATAACAAAAATTTGGAAACAATCTGAACATTAGTAGGAGGTTGACTAAATTATGGAACAAATTATGTAATAATTTATAGTTATATAAATAAGTATGCAGTGATTTGAAAAAGATATTCAAAATTTGTTAACTTTAAAAAATATGTAGCATGATCTTTTTTCTTTCTTTTTAATGCCTTATATGAGCTTTCAAATGATGTAGAAGGAAATACAGTAAAATTCTGTCTAACTCAGAATCACGGTATTAGAAAAGACCAGGTGTTAGAACAAATGAGAGTTTATCTTATTTTTCTTTACTTTGTATATATATATTTCTTGTTTGACTTATGACAAGCACATACTTCTTTAAAAAGGAACGTGGTACAGGTCTTCAGTATATAAAATAATCAGTAACAATATATGTACAATTTTTAATAACTATTCATTTTTAATACTTTTTTATTAATCCTATACTAATGTGTTTTGTTTTACCTTAGCAATGTCTGACCGTCAAGAGAGTGCTCTAATAGAGCTAATGGTTTGTACAATTCGTCAAGCTGCTGAGGCACATCCTCCTGTGGGAAGGGGTACTGGCAAGAGAGTAAGTTATATTAGTGATAAATCTACAAAAAAGGGTTTTAATGTCATTAACTATCATAAATATTTGAAAATTTTACTGGTACATGTATTCCTAAAAACATTTTTGTGAATGATACATGGTGTGGTGCTTCATCTTTTATTGTTTGCTACTCAGGTTCCAAAAATAGGTTCTTTTTATTTATTTATTTATTTATTTTCAATGCTTTTATAGCACCTGTAACTTCTTCTATTCTAGTACTTTCAAGAATTGTCATATTCATGTTCTGGTTAATGTGGCTCAGTTGGTTGGAACATTGTCCCATAACCAAAAGCCTGTGGGGTTCGATTCCCAGTCAGGGCACATACTTAGGTTGGGGGTTCTATCCCTGGTTTCGGTATGTATAATCCCTTAGTACAGGCACGTACAGAAGGCAGCCAATCTGTGCTTCTCTCTTGCATTGATGTTTTTCTCTCTCCCCCTTCCTCCCTCCTTTCCTCTCTCTAGAAGCAATGGAAAAAACAAAATGTCCTCAGGAGAGGATAAAAAAAATTTTTAAAGAATTTTCATATTCATGTCTGTTTCAAATGCAAAAAGGCTATGAAAGCAAACTGCCTAGTTTGCAAGCTCTTATATTTAGCAACTATGTAATCTTCAGATCATTAGTTATTTTCTTTGTGCCTTCATTTCCTCATCTGTAATATGGAGGGGCTAATAATGCAGTTTTAATGTTCTTATAGATGCATTAAGATAATCAGATAATCACAGGTGGGAAGATTATTTCTGGTGATATGAAGAGGTAGGCATTTCCTCTCTGCAAAAAAAATACCAATTTACAACTGGAAATTTTGTTTAAAAAACAAACAAACAAAAAACATGTCAGGGCTCTGTAAATTCACCAAACGTTTTTTTAAAAATTGAGAAACATTTTTCTTGAAAAACTGCTAAAGCTTCTGGTAAAAACAGCAGAAATATATAGCCTTCTTGCCTAGGGTTACAGTATATACAGATCCCAGAAGTTTGATTGTTAAGATCTGTAGTTTTATCAGAGTGGTACAGTAAAACCAGCAGCTTTTCTGTCAAAGAAGGTAGACCCACTAAGCGATGAGTGGTACAAGTCCCTTTGTCAACTAGAAACAGAAAACTTGGTAGAAACAACTAAGGAAAATCCACATCTGTGATATTCAGAGGTTGTGGTCCCAGTTGGTAAGAACAGTGGGCCAACTAAGAATCTAACTAAAAAGTCCTGGAAATGAGAAATCCATAAAAGGATTAGCTAAGCTCTCCACTCAACCTTGGCTGACTAGGAAACCTGAGAGAACCTTACAGAAAAATAAAAGTCAAACTGCCCTGGCTGGTGTGACTCAGTGGATTGAGCACCAGCCTGTGGACCAAGAGGTTGTCAGTTTGATTCCTGGTCGGGGCACACGCCTGGATTGCAGACTGGGTCCCCATTTGGGGGTGTGCATGAAGGTAACCCATCAGTGTCATGTTTCTTTCCACATTGATGTTTCTCTCCCTCTTTCTCCTTCCTTTCCCCTCTCTCTAAAAATTAATTAATTAAAAAAAAAAAAAAAAAGTCAAGCCAAATTTAAGAACTTGCTGACTTTGAATATGCTCTCTAACCCTCAAACAAATCAGATCTGAGAAGGGTAAAGCCTTATAAAGTATTTGAGCACAACCTCTGCCCAAATCATTGACCAATAATGTCTTGAAAAACAGAGGGGAATCCTGGGAAGACAGGATAAAAGCAATAAGAAAATTGAAAGCAGAGGCCGTACAATATGGGAGAGACTACTTACACGTATTAAATTGAAAGTTACTTTTTTTTTAAAGATTTATTATTTATTTACTTTTAGAGAGAGGGGAAGGAAGGGGAAGAGAGGAAGAGAAACATCGATGTGCAAGAGAAACATGGATTGATTGTCTCTCACACACCAGCAACTGGAGACCTGGCCCACAACCCAGACTTATGCCCTGACTGGGATTTGAACCAGTGACCTCTCGGTTTACAGGCCAGCACTCAATCACCTAAGCCACACCAGCCAGGGCTAAAGATTACTTATTTTTAAAATGAAACTTTAAAAACTAAGTTAAAATTTATATTTACTATAAAATATATATATATATATATATTTTTTTTTAATATATTATTTAGACAGGTGCACTTCTCCAGAAAATTATAGCCATATAAAGAAACAGTAAAAGGTGACCATATTCAGGGAAAAAAGCAGACAATAGAAATGGCTTCTTGTTATGTTCAGTGTTAGATTTATCAAAGACTTCAGAGCCCTTTTAATAAATATATTCAAAGAATTAAAAATATGCTCAAAAGAATTACAGGAAAAATGACCCCCCAAAAATAAGAGATCTCAGTAATGATCAATCAAATGGAAAGCCTAAAGTTGAAAAGTAAAAAGACAAGTTTAAAATTCATTACATAGCTTTAATAGGAGATTTGAAATGAAATAAGAAAGAAACAGTGAACATGAAGACATATTAATAGAAACTATCTATTCTGAAGTACAGAGAGGAAAAATGATTGAACATAAATGAAAAGAGCCACAGAAGTGCACCAGATTTGTATTATAAAGTCCCAAAAAGAAAGGAGTGAGACAAAGAGATTTGAAGCAAAAACATTTGAAGAAATAATTGCTAGAAATTTCACAAATTTTATGGGTAACATTACTCTACAGATCCAAAAAGCTTAACAAAACTAATAGGATAAATATAAAAGATTTCACTTCTAGACACAGGTTAGTCACACTGTTGAAAACCAAAGACAAAACTTGAAGGCAGCAATAGAAAACAAATAAAGAGGGCAACACAATAGGATTAGTAGTTGATTTCTTTTCAGAAACAATGGAAGCTAAAATACACAGAATGACATACTCACTGAAGGACAGTAAATGCCTACCAAGAATTTTAAATCCAGTAAAATTATCTTTAAATATTAAGGCAAAATACAAACATTTCCAGGTAAACAAAGATTGAGAGACATGTTGCTAAAAGACATGCAATAGAAGAAGTACTAAAAGAAATCCTCCGTGCTCTAAAGAATAATACCAGATGGTAACTGAATCATCAGGAAGGAATGAAGAGTACCAGAAATAGTAAATATTCTGTGGAGGATATAAAACACTATCTCTGCTATATATTTCCCCCCTTTTTTTTTCCCCTTGATTTCTTTAAAGGGATTTGAGATTATTTAAAGCAATAATTATACTATTGTAGTATTACAGTTATAAGATATATAGATAAAAGAAAAATGTGAAAACAATAGCACAAAGTAGGGTAAAGGAAATGAAACTATTAAACAAAATTCCTATATTTTGCTGTAATGTATTCAGTATTAACTTGGAGTTGATTATAATAACTTAAAGAAGTATACTGTAATCCCTGAAGTAACCACTCATACCTAAAAGAAAACAATCAACAGAGAAATTAAGGATAGTACAGTAAAAAATTTTTAACCCCAGAGGAAGCAGTAAAGGAGGAACAGAGAAATACAAAAAGACATGAGACATACAGATTACTATAGCAAAATGGCTGGCATAAATTCAGCCATATCAAAAACTATGGTAAATAGGAATACAGCTATAGGGAAGAGTTCAGAAATGGAGATTAAGAAAGCTGTGAAGCTCTGGCCAGTGTGTCTGTTGGTTGGAGCATTACATCCCATAGACCAAAATGCTGATTTGATTCCCTGCCAGGGCACATACTCAGGTTGTAGATTCGATACTTGGGTGGGGGTATGAACAAGAAGGCAAGCAGTTGATGTTTTTCTCTCGTATCAGTGTCTCTCTTTCTCTCCTTTCCTCTAAAAACAATGAAAAAAATTTCCCTGGGTGAGGATTTTAGAAAAAGAAAACTGTGGAGTGGGTATGTGATGATACTAAGGAATTGTTTAGATCCCAAGGGACTTCTGCTTAAGATGGAGGCATAGGTTGACACAGTTCCTCTCCTCACACAACCACAGCAAAAATTACAACTAAGCTACAAAACAAATATCACCCAGAATTGTCAGAAAATCAAGCTGTATGGAAATTAGACAATCAAGGAATTAAAGAAGCCACATTCATCCAGGCATGTAGGAGGGGCAGAGATGCAGAGACACAGAACAAGTAGTCTCACACCCTGTGTGGTGAATATAAATTGGGAGGGATACCTCAGGAATGAGGGTTCCCAGACCAAACCAACCAACCCAGGGTTCCAGCACCAGGAAGATAAGTGCCCATAGTTTCTGGCTGTAAGAATCAGTGGGAGTTGGGCAGTGGAAGAAACTGCGGAATCCTCTGGAGTATCCTCTTAAAGGGCCCACAACAGACTTAGGACTTATACAGACTCCCTCCCTCTGGGCTTCAACACCAGGACAGCAGCTGGAAGGCCACCAGTATCATACAGGGAGGAACTGAGGTATCTGGCATCGAGGCAAGTGCTGGGGACAGCTTCCTCCAGGGGCCAGACAGCAGCATTGTCCCCTTTCTGAGGCCTCCCACACACACAGCCACAGAACAGAGACGCCACTCAGAGACTCCCATCAACCTGGTTCACACAGTTGCCCCACCCTGACAATTACCTAAGGCTCTACTCTATCCAACTTACCAGTGCACTTTTCTGCAATAGGCTGTTCTACTTAGAGAGTCAATGCAGCTCTACCTAATACATAGAAACAAACACAGGGAAACTGCCAAATTGAGGAGACAAAGAAATATGACCCAAATGAACTAACAGAACAAAACCCCAGAAAAAAAACTAAATGAAATGGAGATAACGTATCAGATACAGAGTTCAAAACACTGGTGATCAGGATACTCAAAGAACTCATTGAGTAGGGCAACAACATAAAGGAAGAAACTATGATTACACTAAGTAAAATAAAGAAAAATTTACAGGGAACCAACAGTGGAATGAATGAAGCTGAGAATCAAATCATTTATTTGGAACATAAGGAAGAAGAAAACATTCAGTCAGAACAGCAAGAAGGAAAAAGAATCCAAAAACAAAGATAGGCTAAAGAGCCTCTCAGACAACTTCAAACATACCAACATTTTAATTACAGGGGTGCTGGAAGGAAAAGAGAAAAAACAAGAAATTGAAAACTTCTTTGAAAAACTAATGAAAGAAGACTTCCCTAATTTGGTGAAGTACATAGACATACAAGTCTAGGAAGCACACAGAATCCCAAACAAGATGGATGCAAAGAGGACCCCTCCAAGACACATCATAATTGAAATGCCGTATTTTGAAGATAAGGAGGGAATATTAAAAGCAGCAAGAGAAAAGCATTTACTTACCTACAGGGGAATTCCCATAAGACTGCCAGCTGATTTCTCAAAAGAAACTTTGCAGGCTAGAAGGAACTGGCAAGAAGTATTTGAAGTGTTGAAAAGCCAGGGCCCAAACCTAGATTACTCTATCCAACAAAGCTATCCTTTAGAAAAGAAGGGCAGGTAAAGTGCTTCCCAGACAAGGTAAAGCTAAAGGAGTTCTTCATCACCAAGCCATTATTATATGAAATGTTAAAGGGAATTATTTAAGAAGGAGATCAAAACTATGAACATTGAAATGGCAATAAATTCACAACTATCAACAATTGAATCAAAAAAAAAAAAAAAAAGAAACACTAAGCAAACAAGCAGAACAGAAACAGAATCAGATATGGAGATCATTTGGAGGATTATCACTTGGGAAAGGTAAGAGGGAGAATGGGGAGAAAAGTTCAGGGATTAAGAAGTATAAATTGGTACGTACAGAATAAACAGGAGGATGTTAACACGTTGCGTACCGGGGAATTTAAATGCCTTTTAGAAGTGATGAGAATTCTTGCCACCCGTATGCAATGTGTTAAGAACAGTATAGGAAATGGAGTAGCCAAGGAACTTGTGTGCATGACCCATGGATGTGAACTAAGTGTGGGCTGGGGGGGTGTTGCCAGAGTGAAGGCAGGGTACCAGGTGAAGGGGGGCAAAGGGGGAAAAATTAGGACAACTATAATACTATAATCAATAAAAATTTTTAAAAGAATTTGTTTTTGGAGACTAAGTTTTATTATTCTTAAGTTTTCCTCTGTTAAAGATAATATGTAATACTTAAATATTTATGGTTGGAATGAGATACCAAGAATTTACTTTAAAATCCTACAGGGAAAAAAACCTTTAGGGGACTTGATGAAACAATAATGATAGAATGAGTAGTTTTCAATTTTTCCAAAATAAAGGTTAAAAATATATATTGTCTCAAGTTTGACTGAGAGACTCTTCTGGCCAATTTTTTGTCCTTTTGACATGTCTTATTTTTCGAGCACTTTTCTTGCTATCTTTTAGAGCAAGATGCACAGGTTTACGTCTACCTTTACTGTTTATATTATATATAGCTTAGCTATGTAAAAAAAATGACTTCAAAATTTAGGGGCTTAAAATAATAACCCTTTGTTATATCATAGTTTCTGTGGTGGGTCAGAAACTGAGGAGTGGCTTAGCTTTTCTTTTGGCTTAGGGTCTCTCATAGGATTGCAGTTAAGTTGTTAGCCAAGGCTTTAGCTTCAAAAGGCTTGATTGTTAATTTACTACTTCCATAATGGCTCACTCACAAGGCTGGCAAGTTAGTGTCAATTGTTGGTAGGAGGCCAGAGATTCTCACCATATAGTAGTACTATTTGAGTGTACTCATGACAAGGCTGCTTGCCTCCTCCAAAGTGAATAATTGAAGAAAAAGGAAGACTGAGTGAATGATCTGAAAGAGAGTAAGGTGGACAATTCTGTCTTATTTCCTGGCCCTCAAAAATAATACAGCATCATCCCCACAATGTCCTTTTGGTTATATATGTCAGCCTTATTCATTGTGGGAAGAGCCTCTATACAGGCATGAATACTTGGAGGAAGAGATCATTGGGAGTCACCTTGAAGACTCATTCTAGCACAGGAATCTCCAACCAGCCCTGATTCCTTTCAGTAGAGTAGTATTTAAATTGTTTTTAACTTACTGATTTTTAGAGAGAAATCATTTTGTTGCTCCACTTATTTATGCATTCATTGGTTGCTTCTTGTTTGTGCCCTGACAGGGATGGAACCCACCTTGGCATATCAGGATGATGGTCTAACCAACTGAGCTACCCAGCCAGAACTAGAGCAGTACTTAAGGATCAAAATCTCTGTCCTGGGTGGCTCAGTTGGTTGGACCATCCTCCTGATACACCAAGGTTGTGGGTTCAATCCCCAGTCAGGGCACATACAAGAAACAACCAATGAATGCATAAATAAGTGAAACAACAAAATCGATGTTTCTCTCTGTCTCTCTCTCCCATGCTGTTCCCTTTCCTCTGTCTAAAATCAACCAATCAATAAAAATAAAGATCAAAATCTTGGCACTACAAGTACTCATTGTCAATTGGTTATCATTTCTGCTGAGCACTTTTTTTTTTTTTAATATTATTTATTTATTTATTTATTTTTAGAGAGAGGGGAAGAGAGGGAGAGAAACATCAATGCGTGGTTGCCCCTGGCATGCCCCAGCTGGGGACCTGACCCACAGCCCAGGCTTGTGCCCTGACTGGGAATCGAACCAGCGACCCTCTGGTTCACAGGTTGGTGCTCAGTCTACTGAGCCACACCAGCCAGGGCTCTGCTAGGCACTTTCTATAGACAGAGATAAGAAATAAAAATTTCTCTATATTAAAGTGTGTGTGATTAAACATTTATATTGATATTTCTGACTTAAATTTAGCATAACAGGGTTTTTCCTCAATTTTATTTTTCCCATTTTATTTGGAAATATGTAAAACAATTGAATAATTAAAAAGTTTGAAACCATGTGAAAATATATATTCAGACAAGTCTTTCTAATATACTTCCCTTTATACCTCATTACTGCCAATAACTTCTTGTTTCAGTCTTCCATTTTGCAGATGTAGATAAATTCATGCACACATACAGATACTATATACTTATTCTCAATCCTCCTCTCTCTGAATCTTTTACAAAAGATAGCTTGCTTTATACAATGTTCTGTAACTTTTTTTTTTTTTTTTTTTTAATTTAACAGTATATCCTGGGTATTGTTTCATTAACTTTATTTGGAGGCCTTCAGCTTCTGGTGGTTGCAGAGTATCCATTATGTGAATACGCTGTTGAGTTTTTTGTGTTGTTGCCAGTCTTTTGAATAATTTGTAGTGAATAATCTTGTATCAATTTATACTTGTAACAGGTGTGTTAGTGGGATAGATTGCTAAAAGTGGGATCAACTGGGTCAAAAGAAAAATGTGTGTACGATTTTGTTAAACACTGACAAATTCCTCTTTCATACACATTATGCCATTTTTGCTATCCCATCAGAGATATTGTGAAGATTGAATGAGTTCTTTACCTAATGATCATTTAATCAAACATAGCTACTTTTCTAAAATCAATATCTTTAGCTCTTTCATACATGTCAAAATAATTTTAAGACTCAATATCCTGAATATATTCTTACATACATGCTACTTTATGTAATCCCTTTGTTTTATACAAAACTAAACATAATACTTGGTAGATTATTCCAAAGTGATTATTTTATATGTATAAGAGGTTGAAAAACAAAGTTCCAGGGGGAAGAATCAGGAGGCCCTCTTACTTTCATACATTCTCAAATGTTGGGGTTACATTTATAAAATGGCAATTTATATGGGAATATTTCTGGCCTATAAAACCATTCAACATCCTAGTGGTAAATTCCTTCATGTTAATAACAAAATGCAGAATACTTTGGAGAAATTATCATTTTAAGTGCCCTTGCATTTTAATATTTTATTTTTGGAACCACCTATGATTTAACTAGTTGAATAGAGGCTAAAGTGATGGGCATCATCAGCCCTAATTTGTTCAATGACTACAGGCTATACCTCTCTGTCTTAATTATTGTCTAACAGATTTATGAGCTTTGTTACAAGGAAAACCAAATGTAAATAATTCCAGGGATATCGCTAGAGTATGCTGTGAAGATAAGTGAAAATGTATCAGCTGCTAACTGTATTTAAACAACATTAATTCCTAAGTAGTTTTAGAAAATTGTGTTTAATGTAGGTGCGTTCACTGTTACCATATTGAGATTAAAACTCTAAAAAAGTTATTTCTTCTTTGGTTCCAGTACTTTTCTGTTTATAACTGTATTTTATAGAAATGTACATGTTTGTTTTTATTTTAATAAGTAGTTTATCTAAAGTTTAATGATTCTTGAGTAAGTAGCTATTTAATAAAGTAGTAGGGCGTGTTAACTATAAATTTGCATAAAACTAGATGCCTTTATTTTTGTAGTTTGTTAAGCTCCTCTTAAAGTTTTCAGTTACATTATTTGTCAATGCTTCATCATTCTGTGTAACATTCTAGATTTATAAATTAGTACATAACACTCTTATTCTTTGCCCATTTAAATTTATTTCTAGGTGCTAACTGCCAAAGAAAGAAAAACTCAAATAGATGATAGAAACAAATTGACTGAGCATTTTATTATCACACTTCCTATGTTGTTATCAAAGGTACAGTTTTATTTACATTTTCATGATAATATATCACTGAATGCTCATTACACTGTTCTATTAAAGTAGTTACTTTTTTTTTTCCTCCTCTTTCTAGTATTCTGCAGATGCAGAGAAGGTAGCAAACTTGCTACAAATCCCACAGTATTTTGATCTAGAAATTTATAGCACAGGTAGAATGGAAAAGGTAAGACACTATGAAATTGAAATTGTGCTCTTGTATTCAGTTTTATTAACTGCACTATTTTAATTTTATATGAGCATTTGGCTTGTTATTTGACAGGTGTTTATTTTTGTTTTTTGTTATCAATCGACATATCATAGTTTTTCTTTTTTTCCTCCTCAGCATCTGGATGCTCTATTAAAACAGATTAAGTTTGTTGTGGAGAAACACGTAGAATCAGATGTTCTAGAAGCCTGTAGTAAAACCTATAGCATCTTATGCAGTGAAGAGTATACCATTCAGAACAGAGTTGACATAGCTCGAAGCCAGTTAATTGATGAATTTGTAGATCGATTCAACCATTCTGTGGAAGATCTATTGCAAGAGGTAGGTTTTAAAGTTAATGAGTAAATATAGTAATTTAGGCTAATAATTATTCAAGGTAGCTGAGTATGTAAATTATTTCCATTTTAAAATAAAATTTAGTAGAATTTTCTAAACCTTTCAGAACTTGGTGGCATTATTGCGATTGTTTATCCTATAAAGATCAACCTTGGGTATACTTTTATTTTTATTTTAAAAATTTGTTTTATATAAGCTAGAATTTTTTTATTTATTTTATTTTTTTGATCTTTTAAGAAAAACCTTTAAAGGTTTAAGACTGGCTTGTCTTAAGTCATTTTTTCTTTTCTATTTCTAGAGCCTAATTTGCATTTTAATTAAATCATTATGTACTAATGAATAGAACAAAAATTGTGCGCTTATAAGGGATGGTTGGTTATCATTGGCCAAGATAGCAGCAAACATCTCCAACTGGTTATTTTTATAATTATTGTTGCTGATTCTCACATCCTGTTCTCTCCTTCCAATCTATTTTAAGGTGGTCTTGAACACTCACAGGTTTCTATGATCTGAGGTCCAAGCTGCTATGATCTTCTTAATCTATGCAACTGATTTTTCCCTACTTTTAACTTTAACTTAAAAATATTTTTTCAACCGTTTTGATTTTTCATTGTGATTTTTTTTGAAACTGCGGAAGTAACTTAACAATCAGTAAAATCTTTGAAATAATAATTAAATTTTTAACATTCATACATACTGTTTCACTCAATAATTTTAAGGAATTTATCCTAAAATATTAATCAGACAGTAGACAAAGTCATGTTTATGACTTTGTTTAAAATGCAAAAATTGGTTATTTCTCTGTGTTGGAATTATGGGTGTTTTTTTTTGTTTTGTTTTGTTTTGCTTTATTTGTATTTTGTTACTTACCAACAGTGAATATGTACTGTTTATATAATAATAAAAATAATTTTTACTTAGGCAGTAAGTATTGATAGACTTCCATGTGAATTTGAGGATGAGTAAAGTTATGGTAATGAAGTAATATCTACTTTTTATTTACAGGGGGAAGAAGCTGATGATGATGATATTTACAATGTTCTTTCTACATTAAAACGGTTAACCTCTTTTCACAAGTACGTGATTTTATTTAAAGTAGATTTAGTGAATAATACAAATTAGCCAACATAAAACAGACTGATGCTCATAAAATCTAAGCCTTTTCTTTATATACACGTACATTTTTTAGAATTTCATGGAGAAACAAACATTTTTTTAAATACTTAGATGTATGAAAATAAAAATTGACAGCCACTTATCTACTATATTTTGAAATTGTGAGTGAATTTCAAAATACGTTTAAGCAAATGTGTTTTAAAATAAACTAGAAAGAAAGGTTACACATCCATATGGAATATGAGCTTAGGTTGACCATGTGGTAGTAATCTTCACTTAAATGTGTGAAGTTTATTGTTACTGATTTCTTTTAATGAATTCCTAATGTCAGCTTGAGCTCTCTGCACCTCTTTCTCTCTCCCTCTTATTCTGCTCTTCCTTTCTTCCTTCATAAGTATAAGCACTCGAACCTTTTATGAATATTTCTCAACTCCACAAGAAAATGAAATTTTATTCTTCCAGTCACTGAAACTGAGCTCAAATTTAAATATTTCCTTCACTCTAGAATAAAGTTAATAACATTTTTGTTTATTTTAGCGCTCATGATCTCACAAAATGGGATTTGTTTGGTAATTGCTACAGATTGTTGAAGACAGGAATTGAACATGGAGCTATGCCAGAACAGGTAGGAGTTTATTAATATTCCTTCTATCTCATTTCAGAAAGCTAAGCCTTTTTGAGATCACACAGCATTATCAAAAAAGCCTTTCAAGGAACATAGTTGATAATTTTTTAATGTAGCCACCTCTTTTGAGAATTATTGCTATGTTAATTGTTACTGATAAGCATGTTACATCTTCAGGTTTAAGCAGAAAAGTATAGAAAACCTTTGCTATAATATTCTCAAATTTTTAATGTATGGTAAACAATATTACTTTTTAAAAAAATATATTGCTATAGTAGCACTTTCAAAACTTGATTAATTTCTGATAATGGCTATATCCCAGGTAATATTCTAGATACAGATAATAGGACGCCTTAGGTATTGCTAAATTTTTGTGATAGAACCATGCACAGTTAAATAAGTTTGGGGACTTTTAGTAGACCGTAGAACTCTTTATTATTAACCATAACAATTAGTATTAACTAACAATAACAATGTGCTTTTAAGAATTAAGAGATATTTTGTGCACAGCTGACATCCATTTATGTAAACCAAAAAACCAACCCCATATTTAGGTATAGGTAGTATTTAGGGGTGATCTTATCCATTCCCTTTGGGTAAAATGGAATACATAGATGACACTTTATTATGCTAAAGCAATACAAATTTCAGTAGATGTAATAAAATTATAATTTTATATTAAAAGTTAATCACATACCTGGCTTGTGTGGCTCGGTGGATTGAGCGCCAGCCTGCAGACCAAATGGTTGTTAGTTGAATTCCCAATCAGGGCACATGCCTGAGTTGCATGCCTGGCCCCCAGTTGGGGGCATGGAAGAGCCAACCAATTACTGTTTCTCTCGCTCTTTCTCCCTTCCCCTCTCCAGAAATAAATAAATAAATAATATTTTTTTAAAGAAGTTATTCGCAGAGCCATGGCTCGCGTGGCTCAGTTGGTTGGAGCATCGTTCCATGAGCTGAAAGGTCACAGGTTGAGTTCTCAGTCAGCAGAACACATGCCTAGTTTGCAGGTTTGGTCCCTGATCGGTGTGTGTGGGGGGGGGCTACTGGTGGATGTTTCTTTTCTCTCTCTCTCTCTCTCTCTCTCTCTCTCTCTCTCTCTCTTAAATAAATTTTTTAAAAATTAAAGAAAATCCAAAAACTATATTCAGCCAATTCTTCATTGGGACCATGCAAGCTCACATTTTTACATTCCAGCTCTGTACTTTAAATTAGAATCCAGAGAAAAGAGCAAGGATATAAAGGAACTACCAAAATGTTTGCTATTGCAAACTCTCAGTTGTGCTTAACATTTTTAGGATACCTTAAAAGTTATTGTATAGCTATTTTGGGGAACTTTATTACTTTATTCTCCATATGCTTGACTAATTTTCATGATAATCAATTCAACTGGAAATTTTAAAGTCCCACTCTTTAAGGTTAACTGAATTTTTTTTCTTATTCCAGTGATCTACCTTTTCTCGCACCAGTACTGTTTTAGCTATTAGAACTTTAGAATATATAAAACCAAAATTTATTGATGATGAAAATAAAGCATAGAGATATTAAATAACTTGCCTAAGGTAACATAGCTATTGTATACCCACTCAAACCAAGCATTTAAATTCTTTTTGGTGTCTTTTCACATTTCCTGCTCCTAATCTACAACTATTGTTTACGATATCCCATACCTTCTGATTTCTGCCCCATATCAAACTCTTAATTTTTTTCATTTTTATATTTTCCACATATCTTTTGTGTTGTTTCAATGGAAATAACATGGAGAGATTAGATGCTAATATGTAATCTGTCATCGTGAACTAGAAAGCAACACATTTCTTTAGACTGATCATGGTATAGGGGTTGAGTTTAACAATAGTCAGGTTATTGCTTATTGTATAAATAATGGAGTCATGCTTTCCTTAGAAGACTACACACGTAAGTCCTTGACTGGGCTTAGAAATTATTTCAAGTACCTACTTGTGACTATCCTTTGGGTATGCATTATCAAAACCCTTTGTGATTGCCCCACCCCCACCCCCCACTCCCCTATACACACACGAATACACATACACATCCAATTTATGACCTGTGTAAACGTAATTGACCAAAATGTATTTCAGTGTCAGGTCCTGAAGCTTTAAGGGTATATTAGAAGAAGTTCTTAAAATCAGAAGACTTCTGATTTTTTTAATGACTACCTCTTGAATCTCTTCTTGTAATTATTTTTCAAGCCCTTCTACCATTTATTTAGTTGAATTCCTCATATTTTCTCTTGTAAATTACAGTAGTAGCTGCATATTTTGTCTTAGTAACCTCAGTTTCACTCTCTGTCCAATCTAGGCTCTGTTTCAGTAATTGGTAACTGTGTTTGCATCAGATAACCTTATGGGGTTTATTTTTTTAATACTGATATACTCTGAAGCACCAGAGTGAGAATAAATTGGTATAATCCACTTAGAAGTTAATTTGTTGCTCTATCAAAATTAAAAATGGACATATCCTTCATCTGAGTGTTTGTAGCTCCAGGAATTTAGACTGCAGATACATACTTGGACATATGTACAAAGATGTAGGTACAAAGATGTTCATTTTAGTATTATTTATAAAAATTGAAGATATGAAATAATTTAAATATCAGTAGAGGGCTGGTTATATATAGTGGTATAGTTTTGATTCTGTGCAGCGCTATGCAGCTATAAAATATAATGAGGTTGATATTTTTTATGCTATAATATTCTATGTGAGAATAAATGTAATGAAAAAGGTAAGGAGTAGAATGATATGTAAACATAAAAAGGGGTGATAAGATCTATGTGCATGTACCCCAGTTGTTTAGTAATGAACAGTTGGATACTGAAATTTTTAAAATGTGCCCATTACAGTAGTGCCAAAATCATACAATACATAGGTGTAATTTTTACAGACTATGTGCAGGATTTGTAAAAACCTATGAAACACAAATAAAAGATCTCAAAGAAGATTTAAGTGAAGTCTTATCATGTTTGTAAATTAGAAGACTCTAAGATGTCGATTCTCCCAAGACTGATTTTAGATTTAACAATTCCATTTAAAATCACAGCAGAATTCTTTGTAGAAACTGACAGCTTGATTCTAAAATTTATATGGAAATGCAAAAGAAATAAAATAACCAAAAGAAATTTTGAAAAGAATAAACTCAGGTGATTAACACTACCTGATTTCAAGACTATAAACAGTAACTTAGTGCAGTATTGAAGAAAAAATAGACATATATAAATTAAAACAACAGCATATAGATTCCAGAAATAGACCCACACATATATGTTAAGTTGGGCTTTGTTATTTTTTTAGATCTTATATATTTGAGTTTATTCTTCATTTAAAAGAATGAGAGGAAAGAAAGGAAGAGCAACATCAATGTGTGGTTGCCTCTTGCACACCCCTGACTGGGAATCGTACCCACGACCCTTTGGTTTGCAGGCGGGCGGGCACTCAATCCACTGAGCCACACCAGCCAAGGCTTCATTTAACTTTTAAAACACTACTATAGTTAAATATTAAAACAAAAACAATAGCAAGTAGTAAGCATATTATGATTATAGTCCTTCATTCATACACTACTTGCATATAAAATGCCAAACAGTGTTATTCACTTGCCCCATTAAGTGTGACACTGAACACCAACCCCTAGGGTGATGTTCATCATTCTCACATGCTTCTCTATTACAATGGTGCTGTCTTATCTAAAAGTGGTGGGAGATAAATTTAGATACTTTTCATTGATTGCTCCAACAATCAGTAATTTATGTAAGAAAAACATCCATCTGTCATTACATAGGAAGGATATGCATCTAGAAATCTGTATGCCAGATAACTTTATTTTTTAATGTGTTGGGGTTTCATTGGTTAATAAAATTAAACAGGTTTCAAGTAGTACATTTCACCAGTCTCTTCTACTTCCTTCCTTTAAGGTAGGAGTTTTTCCAGCAAAGAGTTTATCAGGAGACAGAAAGCTATTCTCAGGGAAGTTTACCTTAAATTTGATGATTAGGAAACTATTGTCATATGGTCTACAATAAATGGGCAGGCCTTCATTTATCACACACTTGATATCTCCATGTTTGACAATCTGACCTGGATTCGAGGTGATAACTGTGGTTTGTTGTCAAGAGTAGCTATTGGCTTTTGAAATTGCAGAACACTTCAACCAGCTGTATGTCCATACACATGAAGAGGTCTTTTTCTCATCCAGTGAAAACAGCATGGTCCTTTTGATCTAAAACAATGATATCTCCTGACTTGAGTCTGGTTCTTGGTGTCCTTCACCACGGAATGTTACCTTCTGGCCGCCTTTCATACATTTGTCAATATGAACTTCTAGGATCTTTTCTCAAACTACCTTCCTTCCATTGTAATTTTTATATCTATCTTTAGGACTGATCCAATCCCCATGGCCCTGGCACTGCATGCACACAGACTGAATTTGCTGAACCATTCTGGCTTTTCTGATGAATTCTTATTTGCATCCCAGTACCTCAGCAATTGGGACAGCACTATACTCCTTTCTCGCCATCTTGGCCTTGACATTTGTCACAGATCACGTTGTTTTGCAGAGCTAGTGTTCATGTTGCACCATTTTATAAATGTAAGATTACTGAAAGTTGATACATAACATTTTTACCTCCTTTCTCTCTGCATCCTTCATCCTCCTCCAAAAAACAAACAAACAAACAAAGATGCCCATGGGTGTTCTAGCCGGCTAGTTCAGTTGGTTAGAGCATCATTCTGATATGTCAAATTTCCAGGTTCCATGCCTCGTCAGGGCACATACAGGAAACAACCAATAAAACATTTTTTAAAAAAGTGTCCATGGGTGAGCTATCTCCTCCACCTTTTTTAATGGCCTGTTTTTCCCCTTTGTCACACAATCCCCTTTTCTTTACATCAGAGAGCACTTTGTATGCTTGAGAAATTGATCTAAATTTCTTTGTTTGGATTCTTATCAGGGTAAGTACTTCAAGGCCAGCTTTCTGTAAGCCTTTTTCAACTTTTCCTTATGGCATTGGGTTTGACCCCCAAAATATTATAGTGGTTTCTTTCACTATTTTTGACCGTCAGTGAGCAGGCCAAGAAGGGTATGGGATTGGGAAGGAGTACATTGCTATATGCAGCTCAGGCAGCCACTACTCCTCCACCTCTCACCCAGTGTTGTACAAAGTTCCTTGGTCAATTGGTTTTTGATAAAGATGCCAAGACAATCCTTTGGGAAAGGATCATCTTTTTCAGCAACTGGTGCTGAAACAGTTAGGTAGCCATACACAAAAAATGAATTTCAGTCCATACCTCACACCATATATACAAATTTACTTGAAAACAGACTACCAAAATGTAAAACCTGCAGCTCTAAAACATCTGAAAGAGCACATAAAAGTAAATCCTTATGACCATTAGTTAATCAAAGATTTCATAGATACAACACTAAAAGGATTATCCATAGGAGAAATTCAAACACAGACACTCATTATAAGTAAGCACTTCTGCTCCTATGAGGCACTGGTAAGAGAACTGAAAAGATAAGCCAATAAACTGGAAAATATTTGCAAATCACATGTCTGGTAACTGACTTTCACCCAAAATATGAAGATCTCTCAAAATTCGTTAGTAAGAAAAACAACCCAGTTTTTTAAATGGACAAAATTCAATAGCTATTTCACTAACAAAAGTGATGGCAAATAAGCACATAAAAAGAAATTTATTATCATTAGTCACTAGAGAAATTCAAACTATTCGATAAAACCACAATGAGATGCCACGGTAATTCTTGAGAAAGCATTTGGAACTCCTGTTATTGGTGGGAATGCAAAATATAACAGCCATTTTGGATAGTAGTTTAGCATTTTCTGATACAGTTAAGTATGCACTTATCATATGACCCAGCAGTCCATCTCCTGGGTTTGTATCCAAGTGAAATAAATAGCTAAGTTCACATAAGAACCTATACCTGAATGTTTATAGCAGTTGTTTGAGTTGCCCAAAATTGCAAACAACTCAAATGTTCATTAACTGGTGAGGATACTTCTCAGCAATACAGTGGAAGGAACTACATGCAACAACATGGATGAATCTCAGTAGCATTATATAGAGTCAGAAGCCAGATGCACAAATCTACATGCTGTGTAACTGCATTATACATTTTAGAAAAGGCAAAACTGTAGGCACAGAAAATGCATCTCCAGGCATTTTGGGGTGTAATTTGAGGGATGATGGAACTGTTTTATATCTTGATTGTTTTGGTGATTCCATGACTACACATTTATTAAAACTCGTAGAACTGTGTATTAAAAACAGTACATTTTTCTTTATATATAAATTATACCTTAGTTTTTAAAAATGAAATAGGATAAAAATAAAAGTAGTAGTCATTTATTTCTCATACTTAAGGCCATTTCAAAGCCTGATGTGTATATTTTGAAGTTTTGAAAGCTCTAGGCCAAAACAACCACAAAAATAAAAAATGTATTACATGGAAGAAATTTCAGAACCAAGAACCATTAGAAAACTTGATAGACTCTTGATTCTTATATTTCAGCCCTTTCTGCCAAAGCTCAGTTACATAATGATTGCAAAAGTATTTAAATTAAAATAAACTGTAAAAAATATTGTTAAATTATTTCTTGTTTTTAAACTGAGGTATAACTGACATGCAACATTATATTAGTTTTAGGTATATAATATAATTTGATGTTTGTATATAGTGAAATCACCACAGTAAGTCTAGTTAACATCTTTCACCATACATAGTTACAGATTTTATTATTAACTATAGTTGCCATGCTGTTCAGTACATCTCCATGACTTACTTATTTTGTAACGGAAAGCTTTTGACTCCCTTTGCCTCCCACCTCTGACAACCACCAATTTTTCTGTATTTATGATCTTGGTTTGTTGGTGTTTAGTTGTTGTTTAGATTCCATAGATGAGAATGTTCAGTATTTGTCTTTCTCTGACTTGTTTCACTCAGCATAATGCCCTCAAGGTCCATTCATGTTGTCACAGATGACAAAATTTCCTTCTTTTTTAATGGCTGAATATTTAATTGTATATATATACTACATTTACTTTATACATTCACTCACAATGTACATTTAGGTTGTTTCCATATCGTGGTTATTGTAAATAGTGCTGCAATAAACATGGGGCATGCATATCTTTTTGGGTTAGTGTTTTAGTTTTCTTTGGATAAATAGGCAGAAGTGGAATTGCTGGGTTATACTCTTTTTTAATTTTTTGAGGAACCTTTATATTGTTTTTCATAGCTGCACTCAGAGTTTGGTTCCAGAGCACCACAATAAAATGAGTTGTAATATTTTCACTGGTAGAGGGTCTTGCCTTCAATTTGTAAAAAACTCAACATCTGTGAAGTGCAATAAAATGAAGCACCATAAAACAAGGTATGCCTGTACATTCTTACCAACAGTGCACAAGAGTTCCCTTTTCGCCACATTTTCACCAGCATTTATTACCTCCTCTTTTTTATAGTAGCCATTATAACAGATGTGTGAGGTGATATCTCATTGTGGTTTCAATTTGCATTTCCCTGATGATTGGTGATGTTCAGTGCATTTTTATGTACTTGTTGGCCATATATACAGTCAGCCCTTCATAGCCACAGTTTTCATATCTATGGATTCAACCACCTGCAAATTGAAAATAGTATTTTTCCATCTGTGGTTGGGAATCCATAGATGCAAGGTCAACTTTATGCATCATTCTACGCCATTTTATTTAAGAGACTTGAGCATCCCTGGATTCTGGTGTCTGCATGAGGTCCTGGAACGAATCTCTCATGGATATCAAGGGACAGCTATATATCTTCTTTGGGAAAATGTCTATTCAGATCCTCTGCCCATTTTTTAATTGGTTTGGTTTTTTGCTATTGAGTTGTATACGTTCTTCATATATTTTAGATATTAACCCCTTACCATATATATGATTAACAAATATTTTCTCCCATTCGGTTGGTTATTTTGTTGGTATTCTTTGCTCTGAAGAAGCTTTTTAGTTTGATGTAGTTTTGTGTTTTGTTTTGTTTTGTTTGTCTTTGCTTTTGGTGTAAAATCCAAAAAATCATTGTCAAGACCAAAGTCAGGGAACTTACCAACTGTATATTCTTCTAGGAATTTTATGGTTTCAGGTCTTGCATTCAGGTTTAATCTGTTTTGAACTAATTTTTGTGTATAGTGGAAGATAGTGGTCCATTTACATTCTTTTTGTCATAAACTAATTGACCATATATTTGTGAGTTTGTTTCTGGGTTTTTTATTCCATTGATCTATGTGCCTGATTTTATGCCAATACCAGATCGTTTCGATTATTATAACTTTGTAATTTAGTTTGAAGTCAAGGACTTTGACACCTTCAACTTTGTTCTTCATTCTCAAGATTGCTTTGACTATTCAGGTTGTTTTGTTATTAAATGTTTTTTCTACTGACTCTTAATCTTCAGTGGTGGATCATGAGAATTTGTAATTTTTTAAATCTCAAGACGTTCAGAAGCATAGCAAGCATGAAGTATATCTGGTCTCTTTAAAGACTGTATAAGTGTTAAACCATTTTTGAAAAGCTTGAACACGAGCCAAATTAAACAGTATATTATCTAATGATATTTAAATATGATATATGTGATAAAACTATTTTTTTAAGAGCCAAGGAATGATATACATGAAATTTAGTGGGATGGTTTACCAGCCCTAAGGAACAGGGGAAGAACTGGAGGTAGATAAAAAGTTATCGGCATCTCACCAGTTCTTAAATTGGGTAGTCTGTTCTATTATGCTGTATAATATGCTAACGAAGAGGCCCTGGCTAGCTAGCTCAGTTGGTTATTGCATCATCCCAATATGCCAAGATTACAGGTCTGATGCCTGGTGAGGACAATACAAGAATCAACAATTCAGTGCATAAATAAGTGGAACAACATACCAGTCTCTCTCTCTCTCTCTCTCTCTCTCTCTCTCTCTCTCTGTCTCTCTCTCTCTCTCTCTCTCTCTCTCTCTCTCCTTCTCCCTGCCCCCCCACCCTGTCCCTATCCCTTCCTCTTTCTATAAAAAGTCAATAAATAAAATTTTTTTAAAGAGAGAGAAAAGTTCCCTGGCTGGATGGCTCAGTTGGAGCGTCGTCCTGTATACCAAAAGATTGGGGTTTGATCTCCAAGCAGTGTACATACCTAGGTTGTGGGTTTGATTCCCAGTTGGGGCATGTACAGGAGACAACCAATCATTGATATTTTTCTCTCTCTTCCTCCCACTCTAAAAGAAAGAGAAGAAATAAATAAAATGCTAACAAAGTACAAGTAGGATCACTTCTCTTTGCTGTTGCTAATGAGATATTTTTGAAACATCTGATTGTTACATTCTTTAGTCTTTAATCTGATGTTTTTATCCAAATTTAGTTGTACTAAACTTAAACTGAGCTTATCCATTGGTCTTAATTTACATGGAATAATACAGTTCATCTTCAAGATATGTGATATCATTAGTTACAGGTTGAATAATTTTCATTAATTCAGTCTTCTAAGATCAAAGGTAAACAGGTATAGTTTCTTTGAATAAGTAAACATTAATAAGAAAAAGGGCTAATAGTAAAAGAATATTTATGTTAGTTAAGGTAATGCTAACTCCTATAATAGATTAATCTCAGTATCTCAGTGGCTTAACACAATACACTCCCATAAAGTACAATTAAGGGAACCTAGTGTATCACTGCACCACCCAGTTATTCAGGGACCCAAGATCTCCTGGGGCATGGATATCCTGCTGGCATATAGGGGAGGAGAAGATGGAAAAGGCATTCCTGCTTCCTAACTACTGCCCAGATATGTGCAATACACATTACTGGGTCCTCCTTGTAACATTACCTTGTGGAAACAAAAGGACAGGACGAAAGTTGGAAGAAATGACTACTCAACCCACCAATGCTTGCTATTATTTGAAGATCCTCTCCAGGTTTAGAGCAATGGTAGTCAAGAAAAGGTAGAAGGGCCTTGACCCATGTGGCTCAGTTGCTTAGGCATTGTCCCACAAAGAAAAAGTTCACTGGTTCGATTCTTGGTCAGGGCACATGCCTGCACTACAGGTTTAGTCTCTGGTCTTAGTACATGTGAGAGGCAACCAATTGCTGTTGTTCTCTCTCTTTCTCCCTCCCTTCCCCTCTCTCTAAGAACTAAATAAATAAAATCTTTTTAAAACAAGAAAAAGAAAAAAGAAAAGGCAGAAAGACTTTGGTGCTCATAGGTTAGGACAGTCTTTTTTGTTTTTTTTGTTTTCAGTTTTTTATTGTCCTTGTTGTATCTACTACAGAAAGATTAAGTTGCTGAATAAATGACTTCTGGACAAGTTAGTATAACATTGGTGGTATGGAGGATAAAACATCGATATGACTGATGTAAAGCCTGAAAGGAATACTTCTCAATTTTCTTTTGAATTGTTATTAGCTATATTGTTATATACCTTTGAGAAAGCAAAATGCTTTCCAGTCAGTGAGAGTGAGATTTTTATTTTAAAAAAGAGTGGAGCCCTGGCTGGTGTGGCTCAGTGAATTGAGCGCCAGCTTGTGAACCAAAGGGTCACTGGTTTGATTCCCAGTCAGGGCACTTACCTAGATTGCAGGCACTTACCTAGATTGCAGGTTACATTCCCAGCCGGGGACATATGGGAGGCAACCAGTGTTTCTCTCTTACATTGTTTCTCTCTCACTCTCTCTCCCCCTTTCTCTCTAAAATCAATAAACTTACCCTCGGGTGATGATTAAATAAATAAGTAAATAAAGTGGGTGTGCTCCTCCACCGGAACCAAACCTGCAACCTTTTGGTTTACGGGACAATGCTCCAGCCAACTGAGCCACACTGGCCAAGGCTAAAACCTGAATTTTAAAAAATAAAACCAGCTGAAACTGTGAACCGCATCCTGTAACATCTCACTTACTGATTTCTCTTTCAATTTGTTCTCTTCATATATTCATCCTTATGATTTTTAGTTTAAGTAGAGAAGGTAATACAGACACTGTAATAATGGAATATCATATTATTAGATATGCTTAATTGCAGTAAAGACAAACCTATTCAAACAAAGAAATGTAGTAAAAGACCTCTTTAAAATGAACTTCTCACCCTGGCTGGTGTAGCTCAGTGGATTGAGTGCAAGCCTGAGAACCAAACGGTCACCGGTTCGATTACTAGCCGGGGCACATGCCTGCGTTGCGGGCCAGGTCCCCAGCTAGTGGCGTGTGAGAGGCAACCAATCCATGTGGCTCTGGCACACTGAACTGATGTTTCTCTCTCTCTTTCTTCTCCCTTCCCCTCTCTCTAAAAATAAATAAATATTTAAAAATAAATAAACTTCTTTTATGATTCTTATTTTCCTGAATTCTGTTCTCTCTCTAAAAAATAGGGACAAACAATTCACAAAACAGGAATTTGATGCTAATAAAAAATGAAAAGGTACCCATCTCCATGGTATTTAGAGACATGAACTAGTACCATATTAAAATAGTACTCATACATAATAAAGCCCCAAATTCAAAACATCTTATGATATCAAGTGTTGGTGAAAACGCAGAGCCAAGGAACTGTCAAAGACTACTAGATACATGCACTGTGGAAAGCAGTTTGGTACGATCTGTTATAAAGTTAAACATGCACATAATATATGACCCAGCATTCCTATTTCTAGAGCAGAGGTTCTCAAAGTGTGGTCCAGGACCTCTTGGCATTTCCAGGATAGGTCCATCAGGTCACCCTATTTTCATAATAAAATAAAGATGTTACTTGCTTTTTTTCATTCTTGTTCTCTCACAAGTATACATTGGAGTGTTGGTGTCATATCAAAGAATATCCACATTTATCTACAAAAGCTATTAAAGTAAAATAAATAAATATACTTTTTTCCCAGCTACTCTATGACTGGGTTTTTTTCATATACTTCATCAAAACAGCATATTGTAACAGAATGAAGAGCAGATCTGAAACTCCAGTTTGCTGTTAAGCCTTGTATAAAGAAATTTGCAAAAATGTAAAACATTCTTACCACTGAGGTTTGTTTGGTTTTTTTAAGATTTCATTTGTTTTTAGAGAGAGGAGAAGGGAGGGAGAAAGATGGAGAGAAACATCAATGTGTGGTTGCCTTTCACACGCCCCCAACCAGGCATGTGCCCTGACCAGGAATTCAACCAGCAACTGGTTCGCAGGCTGGCACTCAATCCACTGAGCCACACCAGTCAGAGCCCTACTAAGTTTTTATGCTTAAAAAAAAATTAGGTTTTTTTTAAAAGAAATATTTATTACATTATGATATAAAGTTTATTTTTAAATGCCTTCATATTTTAAACATTACTTTTAATTTCTAATATGATAATATTGATATATAACTCACATAAACAAAAACCATTTGGGATCCTTAGTAATTTTTAAGAGTGTAAAGAGGTCCTGAGAACTAAAAACTTTAAGAACCTCTCTGCATATGGGTGTACTAGGAGACACATAAAAGGATGTTCATAGCAAAATTATTCACAATGCCCTTAAAACTAGAAGCATTGTAAAAGTTTAATAACAATGAATAAATAAGTAGGAGGATATCCTAAATATTACTGTAGCTACATGCAACAACATGTATAAATCTTAAACAAAAGTTTAGCCATGCCAGGTAGCTCAGTTGGTTAGAGCCTCATCCTGATACACAAAGGTTACTGGTTCAACCCCTCATCAGGGCAGATACAGAAATCAACCAGTGAATACATAAATGGGCAGAGCAGCAAATCAAATGTTTCCCTCTCTCCCCCTTTCTCCTTTAAAATCAATAAATAGCCCTGGCTGCTGTAGCTCAGTAGATTGAGCACTGACCTGCAAACCAAAAGGTCCCTGGTTCAAGTCCCAGTCAGGACACATACCTGAGTTGTAGGCCAGGTCCCCATTTGGGTGTGTGCAAGAGGCAACTGTCAGTGTGTCTCTTGCATATCAATGTTTCTCTCCCTTTCTTTCTCCCTCCCATCCCCCTCTCTAAAAAATAAGTAAAATCGTTTAAAATCAATAAATAAAAAATTTTTAAATGTTTAAATGAAAGAAGTCAGATACAAACTGATACATATTCCATGACTTCACTTATATAATGTTCACAAATAGGCATAATAAACTTAGTATTTAGGGACTTCGGTCGTTAAAATGTACTGACTGCCTGAAAAGTAAAAATAACTTACTTAGGAAAGAGATTGTTGTTGACCCTTGAACAACATCGGGGTTACGGGTCCCTACACGTATACACACACACTCCACACACACAAAAATTCAGTTATGACTTAAGTTGGCCCTCCTCATGTGTGGATCCCCCCCCCCCATGGTTCAAAAATACTGTTTTCCCAAACTCATAGATACAGAGAACAAATTGATGGTTGCCAGATGAAGAGGGATTTGAAAAAAGGTGAAGGGATTAAAACTTAAAAATTGGCAGTATATAAAAATAGTCATAGAAGTGGAATGTACAGCATTCATTAAGTTTTATATGTTTTTTACTTATTTACTTTTTAAGTTACAGTTGACATTCTGTATTGTAATAGTTTCAGGTTTTATGTATGTTTTATGCACATTCCTGTATGAGTGATATATCTCATATTTAAATTGTTTAAAACAAGTAATTAGTTATAAAATTGGAATATGTTAGTTTTAAATATATCTTTTAAAATCTGACTAAGCAAAGTATTCATGACAGTACATTTTTGTTTGAAGCATGGTGTTATTTGGGTCCATATTTATCAAGATTACATTATCTGTATTCTCTAAAATATGTTGATTTGTGCTTTTTTTAACAAATATTTTATGCAGCTCCTTAGTTCTATAAAAATTCAGACTCAAACCTTATTGTAAGATAAAAGGTATGATAAATATTGTATGATGAAACCTGTGCAAATGTAAATTGTCTCATTTGTTTGAATTTTTTTATTTGATACAGATAGTCGTACAGGCATTGCAGTGTTCCCACTACTCTATTCTTTGGCAGTTGGTGAAAATTACTGATGGTTCTCCTTCCAAAGTAAGTAAGAGTTTCTGTAGGCAGAAGGATTATTACTAAAATAAAATAACCTTGCTTAATTTATATTTAATAATTTATTGTTATCAGTTATAATAAATTATCATTTGAATACAATATATAATAATTATTGTTTTCAATTCTTGCTTTATCCTGTTAGTAACTATATTTTACCCTTTTGAAAGATAACCCATTTTCAAGCATAGATATATAGATGTATATATATACAAAGTTAAAATTCTTATACAAATAACTGTTGTAGAAGTCAAAAGTGCTCTGATAGGTAACATGCTATAAAAAATAGAATGATATTGAAAGTATAGTATGTAGCTTTTGGTTCTGGCATTATGGCACCTTGGGGCCCAAACTAAACAACACTCTTGTTAAAAACTCAAAGTGTTGGATTTTTTTAAATTTATGACCGACCATTCAAAACAGAAAGGAAAATACAAACCAGAGATTAAGTGAAATAAGGATTCGAAAGAGTTAGCAGAGCACTGAAGACTAGTTAACCTTGAGCATCTTTTTAAATCTAGACAAACTATAAGGCACTTCCAAAGTGGAATGTCTAATAAGTAGCACATCTCTCTGAGAAGTTGGGATTCTGAAGAGTTACTCCCATCACAAGTATAAATTAGAAATAAACTCACACCAGCTCCATTTATGGAGGAAAACAGCCTGTCTTAAATCTGTCATTGATTAAGGAGGGAAAAAAACAGGTCTCCCATGCCTTTCTGAGTAATTTGAGGATTTCTCTGCCTTTAGAAGGTAATCAGAGTTTTTGTTTGTTTTTAATTAGAAGGATGATATAGTAGTTAGCCTTCAGGTTTTTTCTATTTTATTGACAATTCAGTCCTGATAAGCAAAAATTGAAGTTAACCTTTTATTAGTAACAAAAGCTACTTGAAAATTCCATTACATTTTCATATTTTTAGAAATGTTCTTTAATATGGTGAAATTAAATGATGTCGAATATATATGTAAGTTAAAATTTGGTGAGTTTATTATAGGTTAGTTACAATTAACTTCTATTCTGATTTTTTTCATCTGGTTGGTTTTGTATTTTTTGTTTGTTTTTCCATTGCAATTATTTTGGTTATCTGAATTGCTTGTATTTTGGCTAAATGTTGATAATTGCATTTTAATACATTTTGAATCTATAGTTATCTAAATTTAACATAATTAATGGTTAATTCCTTTGTTGAATTGAATTTAAATTTTATTCTTTACAAGTGTATTCTATAATAGGAGTGAGAATCTATTATTGGGCCCACTTATTTCAATACTTTCTATTTTTTAACCCCATTATAGCAGAATTATTTTGAGCTTCCTTGCTTTTATGTTTAATTTTGATCTGACACATTCTCCTAACAAATGAGAGCTTTATTTTTGTCATTAATCATACTACAGATTTTGTGATTGTCATTGCCACAGTGGCAATGCAGATTTTGTGGCCGCTAATTATCTTCATGTCAGAAAGGATGCTATAGCATCTTTTAGGTGCTTCATTATTTAGTTGATTTCTATTTATAGGTTTTTGTGCATTTATATTAGCTTTGGGGGAGAAATTTTTTTAAAGATTTTTGCCCATTTATTCTTAGAGGGGAAGAGAGGGAGAGAAACATCAATGTGTGATTGCTTCTCGTGTGTCCCCAACTGGAAACCCAGCCCACAACCCATGCATGTGCCCTGACCAGGAATCGAACTGGCAACCCTTTGGTTTGCAGGGCGGTGCTCAGTCTACTGAGCCACACCAGTCAGGGCTTGTTTGAAATTCTTACATGTGCCTCTCTCAAGTTATTTCTTCTTTCTTTGAAGTTGTTGGTAATTTTTTTATTCAAAATATATTTTAATCACTGTTCAGTTGTATCTATAAAATGGTTTTCTAAGTAATAATCTTAAAAAAACATGAATCGTCACAATACATGCAAACTTAATCTTTCATTGCTAAGATTCTTCCTTTTATTTACTTATTTTTAAAATTTTTTAAATTTATTATTGACATTAGGGAGAGAGAAAGAGAGAGATAAACATTAATTTGTAAAATACTTACGAGTATTTATGCATTCATTGGTTGCTTTCTGTATGTGCCCTGACCAGGGATCAAAACCACAACCTTGGCGTATTGGGATGATGCTCTAACCAACTGAGGTACTTGGTCATGGCCTTTTAATTTTTTTAGAGAGAGAGAATAAAAATGGAGAAACATCAATTTGTTCCACTTATTTATGCATGCATTGGTTGATTTTTGTTTTAACTTTTTATTTCATGACTTTTTACAGAGAGGAAGGGGGAGAGAGAGACATTGATTTGTTGTTTCATGTATTTATGCATTGATTAGTTTATTCTTATATATGTCCTGACCAGAGATTGAACCAGCCTTGGCATAGGGGGCTGATGCTTTGACCAACTAAGCTATCCAGCCAGGGCAGATTCTTTCTTTTAAAACAATTTTAAAGCCATATATATTATCACATAGACACAGGCAATAGTATGATGATAGCCAGAGGGAAAGGGACTGTGGGGTGAGGTAGAAGAGAGCAAAGAGGGGATAATTGGGGATGGAAAGAGACTTAGCTTCAGGCTATGGGCACAGGATTGAGGTGTGCAGATGGTGTTTCGTCCAGTTGTACAATTGAAACCTGTATGTTTATCTTAATCAATGCCATCCCAGTAAACTCAATAATAATAATAAGTATTATTATTATTTTAAAGTAGATAACTTATGTCAAAACATTTTATCAATTGTAAAGTGCTTTCCAAAAATTAATGACAGTTTTAAAAATCACTTGTGTTTCAGGTTGTCTATAAAGTTGAACATTGTATTGTGCCAACCTTTTCTAGCTCTAAAATTCTATAGTCTTTGTATGATTAATAGCTGCTAAACCAAAGATATCTAGATAGATACACAAGAATTTTAATAGTGCTTACCTCTGATAAATAGAAATTCTTTGAGGGCAGGCCTAAGAGGAACTTTACTTTTCGCTTTATACCTTTTGATACTGTTTGAGTGGTTGTTTTGTTGTTGGTGATATTTAACTGATAATTTTATCACAAAAATTAATTTTTTTAACTAGTAAAAAATTTTTAACTAGTACAAAAACATCTTTATTCTTCATCCTAATCTTAGGTTTTTATCACATGCAACTCACAGAGTTGTTGAGCTTGAATGAATACTAGAAAAACACTTAGTGTGTTCTGTATCTTATTTGTAATTGCATTTTTCTTTTGTTTATAAATGTAATATTAGAACTCTCAGGAAATTAAGAAATAATTTGATGAAAGCTGTTTCTTTTGGGTAAGGCCTATAAGGGGGACATTGTCATTAATACCTTGGAGATGTTTTACATTTTTGTCATTAATACCTTGGAGATGTTTTACATTTTGTAAGTCACTTTAATTTAAATGCTCTAATTTAATTAAATCTTAGTCCTATAAAGTGGGTATTTACCATAATCCCATTTTACAGATAAGGAACCAGATTACTGAAAAGAATTTTGAATCTTAATCTATTGGTTTTTCTGTTAGCACTCTTTTAATTCTTGTATTATTGCCTTGGCTGGGTGGCTCAGTTGGAGTGTTGTCCTGTACAGCAAAAGGCTGCAGGTTTCATTGCTGGGCAAGGCATGT
Source organism: Furipterus horrens (assembly GCF_987537825.1). NCBI lineage: Eukaryota > Metazoa > Chordata > Mammalia > Chiroptera > Furipteridae > Furipterus > Furipterus horrens. The sequence continues at coordinate 111,986,844 of NW_028327177.1, forward strand.
ACCTAGGTTGCGAGTTCAGTCTTTGGTCTGGATGTGTATAGAAGGCAGCCAATCAGTGTTTCTCTCTCATATTGATGTCTCTGTCTCTGTCTCTGTCTCTCTCTCTCTCTCTTTCTCTTCCGCTCTCGCTCTATCTCCTCCTCTTCCTCCCCACTTCCCTCCTTCTCTCCCTCTCTCTCTACCCCCTCAAATCAATAAAAACATGTCCTTGGGTGAGGATTTTTAAAAGTAAAAAATGGATTTTTGTATTATAAGCTTTTAGTACTAGTTATAGAGAATTTTATTATAGATTTTGTTGGTTTCTTTTTTTTTTTTTATTTCTAAGGTCACATTGGTTGACTCCTCACTGAACACAAACCAGCAATGTCTGTTAATCAGTTGGGTATTGAAAAATTTATGTCATATAGCCATTTTTTTTTCATCATTCTGTATCCATAAAGGCATTTGAATGAGAAGTTACTATGATTTTAAATGGCTTAGTTTGTAATGCCAGTGGGTTATAAAGTATACGGAGGACTTTGATAAATGGTGTACTTAAAACACTATCCTTTTTTGTCCCTTTCTTTCTTAAAATTTAAATTTAATTCATGAGACTCTTGGGGTCTGTATATTTCATTTGTAATGTTGATCATTTAGAGACAACTTGAAAGGCTTATTTCATTAATATTTCTTGTTGTTGAATAATTATTATGTTAATAATATAGAATGAGTCATTTAGCTAGTGAGGGAGCTAACCAGCTTACCACTGTTTTTCTCTGCTCATTAGTACGTTTATAGAAACTCCTTTAAATCTCTGAAGAGGTCGCTTATATCTTTAATTAATAAATTCTGCGTATTAGTTTTTGGTATAAAATATATTTTTTTTATAAATTTGGGCTTTCTTATTCTAGTATGTGTTCATTGTTAAAATAAAATTTCTGAATTTTACTACTTGTAGATACCACTGTTAATATTTTTGTATGTTTTCTTTTAATACTTTTTCTTAAATATTTTTAGTCTTATTGAGATCATAGTGTATTTACAATTTTGTGTCTCCACAATTAACATGGGATTTCCTTCAGTTATTAAAAGAAATGTTTATAGATAATTTTTAATGCATGCATTCTTCTGTTATGTAGCTATGCCATAATTAACTTTATCACTCTGCTCTGATATTTAGGTTGTAAACATTTTAACTAATAAAATTAATGCCATGATGGGCATTCTGGTACAAAAGCTTGTTCTCTGTTTTATATTATTTCATCTTATATTCTTAGAAATGGAATTGCTGGATCAAAGATGATACATACTTTTAAGACTTGATACATATTACCAAATTATTTTTGAGACAGTGCTTCCTAAAATTTATTTGTCTTCTCTGTTGTCATAAACACTGTCATTCAGGAGATTATGAATGATAGTTATATGTGAAGTTTAAATTTAAGTTATAGTTTAACTCAACAGTAAACACTCTTATAAAATGAAATAGACTATATCAAGAACAGGACAGATCTCTATCTGAAATGGAAGTTCACTGGGTTTCACAAATGGGTATTTCCTCTGTTCACCTAATTTTCAGAGTTGAAGCTCTGGCTGTTTCACAGGTCATGCTCAGTATACTTTGTTCCGGTGCCCCCTAGTGCTGGTCCTGTAGAAGGAGCCTTCAGTTTCTCTTCTCTAGCAGAAAACATCCTTCCTTCAGCTCCTTCTGGACATATACAAAGACATTTAAAGAGCCAGGTAAATGAGAGTTAGGGATAAAATAATGCCCCTGTTGCCTCCCGCTCCCCCAATCCCACCCCCACCCAGGGATCTAGAACCTATCTTCAATTTTTTTCTCCTAGGAGGAGCTGTCCTATTCTCTGTAGTAAATTTGCAGTGCTCTCCACTTTATCCTGCATGTTCTTATTCTAGACAGCAGTAAGGAGGGCCTGGGGCAAACATCCCTACTTTCTGTATTCTGACCCCATTCCTAATCCTTTAAATTAAAGAAAGTCAACATACCTCAGGTAGCTACATGTCAAATTATCATTGAGGTGTTTAGCTGTAAAATTTAAATATATCTATCATTACCTTCTCTCTCTTTCTTTAAATATTTTATTGTACTATTACAGTTGTCCCAATTTTTCCCCATTTGTTCTCCACTGCCCACCCTTCCTTCAGTCAGTCCCCACAATGTTGTCCGTGTCCATGGGCCATTTATACATGTCCTTTGACTAATTCCTTCCTCTTCTTTCCACCCTTATCCTTTTACCCCCTCCCCTCTTATCCTTTTACCCCCTCCCCCTCTTATCATTGCCTTCTTAACTGAAGTGTTTCATCTGCAAATTCCAATTTGTTTACCTCCATACAGACTGAGGAAGGGAGGTGTTAGGGTCAAGGTGGCCAGACTCTTAAAGAGACACATTTAACTTTGCTGTTCTTCATATAAACATACATTCCTACAAACATATTAGAAATAGGCTCAAACGTAGAAAAACCTGTAGACTGCTTTTTACACTTTCTCCTTTCCTTTTCGCCTCCCTGTCCTTTAGAATAGCAATGAATAAGAATGAGAGCGCTCACACAGGTCCTTACCCCAAATTCTTATATCAAAGTACTATAGGTAGCACTTCTCCATCTGTAGAGAGGGAAGGGAATTGGACCAAGAGTGGGAAATAATAGCTATCCCTCTAGGAACAAATTTTTAGTAATGCATAACAATTTTACTTTATTCTTTTTTTTTTTTAGACTCCTCCCCTACCTTTTATTTTTTGAGAATTCTACCCTCAGCAACTGCCTAGTTAGTTTTAAGCCTTTCTTTAGATTGTTTCATGACTTCAGAGGTGTTTCAGTTAATAATATGTCCTACCTGAACTACCTGATTGGCTGGTCTAGAAAAGTTAGGGGTAAAAGAGCCAAGTTTTGTCTTATGTCCATTTCTTGTTCAGCTCTTAAGAATTTTTTTTTTTTTTTTTAATCTGGAATACAGAAGTAGATCGCAGTTTATACCAAATTCTGAACTTCTCCAAAATGTTACCCAACTCTTAACTCCCTTAAAACCTCTGGGAGCCAGAAGTAAATGTGTTCAACTTAGAAAAGAGCTTATAAGTCATCATTCCAACATGCCATTAAGAATTCCATGCTGTTTTTACATTAATCCTAGGCCTCCAGTTTTGGAGCTTGCTTTCTGATAGGGAACACCCTTCTACTCCTTGATGGATAACATAAGGCTGCCTCAGTTTCACTAGCCTGTTTAGTTGGATGCTGCTTTTACTTACACAGGGAAAGTAGTCTTTAAAGCATCTTATTTATAAATACTCAAACTTAAGGTATTTAAAACCCTCATGGTTTAAGTAATGAGCCAAGACTGAGATCTAGTCTAAATAACAATTATTTCAAAGCAAAATGTGTTTTATCAGAGGCCTAGAGCAACATTAAGAATTTAAACAAAATATAACACTTCCTCCTTTCTTGTACAGGGATTAAGATTTTCTCTACCAAAAGTAATGGTAAAAGTCTACTTCCCTGTCAGACCATTTATTTGAATAGGAAGGAAATAGTTGTCTTATCCTACTTTATATCCCCTCAGTGAATGGTAATGCATTTTCCTTTCTAAGTAGTTTTTTAATTTCTTTAATGCCCTGACCAGTGTGGCTTAGTTGGTTGGGTATTGTCCCACAAACCAAAATGATTCCGGTATGAATCCCGGTGAAGGCTCAGACCTGGGTGGCAGGTTTGATCCCTGGTCAGGGCATATACGAGAGGCAACTGAGCAATGTTTCTCTATCACATTCCTGTTTCTTTCTCTCTCTTTCTTCCTCCCTTCCCCTTTTTCTAAAAATAAATAAAATCATTTAAAAATTTTTTTTCTCCCAGTGGCCATTTTATAATAAGTAGGTATTTGTTAAATGACTTCTTTTTTTTTTTTTTTAATAATTTATTTATTTGTTTGTTTGTTCACTTATTTTATTTTTAGAGAGAGGGGAAAGGAGAAAGAGAGGGAGAGAAACATCACTGTGTGGTTGCCTCTCACTTGCGCCCCCAGCTGGGGACCTGACGTGCAACCTGGTAATGTGCCCTAGCTGGGAATCGAACCAGCGACACTGGGCTCGCAGGCCGACACTCAATCCACTGAGCCACAGCAGCCAGGGCTGTTAAATGACTTCTTGTTGCTGACCCAATTTATATATATATAAAGCCCCTGGTTTATAAGTAGTGTATATTTCCAGTAGTGTGTGTGTGTGTGTGTGTGTGTGTGTGTGTGTGTGTGTTGGAACATGGTGTTCAGAGTTAAATCGAAGTTTGAATTTTGGTTCCATTTCTTACCACCTGTGACAAATATAAGCACTTTTCTTAACCTTTGAACTTCAGTTACCTAATGTGTGATATTCACTGCTGGATAGGGTTGTTGGGAAGATTAAATTGAAAGAAGTGTTTCAGTAAACAATAACTTGTTTTGATGGCATTAAGTTGCAGTCCTAGTCTATTCTTCTCTTGTATCAAAACCAAGAATTGATAGTAAATGAACTACTATTATCTAATATTATAGGACTATGTAAAATGCTCAGAAGCTGGTATAGATTTGGAATGCAATATCCTAGATTTTGTCCTCCGTGAGTATGTTGGAATAATTTGGGAATTCAAGTCTTTCACTTTGATCTTAACACTACTTTTCCTGTCCCTCTGACTCCTCCTTTATCTTTCTTCATCTTTGTACACTACAGGAAAGAGAAATCAGATGATGATTTGGAACTACAGTAGGCAGCTTAAGGGTTCCTGAATCATAACTCAGTGGATTAGCCTTTGAGGCAATGACAGGAATCAGCAGGTGGAGATTCAAATAGCCAAGAACAGCAACAACATTGAAAACTAGGTATTACATTTGGGGTTTAAATATTCGATAGCTATTTTATTTTGTATTCACAAAGGTAGCACACTCTTCTTAACCCCCCTCGAAGAGAAGCTAATAGCAGGTATTCATACAAGAAAGTGATTTCAAAGGTATTACACGGGGTTTACTCCACCACAGTGGAAAGGCTTCTTATCTCTTAGTCACTGGTGTGTCCCAAATAAATGAATTTAGTTCCACCTGTTTTTATCATATTTAATATGGTTAATGACTTAGTTGAGCTGAAAAATAATTTAATGAGCCTTGTTATGTGTCAGTAACTGAGCTAAGTAAGTACAGATAAACATAACACAATGTCTATGTAAAAAATATCCAAACCTGTAAAGAATTTTTACGAGTTTATTTGAGCCAATCTGGCAAGTGCCAGGAAGCAAAATCTCAGTGGATTGAGAATATGCTCCAGAGAATGGCAATTTTGCCGCTTGTTTTATACATACATTAGAATAAAAGGAGAAGACATACAGAGGATTACATGAAATTAGTTGGTGGTATATTAACAGTTGGGAGAAAGTGTGGTGGTGGGCAAATAACTGGGATTGAATACTTCTTTTACATTAGTAGGTACCAGGTAGTTAATAATTAACATCTATAGCACATAGAGATGGTTTGCGGAGAACAAGATAACAGTGAGAGATTCTGTGGTTTGGGGCTCTGGTGCCAGGCAGTTGTGCCTTGAAGAGTTTAGAAGAGAAAATTACTCTGACATTTCAAAGAAATGTCATCTTATATGCAAAAAGACAGTAGACAGGCTCACTTAAGGTCAAGTTTGACCTTAGTCAAGGAAGCTACGGGTCTAGGACGTGACTACCCACCATGACCCTCTTGCAGTTAGGATTTTTCTTAAAGATTTTATATATTTATTTTTAGAGAGGGGAAGGGAGGAAGAAAGAGAAGGAGAGAAACATCAGTGTGTGGTTACTTTTCACGCACCCCCAACTGGGGACCTGGCCCACCGCCCAGGCATGTGTCGTGACTGAGAATCGAACCTGCGACCCTTTGGTTTGCAGGCCAGCGCTCAGCCCACTGAGCCACACCAGCAAGGGCCCAGTTAGGAATTTTTATGTTTAGACCATCCTCTGTGGTTACTTTTTGGTTTCTGAGTTTCTAAGGCCCACTGTGGCTGTCCCCTGAGCTGGTCAGGTTTTGTATGTGGCCCCTTTTTGTCCACAACAGTTTATGCCTCCAAAGAACTTTATAGTCTAGTACAGACTGGGCTGAATACAGCCTATGGACCAAATCTGGCCTAATTTTGTAAATCAAGTTTTAATGGAACACAGCCATGCTCATTCATTTATGACATGTTTAGGGCTACTTTCATACTACAATGGCAGGCAGAGTCAAGAAATTGAGACAGAGACTGTAAAACCCACAAAGCCTAAAATATTTATTGCTTCACCCTTTACACAACAAATTTGCCAGTCCCTGTCCTAGTAAGGTAACTCCTTGGTCTTCTTCACCAGACTTTGTCAAAAACCATATTTGCCTATTCTGGGTAACTAGATTGGTTTTGTGCCCTTTTTTAAATCAATGAAAATCACTAAATTCTTAACAGACTTTATTTTTATATTCTGAGATCTTGAACCTGGTTTAGTTCCTTATTTTACTACTTTATTCGATTTTAGTTCTTTTATTATTATTATTATTATTATTATTGATTTTTTTTTGAGAGAGAGAGAGAAACAACAATTTGTTATTCCACTTACCTATGGCATTCATTGGTTAATTCTTGTATGTGTCCTGACTGGGATCGAACCCACAACTGATACGGAGATGATGCTCTAACCAACTGAGCAACCCAGCCAAGGTCTATTCTGTTTTATTTCTGCCCATTCTAAAATATATATTTGTCAGATACTGTTGAACTACTTTTTTTCTTTTAATTAATGTTAAACTACTTTTCTGTATTTACTACTCATTTTTCCATGGCTTCAGTTTCTGGCTGGGATTATCTTAATGGTATTTCATGGCTGTGGACAAAAAGATAGTTAAATTTGGTCTTCCTCTATACACAAAAATTGTGATACAAAGTGGAAAGGAATCACTCATTTAAAAACTGTACATATTTGTGTGTGTATGAATTAAACATTCTTTTCTCACTGACTACTACAATCATATTCAGATAATTGGCTTTTAAGAGGCAATCTACCTTTAATATCTGTTTTTCTTCCCAGGAGGTTAAAGTAAGTCAAGTTTGAGCCTTTGTGCCTTTGAGAAAACTTTTTCCTAATATGGTATAGCTTTTATCTGATAAAATCCCTCTCGTAATTGTGCCAGCCTTGTTTGGAGGTTTTAATTGCTGCAATTTTCATGGCTAGGTTCTTCATTGGTGTATTTTGAAAACTATCTCAATTCCTTCAAACAGAGTTCTCTTTATCTTTGCCAATAGATCACTGATAAACTGAAACTATTTGAGTCTTTTCACATTTGGGCATAGTAGATTTCAGTCTCTTCATTGGTTTCACTAGATGTACTGGAAACAAAAAAACACTTTAGCCAAACTAGTGAAGCAACTTGCAACATGGATACAAAATACATAATATAGCCAAGATACAATTTAAATAGCAGTGTAATGTTATCACCTGACCTATTTGAATTCCTTTTCATAGCTAGTTTAGGATAAAGTACTTGATGCTAACCTGCTTTCTGAAAATAAAAATACTGGTTTTATTTAGGAAAAAGCATTTGAAAGGCCACACTATATACTTAGTACATATATAGGTTATATGTACTAAGAGGAACCTGGCTGGTTTGGCTCAGTGGATTGAGCGTCGGCCTGCAAGCTAAGTGTCGCTGGTTCGATCTTCCAGTCAGGGCACATCAGAGAAGGAAAACTCTGACTCCAAAAAACCTCCGCTGCCTTGCGGCATACCTCTTCAGGGGAAAGGCTAAGGGAGTAAACCCCGACAGAAAATCCGGAGCCGGAGTCCCTAAGGCGGTTTGACGTTGTAGTCAACACCGGCAACTCCTGCGGCGCACCTGAAGCCAAGCTGTATTGACTCCGTCTTTCCCTTGGACCCTTCAGCTGCGAAGAGAGGGGGGGGGGGGGGTCTGCTGCATGGGCAACAGCAGACCCTCCATATCACCCTGCCCAGGCTCTGTAGCTTCAGCTTCACTGGAGAGGACACTCCAGCATCATCGCAAGATGTCGATTCAACACGGGAGGAGACAGATACCGTGTCACTCCCGAGTCGGACTGCACAGCCATTCTCGGCGGTGCAGATAGACTCTTAAGAAGCTACACCATCGTCTCTCGAGATGGACGGCTGCCAACGACAATGTACTAAGAGGAGTAGCTTACACCTCCATTCACTCTGCCTTCAGTTTTCTCCCATATAATTCATGCTAAATAGAAAGGGAATTTAAGTAAAATTTTCATGGTGTCCAAAGTTATAGAGGTGCTTTCTAAATATTCCAGTTTCTAAAAATTGTCATCTGGATAATCAACATACCTTGTTCTAAGGTTCCTCTTCACTTTCTGTTGGGTCGATTGGCTTTTTTGTTTATATATAAATATATTTAAATAATTTGAGTTTCAAATATCTTAACTGCATAATGCGACCTGTTTCTTCAGCATACTAATTTTCTCATATTACAGTAAGAATCTGTAGCAAAATGGTTAAGAGCACAGACTCTGGAGGCAAATTGTTTTGGTTAATTCACTCCTCTACTTACTAACTGTGGCTTTGAGGCCCAAAGATAGGCCTGCATTTAATATCTCTGTTCCTGTTTTTTCATATGTAAAATGGGAGTGATAGTAATATCAGTACTTGTTATAGTTGTGATAGTTAGTTAATATGTGAAAGCTTAGGTTAGTGCCTAGTACAAAGTAAGTTCCAGTAAATGTTAATTTTGTTACTGAATTCTAGCCCAGAAAAAAAAAATGAAATACTGCATATAAAATGCTTCTATTTATTAATTGTAAGTTAAGCATACTTAATTCTTTCTATAATAACTGACAGCTTTTATAGCAGGAGAGAAGAGAAGGTATTCCATTCCAGAATATATGAAATGTAACAAGTTTTCTCAAATTTCTTTTGTTTAGTTTTTCTTTTCCTTTAAATAGCATATATTTTTACTTTTCAAGGAACATTAAGAATAAAGCTCGCTCTATGAAACTTGCAATATATTTTTTAATCTTCACCTGAGGACATGCTGATTGATGTTAGAGAGGGAGGAAGGGTGGGAGAAAGAGAAGGAGAGAAACATTGATGTGAGAGAAAAACATCTATCAGTTGTCTTTCATACATGCCCTGGCTTGGAATTGAACCCATGACCTTTCAGTTTGCAGGATGACACCCAACCAACTGAGCCACAACGGCCAGGGCAATGAAACTTGCATGTTTTTTTCTTTTTGTTTTTGTTTTAGGCTTTATTTTTTCATTTTTAGAGAGGGGAGGGGAGGGAGAAGAAGAGGGAGAGAAACATTGATCAGGATGCCTGCAACTCCACCATGTGCCCTGACTGGGAATCAAACTGGTAACCTCTCACTTTGTGGGACGATGCCCAACCTACTGAGGCACATCAGTCAGGGCAAAACTTGTAATATTAATACTAGAGTTTTAAGCTAGCACATCCTGAACCTCTTTTTAAAATTTGAATTAACATCCTGAAAATCTTTAAAGATATTTACTATCACATGTCCCAGTAATGATTGCCTGCCTTTAATTGAGCAAAATCAGTTTTGGGAATCGTAATTCTAACTATTTAAGTCAAATGAACTGTAGTAAGGTGCTAGCATAATGAAGTCTAAAATCGTGGGATGAATAAAAGCAGTTTTCTGAAATCCATAAGAAATCGAAATTCTCAGCTGTTCAAAGGGATTTATGAAATTAACTCTGTTAAATATATGATATCTGTGCACATTTACCTAAACCTATTGATAATTGTGTTTCTCTCAATTGGAATGGTCTAAGTAAGGTCTAAATTTGTAAAGAATTTTTATGAGTTTGAGCCAAACCGAGGACATGCCAGGAAACAAAATCTTAAATGTTCCTGGGAACTACAGGTTTGCAGTTCTGTTTATACATTTGGAATTAAGAAGAGAATTTAAGAAAGATCACATGAGGAGGGATAAAGCAAAGCTGATGGGTGAGGAGAATCTCTGTGATTGGGTTATAGGCTAGTTAACAAGATTATGTGTTCCCTTGAGGATGGTTACACTTCAGAAGTCTGAAATAAAAGGTTACTCTGGCATTTCAAAGGTTTATTAGCCTAGGTGCCCAAGAACTATGTAGAGGGCTTAAGACAAAGATAAACCTTTTCATACCCACCATGATCTGCAGTTAGGAATTTATAATCAGATCACCTTGTGAAGTTACTTGCAATCAGATTTATTCGAGGCTTGTGTTCAAATTAGCTTTCTTGAGCACTCAAATAATATTTAGGCTGTGTGCAAACTTTACTGCTCAAGAAGGCTTCTATTTCCTTGGTTGCTTCCCATTTCCAATTTCTTCTTAAAATACTACTACTGATTAGTCATCAGGAGACTGCTTACTTACTTGTGATGTTTAATTTACAACTCTTCAGGTGAATTAGCAAGTAATCATTTCTAAAATTGAATTGACACCTTAGCATTTTCCGTAAGACACATTTATTTTATGATTGACCTTTAAAGAAATCTTTTGCCTCCAACTCCAAAGATAACTAATTCCCTAGGCCACTTCTTTGCACACAGACCAGGAAACTTGAGAGGATAAAGGAGCATTAATACCTCCTAGCATCATTTTGAAACCTGAAAAGTAGGCATTCCTGCTGCCTGTCACTACCAGAAGCAACAAGTAGAGACCAGGATTGAATCTTTTGTGGGAGTTTTATTTAGATGCTGGCGATCAGAAAAGATGGCTGGTTATGAACCCTAAAATCTGTCCTAGCATGTTATCGCAAGCTGACCTTTCTGTAGGGAGAAGGAAAGGATAGGTAAGCAATTTGGAAAAAGGTTAATCATATTAGAGTTGTAGTCCTGGCGGTTTTCCTAGTATTTCTTTATCTGCTGATCAATAATTCTTTATCTGAGTTCCTGGATGTTCCTTTCCTGGAACACAATGGCTCAGATATCATCTCAATACTTTGCAGACCCCCTGGGCACAAAGGTTGAATTGCTGGTGGACCTTCTGGAGCCATGCATTCCAGTTCCTGGAATAACAGCTTTCCACATGCATTAATCGCTTATGTCTATCGACTATAACTGAAGCGAAAATCTTTTTATTTATTTGTTTTTAGAGAGAGAGGAAGGGAGAAAGAGAGGAAGAGAAACATCAATGTGTGGTTGCCTGTCACGCACCCCCCAACTGAGGACCTGGCGTGCAACCTAGGCATGTTCCCTGACTGGGAATCAAACCAGTGACACTTGGTTCGCAGGCTGATGCTCAATCCACTGGGCCACAGCAGCCAGGGCTGTTGAAGCGAAAATCTTTTAACTCCTAAATTCCTCTATAAAATTTTTAAGCTTTATTTATTGTGTGATAAAAATGAACACATTACACATTTGTCCCAACAGTTGTGGTATCATCTGTATACTTTCGTTGCATTCAGTCAATACAGGGCAGGGCAAAATTAGGGTTTCAGTTGTGAGTATGCAAAACACATTTTCCACATGAATAACTGTAAATCTTCTTTAGTCCCACCCTGTATTTATTATGTGCCAAGCACTATTGTAGGTACTAGCAGTGGAACAGGGAACATTAATTTTGAATATTAGGAGGTTACTAGTTAGCACTTAGCTGTTCTGATTTAAATATCTAGGAGTTAATTTAGCAGAATCACAGAACGCCATGGAATCTCAGAGAATACATAGTTCAACTCTCTTGTTTATAGATTTTAAAAATCTGTAATTCTGAGATATAAAATAATTTCTTTAAAGTCACATACCAGTTAGCAGTGTTGGGAAGAAAAAAATCATCCTATACCCCTCAAGGTTCTTCTGGCTGGTCTAATAAATTGACAGGAGAGAGATAAGCAGGGGAAAAACAAAGTGTAATAACATCAACATAAGAAACATCTAAACCAGTAGAGAAGTTTTATAAGAGTTTGAACCTAAACAGATGACAGTTGCTGGGAAGCATGATGTCTAATGTTTCTAAGAATAACAGTTTTGCAGATTCTTTTATGCATTTGAAATTAAGGAGGGAACCAAAGGGAGATTACCGTATTCCCTCACTTATCGTGAGTATTACATTCTAGACACACACACTCCCAGCGATAGGTGAAAATCTGCGAAGTAGGAACCTTACATTGATTTTAGTTTTTATATATATTTTAAAGCTTTATAAACCCTTCACACAGACTTATAAACAGTTCCCAGTCCCTTATTAACCTTTCCCACTCCCTTATTAACCTTTTCCACACTTTTATAAACACTACTTATATTCTTAAACATATTCTACACTCTTAAACTTACGCAACTTCAACAACATACATATACAGTACCACAAAATCCCGCGATATAGCGAAAATTCTGCGATAAATAAATATAATATTTTTAAAAATCACGCAATACAGTGAGGCCGCGATGTGAACCACGATATAGAGAGGGACTATTGTACACAAAGGTGAAAGAAAACCAGGTTGGGATTGCATTGCAGAATGATTAAGATTATGTGCTCTCTTGAGGGTGGTTACCCCTTGAAAAGTATTACTTCATTTCCAAGGTGTGTTAACCTAGATGTACAAGAATAGATAAGGCATACTTAAAACGTTTCACTAAAATTATATGCTTGAGAGTCATGGTTACCCACCATGATCTGCCTAGTTAGTAATTTATGATACAAACACCCTCTGCAGTTACCCTCCATAGAACTCCTTTTTCATCCACAATATAAATTTCATGTAACTCACCAAAAAGGTGAAAGCCATCACCTTCAGCTAAAGCCAGAAGATACTGGGATTGGGCAGTCAATTTTGGGAGGTTACCAGGCAAAGCATGGTAAACAACAAGAAGATTGTTTTGCAGATTTAAGGCCCTGCTTTCTCAATTAGTAGTGAAAGCAGGCTAAGTACAGTAAGGGAAACACTCCTACAGAAGGAGATTTCCCTTTCAAATGTGTCTCTTACAAAAAGTTTCTACTTTTCAGAGCTTCTCCCAACACCTGTTATTTCTTAAAATTAGCTAGTCTAAAGTAATTTCTTTAGTGGCATCTTTTGGGGTGGAAAACTCTGCTCCCTTTCAGTAGCATGGCTGGCTTTTTCTTTTCCTTTCTTGCTTCTTTTTTTAAAAAAGATTTTATTTATGTTTAGAGAGAGAGGAAGGGAGAGAGAAAGAGAGGGAGAGAAACATCAATGTGTGGTTGCCTCTAGCGTTCCCCTATCTGGGGACCTGACCTGCATGCAGCCCAGGCCTGTGCCCTGACTTGGAATCAAACCAGCGAGCCTTTGGTTCACAGGCCGGAACTCAATCCACTCAGCCACACCAGCCAGGGCTTGCTTTTTCTTTTGGTTATTCATTCAGCAAACATTCTCAAATCTTTTTACGAAAAATGTCAACAAACTAAATAAGTAAATATAAATAAAAAAATTTTTAATAAATAGGAAAAAAGTGGGGGGAAAGTATAAAAATAAAGGGAGAGAAAAAGTCAAGAAAGACAGATTTTTAAAAAATCCTTCAGCAACTCCAGAAGACCTCTGTAGCAGTCATCCTATTTTTCTGATTTTTGTAGTCAGACATTTTTGAAAGAGTTGCTGCCGCCTTTGTCTTTCTTTCATCTCACCGCAGTCTGACTTCAGTGCCTGTAATTCTATTGGAAGTGCTGTCCCCAGTGTCACTCATAACCTCATCATTGTTATATCTTTGCAATACTTTCTAATCCTTATAGTGTCATTTTCTAAATGACTCCACCCATTTTTAAATGTTTTCTTTCCCTACCTCTGGGATGCCATATTCTTCTGGTTTTATTCCTACTTCTGAGACCGTTTCTTAGATTTCTTCATAAGTATAATTGAATCTATGCTTGTACTGCTCACCACACAATGGTAAGTAATTTGAGTGACGAAGTCTTAGGGCAAGGAAAGTGACTTTATTCGGAAAGCCAACAAGCTGAGATGGCAGCAGACTGAAGTCCTAAAGAATCACCTTAAGAAAGTACAGAATTTAACTATTTTTATGTCAAAGGAAGGGGGAAACAGGAGGGGCAAGAGGCAGCTGACAGACATCTGGGTTCTAGTAGGGGTCTGAGGAAGATTATGAAATTTCTTTGTTATTAGGCTGTTGACTCTAGTTGATGTGAGTCCAGTCAGGAGGCTCCTGCAAATCTTTGATAAAGTCATTTTTGTACATACTTCCCTTACCTTCTCAGGAGAGGCACTTTCTGATATGGGGGTGTTTTGTAAAACTCAAGCACAAGCAGAATTCCTCTAATGATTAGCATGTTTATATGCAAGACTAAGCAGAAGCCATTAACCAGGGGGCTGTGGGAACTAAGCAGGCTTGAGCAAATGGAGTCAGAGAGGCTAAGAATTTCATTCTGTTACATAGCTCTTCTTTCTCATTCATCTTTTAAATATCGTTCTCGGGATACTTTTGTCACCCTTCTCTACTTACTCTCTTTGAACAATCATATCTACTTTTGTCACTTATGTTGCCATCTAAATGCTGATGAGCCCCATATCTCTATTATTGCTCGTGAACTTTGAACTTATGTATCAGCTGCCTACTAGACATCTCCAATTGGAGATTTTACAGGGATCTCAGATCATCATCTCTAAAATTCAACTGTTACCTTAGCATTTGTTTCTGTGTTAAACCATTTAGTGAGCAAGTACATAGAAATTTTGGTGTAATCATCAACAGCCCCTGTTCCAATTACTTCCTAAGTTCTATCAGTTCTCCTGTTTTAATTTATCTTCAGTCTGTTGTGGGCATAAGAAACATGTAGAAAATTTTTAAGAGTTTATTTGAGCCAAACTGATGACATATGCCAGGGAGCAAGATGGCAAATGCTGTGGAGAACAGTTTAATAGGTTGTTTTTTTTTTAATTCATTTGAAATTAAGGAGGGAACTTAAGGAAGATTACATGAAGGTGGAAGAAAGCAAAGTAGGGATTGGATTGCAAAATAGTTAAGATTATGTGTTCTCTCTCCTTTTTTTAATTTATTTATTGGGGGGCGCTCTGTAACAATTCCCTCCTCTCAGACTTAAGACCCTTTACAATCTTATAAAGGAGAATGTGCGAAGGTCTCATGCTCCTCTAGCTGCTTCAAGCTGGACATGGACATCGTCCTCCCTACCCATAGGTCCAGAAATCCCTAATAAGAATGGGGGTGTGGAGGGGAGGGTGGCCTTCCCACATGGAGAAGGAACTTGCAGATTCCAGGTCAGTTGGCTGTCCCCGGACGATGGCATGCTTGGTTTAACAGGTATGTGTGCTCTCTTGAGGGTAGGGATGATACAGGCATTCTAGGAATCAGTGGAACCAGAGGTTCACAACCCACTGTGGGTTCTCGGCTTCACTCAGGAAAGAATTCATTCAAACACAAGCCAGCATAGAGTTTAAAGTAAAAGAGAGTTTATTAGTGAAGGATTGGGACAGAGAGAAGGCTACTCCACAGGCAGAGCATCCCTTCCCTAGTGAGGTTTACTTCTTTTATTGAGACTTATTTAATGGAGGAGTAGGGCATTCAATAAGGGGGAGAATATTCAGGATTTTTCTGGTAAAGGGGTGGAGACTTCTTGGAAGAGCACTGTTGGCCATTTTGTGTCCTTATATGGGTTTTCTGTTTCTAATCATGGCGGCACCAGGTGTGTTACTTACTATGGTTACTGTATTACAGTGGGCATGTAATGAGACAAAGGGTTACCACAAGGTGAAGTTATTTGCCATGTTGGATCAAGCTGGTCTTCTGCTGGTTCTAAACCATAAGTCCATTGGAGGTTGGTCTTACTATCTCCATCATAGTCCTTGTAGTCCTTATTGGTTATAGCTATTTTACCACATACCCTATCTCGGTCACACTATAGAAACAGGTGTCTGAAAATATGGTCACATATTAGAAGGAGGGGGTGAAGAGAGGCATTTTAAAGGTACATTAACCTAGATGCACAGAAACAATGAATAAGTCTTGCTTAAAGCAAAAATTAACCTTTTACTAAAGAAGTTATATGCCAAGGGCGTGATTTTGACTTGCCCAGTTAGGAATTTATGATCTGCCCAGTTAGGAATTTATGATCAGGTCACCCTGTGAGGTTACTTTCCATAGAACCCTTTTTTCATCCACACTATTCACATCTTTACTGCCAACATTTTATTTCTAGGCCCTTGTTCTAGATTATTTCTGTGGCCTTTGTTAATATGTAAGGAAATACAGAATAATGATTAAGAATATGGACTTTAGTCAGTAATCCTGGGTTTTGATTATTAATCTATCACTTAGAATCTTTGGGTGCTTGTAACATCAGTTTTCTCATCTGTAAAATAGGAATATAATCACTTAATTCATAGAGTGTGAGATTTAAATTTATGGCCATTAGAATAGAATAGTAGTTGGTACATAATAAGCCCTCAACAGAAGATTATGTCTACTATTAACTAGCCTCTGTATACCACATCATTCTCCTGTTCTACTTAGAGTATGATTTTTTTTACACAAAATTTTAGCACTCTAATGATAAAATTCTTTCTTCACTAGTGCTTCATTGCCATAAAACTAATATCAAATGATTTAATGTGGTATTTTTAATGGTCTTTCATTTAAATGGAAATAGATCCTGTCTTCCTCTTCAGCTTTCTCTCTTGCCACTTGACTTTCTATTTATGCCCAGCTACAATAAATTAACAACCTCTCAAAAGTACCTCATAGCTTTTGAACATTCTCTACCCTCTGGAACACCTTTTTCTATAGCTAGATAATTTATAGTAGTTGCTCAAAATTCAGCTTACATCTTATCTTCTTTGGGAACTCTTCTGTGACTACTTTTGACTCTGGTTTTCCAGCATAACACTCTATATTCTAATTCAGCTGCCTGTTTCCTTGTGCATTATAAATTTGATCTAATGTATTGTGTATATCTGAAATTAAAGATCGAGGAATGTTGAGGTTGGTTATTGGATGTTCATCTACAAGGAACATTCAAGGTTTGCAAGGCAGTGTTTTGTTTTGTTTTAGTACTTTGCATAAGATGAGCTATTCCTTCTTCCAAATACTACGGTCACATAAGCAAAATGAAACATATATGTAATTTTTTTAAGTATCATTATTTAGGATGTGTAAAGGTCCAAGAAAAGATTGAGGACTGTCCATCTGTACAAAACACTAGCTGAAGGAATTTTAGTGTAATAGAGTACTTTTTAAAAGTGATTTCTATATCTGTCTTTGCTCATTTAATTACTCTTCATTACTATTTTAAATATTAATACAACAATGAGTTATCTGCATGTATCTTGTTCATTAGTAAGTGAGAAAAATATGAGATGTGATATGAGACAGTCCTGATTTCAAACCCTTGCTAATAATGACTACTACTTCTAACTGATGTATTAAATTATACAGCAGTAAACCCTCAAACCAGTGCCTGACACATTATAAGTACTTGATAAATTTAAATTTCTTTTTATACTTTTCAAATGTTTGCTATTGAATATTACATAGCCATCTAACTAAATCCTAATCGCCCATCCTCCTATTAAAGTCCTTCCAGCTCTTTTCTCTCTGCTACAGTTAAAGTCAATACAAAAATATTTGAACATGTACTCTCCAATTGGTCTGACTTCCTGCTAGGATGTTAACTGTGAGGACATGGACACTTAAAATGAACTAGTTTCCCTTAATATTTTGCAGAATGCTGAGAATATAGGAGAAACTCATTAGAGATTTGTTACTTAATTGATTTTTTTCAGTGTACTGCTGTGTTCCCTTACACCTTACAACCTACCAGCTAATATGTGTTGTGGGAATGACAACAATTTTAATATCAGCCTAAGTAAACCGTATTTATAAAGGAAAATTTGTGGAGAAAATCATATTGAGCCTTCCATAACTAAATAGAACTGTTTGGGATTGTCAGTTTTGTTGCTCCTTCCATTAGGATAACTAGGAAATAACTATATGGTTTGGTTCCCAACAATAAATTTGGTTTTATGAATTTCCTTGACATTAAGCCAGTTTGGCTCTTTTCCATTTATTATTTCTTCTGGATCAGTTTTCTATGACACTGAAGTTCATGCCTACAAATTTGAATGTGTCTTACAGGAGGATTTGTTGGTATTGAGGAAAACAGTGAAATCCTTTTTGGCTGTTTGCCAGCAGTGCCTATCTAATGTTAATACTCCAGTGAAGGAACAGGTAAGAAATTATTAGTTAAGACCTCTTAATAAAAATACTTAAATGCATTGAAGGACGTGTAAGAAAGTGTAACTTTTTATTGCAGTTCTTGGAATACAGGTTGTTCCCTAACATTAATGGGACCTGGGACAAGAGTATAGATATCTGAATATTTTAAGTTATAAAGCAAGCTAACAGATCTGTTACATGTCTTTTTTACCTTGACAAGTATGCTGACATAATGACCTGGAAGGCTAAGTTCAAATTAGAATTCTCGACTCCTAAGAATTCTATGCCAGAACTTGGACATTGGCCTGTGAGCTGCCCTCTTCTCATCTCACCTTCAGCTCTTTTCCACACTAGGAGGAACTTCTCATACATTCATGTGAACACTTCAGCCCACATGTCCAAACTTTATCAGCATCACCCCCTCAAACATTTGCTCCTCAACCACCTGGGACTTAGAATTATGCACACTGGGAATGTTGTGTGCCTACAGAAGAAGCCTGTGCAGGCTCTGGTAGGAGAATTAGATCTTTTCAGGCAAGGAACCCGAGAGTTCTTGTACCTGGACAGTGGTATAGAAGTAGAGGTGCAGGTGGGTATATGCCATTGGTCCAACAGAGTCCTCATCCTTGGGAAAGGGTGCAACCCAAAGACGGTCAAGGTAGAGCCCAAGGCAATACCATTTCCATGAAGTGAATTTGTCAGCTGTTTTACTGTTTTCCTGTTAGGAAGTACAGTAATCCCTCTATATCGCAGGTCACTTATCGTGGCCTCACTGTATTGCAAGATTTTAAAAAATATTATATTTAATTATTTATCACAGATTTTTCACTATATCGCGGGATTTTGCAGTACTGTATACATATGTTGTTAAAGTTACGTAGGTTTAAGAATGTAGAACAAATGTAAGGTTCCTGCTTTGTGGGAGGGGGTCTAGAACATAATACCTGTGGTAAGTGAGGGAATACTGTACTGTAATATAAACAGGATGTACCTTTTCTATACTGTTGTTATTGTTGTTGTTTTTATGACGTTGGGCAAGAAAAAGAGCCTAATTAGCCTAAAGTATACAGTAGTACTTACCCTTTGCAGTCTCTTACAGATAGGTATGTGGGTCTCTTCTTTATTGAATTATCAGCATCTAACAAAATAAGAACAGAGATGCTCTTCCCTAAGCCTTGTTCTCTAAATCTTCTGAACACCACCAGTGCTATCTAAAATTATCTGGCTCTGGACAATTAAACCAAAAATTCAGTGTTTTTGTGTCATTACTATTTTTTTTTAAATATGCTTTATTGATTATGCTGTTACAGTTGTCCCGATTTCTTTTCCCTTTGTTCCCCTCCACCAAGTGACCCCCCTCCCTCCAGTTGTCCCCCCCTCTTAGTCCATGCCCATTGGTTGTTCATATAGTTCTTCTCAGCATCTTCCTGTCTACTCCACTCCCTCCTACTATGCTTCTTAATTCCTGTACCATCTCCTTCCCTTTTCCCCTTCCTCCTCCCTGCTGACTTCCCCCATAATGTTCCCCATACCTATCATTCTTTTTCCATTTTCATTACCTACTTAGTTTGCCTTTGTTTTGGTTCCCTAGCTACTGTTGTTGGTTGTTGTGATACAGTTTTCATTTTAATGTTCATGGTTTTGATCCTCTTTCTCCTAAACAAGTCCCTTTAACATCTCGTATAACAGTGGTTTGGATCTGATGAACTCCTTCAGTTTTACTTTATCCTGGAAGCACTTTCTCTGTTCTTCTATTCTGAATGACAGCTTCGCTGGATAGAGTAATCGTGGTTGTAGGTTTTTGCTTTTCCTTGTTTTGAATATTTCTTGCCAGTCCCTTCTTGCCTGCAGAGTTTCTTTTGAGAAGTCAGCTGAAAGTCTTATTGGGACCCCTTTGTACATAATTCTCTTCTTCTCTCTTGCTGCTTTTAACATTCTCTCTTTAGCCCTGGCTGCTGTGGCTCAGTGGATTGAGTGTCGGCCTGCGAGCGAAGTGTTGATGGTTCGATCCCAGTCAGGGCACATGACTAGGTTGCATGTCAGTTCCCCAGTTGGGGGCGCGAGTGAGAGGCAACCACACAGTGATGTTTCTCTCCTTCTCTTTTTCCTTTCCCCTCTCTCTAAAAATAAATAAATAAACAGAGAAAGAGAGAAAGATTCGCTCTTTATCCTTAATTTTTGACATTTTGATTATAATGTGTCTTGGTGTGGTTCTCCCTGGGTCCAGTTTTTTTTTGGAACTCTGTGCTAACTGGACCTGTAAGTCTTATTTCCTTCCCCAAGTTAGGGAAGTTCTGCTTTGTTATTTTTTCACATAATTTTTCAATTTTGAGTTCTTCTTCACCTTCTGGCAACCCTATGATTCGGATATTGGCTCGCTTATAGCTGGCCCATACGTTTCTGAGCCTCTCCTCATTTTCCTCACTTTTTGTTTCCTCTTTCTGCACTGGTTGACTGTTTGTTCCTTCCTTATGTTCCGATTTGTTGATTTGATCCCTGGTTTTTTTTCCCTCACCACTTGTTTCGTATGTATTTTCGTTCATTTCAGCAGGGCTAGCCTTCATTCCTTCCCTGTCTTGTTTAAGATCCGCTGTTAGATCTGTAAGCATTCTTATAACCAGAGCTCTGAACTGTGCCTCAGAAAGATTTCCTATCTGCTGGTCTGATAGATCATATATTTGCTGTCTGGTCAGCTGCGTGATTGGGATCTTTCTCAAGATCCCTGCCATCCTGACAGTTTGTTTCTACCTTTGTTTCCTGAGTGTGGCTGTCACAACTCCTATGCTATAGAGGGCGGAGTCCTGTGCACTAGTCACTACCTGAGTGACCCTTCTCACTACACTGTGGCACTTTTTGTGGGGGCGGGGGTCCAAGATGGATTTCTGCTGTTCTCTCTCCACTGAGAGACCTGGAGCCTCCTCTTCCATCCCCACGCCCTCCAGCCTTCACAGTCCAAGGCATTGGGGATCTGCCTTCCCTGGCGTTAGAATTGCAAGCTGACGGGTTTGGTCTGCAGGCAGGGGTGCTCCCCAGGTGCTTCTCACTTCCCCTTAAATACGGATGTCTGTGCTTACCGCGGTCCCACCACCTTCGCCGCAGCTGCCACCGCCAGCACAGGTTAACCTCTCTGCCCTGGCTTCGCCCCTCCTACCTGTCCGGATGAGCACCACTTCTTTATAACTTCATATGTTGGACTTCCATGTAGCTTTATTTTCTGGAACTCCTGGTTATTTCTGGTTTTGCGGTAGTTGTATTCCTTCTTAGTTGTGGAGGGAGATGGAGCGTGTCAGTCTAGGACTCCATCTTCGCTGGAAGTCTGTGTCATCACTATTGATGATATCCGAAAATATGGCCTTGATTAAAGAAAAAATTTCTCCTGGATTCTGTTTATGCTCCACTTTTCAAACGGCTCTTTCTAAATATCTTTATGTGTTTCCGGTTGTATAGTCAGAATATGAATTGCTGTGATTCTTGATGGAGGTGGATAGCAATGTACATAGCAATCTCCAAATAAATGCCAAAGTTATGTTTTCCCATAGAAATCAATTTTTGTAGCGGGGCAATGAGTGGATTGTTTTGAAATATCATAGCCCTCAATTACCAACAAAATCTTTCAGTTACAATAAACTGATAGGTTTATTTCATACCATGCATTCAATAGGACAAATTTGGCAACATAACTATAATACTTCCTGTTTAGGGAAATGTATTGAACGTTCTCTTAAATTATTAAATTTGTTGGGAAGCTTTTAGATACAGGTTTTTATATGAATGGTCTTGAATTCAATTTTAAACCTACTGTTAGAGATTTTTTTTTTTACATTAGATTTTTAAAAGAAGAATCCAAAATAGTAGCTTACAGGTTTACAGTGCTGCATTGAAATTTATGGAATAGTACTGTGTCTTAAGATTTACACTTGTTATTTGATTAAGCAGTATATGTTGATTAGTAACCTCTGTTATAATTTATTGTATCAATTTTGTATTTTCAGAGTTGACTTTTAACTCATTGTATCTTAAGTTTAAGTCAAAATCTCTTCTAGTCAGCAGTTTGAGTTAATAGAGCCAAATAAAATAAATTGATTATATTTGGGGAGGAGGAATTTTAAATATGACTAGTATTTAATTTTATTAAGTTTGTAAATTTAAAACTAAGTAGAATTTAAATACCCAAAGTTTCTATTATTAACTATATTTAATTCAGCATGTTTTCATTAACATTGATTTGTAGTTGAAGCAATATTTTACTGATGAATTTCCTTTGCATTCCAGGCTTTCATGTTACTCTGTGACCTTTTGATGATTTTTAGCCACCAATTAATGACAGGTGGCAGGGAAGGCCTTCAGCCTTTGGTGTTTAATCCAGATACTGGACTCCAGTCTGAACTCCTCAGTTTTGTGATGGATCACGTTTTCATTGACCAAGATGAGGAGAACCAGAGCATGGGTATTTGTAGCTATCATCTTGACAATCATGATCTTATTTTACCAGCCCCAAAAAGATATGAGAAAAAATTCAAATTCAATCCTAGAATATACTAGAATTTCTCTTTTTTAAAAAACTCATTAATGTGTATGATTCAGAAACCAAAAAGAACAAAAATGTACAGTGTAGTCTCCTTCCCTTGCTGTAATGAATAACTGTATACATTTCATATCACACATGTGCAAAATGTATATGTGGGATAGAGGTTGTTTCTTACTGAGTTTCATCCAGGTTCAGGTTTTCTGAAGGAAAGCATCAGAGTTTCTTTCTGTTCCTGAGTGATCATCATATATTATTTAAATTAATAGAATATAACTGTAAGGTAGTAAGTGCTGACAGACTTGTCAAAACCTCACCAGTCAAAATTGTGCTGAGCCTACAAATGATAATTAGCAAAATTAGACTGAATATAAATAATTGCAAATATGTTATATAGGTTATTTGTGAAATAGATTATTTAAGTTCTCTGAAATAAGATCTGTGACATATCTGATCCACAGATCTATTTGGTGCTATTAGAATGTTCTTTATTTAACAGACCATTTTAGAAAATACTAGACTATAAAACAAAGTATCTTCACTTAGAATCCATATTAACCTCAGAAGATGAAATTTACCTACTTATCTTAAGCAAAAAGATTTCCAAATGTTTTGTTTGTTTGTTTGTTTTAAGGTTTTATTTATTTTCAGAGAGAGGGGGAGGGAGGGAGGGAGAGAGGGAGAGAAACATCGATGTGCGAAAGAAACATCGATCGGGATGCCTGCAACTCCAGCATGTGCCCTAACTGGGAATCAAACCAGCAACCTTTCACTTTGTGGGATGATGCCCAACCCACTGAGGCACATCGATCAGGGCAAAGATTTCCAACTTCTCAAATTATTGATGCTTCACAACAGGACTAATTAGTTGAAAGAAAGAGAAAGAAAGAAGTTGAGAATAAGCTTGTTTTGTTTTTGTTTTTTATGAGTCTAAAGATGGGAAGAGAGAACCCTGTCTCCAAATAAGGACAGGTCAAGACATAAGAGGGTTGGTACAGAGCCTGAAATAAATGTAAATGTTATCATCTGGAGCCATGTGGAGAAAGTTTTCCTAGGATTAGAAACAGACAAACTACTAGAGCCTGAAATTCAAAAAATGAAGACAAAACCCTCCTTGTTCAGAAAGTATTTGATAGTCAGTTTTATTTATTTTTTAATGTATATGTATATAATATGGTTTGCAAAATATATTTTACTTCTCAGCTGATATTGTAACCATGTTTAAGACAAGCATTGAAAACTAACTCGCCCATATATTTCCATTATTCCCCATGTATTTTACTAAAAGAAAACTTTTTCCCTTTGGCTTAAAGATGTCCAGAAGTTTTTTCTCTGTGAAAATTTATTAGCCCATAAGGATATTGAAATAAGACAGCATTAATAAGATAATCAACAGTACTATAACAAAAATATGAGAAAAATAATCTTTTATATATGGTTTGCTTATCTTAGTCTTTGCTATGACAGTCTCCTAGAAGATAGAACCTCAGTGCCTACCAAGTATTTGATAAATGTGTAACTAAATATATCACCCTAAAATAATCAGTATAGCTAACATTTTTTATCCCGTCTAAAACTGAATTGTACCTTTTTGTAAAGATATAAGCTGGTTTTTTATTATACCTATTTTCTACATTGTTTTATCTTGGATATAGTTCATAATTGGTTTATTTTCTGTAATTAGAGGGTGATGAAGAAGATGAAGCAAATAAAATTGAGGCCTTACATAAAAGAAGGAATCTACTTGCTGCCTTCAGCAAACTTATCATTTATGATATTGTTGACATGCACGCAGCTGCAGACATCTTTAAACACTACATGAAGGTATATTTATTCTTATTTTTCTCCTTTCATCTAAGTGGCAAATTTTTAATCACAAATGAGAAAAAGGATGGGGACAGAAGCTAAAATTCACAGCTTTTATATATAATGTTATTGATGATTTTCTGATATATTTAAAGTTTCAGTCTTTTATATAAATATAAGCTTTTTATCTATACCATTATATCAATTCTGTAAAGTAGGAGTTCCTCACATTTATATGAATGATTTTTTAAAAAATTTTTATGAGGCCATGTATTCTTTTTTTTTTTTTAATAAGAGAAAGTTTATTTAGAAAGTCAGAATTAAAAGTGAGCTGTAGAAGAACTGGGCTCAGAAAACATGTTACAGAGGCAAAAGAAGGGCCCTTGGAGCTTAGGAGAAAGAGAGGGAAGGAAAACTTGCCTGTGGGGGAAAGGAGAGGTGAAAGGCACCTGTGTGCTCTACGGAGAGAGCCATGGAGGCCATGTTTTCTCTTGGTCAGCATGGCAAACGAGCTAATCTGTCTTCCTTATGACATCTCTTTGGATATTTTGTAAGTATGCCAACTATGTATCATGTTGCCTTCCAGGAGCTAAAGTTAGAAAGATTTTTTTTACTGCTTTAATTCCAGTCTAAAGCTGGAGGGAGTCAAATAATTAAATTGTATTATACAGTATAGAAGAGGTATGTATAGAGGTTCCTGGAAATATATAAAATAGATACCCAACTCTTAAGAAATGTGAGGGTTAATGAAAACTGCTTAGCTGTGACTTCTGAACTAAGTCTGAGACAGTAAGCATAAATTAGTTAAATAATTAGTAGGAGGGCTTGTAGGCTGATTGAACTTAATGAACATCACAGAGGAATATAAATTGTTTGGGGGAAATGTAATTTGATATAGCAATATAGATTGCTTATGAAAACAGAGCCAGAGATAAGATTTAAAGAAAGTAACAAGTTAGACGTAGTATGCTCTATGGGAAGTTTGGGTTTTTCTTCTTAAGGAAGGTAAGGAGATGTTGAAGTATTTTAATCCATTTTCACATGACAGGATTTTGGTAGGTACTTACCTTCCTCACTGCTCCTCTTTCCACAAGCTCCATTTGATCCCAACCCTCTAAAAAAGAGTGTTCAAAAATCTTTATAATATAGTGTTGACAGGAATGATATGAGAGAATACTTTTTTTGTCTTATTATTCTCATATCAGAGATACTCTTATTTTTATCATGTTCATAATATCGTGTGCCATTGATCCACTTGTGCTTTTATCCATGTTTAGGTATAATTCTTTCCCAGTTATGACATAGTAAATAATTCATCATATTTTGTCATGCAACTGCAATGTGATAAGCACTGTGCTAGTAGCTATAGATATAATTAAGACATGATTTCTGCACTAAGGAGCTTATAGATTAATAGAGAAACTAAAATATAAACACAATAAAATAATGAATGTCTGCTTATGTTCTTTGTGCCGTTTATATTTGAGACACTGTTCTAAGGCTTTTACATTATACTCAAACCTCGGCTGTCGAACAAAACTTCCATTCTCAACCCAACAACCATTTCTTGTTGATACCTGTATGATCAGTCATGTGTCCCTCAGGTGACAAAGGAGATTCAGTTTTCAAACAAGTAACTTCTTGAACAGCCTTCCAGAATGAATTAAGTTCAAGAACCAAGGTTCCACTGTATTTTGGTTAATTACAGGAACCCTGTGAGGTAGAGAATTGTATCATTTAGAAATAAGGAAATTAAGGCTCAAATTGGTCACACAAATATTAAAAGTAGCAAGAATTGGGATTTCATCTTAGGTTTGTCTAGCTTCAAGGCTTAGCTCTTTCTATAAAGCCTCGGCATGATTATTGTACTGACATGTGCACAAATTATAAAACAAGCACAAGATACAAAGAAAGACTGAAGTGAGAAGAACCAGAGAAGGCTTCCTAAACTAATGTCTTAACATGGTTTGGATGGGTGAATATGAGCTTACCAAGGTTTTTCCTTATCAGCCCTTAACAGTACGCCATGGATGTCAGGATGTGAGTCTGATCCAAACCTTTTATCATCCTTACAAATTTTTGTACACCTCTGATCATTATAGGCTTTAATCTTTTCGTGAGTATTCTAATAACTAGCTATTAGCTACCCTTTGTTCTATAACCCTGGCTATGTGGCTTTTTGCACCACTTTTCTATGTGGTCATTACAAATCTGAATTTATGAGAGAGATGCTGTTGAACCACTTTGGTATCTTAATATCTTTTTCCTACATTGAGATCATTTTAATTACACTTAAAGGATTATTCTTTTGAATTAATTTTCCTTCTTTGCACATCATATCTTGGAAGCACACCATCCTTTTTGAAGATTATAAAAATCTAGTTGGCAGGCTAATACACTCACTTCTTCATATAGGTTTGTAGGGTTGAGTTTTAGTTTGGAAATAACATTCAGATTTAATAGTTTCAAATAAAGCTTTTCCTAATTATTTACTCACAAGGAAAATATTTTAACTTCTGGACCAGAAAAACTGAATTATAAATAAATTAGTTAAATTTTTATCAGTCATTATTGAAGATGTCAGTTTTTTTAAGCCACTTTTTAGAAAGATTTTATTTATTTTATTTTTAGAGAGAGGAAGAAAGATAGGGAGAGAAACGTGTATTGTTGCCTTTCACATGCCCCCAACTGGGGACTTGGCCTTCAAGCCAGGCATGTGGGCTGACTGGGAATTGAACTAGTAACACTTTGGTTCGCAGGCCAGCACTCAACCCACTGAGCCACACCAGCCAGGGCAATTTTTTTTTTATTGTTTATACTATAATAGTAAAATATAGACGTGTTAGGGTGCTAAATAAGATAGTACACAAATTATTAAATGAAAAGTTAATGCTGTTACCCTGATCTGTCCTTCCCCTTTATATAAAGGCCCACTTCCCAAAAGTACCATTTTTAATTGTTTTGGTTTTAGTTCTTCAGGAAGTTTCTATCAAAGTCTTTTTCTTGATTTATCACCTTTTAAATAGTGTCTGTTGAGTCCATGTTATAAAGAATGAGAATTCTCTTTACCCATATGACTTCCTCTTTGAATTAACAGTTTTTTAGTTTATTATTGTTATCTCATAATGTTAAATATCAAATGTGTATTCCTTTAAGTTTAGACAAAAGCTTTGGACTTTCATTGTGTTTAAGATGAAGAAGTTAAATACCTCTGTACTAACTTATTTTTTTCACCAACCCATTCCTTTTTATTCTTTTTTTTCATTTGAGAGAGAGAGAGAAACATCAGTTTGTTGTTCCATTTATTTGTACAGTCATTGGTTGATTTCTCCATGTGCCCTAATGGGAGATCAGACCTGCAACGTTGGTAGATAGGGACAATGCTCTAATCACCTGAGTTACTCAGCAAGGACCAACAAACCATTCTTTATCTCATGAAATTTCAATAACTTTATTTTTTATGAAGTTTCAATGATTTTGAAGCTATGATTTATTTCTTTTCACAGTATTACAATGACTATGGTGATATTATTAAGGAAACACTGAGTAAAACCAGGCAGATTGATAAAATTCAGTGTGCCAAGACCCTCATTCTCAGTTTACAGCAGGTAAGAAATTTTAAAGGAAAGAGAGAAGTAGAGTTAATATATTGAGCACTTCCTTGCATTTAGTATATGTTAGGTGTCTTACCTCATTTAAATTAAGTCATTATATCAATGTATTACTGTGGATACTTTCTGGTACAAAGACGTGTTACACATCTTTTCTTTTGGAAGGTAATCCAGTAGTTCATATTTCAAATAGAAATCCTAAGGTCATCTACTCTAGGACCAGATAAAATGCCAAATTGGATATTTAAAAAGGAAGTTACAGAAACATTCGTGTATATTGCAAAAATATATTCCTTATAAGTTCTTAGTAAATTAATATAGAGATTTGGGGGATGCGTAGGTGTGTGTGTATACATTTTGTCTATGAAAAGGGTCTCATTTCATATCAGGAGGCAAGGATTGGGCCTATTCATTAAATGGTGATGGGTCAGTTGACTGTCTTTGGGGCAGTAGTTATTTATAGCCCTACCTAATATATATCCAAAATAACTTCCAGGTGGATTATATGCTACTGTTAAAAATTAAAAGTTTATAAGGAAATAAAAGAGGATATTTTTATATTCTGGAATAGGGAAGTTCTTTCTGAAGAAAGAAGTCACAAAGTAAAAAACTGATGATATATATAAACAAATAGATTAATCATCAACCCGCACTGTGAACAAAGTTAAACAAACAAATGATATTGAGGGAAACTTTTTTTTTTTTAAGATTTTATTTATTTTTAGAGAGAGAGGGAGGGAGGGAGGAAAAGAGGGAGAAAAACATCGATGTGTGAGAGATACATTGATCAGTTGCCTCTCACATGACCCCAACCAGGGACCTGGACCCACAACCCAGGCATGTGCCCTAACCAGGAGTCAAACTGGCAACTTTCAGTTTGCAGAATGATGCCCAACTCACTAAGCTGCACCAGTCTGGGCTGGGGGAAAGTATTTTTAATCATACATAACAAGTCCTACAAATCATAAAAAAATAAATCCCATAGGAAAGTGAGCAAGAGATATGAAGAGCCACTTTTCAGAAGAGGAAATCTTAAAAACCAATAAACACATGAAAAGAGGCATAGCTTCATTAATAATTAATGAAATTAATTAAAACAGAAAGATATTTATTACTGCTGAACAGATTGGCATGAATTAAAATGATTGATAATACCTATGATTGAAAAAGATGAGGAAGAAAAGGTTCCTTTATGAAATTGCTTTTGTCTTCTTGCAATATAATTTTGCAGTATACTTCAAAATTTAAGATATATATTCTTTTTAAAACCAATGTTTTGCTGTTAGGTATTTACATAGATACATGCAAGTGTGCACATATATATGTAAAGTATGTTTCATTGCAGCACTTTCTGTAATATTGAAAAATTGGAAATAGTCTCAATGTCCATCAACAGAGGAATAGTTAGATAAACATTCTCTGAAGTAGATAAAAGATTTTTAAGACAAAACTTATTAAATGAAATATATACGTAGTATGGTGCCATTTATGTAAAAATTAAAACTTTGTATATGAAATATATCATTGTTTCTAAACCAATATAGAAAACTTCTGAACTTTAACATTGATTACCTTTGGAGAAAAGAATGTTATTAGGGGAGGGGAGGGAGGAGGAGGAAAACTTTTACTTTGATGTTCTTTGAATTCTGTACATGAAATGTATTCTTCGTATTCATTTCAAAGTTTAAGAATTGGTAAACAATTATCTGTTGATGAATTTGAAAATTTGTAGAGAAACTGCTGTTTTTAGACATGGCTGTTCAGGCCAGTCCAATCTTTTGCTGAAGAAACCTAAAAAGATGGACAACAAAATTAATAGAAGACAAGAGAGATGGTGTGATTAGAGTGAACTGGGAGATTGGGAGGTGCAGTGAAGAAAAATAAAACAATAATTTTCAAGATCTTGGCTATGAAGAGAATCAGAAAAATAGGTTGGAGACTGAGGGAAGGTGGGATTAAGAAGTCAGGGCATGCATCTATAATAGTAGAACAGTTAATGGTACAGGATAGAGGAGTAATAAGCACAGGAGCAAAACTGCTGAGTAGCTAAATGGGAGTGATCTTTAGAACTCCAAGGTTTTTTTGTTGTTGTTATTTTGACACATGTATGTAATGTAACTGTAACTTAGAAAAGCCTTCCACTCAGTTTAAAAACTGTTCTGTATATTTTGTTATTGGGTGAGAAAAATTATAGCCCCATATATATTCATTACCAATGGTTCTTTACACAATATTCTTGTATAAGATAGAAGTGAAAAAACAAAATTCTCAACCCAGTATTTTATAAATTGCCATTCCTGTGAAAATGTCAGCAAAAAATATATATTTATGAATACATAGTACATATCTATAAATGTATTTCATTTTTTCAACAAAATGCATTTTTTTATTAGAAAAAATAAATTCCTGTTTGCATTTAATCCCATAACATAAAAATGGTCTCAAGAAACTAGTAATAGATGACTTGGAGAAGGGGAACAGTATGGCTACAGTTAAATGTAAGGAGAAAATACATATTTTACCATATACACATTGAATATTTTAAAGGTATATTACTTATTCTAACAATAAATACAATAAATAAGTATCTCTTATCTGTAGGTTTTATCTTCTTTTTTTCTTTTTACTAGCTGTTTAATGAACTTGTTCAAGAGCAAGGTCCCAATCTAGATAGGACATCTGCCCACGTCAGTGGCATTAAAGAATTGGCACGTCGCTTTGCCCTTACATTTGGACTGGACCAAATCAAGACACGAGAAGCAGTTGCCACACTTCACAAGTGAGTGAGCTAAGTAAACACGTTCTATTATAGAGAACCTGGTTTACTGTAATTAATGAAAATAACTGTTATTTGACCCATTTATTACAAAGAAAAGTGACAGAATTTTTAAGTTATAAAAACTTTAGAGATTATCGTGTCATCATTCTGCACTAGAAGATCATTTTTAATTTGAAAAAACTTAAACTGTACACTTCTCATCTTACAAAGTATAGACAATAAAGTTTAACAATATTCTTAGCTGGTCTGTCAATGAGAAGTGTTGCAGGAACCTGGCAGTACTGATTTGGGCAGCCTCAATTCATCACTGAAAAACTGAATGACAGAAAACTTTACCTTACAAAAACTCACAGAGCTACAATTACTTTTCACAACTTATAGTTTTCTACTGTAAAAAGTAAAATTAAATACTATTATACAAATATATCCTACAGTTAACATTATTTAACCATTTGAATTTATCAGATTTTACTACCTTTAATGATGACTTTGCTGCCTTCCCAACTGTTTTTAGAAATTCTAGCCTATTGAGAAAACTACACTAGCTATCTGGAGAAATAAGATGATATTTTCTTATACTTCAGGGATGGCATAGAATTTGCCTTTAAATACCAAAATCAGAAAGGACAAGAATATCCACCTCCTAATCTGGCTTTCCTGGAAGTACTAAGTGAATTTTCTTCTAAACTTCTGCGACAGGACAAAAAGACTGTGTAAGTTGAACATTGCAGAAGTGGCCTTTGTCATGATACCATTGTAATTTAAAATGTTTATTTTGTGAAAAAGTTTTAATTATCTAGATATAATTACTATTGATACTTTAGGCTCATATTGTTTTAAGGAACTATAGTATTCTTTCAAGCTTTTGTATAGTTATTTGACTGCTCATCTTTCAGTACCTAGAATTTGCAAGATTAAATTAAGCAAGTGGGAATGATTTCTTACTCTGCAATTCAAAGATGTATGAACAATAGCATAGCCATTGTGGGACCCTACTTCCCTTTTATATTAATTATATTTTAGTTTTATTTTTTATCTGACTTGTTTCAAAAAGATTGACTTTTGTATTTTGTATTTTTATAAAAACAAGTTAAAGAAATAATACACTGTTTTCAAAAAATATTGATGGGATAAGTTTTATTTAAAAGTAGAAAGCTTAAGAGAGGGATTCTGTTATGGATCCCAAATTTTATAAATTGATAGGAAGATGAGTCAGGTATATTATGCTAAATGAACAGAAATTTGGATTGAGAGTTAAAGCCTATCTAAATACAAATGATAATTCTAAAAATGTTGATCAAAAAACATTTATTAAGCCTCTAGTACTTTTCTATAACTATTGTTCTAATATGGTCAGGCAGTGAATAATACTAAGTTTCTGCCCTCAGAAAGCTTATATTCCTATGCAGGGAAATAGAATAATATGATAGAGAATGAGTGGTGTTGGGTATTGGTGGAGATGGGGTAGTTTGAAAACTTTTATAATTTAGGCATTCACAGGTATACATTTACCTCGGAGCACTACTTTAACTGCATCTCTTAAGTTTTGGTATCTTGCATTTTTGTTTTCATGTATCTCAGTCTTTTTCCCATTTCCCTTGTGATTTCTTCTTTAATCTGTTGGTTATTCAAGAGTGTTTTATTTAATTTCCACATATTTGTGAATTTCAAAATTTTTCTTATTGGTTTCTAATTTCATTCCATTGTGGTTTACAATACAGTTCACTCTTAGAGTTGTGCATTCTGTGTGTTTATATAAATGTGTGAATGTGTATCCGCCTTTATGGTATCATAGAGTGTTTTTATTCCCCTAAAAATCCTGTGTTCTATTCATCCTTCTTCCTCTCCCTTCAATCCCTGGCAGCCACTGATTGTTTTAGTTTCCATAGTTTTGCCTTTTTCAGAATGTCATATACTTAGAATCTCTTCTTTCACTTAGTAACGTGCATTTTAAGTTCTTCCCATTGTTTCATCACTTGCTAGCTCATTTCTTTTAAGCATTGAATAATATTCCGTATTCTGGATATGCCAGTTTATTTATTCGCTTACTAAAGGACATCTTGGTTGCTTTCTAATTTTGGCAGTATGAATAAAGCTGCTTCAAGTTTTTATGAGAACATAAGTTTTCAGTTCCTCCTGGTATATACCAAGGAGTGCAGTTGCTAGATCGCATTGGTAAGAGTATGTTTGGTTTTGTAAGAAACCACAAAACTGTCTTCTAAAAGTGGATGTAGTATTTTGCACTCCTGTCAGCATTTGGTATTAGCGTTCTGGATCTTTGGCCATTCTAATAGGTGTGTCTTAGTATCTCATTGTTTTAATTTGCATTTCCCTCATGACATGATATGGAGAATCTTTTCATATGTTTATTTGCCATCTGTATGTTCAGGTCTTTTGCCCCCCCCCCCCTTTTTTTTTTAGATTTTACCTATTTTTAGAGAGAGAGGAAGAGAAACATCAATGTGTGGTTGCCTCTCGTGCACCCCCAACTGGGGACCTGGCCTGCAACACAGGCATGTGCCCTGACTGGGAATCGAACAGGCGACACTTTGGTTCATAGGCCAGTGGTCAATCCACCGAGCCACACCAGCCAGGCTCTTTTGCCCATTTTTAAATCAGATTGTTTTCTTATTGAGTTCTAACAGTTCTTTGTATGTTAGGTAGTAGTTCTTTATAGATGTATGTTTTGCAGATATTTTCTCCAGTCTGTGATTGTCTTCTCATTGTCTAAACTCCTGTTGCAAAGCAGGAGTTTTGTTTTTTGTTTTGTTTTGTTTTTTAATTTCAATGAGGTACATCT
Organism: Furipterus horrens; assembly: GCF_987537825.1. NCBI lineage: Eukaryota > Metazoa > Chordata > Mammalia > Chiroptera > Furipteridae > Furipterus > Furipterus horrens. The sequence goes on from NW_028327177.1 coordinate 112,020,493, forward strand.
TATCACTTAGTTTATGCAGGGAAGGGATCTTGCCTTTGGTGTTGTATCCGAAAAGTAATTGCCATGCCAAAGGTCGTCTAGGTTTTCTCCTATGTGATTTTCTGAAGCTTTATATTTTGTGTTTTACATTTAGGTTTGTAATCCATTTTGAGTTAATTTTATGAACTGTTTAAGGTCTGTGTCGAGATTTTTTTTTCCCCTTGTGGATGTCCAGTTCTCCTGGCACCATTTGTTAAAGACACTTTCTTTGCGCCATCTTGTTGCCTTGGCTCCTTTGTCAAAGATAAGATGAACTGTATTTATGTGAGTCTCTTTCTGGGCTCTCTATATTCTGTTTTATTGATCCGTGTGTCTATTCATTCCCCAATACTACACTGTCTTCACTACTGTAGCTTTTTTTTCCAGCCTTACTGAGATATATTTGACATATAATATTGTATAGGTTTAAGGAGTCCAGTGTGATGATTTGATATATTTGTATATTACAAAATGATGATGCTGTAGCTTTATAGTAAGAATTACAGTTGGGTAGTGTCAGTCCTCCAACTTTGTTCTTTTTCAATATTATGTTGGTATTCTGGGTCTTTCAGCTCTCCATATAAACCTTAGAATCAGTTTGTTATTATCTACAAAATAACTTGCTGAGGTTTTGATAAGAAATGCCTTGAGTCTATAGATCAAGTTAGAAGAACTGACTTCTTAACAGTATTGATTCTTCCTACCCATACACATGGAATATCTCCCCATATAGCCCTTACATGTGTTTCGTTAGATTTATACCTTGGTAATTGGCGGGGGAGGGAGGGTGCTCATGTAAGTGGCATTGTGTTTAATTTCAAATTCCACTTATTCATTGCTGATATATAGGAAAGTGATTGACTTGTTTGTATCTGGCAACTTTGCTATAATTGCTTATTAGTTCCAGAATTTTGTCAGTTCTTTAGGATTTTCTACATAGGGTTTTCATCATGTCATCTGTGATAAAGGACAGTTTGATTTCTGCCTTTCTAATCTGTATACTTCATATTTCCTTGTCTTACTGCATTAACTAGAATTTCCAATACAATGTTGAAAAGAGGAGTGCTGAGAGGACATTCTTGCCTTGTAACTGATTTAGTAGAAAAGTTTCAAGTTTCTTAGCATCAAGTGTGTGATGTTAGTTGTATAGTTTTTATAAATGTTTATTATCAAGTTGGGAAAGTTTCCCTCTGTTCCTAGTTTACCGAGAGTTTTTATCATGAACGGGTGTTGGAGTTTGTCAAATGCCTTTTCTGTATCTATTGATATGATCACTTGATTTTGTTTTTATCCTGTTGTTGTGACAGATTAATTTTGAAATATTGAACTAGCCTTGCATGCCTGGGTTTGGTCATGATATATACATATATATTTAGTTTTTAAGTTAGGACTTTGCTCAAAACATCTTTGTTATTTTTATTGAATTTATTGGGTGACACTGGTTAATAAAATTATATAGGTTTCAGGTGTATATTTCTATAATATGGTATATATAATTCTTTCAGTAAAATTTTGGGTTCTATTTACTAACTTATTATTTTTGCATTTATGTTCGTGAAGATATTAGTCTCTAGTTTTCTTGTGATATCTTCCTCTGGTTTTGGTATTAGGGTAATGCTGGCCTCATAAAATAAGTTAGGAAGTATTATCTTGCCTTGGTCAGGTAGCTCAGTTGGTTAGAGCACCGTCCCAGTGCTCCAAGGTTGTGGGTTTAATCCCTGGTCAGCGCACATCCAAGAATTAACCAATGAATACATAAATAAGTGGAACAACAAAACGATATTTCTTTCTCTCTTTTTCTTCCTCTCTAAAATTAGTCAATAATTTTCTTAAAAAGAAGTGTTCTCTCTGCTTTTATGCTCTTAAGAGACTGTAGAGAATTGGTGTGTTTTCTTCCTTAAATATTTGGTTAAATTAACCAGTGAACCCATTTCAGCCTTGTGCTTTCTGTTTTGGAGGATTATTAATTATTGACTCAGTTATTTAATAGACATAGACCTATTCAGATTGTTTCTTGTGTCAGTTTTGGCAAACTGTGTTTCAAGGAATTTGGTATGTTTCATCTAGATTGTAAAAGTTCTGTGCATAGAGTTGTTTATAGTATCCCTTTATTTTCCTTTTAATATCCATAGGTTCTCTGTAGTGAAGTGCTCTCTTTCATTTCTGCTATTAGTAATATGTGTCCTCTCTGTTTTTCTTAACTTGCTTGGCTGGAGGCTTATCAGTTTTATTGATCTTATCAATTGTAAAGGAACCAACTTATGATTTTGCCAATTTTCGCTGATTTCCTGTTTTCCGTTTCATCTCTAAGTTTTATTCTCTTTTTCCACATTGGATTTAGTTTGGTCTTCTCTTTATAGTTTTCTAAGGTAAAAACATACTGATTTTAAATCTTTTTTCTCTAATATGTATATTCAGTGTTATAAATTTCCTTCTAAACATTGCTCTCACTGCATCACAAATTTTGATGTTGCATTTTCTTTTTAATTTAGCTCAAAATATTTTGAAATTTCTTGTGATTTTTTTTTTTTTTTTTTTACCTATGTGTTAGTTAGAAGTCTTGTTTAATCTCTGTATATTTGGGGATTTTTCCAGCTATATCTCTAATGTTGACTTCTAGTTTAATTCCATTGTGATCTGAGAGCAGATATTGTATGAGTTCTATACTTCTGAAATTGTTAAGGTGTGTTTTATGGCTTGGAATGTGGTCTGTCTTGGTGTATGTTTCAGGTCATCGTGAGGAAAATGTATATTCTGCTGTTGTTGGATCAAGTAGTCTGTAAATATAAACTACATCTAGGTGATTGATCATGTAGTTGAGTTCAACTATGTCCTTATTTATTTTCTACCTGATGAATCTGTCTATTTCTGATAGAGAGTATTAAACTCTCCAACTCTGATAAAGGATTCATCTGTTTCTCTTTGCAGTTCTATTAGTTTTTGCCTTACATAGTTTGATACTCTGTTGTTAGGCACATACACAATAAGGATTATGTCTTCTTAGAGAATGGACCCCTTTATCAGTATGTAGTACACTTGCTGTGAAGTCTCCTCTGTCAAAAATTAATGTAGCTACTGCTGCTTTTTTTGATTACTGTTAGCATGGTAGATCTTTCTCCATCCACTTACATCTTTCTCCATCCATTTACTTTTAATCAGTATGTGCCTTTATATTTAAATTGAGTTTCGGTAGACAACCTATATTTGGGTCTTGTTCTTTGATCTACTCTGACAATGTCAGTTTTTTTACTTACTGGTTTAGACCATTGATATTTGAATTCATGTTCATATAGTTGGATCAATATCTACCATATCCCTTACTCTTGTTCTTGCCCTTATTCTTTGCTTCTGTTTTTGTCTTCCATTCTTTTTCTGCCTTCTGTGGTTTTAACTTAACTTTTAGGATTCTATTTACTCCCCTTTCTTAGTATATCGATACTTTGTTAACACGATAATCCAGTTCATCCTTCCCATCCCTTGTATCATGGCTGTCATTCATTTCATTTGTATACAGCATACAAAATGACATACATTGTGGGTGTCCTTTTTGTTATTTTTTAATTTTTAATTTTTAAAGATTTTATTTATTTTTTTAGAAAGAGAGGAAGGGAGTGGTGGGGAAAGAAACATTAATGAGTTGCTTCTCACATGCCCCTGACTAGGGACCTGCCCCACAACCCAGGCATGTGCCCTGATTGGGAGTTGAACCAGCAACCTTTCAGTTTGCAGGCCAGCGTTCAACCAAGTGAGCCACAGCAGCCAGGGCATGGGGGTTCTTTTTTTTTTTTTTTCTTTATATTTAATTTTTTTGCTTTATTAATTTTAGGGAGAGGAAGTAGGGATTGGGGAAAGAGAAATACCGATTTGTTGTTCCACTTATTTATTGTATGTGCCCTGTCTGGGGATCAACACCACAACCGTGGCTTATCAGGACAGCACTCTAACCAGTTAAGCTACCCGTCCAGGGCAGGTGGTATTATTTTGAACAAACTTATTTATTAGATCAATTAAGAATTAGGAAAATGTTCCTATTTTACCTTCATTTATTCCTTCTTCAGTGCTCTTCTTACTTTATATACATACAAGTTTCTGACTTATGTTATTTTCCTTCTCTCTAAATAACTTCTTTTCACATTTCTTGCAAAGGAGGTCTTCTGGCAAGAGTCTCACAATTTTTATTTGAGAAAGTATTTATCCTTTTTGAAGGATAATTTTGTAGGGCACTGAATTTTAGACTGGTGGGTTTTTCTCCTAAGAGTTTTTCTCCTAACCTTTTAATATTTCACTCCAGTCTCTTCCTGCTTACATGGTTTCTGAAGCAAAGTTCAATGTAATTCTATCCTTGTTCCTCTGTAGCTAAATTACTTTTTTCCTTGGCTTTTTTCAGGATTTTTTTCTTTCTTGGATTTTCTGTAGTTTGAAAATGATATGTCTAGATGTAGTTCTTTTGGCATTTATTCTTCTTGGGATTCTTGAGTTTCCTGGATCTGTGGTTTGGTGCCTAATACTAATTTTGTCATTATTGTTTCAAATATTTCTTCTGTTCCTTTCTTTTCCTTATAATATTCCCGTTATGCATATATTACACCTTTTACTTTTGTAATCCTTAGATGTTGTTACGAGGTTTGGTTTATTTTTCATCTTCATTCTCTTTGCTTTATGATTTTCAAGGATTCTGTTGAGCTATCCTCTAGCTCAGAGATTCTTTCCTCATGCATGTCCAGTCTGCTAACAAGCCATCAGAGGCATTCTTAATTTTCCATTAGAGCCCATAGCATATTGATCATAGGTGTTTATTCCAGGTCTGAAAATTCTAGCCTTTTTGCCCTGTTCGGTTCTGATCTTGCTCCGTTTCTTCCAATTGTGATTTTTGCCTTTTGGTATGCCTTGTAATTTGTTCTTGATAGCTGGACATGATGTATTGGGTAAAAGGAACTACTACAAATAGTCAGTAATGTGGTAGTGAGGTGTAGGAGGAGGGAAGCATTCTGTAGTCCTACGACTAGGTCTCAGCCTTTTGGTGAGCTATGCCTCAGGACTGTGAATTTCACATGGGCTTCTCAGGTTTTTTTCTTCTCCGCACTCAGGTGGAACAGAATGAGTAAAGTGGGCTGGAGTTGGTTGTTTCCTTTCCCCCTTGCCAGTTAGTCTCCAGTACTGTGGGGGCCTCCCCTATCACGGGGTACCCTGGAGTTTCTAACTCTCAGACTTGTTTACGGTGTGCCTCCAGCAATTCATGAATTACAGTATAGGTTTCCCTACCCAGGTGGTTTCTGCTTGCATGTTTGTTCAGTAAGCTGTGACCTCCTATATTCACCTTGTCTCCACAATGATTTTCCTCTTATAGATCCAAGAAGAGTTGATTTTTTTCAACTTTTTACTTGGTCTTAGGATGCACTGGCAACTTACAAGCTCCTTGCATGCAGAACTAGAAACCCGTCTATTGTGATTTTATTTTTAAGCCTGGCTTTTTAGGAGTTGCTCTTGGGTCAGAGCAGCTTTATTGTTTGGGTAGAGGTTGTATTTAAGCCCCTTGTGCCAGCGAGCCTTCCTCCCTGTGTTGATAGATCTGTGTAGGGTCTGGGGAATGATTTCAAAGCTGCCCCCATCCCCTGTTGTTTGCCCATGAATGGGTGCAGCTTAGCATAAATGCACAACCTTCTCATTCCAGGAGGGCTCTTCTTGGTGTTGGTTCTCTCTTAAATTTCTGGTTGCTCTATTCTCTCATTTGTTGCCTCTAGTATAAAGAACTGCCAGTACCCTTTTATTTGCTTTTCAAGATCTCCATTTTCAACGACACCCTTAGGCAAGAAATATTATATCTATACTCTATTCCAAATAAAGTCAATCCTCCCAGATAAAGCTGGAAAGCTTCATCATATGGTCTGCCTAAGCATGTGGGCAGAATTTTTATGCCACTGAACAGGAGCTGGGTGTTGGGACAGTATGCTTCTTCCTTCAGAATAACAGCCCTCTTCTATGAGCAGAGGTTCTTGGCTTGCCCTTCCAGTTACAGAATCTCTGCTCTACAAGGGAGCCGAGGTGGGGCATTCAGGGTCCAGTACTCATAGCCTTCTGTGCCTGAGGTAGGAGTTACTACCCAACAAGTTGGGGCTTGGGTGGGGGGGTGCTCAATGCTCCCAGCTGCTGTCCAGCATAGAGCATCTGCAACACACAGCTGGCCTCCTCCTTCCAGGGCATCTCTAACCAGAGAGAAAGGGAGCCCCCAACCTTCTTGTCCATGTCTTCCGAGAGTAGAGTTCCCAGAATAGAGTTTCTGTAACACAGAGCTGTGCTGAGGGAGAGGGGACAAGGGAATGATGCACGATGTGATTCAAATGCTGTAAACTCATTGTTCTTACTGAGATTTAGTAGATATTCTTGAATAATACTATATGCCCTTAAGACAATTTCTAAAAACTTTAAATGGTTGTCTTTTATAATTTTCACCAATTAAAAGGTTGTTTTGCTGGAGAGAGGTTGTATGCAAAAAGTGTGTCCTTAGAGAGTCTTCAGAATCTACTGAGAGAACCTCAGGTTATGAAAAAATGAAGTGCCTCCATGAGAATCACTGCTTCCTCTATTGTATTTCTAGTCATTCATACCTTGAAAAATTCCTTACGGAGCAGATGATGGAAAGGAGGGAAGATGTATGGCTTCCACTCATCTCCTACAGAAATTCATTAGTTACCGGAGGTGAAGATGATAGAATGTCTGTGAACAGTGGAAGTAGCAGCAGCAAAACCTCCTCAGTAAGGAATAAGAAAGGACGGCCCCCACTTCACAAGAAACGAGTAGAAGGTAAGTCTGCCTTTACACTATGAGACAAATAGCTTTCCTGGTATTATAGAGACAAATAAAGTAGCAAATAATCTGTCAAAGCAAGGTGATACTGTTAAGTACATTATCTCCTTGTATATTTGATACACACTGAGAGATTCAGACAAAAATGTTGTAATTGACATAGTCGTCGTCGTTGGCAGCCGTCCGTCTCGAGAGACGATGGTGTAGCATCTTAAGAGTCTATCTGCACCGCCGAGAATGGCTGTGCAGTCCGACTCGGGAGTGACATCGTATCTGTCTCCTCCCGTGTTGAATCGACATCTTGCGATGACGCTGAAGCTACAGAGCCTGGGCAGGGTGATATGGAGGGTCTGCTGTTGCCCATGCAGCAGACCCCCCCTCTCTTCGCAGCTGAAGGGTCCAAGGGAAAGACGGAGTCAATACAGCTTGTCTTCAGGTGCGCCGCAGGAGTTGCCGGTGTTGACTACAACGTCAAACCGCCTTAGGGACTCCGGCTCCGGATTTTCTGTCAGGGTTTACTCCCTTAGCCTTTCCCCTGAAGAGGTATGCCGCAAGGCAGCAGAGGTTTTTTGGAGTCAGAGTTTTCCTTCTCTGATGTACCCTGACTGGAAGATCGAACCAGCGACACTTAGCTCGCAGGCCGACGCTCAATTGACATAGTGGAACAGAAGAAAAGGGAAACAGAAGTTGAAAGAGCGTGAAACACAGAGGATGGGCACAGAGGGGAAAAGGACTTAGTTATGGTAGTTGATAAAATTGATTCTACACCATAGTCCTATAATACATTGAAATATTAAGTAAGATAGTTATGTTATTCTGTCAAAATTCATACTAGCCCTAACTGGTGTGACTCAGTGGTTTGAGTGCTGGCCTGCAAACTGGGGAGTCTCCGGTTAAATTCCCAGTCAGGGCACATACCTGGGTTGCTGGCTGTGTCCCTGCTTGGGAACTTGCAAGAGGCAACCACACATTAATGTTTCTCTCCCTCTCTTTCTCCCTGCCTTCCCCTCTCTGTAAGGATAAATAAAATATATATTTTTTAAATTCATACTAATACAGGAGAGATTCCGGTAAGTTGAGGGAAGGCCTCTGCAGCAAATTAAATATATCAGAACAGCTTTCCATTTCCAACACTTGGATGGATCATTTATGTTTGTATATTAAAATAGTGATGGCCAAATCTGGTTTTATAGTCCTCATCAACTGTGGGGAATAAGGAGTTGAATTATAATGAAAATGTGATCAATAGTCAGTATTCATATGCTGTACCCAAAAAGACTAAAAATTGCTTTATGAGTATTAGAACAAAGAATTTCTCTAAACTAAGAGAAAACTCAGTTAAATGCTTATTTCCTCAAATAATCTTCCCCAATCTTCTTATTCTCCTAAGAAATTTTCTCCAAACCAAGAAAGGAGGGCAGTGATCTGAATCCTGTGCTCTTGCTGCTTTTTGCAACCATCTATGTACCTTTCAGCATTTTACCTCTGCTGCCTAAAAAATAGTGACTCCTCAAAGATTTTGCTAAACTCTGTGGTAAAATTAATTAGAATTTAAATCTAATGTTTCTTTCATCATTGGGGAGGCAATATTGACTATTGATGAAGAGTACAAACTCTTAAAATCAGAGTTCTAGAATTCAAACCTGACTCATTTTTTAGCTGTGTGAACTTTGAGCATATTACTTACCTCTCTAACCCTCAATCACTGATCAAATGAAGGATGATCAGAGTACGTTTCCTGTGAACTATTGTAAATGTTAAATGAGATATTCCAAATAAAAAAACAGTACACATACAGTGCTTACTTATTATTTACCACAGTGTGTGGCACATATAGGTAGTACTCAGTAAATGTTTGCTGTTGTCAGAATGTCATTATCATATAGGAAGGACTCTTATCTAGCACGAGTCAGAAAATTAGGCTGGCTATATATTTTAAAGAGAATAAAAGACTTGAAAATATTTACAGAATTGAAGTTTTAAGATTTCTCTATAAGTTTCAGCTGTGGGACTTAAAATCTTTTGGGTCCAAAGAATGAAAATATAAAACCCTGTCTTTGTGCTGTCCTAAACTTTTCTCAAAAGATTAATCCAGTCATTTCCTTTTGAAAATGTCCTCTAGAGCAGCTATATTATATATATATATATATATATATATATATATATATATATATATATATATATATATCAGAGAAGGAAAACTCTGACTCCAAAAAACCTCCGCTGCCTTGCGGCATACCTCTTCAGGGGAAAGGCTAAGGGAGTAAACCCCGACAGAAAATCCGGAGCCGGAGTCCCTAAGGCGGTTTGACGTTGTAGTCAACACCGGCAACTCCTGCGGCGCACCTGAACCCAAGCTGTATCGACTCCGTCTTTCCCTTGGACCCTTCAGCTGCGAAGAGAGGGGGGGTCTGCTGCATGGGCAACAGCAGACCCTCCATATTACCCTGCCCAGGCTCTGTAGCTTCAGCGTCATCGCAAGATGTCGATTCAACACGGGAGGAGACAGATACTACCATGTCACTCCCGAGTCGGACTGCACAGCCATTCTCGGCGGTCCAGATGGACTCTTAAGAAGCTACACCATCGTCTCTCGAGACGGACGGCTGCCGACTATATATATATATATATATTAACCAATATTCATCAAATCCTTACTGTGTACCAGGAATGTGTTTTATGTGCATTATGTCATTTAATCACTCATTTGACTAATATTTGTAAAGCACTTAACGTCAGTCCTCAGCATATAGTAAATGCTGTATAAATGGTTTTTTAAATAAATCAACCTAGAGTTCAGCACGATTATCCAGATTTTACACAGAAGTAACCAAGGCCCAGAGAATTTAACCAAAAATTTTTTTTCAATAATGGAGCTGCCAGTATGATTATCTTTAGGGCTAAGAGAAGCATTTATAGACCAGATAACCTAATCTCTAATTGCCAAATTGCAAAAAAGAAAACTTGCTTTATGTCCATATGAAATTTACCAAGTGACTAAGCTGATATGCCCAGAACCCTCAGACAGCAAAGTTTCATCTGTTTGGTGTAACCATGAAAGCTTTGCAAAAGTGTTTCCATTGTGGACTCTTTAGGTTAGGAAGATCTCTTCAAGAAGAGTGAGTTCTTCCTGAAGTTATTCAGTCAGTCAGTCTTTACCAAACACCTTCCTAAGACCTGTGCCAGGTGCTGGAGATGAGGTGTTAGTAAAAGAGCTCATAATACAGATAGGGAGAGAAGCAGGCAGTTTTCAGTTCAACATGGTAAGGCAATGATTGGCCAGAAAAGTTCTCTGAGAACATACAAGAAGTGGCTAAACTTTTAATGAATCAGGAAAGATATTCTGGAAAAGATGATATGTAGGAAAGAGCTGAAAGATGAGGGTACCCGGTTAAGAACCATTCTTACATTCATTCCTACATCATTCTCATGATCATAAAATTTTAAGTGCAACAGAGAATAAAAGTTTTGAATTAAATGAAGGGTGGTGTGAGTAAAAGGAGATATAACATATTCTTGCTGATTAACTAAGAAGAGATTCAGTAGTGAGCTTCGGATTGATGGAACGACCTTAACCAAATAATAGGTAGGCATTTTCAGGGAAAAAGAACTAACAAAATGTACACATGCATCTGACAAAATTTTCGAAACCTGAATAGAGAGAGATGGAATGGTTGACAGCAGGTGAGCAACCTAACATGCACACATCTCTAAGACATAATGGGCGGGGCGGGGGGGGGCAGCAATGGGAAGACATAGCAGTAACATTTTTTAAATCTTCCGTATTAAGAAAATAATTTAAATTTCTATAGAATGTTTACAATTTAATAATTTTATTAGTATATGGTTTAGGTATGCATATAATGCTTTAATCTGCTCTAATCGTCTTCAAAAAGAAAAAGTTCCTGGTCCCTTTAAGAAACTTAAATGTAATTATAGATAACCTATGTACATGACAAATAACCTGCCAATGCAGGACAGTGTATAAATTTAGTCCTAGTGAGCAGGAATGATTCTATTTCCTCTAGAAGTTAAAAGAGAATGGTAAGTGAGGCTGGTGGGTGATGAGGGAAGATTTCCCTGAAGAGGTAGGACTTTCCCTCTGGTGACCAGTGTTCAGTTGTGTAGCAGGATTTGCTGAGTTCTCAGGAAAAGCCATCCAGATTTTTAAGTGCTGCTGCATGGGGCTCCTTTAAGACTCAGAGGACCTTTACTGTTTGAGTAAAGGAAGGTTACAGAGATTTCAAGCTGGCTCCATTCCCTTCACCATGAGACAGAGGGACTTGGAATAGATGATAATGCGAGGATACTTAACATTTGATGTTATATACATTACCTCATTTAATCCTTACAAATTCATGAGGTAAAGTACTGATAGTCCTATTTTGTATATGAAAAACCTGAATTTTGGAAGTTTAACTTAAAGTCACACAAGTGAGTGGTATAACTGGGATCATAACTAGGCAGTGTAACTCCAGAACCATGTTCAAGTTCATGCTGTAACTTCTACCAGAGTTCACCCATGAGATTCTTTGACTAACTGGAATTTTACAGATGAAAGTCTGGATAATACGTGGCTAAATAGAACTGACACCATGATTCAGACTCCTGGACCCCTGCCAGCACCACAGCTCACTTCTACTGTCCTGCGGGAGAATAGCCGGCCCATGGGAGAGCAGATTCAGGAACCTGAGTCTGAACATGGTTCTGAACCCGACTTTTTACACAAGTAAGTAGTACAAGTTCATTTCTTGACAAGAAAACCTGTAACTTTAAACTAAGAAAAACTTTTTGCTCATCAGGCTGTTTTACTGGTCAGTTCATGAGAAAACAAAACCACAAATAACGGTTAAATAATTTATATTAGAAGATGTATAATAAGTCTGCAAACAGATGTCTGCAGTTCAGAGACTTTAAGTGCATGGTGTCTCACTAACTGCTACTTTCAGATGGAGTTTACACAGTCATTGGGCAGGTCTGTTTCTTCTGAATGACTTGCCAAGATGACATTCAGGTCACTTCATTGGCGAAAGAGCCTATTCTAGTCTGAACACCAAATAAGTAGGCTATATTACTTTTATCATCCACTTAATTAATAGTACTTAATCTTGATTAAGTTTATATTTTAAACTTAAACTGTGGATTAAGAATGAATAAGATACTTGATAAATTTTGAGAAATAGCTACCCTTTTGCTAAGAGAGAATCAAGATCTTACCTTTTCCCACAGTACCAATTACAATGTTTTTTAGTACCGGTGCTCTGAAAAAAATGTGATTGCATGACTTTTGCTGTTAAAAAAAAGCGTAACTTTTTCTGTTATTTTCATTCAACTTGGAAATTCTCTTAGCTCCTCACTTATGTTCCTATTTACATTAGGGAAATTTGGAAATTTTCTTAGCTCCTCACTTATGTTCCTATTTACATTAGTGTAATTCTGTGAATTACTCAGATAAGAGAGAATTCTCACTTGAACTCAGCAAATTAAACTGGTTGGAAATGGAAAGAGGAGGTTTTAGAAATATTCAGATCCTGGGTTTTCATAAGGCATCTTTGCTTTGAGGATCTGCCTTTCTTCAAAGCTGAAGGGATAATTGTCAGCCAGTGCACAACGGGGCATTCTTAGAAACTGGTTTTACTGTATGACCAGCTTCCTACAAGGTGGGTTCTTCCTCATTAGAGCTGCCTGCCTTGCTTCCCTGAGCTTACCTCTTGTCATTTCCTCCTAGCTGTGGTCTGCCACCTTTTCTAGACTTACAGGTTCAATCAAAGTGGTAGCCCCACATAATTATGTAAAAACAGCTTCTTAGAGAGAACTTCATACAACAAATTTTATTTACTAAGTTATTAAAATTTACATCTTGTAAGTCTCAAGAGGCGTGTTTATGCAACTGTTCATGTGCCAGTAAGTATTGAGTATAGGTGAAGACTTTGCCCAGCATGCATCTGACTCCAAATCTCCTCAGAAAGCCTGAGAAAAACTATTGTACCCTACCTTGTTCAACTATGGGGAGTTCTGAGCTACCACCAGCATTATTTTTATGCTTTAGGGGACTGGCTGCCCAACTGGGAATATTTGTGAATATGACAGCAGCTGACTGCAGAGATCTGGGAAGCACTCATTTGGTAGGGATTTGGGGAGTGAAGGTCATAATTTAAGCACCTGTAGGGGAGGAAAAAGTTTTCCTCCACCTTCTTAGAGACCTAGGCTGACTGAAGTGTTTGTCACCAGTAAAAGGAGAGTTTATTGTCAGGACCTTTTTTGCATTTACTGCTCCTTAATTGCCTAAATAACTTATCTCAAAGAGGCATATTTGGGGATTTCCTTCATACCTAACAATTAGCCATGGCCAGCTTCTCTTGGAGACAGGAATTTCTTTGGGCAACATACTGCCATTTCTACAAAGGCAGATCCTTTGATAATGCTCTCACCCGTGGCCCTGGAATAAATCCAACTAATTCCCCCTACATGGGGATTAGGCCAGCCAACTACAGACTTCTTAGCATGGAACTTATCAGCTAATTTCATTATCTGCTGCCACAAGATGAGTAATAGTGCTGTCTCTTAGTCCTCAGATGCAGATCTCTTGGTTAGGCCAGCCAAAATTAGAAGACTTAAATCGGAAGGACAGAACAGGAATGAACTACATGAAAGTGAGAACTGGAGTGAGGCATGCCGTGTAAGTGTCACATCCAGTGTCACAAGAACATAACTGTGATGCTGGTTATTTTGTGGAATGATTTGGGTTTCTCTGATGTTTGGTCTTAGGAGTTAAAATCATAAAGCATGACATGCTCTGCAGCACAGGACAGGAATGGAGGGCATGGGCCCTGGAGATTTTCATTGTATAAATCCCGTGCTGCTACTTGCCAGCTATGTGGCTTTGGGCAAGCTCTAAAACCTCTGCGCTTAGGTTCCTCGTTTGTAAATTTGGGATGATAATAGTACCGACTACTTGAAGAGTTTTGTGGGAATGGACATATAGCTAAATAAATGTTAACTACTGTTACTATTATTGCATTTAAATTACACTTCTTTCTGATAAGTTGAGATGAAATTTTGAGTGAACCAAATGAATGATCTTTAATTACATTAGAGTTCAGTATTATAATTTGTGCAATCTATAGGTTATAATTAGAAAGTGTGCTTTCATTGGTTAGAAAACCTAAAGTAAGAAAAGAGCCAAGACTCCAAATTCAGTGAATGTGAACAGCTTTCTGACTGTGCTTTTTCCTTATCAGTCGAGGCCTAATGGAGGAAGATGCTGAGCCCATCTTTGAAGATGTGATGATGTCATCCCGGAGCCAGTTAGAAGATATGAATGAAGAATTTGAAGACACCATGGTTATTGATCTGGTAAGGAAATTCAATACATTTTTCTTACGTTAAAATATGTGAAGGCATTGGTGTAAGACATTTTCATTTTCAGAAACTGGGAGGAAGAGAGAGGTGAGAAGTAGCGGGTAACACTGACCAGCATTGGGGAGGGCCAGTGTAAGGCTGTGGGCATTAGGATGAGCTTTTGTGATTTTCAAGCCTGCTTTCAAAGCAGTCCAATTTTGAACTCTGGCAAAAGAACTGGTTCCTTCTTACTACCTTCTTGAAAAAAACACTAGATCTATCTTTGTATACTTTAGTTTAAATTGGAGAGTGACAATATACCATGATCCAGCACAACCAAATACAGACTATTGACTCGGTATATTAAGACATTAACTTTGTTAGGAATAGTAATGCTTGGTGATTATGTTTATTTTAAAATTTCCACCCATTAGACATACATATTGAAGGTAATTATAGATGAAATGACACAGAGAAGAAATAAACAGTGAGACCATTTGATAAAACAAGATTTGCAAACATTTGACAGTGGTTGAAGTTGGGTGATGGGAGAATTCATATTACTTTATCTTTGTATCAATTTGCTAGGATTGCCATAAATACCACTGAGTGGGTGGCTTAAACAGCAGAAGTTTATTTTCTCATAGTTCTGGAGTCTAGAAATCTCAGACCAAGGTATAAGTAGGGTTGATTTCATTCTTAGACCTCTATTACTTGTGCATCGTCTTTTCATTCTTCTTCTAAGGACATGAATTATATTGGGTTAGAGACCACCCATATGACCTCCTTTTACCTTAATTACCTCTTTGAAAGCCCTGTCTCCAAATAACAGTCACATTCTGAGGTAACTGGAGTTAACACTTTAACATATGAATTTGAAGACATAACATTCTGCTGTATATGTTTTGATTTTCGATGAGATAATGTCACTCTAATCTATTAACTTCCCTTTCATGAGCCCATCAATATCTTTCCATCTACCTGCTTCAGGGAATTTAATGAAGTTCTGTCTATTTGATCAATTTTACAATGCTATGACTGAAAGGTATGTTGTATGTTTATAGGCCCCAAAATTAATTATAGGCATTTACATATTCAATCGACTCATAATTTGAAAGCCTTTTTCTTGTCTAAGTGATAATTAAAAGCCAGTTATTTTTTTAAATGTATGCTCCATGTAAAAGCCAGACCCTTTTCCTTTCAAAACTGACCCTTAACATTTCTGAATACTTGTGGTACCACTGGAAAAACTAGCTGTTTATCACAGTTCATTGTACTAATTTATCTCAGGAAAAAATGAACTAACTGGTTTCTCTTTGTAGCCTCCATCAAGAAATCGGCGAGAGAGAGCTGAGCTGAGGCCAGATTTCTTTGATTCTGCAGCTATCATAGAAGACGATTCAGTAAATGTTAAATTATTACTAATTTTTATTTATGGTTTCTGGGTCTCATTTTTTGCATGAATTTAATGATTGTGTTTCTCATTTTCTAGGGATTTGGAATGCCTATGTTCTGAAGTCTGGAGAAAACTTACGAATCTGGAACTCTATTATTTAGAGCTAGAGGCCTATATACTGTGATAGCTTGTAAGGGGAAAAACACTTTCGATGTGATCTGATTCGTTTTTTAATCAAATGGTTGAGGTCAATCCCCTTTTGCAGTGACAGAAGAGGAGCATGTAAGTTACCCAAGGGAGTGTTGGTGAATGTCACCTCAGAAAGACTGACCTGAAAAATCATTTGTGTCCTAACATTGGACTTACCCAAAACAGATGTGTTTTTTCTGAAAAGAGGAAAACATTTTAAATTTTTAAAACAGTTGTCAAAATAAACACTGTTATACACCTGTTTTATGAAAACTCTGCATTGAGTAAAAAAATATTTTTAACTTTATTTTCCTGTTGTACAATTTAAAAACCGTTTTAACATTTTGCCTTTTTATGTTTTAAAAGCTAACCATTTTTATTAAACCTATGAGTAAGCAGCTCATTTTAATTGCTGAAGAAGTGTTTTGGAGCTCATTGGATTTGGTTGACATTATGGAATACAGAAATATGGAGGAGCAGAATATTGACAAGCTAAGTTGAAATTCTGACAGTGCATCTCTGCCAAAAACCACATGCCCTCTATGGATACGGATTCCCAGATTTTATATACTCTTGAATAAAAAGGTTTATTTTTATTTATAACAGGGGCATAAAATAAGAAATGTCCATGCAGCCGTTTTTCCAACAGATGCTGTACACCGTTCATTTTATATAGAATAGGGATTCAAATACAGTACATTTTCTATTGGTATATTTGTTCTGTGCATTTTTAGCAACTTCTACCAGCAAATAAAGTATTCTCAGTAAAACAAAAATGGTTCTGAAGTTATCAGTTTGCTGTTTTTACCACTTATTTCATGCCCTGCCAAATTCAAGTTACATAGACTTCCATTTTCTTAAAAAGATAATCATAACTCCTTTGCCATACAAAAGTAATTTTAAGTGTAACATAACTGTGTCTCCTTCCCATGCACTTAATACCTTTATGCGCTAATTTTGTGAATTAAGTTTACCAATTATAGATGTGCTGCATAGAAGTCTGTGCTTAGAGGGTGAAGTTCCTAAGCTTACCTTGAAATACAGCTACATTTCAGTGTTAAATGTGCATATTAAGAATTATTCTTTTGGGGAAAGAAATGAATCTTCAGGACAGCCTTCAATGATTTAGAGTTACAGTCTGCTTAAACCTTTTATGATTTGCTACTGTTGTTTTTAAAAGCCCACTCAGTTGCTTCCTTTCTGATTTTTAAAGTAAGCCTCAATTTCCAAGCCAATCCATTCACAACTATTTCTGGGCTGTTTTTTTAAGGAGCTGCAACAGAATCATGAGGCTTACCTTTTACCAAAAATGAAAAGCATTTTTTTAAAAAATCTGTGCACCCAGTGATTATCTTTTATCCAGGAAAGCAAAATATATTTTCTTCATCCTTTTAGTAAGCAAACACAAAACAGATTTTTCTCAATATTTGTATAATTCTGGAAAAAAAAAAAAAAAAACTCAGTTGCCAAAAATGTTTTATCTGCTAATTTAGCAACTCTTGGGCTCCAGTTAGGGGGGCAGGGGCCTCGCTTTCTTCCAGAGATGTGGACTTCACTGGAAGTGAAGGGGCAGGAATGACTGGACAGTCCACGATGCCAGCCCTGCCTCTGGTTCTGGCCAGGGAGCAAGCTGGGAGGTGTCCTGGCACAGGCACAGATTGACCCTTTGCTTGACAGTCTCACGTGAAAAACAGATGCTGACTTAGAATTGTAGACTACCATGCAACAAAAAAGGTTTAATAGCTACTCCAATGGGTTTCCAGTTCAGTTTGAAATCAATCGAAATTTTGTATTTTCAGTGTCTCCTTGATTGGTTTTGCTAGTAATCCTGTAAATTGTACATTTGCAATATGAGGTTTTTTTCCTTTTGTACAATTTGAAACTGATGCTTCACCTTTCCTTTAATAAACTATTCAAAATCAGGCTGTGGTAGTCATCCTATTGTACTACTAGGAAAGCTTTTAAAGAGATGATTTTCTGTCCTCCTGCTCTTGAGTTTGCTCTTTCAGATATTTGTTAAATGGCAGAATTACTGTGTCAGTGAGATTTTTTTTTTTTCAGATAGAAATTTAGGACTAGCTTGTTAATTTTCTTTTATTCCTTGGATTTCCCATGAGAGAATGAGTAGGCCAAGTTGTCTGTGGTTCAGAGGAAGTCTCTTGCAGGCTGAGTTTTGGAGGAGGCATCCAGGGACAATCCACTGGTCTATAGCTTGGGTGCTCCCCCTGAGATCTGGACCCTGGGGTCATGCATAGTTGCCCCCTATCAGTGGTCCTTTAAAGACCACCGAGATTCTACGTGGCCGTAAAAGTGAGGGCTTTTTCTTGATATTGGTGCTAGAGGTCACACTCTACATTTTATGGGCCTGGTCATGTATTTGGGGCTGTGTTCACTGGGTGGCCTACAATGTCTGCAGAAAAGGCAGGGATCCAGGAGGTTAATCAGCAAGGAAGCTCTCTAGGC
Source organism: Furipterus horrens (assembly GCF_987537825.1). NCBI lineage: Eukaryota > Metazoa > Chordata > Mammalia > Chiroptera > Furipteridae > Furipterus > Furipterus horrens. The sequence continues at coordinate 112,038,704 of NW_028327177.1, forward strand.
AGCTAAGGAGGGAGGGTGCTAAGGATGGGTGTGTCTCCCTGGCAACTTGAGTGCCATCAATTTATGAAACGAGACCAGGGCTTTACTCATGTGTGACTCTATGTAGGGACAAGCTTTCCAACAAGCTTAACTGTGACTTTTGAGTCCATCAAACACAGAACCATGTCTTCTTGGGAAACAAAGGCTTAGTGCCTGCTCAGGCTTTTCAGTATGAAAAGACCAAAAACTCAGGTAGGGTTCCATTCCTGCCCTCCTAAGTGCCCTGTTCTACATGGGTCCCTATCAAGCATAATGTTTTAAAGTACAGCTTTCTGCTCCCAGGAACACATAAAGGAGTCACTTCTCACCATCCAGCACAGTAGGGACATGGTCAGGACCTACCTACCAAAGCTGCTATACCTGCCAGATGTGTTGACTAGACTCCACAGAGGCCCCAGACTGGGGTACTACCTAATAAGTGGCCACAGCTCTTGCTTGGAGATCCCATGCTAACAGATGCAAGGGAACATGGAGACCAGTAGTTCCCACTAAAAGAAAGAAGCTACAGTTTTTCAGAAATCCTTTGGAACCAGAAGGACATGAAAAACATTTGTCAAACAGGTCAAGTCTAGACTAATTTAAAAAGGCGCTGAGAGTCCTTCAGAGGCCTCTCTTGAGTGGGCAGACCATATCTAAAGCACTAGCATCAGTTCATCAAAGGCACAGAATTGGGCTGGGAAGACCAAGAGATGGTCGTAAGGGAAGCTGGAAGAACTTTTCTCAAAACATAAGCACTTTCTAACAAGCACTAGAAGGATGCATGTGGATGTGCTCCCCGTTACTCTAGCAACTCAAAAAAATGGCCATGATGGATGAGGTAGGAAAGCTTTTCCAATCCAGTAGCTCTTTGGCTCCTTTGAGACAATCACAGTGGAGCAAACCACTTTTCTCATCCCGACCCCTAGGCACTTATCCCATCTCCCTCATTTGCGAGGCAATACTCAATAGTTTAGAAAACAGGCTTGGGGTTCAGAAAAGTCTGCCTGGGTTCTAATTCAGCTTCACTACTCATTAGTTGTGTGGCTTGGGTCAAATTGGTTTACTTACTTGGAGCAGGGGCAGGTCCTTACTTGGAGTGGGACACTTGCAGTTTTTCCTACCCTCTACAGCTCTGTCTAAAGACAGACACTTGCCAACACTCTGCTCATTGAATCCAAGTCCTCACTGGTTACAATTATCAACATTTATCTTCCTCCCCTTAAGGTGAGAACAATTGGGAAAGGCATTCCTGCACAGCTGTCAATGAAAATACTGTCACCATTCTCAAGGCAGTCTGCAGTCCACAGAGGCTGGTCTATTTGACAAAGCTTCCAAGGTCTTACAGCTTCATGTTTCCTTGGCCACCAGCTTGGTTTTTATTTATTTATTTAAATTATTTACTTGTTTGTTCATTTATTTTTAGAGAGAGGAGAAAGAGGGAGAGAAACATCACTGTGTGGTTGCCTCTCGCGCCCCCAACTGGGGACCTGACGTGCAACCTAGTCGTGTGCCCTGACTGGGAATCAAACCAGCGACACTTGGCTCGCAGGCCGACACTCAATCCACTGAGCCACAACAGCCAGGGCTCCAGCTTGGTTTTCAGATGGGACTTTTCCACTGTCTTACTTCAAGGCTTTCTAGAAGCCACTTGCCCAAATGTTTTATTGGGCTGGTTCCCCTATTCTTATAGCAGGCCCAAGCATAAAGCCCTTCTCAGCATCCAGATTTCACAGCCTGGTAAAATACTTCTTGTACTCCTTTTTCAAAAATAAAAAAGTAAAGAACACAAGCTTGTGCCTGCTACTATTCTTACATGGACTATATAGCACCATTTTCCCCAAAACAGTTAAAATCCTAGACCTGCTGAACCTAGAAATTGTACTAGCCAGGCAATGCTAAGCTGTTGAGCCACATAATGACCAACCTGCTCTCCCTTAGCCAGAAGGCGATTGAAAGTCCAGTAGTATGCTACATGTTTCCCAGCTTCCAGTGGCTTCTAGTCTTCCTTTTAGTTCTGTACTAGGTTCCAAAGAGAAGTACAAAGAACCTCTGGCCAAACAGTATCTGCCCCTCAGGAATTTACCACCTAGTTAGGAATACAAGTACATGTATGGGGAGTTGGGGGGTGGACAATTAGGTGCTTAAAACCTGCTCTATAAGCAGAATCAGTTTGAGTTCACAATTTGAGATGAACTCATGGAGAAGTCAGATCCTTGAGCATGAGTAGACTGGAGAGGAAGTGTTCTAATGTAGAGGCAACAGGACTGAGATCAAAAACCTACCTAGGCAAGCAAGGGACGGACAGACAAGAACCTTCTATGTGGGCCAAAGACCTTAGAGAACAGTGTATTATCCACTGGAAGTGCTAAACCAGAGGAATGCAAGAAAATCTGGGACTGTAATTAAATCTATTAGCTCAGAACAGGCTCAGGGGGAGCCCACAGAGATGAGGATAGAGACTGTTGCGCAAGTATTCAAAGCCCAGCTAGAATGGAGAGTTCCATTATCCAACTGGAGAGGGAAGAAAGATGCTCAAAATAACTAAAAAATAACTCCTAAGGGCTTAAGCCTGGCTACCTGGGATAGTGGGACGGCTGGTAGAAATGGGGAAAGTAGATAATGATCACATACTGGCTTTGGTCAAGATGAGCTTTAAATGATGCAACATCCAAGCAGGGATTACAGACTTAAGCAGCCACAGGGTTGGAACAAGGGACAGTCATCAGTGGTGGGAGGACCCAAGGCTCCCACCACAGAATAAAGCACACGCTATGGGGCACACTGTAGCAACACTCCACGGTTGGTTTTTCTGCTTAAACTACTTAAAATCTCCAGTTCTGGTATGACTCTTAATGCTTTACATACTCAATAAAGTCTACAAGTATAACAGACAAAGGACTCTGACTCACAAATTGATAACATAATCATCACCCAGTTACTAATCCAAATAACTTGACCATGTACCTCCCGTTGAACTTTATCTTCGGTTTATTGTTGGTATAGTTTTAATGGTTCTAAAACCTTATTTATTGTAGGATTGAGCAAATGAGTAAAATATATTGAAGATAATGGAAGTAAAGTTTTATCACTGTGGGAAAAGACAAGCATAAATATGGAATAGGGGGAGGCAAAGAAGAACCAGTATGTTAGATTGAAGTTAAAAGTTTCAGTATGAACTCATGATTTTCAAATTTTATACATAATATACATTTATATATACATATTCCCCAAATACATATTTATATAAATATTTCCTAGTCTGCTGAAAATACCTAGAAGCACTGACACCAGTGTGACCATCCAGTGTCAATCACAGCTTCTAAATAACATCTACAAGAAATTAGGGCTCTTGGAGAAATCACTATTCTAGGGCTGGTACATAATCGTGTGTCAAAAAATAAGGAAGTACACCAAAGTCATTAGAGCATATCAAAAGAATTGAGTCAGCATGAAGGAGCTCCCAATGGCCAAATCAGGAAAGTTTGTGCATCAAAATAAATAACCAATTTTAAATCCAGGAGTCTAAATATTTTGATTGGTAAACATATTCACTAAAACATTTAGGAAACACCTACTGTGTAACAAGCACAGATTTTAATTACAAATAATATATGGCTCCCAATCTCAAGAAACTTAAATCCTGGGGTAGGGTTAGGGATGTGGCAGGGAAAAAAATGTAACAAACTACTACAATGTGTATTTGAAAATTTGATAGGGTAATAGCATAGTAAGAAAAATTATTTCAGGAAATATGTTTTTAAAAATCCATGAGTCTAAACTGATACTAAAACAACAAAAACAAGAGCCCTGGCTGGTGTCAGAGAGTGGACTGAGCACCGGTCTGCGAACCAGAGGGTCGCCAGTTTGATTCCCAGTCAGGGCATGTGCCTGGGTTGCCTGGTTGGGGGTGTGCTAGAGGTAAATAATCAATGTATATCTCGCACGTTGCTGTTTCTCTCCCTCTCTTTCCCTCTCTCTAAAAGTAAATAAATAAAACGGGACTTAAAAAAATGCTACTGAAAAAAATAAAATGCGAGAAGAGAAAGCTCTTCCAACAGAATACCAACTAAATAATAAGTGTTAGAAACGTAATATTTTACACTCAATATAGAATAACTGATTGAGGCAGGACTCATCAATGGATACTTAAAAGTACTGGATAAGAGTTTGTTGACAGGCAGACTTAAAGAACCAATTATTAATTACAAAGAGAAAATGGTAGTCTTTGCAAACACTATCTTAACCAAGTGATCTGAGTCAATTTTATCAATAATGGGGAGAAAAAGTTAGCATCACCTGTTCCCTAATGTGATACATAGAAAGAACACACTTATGTATTCCTATTACCGGTATCTAAACATCTGGAAAAAATCAAACTCAAATTGCGGGACATTCAACAAAATAATTGGCAAACACTCTTCAAAAATGTCAGTCATAAAAGAGTATATAAGACACTGAGCCTTATTTCCTACGAAATAAACATTACATTTTGAGGAAACAAAGGGTCATGATTCTGTAACTTACTCTCAAATGGGTCAATAAAAATAATAATAAAAATTTATGGAAGAGATGTGAAGCAAATGTAGAAAATGTTAGCTGGAGAATTTAAGTGAAGGACATATAATTAACAACTCTTGCAACATTTTTATAAGTTCCAAAATTTCCAAAATAAAGCTTTTTAAGTGTGAGAACACATTTCTGGAAATAACATAGGGTATTCATCTTGCTGAGGATCTATTGTTAGACACACACACATGCCCGTTCAGAGACATGTACACATGTACACACTTGCAAACATCTCATTTAATCCTCAACAAATCCTGGAGGAATTAAAAGGGTGTATTATTTAAAAGTAAAGAAACTGAAGACTAAAGCAGATAAATACTTCACCCTTGAAAGTTTATTATCTCACCTGCAGCGGAAGAAAATTATTGGGGGGTAGAGGGCAGAAAACAATACACAGAGGTGTTAAATAAGGGATAACTTTAGGTGACTATACTGTTCTCTTTCTAGTTCTGATTTTTCAGATTTCTATAAAAAATGAAGTTTATGCTAAAAAATATACCAATATTTTTAATCAAGCAAATAATTTTACAGTAAAGCAAAAATGAAATCTTTCTAGAATGTAATAAACTTAGCCTTTCCAAGTAATTACTATTACTTAGATTCTCAGGTTTCATGATTGCAAAAAATGCAGGGATGAGTTCTAAGAGCCAGGTGACTAGCTCTCGGTTTATTTTCCTTTGATTTGTTTACAATGGAATATTTGCATGCTTCCTCCAAGGACGTTGTACCTTCTTGCTGGCTAAAACATCCAGGTCACAGCAGATTCGGGCTCGCGTAGAGGAAGGCTGGATGATGTCATCCACAAACCCTGGTGAACACAGAAAAGTGATAACATCTGCACCCTCAGATGATGCCACCCTCCAATCTTGTGCTTAGCCTGGGCACCATCTCTGGGACCCAAAATGTGAACTGGACCAAACTTGATATAAAAGGGGCCGGGCCCAGTGAACCCTCGCCTGCATCCCTGGAGCTCCCATTCCTGTGGCAGGTCCCCAACTTTACAAAAAAAGAAGAAAGAAGAAAGACAGAGAAAGAAAAATGTGACTCCTCGCTCTGCCAAGATGAAGTCAATAGGAAATAAAGAAAATAAATGTGAATTTTCAAAAATAGCTACAGTTCCTCCCATCCCTGTAAACAAGTCCCTCTACAATGTGACAGACACTCCAACCATCAAGAAGTAGATTCTAGCCTTGGCTGGTCTTGCTCAGTGGATTGAGCACTGACCTGCGAACCAAAATGTCGTCAGTTCAATTCCCAGTCAGAACACATGCCTGGGTTACAGGCCGGTCCCCAGTTAGGGGCATGCGAGAGGCAACCACTGATGCATCTCTCACACATGGATATTTCTCTCCCTCTTTAAAAAAAAAAAAAGAAAGTAGTAGTAGATTCTAGCCCTAGCCAGTGTGGCTCAGTTGGCTGAAGTGTTGTCCTGTAACCCAAAAGGTCACGGGTTCAATTCCCGGTCAAGGCACATGCCTAGGGTGTGGGCCATTTCAGCAATGTTACTTGGATCCCAGTTACCAAAGCAGCCTATCAGACCCCACTGTCTTTAAGTGATGACTTTCCGGGGCCAGCCCCAAGATTTGACTGTAATAACAAAAGCACTTATTGAGACTTTTTCTAGAAAAAGAATGAGCAAGTGACCCAACAAATGAGCCAAGCTGCCCTCCCCACCACAGTGCCTACCTCTCACTGCTGCAGGAAAAGGGTTGGCAAACTTGTCAATATATTCTGCTTGAGCATCTTCCACATTCTCATGTCCTTTGAAGATGATCTCCACAGCTCCCTGTCGTGAGAGGATTTAATGAATTTCGCTGGAGATCCCAACCCTGACAGACTTCCCTCAACTCATTATCACTGCCTGTGGTTGTAAACTTCTTGGTAAACGAAAGTGTACTGGAGTGAAGGGCCAGCTCCAGGTGCTTGGGCACAGAGACGAGCACTGTCTGGAATCACCCATCATATTTCCAGAACTGTGCGATGGGGTGCTCAGCTGTGGCCCCAATGACAGGCAGCCCAGGCAAAGCCAAGAGATTGTCTCCCCAGATTCCATCCTGCCACGAGTCCATTGCACTTATCCAAAGACGTGTGGCCTATGTTTCACTACTAGGTCCATGGTCTCTGCATCAGGAGGAAGTAAAATGCTGTTTTCCTTTTCCATGATCCTGAACCCTGAGTACAGAATTCCATGGCCAGAGGAGGACACACACTGAATCACCAATGTAGATGTATGGGGGACTAAAGATAAGTCTTTACATCAGGACCCCTAAAAGTCAGCTGGGGGGTTATCTCGCTCAACCCCAATAGCTATTTCAAAGCAGGAAAGGAACAGGGAATAAGCTGAGCAACAGGAAGTATCCTGTCCAAAGCCACCAGGGTCAGAACTACAGTTTAGCTTCTATGGGCTCAAAGAGTGGCTCAGGGACCCACCCTAGAAGAGATGGGGTTGGGGGAAAAGTCTGATTCTCTCAAAGGCTGGTTCAGCCAACTCATCCCTTTACTGACAATCTCAGATCCTAGTCTGGGCTCTTGCCGCTCTGAGCCCGAACATACCAGCAAGGGCCTGAAGTGAGAGTGCAGGACAGGAGGCAAAGCGGGCCCTGGGGCCCCAGGAGGGAGACTTGCCAGGATCTAGACCCCAACTCCCTGGAGTCTTGGCCCATCCTGGGGCTCTGGCCTTACTCCCAACATATCCCGGCTGTGCATTAAGCTCCTGCTGGGAAAGTATAGTCTCTAGACCCAGGAAAAGGGAAAACTGGAGGTCCTCACCTTTGCTCCCATGACTGCAATCTCCGCTGTGGGCCAGGCATAGTTGGTGTCACCACAAAGGTGCTTGGAGCTCATGACATCATAGGCACCACCATAAGCCTAGAACAGGCCCAAATGACAAATGTTAGCGCTCGACTTGACCAGATCATGTCCCTAAAAGACCCCAAGAATCCAAATGAAATAAGGACAAAAAACAAGAATAGCCCTTCTGGGCTACTGAAAGCCCAGTGTCTTTGAGGCCAGGGAGCCAGAGCAGAGAACACTTGGTGCAGGCCAGAGGCCTTTCACAGTTAATATTCACTGTCTTCACGGCTTTTTCCCACTACTGTCTTCAGTTCCCAGAGATGACTATGGACTTCTCAGCAGGGTGTGTCTCCAGGGCTAAAAATGCTAATCCTTACATGATCCTTTTAAGGGTGACTGAGGTATACTCTTCCTTCCCCCACTCAAACTCTTGGCCAGACCTCCAACCATGACCATCCTCCAAGGAGTGAGTGGGCTCACCACCTCCAATGTAAGTTTCTCACCTTCCTGGTGATGATTGTCACTTTGGGCACAGTTGCCTCAGCAAATGCGTACAGAAGCTTGGCGCCATGCCGGATGATGCCCCCGTATTCCTGTGCTGTGCCTAGGTCATGAGGAAGAGTTACTAGATACCCACAAAAGCCTTCCAAGGTCTGCCTGCCACTCTCAGCTGCGAGGTCTTCCCCTGTTCCACAAAAGGCCAGGAGAGGACCATCCTCACACAGCCTCATCTTCTAGACACCCAGAATACGGAGAAGTAAAAATCTTCAGGGAATTTTGTAAAAAGATCTCAAAGTGGGTACCTCACTGGGCAAAGCCACCTCTCCTGGACCCCACCTCTGTCAATGACTTACCAGGCAGAAAGCCAGGGACATCAACAAAAGTGATGAGAGGAATATTGAAGGCATCACAGAATCGGACAAAACGAGCCCCTTTCACAGATGAATTAATATCCAAGCATCCTAGAAGAGAGAGATTATCCATGCTGAACTTCTGGGCAACTCCTAGTTCTGTTCACAATGGGAATATCTCTCAGCAACCATCCAAGAGCTGATTTCCATGGAGGCACCAAAATCTCTTCATCAGAGAATAGTAATTATTTACTTACACTATTTTAATTATTTTTAAAGTTTACTAGCTAGCGTACTGGATAGATCTATATTTTCAAGCAATCCCTACCAAAATCATAGGAGGTCCTTTTGTAAAAACTGATAAGCAGATTCTTTACAAAGGAGACAGAATAGTCAAAACTGTATTTAGAAAATGAACAAAACAGGAAGAGGTACACTAGTTGACTTCAAGACTTACAAAAAGCATGGTTTCTCAACCTTCGTACTATTGACATTTTGTACTAAATAATTCTTTTTTGTGGGGGTTTGTCTTGTGCACACAGGATGTTGAGCAGGCTCGCTGGCCTCTACTCTGGAGAGCAAACCCCCTATTCGTACCTGTGACAACCAGAAATGTTTCCAACATTGCCAGATGACCCAAGGATATCAAATTGCCCCAATTAAGAGCTATAAAGTTACAGTAATCAAGATAGCACTGCATAGTCATAAAGGCAGGCAAAAACAACAATGAAACAGGACAGGTTGTGAAGAAATAGACTCACAAACTGATTTCAGACCAGGCACCAAAACAATTAAATGTAGAAAGGAAGACTTCACAAATGGTAATGGAACAATTAAACATTCGTATGGAAAAAAAATAAAAGTAGACTTCTGTTTTGTCTATAAATTATATGCAAAAATTAACTAAAAATGGATTCCAAACCTTAACATAAAACTCAGAACTACAAAACTTCTAGAAGATAATATATGACTACTGTGCTGGGAATAGCTTAAGTGCCCAAGAGTGGATGAGTGCAACAAAAACTGTGGTACGTTTACACAATGGAATACTATGCAGCAGAAAAAATGGAGCTCCTGAATTTTGCTACAGCATGGAATTTGAGAGTATTCTGCTTAGTGAATAAGCCAGGTGGCAAAAGACAAATATCATATGATCTCACCTAATATAGGAAAGTAATGAACAAAACAAACTAATGAGCAAAATAGAACCAGAGGCATGTAAACAAGGAACAGACTGACAGTGACAGGCAGAGAGGGGAAGGGGGAAAAGGGGAGGAAGGGTTTAGTCAGGGAATAATATGGATGACACATGGACAACTAAATGGGGATTGACTCTGGCAGAGGAGGGGAGAGCAAGGAGTGGGGAATGGGACAGCTATTAGAAAAACAATTTTTAGAAAAAAAATATATATGACTATCTTTGCAACTTTGTAGTAGGCAAAGATTTCTTGGATAGGACACAAAAAGCTCTACTAATTAGTAAAAACGTTAATAAATGGGACATCATCAAATTTTTTAAATGAGTCAAAAGATAGTATTAATTAATTTAATAGACAAGTCACACACCAGGAAAAAAATATTTGCAATATATACATCTGACAAAGGACTGACTCATATCCAGAATATATAAAGAACCCTAGAAGTCCACAATGTTTTATATCTTGTTTGGATACTGATTACAAGGCTATATACAATTGTCAAAGTGACAAAACCCATTAAAATGAGCACTTGAAAGTTATGCATTTTATTGTGTGTAAATTATAACTCAATAAAAGAAAATTTTCAGTCGTCCTTCCTCCCTATTTGAAATGTATGTTAATGACCTGAACTAAAGAATCTGATCCCTGGTTCAGTGAACTGAGTGCTGGCCTGTGAACCAAAAGCATCACCAGTTTGATTCCCAGTCAGGGCACATACCTGGGTTGTGGGCCAGGTCCCCAGTTGATGGCATGCGAGAGGCAAGGACACATTGATGTTTCTCTCTCTTTCTCCCTCCCTCCCCCTCCCTCTAAAAATAAATAAAAATAAAGTAAAATAAAATAAAATAAAGAATCTGAGTCATGAGTCACAGGATGAAGACAATTAAGTTAAGAAATTGCAAAAAGTACAAAGAGATTAGAATTAAAATCAAACAAAAATTTTTTAAAAGACGTGCACTGACAACCCAAATAGGATGTAATCATCTGGAAAATGAATGCAGTCAGAATGGAAAAACTGTGAATCAATGCTGCCAGCAGGTCCCAAGTACAAGGGCTGAGCCTTTTCATTTTAGGCCCTGGTTCCAGGCTTGTCAGAGCACCTGGCATCCAGAGAGTGTCCAATAAGCCCCGTCTCATTCCTTCAAGGAAAAACAGATTCAGAATGAAGAACTTCTCTGTGAGCTTCTACAGCTGCCTTTTAGTAACAAATAGGGAATGAATAAGTTCACGAAATGAACACGGCTTTCTTCAAAAAAAGCACTAACCTACTGAACTTCTATACATTGCCACTCCATACACATCACAAAGAGTTACTGAGTGAAGGAACCAGAGTGGAACCCAGTGTTCAGGCTCCAGCCAGGACTGAGGTAGGCCCCTGGAACAGACATCCTAGATATCTGCAGAGAAATTGCCCAGGAGGAGCCAAACAGTTTCTCAAAAAGAAGGCTTGTGAATGTCAACCCGTGCTGTATGGCACCAGAACCTGCAAATACAATCAAAGACAAGAAAGCCCTTTAGGCAGACACAGGAAATCATGTAAAATCCACACCAGAGACAGACACAACTAAGAAGAGGAATTGAAGGGATATGTGAACAGCTGAGAACTTACTCTAGGACAAAAATACATGTTCAGTATGTGTAATTTCCTAACTTTAAACACTTTTTCTAAACACAAAATGATAGAATAGGCAGCTCTAAGCTCCTGTCCTCCCAGAGAAATATCAAAAAATGAGCAGAAACTATCAGAACCAGCTTTGTCAAAACTCTGGAACAGGCAAAGGTTTACACCAGTGACAGCTAAATCAAGAAAAAGGCAAGTTAAAAACAACAGGCACTCTTTGCGGCAGTTTTAATTAAACTTGCACCACACTCTCCCTGGTCTAAGAGGGAGCAAAGATGACCTCATTCACAAATTACTGTGTAGATCTGTTCTAACTTGTCTGGGGGCTACCTAAAGATTGATACAAGGCTTTCATCTCTGTTTCACCTAACTTAGAACTCACCTGGGCCACAAAAGTGACTGGCATTGCTCAAAAACATTCTAGGGCAAAGGAACAAACTGCAGATGGTTGAGATCACCTGAGGCCTGGGAAGAAAAAAAAAACATTTTCTCTGGGTAATTAGGGCATTCAATAGCACCTATGTATGCAGGGACTTTAGAAAGAAACAGATACAGTATTCCTAGGACCAGATGCATGCTCAGGAAACACCTGAGAAGAAGAAATTATAAAGTACCTTGAGATGAATGAAAATGAAAACACAGTATTACAAAACAATAGCCCAAGCTTTAACCTTGGGCTGATCGCTAAACCCAGTTTAAGTCTGGCTAAGAGTTGAAGGAACAAAGATTGCAGTGACCCCACAAAACAAGGAATATAATCTCCACAAAACTAGTTGGGAAAAGTCAATGGACAAATAGACTACTACAGCATTCAACAATAAAAAAAACAACAAACCCTGGAAAGGGGGAAAATATGATTTCTAGAATCTCCGTATTGTAATATCCAAATGTCCAGTTTTCAACCAAAAAAAAACAACAAGGCATACAAAGAAACAGGTAAGTACAGCCATTCAAATACAATAAGTTGGCAGAACCTAAGGAAGTCTAGACATTGAACTTACAAAGACTTTAAAACAACTGCCTTAAATATGCTTACAGAGGTAAAGAAAAACAAAGAACTAAAAAAAAAAAAAATCAAGAAAATAACGTATGAAGAAAATGAGACTATCAGTAACAAGACAGAAATTATAAAAAACAATCAAACAAAAATTCTGGTGCTAAAAAGTACAATAAATAAAATGAAAAATTCACTACAGAGGCTCAAAGCAGATTTGAGCAGACAGAAGAAAGGACCAGGAAACTTAAAGATAAGACAATTTGAATTATCCAGTCTGAGGAGCAGAAATGAAAGAAAAAATAAAGTAAATAGAGATTAAGAGACCTATGAAAATAGAATAAAATGAACAAACATGCAATCAAGCAGTACCAGGAGAAGTGGGAGAAAAAATGACAGAGATTATTTAAAGAAATAATGTTCAAAAATTTCCCCATTTTGACTCAAGATATGCAACTACAAATCCAAGAAACTCTTAATTCCAAATAGGATAAACTCAGACCCACAATGAGATATGATATAGTCAATCTATCAAAACACAAAGATAGGCTCTTGAAAGCAGCAAGGTAAGTGATTCATCAGATAGAAGAGATTCAAAATGAAATTATCAATTGATTTCTCAGCAGAAACAATAGAGGCCAGAAGACAATGAGATGACATATTCACAGTGCTGAAAGAATAAAACTGCCAACCAAGAACTCTATATTTGGCAAACTGTCCTTCAAGAGTGAGATGCAACTTAAGACATTCCCAGATAAACAAAAGCTGAAGAGAGTTCATTATCACTAAGGATCCCCTCTGGATACAGTAAACGGAGTCCATCGGGTTAAAATGAAAGAATACTAGCCAATACTGCAAGGCTGTATGAAGAAGAAATAAAGATCTCCAGCCCTTGCTAGGTGGTTCAGTTGGTCAGAGCGCCATCCCAAACAGGTTGTGGGTTCAATCCCCAGTCAGGTCACATGCCTAGATTGAGGATTTGATTCATAGTTGGGGGGTCTACAGGGGGAAGCGAATTGATGTTTCTTTTTCACATGGTCTCTCATGTCTCTCTCTCTCTCTCCCCCACCCCCTTCCTCTCTAAAAATCAAGAAACATACCCTCAGGTGAGGATTAAAAAATTTTTCTTTTAAAAATATAAAGATCTCCAAAAAAGGCAACTAAATAGAAAAATATAAAAGCCAGAATTACTGTATTTTTTGTTTGCAACATGATTTTTTAACATGACTTAAAAAACAAATGCAAACCAGAAAGGTTCACTGGTAAATTCCACAAAACATTTAAAAATGAAATTATACCAATTCTCTACAATCTCTTTCAGAATACAGATCAGAGAGTATATTTCCTAACTCATTCAATGAGACTAGCATTACCCTACAAGCAAAACAAGACCAAGATATTACAAGAAAACTACAGATCAATGTCTCTCAAACATAGATGCATGAATCCTCGACAAAATATTAGCAAATAAAATCCAGCAATGTATAAAAATAATTATATATTACTCCCAAGTGGAATTTATCCAAGGTATGCAAAGCTTATTCAACATCTGAATATCAATTCATGTAATCCATTACATCAACAGTCTAAACAAGAAAAATCACATGAACATATCAATAAATTCAGAAAAAGCATTCACAAAATCTAATACCTACTCGTGATAAACACTCTCAGCAAACTAGGAATAGAGGGGAACTTTCTCAGCTTGACAAAGAGTATCTATAAAATACCTAGAGCTATAATAGTGAAACACTAGAAGCTTTCCCACTAAGATCAGGTACAGGCAAGAATGTCCACTCTCACCACTTTATTTCGAAATTGTACTGAAACTCCTAGCTAACACAATTTTTTTTAAAAGCCTACAAAAGGCATACAGACTGGGAACAAAGAAATCAAACTGTCTTTGTTCACAGATGACATAAGTATCTATGTAGAAAATCCTGAATATTCACAAGAACACTGCTGGACCTAATAAGCAATTATAGCGAGGCTGCAGGAAACAAAGTTAATACACAAAAATCCACTGTTTTCCTACACACCAGCAATGAATTTGAAACTGAAAACACAATAGTGCCCTGGCTGGAGTGGCTCAGCGGACTGAGCGCCAGTATGCAAACCAAAGGGTCGTCAATTCAATTCCCATTCAGGTCACATGCCTAGGTTGCGGGCCAGGTCCCCAGTTGGGTGTGCATGAGAAGCAACCACACATTGATGTTTCTCTTCCTCTCTTTCTCCCTTCCTTCCCCTCTCTCTACAAAGAAATAAAATCGTTTAAAATATAAAAACACAATACCATTTACATCAGCACACCCTACAATAAAAATACAGTCAATCTAACAAAATTAATTAATCTAACAAATTAGATAAATCTAAGAATATACATACAGGACATATGTGAGGAAAACTACAAAACTAAATAACAAAATGAAAGAACTAAATAAACGGATATTCCATGTTCACAAGTAGGAATACTCAATATCATCAAAAGGTCAGTTCCTTCCAAGTTGGTGTTTAGATTTAATGCAATTCCAATCAAAATCCCAACAAGATACTTTGTGGATACCAACAAACTGATTCCAAAGTTTGTACAGAGAAGCAAAAACACTAGTCCAGCCAACACAATATTAAAGGAGAAGGACAAAGTTGGAGGATTGACAATATCCAACTGCAAGACTTAACTATAAAGCTACAAATACTCAAAGCAGGCCAAGGAAGAGACAAGTGTTCCAGGAGAAGGAAGAGCTGGCTCAGTAGCACCCACTTCTAGACACCAAGATTTGTTCCAGTTACTATTGCTATGTAATAAACCACCCCAAAACTTAGTAGCTTACAACAACAACAATCATTTTATTCATCTCAGAAAATAAAAATTTGAACTACCCCCCCAAAAAAAATTAAAAGTGGGCAAAAGACCTGAACAGATACCTCACCAAAGAAAATGTGCAGATGGCAAATAAACACATGAAAATATGCTCTGTATCATATATCATCAGGGAAATGCAAATCAAAACAACAATGAAATATCACTACACATCTATTAGAATGGCTAAAATCCAGAACACTGACAACAAATGCTGTCAAGGATGTGAAGCAACAGGAACTCTCATTCATTGCCAGTGGGAATGCAAAATGGGATAGCCACTCAGGAATACAACTGAGCTGTTTCTTACAAACTAAATATACTGTTACTGTGCAAGCCAGCAATCACACTCCTCGAGTTGAAAACATATGTCCATGCTAAAACCTACATACAGGTGATTTTGCAGCTTTATTCATAATTGCCAATAGTTGGAAGCAACCAAGATGTTCTTCAGTAGGTGAATAGATAACTGAACTGTGGTACATCCAGACAATGTAATATTAATCAACGCGAAGAAGTGAGCTACCAAGCCATGAAAAAACATGGGGGAACCTAAATGTTTATTTCTATGTGAAAGAAGCTAATCCAAAATGGCCACATACTCTATGATTCCAACTATGTGATTTGGCAACAGCAAAACTATGGGAACAGTAAAAGGATCGGTGGTTACCACAGGTTACCAAGGTATCATGGTTGAGGGAAGGGAGTGATGCATAGGTGGAACACAGAGGATTTTTAGCACACTGAAAGCATTTTGCATGATGCTACCATGGTGGATACATGTCATTAAACATTTATCAAAGCCTACAGAATATACGACACAAAGAGTGAACCCTAATGTAAACTATTGAATTTTGGTGACAATGACGTGTCAGTGTACTTTGATCAGTTGTAACAAATGTACCACTCATGTTCAGGGCTGATAGTATTATACAATAAGTTGTGCATGTGTAAAGAGCACAGTGTATATGGGAACCCTCTGTAGTTCTACTCACTTTTACTGTGAACCTTAAAAAGCTCTAAATAATAAAGTTAATTCTTTTTTAAAAAAGTATTATACACCATGACCATACTGGATATATCCCAGGAATGCAAAAGTGGCTCAATATACTTAACTGAAAACGTATTCAGACAGGTGCTTGTACACCCATGTTCATTGCAGTATTATTCACAACAGTCAAAAAGTAGAAAGAACCCAAGTAGTAAATGACAGATGAATGATTAAACAAAATGTGGTATATACATGCAATGGAGCATTATTCAGCCATAAAAAGGTAAAATTAAGTTCTGATACCTGCTGCAAACATGGATAGAGCTTGAAAACATTCAGCTAAGTGAAATAAGCCAGACACAAAAGGACAAATATTGTATGATTCCATTTATATGGAATATCTAGAATAGGTGAATTCATAGAAACAAAGAGTAGATTGAGATTACCAAGGGATGAGTGTAGGGCGAAAAGGGAATCTCCATTTGGGGTGACTTGAAAAGGTTTTGGAAATATCACTGATGGCTGCACACAGTGTGGCTATAATCAATGTCACTGTATTGCACACTTAAAAAGTTTCAATGGCAAATTTTATGTTATATATGTTCTACCAAAATAAAAAATAATTTAAAAGGAAAAACTGTTTCTAAAGACAAGAAAAAATTACCATGACAGAAACAAAAGATGAGGCTGGGTGAATAAGGGAGAGTGCAATTCATCCTACACAGTTCAAAACAAATCTAAGAAGGAAAATAGTGAGGAGGAAAGCAGTGTCTGCAGTCCCCACCCCCAACCAGAGCACAACCACAGAAGAGTTCCTGCCACCTGGCTGTGACTCAGGTCTGGCCATATCACCAGAAAGCCACAGGGCACAAACACAGCAAGATCTGTGCTATGTATCTGGCACCATTGAAGGCTCTGGAGATAAAACTGTGAATAATACACCAAGACTCTTGCTCTCATGAAACTCATAGTTTAGTGGGCAAGTCATAAATCTAATTGAAAGGAACAAAAACCGGACCTCTGAAAAAGTAAAGAACTCATAAGTTGAGGAGGAAAGTTATCTATAAACCTTTAAAAAATAGGAAAGTATAAAAGAGGCATTTTGAGAAATTAATATTAAAATAGAAAAGAGCTTTCACAACAATACCTGAGTTTTTTCTTTGGCTATGGAAGGCCATGTCTCAGGAAAAAGCAAAAGGTAGACACCAGGGACCCAGGCACCCCCGACTCTCCCAACCATGACCTGAGGTTTATGAGTGCTTCTCCCTCCTACCTGAAGCCACGTTAGGTTGGTTGCCAACAATTCCAATGGTCCTTCCGTTCATTCTTGCAAAACCAACAATGATGTTCTTGGCATAATTGGGCATGATCTCAAAAAATTCTCGCTCATCAACAACCTGCAGGGATAAATTTACGCCTGAGCTCAAAATGAGAAAGAAGAAGATACAACTACATTACAGAATTACAGAGCTGGATAGCCACCGCCCCACCACAGGTTCTCCAAGAAAGCAAGGCAATAGGCAGAGGAACACATTCTCCCTGCTGAACAGGAAAACCCTCATGTACACTGTTAGTGGGAGGATAAACCAGTGCACTCTTTTTAAAAGTTTCTATTTGAATTCGGCATCATTTATTATACTTTTTAACTTCATTTTAAGATCATTTCAAACCTATATAAAATTTTTCACAATAGTTTTAAAAAATGTATATATCCTTCACCCAGATTCCCCATTTATTAACATTTTACCACATAAGCTTTACAATTCTCTCTCCCTACCTGCCTATCCCCCTTTCTCACAATCTAGCTCTATTTTTGTATGTGTGTAAATGTATACATTGCTTTCTAAATAGTATACATATATATGTACATATACACACAATTTTTTTCTGAACCATCTGAGAGTAAGTTATAGACATAATACCTCTTTTTTAAAATCATTTATTGATTTGAGAGAGAAAAAGAGAGATATTTGTTGTTCCACTTATTTATGCATTCATTCATTGATTCTTGTATGTGTCCTAACTGGAGGTCAAACTCACAGCCTTGGCATGTCCGGACAACACCACAACCAACTGAACTTCTCAGCCAGGGCCAGACATGCTTCCTCTTTAATGCTAAGTCCCTCACTGTGTATCTCCTATAAACAAAGACATTCTCTTATATAACTATACTGGTATTATCAAAATCAGGAAATTAACATTAATATTACTGTCTATTATAAAACCTTATTCAAATTTTTCCAGTTATTCCAATAATATCCTTTATAACAACCAAAACCTAGTTATAGAATCCACCTGGTGCTTAGCAGTCATGTCTCTGCAGCACGCTTTAATTTCTTCCCTTCGATTTTTGTCTTTCACAATCATGATATCTTTGAAGACTACAGATTGGTTATTTGATTATTTGCCTTCTATTTGGATTTGTTTAATGTTTCTTTGTGTTTCATTTCAGGTTAAGCATTTTTGACGGTAACAAAGGAGTGTTCCTCTTAGTGAATCACATCAAAAGATACATGGTATTAATTTCTCCATTAATGGCAGTGATATATGCCAGGTCTCTCAGATGTAAAATTACTATTTTTCCATTTGTAATTAAGCATTTTGTAAGGAAAGACTTTGAAACTATGTAAATCCTATACCTCTTTAAATTTTCACCCATTAGGTTTACCATTCATTGATGATTCTTCCCTAGTCCAATTACTGCCATGACAGTCGCCAACTGGTGATTTCTCTATCTCTATTTTCCCTGCATTTCTTAGTCGGCATTTTACTGTCAGAAAGGTCTATGCCGCTTCCAATCAAGATGGAGGTGGAGGTAGACAGCTTCTCTTCCTTGCACAACCATAAGAAGGATCACAACTAACCTCAAAACAAAAAAACCCCAGAACTGCCAGAAAATTGAACTGTATGTAAGTCTGACAACCAAGGATTTAAAGCAGCTATATTCATCCAGACAGGTAGGAAGGGTGGAGACGGGGAGCCAGGGCAGAGAGGACGCAGTGTGGCAACAGCAAGACGGTAGAACAGGTGGTTCCATATTCATGTGCAGTAGATAAAAATCAGGGGGTCGGAGGGGTAATACCTTCTGCACAAGCAATCCCAGCCCCAGGCCAGACTGTGTAGCCCAGGGTTCCAGCCCAGGAAAAATAAAGCCTCATAACTACTGGCTATAAAAACCAGTGGGGTTTGGGGTGGCAGAAGAAACTGTTTCTCAGGAGAGTTGGTTTGCAGGGATCACATGGCCTGGCATGGAAGGTGCACAAATCCACCCACTCTGGGAATCACACTAGGGCAGCAGCCGGAGGGGCACCAGTCACATACGGAAGTGGGTAAAGTGACTAGAAACAGGGCGAGTGCCAGGCAAGCCTACAGAAGTCAGGCAGCAATGGCACTGTTCCCTCTCTGACCTCTCTACCCAATACACGTAGCCACGAAGTGGTGAAGCAGGTTGCCCTGACCCAGTGGATACCCAAGGCTCTGCCCCATACAATTTAACAGGTGTGCTAAGAGAGGGAGTCAGAGCAGCTCTACCTAGTACAGAGAAACAAACACAGGGAGGCTGCCAAGTTAAGGAGACAAAGAAATACGAACCAAATGAAGAAACAGAACAGAACCCCAGAAAAAGAGCTAAGTGAAGATGATATAGCCAACCTATCAGATGCACAGTATGAAACATTGGTGATCAGAAAGCTCAGAGGTGATCAGAAAGCATAGGGAAGAAATGAGGCTACACTAAGTGAAGTAAAGAAAAAACCACAAGAAACCAACAGTGAAGGGAAGGAGGCTGGAATTCAAATCAATGATTTGGAACATAAGGAAGAACTAAACATTCAGCCAGAACAAAATGAAGAAGAATTTTAAAAAAGAAAGAAAAAGAGGAGAATTTAAGAAGACTCTGGGGCATCTCTGGAAGTGCCAATGTCCAAATCATAGGGGTGCCAGAAGGAGAAGAGGAAGAGAAAGAAACTGAAAACTTATTTGAAAAAATAATGAAAGAAAACTTCCCTAATTTGGTGACGGAAATAGACAGCATACAAGTCCAGGAATCACAGAGAGTCCCAAACAAGCTAGACCCAAAGCGGATCGCACCAAGACACATCATAAGTAAAATGCCAAAGGTGAAAGATAAAGAGAGAATCTTAAAAGCAGCAAATGAAAGGCAGAGTTACCTACAAAGGAGTACCCATAAGACTCTCAGCTGATTTCTCAAAAGAAACTTTGCAAGCAAGAAAGGA
Source organism: Furipterus horrens (assembly GCF_987537825.1). Lineage (NCBI taxonomy): Eukaryota > Metazoa > Chordata > Mammalia > Chiroptera > Furipteridae > Furipterus > Furipterus horrens. Next base: position 112,058,832 of record NW_028327177.1, read on the forward strand.
CTGGCAAGAAGTATTCAATGTGAGGAAAAGCAAGGACCTACAACCAAGATGACTCTACCCAGCAAAGCTATCATTTAGAATGGAAGGGCAGATAAAGTGCTTCCCAGACAAGGTAAAGTTAAAGGAGTTCATCACCAAGCCCTTATTATATGAAATGTTAAAGGGACTTGTTTAAGAAAAAGAAGATCAACACTATGAACATTAAAATGACAAACTCACAGCTATCAACAACAGAACCTAAAAAAAATAAATAAAAACAAAAAACTAAGCCAACAACCAGAACAGAAACAGAAACATAGGTATGGCAAATCATTTGGAGGGTCATCAGTGGGGAGGGGGAGGAAGGAGGAGAATGAGGGAAAAAGTACAGGATTAAGAAGCATACCTGGCAGGTACAAAATAGACTGAAGGATGTTAAGAATAGTAAAGGAAATGGAGAAGCCAAAGAACTTACAGTACATGCATGACCCACAGACATGAACTAAGGCAGTGGTTCTCAACCTGTGGGTCGCAACCCCTTTGGGGGTCAAACGACCCTTTCACAGGGGTCGCCTAAGACCATCGGAAAACACATATAATTACATATTGCTTTTGTGATTAATCACTATGCTTTAATTATGTTCAATTTGTAACAATGAAAATACATCCTGAATATCAGATATTTACATTACGATTCATAACAGTAGCAAAATTACAGTTATGAAGTAGCAACGAAAATAATTTTATGGTTGGTGGTCACCACAACATGAGGAACTGTATTAAAGTGTTGTGGCATTAGAAAGGTTGAGAACCACTGAAATAAGGGGTGGTATAGCCGGAGAGAAGGGGGATACTGGGCGGAGGGGGACAAAGGGCAAAAAATTGGGACAACTGTAGTAGCATAAACAATAAAATTTTTTATTTTTAAAGAAAGGACTTTGCCTTTCCCATTTAATTATTTGTGCCAGCCACAAATATTAACTATAGATTCCTGTTTTATTATGTAGATTGTTATCTTTTACCATCATTATTTTATGTTCAAATTGCCCCATATTTTCCAGTGAGAGCTCATTCAAGGTGGCTCCCAAACCCTTTCAATGTTTCTCCAACATTCTTTGAATATATCTTATATTCCGCAACTACTTTATTTTCAAGTTCATTTTGTTTTGTTTTGTTTTTCCTGCCTCAAGGGTAGAATTAGCCATTTCTCCGAGGGACCCAGGTGCCTTTTAGGACAGGTGAATGAGAGAGAGAGAGAGAGAGAGAGAGAGAGAGAGAGAGAGAGAGAGAGAGAGAGAGAGAGAGAGAGAGAGAGAGAGAGGGAGAAAGAGAGAGTGTGTGTGTGTGTGTGTTTACTTCTAAGAAGCTGCCCTAGAGGACAGAGCTTGGAAAGCCACAGACACACACACTTATTTCTAAAACTGGCATAAAACCATGAATTTGTACTAAGAACTCCAATTCTAGTCCACTTCACTACAGTGTTCATTCTAGCTCTCCCCCCTTCAATATTCATTAAATCCTCTCTCCTACAGTGGACATCTTACTCCCATTATTCTCAAAATGTACTTATTTATTTAATCCTCAAATACAGAGAAAATGGTTTCAGAATTGCTCACACATATGCCTTCAAAAACACATATCTAACTAAAATTTAGTATTTCTTTACCACTATTTCCATCATTAGACTAAAGGCAGTTTATTTTAAAGGTTTTCCCCCCATCTTGCTGATTTTACTTTTTAATATGTAAACATAACATAGTTTAATAGTGTCACTCCTCACCCATCCTCTGTTATTAATCTCATCATTTTCTGGTTTATCTTCCATGTGTATATTACAGAGATGAGCATATATATTCATATCTTTTTAATTATCCCTTCTATCTTAGATTAAAAAATAACATACTACACTTTTGCACTTTGGATTTCTTCACTTAACAATATTCATATCCTGGAAATTACTCCATATCAGGTCATAGCCATCTTTCTCATTTTCACTCCTGCATAGTACTCTATTGTGTGGATATATCAAATTTAATAAACCTATCTCCTCTGTTGTTAACATTAATTTGAAACTTACACTCAGGTTGTTTAAAATATTTTTCAATGATAAATAACAATGGCACAATAGCAACCTTGTGCATCTGTAATTTTGTATGGTAAGAAGTGTACCTTCAGAAAAAAATCCTAGAAGTGGAACTTCTGGATGGAAGTATAAATGCTTATTTAGTCTTAGATATTACCATATTCTCCTAACAGCAATATATGGGAATGTATGCTTCCAACAGTTGTTTTTATTCTGCTAAACTGACAAATGAGAAATAACTCAGTGTACGTAATTTTAATTTGCATTTCTAGCATTATGAGTAAAGTTGAAAAAATATATACTTTACCAAAACTGACCACAGCAAAGATAAACTTTAAAGAGACATATTCACATTAAAAAACAGAGGAAGTTACCAAAAAGTTAATCCTTCTCCCCCACAAGAGCACTACGCCCTGACACTTGCAAAATTTCTACCAAATTTTTTTTTTCATCTTTTTTTTCATTGAATTTATTGGGGGTTACATTGGTCAACAATATTATACAGGTTTTGAGTGTATGATTATACAATACATCACCTGCACACTGCACTGTGTGATTACAATCCAAAATCTAATCTCCTTCATCACCATTTATCCCCCGTTTCCCTCTTCTACCTGTCCCTAGCACCTCTTCCCTCTAGTAATCACCATACTGTTGTCTGTGTCCATGAGAATTGGTTTGTTTTTAAATTTTTTTTTAATTGATTTAAGGGAAAGAAATTTGTTGTTCCACCTATTTATGCATTCATGGTTGATTCTTGTATGTACCCTGACCGGGGATTGAACCCACAACCTTGGCATACAGGGACACTCTAACTGACTGAGCTACCCGGCCAGAGAACATGAGTTGTTGTTGTGGTTGTTGTGTTTTTTTTTGTTTCTTTTTTTGCTTAATCTCTTCACCTATTTCACCGAGCCCCACAGCCGCCCTCCCTTCTAACAGCTGTCAGTCTGTTCTCTGTATCTATGAGTCTGTTTCTATTTTATTTTGTTCATTAGATTCCACATATAAGTGAAATTATACGGTACTCATCTTTCTTCCTCTGACTCATTTATTTCACTTGGTGTAATACTCTCCAGCAGCTTCAGGCCCCATAGGCAGTATGTGGAAAGATGACTCAAGACTTGAACCAGGGACAGGACTCTACAGGGCAAAAGGAGAATCAGGTGCTCATGACTGAGACCCTATTTTACCTTCTTCACAGTACTTTTTTAGATCTAAAACTACCTATGCTATGCATGCATTTGTTTTCTCTCTCTCTCACCCAAAAGTGAGATCCCTGAGGCAGGGATTTTGTGCATCCCTGGGAACAGAACCTGGCCATTAGTATCTGGCAGAATGTCAGAGTCCAGCTAGCACAAGAAAGAAGAGGCCAGGCAGAGTTGAGGACTGCAGAGGAATGGGAAGAGTGAGAGCTGGAGAGTCAAGGAGCAGAGGCAGTGGAAGAGGGACAGGCACAACTGTTGTTACAGAAAGGGGGTGTCCAAAAGCCCCCAGAGCTTGTGGCTGGGGGATGAGGAGAAGGAAGCAGCTTTCAGGATGCCTTCACATGCCTGTGGCTGGTGTTTTTGTTATGCAAATGGCTTGGATGCTTCCAAGGCCTCAGGTAGATGGGAGGGGTCTTGGACCAGGGAATGGCATGGAAAGAGCACACAGAGCCTGCGTAAGGTTTTGTGAATGGTCAGAACTGAGTGCCATGCCCACTGCATCACAGGACACAGTCAGAGATTTAAAAATAAGCGGCAGACATTTTAACTAGACTGACCATGCAGATTACAAGGAAACTGATCATGCTGCTTTGAAAAGAAGAGTCTGACCATGCAATTTTGAGAAGGAAAAACTCCATGCATTTTGCAAGGAGGCTGAGAATCCACGAGGTTTTGGATTAAAAGCTGGCGAGCACCTTAACACAGACAAGACCACCCCCAATCAGAATTGAATGATTGGCAGCTACTGGTAAAGCTGAACTGTGTCTAGGAAGTAGGATCACGGTATCTCTAACTTTTCTAAACCTAGCCTGGTTTGGTAGGGGTAGGCAAGGATATGTTTGTGGGTGTTTTAAGGATCATAAGACTTAATGGTAGAAATCCGCAGATAATCTAAATCTATATAACTATTAAATAAACAATTCTTTTTCTTTTCACTAAACTCTGTTATTGAGAGTTATAATTCTGGCGGCAGGCAATCGGGCCCCTAATTAAACAGCCTGTGGGTTCTGTTTCAATTGGAGCAGCCCAGGGGTTCTGTAACGCTGTGAGGATGGAGAGAATACTGAAGGCTGAGTTCACAGAAGGCCATGCTGGTAGAAAGGTCTTGTCTTCACAGCTCAAATGGTGCTCTATAGGCTACATAATCTAGCAATGAGGAGACGTAGAGTCTGGCCATGGTTACTGACTTACACTGGCTACCCAAAGTATAGGAGGAAAAGGAATAGTCACTGGAGGAGCCAGGGCTCTGGGAGAGGCAGTGCCCACAGAGCCACCTGCTTCTGTTAAGCAAGGACTAATGAGAGCACCTTGTGCATGTGAGAGTGTGAGGGAGACAATGGTCATCAACAGATGTCCCCGGTCTGCCCTGACACTGTCCTCTCTTCATAACAATCCAGGGATCTGCTATACCAACAAAAAGGCACGCACACACACACACACACACACACACACACACACACCTTGACACTGTTAGAGGATACCCTATATACTCTCCTTTCCCTAGAAAGACAAAATACCTTCTAAGCATAAGGCTCCAAACAAAGGTACCTAAAAGAGGGTCACCCTAGCCTTAACTCCAGACTCTAGGGACATGGGCCCTTCTCTATGTACCTCAGAGTGCCATCAAAGGACTACTGAGCTCTGCTGGACCAATTGGTCCTTCTCCCTCCAGCCCTCAAGTCCATCTGAGCCAATAGGGTGGCTATAGTCACTGGCTCTTCCCAAAACACAGTACTCAGTGGTCCCTGGTCCTGGTCCACCCCATGCTCTGCCTGTATTGCTGGATGTTAAGGCCTGTGGGTTCAGTACTTCCTCACTAGGCCAAAGCACAATGACCATGAACATTGAACATTGCCGAGCTAATACAAACAAGACAAGCAGATGTAGCACTTACAGAGAGTATGATGTCTGCCATGTTATAGGCTTTGGTAGATTCCAAAGGGACAATTGTGTCGAGTTCAGGAACCAGACGGTCACTTTGAATAGAAAAAGCAGATATAATCAACACCAGAAGAGTCAGTTGCCTTCTGTGAGTGGGGGATGGGAGAGGAAATGAGGGATGGCTAATGCGTCCTTACTGGGCTTTCAAAGCAGTTCCCAAAGATGTATTCCTTTGTTACCACCATGTTAAACTGAACCTGAGCTTGATGCTAATCCAAAAGATCTTTCTGTTTTCATTTAGAAGAAAAAAAAAGGGGGGGGCTTATTTTCCTGAATGTGATTCTTTCATTTATCATCTCTGAATAACCCCTACATCCTAGGTACTGTGTGGGGTACTAAAGGATACTGTAGTGAACACTGGTCCCAGTTGAACTTCCTGAGACATTAAAAATAAAAGAATAAGGACTTGGAAATGCAAAGTTTGAGTTCTGCTGAAATTACTGTGGGTTTGCACTTTGCTGGAAGGCAAATCTGGTAGAGTTCCTTCAAAAAGCAAAGCAGCTGGCCCCCTGGTGGGATGAAGATTAACCAGTCACATAGGCTCCTGGCTCTCTGCTTCCTCCTGCATCTAAGTGACTGAGCAGGGAGCCAGAGCAAGGGCCCACTCCCATGCCATAGGAGGACTCAGCAACATGCCCCTCTCCAACAAGTTCTCATCCCTTCCTGTCCCACGTAGGCAGGCAGGAGTTGTTCTGACCCTGATATATACACTGGGGATGAGATTTGACCTTGGCCAAGCCACATGCCCAATCAAGCCCAACTTCCCAGAGAGCTCTGCACTGGGGCATTGAGTATAGCCCTACCAGATAATAAAATTCTCCCCTACTTTTCATTTGTTCCTTATGCATATGCATATAGCTTCCCTGGGATCCTAAGAGGAGGTATAGCTGGGCCAAAGCAGGCTATTTGGACATTACTGTGCCCCTAGGCCATAACACCTTCAAATGATATCCTAAACTTTGCAAGAACCCAAATAGTATAGATGCTCAGAAAAGGAGGCTGTATAGATGCTCAGAAAAGGAGGCTGTGCCCACTGCTGCTGGGTCTTGGGACCACCCTCCCTTTCATGCCTACACATTGTGGGCCACTAACTGTGTCCCTAAGGAGTAGAGCAAGGGCAGACAGGGTGGGGCCCTGGGGACATGACTCTTCAGAGCATCCCTGGCCCAGTCAGGGACCTATAGGCAAAAGCCCAGGTCTACCCAAGAGAGCAGTGTCTGAAAATGGCTTCTTCATGAGGAACACAATTCCAAATCCCTCTGCAAAAGAAAGTCCAGGCCAAGTGAGTGCTTCAAAATCAGAGAGGAAACAAAATGGAAAAGAAAGCAGCCAGAGGTCCAGAGCAATAGGTTCCCATCAGGGCCTCCAATTTACTGTGTACCCCCCACATCAGGCTAAGCCCCAATAGCAAGAAGGAAAAAAGGTCTTCACTAAGTGGCTAGCAGCACATCCTTCCCCAAGCCTGCCCCAGCTTTTGGCCACAAGCAGGTGTGCATAGAACACTTCCTAAAAGGCCTGCTGTCTCCCCCATTTTGCAGTTATTTCATATCAAGACACATACAAAAAAAAAAAAAAAACCTTCCATCTCTCATTCAGGACAAATCGAGAACTCTCAGAAATCAAATTTTTTTGGCCACTCTATTCCCAAGCTACCCACAAGATATAACACAGAGGGAAAAACGCAAATAAAAGTAAAATATTTCTTTGCTCCTATACACAGACATGCCACCACCATGCCCACACGTGGGCCAACTGCACTCCACAATCTACCCCAGGCTGCCCAACAAGGTAGACCCTGAAGGTCCAGCTAGAGCAGAGGAGTCAGACACAAGCAAGCCAACCTGCAAAACGAGAGAAGGTACTCCAGCCTGCAACTCACCTGGGATCATAGCACTCACGGATGGGAGCCGGGTCCTGACTGCTGAGGGGCAGGTAGTTGAAGAACTCCCGGAGATTACACAAGGCGTCCACATCATTTTCAAAAGCTCTGTGGGCAACACCTGAGAAAATAGGAAGGATATAATGTGCCAGGGCAACTGTCAGACCAAAAAATACTGCTTCACGCCTGCCCCTTCTACAGCATGTATGTAGCAGACTGCTGACAGCTCTGTCCTACCCATCCACTCTGAGGATGATGGGGTACCACATACCTTCGGGCTAATCTTCAGTTCATGCAGCCTGTTCCATCTGCTCTGTACCACTGCAAAGGTCATTCCTTTCTTTCTCTTTATTTTTTTAAAGCATATTTATTGATTATGCCCTTACAGTTGACTCAATTTCTTTTCTCTTTGCTCCCCTCCACCCAGTACCCCCCTTCCCTCCAGCAATCCCACCCCTCTTAAATCATTCCATGGGTCATGAATATAAATTATTTGGCTTCACCATTTCCTATATTATTTTTAACATCCCTCAGTCTATTCTGTATCTACGAATTATGCTTCTTAATCCCTGCATCATTTCCCCATTTCTCCCCTCCCCCTCCCAGCTGATAACCCTCCAAATGATCCTCATACCTATGATTCTCTTTCTGTTCTGGTTGTTTGCTTAGTTCGTTTTTGTTTTTATTTTTTAGATTCAGTTGTTGAGAGTTGTGAGTTTGTTGTCATTTTAATGTTCATAGTGTTGATCTTCTTTTTCTTAAACAAGTCTCTTTAACATTTCATATAATAAGGGCTTGGTGATGATGAACTCCTTTAGTTTTACCTTGTCTGGGAAGCACTTATCTGCCCTTCCATGTTAAATGATAGTTTTGCTGGACAGAGTCATCTTGGTTGCAGGTCCTTGCTTTTCATCACATTGAATATTTCTTGCCAGTCCTTTCTTGACTGCAAAGTTTCTTTTGAGAAATTAGCTGACAGTCTTATATGCATCCCTTTGTAGGTAACTCTCTGCTTTTCTCTTGCAGCTTTTAAGATTCTCTCTTTATCTTTCACCTTTGGCATTTTAATTGTGATGTGTCTTGGTGTGATCCTCTTTGGGACTAGCTTGCTTGGAGTTCTCTGTGCTTCCTGAACTTGTATGTGTATTTCCTTCGCCAAATTTGGGAAGTTTTCCTTCATTAATTTTTCACATAAGCTTTCAATTTTTTGTTCTTCCTCTTCTCCTTCTGGCACCCCTATGATTCGAACATTGGCACATTTAAAGTTGTCCCAGAAGTTCCTAAGTCTCTCCTTGTTTTTTCAATTCTTATTTCCTCATTCTGTACTAGTTGACTGTTTATTTCTTCCTTATGCTCCAAATCACTGATTTGAACCCTGGTTTCCTTCTCTTCACCATTGGTTTCATGTGGATTTTCCTTCATTTCATTTAGCTTAGCCTTCACTTCTTCCCTTATGTGTTTATTGTACTCAAGCATATCTGTCAAGTCTGTGAGCATCTTTATCACCAGTGTTTTGAACTCTGAGTCTATTAGGTTGGCTATCTCTTCATTGCTTTGTTTTCCCACTGGAACCCTGATCTGTTCCCTCTTTTGGTCTATACTACTGTGTCTCCTCAACTTGACAGGCTCCTGTGTTTGCCTCTGTCTTAGGTAGAGCTGTCGCACCTCTTACTTTGTGAAGGGCGGAGCCTTAGTTATTCGACAGTGTCGGGGGTTCCTGTTTCACCACATTGTGGTGCTGAATGTCGGGGAGGAGACTGTCTGGATGAGTATTTCTTCTTTATATCTTTGTTTGGACTTCCATGCAGCTTGATTTTCTGGATCTTCCAGTTGCCTCAAGTTTTGAGGTGGCTGTGTTCCTTCGTAGTGTGGAGGTGGACTCAGTATGTCTACCTATGCCTCCATCTTGGCCGGAAGTCCAGGTCACTCCTTTCTTTATTCAGGTCTTTGCTCTAATGCCACCTACTCAGAGAAGCTTTCCCTGATACCTCCATAAAACAAACCCTTCCCCTCAATGCCCCTCACTTTCCATTCCTGTAATGTATGGAAATTCTCATCACACTTTTCCCTGCCACATCTATTTCCTTCCCTGTTTACTATCTGACATCTCCCCTATAATGTCAGCTCCAGCAGGGTAGATACCAGGCCTGTCTTATTCATGTAGTCCCACATCAAGAGTAATGCCTAATTATACATCAATTACTCTCAACAAAACTGAAAAAATAAAAGAATAACGGTTGCACATAATGCCATAGTATTCATCAGTGATGGAAAGAATGGAAGAAAAGAGGGGAATCACATGACCCTAGTGAAGAGTCAAGCCATCATTACTCAAGAACACTCTGAAATCACAGAGCAGTAAAATGAGGCCACAGACATGATAAAGTAGGGCCAGGAGCTCTCTCTCTCAGGTTCACCCTACCAGACTCCCTGCTTCCACTTTTGCCTCTATAGTCTCTTCTCCACATGATGGCCAAAATTAGCTATTTAACTCATATCACGTCATGGCGCTACTCTAGTCACACTGCCCCTGCCATTCATTAGGCACACCAGCCACACTCTTTCCTCAGGGCCCTTGTATAGGCAGGTGTGGCTCAGTGGGCTTGGTGTCATCCCTTTGATTTCCCTGGTTTGGTTCCAAGTAGGGGCACATGCCAGGGTTACAGGCCAGGTCCCTAGTTGGTGGTGTGCGAGAGGCAACAGATTGATTATTCTCTCACACATCAATGTTTCTCTCCCTCTCTTCCCATCTTTCTAAAAATAAATAAATAAAATCTTTTCAAAAATCTACTCCATTCTTACCCTCACAATGAGGCCTGCCCTTACCCCCTATTTAAAACTGCAACAATCCCAACCCCCTTTACTCTGTTCTATTGTTTCCATAGCACATATTACCTTATTTTATTAAGCTTATTGTTTACAGTCTATCTTCTCTGTTAGAACATAAACCCCATATAGCCAGGGATCTCCTTGTTTCTTTCACAAATGTATTCCTAACAAGTAGAACAATGCTTGACACATAGGCATTAAATAAATACAGGGGTGGGCAAAAATAGGTTTACAGTGCTGAGTACACAGAAAAAAATTCCTGTATTATTAATTATTGCATATTGTCCATATGAACAACAGTAAACCTATTTTTGCCACACCCTATATTTGGTGATGAATAAAAAAGTATGTTAAATGTGACAAGATTCTTACATTCACGATTTATAAATTGGTACAGTCACTTTGGAGGACAGCATGGCAGTTCCTCTAAAAGTTATTAGACAGAGTTACCATTTGACCCAGAAATTCCACTCCTAAGTATATATCCAAAAGCAACAAAAACATACACATGGATGTTTACAGAAGCACAGGAAAGCCAAAAAAGTTAAAAGAATCTAAATGTTTAGCTGATCAATAAACAAAATGTGGTACACATCCACACATTGAAATATCATCCAGCAATAAAAAGGAATGAAGTGGAAACAGAGGAAGATGGCAAATGAGTGAGGAGAGACTGCCTTTGCTTGATCCCGAGACTGGTCTATAGTTTCAGTTAAATGTGGACAGAGCAGCTCAGTTAACATCTGGATACTGGCAGGAGTTGAACCTTGGCACTGCTGGCAGCTGAGGAGGCCACCTCTGAACGACCCATCTGGTGAGGTTCGCAGAGGAGACACAAGAGAGGTGTGAGTTCTGGCTGGCTTGGCTCCCTGGACAGCAGCCCAGGTCTCCCCTGAGAGCAGTCAGAGGTGAAGATCCAGGCTGTGCCCGCTGGCAGAGCCAGGGGTTGGCCAGGTGGTGTCTGGCTCTGGGAGGCTGGGAGCAGCGTTCTTTGTGTGTTTTTTAATTTGATTGTTTTTTGCCTCGGGGAGGAAAGACTAGGGGCCAGCTGAGTTCCTTGAGAGCACACACATAGACCACATGGTAGGACAAAAAACAAGCCTCAACTAATTCAAGAAAATTGAAATTATATTAAGCATCTTCTCAGATCACAATGGCTTGAAACTGGAAATCGACCTCAAGGAAAAAACTCAGACATTCAAACTCATGGAGAATGAATAACATGCTATTAAATAATGAATGGGTTAACAATGACATCAAGGAAGAAATCAAAAAGTTTCTGGAAACAAATGATAATGAACACACAACAACCCAAAACTTATGGGATACAGGGAAAGCAGTCCTGAGAGGAAAGTTCAGAGCAATACAAGCATACCTAAAAGGGATAGAAGAATCTCTAATAAAAAATCTAACCCTACAGCTACAAGAACAAGAGGAACAACAACAATCAAAGCCCAGAGTGAATAGAAGGATGGAAATCATCAAGATCAGAGCAGAATTAAATGACATAGAGACTAAAATACAATTCAAAAAAATAATAAAAACAGGAATTGGTTCTTTGAAAAGATAAACAAAATTGACAAACCTTTAACTAGCTCATCAAGAAAAACAAGAGAGAGGACCCAAATAAATAAAATCAGAAATGAAAGAGAAATCACTACCGATACCACAGAAATACTAAGGATTGTAAGAAATTACTACAAAAAACTCAACAGCAAGAAACCTGACAACCTAGATGAAATGGACAAATTTCTGGAAACATATAATCTTCCAAAACTGAATCAAGAAGAAGCAGAAAGCCTAAACAGACCAATAACAACTAGTAAAATTGAAGCAGCAATAAAAAAAAACTCCTGGCACACAGAAGCACTGGACTGGATGGCTTCACAGGTGAATTTTACAAAACATTTAGGAAAGAATTAACTCCTATCCTTCTCAATCTATTCCAAAAAATCCAAGAAGAGGGAAGCCTCCCAAACTCTTTCTATGAAGCCAGTATTACCCTAATTCCAAAACCAAGTCAAGACATAACAAAGAAAGAAAACTACAGGCCAATATCGCTGATGAACGTAGATGCTAAAATCCTCAACAAAATATTGGTAAACCAGATCCAGCAACACATTAGAAAGATCATACACCATGATCAAATAGGATTCATCCCAGGGGTGCAAGGATGGTTTAATATTCGCAAATCAATAAACGTAATACACCACATAAACAAAATGAAAGACAAAAACCACATGATCATATCAACAGATCCTGAAAAAGCATTTGATAAAGTACAACACCCATTTATGAAGAAAACACTCAGCAAAATGGGAACAGAGGGATCATTCCTCAATATAATAAAGGCCATATATGAGAAACCTGAAGCCAACATCATACTCAATGAGCAAAAACTGAAAGCATTCCCCTTAAGATCAGGAACAAAATAAGGATGTCCACTCTCTCCACTCCTATTCAACATAGCCTTGGAAGTTCTAGACACAGCAATCAGATAAGAAAGAGAAATAAAAGATATCCAAATTGGAAAAGAGAAAGTAAAACTGTCATTATTTGCAGTTAACATGATAGTGTACACAGAAAACCCTACAGACTCCACGAAAAGCTACTCGGCCTAATAAATGAATTTGGCAAAATAGCAAAGTACAAAGTCAAAATTCAGAGGTCAAAGGCATTTTTATGTACACCAACAAGAAAATATTAGAGATAGAAACTAGAAAAAAAATCCCATTTACTATAGCAACAAGAAAAATAAAGTACATAGGAATATACTAAACCAAGGAAGTAAAAGACCTGTATTCAAAAAACTACATAACACTGAAGAAAGAAATGAAGGAAGATACAAATAAATGGAAGCATATACCATGTTCATGGATGGGAAGAATCAACATCATTAAAATGTCCATATTATCCAAAGCAATTTACAGATTCAGCACAATCTCTATTAAAATACCAACGACATATTTCACAGACCTAGAACAAATACAGTAGTCCCTCTCTCTATTGCGGTTCACTTATTGTGGCCTCAGTGTATCACGGGATTTTTAAAAATAGTATATTTAATTATTTATCATGAATTTTTCGCTATATCACAGGATTTTGTGGTACTATATAGATATGTTGTTAAAGTTATGTAGGTTTAAGAGTGTAGAATATGTTTAAGAACATAAGTAGGGTTTATAAAAGTGTGGAAAAGGTTAATAAGCGAATGGGAAGGGTTAATAAGGGACTGGGAACGGTTTATAAGTGTGTGGAAAGGGTTTATAAAGCTTTAAAATATATATAAATACTAAAATAAATGTAAGGTTCCTACTTCGCAGATTTTCACCTATCGTGGCGGGGGGGGTCTAGAATGTAATACCCGCGATAAGTGAGGAAATACTGTACTTCAGAAAGTTATATGGAACCAAAAAAGACCCCGAATAGTCACAGCAATCTTGAGACAGAAGAACACAATAGGAGGAATCACAATACCTGATACCAAACTATACTACAAGGCCACGGTAATCAAAACAGTGTAGTACTGGCATAAGAACAGACATATAGATCAATGGAACAGAATAGAGAGCCCAGAAATAAACCCAGGTATATATGGTCAACTCGTCGGCAGCCGTCCGTCTCGAGAGACGATGGTGTAGCTTCTTAAGAGTCTATCTGCACCGCCGAGAATGGCTGTGCAGTCCAACTCGGGAGTGACACGGTATCTGTCTCCTCCCGTGTTGAATCGACATCTTACGATGACGCTGGAGTGTCCTCTCCAGTGAAGCTGAAGCTACAGAGCCTGGGCAGGGTGATATGGAGGGTCTGCTGTTGCCCATGCAGCAGACCCCCCCTCTCTTCGCAGCTGAAGGGTCCAAGGGAAAGACGGAGTCAATACAGCTTGGTTTCAGGTGCGTCGCAGGAGTTGCCAGTGTTGACTACAATGTCGAACCGCCTTAGGGACTCCGGCTCCGGATTTTCTGTCGGGGTTTACTCCCTTAGCCTTTCCCCTGAAGAGGTATGCCGCAAGGCAGCGGAGGTTTTTTGGAGTCAGAGTTTTCCTTCTCTGATGTGCCCTGACTGGAAGATCGAACCAGCGACACTTAGCTCGCAGGCCGACGCTCAATCCACTGAGCCAAACCAACCAGGGTCAACTAATATTTGACAAAGGGGGAAGGAACATAAAATGGAGTGAAAAGAGCCTCTTCAACAAATGGTATTGGGAAAACTTGACAGGGATGTGCAAAAAAATGAAACTAGACCACCAACTTACACCATACACCAGAATAAGCTCAAGATGGATCAAAGACTTAAATGTAAGACATAACACCATAAAAGTCCTAAAGGAAAACATACGCAGGAAAATTTCAGATATCCCACATAGCAATATTTTCACCAATATATCTCCTAAGACAAGGGAAACAAAGGAAAGAATAAACAAATGGGACTACATCAAACTAAAGAGTTTCTGCTCAGCAAAATAAAACGTCGGCAAGATGAAAAGGGAACCAACCATATGGGAAAACGTATTTTCCAACGATACCTCAGACAAGGGATTGATCTCCAAAACATATAAAGAACCAAGAAGACAGACAACTGAATTTAAAAATGGGCAAAGGACCTGAAAAAAACACTTCTCCAAAGAGGACATTCAGAGGGTCCATAGGCACATGAAAGAATGCTCAACATCACTAGCCATCAGAGAGATGCAAATAAAAACCACAATGAGATACCACTTTACACCAGTCAGAATGGCCATCATCAACAAATCAACAAACAACAAGTGCTGGCGAGGATGTGGAGAAACGGGAACCCTACTGCACTGTTGGTGGGAATGCAGACTGGTACAGCCACTATGGAAAACAGCATGGAATTTCCTCAAAAAACTAAAAATGAAACTGCCTTTTGAACTAGCGATTCCATTGCTAGGATTATATCTGAAGAATCCTGAAACCCCAATTCAAAAGAAGTTATGATCATAGTTCACAGCAGTGCTATTTACAAAAGCCAAGTGCTGGAAACAGCCTAAGTGCCCATCTGTAGATAAGTGGATCAAAAAACTGTGGTACATACATTTACACAATGAAATACTATGCAGCAGAAAGAAAGAAGGAACTCCTAGCATTTGCAATAACATGGATGGAACTAGAGAGAATTATGCTTAGCGAAATAAGCCAGGCAACAAAAGAAAAATACCATATGATATCACCTGATACAGGAAACCAATGAACAACACAAACAAATGAGAAAAATTGAACCAGAGGCATGTAAACAAGGAACAGACTAAGAGTTACCGGGGGACAGGGAGGGAGGGAGAGAAGGTGGGTAAGCAGGGGAAGGGTTAGTAAAGGAACTAGTATAAATAACCCATGGACATGTACACGGATGGGGATTGACGGTGGGAGAAGGGGTGGGTTGGGTGGAGGGGGAGCAATAGGGGAAAATGGGACAACTGTAATAGACAAACAATGAATAAATAAATTTTTAAAAAAGGGATGAAGTATTGATTCATGCTACACAGTACAGTTAAGTATATATTATTATGCTAAGTAAAACAAATCTTGCAAAATACCACATATTGCATGATTTCATTTATGTCCATTACATATATATTCAGAATTGAAAAATCCATAAAAAGAGAAAGTAGATTAGTGATTGCCTAGAGCTCAAGTATTTTGGGGGAAACGAAGAGTAAATACTAACGGATAGAGGGGTTCTTTCTGGGGTGTTGAAAATGTTCTAAAATTGACTGTGGTGATAATTGAACAACCTGTGAAAATACTAAAACCATTGACTAGTATACTTGAAATGGGTATTTCACATGTATGGTATGTAAATTATATCTCAAAAAAGCTGTTACCAAAAGTGTGTGTGTGTGTGTGTGTGTGTGTGTGTGTGTGTGTATGTATAGCTTCCTTTGGATCTCTAAGAATACAGAACTAAGTACATCAGACATGGCCCATCAAAGGGCCTTGTGCCCATGAAGACCACCAGATGCTGCCTTTAAAACTAAAACTATGCTGCAGAAGAAAATTTAATGACATGGGCAGATATTATTTTAAGCTGTCAAGAGGAAAAAAACATGCTTCAAAAGAGAATTATGCACATATATTTGAGTAAGTATATGTATATAGGCACCCATCTGCATGAAAAAACTGCAAGGATATAACAAAAAATAGTTGTGGTGATAATCTGTGAATGATGGAATTCCCAGTGATTTTTATTCCCATGTTTTCTAAATTGTCTACCACAAACATGCAATATTCTTGAAATCAGGAAAAATTGATATTTCATCAAATCTAAGTTGCAATCAAGACTCAACATTATTGTATATCCAAGTAAAAAATAAAAACTCCTGCCAATTAAGCACTGTGGGGGAATCAACAATGAGAAATGTTTTGATACCAGTTGTGCACTGGAAATAGAGCTGAATGGAGCTGATGGGAAAGGGAAAAGAATGACTCAAGATTGACGCCAACCTGATATTGGGGAGGAATCATTTTTGTGGGTGGGGGTATTAAGAGCTCTTAGGTTTTTAATTTATTTTTAATCCTCACCCGAGGATATGTTTATTGATTTTAGAGAGAAAGAAAAGGAGGAAGAGAGAGAGAGAGAAATATCAATGTGAGAGAGAAACATCGACCTGTTACCACCATCCCCATATGCGTCCTGACTGGGGATTGAACCTACAATCTAAGTATGTCGCCTGACCAGGAATCAAACCTGCAACCTTTTAATGTATGGGATGATGCACCAACCAACTGAGCGACCTGGCCAGGGCTCTCAAGGTTAAAAAAAAAAAAAAAAAAAAAACACAAAAAACTTATTTCAATAAATCTAAGACTTCACAAGGCTTCTAGTCAAGCTGGCGGCATAGGTAAATGAGGTACTTGCACCCTCCCACAACCACATCTAAATTACAAATAGACCA
This sequence comes from Furipterus horrens, assembly GCF_987537825.1. Classification (NCBI taxonomy): domain Eukaryota; kingdom Metazoa; phylum Chordata; class Mammalia; order Chiroptera; family Furipteridae; genus Furipterus; species Furipterus horrens. The sequence continues at coordinate 112,075,664 of NW_028327177.1, forward strand.
CAGAACAATCATAATCCAGAACCACCTTGGTTTACCTGAACAGAAGTCCTAAACTAAGAAGAAGAAGAAGAAGGCACACAAAACTGGTAGGAGGGGTGGAGATGTAGACCAGTTGGTCCCACACTCAGATGTGGCAGATAAAAATCAGAAGTGATATCTCAGCTCAGAGGTCCCCATTGAGGATAGAGGGGACCCAGCTGCACACTAGGCTCCCCAGCCCAGAGTTCCAATGCCAGGAAGAGAAATCCCCATAACTTCTGGCTGTAAAAACCAGCAGGAATTGTGACAGAATGAGAAAGAGGTCTTCTGGAGTCCCGGGTATTCCTCTTGAGAGGAGAGTGCATGGACTTGCCTCAGACCCACTTGCTCTAAGCTCCAGCGCTGGGGCAGCAGCTCAAAAGGCACCAGGACATATGGGAAGGAATTGAATTTTCCAGTGTCTGGGCAAGAGCTGGAGGGGCAGCTTTCTTCCAGACAGAAGTGCTAGTAGGGGCCACTGTTCCTTTTACGAGCCCTCCCCACCCTGGCAGAGGTGACAGGTGAGCACCATATCTGGGTCTCCATGAATCCACTAACACTTTTCACCCCACCCTGGTGATTCCCTGAGACTCAGTCCCTCCCAACAGCAGCATAGGGTAAATGAGGTACTGGCACCCTCCCAGTGGCTTTTCCATACAAACAGCCTATCTTTGTGCTCCTACTTCAGACTTTCTTAAAATCTCTCCAACAAGCAGCATCTGGCTTCCACAGGCCCCGTACCTCTCAATAAGTGGCAAGAGGCCCAGTATTAGAGGCAGCCAGCCTTGGTTTCCAGCTTGATCTCTCCTGAGCACCTCCAAGCCCAGCACAAGGAGCAGCCATCTGAAGATCACTCTGTAGCTCATGCCAAGTGGTGACTGACCCTGGCCTGCACCTCCCAGGAGGCCCCAGAGCCAGGGCATCTGGTAGACAACTTTAGACAACATAAAAGCACCACTCAACCATCTCCACCAGCAACACCCTCAAGGGGTGGACTCAGCAGACACCAAAGCCCCACTGAAGTCCTGCTCCCTGAAGTGGGCCCCTGCACAGCAGATCCTCCACGGTGGTCACAGCCAGTCCTTGCATCCAATCAGCCTAGAGGTCAATCCCTCTCACTGATATGCCAACAGCAACCAAGGCTCAATTACAACAGGAGGGTGTACACAGCCCACATGGCAGGGTCTCACCTGCAGTACCCAGCTTGGGTGACTGGGAAGACTGCATCACTGGATCCTACAGAACACCTACTACATTAGGCAATTCTACCAAGCCTGGGAAACACAGCAGCTCTACCTAATACATAGAAACAAACACAGGGAGGCTGCCAAAACAAGGAGACACAGAAACATATCCCAAATGAAAGACAAAAACAAAACTCCAGAATAAGAAGTAAACAAAATGGAGCTAAGCAATCTACTAGATGTAGAATTCAAAACACTGGTTATAATGATGCTCAATGAACTTAGAGGAAGAGTAGATAAACTTAGTGAGAACTTCAGCAAAGAGATAAAATGGAACTAGAAAACATAAAAAAGAAGTCAGAAATGAAGAATATAATTAACTGCAACGAAGAATGTATTTCAAGGAATCAACAGTGGAGTAGATGAAGTAGAGAATCAAATCAGAGATTTGGAAGACAAGGAAGCAGAAAACATCCCCCCAAAATGAGGAAATTATACGAAGCCTCAAGGACAATTTCAAGCATATCAACATTCACATCATGGGAGTGCCAGAGAGAGGAGAGCAAGGAATCAAAAACCTATGGTAAAAAATAATGACAGAAATTTCCCTAACCAACTGAAGGAAACAGATATACAAATCCATGAAGCACAGAGTCTCAAACAAAATGAATACAAAGAGGCCCACACCAAAACACATTATAACTAAAATGCAAAAGGTTAAAAACAATGAGAGAATCTTAAAAGCAGCTAGAGAAAAGCAGTTTAATTATGTACACAGGAACTCCCATAAGACTGTTTGCTGATTTCTCAAAAGAAACTCCGCAGGCCACAAGGGATTGGCAAGAAATATTCAAAGTGATAAAAAGCAAGGACCTACAACCAAAATTACTCTACCCAGCAAAGCTATCATTTAGAATCACAGGACATATAAAGAGCTTCCCAGACAAGAAGCTAAAGGAGTTCATCACCACCAAACCAGTATTATGTGAAATGTTAAAGGGTCTTCTTTAAGAAGAAAAAATATATATCAAAAATGTGAATAATAAAATGGCAATAAGTACATATCAAACAACTGAATCTAAAAAAAAATAAACAAAATAAATAAACAAGCAGAAGAGACTCATAGATAGAACATGCTGACTGCCAGATTGGCGGGGGCGGGGGTGGGGTGGATGTTAAGGGGATGGGTGAAAAAGGTGAAGGGATTAAAAAATACAAATTGGTCATTACAGAATAGTCATAAGTATATAAAGTATAGCATAGAGAGTATGTCAATAGTATTGTGGTGACTAGGGTATCACATGGTTACTAGATTTATGGGGATGATCAATGATCACTTAGTAAGTTATGTAGTGTCGGATCAGTGAGTTGTGCACTTCACACTAATATAATATTGTATGTCAACTGTAATTGAATAATAAAAAATTTAAAGTAAAAAATATTTAAGACTTCATTGATAATAAGACACAAGTCTATGAAATGTACACTAAGAAGGAAATGCTGACGTTAAATAATGACCCAATGAGTTGACCACAGTACAATGCAGTGCATAAATCGGTCATACCAGCCTCACACTGCTTTGAAATCTTTCAAAGAGGCAATTACTCCTGTCTTCAGTTATACTGCTTGTTATGTGGTTGACAATTCTTTCACAGTTTGGTGTCTTTTTCAAAGAAAATACAGAATTCCAATAATTACTCCAACAGCAAATGTCCTCACTAATATCAGATTCATGCCCTGCTCCCAATTTCGTGCCCCTCAGTATAAACAATAACTTTTTGTTTCAATGTCAAAGCACCAATCTTTATACATTTTGAACTTGGCAAATGTGGCAAATATTACCTAAAAGAGATATAAAGCTATGACCAAGTTCATGAATATGTGGGCCATGATCATCACATTACAACTGTACCTGGTCAATGGGGATTTACAAAATGCCATCTACTCTAAGACATACCCCAACTTTGGAGTAAAAGAAAGTTATAATAAGATAAAAAATATTTTTAAAGATTCAACTGTGTATCTGTAAGTCATACCTCTTATAACCACCACTCGGGTTAGCTTAAAAATTTTAAATATTAAAGCATTAATACTATTTTAACAAATTTGATACTAAATCCATCTTTATTACTACACCTACAGTCAATATACCACACTATATAGTCTTCTCAAATAAATTCTGCCAAAATTGTTATTGGTAAAAGACTGTCACCATTCTCTTTGGCAATACCCTCTTCTCAGTGTTTAAAAACAGTATGGTGAGCCCTGACTGCTGTGGCTCAGTGGATTGAGCGTCAGCCTGTGAGCCAAGTGTCGCTGGTTCGATTCCCAGTCAGGGCACATGACTAGGTTGCACATCAGGTCCCCAGTTGGGGGCGTGAGTGAGAGGCAACAGCACAGTGATGTTTCTCTCCCTCTTTCTCCTTTCCCCTCTCTCTAAAAATAAAAATAAATAAACAAATAAATTATTTTTTTTAAAAAAGCAGTATGGTGAGGCTCGGGGTCTCTAACCTGACACGGTGGTATGGGTCCTGGCACCACCAAGCTCCTCCTGGGTAACATCCTCGTTGGTGACAGACTTTACAACATCAGGGCCAGTGATGAACAGGTAAGAGGTATCCTGAAATCAGAGAATTCCAAAGGATCAATCTCAGAGCAGCAGAGCTAGATGTACCTTTAGAATTCATCAGCCAAAAAGACAAAAACAGAGACAGCAGTGACATGTAGCAGAATCAAGGTACCATGCAGCTCAGAGATGCCTATCCAAACTAAAGACCCAATTTTCCTTGCCTGTCTATTTAAAAAAATTTATTGCACGGTTCTATCTCATCAAAATGACTTGTAGTGTGGATAACATTTCTGGGTCATTAATCTGTAGAACACCCTATAGGTGACCTTTATTCATTTTTTTAAGTATATTTTATTGATTACGTTGTTATAGTAGTCCCAATTTCCTTTCCCTTTGCTCCCCTCTGCCCAGTACCTCCTTCCCTCCAGCAATCCCACACCCCTTAGTTCATGTCCATGGGTCATGCATATAAGTTCTTTGGCTTCACCCCTTCCTATATTATTAACTTCCCCCTATTTTGTACCAACCAATTATGCTTCTTAATCCCTGCACCATTTCCCCATTTCTCCCCCTTCCCCCTCCCAGCTGATAACCCTCTAAATGATCCTCATACCTATGATTCTGTTCCTGTTCTGGTTTGCTCAGTTGAATTTTGTTTTTAGTTTTCAGATTCAGTTGTTGACAGTTGTGAGTTTGCTGTCATTTTAATGTTCATAGTTTTGATCTTCTTTTTCTTAATTAAGTCCCTTTAACATTTCATATAATAATGGCTTGGTGATGATGAACTCCTTTAGTTTTACCTTGTCTGGGAAGCACTTTATCTGCCCTTCCATTCTAAATGATAGCTTTGCTGGATAGAATCATCTTGGTTGTAGGTCCTTACTTTTCATCACCTTCAATACTTCTTGCCACTCCCTTCTTGTCTGCAAAGTTTCTTTTTAAAAATCAGTTGACAGTCTTATAGGAACCCCTTTGTAGGTAACTCTCTGCTTTTCTCTTGCAGCTTTTCAGATTTTCTCTTTATCTTTCACGTTTGGCATTTTAATTATGATGTGTCTTGGTGTGGTCCTCTTTGGGTCTAACTTGTTTGGGACTGTCTGTGCTTCCTGAACTTGTATGTGTATTTCCTTCGCCAAATGTGGGAAGTTTTCCTTCATTATTTTTTCACATAAGCTTTCGATTTCTTGTTCTTCCTCTTCTCCTTCTGGCACACCTATGATTTGGATGTTGGCATGTTTAAAGCTGTCCCAGAGGTTCTTAAGCCTCTCCTTGTTTTTTTCAATTCTTGTTTCCTCATTCTGTACTGGTTGACTGTTTTTTTCTTCCTTACATTCCAAATCATTGATTTGACCACCGGTTTCCTTCCTTTCACCATTGGTTTTGTGTGGATTTTCCTTCATTTCAATTAGTGTAGCATCCACATCTTCCTTTCTGCGTTTGCCATACTCAAGCATATCTGTCGAGTCTATGAGCATCTTAAACACAAGTGTTTTGAACTCTACATCTGTTAGGTTGGCTATCTCCTTGTCACTTAGTTGTCCCACCAGAACCTTGATCCATTCCCTCTTTTGGGCCATACTTCTCTGTCTCTTCATCTTGACAGGCTCCTGTGTTTGTTTGCCTCTGTGTCTTAGGTAGAGCTGTCGCACCTATTATGTTGTAAGAGGTAGAGCCTTAGCTATTCATCAGTATGGGTGACCTGTTTCACCATGTGGTGGTGCTGTATGTGGGGGGAGGGGTCTGACAGGAACAATGCCACTTGCTCAGCACTTGCCCCTTTTCCAGGCACTGCTTCCCCTATGGAACTGGCGCCCCTCTGGAGCTGTTGCCCTGGCCGTCGTTCCCAGAGTGGGTGGGTCTGCAGATGATGCAGGACCATGGGGGTCCTTTAAACAAGCGGACTCTGCTGAGAGACCGGCATTTCTTCCCCCGCCCCAACCCCCACTGGTTTGCAGTCAGAAGCAATGAGGCTTTATTTTCCCCAGCACTGGAACTGTGAGCTGAGCTATCTGATCTAGTGCTAGGAGTCCTCTCCAGGTGTCCCTCCCTACTTTTTAAAACGTGTGACTGCACTTTCTGTCGGCCTGCCACGACTGCTGCCACACCGTGTCCTCTCCACCCCTCCTACCTGTCTGGATGAGTATTTCTTCTTTATATCTTTGTTTGTTGGACTTCCATGCAGCTTAAGTTTCTTGAACTTCTGGTTGTCTCTAGTTTGAGGTAGTTGTATTCCTTCCTAGTTGTGGAGGGAGACCCAGCATGTCTCTCTAGGCCTCTATCTTGGCCAGAAGTCCAGGTGACCTTTATTGTTAACTTGCGGTACATCATGGTTTTTTCTAAGCATGTCATGAAAATGTGTCATTAAAGCCTAGGTATTATTATCCCCACCACCATCACCACCATTTACAGATGAGGAAACTGAGGCACTATTACTGTATGTTGTTTGCCTAAAGTAAACCAGCTACCTTAAGTGAAGCCAGTTGGAGAATATGATAATCAACGGTGTTTTCACAGGGTGACAAGGTTTTTTTAATTATATTTTTAAAGATTTTATTTATTTTTTTAGATGGAGGGGACAGGCGGGAATAAGAGAGGGAGAGAAACATTTATGTGTGAGAGAAACAGAGATCAGTTGCCTCTCACATGCCTCCAACCAGGGAAAGGGCCTGCATTCAGGCATGTGCCTGAACTGGAAATCAAATGGACGACCTTTTGTTTTGCAGGACAATGCTCAACCAACTGAGGTATGCCCGTCAGGATCAGAGGGTGATAAGCTTTTAATTTTTAGTTTCTAATTTAAAGATAATAAGGACATACTGTAAAAAAATTAAACAGAAGAACATAAGATACAGTGGAAATTCTACATCCCAGCCCTTATTTCCAGGCGTACACTTTCCCCACCCAAAGGCAACCAGTCAGTTTCTCTCTCCTTACAAAGATATCCATGCATATATGAACATTTATATACACATAAACTAAAAAATATACATACACATATTCTTATGTTCTTTCCTGCAGTGTCCTATACACACTGTTCTGAAACTTCTTAAAGATCATTTCATACCAGTATAGGATAGGTACCATAACATTTAACTTCAATTCATGATAATATGTGTCATTACAAAGAAAGAAAATGTTCTTTTCAATAAGAAGGCTCTAGGTGAACTAAGAAAATATCTTTAGACAAATAAAAAAAAAATGAAATAAGCCTCTATTTCATACTATGTGTAAAAATCAATTCCAATTGGATTATAGGTGTAAATGTGAAAATCAAAATAATAAAGCTTTTAGAACATAGAAATTAACTTGGTGACTTCAAGGTAGGAAAAAGTTCAAGAATTAAAACACACTACCCATAAAGTATACATTTGACATTCATTCCAAAAGGACACAGAATCCAGCTTAAAAGGACTCCCATTGGCTAAATGAAGGGTAATCTGAACATCCAAATAAATAATGATCATTACGGATTATAAACCACTGAGTAAAACAGGAAATCCATGAACCCATATTAATAATAAATCCATGAAATATACAAATTCCCAAGAAAGCAGGGCTCTTCCTTAGAGTATGATGCTAAATGATACAAAGCAAGTGGCAGAGTTGGAAAATAACAATTTTCTAAAGATTTGTTCAGACAAGAATCATCAATAGACGCTAAATCAAGGAGAAGAAGTGTAATGCAGAACAACATACTGCACAGTCTCAAAGCATCTCCCCAATGAGTATTTATCAGTTGCAAAAAGAAAAACAATAATTATACAGTGGAGAAACCAGACAACACCTCGAACAGTGATCAAATTAATATCGCTAAGGAGGGGGCAGATGAATATCACTTGTCTCCAGACATGATTATCTGAGCAGAATACAATATCACTTAAATAGTAGAAAGGTTAAGATACCTAGTCATGAGGAAACATCAAATAAACCCAAACTGAGGAACAGTCTATAAAATAACTTGTTTTATAGCCTTCAAAAATGTCAATATCATGACAAGTAAAGGCATCCAAATAGAAAAAAAAGTAAAATTATCTGTTTGCAGATGATATTTTATATTTGGAAAGCTTTAATGATTCCACACAAAAAATTAGAATAAACAAATTAAGAAAAGTTGCAGGACACAAAAATGAACATCAGTTGCATTTCTATACATTAACAACACACACTCTGTAAAGGAAATTACAAAAACAACTTCATTTACAATAGCTTCTAAAAGAATAAAGTACTTAGGAATAACTTAACCAATAAGGCAAAAGACTTGTACACTGGAAATTATAAAACACAGCTAAAAGAAATTTAAAAAGACACAAATAAATAGAAAGACTAAATACTGTTAAGATTTCAACACTACAAAAAGCAATATACAGATTAAATGCCACCTCTACCAAAATCCCAGTAACATTTTTTTTTTAAGAAATAGAGAAATCCATCTTAAAATTGATGCAAAATCTCAAGGGATTCTGCATAGCCAAAACAATCTTGAAAAGGAACAAAGTAGGAGATCTCACTCCTCCTGATTTCAAAACCTACTACAAAGCTACAAAAATCAAAATATTGTGATACTGGCAAAAAGACAGAAATATAAACCAATGAAACAGAATAGAAAGCCCAGAAATAAACCTTCACATTTTGGTCAAATGGTTTTCAACAATTGATACCTAGACCATTCAATGGCAGAAAGGGCAATATTTTACAACAAACGATGCTGGGGAAACTGGATATCTACATACGAAACAAAGCTGGACCTTATGTTACACCACATACAAAATTTAACTCAAAATGAATCAGAGGCCTAAACATGTTGTATGCCATGTTATATGTCAATTACATCACAATAAAGCTGGAAAAAATTAAAAATAAGAAAGAGAAAGCAGTTTAATACCAAGGGAGAGACTGAAGATAGTACATAAGAGAAAAGAGAACTAACAGGATAAGGCCACTGAAAAGGTAAGAGTTGTATTCAGTAATGTGCATGTATGTGGAAAGGGGGGGAAAAAATAGCCTTTGACAGAGGAATGGATACCACACCTCCATTCCTACCAGGGAGAAAAAAGAAGAGGACCGGGGTTGCACCAGGTAAGTGTGGAATATATAGATTTAGTGGGCAAAGCTCAGGGAGTTCTGCTTTGTTCAGGAAGAGATGTGGTCATTTTAACTTTTAAAACCCACCTCTGTTGCTGAACATTTCAGTTGTTTTCAATCTGTCACTAAAAAAAAAACTTGGGTCAAAGGGTAAACTCTTTTCTAAACCTTTGAAGTCCTACTACCAAACTACCATCAAGAAAAACAGATTTCCTATACTGTTCCTATTTACACTGCTCTCCTCATATTGAATGATTATCTACTCCTCCACCACCCAGTTTTCCTGTCTTGGCATTTACTGCTCATTATTGTTAAAAATATTCTAAAAGGAAAAGACTGATTTTTTTAAAAAATGATATTAGATTAAGGGTAATTATCCATGTGTAAATTCAAGTAGGCTTCATTTAAAGATCATTTAAAAATGTCATTCTATCAAATCATGTAATAAAAATATGAACCTTTAAAAATGAAGTTGGAGATCAGATTTACCATTACCATTATACACAAAATGTAATAAAATGGCAAACAGCCAAAGAAATAAAGGTGAAACATAAGAAGAACTTCCCAATAAAGAAGATTATTGAAAAGCCTTCCATGAGAAACTTTCTGAATAGAATTCAATAAACAATTACCTGTCTGGACAGAGGACAGGATCCTTTGATTACCTGAAAATCATTTGCAATTCAGATCAACAGGTAAAATCACCAACCAATGAAATACACGAATGCATTCTGTCATTGAACCCCTACAAGCTACAGGTTTCATGCCAAAACCTTTTCTCCACTAAGACCTTATCATCACTAAGCTGAAAGCCAATGAGAATGCAGATAACAACCCAGATCTGGGTCAGGAATTATTTTTATTTCAGGTAAGGTACTGCAAAACTCTCTAAGAGCAATAAAAACAGGTCTTTCTTTCTTACCTTTACCATGAACGTGAAGTCTGTTAGGGCTGGGGAGTAGACAGCCCCACCAGCACACGGGCCCATGATGAGAGAAATCTGAGGGATGACTCCAGAAGCCATGACATTCCTCTGCCAAAAGGGAAAGGGAAAGGTATCTGGTTACAGAGTATTTAAGGCATTATTTGCAGAAAGATAAAGGCAATAATAAAATTACACTTGGCTTTTACTCACAGAAATTCTATCCTGGAGGCAGGAGACCTAATCAGTACAGTTCCTTCCAAAACTATACATGCAAATTGTCTCCATAACAAGTGAGATGGTTGGCATATTACTTTCTGGGGCAAACACTCTCTCTTCTCCCTCCTTGGCAACAGTTCCCCAAAATCTCCACCAGGACATGAGCTCATACAGAACCCCATGACTCTCACCCCAGCTCCAAGCACAGCTGAGGCCCAACACCCCTCTCTCCACAAAGGTGTCTAGAAGAATGAGTGAAAACCTTAGGCAGAACATACAGGAACACCACTTATCCTGGAGCTATTACCTCTGTTTGGACTCCTTTGACAACCTCCACATACAGTACCAGCAGGTACAAGGCAAGACTAAGAGGCAGATGCTACTTCATTCCAAGTTTTCAAGGTCTGCCCACCCCTAGACAGGGCATACAGGGAAGACATTGGTAGTAGAAGCCAGAAAGGCTCCATGAAGACAAAGGTGTTGTGAAGGGCCAAGCCTCAGTCTACCTCCTAGGAAAGACACGATTGGGGGCTGGAGGACCCAGTTAAGATAAGCGCCCAATGAGTCCTTGCCCAATGCTCAACTTCTTTGCTTTCCATGTCCTATCATCTTAAAAGAAGAAAGTCCACTTTTAGCACTGCCTTGGCTCTGAGACCAATTTCTATAAGTCACAGAACATAGCTCAGGACAGTACAAAAGGGCATCTACCTATATAGAGAGGATTCTGGAAAGATGGTGGAGTTGGAAGCACCAGGTACCTGTCTCCCCATCAAGAAAACAACTGCACTGGCATAATCTGATGTAACTCTGGGCTCTATTGAAGGTCTGCAACTTCAGTGGAAAATATGGAGGGTAAATAGTGGTTAACTTCCATCAATTTCAGCTCTTAAACCCCTAATAGCTACCAATCTCCTACCCCAGCCATAAGGCAGAGAGCTGTGTATATGTTCCTGGAGTACCTTACACAGAGCTTTCAAAGGCCAGAGTATGGCCTTGGTGGTGTGGCTTAGTGGGTTGAGTACTACCCTGTGAACTGAAAGGTCACCAGTTTGGTTCCCCGTCAGGGCACATGCCCAGGTTGCAGGCTGGATCCCCAGTTGGGGGAGTGCGAGAAGCATCCCATCAATGTTTCTCTCCTCCTTTCTCCCTCCCTTTCCCTCTCTCTAAAACATAAATAAAATCATTTTTTAAAAAAAGCCAGAGTAGGTAAATAGGACCCTGTCCTTCAAACATCTGAAAGGTGTGTTCTGATCTTCAATTTCTGATTCTAATTTCAGAAGTGTAGTTAGAGAGGTGGATGGCTATTGTTATACTTCCCACCATTGTTGCAAGCCCCTCCTCTTCCAGCTCAACATCACTAATCATTAAGGAAATGCAAATCAAACTGAAATGAGATACCACATCATATGCATCAGGATGAGTACTACCAAAAAAACAGAAAACAAGTAGTGTTGGTAAGGATGTACAGAAATTGGAATCCATTGCTGGTGTGAATACAAAATGGCACAGCTGCTATAGAAAAAGAGTATGAAGGCTCTTCAAAAATGCTTAAATAGAATTATCATACAATCCAGAAATTCCACTTATAGGGATATCCAAAAGAATGTAAAGCGGGGTCTCAAAGAGATAATTGTACACCCATGTTCATAGCAGCATTACTATTCATAATAGCTAAAATGTGAAAACAACCCAAATGCCCATCAACAGACAAATGGATAGACAAATGTAATATGTAAATATAATGGAATATTTTTAAGCCTTATAAAGGAAGGATATCTACCACATGCTACGACATGGGTGAACCTTGCAGACATATGCTAAGTGTAATAAGCCATCCCATTATAAGAGAAACACTGTATATGAAGTACTCAGTCAAAATCATAGAGACAGAAACTAGATTGGTGGATGCCATAAGAAAATAAAATTACAGACCAACAGTCATGATGAACATAGATGCAAATCCTCAACAAAATATTAGCAAACAGAATTCAACAGTAAAAAGATGGTAACAGATTCCTCCTATTTTTCACTGAAGTGGTTTCATTCCTTGGGTTACAGAAAGAAACGAATGAAATAGCCTCAGCTTTCTGAAGTGCTGTGTTATGTGGAAGACAATGAGAGAATTTGCAGTGGTTGTAAAGTAAAATTATAATAGGAAATAAAGCACAGGATACTCTCTAAGCATAGAAGGGAGGTCCTCAATTGTGTAGAAGGATATGAGGAAACCCTTTCCAAGGCGACCTTTGGGTCACTCTTAACTTGTGTTAGAAGGATAGTGAGCAGTAGCTGGTCAAAGAAATAGCGAGGAGAAAAAGTGACAGGCGCAAAAGCATATGATAGTATTGGTCCGGAACAGTAAAAAGATGAATAGCTGGTGGAAACTATGCTGGTGCAGCCTACACTTTAAGGAAGCATCGTTGTAAAAAGGGTGAAAAGGGTGAGGACCGAGAATATGGGCCGCAAGTATATTTTCTTTAAAGGTGGGAGACTCTGAGGGTACCATGGATCCAAGAAGTGGGGAATTCATGGGTTGAGGGTGTCTATAATCTATAGGATCAAGAGCACTAAGGGAACTCAACCTCGTAGCATATTAGAATCATCTGGGAAGCTTTAAAAAATAAAATAAAATGAGGCCCTGGCCAAGTAACTCAATGGGTTTAGAGCATTGCCTCCATATGCCAAGTTTGTGAATTTGATCCCTGGTCAGGGCTCATACAGGAAGCAACCAATGAATGCATCAGTAAGTGAAACAACAAATCGATGTTTCTCTCTCTCAAATCAATTTTAAAAAATAAAAAATAAAATCAACGTTGCTCCACCCAAAACAAATTAAACAAACTCTGGGGTCCATAAAAAAAAAAAAAAAAAAAAAGATGATAACACCATGAGAAAATCTATTCCTCTGAGACCAGAAACAAGAATGGCCACTCTCACCACATTTACTCAACAAAGCACTGGAAGTCCTAGCCAGAGTAATTAGACAAGAAAAAGAAAAGGCATCAAAATCAGAAAGGAAAAATGGAAACTATCACTACTTGCAGATGACATAATATTAAACATAGGAAATCCTAGACTCCTTCAAAACAATGGTTAGAACTCAGTAAATGAATTCAGTAAAGTTGCAGGATAAAAAAGAAAAATCAATACGCAAAAATATTTTGTTTTTATAAACTGATAACGAATAAAAGAAATTAAGAAAACAATTTATAATTGCATCAAAAATAATAAAATACCTAAGAATAAAGTTCACCAAGGAGGTGAAAGATCTTTATATTGAAAACTATTGAGAAATGAATAAAAGAAATGGAAGAAAACACAAATTTTGAAAATATTCCACATTCACAGGTTGGAAGAATTAATATCATTAAAATGTGCACACTACCCAAACAATTTACAGACTCAATGTAATCCCTATCAAGATTCCAATGGCATTTTTCACAACAGAATAAGAAGTCCTAAAATCTGTATGAACCTCTAAAAACCCCAGATAGTCAAAGCAATCTTGATACAGAAGAACACACCTGGAGGCATCATACTCCCTTGTTTTCAAAATATAGTACAAATCTACAGTAATAAAGATAATATATTATTGCACTAAAAATAAGAGACACAGCTCAATGGAACAGAATAGAGTACCCAGAAGTCAACGCACATATATAAGGTCAATTATTTAACAACAAAGGAGTCAAGAATATGCAATCAGGAAAAGAGAGTCTTGTCAATAAATGATCTTTAAAAACTGGACAGCCACATGCAAAAGAATGAAAGTAGACCACTATCTTAGTCCATACATAAAAATAACCTCAACATAAATTAAAAACTTGAACATAAAACCAGAAACCATAAAACTCCTATCAAAAAATTAGGTGGTAAACTCCTTGACAAAGGTCTTGCAATAATTTTCTTAATCTGACACCAAAAACAAAAGCAACAAAAGCAAAAATAAATGAGAGACTACATCAAACTAGAAAGTTTCTGCATAGCAAAGGAAACTATCAACAAATAAAAAGACTATCCACAAAATATGAGGTAATATTGTAAATCTTATCTCTGATAAGGGGCTAATATCCAAAATATGTAAAGAACTCATACAACTTAATGGCAAATAAAACATTAAAAAATGGGCAGAGGATCTGAATAGACATTTTTCTGAAGAAGACATACAGAAGGCCAACAGATACATGAGAGGATACTGAACATTACTAATCATCAGGGGTGTGAAAATCAAAACCACATGAGATATCAACTCACACCTGTCAGAATGGCTACTATCAAAAAGACTAAAAATAACAAGTGTTGGCAAAGATGTGGAGAAAAGGAAACCCTATGCACTGGTAGTGGGAATGTAAATTGGTGCAGCCATTATGGAAAACAGTATGGAGGTTCCTCAAGACATTAAAAATAGAACCACCATATGATCCAGCAATTCTACTTCCGGTTATTTATCTAAATAAAATTAAACCATGAACTCAAAAAGATAAATATGTGCTGCCATATTCACTGAAATACTATTTACAAGAGCCAAGATATGGAAACCTACATGTTCATCAATGAATAAATGGATAAAGTAACTCTGGTGTACACAAGGGGACAGATCAAGAAAGGAACAGAGAACTACAAAAATAACCAAAAAACAGTTGACAAAATGTCAATAACTACATACTTATCAATACTTAAGTGTAAATGGATTAAATGTTTCAGTAAAAATACACAAGGTGGCTGAATGGATTAATAAATATGGCCTATCTGTATGCTGCTTATACAACGTTCACTTCAAATAAAAAGACACATATATACCGAAAGTGAAGAGAAGCAAAAAGATATTTCATGCAAATAGAAATAAAAATAAAGCTGGGGTAGCAACACATATCAGACAAAATTACTTTAATACAAAGAACATAAAATATCACAAAGAAGGATATTACGTTTTTATAAAGGGATCAATCCAAGAGCATATAATAATCAGCAATATTTAAACACTCAACATATGAACATTCAAATATAGAAAGCAAACATTAATGGACATAAAGAAATTCACGGTAATAAAATAATAACAGGAAATTTTAGTACCCTCCTCACATGAATGCATAGATCAACCAGACAGAAAATTAATAAGGAAATAATGGCCTTAAATGTCACTTTCGGTCAGATCAACTGACTAGACATTTTTAGAACATTTCACCCCAAAACTGCAGAATACACTTTTATTTTCCATATGCACATGGAACAGTCTCCAGGACAGATCAGAAATTAGGCCACAAAACAACCTCAATAACATCAAGAAGACTGAAATCATATCAAGCATCTTTTCCAACCACAATGGCATAAAATTAGAAATCAACTACAGGAAAAAACACAAATGTGTAACAACTAAACAACATGCTACAAAACAACCAATGAATGAAATAGGAAATCAAAAATGATATCAAAAACTACCCTGAGACAAATTAAAATAAAAACAAGTTTACAAAATTTATAGGATGCAGCAAAAGCAGTTCTAAAAGGGAATTCATAACATACAGGCCTACCTCAAGAAACAAGAAAAATCCCAAACAAGCTAAATTTACACCTAAAGGAACTAGAAAAAAAGAACAAAACCCAAAGTAAAGAAATGGAAGAAAATAATTCAGATCAGAGTGGAAATAATAAAATAGATATTTTAAAAAACAAAAGAAAAGATCAATGAAAGTAAGACCTGGTTCTTAGAAAATATGAAAATTGAAAAGCCTTAACCAAATTCATCAAGAGAACCCAAATTTCAAAAAAAATTATAAATGAATTAGAAGTTACAACCAATACCACACAAATACAAAGAATCATTAAAAAATACTATGAATAATTATATGTCAACATATTTGACAGTCTAAAAGAAATGGATAAATTTCTAAAAGCATATGACCTTCAAAGACTGAACCTAGAAGATACAGAATCTCTGAACAGACTAATCACTAGCAATGAAATTGAAATAATGAAAAAACTCTTAACAAATAAGAGTCCAGGGCCAGATGGCTTCACAGGTGAATTCTACCAAATATTTAAAAAATTAATATCTATCTGTCTTAAACTATTTCAAAAAACTAAAGAGGAATGCACTCTTCCGAAGTCATTCTATGAAGCCAGCATTACCATGATGCCAAAACCAGAAAAAAAAATTACAAAAGAAAATTAGAGGTCAATACACTTGAATACTGATGTAAAAATTCTCAACAGTATTAACAAAATCGTTTCAAAAACACATTAAAAGTATACATACCATGATCGAAAAGGATTTATTGCAGGGATGTAAGGATAGTCCAACATACAGTCATAAATCAATGCAATACATCACATTAACAAAATGAAGGATAAAATGATGTGATCATATCAATAGATACAGAAAAAGTGGTTGACAAAATTCAACATCCATTTATGATAAAAACTCTCAACAAAATGGGTACAGAAGAAACATACTTCAGCATAATAAAGGCTATATATGACAAACCCACAGCTAATATCATACTAAATTGTAGAAAGCTGAAAGCTTTTCCACTAAGGTCAGAAACAGGATAAGGATGCCCAATATCACCACTTCTATTCAAAATGGTATTGGAAGTACTGGCCACAGCAATTAGATAAGAAAAAGAAATGAAAGGCATCCAAATTGGAAAAGAAAAAATAAAACTCTCACTATTTGCAGGTGGCATAATGTTATATATAGAAAATGCTAAAGACTCCACCAAGAAAACTACTAGAACTAATAAATGTCTTCGGTAAAGTCGCAGCATACAAAATCAAAATATGGTAATCAGTTGCATTTGTATACACTAATAACAATCCATCTAAGACAACAGTCCCATTTACAACTGCATCAAAAGCATCAACTACTCTTAGGAATAAATTTAACTAAAGAGGTGAAAGACCTGTATTCTGAAAACTTTAAGTAACTGAAGAGAGAAACTGAGAGGATACAAATAAATGGAAAGATATACCATCCTCACAAATTGGAAGGATTAAGATTACTAAAATGCCCTTATCACCTAGAGCAATATACAGATTCAACACAATCCCTATTAAAATACCGGTGACATCTTCCCAAAACTAGAATAATTAACCCCAATATTTATACAGAACTACAAATGAGCCCTGGCTGGTGTGGCTCAGAGGACTGAGCACTGGCCTGCAAACCTAAGGGTCACCGGTTCAATTCCCAGTCAGGGCACATGCCTCGGTTGTGGGCCAGGTTCCCATTTGGGGGCATGTAAGAGGCAACCAAAAATAGCTATAGTGAGCTTTATTACTATCATTTGATGAAGTCTGAATAAGGACCATGGATAAGAATAATATTAATGAATCATTGTTAAGTTTCTGATTTTTATTATTATACCCTGATTTATGAGAGAATGTCCTTTTTAGGAAACATACAGTAAAGGATTTAAAAGATAAAGAGGTCCAATCTCCAATTTGCTCTCAAATGTTTCAGAAAAATATAACATGCAAATATGTACATATGAGAGAGAATGAGAGAGCAAATGGGAAAAATGTAAGTAACTAATGAACCTGGGTAATAAACATATGGGAATGTGTCATACTATTTTTGCAATTTTTCCATAACATTTGAAATTATATCAAAATAAGATTACAAAAAATAATAAAAATAACAGTGCAGGCAAGAAGAAGTAGGTGGAGGTGTAGACATGACAAGCAGCGCTAGCAAGCAATTAATTAAGCAATGTGAATCTTAAAGTCACTAATGCCTATACCATGGGGGCGGGCAGGGCAGGGTGGAGGGGGAACCAACCTCCCCAGATGAGCTGGACTAGATGATATTCTAAAATGTGGTGGTTTACTGCCACTTCTCTTAGGGCTACTCTATCTTTCATTCGTTTATAACACAGGCATGACTTCCAGACTAGAGGCCAAAGTAGACCTTCCAAGTATAAACTATTCTAGCCAAGCAACCCAAAAAACTAATTCTCCCCAGAGGGTTATCCCTGGAGCTCAAGTTTAAAGATTAAACAGTAGGTTTAAGATCTACAAAGTGGCTTCTCAGCTAACACAGGTACTCCCACAATTAGCAGCATATCTTACACAAAATAAGCACACATTTTTCTGACTGATCACAAAGGGCAGTAGCCAAGGATAAAAACTCTCATAAGTCTGCAGGCCAGGGGATGACAAGAACAGCTGCCCTGATTATAAACAATGTCGGCCTGTCTCCTTCCTTCCTTCTCCCTCTTTCCTCCCCTCCCTGGAAATGCAGATCTGTCCCTTTTCTCAAGTTTCCATCTGGCAGTATCTCTCTCCCTCTCCTCAATCTCCCTTACTATATCTCTCACAGTACACTTCCTACTTCAAAAATCGCACTTATTTTTGTGCTTCTTTTCATTTATTTCTCTTTAATGTAGTCTATGTAAACGGAAAGATATCTGAAATGATATTCAACAAATATTTCTGGATGGTAGGATTTGGGGTGATTTCTTTCTTCTTTGTGTTAAAGCTTGAACTTTGTATAATGATCTTGTTGTGTTTTAACCAAAAAATAAAAAGCACTGCATTTTAAAAATTCCTATTTCTAGCATATCAGTTCACTTGAACCTTTTATATTCTCTCACCCTTGCTTTTGAAAAAATATATATATTTAAGCAACTTTCTCTTATGAATGATTTTGAATTTTGTTTTCCCCTATGAGTGGCCCTCTATGGGGAAGAAAGAAAACCCTTCTCACTTACTCTCTCCTGCTTTTCATCCACCCTTCATGCCACCCCTGGTGACACAGGAAGAAGCCACAGAACAGACACAATGAGGCAGAGAACAACAAGAGATAGGAAAGCTCTGATCAGGACATAGCTTAGAGAACTAAGCCCTGTACTTTTTTACTCTCTATTCTCTATTGACAGATTTCTCACCAGAAAGATGTCTGCATAACCAGCCAAAGACTCCACTCCCTCCTGGATCCGTGCTCCCCCAGAGTCATTCAGTCCAATCACTGGAGCCCCCACTGTCATGGCCTGGTCCATGATCTGAGACAGCAGAGAAATCTTTTGTGAGACAACTGATCCTGTTATCAACAATAGCATTTACAAAGCACCACAGTGTTTTCTGGACAATGTTCCGAAAGCACTTCTCAAAAACAGAGTAACACTGGTTTATTTCCCATGACAACTGGGTAGATTCATAGAAGATATAAAACCAGATATTTAAAGGGCTAATTAAAGGTCCCCGAACATCCGAGAGTCAAAGCACTTCCCATTAGCAGGGAATAAGACTGCTCATGGCAACCATTTCCAAAGCCACAGGCCCAGGCTATAGCCATGCACCACATAACAACATTTCAGTCAATGACAGACCACATACACAACAGTGGTCCCATAAGATTATAATGAAGCTGAAAAACGCCTATTGCCTAGTGATGTCGTTGTCGTAATTTGATAGCACAATGCATTACTCATGTGTTTGTGGTGATGCTGGTGTAAACAAACCTACTCAGCTGCCAGTCCTATAAAAGTGTAGCACATACAGTACATGATACTTGAAAATGAATGACTATGTCACTGACCTATGTATTTACTATACTACACTTATTATTTTAAGAGTGTATCTTATTCTTTAAAAAGTTTGCTGTAACACAATATGCTGTGTTACACCAGCGGCAGCCTCATAATATATATTGTGCTTAACAAGTCTCTTGATTGTACCATTTTCTCTTGTGCTTGATTTAATCTCATCTTGTTTTGTACAGTAACATGCAGTGCAGACTTGTAGCCTAGGAGCAACAGGCTATACCATATAACCTACGTGTGTAGTAGGCTGTGCCATCTAGATTTGTGTAAGTATGTTGACAAAATCTCCAAACAACACATTTCTCAGAACATATCCCTGTTCTTAAGTGGCATGTGACTAATATTTTTTAGCAGCCAGTTTTGTTCCCAGTTCCTCTTTTGAAGGACTGTAGACAGAGTGGCAAAGATGTCTTTTTGTGAAAGTAAATGTGGACCCATCTGTGAATGTGAGGCCAGGCCCAGGCCTGCTTTTACTTCTGAGACAGAATTGCCTCATGGGTCAATAGCTGACAGCCTAATGAGCAATACTCCTAATGACCCTTGACAGTTTACAAAGCACTTTCACTTCCATTATCTCATTTAATAATCGTAACAGAAGTAGTAATAGAGAAAAATTAGAACGTTTAAAAGTTAAGTGATTGGCTCGAGGTCTCAGGAGTAATAAGTGGCAGGACCAGGTATTCCAGGTATTCCATTACACAGGAAAACCCTGCCTCACTACTAATAGTCAACCCTACTTTTAACTCCAAAATTCTCCAAATATGTTCTACACTTTTATTCATCTCCAGAGAACCTCAGCTCTAGCAGTGTTATTAAAATACCATCACATAATCCTTTCATTGCTCTTCCCACCGAGACTGTGGGTTCTTTACCTGGGGTCCCGAGAACCCCAAGGCAACTGTGAATAGATTTTAGGGAGTCCATGAACTAGGATGGGAAAAAAATTTACATCCTTATCTTTATTAACCCAATCTTTAGCATTTCGTTCAATTATGAATACAAGCTAAAAAAAAAAAAAACAACCACGTAAGTATTAGAAATGTTTGTGACTTTGTCATTAATAGCAGCCACAGATATCTGTGTCACATTAAAGTTGTTGCAAAAGATGGGACAACTGTAATAGAACAACAATATAAAAAATGGAAAAAAAATTAAATAAATAAAAGTTGTTGCAAATATCTTGAAATATAATTTTCATACATGGTTATTTGAAATTATAGCACTTTATATCCACTGCCAAGTTGTATTATTTAATGCATTAATAAAGAAGCACATATATTACAAATGTAATTTTTAATATGTTTAATCCTTTGAAGTCTTACCTATTTTACTTTAAGCATGTAAAAATAAATAAAAATAATTTTCAAAATGACAGTCAGGCTTTACCAGCCTGCCAAAGAGATCCATAGTACACAAAATGTTAAAAACTCCTGCCCTGGACAGAAGGCAACACATCATGCACACCTCTGCCTCACCCCACATACTCAACTCAATGTCTTTTACCCCAAAGATACTCAACATGCACTATGTAACTGAGGAAAGTACTGGGTTTGTTGTTACTATTAAATACTTACTTTGCAGATCTTTTGGGCATGTGCTCCTGACAGACTGCCTCCAAAAACTGTAAAATCCTAAAAAGAAAACAAATCAACAAATAAAATATAGTGACTAGCCAGAGACGAAGAGTCAGTAGGAGTAGGAAACAGAAAATTCATAGACAGATCTGGCCAGGTAGCTCAGTTGGCTAGAGCTAAGGTTGCAGGCTTCATCCCGGTCAGGGCACATATAAGAATCAACCAATGAATGCATAAATAAGTGGAATAACAAATTGACATCTCTCTCTCTCTCTCTCTCTCAAATCAATAAAAAATTTTAATTCATAGCTTTTAAAAGATTTCCAGAAGTTAAAAAAATTAAGTCTGATTTTATAAATTATTCCACAGAATAGTGAATATCTTAAAGGAAATTCATGTATTATCAAGAGCAAAAGACCTAGTCTTTGCTCTACAAAAATAACTTGCAGCTCAGAAAGAAAGGAAAACTTTTCATGCAGAATTAACAAAAATCAGATTCGATGAATGTCAAACAGTCAGGCATTTCTAGTACTAGGAAACATTTGCTATTTTGACAATGGAGGTGAAAAGTAAATCAAAGCCCTCACTGCTTCCTCTTGCTTATGGATTTTCATTACCTTCTGATGTGAAGGGCTTCTTGTAGAAACAACCTCCTTCCTAAACCACCCACCCTCAAGACAGTGGGGAATTAAAAACAGGTTCAGCTGGCTGGTGTGGCTCCGTGGATTGAGCACCAAGCTGCGAACTAAAGGGTCGCTGGTTCGATTCCCAGTCAGGGAACATGACTGGTTGTAGGCCAGGTCCCCAGTTGGGGGCGCGCGAGAGGCAACCACACAGTGATGTTTCTCTCCCTCTCCCTTCCCCTCTCTAAGGAGAAAACAGATTCACCACAAGTAAGGGGCTGGGGGGGCGGGGCACAAATTAATACAAAAGCCTGTGCTAGCAGCAGTTAGATCCTACAGGCCTCTCCTTCACTTTGAGGAAGACAAAGAGGAAAGATTTATTCACCTAAAGAAACTTAATCAGAGGGGTTCTGGACTCACAATCACCAGCAGCGAATAAAGGCAAAAGTGAAGCTGAAAACAAGTGAGATTAGGAGCCTGTACAATAAATGATGAACCCGCAATGGCCCCTCCTTTCCCCTTACTCCCCTCCCCCCAAATCCCCTTACTCCCCTCCCCCCAAACACACCTACAGCCAATTATCAGGCAAGGGACTGAGGCTGTTTCTCTCAAAAACAGACACCCACTCACCCCAAAAAATGCCTACTGATATTAACATTTTGAAGATCACTACTAAAAACTGGCTCATCACTCCTCCATCCTCAGTACCCTCCAGGGCCTATTTCAAATGCCCCATTTTCCCTAAAACTTTTCTCAATCGTAGATGTGCGCTTCCCTTGCCCTGAGCCCATAGCACTTGCCCAGAACCTCTCTCACCCTATCTGTTATCACTTCTGTTCTGGCCCATTTTATCTACAAAATAATTAGCTTGATCAGGGCAAGAACTCCGTCAGTCATCACCACCTACCTCCCAATCCCACCTTACCTCATGGGCATAAGAGGTGCTCAAAAGCATTAATTTGATAAATTTCTGTATCTACGTAATAGTTAGAAGAACATTGCATCCACAAAGCACGACTTTTTTTTTTTTTAGGATTTTATTTATTTATAGAGAGAGGGTAAGGGAGGGAGAAAGAGAGGGAGAGAAACATAGATGTGCAAGGGACCTAGTCCACAACCCGGGCATGTGCCCTGACCAGGAACCAAACCGGTGACCTTTAGGTTCACAGGCCAGCACTCAATACACTGAGCCACACCAGCCAGGGCAAGCACAACTTTCTTTATTCTAGCTATCTTATTAATAATTCCTTCTGGCACTGGCTGGTGTATAGCTCACTTGATTAGTCCCGTGTCAGGGCACATGCCTAGATTGCAGGTTCAATCCCTGATCAGGGCACGTACGGTAGGAAGCCAGTTGATGTTTTCTTTCGTTCCTTCCTTCCTCCCTCCCTCCTTCCCTTCCTCTTTCTTTCTTTCTCTCTATCTAAAAAATCAATAAACAAAGTTTTCAAGTAGTTCCTTCTGTACAAGTTTTTGCCTAGCTCTCATAAATTACACACACACACAATTCCTTCTAGTTAAGCACTTGGTAGACCCATTTATAAGTTTTAAAACATGTCAAAGGTAACTCAATTAACAAATGAGTATTGTCTACATAAAATACATTTAAAATCAGCCAAGCGTAATTATTTTACTATCAAACCCAGAAAAAATTTTAGTTTCCTAAACGAGTTCTATAACTTTAGGTCTAATATTTATAATTATGTATATACTTCCACCTCTCAGAAGAAGGGAAAAAAATCAAACACAAAATAGCAACAATATGTTCTTTGTGTTAGTTTTCTGTTGCTGCTATAACAAATTACCATAAATTCAGTGGCTTGAGATAATATAAACTTATTACCTTACAGTTCTGTAATTTAAAAGTATTATATGGGTCTCGCTGGGTTAAAATCAAGGCTAGCAGGGCTATGCTCCTTTCTGGAGGCTTCAGGGAGTAATATGTTTTCTTGCCTTTTTCAGCTTTTAGAGATCTTCTGCATTCCCTCACTCATGACCCCTCTCTTCCACTTTCAAGGACCCTTGTGATCACACTGGGCCCACCTGGATAACCCAGACCACTCTTTTTTTTAATTAATTAATTTATTTATATTTATTTTAATCCTTGTCCAAGAATATGTTTGTTTGGTTTTTTTAATTGATTTTAGAGCGAGAGCAAGGGGAAAGAGGAGAAGGGGAGAGGAAGAGAGAGAGAGAAAGAGAGAGAGAGAGAGAGAGAGAAAGCATCTATTGGCTGTTTCCCATACACGACCCCAATGGGGAACCTCCTACCTATGTGTCCTGACCGGGAATTGAATCCACAACCTTTCAGTAGACAGGACAATGCTCCAACTAATTGAGCCACCTGGCCAGGACCATGCTTCTCTATTTTAAGATCAGCTGACTAGCAAAATAAATTCCATGAGTAAGCTTAATTCCCCTTTGCCATGTAAGGTAACATATTCACAGGTTTCAGGGATTAGGACTTGGACATCTTTGGAGGCCATTATTCTGCCTACTACATTCTTATACGATCTTAGTGTGAAGAAACTGTATCTGTTTTGAGTCAGCCTGATAAAACACATTTGAAAACTTTCCAGAAAGCTCAAAACTCAGGGGCCTGTGGTTCTGAAAGTCAAGTACCCTCTGCCCAGGCTGCATCACATGCTGCCCAGCACATAGCTGCCCTCCCGGCACACAACCAACCTGCCAAGACTTACATGCTTACTGCCCTGTGATCCTCCCCCAAACAGACTAAGGATTCTGTCTCTCTAAGAAAAAACACATAGTATAATACTGTGGATATATACACTGAAAAAGAGAAAGTAAATCCCTCATCTGCCCCAAACTACACGCAAGTTTTCATTCCCCCAGACTCTTTTCTTCTCACATATTTTGCTTCTGGCTCTTCCCTCAAGGAAAGGTCCACCTACTGGAGTTATGAAATACCTGACTGAAGACATAAACCAATCTTCCGTTGATTCGGCCCCGTCCAGTGACAACACTGTCTCCAGGAAACTGTCAAAAAAGTAAAAAATAAATAAAGGTGAAAAAACACAAATGTTTCTTTTAGTAAATTTAACTATTATGCCCCAATAAAAGACGTCCCCACCAAAGAACCAACCCAAATTCTTTAAAATGCAGTATGAATTAGGAACACAAAAAAAAAATCTTCCTTTCCCCCTCAGGTCTGCAACAGCAAGCACTGGGCTACTGTTTTAATAGAAATGAAGGGTACTGTAGTCTTAGGCCTCATCCTCCTGCCTAAAAGCAAAATAATTAAGAGACCCTCTAGGGTTTTCACTGCCAAATACAGGAACAAGGACATATTAAAAAACATGGCAACTTCTACAAAGCCCCACACCCCATCCATAAACTTAAAAAGGCAAACCCATCATTTTGCTTGGAATCTTGGTAATCACTGTGTGGCCCATAATGGCCCAAATGGAACCAGCTAGATTAGTGCCAAGTTTATAAATCTTTGGTCACAAACAGCATATATGCAGACCTGAAAAAAACTGACCAAAGTGAGTCCAAAGAACTCTGCACACTCATGGAGACACCCAATTGAAGGAAGGAGTATCAGCGACTCTGACCTCAAAAAATGCAAGGCATAAACTTAAAGTGTATCAAAGAGGCACAAGTGGTCAGCTTTTAGGGGTCTCTGGTGCCTAGACAGACCAGAACTCAACTAAAAGACTTTTTCACCTTTCCTTCCAAGTTGATCATTTTATACCTGGGAGAACTCTAAACCCACAACCAGAGCCCTTGGAACTAAGCCACAGTCAAACTGCATAAGGTATGAGCAGTCCATTCACATTCCTTCAACCGCAGACAAAGGTAAGTGGAGGCTGCAGTAGTGCCTCTCCAGAGGCACTCTTGCATTCCAGGGCCCAAAACATGAAAAATTTTCAAGGTATCCTGAGTCTCAAAAGGATTTCATTAGTCTACTTGGTAGGCCAGCAGGGCCACAGGAGGAAAAGTACAACTTGGAGGCTCACAACACCGTGGTGAAAAGATACCTTATTCTTATCAGCAGCCATTCCAAAATCTGCACATCTGTGTTCCACAAACATGTCACTCTCAACAAAACTGTCAGGGTCCAGCAAGAGACTGATCCGCTCTCTGGCCGTTAGCTTTCCCTAAAATGCAACAAAAATCATTCAGTGATATCATCACAAAGTCAGTAACCAAGAATTGCTCATAGGAGGGCCAGGAGAACAGGTTTTACCCCTTCACCCATGTGAAAGTCTTTATTCCATCAACCTGTTCACGACACAGGTGTTATCCGTAGACTTCACCTAGTTAGAAAATAAGGGTAAATGGGGTACTCCAGGAGCTACCAACTGTGGAAGGCAAATAAGTAGAAGGTGAAAAAGGTGGAAAGGAGAAGTGGGTATAAGGAGAGCCTGACCCTGGAACAAGATAACTAGTTCCACAAACATTTACTGTAGACCTAAAGAGCAATAGTAAAAAGAATGGAGAAACAGGAGGTGAAAAACTAAAGCAGGCTTAGTGAAGGGTCTGAGGCTACACCTCCAGATTCACAGGTTTCTTCTAGGAAATTCCACAGAAGTTCACTTCACTAGGGTCCAGTCCCAGGGACACTTCCAGGACTACTTCCTGGCTCTTCTCCTGCCTCCTTTAGAGGCTTCTCCCTACTAACCTACTTTGGGAGCCCAGTTTAGGGACTCTACATCGGACAGTGATGCTATGATACAGAGACAGCAGGGAGTGGCTGAGGAGAAAAGGAGTGGGACAGAGTGCTAAAGAACTCACTTGAGGAATACTATGCAGCAGAAAGAACGAACTCCTACCTTATGCGACAACATGGATAGAATTGGAGAGTATTATGCTTAGTGAAGTAAGCCAGGTGGCAAAAGACAAATACCATATGATCTCACCTAATACAGGAACCTAATGAACAAAACAAACAAATGAGCAAAATTGAACCAGAGGCATAAAAACAAGAAATAGACTGACAGTGACCAGAGGGGGGGGGGGCGGGGGGGGGGAGAAGCGGGGGAAAGAAGGAGGAGAAAGGACGAAAGAAGGGGAAGGGTCTAGTCAACGAACTAATGATCCATGAACATGGACAACAGGGTGTGGACTGACTGTGGGAGAACGGGGAGGTGGGCAGGGCAGGGGAGAGCAATGGGGAAAAGATGGGACAACTGTAATAGAACAATGATTAAAAAATAAATAAATAAAAAAGAGAACTCACTTGAGCCCTGACCAGGTGGCTCAGTTGGTTAGTTGGTTAGAGTGTCATCATGTACACCAAAAGGTTGGGGGTTCAATTCCCAGTCGGAGTGCATACAGGCAGCAACTGATCAATGTTTCTCTTTCTCTTTCTCTCTCTTTCTTTCTCTCCCTCTCTCTCTCCTCCCCAAGCCTCTCCCCAACTCATCACCCCTCTCTAAAATCAATCAGCATATCCTCGGGTGAGGATTAAGAAAAAAAAGGAACTCGCTTGAGAAGAATAAAAAAATGCCTCTTAGGGAGGGTGAGGTTGGAGCTCTCAACCTATCAAGAGCCTCCATTGCTTAGGCTCCCAAGCCTTTAGACCAATATCCAGGTCCACTGTACCCCTTTCCTCCAAAAACACCTCAAATTGGCTATATTTTTTCCCTTAATAAAGTAGTCAAAGCCAGTGAGGTCATGTTAAAAGCAAGCAATCCTATACACTGTTCTGTAAAGTAGAAGACGTTCTCAGGAAAGCAATTTGGCAATACATATATTGAGTGTTAAAATATTCATCTTTTGACCCAGTAATTCCATTTCTGGGAATCTAGCCTAGGAAAGTAGTCCAAAAATTGTTTAAAAGGGGGTGAAGTGGGGATGTTAATCAAGTAGGTCTCCTGACTAAGTCTACAAGCTGCAGCTAAACCCAGTAGGATCTGCCTACTGGGGAGAATGGGTTATGTTCCAGAGAGAAATTGAGCATAGGCACCAACAGAAAGAGTCCTGGAGAGCACTGATGGGGCCCTTCCAGAGGATGATCTAAAATTTTCTCATCCCAGGCAGAGCCACCCAGGAAGGGAGGGAAAGCACTCCTGGCACCACATACTATCAACCTAATTTACATCTCACTCCCCAAAGTCAAAAATAAATCGTCACCTGTAGGCCCCTGTCAAATGGGAATTTTACAGCATCTAAATCAACACTCAATTTAGACTTAAAGGGCTGGTTCAAATCTCCTCACTGAAAATCCCAGCCTTTCACCCTAATTACCTCCCCCACACTTGTGAGTTGCGCCTCAGTGCCCTTCACCTCTAAGAATTTCACTTCTGCACTTCCAGGTTGGTTATCTAACTCACCCAGCAAATCAGTCCAGACTCACATTTGTCAGGAACGCAGCAAGCATGTCTTGTTTCAAGTCTCAGCAACCAAACCATCTGGGCCTCTATTTCTTCTGCTGCTCAATGGCCCACCCAGCATATCTCCATCATCACCTGGGTGGTGGGTGGCAGTGCCTCAGCTGTTTACTCCAGCCAAACATATCAACTAACATGAACATTCCCAGAAAAGCCACCTGTTTTGGACGCGCGCCTTTCCTACCCTGCAGGTTGATGCACACTGAGACCCTTACGGGGTTTAGCTGGTGTTCTGGGGGCAGAGTTCCACAAGTACCCACCATGCACCCCAGGTTAATGTGAGAGTTCGTCCAGGATACTTCCCCCTGCCATATGCCTTGATTTTACTACTTCCATAATGGAGCAAAAACCATTCTTTCACTGAGCATAAGAATAAGAATTTTTAAAAATTAAGCGCCTATCATTGCGTTACTATCGCTATTCTAACAATGAGGTTGTGAGGGGAGAATTATTACTATCTTCTGTTTAAAATAAATTGACTCCTCAAGATTTAGTAACTTGTCCGAAAGTTTATAGCTGTTAAGTGGTGAGTCAGCTGGAGCCCAGTCAGGTCCCCCTAAAATTCCCAAGGTAAAGCATAAAGTGATAAAGCACAACGGAGCTTATAGTCTCTTGGGGGAAGGCAACAAGTTCTCAAGGTGAACGTGCTCGTCCCCGGCCCTCCCCAGCTTTGCGCGGATTGGCTGGGAGGCCCCGGGCTCCCGGGCCGGGAGCGCTGTGATAGGTCGCGAATTCCGGGGCGGGATAGCTCCGGTCCCCTCCGGACTTACTCGCTTGTGTTGGGCGTCAATGCGGCGCTGGCCCCCTCCGATCAGCGCGGCGCGGCGCTTTTCCTCTATGCGCTGGTTCATGGAGAGTGGCTGACTGCCCTGGCTGCACAAGCTGCGGGTCACGACGCGGAGACCGCTCACCACAACGCTAAGCCTTGCTCCAGCCGCCGCCACGCGCACTGCCGCCGCCATAGTTGCTCTGCCGGCGCGCCCCTCCCAACCGGAGCACCTAAGTACGCAAGTGCGTCAAATGTGGGCACGGCGAGGTCTGCGCCTGCGCTACGTCGGCGGAACGCAGGGAGTCTGTGGGCTGGAATGAAAAGTGTTTGGGACGAAGGCCTCGGAGTTCCAGATCCCAGGTCGCACTACAGCGTCACCCAGAGAATTGGGAGTGGTCCCCCGATTTTGTATCTTCCTTGCCCCACACATTAGATGACCATGTCCTTTGCTCCTCTCTGATTCCTTAGACATCTAGTTTTCTCATCCCACTTGCTCCAGAAAATAAGTAGATAATTAACCAACAGTTATTAAACGCTGGACCAGGTGTGGCTTTAAGCAGTTACTTGGGTTAG
Source organism: Furipterus horrens (assembly GCF_987537825.1). NCBI lineage: Eukaryota > Metazoa > Chordata > Mammalia > Chiroptera > Furipteridae > Furipterus > Furipterus horrens. Next base: position 112,105,092 of record NW_028327177.1, read on the forward strand.
CTTATCCTGATTTCACAGATGAGGTAAATGAAATACAGAGAGGTAGAGTGATTTGATCAGGGATAAAGATGTGGTAGAGCCAGGATTCAAACACACATATATGTGTCACTTATTGAGCACAGGGCTCTTAACCTCTAGTGGGTGGTTCTCAAAGTGTGGGCCCGGCAGCTTCAGCATGCACCTAGGAGCCAGTTGGAAATGCAAACTCAAATTCCCTGACTCCGCGCCAGACCTACTGAATTCTGAGGGTGCAGCCAGCAATTTGTTTCAACAAATGACCTGTAGATGATGTTGATGCTTTCTAGAGTTGACGATCACTTTTTAGAGGATTTAGAACTGAACTGTTGGGACCTCATCCATATGTTTTCCCAACAAGCAGGCAGGTCTTAAAGGCAAAGGACAAGATGTGTATTTCACATTTTTAGTCACAGAAAACTGCTAAAGTTGATCATTAACCCCTCTGAACTCCAGCTCATAGCCAGGGCCTTCATAAAGTCTAAACTTTGGCCTAGGGCTTCAGTGTTAATGTAGTTCAATTCAGCAAACATTTTTGAGCATCTACTATGTGCCAGGAACTAAGCACAGTACTTATTATGCTTCCTGCACTAGGAATCATTCACCTACCTCATTCAGGAAAGCTGAGGGTTCAAAGCCTGGGATCATGCAGCTGGACAACGCCCACCTGCATCTGCCTGACTCCATAGTGGGTACTCTTGGCTCTGCATTTGGGTCTCTGCTTTAAGGACAAAGGACTGGCCTGGTAGCACAGGGCAGAATTGGGGCAAGGCTGAGTGTGTCAAGGAGAGTATCTTTGAGAAGGTAACTGCATGCCAGGGAACACGAGCAGCGTGAGCAAAGGCCTGGTACATTCAGATTCACACACACACACACAGTTGTATCCCCAGCTTCTGGAGGAATGGTGGTAAATTAGACTGGAAAGCAATAATGGAGGTAGATAGTGAAGAATTTTACCATGTTCAGAAATTGGGACTAGATTTGGGCTAGGAGCAGTGGGACTCTTGTCCTGAAGTGCTTTGTAGATCCTCTCCTACCGCACATCTCACACCATGGTAAGATTGTTTAGCTCTCTTCCCAGCTAGATTTCCAAGCCAGAGGGCAGGGACCATGGCTGGCTTACTCACCACTGTGTCCCCTGCACCTGGAACAAGTCCCAACACATAGGAAGCCTTCAGAATGTACTTGTGGAATTGAAATGAGCCAGCACATAGACAATTGCATGTGGCTCTGCTACAACTATGCATCCTCTTCTACACCTATCATACCTTGTTCAGGTATCATCTTCTCAAGGCAGTCTGCCCTGATCCCCTCTCTGCCTAGATGAGGGTAGGTATTGGTTCCTCAGGGAAACAAGGATATTTTTTCTTATTTAACTTTGAATAACCAGTGCATAACAGAAAGCCCAACACAGGAAAGATCCATAAATGACTATTCAACTGAACTTAGTGCTCCCTCTATCTAGTTCTCTCTGTTTACACTTCTTCCCCATCCTGTCATTTTTCGTCCTCACTGTCCTAGTGCCCTACCTATGTGTATTCCATACATAGTTCTATAGATCTATAATATTATTCCTCCCACCTCAGATGTAAGTCCCAGCCTGGAGTGGGTGGGGGTTGGACAGAGGTGGTTTTAACGGCAGGCGCACTGGGCACGTGCCCTAGGCCCAGAGTCTGAAGGGCTCCGCAAAACCCCAACTTTACACTTTTTTCTAATGACACCAAGTTTGGTTTCATATGTGCAATTTTAATTACGTGCAAGTTTAAAATCAGCGGTAAAACCTGATAGTATGTTTATATTCACTTATTTTCATTATTTCATTACTACACTGCATACTATACACATACTACACTGCATAGGCCTGGTGCAGCTGCACTACCGTTCATCAGAGCAATAGAATTGTATTTGCTACTTTGTACTTACGAAGGTTCTCCTGCAGTGCAGACTTACAATATACACAAATATGAAGGGATGTAAATTAGTTTTTGGATATGTACTTGTTTCATTTATGGTTTTAAAAATAGTTTTCTGTGCGTATGAATAAATAATTTTATTTTCCCTGTCTCTCTCTCTTTTTTAAGGGGCCCAATGTTTTCTTCTGCGCCCGGGGCCTCAATCGACCTTATTCCGCCTCTGGGGTTGGAGGAGGGTTGAATTATCCAGTAATGACCCCCTAGAATTCCATGCTCTGGGATGTTTTGCTGTTTGGAGGCCCTCTTGCTGCGATGCTATGTTTGAGTTTTTCACCATTTTGAGACAGGAGTCACTCTGATCTGGCAATTCTATCCTAGTCAGTGACCACTGTCAGAAAGAAGGGGTGCAATGGAAGGAAGAAGTAAAATCTGGAGATTATGTTGGTCTGGGTCTTCTGAGATGCTCCCAAAAGGGGAATTAAAAATGAAAGAACTCAATTAGGGGAACCACCTGGGAAAGTCTGGTAGCACTATGATTACAATGCAAGTCTGATCCCCAGTCAATAAGAAAAGGAAGGAAGGAAGGCGTGGCAGCTTTTTAAACTACTGCACAGGCTGAAAGAAAGTTCAGCAAGGTTGTTGAGGAGTTCTGAACCCACAGTGTGCCTACTCCCACTCAGCTGAGAGCAGCCCTTCAGTGGTGTGACCTGAGTGCAAATTTAGCAATGAATGTCAGAGCAGCAGATGGGACTCTCAGGTAATTACACTTAGTGCAGTTCAGGTGTCTGCTCCTTTCAGAGAGTGTTGGGTGGTTAGGATTAAAGGGTGTGAGACAAAGGAAATTTTGGAAAGCAATGAGCATCCATGTGAGGAGAAAGGATTTTAAAGCTATTTCTTGTGCATTCTGCATATACTTCTCCCCTTAGTGTTTTATTTTGAAAACAAGAAAAAAAAAATGAAGTACTGTAAATTCACTTGTGTGTGTGTGTGTGTGTGCGCGTGCATGTGTGGGTGCGTGCATGTGCTGGACTGTGTTTCTCTGACTGTGAGACTGAGTCACAAAATCTCTGACTTAAATTCCAGTTAAAATTATTATTAAAACCTGTAACCCTGTATTACCTAGACCACACATATTTTCCAAGCCATCTTGGAAAATCCTAATCTCTTCTGACTTCTTGGGTTCTGTGGGAAATGAGCAGGGCTGGCCTGTCCCTTTTTCCAGAGGCACTTCCAGATAATTCTTCCACCATTGCTGAGCTGATCTTCCTTTGAAGTTTTTGCCATCTTTTGTTACCACCCTTTCATCATTCCCTGACCTCCATGATCCATCTTCCTCTCACTTCTCCTGAGATTTTCATGTTAGGCTTACTTTTCCCCTTTTCCCTGCTGTATTATTCAGGGTTCTCCAGAGAAACAGAACTATCAGTATATATAGAAATTTATTATAGGAATTGGATCATATGTTTATGGAAACTGAGAAGTTCCATGACCCACTATCTGCAAGCTGGAGAATTATGAAAGCCTGTGGTGTGATTCAGTCTAAGTCCAAAGGTCTAAGAAAAGAGGGCTAAGGTGTTAATCATGTAAGTTTGGATCTGAGTCCAAAAGCCCTAAAACCAGGAGCATATATGTCCAAAGGCAGGGTAAGATGGATGTCTCAGCTTAAGTAGAAAGAGGGAATTTGGCCTTCCTCTGCCTTTTTGTTCTATTCAGGTCTTCAGTGGATTGATAACATTCACCTGCATTGGCAAGGATGATCCTTTTTACCCTGTCTACTAAATCAAATGCTAATCTCTTCCAGAGACACCCTGGCAGACATACCCAAAAATGTTTTACCAGCTATCTGAGCATCCATTAGCCCAATCAAGTTGACACAAGATCAACCATCACACCTGCCTTCCACCCCCAATCTCAAAGAGTACATTCAGCCTTCATGCTGATATCCCAGCTCCCTGGCTTCAGAATGCCTCAGCTTCCTCAACACAAAGGGCTTTCAATTCTGTTCCACTTCAGCCACCCACATGCTGGGTCTTGTAATCACTAAGAATTGCTCCATTTCCAGGAGCTGAAACCTGGCAGTTCTCTCTACCACCTCTTTTCCCACACTCTTTCTTCGTACTGCATCTGGTCCATGCCCTTGATATAAAATTTCAGTTCCTTCAGCCTAAGTATTTAATCTCTGCCTACTCTAGCATTCTGGCCCCTCTAGATCCCTATAATTTCCATCAATATCTCTATGCTAAGGGCCAATCCTGGGTCACTCCTTCTTTTTGATCACTTCAATTCTGTCAACAGACTACCCACAGTTGCTGGCAGAAGTCACAAAAATCATACTAGGAGTATTGCTATAACAAATTACCACAAAATTGTGCCTTAAGACAACAAAAATTTATTCTCTTACTTCTGGAGGCCTGGAGTCCAAATTCAAGTGTTGGCAGAACCATTCTTTTAAAAACTCTAAGGGAGAATTCTTTCTTGCCTCTTCCAGCTTCTGGTGCTTCCTGGTGATCCATGGCATATAGCAGCATAACTTCAATCTGTGCCTCAGTCTTCACATGGCCTCTTCCAGGAGTCTGCATGCCTGTCATCTGCCTCTCCTATTTCTTATTAAGACGCCAGTCTTTGGATTTCAGGCCCACCCTAAATACAAGATGACCTCATCTGGAGATCATTGACTTGACTACATGTGCAAGACTCTCTCCAAATAAGGTCACATTCACAGGTACAAGGGATTAGGACTTGGACATATCTTTTTAGAGGACAAAATTCACTATACTACACCAGGTCACTAGAGAGTCATGCTGTTCCTTGCTGTTCCAATCTCTGCATGTCCAAACCTCATGCATCCAATTCCAAACGCCATTTCTTCTACAAAGCATTTCCACAATTTCCCATTACAAGCAGCCTCTTCTTTCTCTAAATTGCCTTCTGCTTTCTGTTCCTAATTTAGAGCTTTTGTCAATGTCTACCTTTTGGGGGGACTATGTATGGGAGCCTTACATTTCCTCTGGTTACCTGAGTTGCAGAAAGTGCAACCCAAGTGTCTCATCAGCAGGCCACTTTTGACTCATTGGTCTGGCTAGAATCATTTATGTTGCTCCTGCTACTGCTGAACATTCTGCCCTGACCCTCCACCCTAAGGGTCCTCTTGTCTTTTTCAGCCAAAAGAGCCTGAGTGGTTCTTAGTGATTCTTCTTTCCTAACCAGTTCCCTGTCTTCCTTCCCTTAGCTGCTTCTTTTCCACAGTCCTCTGCACAGCAACCTACTCCTCCTGTACTTCCACCCCCCAGTCTCCCACCTTGTTCATCCCTGTAAAGCACGGTTCTGCTTTTCAGACCATCAGATGCCTCCCTATTCTCTCTTCTACCAGTTTAGTCCTTTGAAGCTTTCTCCTAACCTCTCCATCTGGCCCACTAGATATCCTTAACTTTCTCCAAGAGCAGTCCCTTCACGTCTTGCTTTTTCTGATGGCCTTAGTTCCCTTCCTTCTAATACCCAACATGCCTTCATTTTTTTTTTTTTAGGTGTATGGCATTCTTAAGAAAAATATAACATGATTAAAAATTAACAAGGTTTCAAGTTATGAGGTAGACTGTGTCAACTAACAAGAATTTTCTCACACTTGTGGCTATGTAATTTTAATATGAACAGACTCCCTTGTTGGAAGGTTAACCTCTATTGATTTTGATATATAAATGAGGATGTAATAACTACATAGAATACATTTTTTTACCTCTCCCCCCCAAAAAATAGTGACATGAAATCTGAGAATCAGGATAAATATCATCTAGGTATCAAGAGGAAGGTTTGCATTAGAGTTTGTCTTAGACCAACTCTTGATGCTAGCTATAGCTCCATAATCTATCTTCATAACACCTGGAGAAATTATATAGCAGAAATTCTTGAATTCATTCATCTACACTTCTGCAAGTTGTCTGTTATTTTTATTAATAATCTCTCCTGTCCTGCAAATGTGTAAGGTGTAGCTTTCTGAAACTTGTGTCGAACATGTGAGCAAGAAACAAGCTCCAAAGTTTCTCCATACTACCAAATCCTAAAAGAAACTTATAGGTTTTCTCCTCCCCAATTATCCATTCCAGCATCATATGTTCCAATTTTGTGAAAGTAATCTCTGCCTATTGAAAAAAAGCTTCCTGCCATTTTAGGTATTCTGACAAAAGGAGTTTGAGTACCTTTCCTTCTGTTTATTTCTCTTTGGGGAACAGGTTACCAGTGAAAATTGAGCTTTAGTTGAATTCACCATAGGTCATATCAGAACCTGCCATGTACTCAAAAGTGTCATCACTGATCACATCAATGATAGGACATACCACCATTTTCCTGTCTTGTTTGATCCTGGCTAAGAAAGGTTCCGGCCATCCCACTGTGTACTCACAGGGGGCATCTAAGAAAGTGATCACTTGGCTTTCAGACACAGCAGCTCTTTTTATTCTAGTTCTGATTAATCCAGAATGTTGTTCCATTCAAACTACATGACTGGCACTTTTAATTTTTTCACATAACTCTCCAGAGATCTTTTCAAAAAGTCTCTTTCACTGGCATCATCTACCAGAACAATTTCTTCTAGCATGTGTGTTGGTGAGCAATTAATGACACCATGGACAGTTTGCAGAAGTGTTCTCCAAGCCTCATGGGAAACAATCACCATGCTTGTTGCAGGAAGATATCTGGATACACCTTTGTTTTACATCCTTCTAACCTAACAATCATCTCACTTGCCATTAATCAAACTGATTGATTTTAAACATTTTTTCTTGATCGTCTTTTGGAATGATGACTGGTTTCCTCATTTTTCCAGGACCTTCATGACGCATCTGTGCTGGCTCTAAAACATCCCCAGCAGGAAGTTCTCTCTTTTTTCCTTCATCACTGAAGTAAAGCATATCCAACAGTACCCAAATCAAGGAGGTGACTAGGACTACCTTGCAATATGCAAATTTTCTCATGGCACTTTAAGTCAAATGCAAAATATTAAGATACATATATACATATACAAAGATCATAAAAAATTTCCCAATACAGTTTCATCAGAAATCACCCGATAACCTCAATCTGCATGGCAGACTAGGAGCTCCTTGGGGCCCTTTTGGGAGATCAGTTGGGGTGGTCTCACAGGCCCCAGTGTGGGTGTTATTCTAGGGGCTGCTGTCCAATGTGCTGCCTCCTCAGCCACTCCAACATGGGCTTCATCCCACAAAATTACTGCATTCTTTTTTTGTGTGCCCCTCCTTCTTTGAGTATCTGCTTGATATGTTGCATTAGAATTACTTGTTCCAAAAGGAAAGGAGTAGAGGATTAGAAGCCTCTGGGACAACTTTAAACATATCAACATCCAAATCATAGGGGATGCCAGGATGAGAAGAGGAAGAACAAGAAATTAAAAACTTATTTGAAAAAATAATGAAAGAAAATTTCCCTAATTTGGCAGAGAAAATAGATATACAAATCCAGGAAGCTCAGAGAGTCCCAAATAAGCTAGACCCAAAGAGGACCACACCAAGACACATCATAATTAAAACGCCAAAGGTTAGGAACTTCCAGCCAAGATGGAGGCATAGACAGACACGCTGTGTCTCCCTCCACAACTAAGAAGAAATACAACTACCTCAAAACTAGAGACAACCAGAAGTTCCAGAAAATCAAGCTGTATGGAAGTCCAACAAACAAAGAAATAAAGAAGAAATATTCATCCAGACAGGTAGGAGGGGCGGAGCCAGGGCTGAGAGGATGCAGCGGCAGCTGCAGCAGCAGCAGGCCTGTGGAAAGTGCATTTACACGTTTTTAAAAAGTTGAGAGGGACACCCGGGGAGTGTTCTCAGCTCCTGACCAGACCACACAGCTCACAGTCCCAGCACTAGGGAATATCAAGCCTCATTGCTTCTGACTCTGCAAACCAGTGGGGGTTGGGGTAGAGGCAGAAACTGCAGGTGTCTCAGCAGAGTCTGCTTATTTAAAGGGCCCCCTGGTCCTAGAACATACACAGACCCACCCACTATGGGAACGACAACCAGGGCAACAGCTAGAGAGGCTCTAGTCCCATACAGAAGTGGGAGAAGTGCCTGGAAAAGGGGCAAGTGCTGAGCAAGTGACATTGTTCCCTCTCTGACCCCTCCCCAACACAAAGTGCCACAATGTGGTGAAACAGGTCGCCCTATACTGACAAATACCTAAGGCCTTGCCCCTTACAACATAACAGAAGTGACAGCTCTACCTAAGACACAGAGGAAAACAAACACAGGAGCCTATCAAGATGAGACAGAGAAGTATGGTCCAAAAGGGGGAACAGATCAAAGTTCCAGTGGGAGAACTAAGCGACGAGGAGATAGCCAACCTCACAGATGAGTAGATAGCCAATGTAACAGATGCAGCATTCAAAACACTGGTGATAAGGATGCTCAGAGACTTGACAGATATGCCTGAGTATGGCAAATGCAGAAGGGAAGAAGTGAAGGCTATGCTAAGTGACACGAAGGAAAATCCACACAAAATCAATGGTGAAGGGAAGAAAACTGGCGTTCAAATCAATTATTTGGAACATAAGGAAGAAAAAAACAGTCAACCAATACAGAATAAGGAAACAAGAATTGAAAAAAATGAGGAGAGGCTTACGAACCTCTGGGACTACCTTAAACATGCCAACATTCGATCATAGAGGTGCCAGAGAAGAAGAAGAAGAGCAAGAAATTGAAACCTTATAAGGAAAAATAATGAAGGAAAACTTCCCAAATTTGGTAAAGGAAATACACATACAAGTTCAGGAAATACAGAAAGTCCCAAACAGGCTAGACCCGAAGAGGACCACACCAAGACACATCATATTTAAAGTGTGAAAGGTGAAAGATAAAGAGAGAATCTTAAAAGCAGCAAGAAAAAGGAGAGAGTTACTAACAAAGGGGGGCCTGTAAGACTCTCAGCTGATTTCCCAAAAGAAACTTTGCAGACAAGAATGGACTGGCAAGAAGTATTCAATGTGATGAAAAGCAAGGACCTACAACGAAGATGACTCTATCTAGCAAAGCTATCATTTAGAATGAAAGGACAGATGAAGTGCTTCCCAAAATAAGGTAAAGCTAAAGGAGTTCATCATCACCAAGCCCTTATTATATGAAATGTTAAAGGGACTTATTTAAGAAAAAGAAGATCAACACTATGGACATTAAAATGACAACAAACTTACAACTATCAACAACTGATTCTAAAAAATAAAAACAAAATCCAGCTAAGCAAACCACAGTAGAAACATAATCATAGGTATGAGGATCATTTGGAGGGTTATCAGCTGGGAGGGGGAAAGGGGAGAAATGGGGAAATGGTGCAGGGATTAAGAAACATAATTGGTTGGTACAAAATAGACAGGTGGAACTTAAAAATAATATAGGAAAGGGTGAAGCCAAAGAACTTATATGCACGATCCATGGACATGAATTAAGGGGGGTGGGATTTCTGGGGGAAAAGGGGTACTGGGAAGAGGGGAGCAAAGGGGAAAAAAGTTGGGACTACTGTAACAACATAATAAAATATACTTTAAAAAAAGTTTACTCTATCCAGAAAAGCTATCATTTAGAACCAAAGGACAAATAAAGAGCTTTCCAGACAAGGAAAAGCTAAAGGAGTTCATTAACACCCAACCAGTATTACATGAAATATCAAAGGGTCTGAAAAAGAAGAAGAAGGAGGGAGAAAAGGAGGAGGAAAAGAAGGAGAAGAAAATGATTAAAAATATATAAAAAATACAATGGCAATAAATATATATCTATCAACAATTGAATAAAAAACCAAAATAAATGAACGAGCAGAACAGAGACAGATTCATTGATATGCAGAACATTTTGAAGGTTGCCAGGTGGGAGGGGGTTGGAGAGAATGGGGAAAAATGTTAAAGGCATTAAGACATACAAATTGGTTGTTATAGAAGAGTCATGGGGATGTAAAATACAGCGTAGGAAATATCCTCAATAGTGTTCTAATAAATATGTATGAAGTCAGATGGGTACAAGATTTATTGGGATGATCATTTAGTAAGTTATATAATGTCTACTCATTGGAGTGTACACCAGAAACTGAAATAATATTGTATGTCAACTGTAACTGAAAAATAAAAATGATTTAAATAAAAATAAAATTTAGTTTAAAAAGAAAAAAAGAAGCATAATTGGTTGGTGCAAAATAGACAGGAGCATGTTAAGAATAATATAGGAAAAGGTGAAGCTAAAGAACTTATATACACGACCCATGGACATGAACTAAGGGGGTGGGATTGATGGAGGGAAGCAGGGTACTGGGCAGAGGGGATCAAAGGGGGAAAAAACTGCGACTACTGTAACAACATAATCAATAAAATATACGTAAAAAATAAAATAAAATGCCAAAGGTTAAAGGTAAAGAGAGAATCATAGAAGCAACAAGAGAAAAGCAGATAATTGCCTACAAAGGAATTTCCATAAGACTGTCAGCTGATTTCTCAAAAGAAACTTTGCAGGCAAGAAGAGACTGGCAAGAAGTATTCAATGTGATGAAAAGCAAGGACCTACAACCTAGATTACTCTATCCAGCAGAGCTATCATTTAGAATGGAAGGGCAAATAAAGTGCTTCCCAGATAAGGTAAAGCTAAAGCAGTTCATCATCACCAAGCCCTTATTATATGAAATGTTAAAAGGACTTACTAAAGAAAAAGAAGATCAACACTATAAACATTAAAATGGCAACAAACTCACAACTATCAACACATGAATCTAAAAAACAAAAACAAAATCAAACTAAACAAACAACTAGAACAGGAACAGAAGCATTGGTATGGGGATCATTTGGAGGGTTATCAACTTAGGTTGGAGGGGAGAAAGAGGGAAATGGTACAGGGATTAAGATGGATAATAAGTAGGAACAAAACAGGGTAATGTTAAGAATAGCATAGGAAAGGGTGAAGCCAAAGAACTTATATGCATGACCAGTGGATGTGAACTAAGGGTAGGATGACTGCTGGAGCAAAGTGGTGTACCAGGTGGAGGGGGGGTGGCAAAGGGAAAAATATTGGGACAACTGTAACAGCATAATCAGTAAAATATACTTAAAAAAATTACTTGTTCAGGTTTTGCTGACTTCACCCTTCCCACCACACTACACTCCAATTCTGCTTATACTCACACCTAATGGTAGGTTTAGGATGTATGTATTCAGAACTGAAATATCCTGTGTATACCTAACTGGATTTGTAGAGGATATGAAAAAGGATGCGAATTTAAAGAGTCCTTGAGCTCACAAACAAAGTTCCAGTATTGCCTTCTGAATAGACTGACTCTACCACCCTTGACAATGGTCGTTCCCATTTCATCCAAAAGAGCCTTAGCGATTCTCTCCATTTCTGGATACTGAGCTGAATTTAAACCAAAATACAAGAAATACTGTTGCTTTTTTCCCCTCATCTTCCTTCTTCCTAGTCCTGTTCCAACTGCTTAGAAAATGCTAAGACAAGCATCATGGTACCAGGTTAAAAAGTGTTTTTTTATTAAAGTAGTAGCTTCTCCTCCTAACTTCTTTTTTAAAAAATAATTTCTGCTATAAGCCTAAAAGGCTATATGAATTATGCTAATTTCACAATTATTTCTATTATAATGGATGATTTTAAGCATTTGGTATGCTATTCTAAACTAATTCAGGCTAACACCTAGAAACTGGAAAAAAATATTCATATATGACTCTTCCCTGGATTATAAACTTGTTTAGGGTAAGGATCCTATAATTTTTATTTCTATATTTCTATTTCTATGTTCCTGATACATGGAAAGTATTCAGTCACTAAACAAACTTTGTTCTTTTGACTCCAATTTCTCTGAAAAAATGGAATTATCTGACCCTCAGCTCCATTACTAGAGGCAGCTTCTTTCTCCTGGAGTATAGGAAATTTGTAGTTTTTTGAGGGTGTTGCTGGCATTGGAGATGAACTTACTGGGAACATCAAAAGTAATAAAGTTAATTAGGGGACGGTTCACCCCATCTAACTGTCCCAAGATTTCAGCCTTTATGAATGCAACTGTCACTCTGAGTGAATGAGAGAAAGAAGGAAGGAAGGTTGGGAAGAGGTATCTTAGACTTCAGTGCAGTCTAAGGAAATTCAGGAAGAGAGATGAATGAAGTGATGCCACCATGTACTCTCTGCTGTTATTTTGTCAGGAAGGGAGGGGAGGAGAGAAGAGGAGGGAAGAAAGAAGGAAGTAAAAGAGAAAGAAAGAGAAAGCAAGAAAGGAGAAAGGGAAAGAAAGGAAAGGAAAGGACAAAAAAGGAACAAGAAAAACACATACTGTTTAAGGTCTTAGAAAACAGCTACAACACCTTTGGCCAGATATCTCAGCTGGTTAGAGCATCATCCCAATACCTCACAGTTGTATGTTTGATCCTTGGTCAGGGAGCATGCAAAAAGCAACCAGTGAATGCATAAATAGATAAATGGATAAATGGGTGAAATAACAAGTCAATCTCTTTCTCCTCCCCTTCCCCGCCCCCCACCCCCAAAATCAATAAATATTTTTTAATTAAAAAAAGAAAACAAATTTCTTTACAACTCTTCTCTTTATATATAGGAAGGGATTAAGTATACGTAGGTGTAGTCCTCACTTCCAGAATCAGTCATAGACTAGAGGAGGCCCTAGAAAGAAGAACTGCCATAATTAAGAGTTGGTGAAGGGTTTCTGGTGTAATGAAAAACATGCTTTGATACAATTAAAACTGAATTCTAAGTAACACAAGCAGTGTGACTGGGAAAATAGGTTAATATCTTTGAGCTGTAATTTTTTTCCTCTTATAAATGGCAATATTATATAATAATGACCCCATAGAATAGTTGGGATGATTAAGTATGATGGCATAGTGCTGGGTATGTACTAGGTGCTTAATAAATGGTAATCCCATTGAGTCTATTTTGGGAGGAGAGTTCAGTGTAGATGGGAAAGATAATGTAGATGGAAACTGATACTGAACATATAAAGAAGAAAATAATTCGAAGGAAGGAATATCAAGAAGGCTACAGCAAAGTGAAAAAGCAAATGAATCTAGAAACAGAAAAACACAGCAAAGGTCATGCCACAAGAACACACTGGTTAGAACATTGACCTAAAAACCACTGTTGCTGGGCCTTTCTGCCCCTGCCTCTGGATTCTCGAGGTCATATAACCATTGTGAATAGTTTCTATATTGCCATGTATCTTTGTATTACTCCCACATTTAGAACCTTGAGTGGGAAAGCACTGGATTTTCAGAGATTAAGTAACATGCCCAAACCATAGCATGAAAAGTATCTAACCTGCTTGATATCAAGAGTCCCATAATGGCAGACTCCCTCTAAATGAAAGGGAGTAAATATAGTGAGTAGCCAAAAAAAAAAAAAAAAAAATAGAAGACAAATGATTTCTGTATTATTTAGAATAATGCTAGCAACTGTAATAATCCCCCAAATTTCAGTGACCTAACATAATAGAAGCTTATTGTTCACTCATATAGCACTTCAGTGTAAGTGTCCCTCCACGTGGTGGTTCAGGGACCCAGGCCTCTTCTATCGTATGACCTCACCATTCCTAGAATCCTCTGTATTTGACTGGAGAATGGTGTGTGTGTGTTGGGGAGGATAAGTAGAAGAGGAGTCTTGCTTCTGAAATACCCCGGTTGCTCCTGGATAGAGGAACAACCTTGGCAATGCAGTCTCTGCTGGCCAACTGCTTTCTAGCAACTATTCCATACTACAAAATGGGGCGTGACAAACTTTTGATTGATAACTGTTTATGCCATACTCTCTACTGGGCCAATTTGTGTGGTAAAATGTATTAGGAGTGAGGCAGGAAACTGAGGATTAAAAGGACCTGAGAGAACGGGGAACCATTTTGAATAGGGGGTTTGGGGAGTGGGGAAAGAGAAGGTACACTAGGAAGTTGAAGTAAGTGGGGAACAGAAATTCTGGCAAGCAGGATTGTTTGAACAGCTCAGCACCTCTGACAACTTCTTTCCTATGATAGTTGAACTGAGCTCTTCCCATGTGCAGAGCACTTGGTGAAGTACAGAGTTTGCTAGCATAATACAATGGTGACTGTCTCCAGAAGACTTCTAAACAAATTGGGGAAATGTGTACATAGAGAGAGAAATTTTTTATTTTCTAGGTAGCATTTGTGAAATGTCAGGTGAGTGTAAGGGGAAGTATGTAAGAGTTCAAAGTAGGAAGTTATCATTGACAGCTGGGGGATAAGGGAAGCTGTTTAGTTCTTTAGTCCAGGTCCTCCAATAAGCTGATGCCCAGATAGGATTGAATGTGTAAGAAGTTTATTAGGGTCAATGCCTGTGAGAGAAAATGAGCAGAGAACCAGAGGAGACTGGGAAAGCCTTCAGACTGTGATTATAAGGTAAACCTGCCTCTGAGTGAGGGAGAGAGGGAAGGATGGAAGGCAGGCCCAGTAGAAGCATGTTAGACTGCAGAGCTGTTTAAGGAAAATTAAGCAAGACCATCAGGGAGCCTTTGAGTGAAGTCACCTAGCAGATGACCCCACATCTCTCAGGAAAGAGCCTGCTTCAGTTTCCCTGCCACATTCAAGTCATTGGTTGGGAGCAGCCTGCAGGATACATGGCCTCAGAGCACATACAGCCATGGATTTCAGAGAACAGCAGCTGGGGCTCTTGGTCAGTCTGGAGATCTGTAAGGTACATTCTCATGGACACCAAAGTCTACCTGTTGTCACCCACAGATCTACCTCTCTGCAGAGGTTTGGGAAGCAGTTCCTCCCTTGTTCCTGTGGGCTTCCTTCCTGAGAGGAAACTCAGAAGAGGGCATTTAGTGGAACAAATTCTGTTGATGCAGTTGACATCAGCACCACACCTAGTACGTTTGTTTTTTCTCCTTCCTTCACTATGCATTCTCCAATCCCCTCATCCTCAGTGATCACCTAGGCAGGTCTTGGTGATTTACCTTGTGATGTGAACCAAACTTTTATTCTGTAAGGGTCTAAACCATTGGTAATATCGGTAATATCTTTTTCAGTCTGGGGTTTCTTCCTATGTCCATTCATTATTACAATAGAGCAGGAGAGTACCAGGAGCACCCAAGTGGATCAACTAGCTTCCACATGTGTTCCTCCTTGCCCGCACTGTGCAAAAACAGCCCTCCTCCTGATCAGAGTCAATTACCATTGCTGGATGGTAATTCTTCTTACCTGCTGGTTCCTGGACACAGACCAAAGTGCTCTGGTAGAAGCTGCAGCTTGTAATTAAGTGGAATCCTTGCTATATCCCCTGGCAAAAGTGTAGACTTTTTGGGAACAAGACCTCTAACCCTGCAGAGTCAAGAGTTGTGGGACAGAAAACACAAAATCCCTCAATGGGGCATTGGGTGTGACAGTAAGTGGGGTCACTCCTGCTTCTATCTCTTGATTCCCAGACCCATGTATTCTTCCTGTTCAGGACACAGCACCAAAAAAGAGGTTTCTGACTTAATACATACACTGTGTCCTGAAGGAGGGCACCTCATACATCCAGGATGCTCCCTCTGTACTGTACTTTAATGCTTTTAGAAGACCATTCCAGACCTGACCTAACTGAGCATTCTAATGTCTCTGGAGCACTGCTACTCTAACAATTAGGTCTTCATCCTGCCACTCAGCTGTGTATTCCCTTCCCCTGACCGAGATAAAGATCTCTTTGTAAGCTATCCCAAAGGCCTTATGGCTCTCTCACTTAGCCCAAAACTGCTTGTTGCTCATGTCTTTCAGTCTCTTATGATTTCGTTATAGGGCATCAATACAACTTAGTGGTAACCACCAAATTTTTCTATCTTTGTAGGTGTTGTTCCCTCCATGTTTTTTCAAATGCTTGCATCACACATCT
Source organism: Furipterus horrens (assembly GCF_987537825.1). Lineage (NCBI taxonomy): Eukaryota > Metazoa > Chordata > Mammalia > Chiroptera > Furipteridae > Furipterus > Furipterus horrens. The sequence continues at coordinate 112,120,896 of NW_028327177.1, forward strand.
GCCACAGCATTTCCTTCTATTGGGACAGTTTCCCAGGTTAACACTCATGAAATCTTTAACAGCTGAGCTACCACCTTGTGCCAGGAACTACCTAAATTACACCTACTAACCAGAATGATATCCTCTTTGTATGATGGCAGTAGATGACCCAGTCCAAATTCCTATCTTACCATGTATTTTCTTGGACCACTCCCAGTCGTCGTCGGCAGCCGTCCGTCTCGAGAGACGATGGTGTAGCTTCTTAAGAGTCTATCTGCAAAAAAAAAAAAAAAAGAGTCTATCTGCACCACCGAGAATGGCTGTGCAGTCCGACTCGGGAGTGACACGGTATCTGTCTCCTCCCGTGTCGAATCGACATCTTGTGATGACGTTGGAGTGTCCTCTCCAGTGAAGCTGAAGCTACAGAGCCTGGGCAGGGTGATATGGAGGGTCTGCTGTTGCCCATGCAGCAGACCCCCCCTCTCTTCGCAGCTGAAGGGTCCAAGGGAAAGACGGAGTCAATACAGCTTGGCTTCAGGTGCGCCGCAGGAGTTGCCGGTGTTGACTACGACGTCAAACCGCCTTAGGGACTCCGGCTCCGGATTTTCTGTCGGGGTTTACTCCCTTAGCCTTTCCCCTGAAGAGGTATGCCGCAAGGCAGCGGAGGTTTTTTGGAATCAGAGTTTTCCTTCTCTGGCCACTCCCAGTACCACTTGTGTTAGTCTGGGTCACTGAGAAATGGATGCAAGATAGAATTATCTATGCAAGAAAGTTATTAGAGGAAATGCCTATGAGAAAAAAATGGGGAGACAAATAGGCTGGAGGAACCATTAGACTACAATGCAAGTCTGACCCCCCAAGTGAAGCAATGAAGGAAGATTGGATGAAGCATCTTACACCCCAGTGCAGTTCTAGGGAAAGTTTGAGAAGGCTGTTTGGGATTTCTTAAAGTCACCTGTCAGAGGAGTCTGGCACCTCCCAGGTATGGGCCTTAGTTTTTTGCCACATTCAGCCATTGTCTGGAAGCAGCCAATAGGAAGCAGAGTCTTAGTGCAACACAATGATAATTTTCAGAAGGCAGTAGCTGGGGCCCACAGTCAATTATGCTCATTGTAATCAGAGAACTCAGAGGTACATTCTCATGGCCACCACAGTACTCTTTATGGAGGCAGTGAAATAGGGTTGGGGCCTAGAAAATATATAAGATTTAGATTAGTGGTGATGGGCAGAAGATACATCCAATGATGATAGGTAGGCAGAGTATATAATTTGTGCTAGGTAAAATAAATAAGACAACTTACCTGAAGGGCACCTTATCTAAAAGACTAATTCTAGTGATGTCATGGGACAAACTGATGGAAAGGTAGGTAAAGATAGAATTTTTGTGGGCCTCAAGTACCAGTGTAAGAAAATTAGATTCTATCCTATGGGCATTGGGAAACCATGGACATATTAAATCTGCATTTTACCTACTCTCTAAGTAGCATTGAATACTAATGATCATGCTCTCCTTTTTTACTTCCTCCTTGATGAAAGATTATCTTGACTTCTTTGAGATAACATACTCATAAACTTCCTCATATATTATTAGTCACTCATTCTAAGTAGAATTGATTAATTCATTAGTTAGTTACTTAATTAACCTATGTAGGCAAATATTTCATGTTATGCCACTCTCAAACCTAAACTCTTTAATGGCTTCTCAATGTTTATATAATAAAGACAAACATTCTTATCATAGCATATAAGATTCTGGAAGGTGTAGACACTATCAATCTCTCTGACTCATCTAGTACCATTCTCCGATCTCTTTGCTCCAGCAACACTGGTCTTTTTTTATTTTATTTTATCTTAGAATATTTTATTGATTATGTTGTGACAGTTGTCCCAATTTCTTTTCCCTTTGCTCCCCTCCACCTAGTACCCTCCCCTTTCCCTCCAGCAATCCCACTCCCTCTTAGTTCATGTCCATGGGTCATGCATATAAGTTGTTTGGCTTCACCCTTTCATATATTATTCTTAACTTCCCCCTGTCTATTTTGTACCTACAAATTATGCTTCTTTTTTTTAATATGCTTTATTGATTATGCTGTCAGAGTTGTCTCAATTTCTTTTCCCTTTGTTCCCCTTTACCCAGCGACCTCCCTCCCTCCAGGTGTTCCCACCCCGCCTTAGTCCATGCCCACTGGTTGTGCATATCGTTCTTCTCAACATCTTCCTATCTACTCCACTTCCTCCTACTATGCTTCTTAATTCCTGTACCACATCCCTCCCTTTACCCCTTCCCCCTCCCAGATGACCTTCCCCTAATATGTTCCCCATACCTATGATTCTTTTCCCACTCTTGTTGCCTAGTTTGCTTTTGTTTTGGTTCCCTAGCTTCTGTTGTTGCTTGTTGTGATACAGTCTTCATTTTAATGTTCATAGTTTTGATTCTCTTTCTCCTAAACAGGTCCCTTTAACATTTCATATAACAGTGGTTTGGATCTGATGAACTCCTTCAGTTTTACTTGGTCTTGGAAGCACTTTCTCTGCCCTTTTATTCTGAATGATGGCTTTGCTAGATAGAGTAATCATGGTTGTAGGGTTTTGCTTTGCATTACTTTAAATATTTCTTGCCAGTCCCTTCTTGCCTGCAGTGTTTCTTTTGCGAAATCAGCTGATAGTCTTATTGGGACCCCTTTGTATGTAATTCTCTTCTTCTCTCTTGCCACTTTTAAGATTCTCTCTTTATCCTTAATATTTGACATTTTGATTATAATGTGTCTTGGTGTGGTTCTTTCTGGGTCTAGTTTTTTTGGAACTCTTTGTGCTTCTTGGACCTGTAAAGTCTACTTCCTTCCCCAAGTTAGGGAAGTTCTGCTTCATTATTTTTTCACATAATTTTTCAATTTCTAGTTCTTCTTCTTGACCTTCTGGCAACCCTATGATTCAAATGTTGGCCCGCTTATAGCTGTCCCATAGGTTTCTGAGCTTCTCCTCATTTTCCTCACTTCTTGTTTCCTCTTTCTGTACTGGTTGACTGTTTGTTCCTTCCCTATGTCCCAATTTGTTAATTTGGTCCCTGGTTTTCTTTCCCTCACCACTAGTTTCATATGTGTTTTCATTCATTTCAGCAGGACTATCCTTCATTCCTTCTCTGTCTTGTTTAAGATCTGCTGTTAGGTCTGTAAGCATTCTTATAACCAAAGCTCTGAACTGTGCCTCAGAAAGATTTCCTGTCTGCTGCTTCATTAGATTAGATATTTGCTGTCTGGTCAGCTGTGTCAACGGGATCTCTATCATGATCTGTGCCATCCTGACAGTTCTGTGTTTACCTTTGCTTCCTGGGAGGGGCTGTCACACCTCCTACACTATAGGTGGTGGAGCCCCGTGCACTCCTCACTACTGGGCAACCCTTCTCACCACACTGTGGCATTTTGTATAGGGGTGAAGGTCCAAGGTGATTCTTGCTGTTTACTCTCTGCTGAGAGACCAGTAGCTTCTTCCTCCAACCCCACCCCCTCCAGTCTTCACAGTCTGAGGCAATGGGGGTCTGCCTTCCCTGGCATTGGAATCGAAAGCTGACGGGTCTGGTCTGTAGCTGAGGGTGCTCCCCAGGTGTTTCTCGCTTCTTTTTCAATACAGGTGTCTGTGCTTACCGCCATCCCACCACCATCACCGTAGCTGCCACCGCCAGCACAGCTTGACCTCTCTGCCCTGGCTTCACCCCTCCTACTCCTCCAGACGAGCACCACTTCTTTATAACTTCATACGTTGGACTTCCATGAAGGCTTTATTTTCTGGAACTTCTGGTTATTTCTGGTTTTGCAGTAGGTGTATTCCTTCTTAGTTGTGGAGGTAAACAGAGCATGTCAGTCTTGGCCTCCACCTTGGTCGGAAGTCCCCTTTTCCCCTCCCAGCTGATAACCATCCAAATGATCCCTATACCTATGACTCTTTACCTATTCCGGTTTGTTTAGTTTTTGTTTTTTCTTAATTCTCGTGTTGATAGTTGTGAGTTGGTTGTCATTTTAATGTTCACATGTTTGATCTTCTTTTTCTTAAATAAGTTCCTTTAACATTTCATATAATAAGAGCTTGGTGATGATGAACTCCATTAGCTTTACCTTGTCTGGGAAACACTTTATTTGCCCTTCCATTCTAAATGATATCTTTGCTAAATAGAGTCATTTTGGTTGTAGGTCCTCGCTTTTCATTACTTTGAATACTTCTTGCCAGTCCCTTCTTGACTGCAAAGTTTCTTTTGGGAAATCAGCTGAGAGTCTTATAGCCCCCCCTTTGTAAGCAACTCTCTCCTTTTTCTTGCTGCTTTTAAGATTCTCTCTTTATCTTTCACCTTTGGCATTTTAATTATGATGTGTCTTGGTGTGGTTCTCTTTGGGTCTAGCTTGCTTGGGACTCTCTGTGCTTCCTGGACATGTATGTCTATTTCCTTTGCCAAATTTGGGAAGCTTCCCTTCATTGCTTTTTCCACAGTTTTCGATTGCTTGCTCTTCCTATTCTCTTTCTGGCACCCCTATGATTCGGATGTTGGCATGTTTAAAGTTGTCCCAGAGGTTTCTAAGCCCCTCCTCGTTATTTTTCAATTCCTGTTTCCTCATTCTGTACTGATTGACTGTTTATTTCTTCCTTATGTTCCAAGTCATTGATTGAACCCAGGTTTCCTTCCCTTCACCATTGGTTTTGTGTGGATTTTCCTTCATTTCACTTAGCATAGCCTTCACTTCTTCCCTTCTGCATTTGCCATACTCAAGCATATCTGTCAAGTCTCTGAGCATCCTTATCACCAGTGTTTTGAATTCTGCATCTATTAGATTGGCTCTCTCCTCATCTGTTAGGTTGGCTATCTCCTCATCTGTTAGGTTGGCTATCTCCTCGTCGCTTAGTTCTATCACTGGAACCTTGATCCATTCCCTCTTTTGGGCCATACTTCTCTGTCTCCTCATCTTGACAGGTTCCTGTCTTTTCCTCTGTGTCTTAGGTAGAGCTGTCACACCTGTTACATTGTAAGGGGGCAAGAGCCTTAAGTATTCATCAGTACAGGGAGGTCCGTTCACCATTTTGTGAGGCTGTATGTGGGGGAGGGGTCTGAGAGGGAACAAAGCTGCTTGCTCAGCATTCAGCCCTTTTCCAGGCACTTCTCCCACTTCCCATATGGAACTGGCATCACTCTAACTGTTGCCCTGGCCACAGTTCCCAGAGTGGGTGGGTCTGAAGATGTTCTAGGGCTGTGGGACCACTCTAAACAAGTGAATTCTGCTGAGAGACTGGCAGTATCTTCCTTCACCCCAAACCCCACTGGTCTTCACAGTCAGAAGCAATGAGGCTTTATTTTCCCCAGCACTGGAACCATGAGCTGTGCTGTCTGGTCTGGTGCTGGGAGTGCTCTCCAGGTGTCCCTTACTACTTTAATGTATTACTGCACTTTCCACTGGCTGGCCACAGCCACTGCCACCACACTGCTTCCTCTCTGCCCTGGCTCTGCCCCTCCTACTGTCTGGATGAGTATTTCTTCTTTATATCTTTGTTTGCTGGATTTCCTTGCAGCTCAGTTTTCTGGACCTTCTGGTTGTCTCCAGTTTTGAAGTAGTTATATTCCTTCTTAGTTGTGGAGGGTGATGTAGCATGTCTACCTATACCTCCATCTTGACCAGAAGTCTCCACACTGGTACTTTGTTAGCTCCTCAAAATCACCATGTTTCTCCTTCTGTTGGGACTTTATCTTGACTGGATAGAAGGCACTCTCCCCTTTTCATATTTCAGTTTGATACTTCCTTAAGTGTCAAAGAAGCCTTCCCTGATCTCTTTAACTAAATTAAATCCTTCTATGTCTCCTAGAACCATACTCCTTTTATTTGTAATTATCAAAGTTATCATTTAATATTTATTTATGTGAATATTTGATTTATGTTAGTCTTGTCAATCTCTCTATCCAGAAGGCAGAGTCTGTGTCTATGTTTTTATTTTTCTTATATCACTTAGGAGAGTGACTGACATATACTTAGCATAGTACCTTAAATAATGAATGCATTAATGAATGAACAGTATTAGTTCTTGAGCAGAGGGAAGTAGTGATGTTTGTGCAAAACAGTCTTAGCTTAAGGCAATATTGAGTAAGGGGGGTTATAGGTCTGAATGACTTACATTAGAGGGTATGGCTAGAAGTCAATTGTAAATTTAAATTAAGGTACCTTAGGGTTAATGCTAAGTTGCTGTATAAAAGGATTGCCTCTCATGACTGTTGTAGCTCAGTGGGTTGGGCCTCATCCCGCAAACCAAAAGGGATACAGTTTGGTTCCCAGTCAGGGCACATGCCTGTATTGCTGGCCAGGTTCCCAGTTGGGGGCGTGTGAGAGGCAATCAATTGATGTTTCTCTTCCTCTATTCCTCCCTCCCCTCCCCTATTTCTAAAAAATAAATAAATAAATAAAGTCTTTAAAGGGATCCCTAAATAAAATAGAAGTTTATTTCTCAGAAATGTCTTCAAAGTTTACCTGCAACAACATTCACTGGAGTGTTATTTGTTTATTTTTAAATTTTATTTATTTATTTATTTTTGGAGAGGGGATGGGAAGGAGAAAGAGGGTGAGAAACATCAATGTAAGAGAGAAACATCGATTGATTGCCTCTTGTATACACCCTGAACTTGCAAGCCAGGCATATGACCTGACTGGAAGTGAAACCAGCAACCTTTTGCTTTGAGGCATGATGCCCAGCCAACTGAGCCACACCAGTCAGAGCAACTGGAGTACTATTTAAATGGTGAAAAATTAATAACTTCAGTGTACAACAATTGCAGGGCACTTAAGTAGATTGTGGTATTAATATTCAATGAAATATCATAATTGTTAAAAAGAATATTGTATAGAACAGTGGCTTTCACCCTCCTGTGACACTGTCACAATCCATCTCCATAACACTTTTCATCTTGTAAAACTGAAACTCTATACCCATTAAACAATAACTTGCCATTACCCTCTCCCACCAGCCCCTGGCAACCATCATTAAACTTTCAGTCTTTATGAATTTAACTATTCTAAGTACCTCATATAATTGGAATCATAATAATTATAATAAGCTGGTTTGTTATTGTTTTTTTTTTAATTAAGTCTTGTTGGTGGGAATAGTCAAAGTGGTAATTCTGAGATTATATATGTTAGAGAACTAGAAAGAGATGGCATAATGACAGAACAGAGAAGAGTGATGTAACATCTGGATACTGGGAAAATCATGATGATTTTGGTTTTGGGTATATAAAGTTTTAGGTGACTGCAAGAAGCTAGAGATGTGGATCTGCAGCTAGAAAGAGATCTCAAAGTAGAAGTATTGATATAATAGTTATTTATGAAGAAGGTAGACAGGAACTCCTTGAGACTGTCTTTTACACCTGTGTGTCCACAGTGCCTGTGTTAGAAACATATTTGGTAAGGATATGATGCCCCATGATAATCCTTCACAGAAAGTATTATTATCCCCATTTTATAGATGAGATAACTAAGGCTCAGAGAGCTTGAATAATTTTTCTCAAATGTACACAGTAAGTATTTGAGTACAGTTTATGTTCAGTCTGCTACCTCATGCTACCTTCCAAGCCTCAAGAATAACAAAACCAGTTTGGCTCACAAAGTTGAATTTGCTCAACTTCATGTTAAAAATCTTCATTCCCAGCCCTTAGGACTTGCAAAAACCACTAAAAAAAACTTTATTGCCCAGGAGGGTATACTTAGCTATCTTTAGGGATCCTATTTTATTCAAGAGATGTACCCTTTCTGAAACTATTCCAGCAATCTTTTTCCCCATCCTTAAGCAGCTACCTCTCTCATTTCACATGGCAATTATTCCAAATTCTCATTACTCACTTGATGAACTTTTCCTAATAGTAAAAGGTTGAACAGTCAAATTTAGGAGTGAAGATCCTTTGGTAAAAAATTTTTAAAGGTTTATTTTATTCTTATTCTTATTCGAGAGAGAGAGAGAGACATTGTTGCCAGAGAGAAACACCAATTGGCTGCCTCTGAGCCCACAACCTGACTGTGTGCCCTGACTGGTTATCGAACTGGTGACCTTCTAGTTATGAGACTACACTCCAGCCAACTGGGTCACACCAGCCAGGCCAGGAATGAGGTTCCTTTGGTGAAGATCCTACTTGACTTAATCTACTTGACCAGAGGACTATCTCAAATACATAATGCTGAACTCTGGAGAATATGTTAGATCCCGAGACTAGTTACAACCCTCAGGTAGTATCATAGGCCATATGAAATAGGTAGGAATTGTAAAGAGATATAAATTGTCCTAAGACAGATAAAACTCTGGGAGATGCCAAGATGGTGGGAGAGTAGGTAGCTGCTACTTACACCCACCTTCTCCCAGGACCAAACTGGAATTACAAATAAAATATGGAGCAATCAATCCTGAATAACCAATTGAAGACTAGCTGAAGTGAAGTCTTATAACCAAGGATTTATAGAAGAAACAACATCAAGACTGGTAGAATGGTTGGAGACTCAAAAAAGACTAGTCCCCCTCTCATGGTGTTGTATTAAATGTGGTCGAGGGTGCGGAAGTAATTCCAGCAAGGAGAATGAGTCAGTTGGAGGGCTGCCGCATGTTCTGGCAGGTCAGCAGCGAGCGGCGCAAGGACCTCTCCTTTTATTGAGTTTTACAAGTATAGAAATCAATAGGGAGGGTAAGGAATGAGCTCACAGGCACATTCGAATATTGATTACAATATACAATTACTTACTTGGGATTACAACAAAAGGAGGTTAATATATAAACTATAAAGAATGATTCCTATCAAAAACAAAAAACAGGAATTCAATCATCTATTCTTTTAAGACTATGGGAACGGCTACACTGTCCCTTAAACATTAACAGAAAGCACGCAAGGTTAAGCACTACCTGTGCTCGGCTTTGTTTGGTTTCCTTGTCAACATCAGGGAGGATGGAGTACTCAGCAAGATTTCTCTTAAGTCACAGGATGTCTTGAAACCCTGAGGCCTTATCAGTCAAAGACTGTCAGTGCTAGCGAGTCCAGCTCGCCAGCTCGGGTCATAGAACACCTGGACCAAGAGGCATGAGAACACGCCTCAGTTTAGGAACCTTGATTTCCAGCATCACATGGTCAATGGCTGAGATTCCAAAGGGATATCTCAGTTGCAAAGGTTCACCCTAAGAAGAGTGGGGTCTCAACCCCAAACTGGGCTCTCCAGCCTAGAGTACCAGAACCAGGAAAAGGCACCAACGTAACATCTGGCTAGGGAAATCAGTGAGGATCCTGTCTGTTAGGTAGAGACTGTAGTCTCCTAGAGACACAGGTGCCCTTTTAAAGGGCCAACATACAAAGTCTTGTTTGCAGCCACTCACCCTGGGCTTCAGTGGAGAGACAGCAAAGTGTACTACAGTCTCATTAGGAGATACTGGGGTTTGTGGCTCTGGGGAAAGAGCTGAAGGGACAGACAACAATGTTGAGTCACTCTCCAACAGTGCAGATATCATCTTTCTTGGGTGGAACACTCCCCTCCATATGGCATCAGTCTGAGGGAAAACAATAGTTCTACCCTCTGGACTCCCTGTAGCCCCCTGTGGAGCTTGCAACCTGCTAAGGAGTCAGCGGACTGGGTCAGGGTATAGAGGTCTGAGCAGAATCAGGGGGCATCAGTGACTCAGTTGTGTGGCTTTGGGGCAAGGGTCATACCTGCCACTTTCCCATGAAGCTGACTGGCATCTCCCCTTCATGAGAGATCCAGTAGCCCCACTCTCTGGGCTCCTGGCAGCCCATCTTCCAGACTCCTAGTGGAGACTCCTGGTGGCTCAGCCAGGCTGAGGTCTGGGCAAAATCTGGGACAGACTGCGTTTGTGGCTCTGGGGTGGGGGCCACTCCTCCCACCTTCTCCCAAGCCTGACCAGCACCTCACCCTCATAGAAGAGCCACTAGCCCCATTCTCCTAACTCCAGGGCAGCCCCACACTGCTGAGATCAAGCTCCTGACAGAATGTGGGATAGACTGAATTGTATGGCTCTACGATGGGGGCTATTTTTCTCTCACACAACCGATCAGTGCAGAACCCTCCTTTCACATGACAAAAAGTTGGTCTGTTTGGGCCTGATAAACCCTGTTGGCCTCACCCTGGTGGCCCCCTGAGACTTCATCTCAGCACAAAGGTGTAAGCACCCAGCGAGTAGCAGCTAGACTTGGTATACACTGGGATATTTGCTGAGTGGCCTCATAACCAACACTGGCACCAAGTTTGAAGCTGTATCAATCTGGTGAACACCACTCATCCCTACCTTGTGATTCGCAGAGATATCTTCAGAGCATTTCACTCCAAAGTAGTAGAATATACATTCTTTTCAAATGCAAATGGAACATTATTTTGGGATAGACCACATGTTAGGATACAAAAGAAGTATCAATAAATTTAAGAAGATTGAAATCATATCAAGCATCATCTCTCACCACAGTGGTATGAAACTAGAAATCAATCATAAGAAAAAAAGATGAAAACACACAAAGATATGGAGACTAAATAACATGTTACTAAACAATGAATGGGTTAACAATGAGCTCAAGGAAGAAATCAAAAGATACCTTGAAACAAATGAAAATGAGAACACAACAACTGAAAATCTATTGAACATGGTGAAAGCAGTCCTAACAGGAAAATTCATAGCATTACAGACCTACCTCAAGAAACAAGAAAAAATCTCAAATAGGCAATCTATCTTTGTACTTAAAGGAACGTGAAGAAGAAAAACAAAACCCAAAGTGAGTACAAAAAGGGAAATAATTCAGAGCAGAAACAAACGAAATAGAGCCTTCAAAACAACACAAAAGGTCAATGAAACCAAGAGCTGGTTCTTTGAAAAGATAAACAAGATTGACAAACCCTTTACCAGACTCATCAAGAGAAAGAGAGAGCGCCAAAATAAACAAAATTAGAAATGAAAGGGGAGAAGTAACAACTGATACCAAAGAAACACAAAGGAGTGTAAGAAAATATTATGAATAACTATATGCCAAATTTGGACAATCTGGATGAAATGGATAAATTTCTAGAAACATATAATCTTCCAAAACTGAATCAGGAAGAATCAGAAAATATTAATAGAAAAATTACAACTAATGAAATTAAAGCAATAATCGAAAAATACACAACAAACAGAAGTCTTGAATAAGACAGCTTCACAGGTAAATTTTACCAAACATTAAAAGAAGAACTAACAAAAATCCTTAAACTACTCCAAAAATTTCAAGAGGAGGGATAAATCCCAAATTCATTTTACAAGGCCAGCATTATCTTAATTTTAAAAATGGATAAAGACACTACAAAGAAAATAATTTATAGGCCAATATCCCTGATGAACATAGATGCTAAAATCCTCAGCAAAATATTAGCAAACCAGATCCAGCAACACATTAAAAAGATCATACGCCATGAAAAAGTGAAATTTATTCTAAGGATATAAGGTTGGCACAACACCTGCAAATCAATAAACATGATATACCACATAAATAAAATGAAGGATAAAAATCACATGATCATATTAATGCAGAAAAGGCATTTGATAAAATCTAGTATCCAGTTATGATAAAAAAAAAAAAAAAACCCTCAGCAGAGTGGCAATCGAGGGCACATACTTTAATGTAATAAAGGCCGTATGTGAAAAACCCACAGTCAACATCATTATTCAGTGGGCAAAAACTACAAGCATTTCCTTAAAGATTGGGAACAAGACAGGAATGTCTGCTTTCACCACTCTATTCAACATAGTACTGAAAATCCTAGCCACATCAGTCAGACAAGAAGAAAAATAAAATGCATTCAAATTGGAAAGGAGAAGTAAAACTGTCATTATTTCCAGATGACATTATACTATATATAGAGAACCCTAACGATTTCACCAAAAAAAAAAAAAAAAACTACGAGAACTGGGAAATGAATTCAGGAAAGTAGCAGGAAACAAAATAAATATCCAGAAATTAGTTGCATTTTTATACACCAGTAATGAACGATGCAAAAGGGAAACTAAGAAAAACAATCCCATTTACAATTGCATAAAAAATACCTAGATATAAATTTAACCAAGGATGTAAAGACCTGAACTTGGAAAATTATAAGACACTGGAGAAAGAAATTGAAGAAGATACAAATAAGTGGAAGCATATCTGTGTTCATGGGTAGGAAGAATTAACATCATTAAAATGTCCATACTATAATAAACTATAGATTCAATGCGAATCCTATCAAGATACCAATGGTGTATTTCACAGAACTAGAACAAGTATTCCAAAAATTTATATGGAACCACAAAAGACACAATAGCCACAGCAATCTTGAGAAAGAATAAGAAAACTGGAGGCGTGACACTGCCTAGTATCAAACAATATTACAAGCCCATAGTAATCAAAACAGCATGGTTCTGGCATAAAAAGAGACACATAGATCAATGGAACAGAATAGAGAGCCCAGAAATAAACCCAGGCCTTTATGGTTGATTAATATTTGACAAAGGCCCTGATCAGTGTGGCTCAGTTGTTTGGACATCATTCTGCAAAGCAAAAGGTGGCTGGTTCAAGTTCTGGTCAGGGCACATGTGGGTTCACTCCCTGGTCAGGGCATGTATGAGAACCAACAAATTGATGTTTCTCTCTCACATTGATGTTTCACTCCCTCTCTTTCTCCATACCTTCCCTTCTCTCTAAAAATAAATAAACAAAATCTTTAAAAAATGTATTTGACCAAAGATGCAAAACATACAGTGGGGTAAAGGTAGCATGTTCAATAAATGGTACTGGGAAAATTGGACAGATACGGGTAAAAAAATGAAACTAGGTCACCTTCTTACACCACACACAAGAATAAATTAAAAATGGATTAAAGAATTAAATATTAGACTCAAACCCATAAAATCCTAGAAGAAAATATAGGCAGTGAAATATCTGATATTTCTTGTAGCAGTATTTTTTCTGATATATTTCCTTGGGCAAGGGAAACAAAAGAAAAAGAAAATGAGTTTACAACAAACTAAAAAGTTTTTGCACAGCAAAGGACACCATCAACAAAATGAAAAGACAACCCACAGAATTGGAGAACATACTCAATAATGATTCATCTGGTAAGGGGATAATATTCAAAATATATAAAGAATTTATAAAACTCAACACCAAATAAATAAATAATCCAATTTAAAAAATGGGAAAAGGACCTGAATAGATACTTCTCCAAAGAGACATACAGATAGCCAATAGACATATGAAAAGATGCTCAACATCACTAATGATCAGAGAAATACAAATTAAAACCACGATGAGGTATCACCTCACACCTGTCAGAATGGCTAGCATCAATAAATCAACACACAAGTGTTGGTGAGAATGTGGAGAAAAGGGAACCCTCATGCACTGTCGGTGGGAATGCATATCGTTGCAGCCACTGTAGAAAGCAGTATGGAGATATCTCAAAAAATTAAAAATGGAACTGCCTTATGATCCAGTGATTCCAATTCTGAGAATATATTTGAAGAACCCTGAAACACTGATTTGAAAGAATATATGCACACTTATGTTCATTGCACCATTATTTATAATAGCCAAGATCTGGAAACAGTCTGACTACCCATCAGTAGCTGAGTGGATAAAGAAGCTGTGGTACATTTACACAATGAAATGCTACTCACTTATAAAAAGAAGAAAATCTTATCTTTTGGGACAGCAAGTATGGAACTGAAGAGTAGTATGCTAAGTGAAATAAGCCAGTCAGAAAGACAATTTCACTTATATGTGGAATGTAATGAACAAAATACGGTAATAAAAAAAATAGAAACAAACTCATAGATACAGAGGACAGACTGAGAGCACTTAGAGGGGAAAATATGGGGGCTGGGTGAAAAAGATGAAGGGATTGAGCAAAGAAAAAAACTCATAAACACAGACAACAGTATGGTGATTACCAGAGAGAAAGCGGGTGGTGGGGGGGAGTAGAAAAGGGTAAAAGGGGGATTAACGGTGATTGAAGACTTGACTTGGGTGGTGAACACGCAATATAATATACAGATGATGTATTATAGAATTGTACATCTGGAACAAAGGTCACCCCAATAAATTTTATTAAAAATGACCAATAGAGATCTTAAGTAATGGAAAAATAGACAATTCCCAGGGACAGATTGACTATGTTCCAAAAATTTAATTTTAAATTATTTGGAATGCAGAATGCATTTTTCCGTAGAAACAATGCTATGAATAATTGCAGTTGTTTTTCCAGGAAAGTCCACACAAGACTGGTCAACTCATAATATAACAGAAATATCTGTTAAGACATTTTAGGTTTGCATCAAATGCATCCCTAAAGCCTCACCACTCTGAATTATAAATTAGCTGTGTTCATAGCTGCCACCCCTACTAGACTGTGAACTCTTTGAGTGCTGGAAACTGTTGAATTATTCATTTTTGTATTCTGAATGCCTGGCATATAACAGGCAATAAATGTTGGTTGCATAAATGGACAAATTTAATAGGTATTTAAATAATGTTGAAAGTGTCTTAGCAAATAAAAACAGTAACATTTAATGGGTACCTTAATATGGGTCTGGCACTGTGCTAGGTGGATGACCAATAAATCAAGATGCTTTGTTTATGCTAGAGTTAGGGATGAAGATGCTGAAGGCAATTTTAATATTTGGGATATAAAATAAATGAGTGCTGGAGTTGCTAAATAACTGGTTTTGATTATTTATTTATTTATTTATTTATTTTTTAGAGAGAGAGAGAGAGGAAGAAAGATGGGAAGAGAGAGAGAGTGAAAGCGAGAAAATTGATTTCTGTGGTCCACTTATTTATGCATTTATTGGTTGATCCCTGTATGTGCCCTGACCAGGGATGGAACTGATACAGAGAGCTGATCAGATCATGGGGAGAAGTAGGGAGGGGCCGTAGAGGGACTTTGCCGAGGCAAGGGTAAGCAGTCTAAAACAGGTTTGTCTGGGTACCTGAATGTCTCCAGAGCACATGGAACTATGTATGGGCAAGAAGATTTGAAATAAAAGAAGGGCTCTCGGATGGACCGGTGGGCACGGATTCTCTCTTCCTCCCCGGTTTTCTTCTTCCTCGAGGGTGCCTTCCTTGAGGATTTCCCAACAGACCGTATTTTGTATGGGAAGGAACTCCAGGTGCAGCCTAGGGTAGGGCTGGCTTGGCAGAGGTATATCAACCAACTGAGCTACCTGTCCAGGGTTGTTCTTTGGGTGTTCTAGAGGGAATGCTCTCTGAGGCAGAAGCCAGGCATTCTTCCAAAGTTGTGTAGCTTTAGTATCATATGTTTTAGTTTGCAAATTAACCCTATAAAAATAAGATAATTGAAACTAACAGGGGGACTGAGAGAACTCAGGTGGGGTATAGCCTTAACTGATAGGTTTAAGTATACCTGTAACTAAAGAGTTAAAGAGTTTAGCCTTAATTGATAGGCTTAAGTAACTAATGCATGTGGAAAGCTGTTGCTTCAAAATTGTGAAGCTTTTGAATACTCCTTTCCTATATCACCAAACCTTTGACTCTGGAATTCTGCCTAGAGGGCAAAGGCTGGCAGCAGGACCCCAACTGCTGTTCAGTAACAGGACCTGTAACCCTGGCCCTTAGGGACAATATTCCAACCAACTGAGCTACCTGTCCAGGGCTTAAATAAATGTTTTTGGATGAAACAAATGGATAGATGAATTGATTTGAAAAGAAGTCATAGAAAAATACCAGTAGGAATTGATATGCAAAGAGAAGTGATTCTTTTGAGGGGCTTTAGGCCTGCGGTGTGGGGAATGTAAGACCATAGTTAAAGAACAGAAAATGGAAAAGGAAGTTGGTAACAATCAGAGAGGACTACGTAGTCTGGATTAGGCTCTCATTTAATTTCACCTGGTTTACTGTTCCCTGTAAAAATGTATTTGCTCAGGCCAGTCTCCGAAGGTTTGCTGTGAATTTAAATTAAGGTAGATTGAAATTAATTATATTGATTTCTTTCCACAATGACAGTATTTTAAACACTTATTAAAATTTGATGGGGATGGTGTCTTTGTCAGCTTGGGCTCCTATGACACAATGCCATAAACTGGTGGTTTAAACAATAAACATGCATTTCTCACAGTTCTGGATGCTGGAAATCTGAGACCAGATGGTCACCTGATGAGGGCTCTTTTGCTTGAAGTTGGGTGACTTCTCCTTGTATCCTCATGTGGCAGAGTGTGAGAGCTCTCTGGTCTCTTTAATACGAGTATTACTCTCATTTATGAGGGCTCCACCCTCCTGATCTAATTATCTCCAAAAGGCTCCACCTCCTAATACCATTGCACTGGGGATTGGGATTTCAACATCTGAATTTGGAGGGGACATAAACATTCAGTCCATATCAGATGGCTATAATGGTGAAGGCAGTGGAGTGGAGATAGACACTAGGCAGTCAGAGAGAATGCAACCTAGGAGAATGGGAGAGGAAACATTATCTCTAGAATTTTTGGTGGAGGAAGGAAAAGGAAGGGACAGAGGAAGGAGTATGAAAGAGGAGGGGAAAGGCAAACAACTACTTCATAATTTTTTAAAGGGCCTAACATCTCAGAAAGTCTCAGCCTGAACATTGTTCTTTAAAAGCGTAACTACAACTACTTCTACATTTACTTCATTGTCCCCAAAGTGCCTGAGTGCAATCAATAAATACTTGATTGATTATTCTGAGTGATTCAAATCAATCCACACTTCTGGCTTTATTTAAGATATTAGAATTGACTTTGAATCATGCTGAAATAAAAACTGTCTTTAAATTTGCAAGACATTTTTATGTCTCTTCGCAAGGATAAACAAACATTGGTCCATGCCTATTCTATACCAAACACTGTACTGGGGATTTTCTTTACCTTATTGCATTTCTAGTAATTCATTATTATTTTAACAATTCTGAGTGCTCATTACATGTCAGACCCTATGCTAGGCAATGATGATAAAAGGCAGAGGGAGAAAGGTTGATCTTTTAGCAGTTATAGGGAGAAGACTGCTAAATCAAGACTTGCTAAGTACTATGGGAACTGCAATGAGAGGTAAGCACTTGGCAATATTGGAGGACAGAAATGAGGGGCTTTAATTCAAAATTGGTAGGAAATACAGACAATTAGAAGCGAACATTTATCTGAATGAAAATTTAACTGGATGCCAAGAGGAGCCTAAGGAGACATGATTAAATGTTATGGGTCTTGGATGGAATTGTAGATCAGGAAGAGGACATTAGAGGAAAATCTGAAGAAATATGAATAAAATATGGATTTTAGTTAATCATATGTATTACTATCGGTTCCTTAATTGTGACAAATGTACCATGCTAATATAAGATATTAACAACAGGGGGAATTGGGTGTAGACTATACTAGAAGTATCTGTGTAATAGTTCTGTAAATCCAAAATTGTTCTAAAATAAAAATTTTATCAAAATATTTAAAACTGACATGTTGCATTTTTTGTTAGATCTGACAACACTAACACTTTTACTTCCAAAATAATAATTAAACATAAACTATGAAAGTTATCTTGATAGATTAAAGGATTTGAGTTGTATGTAATTTCTCCTAAATATTTGTTCCAAACACTTTTCTATCAAGTTTATTTGTTTATTTATTTATTTTTGGCATGACAAAAGAAACCAAATAATTATTTAACAGGGAATATACTTCAATGTGGAAATCTTTTGCCTCTAAGCGACATAGCCTATCACCAGTTACAAACACTTTCAGAAGCGTTAACTGGCTTAAATTTCTCCCATCCCCCAAATGAACCATCAATACAATTAATCTTCGTTTGGGTTGTGCACATCTCAAGAGATTAAAAAAAACACAGTTATGAGAAAACCACCAAGGTTAAAGCCCTATAAGTAATCACTTGTCTGGGGTGACTGCTAATTTATGCCGCCTGAATGGGAAACAGTGCTGATTATTTTATTCTTGTTGCTCCTTTGGGAAAGAACAATCTGTGTGTTATGGAATAAAAATAGAACAGTATATTATAACAGTTTTATTTGAAGGTGAGCTTAGAACAATTTCTTATCAAAAAAGGAAGATGGGGATTTTAAAAGAGTGAATTTTAGAATATTTGCCATTTTCCAAAGACAGCCAAATATATTAATATTTTGCTCAACTTTGTTTAATATCTGCTTTGGTACTAAACAACATGGGACGTTAGATCCTTATTGCTTAATACTTAAGAACTGATAATATGCTAGGCCTTATGAAGAAAATGAACCTGTTTTCAAATGTAGAAATTATATATCAGAGGTTTATCCGGGTTCCTTCAGTCTCTTAACTATTGATTTCTACTCTAAGTGACAAGGCCCTAAAACTAACACGTATTTGTGCCACAAAAGATTTACATGTATCATAAATTACATTTTGTACACTTGCAAAGCATTTACTGTATGCAAAAAATTCTGCTCAACAGCGTTGATGTATCCAGAGGTAAGAAATGGTTCCTGTGCTGTTTCTACCTGTGCTACTCAAAGGTTTTGTACTTTACAGCAGAAGGGAATAAGGTTAAGTTAGACGTTTATTTACCCCATTATCCTTAGTCTCCAGGAAAACCATCAAGCAAAAGCTTATTTAAAAACAGGTAATACTTGCAAGGATTTTGGTTCGTTCTAAAGCAGGACCATGGATTCTTTAAGATAGTGATTCACATAGAAGGGCTAGGTCTGTCACCGGAGCTGAAAAAGGGGATTCGTTTTTTAAAATTGGACTCTTCCAGTACGAGTTCGCTGTAGTCCTGCCTGGCGTCTCTGTAAGGCAGGCCGCTCGTATTAGTCTGACTCCAAGGCCCAGAGGTCGTGGAAAGAGCCCAGCTCTGACTGGCTGGAGAGGACCTTGGGTCCGGGCCTCACAGCTCAGACTACCGACCCGGGCCTTCGAGACCTCAGGTCGCAGCCAACCAAAGCCCGCGACGTAGCAAACACCGCCCAAACGCCTGCCTTCCCGGCTCTGCCAAAGTTAGCGAGCCGCGGAAGCGCCCTTTTGGTGGTCTAGAAGCCATGTTCCGGGATGAAGTCCACGAGGGCGGGACTTGGGGCTGTGCCGGGTTATTTCCACACAGCGTGGTCAGTCATGGTGCAGAGATGCAGAGTTGGAGTCAAGGCAGAGTGCCACATGGCGCGACCTAATCGGGCCTGAGCTTTGGCGGGCACCAAGGAAGCAGTTCGAGCGCGAAGCCTACAGTCCACACCAGAGAAAGATGGGTCAAATAGCGAAGGTTTCACCACGGCCCACTGCCTAAGAGAAGGAATTTGAGAGCACAGGGGGAGGTGCAGACGAAGCACGCAGCTCACACAGAGCATGCTCTGTTCTGAGCCCGAAGGAGGGAGCCAGACATGCGCACTGAACCCAGGGTGGGTTGGCAGCGGGGAGGGGCTGGCGTGAGCGGGCTGATGTGTTTATCCGGTTTTCTGGGTGGGCGGTCAAAGCGCACGCGTTAAGGGCGAAAGGCGGTGGAGCTGGTAGTGGAATGCGCATGCGCTGAGTGAGCCAGTAGCACTGGGAGGGTGTGGAGGGATCCTGGAGGAGAAGCTGGGGAAAAGGGAAGCGAAGGGAAAGGAAAGGGCGGGGGGGGGAGGGGTGAGAGTGTGCTCTGCGCATGCGTGCGAGCGCCAGCGACGACGGCGGCGGGGGAGTCTCGGGGATGACAGTGGCTTTGCCCGTTGGGGTAACGGTCGTCTCCGGCGGGGCTTGAGGTGCTACACAGCCCGTGGGATCCGTTAAGGCCGCACCAACCCGGGCCCTACCGAGCTAGAGTGGCTCGTGAAGTCCGGGTGAGGACAGCGAGGTACGGGGGGAGGGGCCTGCGGCGGGGCCTGCTGTG
Source organism: Furipterus horrens (assembly GCF_987537825.1). Classification (NCBI taxonomy): domain Eukaryota; kingdom Metazoa; phylum Chordata; class Mammalia; order Chiroptera; family Furipteridae; genus Furipterus; species Furipterus horrens. The sequence goes on from NW_028327177.1 coordinate 112,140,754, forward strand.
TGCGTTGGGCGGCGGCAGGGCCTGGCCGTGTGAGCTTTCGCCTCAACCCCTGCCAGCCGGGCTCCGTGGGCGGCGGCGACCGTCGTGCTTGGCGGAGGCGGTGTCCGTGTGCGCGGCGCGGAGAAGATGGCCGGACAGTGAGGGGCGGCGCTTGCGCCTGGTGACCTCGGAGTGAGCGACTGAGGAGCGAGGGGCGCCGCCGCGGCCCTGTCGGGCCTGTTCCCCGCCCCCTCCCGCCGCCGCCACCGCCGGCCCGCGCACTTCCTCCGCGGCCCTCCCCTCTCGGGTGCGGGAATTCTTTCCCGCTTCGCCACCTCAGGGAACAGCAGGGCTGGAACCGCCGGGGCGGAGAGCCAGGCACAGCCCGGGCCCCCCGTCCGATATGGAGAGAGTGGCGGCGGCCTCGGCCAGGCGCAATAGCAACATTAGTCGCTGCCGCGGTTTCGTGCACTAGATCGAGGAAGCTGACGCCGGAGTTGTCCTTGCTGTCGCTGCTGCTTCCGCGCCGGGTGCTGTGATGGAGTAAAGGGCCCTGCAGGCGGTGAGACGCGTGTCCGCCCCTTGGACCGGGCCGGGGCCTGCTCCCACCCAGCTCGACCTGAGGAGGTTACCTCCGCGTCCGGAGATGCAGCTCGAGCCGAGGCCGCCTGCCGAGCCGCGGGGCTAGAGTGAACTTGAGTCGCGGCCCGAGAGCCGAAGCCACCACGTTCTGCGCCCCGCGGCCGCCCGGGACAAACTAGAACGCTGGTTTCTCTACCATTTTTTTTTTTTTTCGGCCTGCAAGTCTCAGGGACGGAGGAGGGGCGCCAAGGCCCCATGTGTGGGAGGATTGCTTCAGCCTCACAAACTTGCACGGATTTTGGTTACTACTTTGGTCGGTGGTTCTACTCTGCTTTTCTACGGATTGTTGCAAATTCGCCATTGTTCCCTGGCTGCTCACAAAGTTGGATCCGGCATTTTTTTTCAACCGGGAGTCAACGGTGTCGAAGTGTCTGCAATGAACCCCGTGAATGCTACTGCTCTCTACATTTCCGCGAGCCGCCTAGTGCTCAACTACGACCCCGGAGACCCCAAGGCGTTTACAGAGATTAACAGGCTCTTGCCTTACTTCAGACAGTCCCTCTCGTGCTGTGTTTGCGGTGAGACGCTTTTTGTTCCGTTTTCAAGGCTTTTTAAAAATAATAATCTAGGCAGTGGTAACAGGAACGGTTCGATGACTTGCTAGTTTTTGTATTAAGCTTTTGTTATTTGTGCAGTAGTGTACGGCCGTTAGTTTTGAAACTTACCAAAGGACTTTTGCCCGGCATTTCAGAAAGAGTCCTTCCAAACCGCTTTATACAGCGGCCTGAACATTTAAAATTGCTTTATTTGCTTTAGGTCAGTTTCTTAGCATTTCTGATCATGGTTTTTTAAATGAGGTGAAGTATGCATGCATCCTGCTGCCCTTTTTTTTTTTTTTTTTAACCTTCGGTACAAGAGTTGACTTAATTAAATCTGGTTAAATCTGGTTAAAACATGGACATGTGGCCTGTTTGCATTTCCGCAAACTGGTGTTAAGGTGTGGGTGCCCACAGCTAGTGAACTCGGTGAGGAACTTTCCCCCAGGTTCTTCCACAAATGCTTTGACAGTTGGATGGTAAACAGTGAGCCCAGGCAATACTTAGTGGGGTACCGAGTGCTTTTTTAGCTAGTGGGATTCTTACTGGATTACGTTTCTTACTTTTTTCTGACTTTAATATATTGTGGCCTGGTAGAGGGTTATTTTAGGTGTTTTTGTTCACAGATGTTAATTTGTGTTGAGGAGGATACTTTCAAGTTATTTTTGAGCGATGAAGATATGCTAAGTTCTCTAATCGAAATTTCTCAAAAGTGATAATTTGGATTAACTGCACGTATAATAATTTTCTTACAAGTAGACGAAATATTAATACAAAGCAAAGGACAACTGGCCAAAAAGGCAGTAATATATTCCACTTTATATTCCTATTGCGCCAGAAATTTTGACGTTTTTGTTGATCCACTCGTTCAGTTGGAACTTGAGAAATTTAGGCATTTCAGGCATTCACTTTATCTTAGATAAAGAGGAGTAATCTTGTGACTGTTCATTTGAGACTCATCAGCGTTTTCTGTATAGCTCTGGGGCAAAGCACTGAGGGAGTGCAGAAGAGGTGACGATTGTGGGGTTTTGGTTTTTTTTGCATACCAGATATTTAATTTAATAAAAAATTAAGTAACTGTGTTAGAGTGTGATTAAGTTAGAGTGTGACTGATGACAACACCTTTATAGAGGAGCATATACAAATCACTTAACTGCCCTGGACCTCATTTCTTAATATAAAAAGAGAGTTTTGGGCAAGAATCAGTTTCCGCTTATATTTCACTGATGTAAGCATAAAAATTTGATTGGTTTCAAAGCACTCTCTTACCCCGTTCTCACGTTTTATGGAGGGCTTTTTTTTTCCTTCTAAATCTTAACAGCTTTTAAGAGTTTGTGGATTGAGGAAATGGAGCTGCTGTATCTTTTTTTCTCCATAAACCTTTCTTATCGGGGGTTGCTGTGGTAATTGTTGTAGGGGTGATGTTGGGGGAAGAGAGAGCATAGGGAAGCCCACCTTGGCCTGCTAGAACAGCAGTAGAGAGTGATGTCATTATCCAGGTAACACTTGAAGATCTGGTAAGTCTTCTTATTTTCTTATTACAAGGTGGATGGGATTTAGCCCTCTAATTCAAAGGGGAAATGGTAGTTTTAAATTGTGTAGATGCTTGGGATTTTAAGTTCATATTTAGTAGCTTTAGGGTAATTATGGTCTAATTGAACATTTCCCCAGATTATAATCTGGATTAAAAAGGCATTAAGGATAAAACTACATTGAAAAAGCTTTAAAAATAATCAATCTTGGCAACACAAGGAATTTTCCTGACAGTAGAGCATTGTAATTATTCCTTCTTATTTCAGCTACCCTCCCTCACCATCCTATGGAGGATTTGTGGATTTTGCTTTTGCCTTACATATGAGTAGTTGCCATAAAATTTCAGCTACATTCAGCAATATGGATGTAGCTTCACAACCCCCCACTCCCCGTAGTCTGTGGTGGTTATCAACAGATAGGAAAAAAAGTGAGTTATTTGGATTCAGATTCATCATTTAACCAACTTTTTATCAGGTGCTGCCTTAGGCTCTTAGTTGAAAAACATAATACACTCATTCAAATTACTAGGGTATGTGCAGTTGTCTTTCATGAAGATAATATTTTAAAAGTAAAGTTTAGTTCTGTCTTGGTGCTGTAAATAGGGAGTTTGTTTGAACAGGCTTTCCAACATCTGACCCAATCCTACGTTTTCAGCCTGTATTCAACTACTGTCTTACATAATTGCTCTGCTTCAGCCAGATTGATGTTTTTGCCTTTTCAAACACACATACATGCCTTATATTTTCCTTTTTTTTTTTTATTAAAAGTATTTATTTATTTTTAGAGAGAGGGGAAGGGAGGTAGAGAGAGATATATCAGTCAGTTGCCTCTCGCACGCCCCCAACTGGGGACCTGGCCCGCAACCCAGGCATGTGCTCTGACTAGGAATCCAACCAGCGACTCTTTAGTTCACAGGTCAGCACTCAGTCTACTGAGTGAGCCCCACCAGCCAGGGCTGTTTTTCTCCCGCCCCTAGTAAAAAGTTATCTTTGTTCTTTGAACCTCTGTAACCCTTTTTCTAATCATAGGCACTTAAAACTTTCAGTGAAGTTTTTATATCTGTTTCTTCTAATAAATTAGGGAAAATACTTTTTATGGGGTGCATTTTTGTGTTCCTCCTGCCTTATCCTTTCTCTTCTATATAGTGACTTGCATGTAGATGTTTATGAGACTCAGAAGGAAAGTGAGAGGAGGTGAAGGAGGGAAAGTAAAAGGGTTAGGTACAAATCTTGGTTCTTCTAATTTTGTGTAGACAATTTGCTTTAACTTTTTGCCTCAGCTTCCTTTATCTACAAAAGGGGGATGGTTATACCTTCTTCAGATTTGTTTCTCCAAGTTTATGTTATATGTAGGTTTATTTTTAAATGGGGGAAAAAAACCTTTTGAACCTATGAGAACAAGTCTGTGGACTTGGTGTCTGGCACTTATTATGTGCTTGATACTCCACCCTTGTGCATAAGTGGAGAGATGGAGCACGTGAGAGAAGAGACTGAAATGTCAGGTCAATTATTGTCAAACCTAAACTATTCTCTGGGACTACAGGTTTTGTTATCATTGTTCTTTGGAATGTTAATTAGCTGATTATCACTTTTTCAATTGCCTTGTATATTTAAACCTTCTGAGGCTTTTTGTGATTGGGATAATAATGCTCCGGAGAATTACTGTACTTTCTAGGCCATAGAAACAAATTCCTGTGGGTACTAGTTTTTGCGGCATTTTTCCCCCCTTGCTCTATTTGGGATGCACTTTATCATTTAACAGAAAGCATAATTTATTTTAATGGCATGGGACTTGATAAATTCTGTCCTGGGGATTTTAAGTGTTTCATTAAACTTGTAAGTCCTCAAGTGATATAACAAGTTTGATATGTAGAACCAAATCCTGTTAGATTGAAGGACTTGTTGAGTAGAAAACTTGCTTTCTTGAGATATTTGGAGTCCTGTAAGTTAATCATGATCAAATCTACTCAGGGCACATGAATATTTTCCTGATGTTTTAATTTGAGTCTAGAAACAAAACAGTTATGGCTTTTGATTTACTTGGTAGTTTTGGACCTTCTTATATAAAATGGGAATGGGCTGGGGATTAGTGTTTCCCATTGACTTAGGGTAGTACAAAAACCCTATCTTTTTGTATTACTGCTACATGTACGTTCCACTGGAAGCTAGGTGATTCCCTGAGGGTGAGAGCCTTGCTTGTTTACCATTGTAGCTCGACACTTGACAGTTACTGGCTTGTTGAATGGATATTACCATTGAACACAAAGTTTCCAAGTATTAAGGATATACTTTCAGAATAAAGAATTTGCCTTAAAATCAATAGATTTAGCTTTATGAACTACCTTTACTTTCCTTATTTTTCTCATTTTGCTGTTGTTGGTGGACCTTCCCCTCTCCACTGGAATTAGTGGAATAGATGATCTTAATCTCTTCCAGTCTGGAATTTTGAATTCTCTCTTTTAGCAGAATTAACTGGTTTTTGACTGAGCAAACAATTTATAAATAGCAAGAATCTTCTAAAGTGAAATTTGAACATATAGCTTGGAGTGTCTTATTTTAAACTACATAACTCTTAGATGGAGGCTAAATTAAAAGGCCATTTGAATAATCGTGTTATATTAATACTTCATATTTTTCTCAAACCATGAGTTGATATGTAAGGTTTTATTTTTCTTAAAATCACTGTAGTTAAGATTTTTTGTTAGTAAATGCAGAATATAAAATTTGGTATCTTAAACATTTTTAAGTATACAGTTCAGTAGGGTTAAATATATTTACATTTTGTGAAACAGATTTCCAGAATTTTTTCATCTTGCACATCTGAAACTCGACCCATCAACCACCCATTTCCTCCTTCCCTTCAGCTCATGTAACTACCATTCTACTTTGTCTTTATGAATTTGACTTCTCTAGATACCTCATATAAGTAAGAATCATATAGTATTTATCTTTCTGTTGACAGGATTTCCCTCTGTTTTTAAGGTTGAGTAGTAGTCTACTGGATGTATATATTATACTTAGTTTATTCACTCATCCATGATGGACATTTGAGTTCCTTCCCCCTCTTGGCTATTGCGAATATTGTTGATACGAACATGAGTATGCAGATAACTCTTACCCTGCTTTCAATTCTTTTGGGTATACTGTATACCCAGAAGTGGGATATCTGGGTCCTATGATATTATTTTTATTTTTACCTTAAATTTTTTTTTTACTGGTTTTAGAGAGAGGAAGGGACAGGGATGGGGAAGAGGGAAGAGTTGGAGAGGGATATATATAGAGAGAAACATGAATTTGTTGTTGCACTTATTTATGCATTCATTGGTTGATTCTTGCATGTGCTCTGATTGGGGATTGAACCCCTTCAACCTTGGCACATTGGGAAGATGTTCTAACCAACTGAGCTACCTGGCCAGGGCTATTTTAAATTTTTTGAGGAAACTTTATACTGTTTTCCACAATGTTTGCACCATTTTATAATCCTTTCCGACAGATTAAGAGTTTAAATTCTTCACATTCTTGCCAGTACTTTTATTTTCTGTCTTTAAAAAAAGTTGATAGTAGCCATTCTAAAGGGTGGAGGTGGTATCTCATTGTGATTTTGATTAGCATTTCTCTAATGATTAGTGATGTTGATCATATGCTTGTTGGCTATTTGTATATCATCTTGAAGAATCACTATCACTTTTTATCTTGAAAACTCATTTCACTCATTATATCTTCATTAATCACCTGTGATGTTCTAAGTGTTGGAATAAAAAATGAATAAGAGACATGGCTCTTACCCATTTGGTGCTTAGTGTTAAGTAAACCAACAATTATTAGAGGCACTTAATGTTATACCAAATCTCAAGCATCATAGTAGAACCATTTAAAAGTTAACTTTATTATGTATGTAAAAATTTCAGAAATTAGCCATCAGTGAGCATTTCCCTTTATATAATTTGTTTTTGAATAACTTTGCCTCATCATTTAAAGTAAACCTGATTGGTGTTCAAATAGAGTTTGGTGTACCAGGTTTATGGGGGGAACTTGAAGTTCACCTGTTCCCTCCGATATGGGAAGAGTTTTTTTTTATTTTTAAATCTTCACCCGAGGACATTTTTACATTGCTTTTAGGGAGAAAGGAGGAGAGAGAGAAACATGATGGGGGAGAGAAGCATGAATTGGTTGCCTCCTGTGCATGCCCGTACTGGGGATCAGACTGCAATCTAGGTAGTGCTCTGACCACGAATTGATCCCAGTAACCTTTCCACTGTTGATGCTCCAAGTCACACTGGCCACAAGGTGGAAGAATTTTTTAGGGAGCATTTATCTAGTGGGCTGGTAAGGAAGAACAATATTTAGTAATTTGTCTGGTAGATAGACTTCTTTTATTTCACATATATTTATTTAACTGTTAGGTTTCTTTTCCTAAAAACAAAAAAAAATCTCCTTTTTACAGTTTTCTCTGTCGGTATTGTAAAAATTAGTTCTAAAAAGTTAATACTAGTTTGAATAATGGTTCAAAGCAAGCTATATAGTACTGTAGAATTAGGCAGTAGAAATTGTTTCAGTCTAGTGAGATCTAGGAAGTATGGGGTTTGAGTTGGGGCCATGAAGAATGGTGAAGTTAGTTGAAGTTAGTTGTTCATTTTCAGTAAGGCTTCAGGGAGAGAACAGTTGACTTGTTGAGGCTGCAGAAAATCAAGTTTCTCTGTAATGAGTCCATGAAGGAGAGCACCCTTGCTCTTATAGTGGTTATTCAGAGGCCTTTTGTGACAGGAGCTTTGATGTCAGGCTAAGGAATTTGACATTTATCTTGTAGACCTGTCCCCCCACACTCCCAAAGTGTGTTCTATAGGCCGCCTAAATCAAATCATCTAAAGGGCTTGTTAAAATTCAAATTCCCAGTTTATCACAACAGACTGATTGAATTGGAATTTCTGTGGGCAGGGCTTCGTAATCTGCATTTTAACCCCCATCTTGATATGGGGCACAGATTTGCAAATCATTATAAGCATTTGCGAAATGACATTTTAAGTAGGAAAGTGATGTAATTGAAATTCTGTTTTAGAAAAGATTGATTTGGGGGTAGAATATGGGATTGATTACGGAATAGAGGTGGCAGTGGTAAGGGAACAACATATATAATGCTAAGGGAAATTTTTGTCATGATTATTATAACACTTTAATTCTTTGGTATATACTATATTAACATTTGTCATGGCTTGGCATATTTCACTGTGAATATATTAAATGAAACACTTCCTGTTCTAAAATTTATATACATGTCTAGCTCAGTGCTTTTACATAATATATACTTGATGAAATATACTGAATTATACTTAAGGACTGACAAAACCTGGTAGTTTAATACAGATGCGTTTAATACAGAAAAATAGAAGGAGTCAAAGGTAATTCAGTTCATATCAGAAATGAAGTCAGGAAGGACACTAATTTTGGAAGGACATGAAAAAATTTAGATTGGCCAATTTGAAATAGTATAAAGACAGCCCAATTAAAGTATTCTTCAGGGATTTAGCAGTTGGGTGTGGGATTTTGGAGAGGTCAGGTGCTTGAGAGAGGTTGCAGTTAAGATAGGAATTAGAGCAGATCAGGTGTGGGCCTGAGAAGAATGAAGAGAAGGATGAGACAATGTCGAGTAATATATGGTAGTTGGGGATTGGGGTTAGTGAGGAAAACTTCAGTTTTAAAATAATTTTATATTTTTGATACAGTAAAACAACATATTTTTTGAGTCTTGGTGTTCTGGTTTTCAATCTCAAATTAATTTGCACATGAAGAGTTTTGCATTCCTTGTTTTCTTCATTTGTATGTGTGCATGTGTAAATGCTAGCACTCAGGTCATATTGATCACATTGATAGCATGCTATCATTAATTGGTTAATGCTTTATTGTATTGGCTTCTCTCAGTTGACATTTTCCTCAGAGTCCACGCCACTTAGCTAATTTTATGTATGATTCATTTAAATTTGTTTTTGCGAGTTCTGATGTACTTTCTAAAATTTATCTTTTAAAAAATTTTTTATCTTTTATTTTAAAAATGATATTTTAGAATTTTTTTTCTAATTTCTCTTACATTTCTCTGTGTCTTTCCTTTGATGTTTACATCTCTGCCTGATGTTCTTGATATTTAGGATTCTGGCCATATGTAATATAGGAATTGAGGATTAGAAAGGGACATTATATTTAAGGCATCCTTGGGATGGATTTCTGAATCGCCTCTACAGTTAATCAGTTGGTTGTCCAGCCTGTGACTAAACATATTCACGATATAACTATGTCATATCCACCAGAAGCTGTGGGCTGTCTCAGGGATCTTTTTATGGTGTCATTGAGCTTACCAACTCCATTTTCACATAGGTCTTACAAGGAAGATATTACTAGATTATTCATGATGAGAATTTATACAGCCTTAGGCAGGAAGGATCATATATCATAGCTATTTCTACACATCAAATAATCCTGTATGTAACTTTCTTGAAAGTTCAAGCCTTTTCTGAATACCTCTGGGTTAGGGAGTGAAATTCTACTTTGCAAAATAGCCACATCATTGACAATTTTTTAAAAAGACCTTTCTTCAGAAAAGTTAGTTTCTTGAGGAAGTTCTCGCTTCCAATTTACCCAAAATCTTCTCTATAATGGTCTTCTGATTTTTTCTTTTCTTTTTTTGGCCTCTAGAACAATTCAGGAAGCCTTTGATAAAAAGTTTACCCTTCAACTGTTTTTGAAAGACAGTTTCATGTCTTTCCTGAGAAGACACCACTAAGTTAACTGTTCTGGAAGCATCCTGGTTTCAGTTTCTTCCTTCTAAAAGTGTGGACTTTTGTGTTCATGTCTGCAGTATTTTAGATGTGGCCAGATGGGATTGCGTGCCTTGATGACTTGAACAAATTATTTAATTTCTCTTAATTTCATTTGATTGGACAAGAGCAGAGATTTGGTTGTGAATTTGGCTCCCAGATATTTTTTTCAGCTTAATTAAAAACTTACTGAATTTGTTGTTCAGGGTTTTAAAATCTGTCGTCACATAAAAATTTAGATTTGAGGAACCTTCTAGAAAATTGTAAGGTGTGTTATCAGTGCATATACATTACCCCCATGACATGGCATTGTTGACTATAATTGAGAGGGGGCTTTTCCCTTTTGGGGGGGGGGTAAGTAAACCCTTTCCAGTTTGCCCTTGGCCTCTCCCAGCATTTTTCATTAAAAAAAAGAAAAACACCAAAAAACCAAAATATCTACCTGCATGCTTCTCTAGACATCTGGATTTGTAATCCTCAGGAATAGAGAATTTTGTAAGCTCTCTTATGGTGTAGACATTATTTTGAACCATAGAATTCTCTGGTTTTGAGATCTTGGGATTATTTTGTGAACCCCTCTATCTGGATAAAAATCGGGATTGTTTTACTTGTTTGGCAGACAATTGTTGGTTCACAGTGTTTCTGGTCAATTAAAACATTTTCACAAGTTACTTACTTCATAGTGTTGTTCCAGTCTTCTCTATCCTTACTGACTTTTCTGTTAATTTTGTCAGTTTTTGAGAGCTGTAACTGTAATTATGCTTTTGTCAATTTCTTTGGAGTTTTATTAGTTTTTGCTTCATGTATTTTGAAGTTCTGTTATTAAGTGCATAGAACAATTTTGAACACATGGAATGTAGTTATGGTTTTAGTTTTTAAGGGTCTGATCTAATTCTGTCATTTCTAGGTTTGTTTCTATTTGCTTTTTCTGCTCTTTATGGGTCATATTTCCTGCTTCTTTGCATGCCTCATTAATTTTGATTGGATGATGGATATTATGACTTCTACCTTGTCTGTAAAATTTTACCTTATTGATAATTTTTGTACTAGAAATATTCTTGAAATTATGTTATTTGGAGACAGTTTGATCCTTTTGAGGCTTGTTTTATATTAGGTGGGACCAAAGCATCCTTTAGGGACTAATTTTTCTGCATTACTAAGCAAGAATTTTCTGACTATTCTACCTGATGCTTTGTGAATTATGTTTCTCACTGTAGATGTTGGGATTGGGAATTATTCTTCTGCCTCTGAATTACATTGGGATTTTCACTTTGCTCCTTTCCAGGGAGGGGTGAGGGAGGAAGGTTCTTTCTTCCGCCTTGAGTAGTTTCCTGATTGGCATGTGCTAATCAGTACTCAGCTGAAGAATTGAAATGAACCTTTTTAAAATCTCTGACACTCTTTCTTTGTGCAGTTCTCTCATCTCTGGTACTGTGCTCTGAAAAGTCCAGTTGTTGCTTTGGCCTCCCAACTCCTTACTTGTGCTGTGGGTCTGAAAATTATCCCCAGGCAGTAAGCTGGGGTACTTGTAGGGCTCATCTTTATTTTCTCTTTCAGCGATCACTGTTCTGTGCTGTTACCCAATATCTGAAAACTGTTATGGAAACAACCTGAAATCTGATTATTCCCATTTTGTCTAGAAGCAGTCAGATTTATTCTAACCCTATGCTGTCCCGTACAGCACAGCCACTAGTTGCTGTGACATTTTAAATTTTGTTTAATCTTAGTTAATTAAGATTTTATTTAAAAATTTTTAAAATTTTAAGATTAAATTTAAAATGCAGTTCTTTGTTTATACTTAGCCACATCTTTTATTAAAATTGATATTTTAGAGAGGGGGAGCCGGGTGGGGGAGAGAGAGAAAGAGAAACATCGATTTGTCATTCCATTTATTTATGCATTCATTGGTTGTGTCTTGTATGTGTCCTGGCTGGATATCAAACCTGCAACCTTGGTGTATGGGAATGACGCTCTTAACCAACTGAACTACTGGCCAGGGCCACTTAGCTACAGCTTAAGTGCTAAGTAGCCACATGTGGGTAAGGCTTACTTTATTGGACATTGCAGATATAAAACATTTTCATTGTTGCATAAAAGTTCTGTGTACACCAGAAAGTTAGGGGTGTGATCCCCAGTCAGGGAACATACCTAGGTTGCAGGATTGATTCCGGATAGGGGTGTGTTTGGAAGGCAACAAATTGATGTTTCTTTCTCACATTGATGTTTCTCTCTCTCTCTCTCCCCCCTCTCCTTCCTCTCTCTCTAAAATCAGTAACATATTCTCAGCTGAGGATTAATAAAACAATTCTGCTGGACAGTGCTATAACAACTAAAGAAATTAGATTTGTTCCTGAAAGCTGTGGGAGCATTGGAAGATGCCTTCAGTGTTTTCTTCTCAAGTTTTTATTTTAAAACATTGAGCTGGATACATTTATGAAAAGAGAGAAAATAACTTTTTCTTTTTATAATGAGGCAATCTGAGGTGATATCAAATGAATATTGGGCCAAATAGTGGTGTCATAACCAGTTAATAATTCTGCCGAATCCTTCCGTCTGCCATGAGGGTTTGAAGTTGTTTTAATTCTTAGTCGTATATTTTGCTAATTCTTAGTCATATTATTTCATTTTTTAAAATTCTTTGTATGTTCAGTCATTGAACCATTGGTTAGGGACAAGAAACATTAGGAAAATTAAGTTGATATTGAAGTACTCGGTAATGAGGAGCATAAAAATGTTAATGATACTAAATATTTGGTTCAGGATTATTACCTCTCTGTAAGTTGTCTGTGTTCTAACATCCTGTATATCAACAAGATGTTGGTGATTATTAAAAAAGCAGTATTAAAGAATATAGATTTATATGCAACATGGCCTTTATTTTTTTAATATTGTATTTATTTTCAGAGAGGGGGAAGGGAGGGAGAAAGAGAGGGAGAGAAAAATCAGTGTGGGGGAGAAACATCGATTGGTTGCCTTCCCCATGCCCCCAGCCAGGTACCTGGCCCGCAACCCAGGCATGTGCCCTAACTGGGAATCAAACTGGCAACCTTTGGGTTTGCAGGCTGGCACTCAATTCACTGAGCCACACCAGCCAGAGCAATTTTTAGAGAATAAAGACTACTTAAACTTGCACTGTGTTCTTTGAAGTGTTTGCAAATACCTATTTAAAGCCACCTATAGTTCATTATTTAGTAACAAACCACAAGAATGGTTAACAATTTTAGTAAATACAAGACTTTAAAACAGCAATCACATTTACAGTTTTCTCCTTGTATAATGCAATCAACTTTAGGTTGTTTTTAACATTCATGAATTTACAAACAGAATGTCATTTTAAGGTAGACATGTCACCAGAATGCATTTTCGTACATAATTTAAATAAGATGTAGCTCTCGGTAATAGGGAGTCAGAATTTGTTTTTATATGTTTTATTAAAATGAACTTTATAGTATAATCTTGAATAATATGCTGAATAAAGTATTTTTTCTTAAAATTGCATCATCACATTTCTTAAATAATTAGAAACAATCCCAGGAGTTCCCTTTACTGTGAAAGATGGCATGTAGGCAAAAAAGGTTAAAGTATTTTTAGTGGTTCCTAATCCTGGTTGTACATCGGAATTACTCGGGAAACTTTTTAACAATACACATTCTAGGGCAGACTCTCCAGTTATTGAGTCAGTCCTGGAGTTGGCCACCTAGGTGATTCTAATACCCCTGGATGAGAGTAGTGCTGTGCTGTCTTGGAATACATTCCTTGTGTGATGTTAAAAAGTGCACTTAAAAAAAAAAGGGGTGCCAATAAATTCAAGCAGTGCCATGTTAAGCAAGTTTCTTGACAGCTGTAGTATTCAGTTTTAAGATACTGATATATTTTGGTATGTCTCTCCAAGAGGGTATTAAAACAAACCTGTTAATACTTTCTGGTTTAGTGAAACACCAGTTTGGGAAATTCGAATCTAGATTTGTTCTGAATCAATTAAATGTTTGATTGTTCAGCTGTGAATCAAGTTAATTGTGCCTAATTGGCCAGCCCATATTATCTTATTGGTAATAAGTTAATGAGACCATTATTGCTTTGTGAAAATATGAAAAATAGTGAAATATTACATGTGTTTTGTAACCATAAAGCACTCTGTAAAGGCTCCCATGCATAATTATGCATTCTCTCTTAGTTCTTACTAGAATATAAAATGAGGCATGGTAAGTTTTTTAATATGTTGTGGGTCTGAGGGGTATACATCATTCGTTTAATAATCTATGGTGAGTGTTTGGTTTTTTAGTTTATAATGGTAGTTGACTGGAGAAGCTTACCTCACTCACCAAGAGTATCAGCAGATATTTTTCATAGATTTAGTTTAACCAAATAACATACAAGTTAAAGAAACTAAAGTTTAACCATTCAGATGTGCAATAAACATTTTGGTTTGAGTAACATTCATGCTTTTAAAGTTGCAGTGTTCATTGATTTTCACTTCTCAGTAAACTAGTTGTAGTCCTTTTCCCAGACAGGAAACATAGATTTTTTAATCTATTTTTATCCTTCGCTCTCCTGGCATACATATTTAGTTATCACTGGTCTCTCAGTATAGTAGTGGTTAGTTACTTAAAGTGATATAATGAACTTGCAAATAATTGCTTTGTCTAGTGGTCAGAATACTCTACCCTGTATCACCATTTTTAGTGGTTAATGCAGATCTGTCATATTATTCCCTTAGTTTTTATTAAAATGCATATTTTTCTGTCATGATTATTTGTGCTAGATATTTTAAAGAAAATAGTTTACAGTTCTGTGGAATCCAGGTGATCGGGGATAATGGTCTGGGACATAGCTACTTAAATATTTAATTACAGAACTAATAATTTCTTTGAAATCTTTGTCATTTGGACCTGTTGATTTTTTGAGGTTTGTATTTACTTTTTTGGTTTACTAAAAAACTTGTGTGGAGGTTTAAAGGAACATATTCTAAGGGGTGCTCAATAAAAAATTTAGAGAAGAAAAACAGACCTGGGTTAGGAAGCCCTATCAAAAGGGAAATGGTGCTGTCTTATGAGAGTTCTTTTATCTCAAATTCATTTTTCTTTGACTTGAGCTTATTATCATAGTAGTACTTATACTCATGAATTTTGCCAAATGAAAAGATTTTTAAGAGGTTTAGACTTCAACATATGCCTTCAAAAAAGGTTTTGCAAGATAAAAACAAGCTTAAAAAGAACAGTTTTAATTGTCTAAAAAAAGTTCATTTTTTTTGTGTGTCAATTTGGTAAGACACATGATCTTTTTATGGTGTTGTCATTTTTGTTCTTAGCTGAATCCAGAATATTTCCATGTATATATGTAACTAGGAGATACCTTACTAGTTATTGAAAATGTATTTTACATCTTTACTTTTTAGTGTAATTTTGGTTCTGAAATTCAGAGATATAAAGGTTGGAGAATCCTTTGTTATATGTCAGTGGCACGCACAATGCTTAGCTTATAGCTGGGTCCCAGAAATTATTTACTTTTAAGTGATCAAGGAAAGATAAATGTTTTCTTAAATGAAGATAGCCTAAACAATGAACTCTTCTTTTGGAAAAGGTGGAGAATGGGAATGTTTAGATCAGTGGATTGGACTATGGAGGGATTTTTGTTAGGTCCTATGGCAGCCTTTTGACATCAGTAGAAGTTTATTCTCCCTTAATATTGGCATTGGAGACTGAATCTAGGCTGAACGGATTATGACTCAGATTCAGTTTAGTTATTCTCTCACCACAAGAATAGGATGTATGTATATATTGGGATTGATCAGCATTAGTTGATTGCTTATACTAGAAAAAAGTCAATTTTCTAGTAGTAACAATAAGATGAATAATGCTAATTAAAGGGACATCACTTATGAAGACAAGCTCATCCTAATCATAATGAGTTTAATAGGTACGTATTTACTTATTTTACACATTACATTGTACATATATACACACACAGTCTTTAGATTTCTGATGCTGTAAATTCTTAGACTGTTAGGTAGGCTGAGCTCCCCCACCCCCACCTGAGGATATGTTTATTGATTTGAGAGAGAGAGAGAGAGAAACAGAAACATAGATTGGTTGCCTCCTGTATGCACCCCTCCCAGGGATGGAATCCACAACCTTTTTGTGTACAGGATGATGCTCCAACCAACTGAGCCACTTAGGGCCTGAGCTTAGTTTGTTAGATTCTTTATAGAGAAGATAAGTATAGTCCTGTAGTATACATGTTCAGTTGAAACATTTAAGATAAACTTAAAAAAAAAATGTTGAGATTGGTGTGTAGAGAATTCAGGCAGGAATTCCTGGACTCTTGCAGGTTCAGTTACTGTGCAGCAAAGATTTCCTGACCCTCACAAAACTATTGTTGAGCATCCATCCTCTACTTCCTTTCACTCTTCCTGTCCCACTCACTATCCATTATTACCAGTACCTGTTCCTGTTTCTTCTTTCCCCCAGAACGTTTTACATCTTGTGGTTATTGATTCTGCTATGGCCCAGTTTCAACAATTATTCTTTCTGATAAGTGGAATGGAGCTAAAATTGTCTCAGTGGATGCTAGCAGAGGTAGGGAAGGTGTAGGATAACTATAATGAATAGTTAGGTTGGAAATCAGTAGACCCAGATTCTGTTTCTCATTGCTAGCAACTACCCATGCACTCTTATGAAAGTCCCTCTTGGTAACAGTGATGCCATGAAACAAGTTGATTTCCAGTATCACTCTCAACTCTTAATGTGCTCTCTGTGATTCATTCATTGTACACTTAAATTCAGTGCTGGCTTACGGGCCAACAGTGATTGAAAGATAGATAAATACATGAGTTTTGGCCTTGAGTAAGTGAATGGTGGCGATATAAAGTGGTAAGTGCTATTATAGGACATTGTGTGTAGTGCTTTTTGAACAAACTTATGGGCAGGAATCAAGGAAGGCTTCCTCTTAGGGGTCATATTTGAGTTGATTCTTAAAGAATAAATAGCTTTTATATGCAAGGAAGGAAGAAGGATGTTCCAGGAAGAGCAAATCACAGGAATGAGTAAGCACTGCATATTTTGGAATTCTCAGTGGTAGGTGAGAGGAAAGAATGGAGTTTGTGGAGACTTAATGGTACTAAATATCAGGGTGGGGGTGGTGAGATGGGGGCCAGATGTTATTCTAAAGACTTTGGATTTTAAAAGGCTGTTCGAAAGGTTTTTTTTTGTTTGTTTGTTTGTTTTTAGGGGACAGTTTTTAGTTATGCATTTGTAAAGAGTTTGGAAAAGAAAGACATAATCAAACTTGTGTTTTAGTAAGGTCACTTGGTGGTACTGTGGAAGGTGGGCTGATTAGAGCAGGAAGTTAAGGCAGAAGGATAAGCTTGGAAACTTGCTGTATTCAGGGTGAGAAATGATGAGGGTTCATCTAAGGCAGGAGTAGTCATGGGGATAGAACCTGAAGGGTGGAATTAGCAGACTTAGAGGCTATGTGCAATGAGACTGTGGAGACTGGATGTGGAGAGAAGGAGAGGAGGAGTCTGGATGGTATTGAGGTGTGCCTGGTTTGATTTCTGGGTGAATGACGGTGTCAGCATCCAAGAGAATAAGGGATGCAGGAGGAAGAGCAAGTTTTTTAGGTGGGGGATTAGGGATGATAAATTCACATGTGTTTATGTTGAGCTTGAGTTGTTTGTGGGTTATTAAAGAAGAGATGAGATTTTTAGTAAGCAGTTAGATATGTGGGTGTGAGCTCTGGAAAGATTGGAGCTGGAGATAAAGATTTGGAAGTCACTATTTATAAATGGTAATTAAACCAACTTTATTGGCAAATCACTCTGGAAGGAGAGTGTAGAGCAGTTTTGGGGGTATTGTCATATCTCTGCTTCAAAAAGGGAAAAAGGTTCATGATTGCTGTGAGATTCTGCGCATATGTGTATTAGGTTTTCCAAGGGATATGTGTCCCAGTAAAGATTATTATGGAATACTGGAATGGAGTAAGAACGGTAGACCCTAGTATAGAAATATGAGAATATTGAAATTAAGAAGACAGAAGAAAAGGAGGTGGAGGAGACAGTGTTAGGGAAGAAGGGAAGAGAGCATTTCAAGGAAAAGTGATCAACCAGAAATGTTCTTTGGTCTGGGATTAGCAATTTTTGCCTTCCATTGTAAGATTAATTGTAGTGAAATACTTCAGTCTGTAAATAACTGGAGGGCAAGTTGCTATAGGGAAGGAAGGTTGAAGTAGAATTGAGGGTGAAGAAATTTAGGTGGATTACTAGAGAGGGAGGATGGGAGCCAGCGGGGAGAGGGGAAGAATATTTAAATACGTAAAGCTTCTGGTAAATTTGAAAGCATAATAAAATGGGGTAAGTGGAAATATGCAAGCTTTATTGGATTTTATTGTGTAACTTACAGAAAATTTCACCTCAACAAAAGGTCGCCAGCTTGATTCCCAGTCAGGGAATGCACGTGAGTTGCAGGCCCTTGGCTGTTTCTCTCTCACACATCAATATTTTTCTCCCTCTCTTCCTCCCTCCCTGCCCCTCTTTCTAAAAATAAATAAATAAAATTTTAAAAAATGAA
This sequence comes from Furipterus horrens, assembly GCF_987537825.1. Classification (NCBI taxonomy): domain Eukaryota; kingdom Metazoa; phylum Chordata; class Mammalia; order Chiroptera; family Furipteridae; genus Furipterus; species Furipterus horrens. The sequence goes on from NW_028327177.1 coordinate 112,158,813, forward strand.
GTTTTTTTTTCTTTTTTGGTCATACTGTAGAGAACGGAAACATCTGAAGTATGTTTGAAACAAATACGGTTAGTTAGTCTTTAGAATATAAAAGAAAAGTCTTCCCTCATATTACAGGAAAGGTTTGTCTTAACAGAAACCAACACTGCATTCCTGAACAAAATATTTGAAGATTTTCTATGCAACATTTGAGAGTACCTTTCCAAGATCAAGTGTGTCACTTTTCCATCATTCAGTTGAACATTTTGTCATTGTTGAAATTAGAATGTAATTGGGTTGGTAACAAAATTCTTTTGCTGTAAAATTAATGAAGACTCTTTGCCCCCTTTTATCCAATACTTTTTTTCTGTATATGTGACTATAGATATACTTAAGTGGTCAGTAACGTTACATGGGGGTACCTGGACCAACTGGAAAGGAATGTCTGGTGAAAAGTAATTATTTTATTCTGTAACAATTGCTGAGGAAATTGGCATTAGACTCAATAACATAAGTGAACCTAGAAGACTTCCTATTTAAGAACTCTACTTTTTCAAGTATTTTAAGATAACCAGTTAGTACTATTTTCTTTTTTTTTTAAGTATATTTTATGACTATGTTACAGTAGTCCCAATATTTTTCCCCTTTGCTCCCCTCTACCCACGTACTATTTTCTTAAGTTCCTTTACTTTAGTAATGGTTTAGAAAATCTCATGGGATATAATTATTCCGTTTAACAAGTGAAGTTTTGTCACTTTTATTCTTTTTCTACTTTTGCATTAGACCTCTAATATGAACTTCTGATAGCTTTATATTTTCTAATTATTTTTGATGTGAGTCCATTTGTTGGGAAGCACATTTAGGCTCTTTTGGAAAGCATATTTTATTGAGTTATGTTGAAATGTGCCTTTATGATACCTCTTCTGTTTCATGTTTGAATTATCAGGAAAAGCAGAAAACTGCTTCCTATTTTTTTGGAGGATGCCACATATTTGATACCTGTTTTTATTTTTCTCTTTCATTATTTTGGTAAAACTGGTCGAGGTGTTACTACAGAGATATTTTTTCCTTTTTTAATGTAGTACATATATCAAAGTATAAGATTTGAGTCTTTGTTTGGATATCTTGATTATTTATGTTCTAGTTTCTAAGAATGCCTCTTGGAGAAATGTTATGATGCTTTTAATCATTAACCATGACCTGTTTGTGTGTATTTTATACTTTCTGATAGTGACATTTCAGGGTGATGTTTATGTGAATCTTGGCTCATGTTTCCTGATCCTTAGTATCATCTCATCAGCAACAAATAAGGTTTATACAAAATTACTTGGATGATTTGAGGTTTTTGATTAGGCAGTCCTTGTTGCTGTAATAATAGAAGCATTACCAGAAGAAGGAATTCTGGAGAGGGCATGGTGGTAAAAAAAATACACAACATTTTGATTCTGATAAATGCTGTTTTTGTATATATGCCACTTAAGTTAGAATTATATGATGCATTTTTGTTAAATGCCAAAATTGTTACATCTCAAAACATGTCCTAATGATGAATTTTCTGAATCTTGTCAAAATGTAAGTGAGGTTAAACACTATTACCATTGAAATGGTGAGTCAAAAGATTTTGCTTCGGAAGTAATTAAGACATAATTTACATGGTAGTCTGCATATCAACATAAAATTTATAGTATGGTCACCTTTATTAATGGTATTTTGGAATGAATGTATTATCAGTTGCTTTGTCCAAAATTGGGATCAGTTATGTATGTAGAAGAGTTTGCCCAGAGACTAATGATGTCCTTGTTTGCTTATGCTAAGGAGGAGTGCCTATCCCTTGTATGGAAAAAATGGGCAAGTCTCTCTGTCTCTCTGTCTCTCTGTCTCTCTCTCTCTCTCTCTCTCTCTCTCTCTCACTCTCACTTCAGGCTGTGTATGTAAATCATGATGCCAGCAGCGGTTCTTGTCAGGTGTAGGAATGAAGTGCATGGTAGCCGGTCCAAGGGTTAGCTTTGGTATATTAATAGGGTAAAGTGGTGACTTGAATAATTATTGTTAAATCTATTTAATAAAAGGAAAGTTTTATTAAGAAAAGTATACTTTACAAACTTTTTTTAATGGTTGAATTAAAAGTCCTAGGGCTTTAAATGTTTTCTTTCCACATGTTAAATATAAATCTAGTTTAAAAATTATTTAAATTGTTGATTTTGTTAGGTGTGATAATGACATTGTTACATAACAAAAAGCATTTTGTAGAGATTTCTAATGTATACAGAGATGAATTGGTGATGTTTGAGATTTGCTTAGAAATATTAAGAAAAGATGGGTAGATGAAACAAATCTGACAATCTTGATATTGCATCTGGGTGATAGATATAAGGAGATTAATTATATTATTTTCTGATTTTTGTGTTTGAAAATTTTCATAATAAAAAATTTCACAAAATTAAGAGCATTAAAATCTTATTAAATATTCTGATTAATTACAAACAATTATGTAGTCCCAGAAATTCCCAGAAGTATCATTGTAGTAATCTAATTGTAGTTTAAAATTATAAAATGGGTGACTTGGGGATGGAAAAAGTTAAGAAGGGAAGAATAGCTGTGGCCAGGTAAGCTCAGTTGGTTAGAGCATACGCCAAGGTTGAGGGTTCCATCCCTGGTCAGGCACATATAAGAATCAACCAATGAATGCTCAACTGGAATCAACATTTCTTCTCTTTCTCTTTCTCTCTCCCCTCCTCCCCCTCCTGCCCTCCCTCCCTCCCTTCCCCTTTCCTTCCTCTTATCTGAAATCAATCAAGTAAAATTTTTTTAAAGGAGAGAATAAATAAAGGATTCGTATATTTTTAAAGGGGGAGTAAAAATTAATATTTAGTCTTTTGGGGGCTAATACAGCATTTTTGTCATGAACTATAAATTTTAAAGTTTGAAGATGTATATTTTGAGCAAGTCTGGTTTTACATTTGAGTGTGAAACTATATGGAACATGATCTAAGCTAAATATAAATTAAACCTCTTTCCAAACACTTCCCAGTTTTTATAGTTCAGTTTACCAGTGAGTGACACATTTCCCCTCGACTCAGATTGCCCTTCTATTTTATTTTCTAGGATAAGATGTATTTTTATGGTTTTAAAAGTGTTATCTGATATTTCTTAATTTTGAGGGGAGGAGTTTCCTTAGGGACATTGTAGGTATATGGCTAACACCTAACTCTAAGAAACACTTGAACCTTTTTTTCTTTGATCCTCATTGCTGGAGCTGCCTTTGTTATGAGATGTAAAGAGAATCCTCTGGGAAAAGTTTGAGGGATAGAATGGTTAGCTGATTGCCTGAAACAAATTCGTCTTATAGGCATCTTTAATGGTAGATTAACGTTTCAAATATTTGTTTTGGGGAATGGTTAGGCAATCCAGTAGGTAATATGAGGCCAGGTGATGGAAGTTCTTAAGAACTCAGTGGTAGTAGAGTCATGAATCATTAAGTGATAGTTTTTGTGTTTTCTAGTTTGTGTTCAGTTCTCAGTATTAGGCATACTCTCCCAGTACCTCAAAGAAGAACGCAAAGATGTGTAGGATATAAGTCCTTTAGGGTGTTTGGTAGTCAGGGTTTGACATGACTGGTAAAAAGGTCATTGATGTAATGAAGACTGGAGAGGTAATCCTTACTTTTCAGCTTGTGCAATTTGCAAATCATTAGGGGTTTTACAATGATGACATTTAAATTGTCAATTTTTTCTTCATTTATTAGCTGCATTGTTCCCATAAAGAGAAAATTCTCTGATTTGGTTATTTGGTTATATAGTTCATATAGAGTTAAATCAGAAAAAATACTTGATCCTTGCTCTTTGTTTACCAGCTTTCAGACTTAATGCGCTGGTTCTCTGGCATCCTGAAACTGATTTTCTTTATTTTGTTTAATGAACTCAGACATTTGAACATTATGGCTGTGTTTAATTCCATTGCATTTATGCATGCTCAGATTTCTCCTTTTTGGCCAGTGCAGGTTTGCTGCTGAGACCCTTTACCACTGTCCTGATCTTTGATAGTTTCCTTGCTTTCTGGCATAACAAGGTAATCAAAATCCATCTTGTCTAATTTATGTCACAGATCTGGAATCAGCCATCTGTCCTATTGAACAGGAAATTGTTTTTCAATATCATTATCTGAGTTCATTGCTACCAGCCTTGGTTTCTTGCTTCCAGTCCTTTTCAATGTATAGTGCTAGGAAATATGAAAATGAAAATGTTAGTTCATACTGGTAATTTAATTGAAATTTGGGATTTTCTTAACTTTTTCTTTATTGAATTTATTGGGGTCACATTGGTTAATTATATAGGTTTGAAGCATACGATTCTGTAATGCATCATTTGTATATTATATTGTGTCTTCACCACCCAAAGTCAAACCTCCTTTTATCACTATTTTTCCCCCCCCTTTCCCCCCCCTTTTAACCCTGGCTGGTTTGGCTCAGTGGATTGAGCATCGGCCTGCGAGCTAAGTGTCGCTGGTTCGATCTTCCAGTCAGGGCACATCAGAGAAGGAAAACTCTGATTCCAAAAAACCTCCGCTGCCTTGCGGCATACCTCTTCAGGGGAAAGGCTAAGGGAGTAAACCCCGACAGAAAATCCGGAGCCGGAGTCCCTAAGGCGGTTTGACGTTGTAGTCAACACCGGCAACTCCTGCGGCGCACCTGAAGCCAAGCTGTATTGACACCGTCTTTCCCTTGGACCCTTCAGCTGCGAAGAGAGGGGGGGTCTGCTGCATGGGCAACAGCAGACCCTCCATATCACCCTGCCCAGGCTCTGTAGCTTCAGCTTCACTGGAGAGGACACTCCAGCGTCATCGCAAGATGTCGATTCAACATGGGAGGAGACAGATACCGTGTCACTCCCGAGTCGGACTGCACAGCCATTCTCGGCGGTGCAGATAGACTCTTAAGAAGCTACACCATGGTCTCTCGAGATGGACGGCTGCCGACTGATCCCCCCCCTTTACATTCTTCTCCCCCCTCCCACTTTCTTTCCCCATGGTAATCATCATATTAACTTTTTCTAAAGTCTTACAGCTTTCTTCCTTTCTCCTGTTAAAAAAAAAAAAAATCCATCCCAACTCGTGTGGCTCAGTGGATTAGCGCCAGCCTGCGAACCAAAGGGTCATCATACTCCCAGCCTCAGACAACCACTATTTCTGCTTTTCTGTCATTTCTAGGCATTTTATATAAATGGGATAATACAGTAATGTATTTTGCACTTGGCTTCTTTAACTTAGCATAATGGTTTTGAATTTCTTCATATTTTGGCATGTATCAATAGTTTGTTCTTTTAATTGCTGAACAATATTGTATGAATATAATACATTTTATCTACTCACTGGTTGATGGACATTGGATTGTTTCCAGTTTTTGTCTATTATGAATAATGCTGCTATGAATAATCATATACATTTCTTTAAAAGGAAATATATTTTTATTTTCTATTTGAGTAGATGCTTAGGAGTAGAATTGCTGGTTTGTAGGGTAAATGTATGTTTAACTTTTTAAAAAACTACCGTTTTCCAGTATGATTTTACCCTTTTACATTCACACTGATAATATAGGAGGGTTCCAGTTTCTCCACAACTTTGCCATTTCTTAGTATTGTCTGTTTTGAATTTATTTGTTCTAATAGGTGTGTAGCAATATGCCATTGGTTTTTACTTTCCTTAATTAAAAATATTGAGCATATTTTCATGTGTTTATTAGACATTTGTATATTTTCTTCGGTGAAATGTTTATTCAAATTTTGCTCACTTTTAAATAAATTGAGATGTCTTAATACTGATTTATAGGAAGTTTTAAAAATATATCATGTTGTAAGTCTTTATCAGATATATGATTTGCAAATAGTTTTTCCAGTCTGTGAATTATCTTTTTATTTTTTTAATGGTATCTTTTGAAGCACATTTAAATTTTGCAGAAATATATTTTACAGTTTTTCCTCTTTTGTGGATTGTGCATTTGATGTCACACTTAACACTTACCCCAAGCCAGAGTCATGATTTTCTTAAGAGTTTCCTTTTAGGATTTTAGTGTTTTACATTTAGGTGTCTATGATCCATTTTGAATTAATGTGTGTGTATGTTGTGAGACAAGGACTCACAGTTTTTTGTTTTGTTTTGCAATTGGGTATCTGATCCCACATGGTGTGTTGAAAATACTCTCTTTTCCTATTGAGTTATCTGGGCACCCTTGTCACACAAATCAGCGGACCATAAATGTAAGAATTTCTTCATGGACTCTATCCTCTTCCATTGATTTTTTTTTTAAGTTTATTTATTTATTTGTTTGTTTATTTTATTTTTAGAGAGAGGGGAAAGGAGAAAGAGAGGGAGAGAGAAACGTCACTGTGTGGTTGCCTCTCACTCGCGCCCCCAACTGGGGACCCTAGCGCAACCTATTCATGTGCCCTGACTGGAAATCGAACCAGCGACACTTGGCTCGCAGGCCGACGCTCAATCCACTGAGCCACAGCAGCCAGGGCCATTGATTTTTATGACTATCCTTTGCCATTACCACGATGTCTTGATGACTTTATGGAAGATTTTGAAATTTGACAGTGTAAGTCCTCCAACTTTTTGTTCTAGATTAAAAAAAAAAAATTAATTTTCAAATCCTCACCTGAGGACAGACATGTCCATTGATTTGAGAGAGACAGACATTGATCAGTACCCCCCCACCCCATCCCCCAGACATGTACCTAAACTGGGGATGAAACCCACAACCTTCTGGTGTACAGGATGAGGCTCCAACCAACTGAGCCACCTGGCCAGGGCAACTTTTTATTCTTTTCCAAATTGTTTTGGCTGTCCTAGGTCATTCTCTCTGATTCCATATAAATTTTAGAATCTGTCAGTTTCTTTTTTTAAAAAGCCACCTGGGATTCTTATAAGGATTACATTGAATTTATAGATCAATTTGGAGAAAATTACGATCTTGTTTGAGGCGTCTGTGTAACCTGGGCTTTTGCAACCTCAGGCTAGTAAGAGCTGAATTGTTTGTCCTCCCTACTGGCCGGCCAGCATCTGAGAAGTCACTATCAGTGGTAATGCCTTTGAGCCTGTTCATCACCTACTGCCCTAAATGGAATGAACCCTCTTACACCATAGCTGCTTCCAGTCTTCATAGGGTAACACTGATGGAGCTGGGTGGTAGGGGAAAACTGAGCAGCTCCAGACCTAAACACCATAGATTCCCACTGTTCTTACTTGAAATCCAACAGTTTTTCAAACTATCTTTTTTATGTCTTTGGTTGTGAAAGTGACTGTTAAAATTTTCCTGGTTTCTAGTTGCTTCTAAGGTAGAGGATTTGCTGATGTAACTTGGCTATAGCAGAAAGTACCATCTCTCTCATACCTGAGTGTTAAATTGTGTAACATGTATGAGAAAACAGGTGCTGCTTTGAGTTAATTACTAACCATTTGTCCTGAATTGGGAACCAAGGAGCATTTACTTCTTTGGGGGGAATAAGGGAGGGGATATGGACTGATCTAGTTGTTTTCTCCTTCCTGGTTCTTATGTATAGGTCATTTTGTAATTTGGGAGTGATATCAAGTTGAGGGATCACTTATATATTATATTGATGTACCTAGGATACTTATGGTTTATGACCATGGTCTTTTGTATTCTGTCAGAAGAATTTGAGCCAAGCATTATGTATATTTTTTCCTTTTAATACATTTAAACAGTTTTTTCATTGTTATTGTATTTTGATTTTCTGTAGCAAAATTTGAGTTTAATAGTACTTCCTTTTGGCTTTTAATAAATGGATATCATTCTTCTACATTATAACTACATATTGATCTTCTCTTAGTTTATGGTTGGTATTTATATAATAAAATGGTTTGAATTATCTTATTTTTTTCTGTGAAGATGCTTCTGTACTAATTGATTAATGCCCTCAAACTATGTTTAATGAGGGCAGGGAGTATCTTTTGCTCATATCTTTTACCCATTGTCTAACAGAAAATAATATGGGCCCTGGCCTGGTAGCTCAGTTGGTTAGAGCTATGCTGAGGTTTCAGGTTCAATCCCTAGGCAAGGCACCTGTAAGAATCAACCAATGAATGCAGAAATAAGTGGAACAACGATGTATCTCTTTCCCTCCCTCCCTTCTTCCCTTCCTCCCTTCTTCCCTTCCTCTCTCTCTCTAAAGTCAATAAATAATTAAAAACATGATTTTGCTCAATATATTGTAGCATTGTCATGTTGCATTAGTTTGAGGTCTCAAAGGTTTTAAGCTTAATGTGTGCTTTGGGTGACTGATCTTTACCTCTTTATAGTCTTTGGAGAAGAGTATAAGAAAGTGGACCAGAATGTGCTGTTTGGGGAAGAAACACAGAACTGAGGAAGGTTCTGGTTTGAGTAAAGGAATAGGGAATATGGCATGAAAATAAAGTAAAGTGGGCTATTTTTTATTTCCTGTGAGATATACAGAGTAGGGGGGAAAGTAGGTTTGTAGTTGTTCGTCTAGAAAATAATACAATAAAAAATTAAAAGCATAAACTCTGTTTTCGTGTACGCAGAACTGTAAACCTGCTTTTGCCCCAGGGCCCTGTATCTTTTGTTTCCTGGTCTGGTGAATTTATCCTATTTCAATTTTAATAGATTACTTAAAGATCTCATCTTAACTTCAGTATGTGAAATTGTAAATGTATTTTACTAAAATCTATGCTTTCCTCTTTTTTCCCTCTTAGGACATCTGCTACAAGATCCCATTGCACCCACTAACTCCACCTGCCAACACTATGTCTGCAAAACTTGTAAAGGCAAGAAAATGATGATGAAACCTTCATGTAGTTGGTGCAAAGACTATGAGCAGTTTGAGGAAAACAAGCAACTAAGCATCTTGGTGAACTGTTACAAAAAACTATGTGAATATATAACACAGACTACATTGGCAAGGGATATAATAGAAGCAGTCGACTGTTCTTCTGATATTTTGGCTTTGCTTAATGATGGATCATTGCTTTGTGAGGAGACAGAAAAACCCTCAGATTCATCCTTTACTTTATGTTTGACACATTCCCCTTTACCTTCGACCTCAGAACCCACAACTGATCCTCAAGCTAGTTTATCTCCAATATCTGAAAGTACCCTCAGCATTGCTATTGGCAGTTCTGTTATCAATGGTTTGCCTACTTATAATGGGCTTTCAATAGATAGATTTGGTATAAATATTCCTTCACCTGAACATTCAAATACAATTGATGTATGTAACACTGTTGACATAAAGACTGAAGATCTGTCTGACAGCTTGCCACCTGTCTGTGACACGGTAGCTACTGACTTATGTTCTACAGGCATTGATATCTGCAGTTTCAGTGAAGATATAAAACCTGGTGACTCTCTGTTACTGAGTGTTGAGGAAGTACTCCGCAGCCTAGAAACTGTTTCAAACACAGAGGTTTGTTGCCCTAATTTGCAGCCCAACTTGGAAGCCACTGTCTCCAATGGACCTTTTCTGCAGCTTTCTTCCCAGTCTCTTAGCCATAATGTTTTTATGTCCACCAATCCTGCACTTCATGGCTTGTCATGTACAGCAGCAACTCCGAAGGTAGCAAAATTAAATAGAAAACGATCCAGATCAGAAAGTGACAGTGAAAAAGTTCAGCCACTTCCAATTTCTACCATTATCCGAGGCCCAACATTGGGGGCGTCTGCTCCTGTAACAGTGAAACGGGAGAGCAAAATTTCTCTTCAGCCTATAGCAACTGTTCCCAATGGAGGCACAACACCCAAAATCAGCAAAACTGTACTGTTATCTACTAAAAGCATGAAAAAGAGTCATGAACATGGATCCAAGAAATCTCACTCTAAAACCAAGCCAGGTATTCTTAAAAAAGACAAAACAGTAAAGGAAAAGATTCCTAGTCATCATTTTATGCCCGGAAGTCCTACCAAGACTGTGTATAAAAAACCCCAGGAAAAGAAAGGGTGTAAATGTGGGCGTGCTACTCAAAATCCAAGTGTTCTTACATGCCGCGGCCAACGCTGCCCTTGCTACTCGAACCGCAAAGCCTGCTTAGATTGTATATGCCGTGGCTGCCAAAACTCCTATATGGCCAATGGGGAGAAGAAGCTGGAGGCATTTGCTGTGCCAGAAAAGGCCTTGGAGCAGACCAGGCTCACTTTGGGCATTAATGTGACTAGCATTGCTGTGCGCAGTGCTAGTACCAGCACCAGTGTAATTAATGTCACAGGGTCCCCAGTAACGACGTTTTTAGCTGCCAGTACACATGATGATAAAAGTTTGGATGAAGCTATAGACATGAGATTCGACTGTTAAATCAGTGGGTCTTTAAACCTACCTCTCTGGTAGGGAAATAGCTACAGTTTAAGGCAGCTATGGTTTTGTTGGTTTAACTTGCCGGAGCTCCTGCATATAGATCACTTGTATCAAGTGTTTTCATTGCTAAGTTATATGTGTTAGTGTCGGGGAAATAGTTTGCAGATAATGGAGGAGTAACCCTACAACTATATGTCCTTAGTTCTTACAGAACCTCATAGTTTGAGAACAAATGCTGATGCAACTGATTTATACAAAATGAACTTTGGCAAGGAAAATAACATTAACCTCATTGTTTATGGTCATGCTTTGTGCGTAATCAAAGTTGATGATTAAATGGAAGGAAGTGGTATCTAGTCAGTCCATAAAGATTGTGCTCATTTTTTGTGAAAAAGTAGCCATTTAGTTTGTTCAGGAGACTCAGTGCTGCCTTCAGATGTCATTGATGTTTCTCCTGTTGAGAAGCTATGTCCAGCTCAACCTTTGTGCTGACATAATACCATTTCTGATCATGAAAATTGGCTACTGGTGTATGTAGCAGTTCTTAAATCAGCAGTATTATGAAAGGAAATTTGCCCCTCAGTAGAATGTTGAAGCAATCTTTTAAAAGTGAACAAACTGAAATTCTGTCAGACTGCATACTTTTAGCTACTTATGCTACGAAACTTCTGAGTTGAGCTCCTTTTTTTATTTAAGTCTGACTTATTTCTAGGAAAAAAATTCTTTCTTCACTGTGAACAATGTTCTAATTGATAAAGTGGAGAAGAGCAGTTTTATTGTGAAGCTGATTCAGTTTAGACTATAGTATGTGACAGAATTTAAAATATATATATAAAAGTTTTATTTAGAAATTGGGATGTATTTAAAATAATTTTGGAATAATGTCCCCAAATGTATCCAGATTTATACATTATACTTATTGCTATTGGCCACTTTGGTTTTTTTGTTTCCTCTAATAGTTTGCCACAGACTTTATTTTAAATATGCTTTTTTAGGGTGCTATTTGTTATGAAGGCTTCTTTTTAGAGGCCTAATAAAAATGCTTTTTTATGAGCCTGTGCATTTAGGTAGGTTTGAAGCTAGGAGGATTTTCTTTAGAATGCTCTTTTGCATGTAAAGCACAAACTATGTTTCAGTTTAAATGCACTTCTTTCCCATTAATTTTTATGGGGAGGATAAGTGAGTCACAAACATTCTGTTGAAGGGAAATCTAGTCAGTTGCTTGAAAGAGCACAGCCCAAATAAAACAAGGACTGACTAGGTAATAAGATATGACCTTATGATTTAAAAGAAGAGTTGCTGCTTTGACAGTGCTTATTTAAAGAACAATACTGCTGGAAAATTTCCAATTCCTACGTTCACCATCTCTCATGAGATCTGACATATGCTGAAGTTATGTTTTGATTTGGCACACAGCATGTTCAATGATGGTTACTCACCTAGTACAAGACATGGAGAAGAAACCTTTGGACACAGAGCAGATGACACCTCCTTCTGTTTTGTAGTGTATCCTGGTGTCATTTTCTGTGAATGTGGTCAGGTAGAGTTGTTTTTGTTGTTGTTGGGGGTTTTTTTTTTTTTTTTTTTTTTTGTCTCTTGGTGGGGTGGGGGTGGGCTAAAGCCATAGGAAGAAAAATGTGATGTATGTGTCCAGTATGTACTATTTTGTTTTGTTTTGCAAGAAGAGTTGAACTATTTTTGATAACAAGAGTAAATGGTGGAAAATGCTTCTTAGTTGTCTTGTCTTTATTTGCTTTCCAAGTTTCAGAATTTTATTTAATTCCTCTTAAGTGTTAGCAGTGTCTCATGAAACATGTATTTGCCTAAAGTTTCTAACAGTTTTGTGTTGAACCCAGATGCCCTGCTATATAAACTTGTAAATCTGTTCTTTATTCATTAATGATCACTGCAAAAATGACTAGAAATGAGATTGTACTCATGGATGATTAGGATATATTTTGCAGATCTCCAAAACTTTCCCAATATTATGATCTTAAAAATCATAGAGTATGTTATTGTTTCCCAAGTTTGATAATCTTAGTTGTTTTTCTTTTTTGATGCATGGGAGGTTGACAGTATAGAAAAAGTGGAAATCATAAGTATGTGAGGGCCTTGATTGTTATGTAACATTGCCAATGATGAATTCAGGTTTTTAGCACAAGTTTCTCTTTTTTATGCTGGTATTCTCACTGCCACATTTTGGAAACCTGTATTACACCTTAAATCTATCAATAAATGTTAGTTTTCTAATTCTATGTTGTAGAATACTGAGGAGTTTGGGATAGCATGCTCTGAATGGCCTATATTATATATATTTGGGGAAGAGTAATTAATTACAGTGCCTTAATTTTTACGTTGTTTTTCTTTATACCATGAGTTATTTAGGAATGCTGATCAGTGGTTAACTAGGGATGATTGAGAAATTATTACTGAAGTAACAATGTACTTTATCAGGATTTGAAACCATCAAAACAATAATAGCATTTAATATGACACATCTTCACTTGTTCTTTTGAGTCTTTGTTATTAACATTAAGTGGTCAAATGATCTTTCACCTTAGATTACAGAAATTTTAGAGTGACATTTTATTTTTGTTAATTTCATTAATTGTACACTTCCATGCAGAGGTGTAAGGGTAAAGAATTTCTTTTATTTCACCGTGTTCTTAGTTTGCTTAAAACAACTCTGGTGACCTTGCAGAAGAAAAGTAAAAGCTTTACAACATGTGAAAAATAAAATTTCTTTTCCTATATCATAGGTAACAAACATAAAATGCTTTACAAAAATATAAAGTTCAAAATATAGTATTGGAATCTAATACTTGGCTGGTACTTTAACTGTTTTCCTTCCTTAAAAAAAAAAGCTCTTTTTATGTACCCAAATAATCAGTTATATATAATACATTCTTTTAAAAGATTATGTGAGACTAAAATTCCGTTTGATCCCTGTGAACCCCTTATTCCCAAACCCTGATCCTCCTTCCCATCCCCAGAGGAGATCACCTCTCAGTATGAGATGTTATTCTTAGCTTTTTCTTTATAGTTTTCTCAGGGGCTCAAAGAGTTTTCTCTTTGAAACTCAAGCTTGTTTACAATGTTACCCAGGTATAAAAATGAATTCAAGTTTGAGTAAAAGCACAAGTGTGTAGTAATTGATTATCTTAGTGAACAGGATTCATATTGACAACTTGTCTTTATTTAGTTTTGGAGAAAGGGAAGAACAACAAAAGTTAAATCATGCAGGCTTCTCCACCCAAACACACCTTAACATTTCCAAAAGTTGACAATGACATATTTAATCAGTCTAGAGTTTTTATAAACACTTTGAACAGTACACAATGACATAGATAAGATGCAGGGAAAATACACAGAATTTTATTAGTTTGATTACCTTGCAATTAATATTATGCTATGAAATTCATTGACTAGAATTAAGATCACAATAAATCTCAATTTAAACTTTTATCAGGGAGCCTGGGATATTGTACCAACTTGAAATTTCCAGTTGGACATTAAAGATTATATGCAGCATGATCTTTACCAGATGTCAAATATATACTTAGTTCCTCAGAATTCACATTTCTTGCATTCAACTCTTTAAGAAAGGAGTATAGTGAAACACATTCTTATGTCTGAAAATGTGATACTTTGGGTAACCTAAATTAAAATAGCTGTATCTTGAATGATATTGGTAGCTTGCTTTTATATTACAGACTTTTGAAATCAAATATTGCCCAAAGTGAAAGGAAGAGGTAAAAATGTAAAGCCAAGTTAAAAAAATTAAATGTATATTTGAGAATCAGATTTTATTTTTACTTTTTGCTGAGTCTTAGAACGAGTTTAGATTATTATGGATAATAAAACTCTTAAACCATATTGGGCTTTTTAAAAAAGAACTGCTTTCCTTTCCTGGTAAAGGTTGGATGGGTAGATGGTGAATTTCATGTATCACATAAATATTTTTAATCCTAATAATTTACCAGTGTGTGTGTTTAGGCTATAGCATGTAGTGTTTCCCTCAGATTTAGTCACTTTTAAGTTTTAGTTCTTTGTGAACTATTAGACATTAAGTTTGAATAGTTAATTTTCTCTAACAGTTAAATGGAAGATCAGTTGTGGTCATGGAGATAAAAGGAAACGGGGAGGATATTGACAAGAAGGACTGCTAACTATTACTGTACCAGTTGATAGTGCATTTCCTAAATTCTCCTTTTCTCTGTTTTTTGCTTACCACAGTTCAAAGGTTTATTTCATTATTTGGCCTTCACACCAGCATGGGAACCAGAGTGGGGTGGGAAGGGAAGCTATTCTGACATTAAGGATTTCTAGTTAAAAAAAATTCCAGAGGAAAAGTCGATTTTGATAGAGATAAATATTTAAAAGTTTCTTGGGGGTTTCTATTATACTATCAGAAATTTCCATCCTTTTAATAGTTTACTTTCAGTTTTATCTCCAAGGTTATTGCAGGATTTGGCTGTACTGTGACTTGCTGAAAAATGTAATTTCCATAATGAACACATCTACCACTATAGTAAAGATGCAGTTACTTACTTTTATGGATGGCATCACTGTTTTCTTACGCTTTTGTGGTAAATATAGAGGTGGATGGAATATTTGGTAGTTTCAACATGAAGGAATAATGGTCAGATTGAGGCCTTAACATTGGGTTAGTCTAATATTGAGTGATGAATATGTCTAGTAAGAATTTTCAGGTATCATTTGTTTTCAAGTAGGCCTGATAGGAAGTGTAGATGGGGGTATCGGCTAATTTAGAGATTAATTGAATAATTTTCAACAAATAGGAAGGTTAAGAAACTTTCAAGTATGAGTCAAATTCCATAGTTGTTTACATTTAACAAGCTTTTTCTTTAGGTTTTATATAAGACCCGGTCAGAATGGGAAGGGGATTATTCAGAGCTTGCCAGCAAGGTTGGAAGGCCCAGTGGTTATAATACCTGAGGATGTAAAGTGACTAGCAGTTTGGCAGGTCATTGTGAAATAATACATTAAACCAAGTAAGTTCAAGATCTTTGAACTCCAGTACACACATAATTAAGTCTCTGAGATGTTTTGGCAGTGCTTTTTTAGCAGGGCTAATTCAATTCTGGAGGCCCTTAATGCTTTTTCAAGTTCCAGAATTTTTTGACTCAAGTTTTCTGCAAATGAAGTTTTCTCCTGGGCTCCATAGGAGCCCTGAGGGGCCTCAGGGATGCTGAACAGCAGAGGCAACTCCTGCTTTTGTGCAGAGAACTGTGCTTGACACTGTCTCCAAGAGATCCTTGGTACATTCAGGGGTGAAGAGTGCTGGTTCACAGACTTTGGAAGGTTATTTGCTTCTAAGGAAAAGCTCTGGAAGAGTCTCCCAAGTTGAGTATGTATATCCAGACCTATTGCCTAAAAACGTCAAGTTCCTAGTGCAGATACACACTTGCAGAAATCAAAGCCTTTAAAAAGCAGTATGCAGATTAGAGCATCTCTTCACAAGAAAAAACATTTAAAATATGTATATCCCTTTCATATGGACATTGGCAGCTATTCTTCATCCACTGACTGAAGCTTTCCACATTTCTCTGAAATGCTTGAGGTTACTATTTTATTGCCTTTGTTTCCAATTTCGGAGGGAGGGGCAGGTTCCTCTGATTCATAATCTTCAAAAGAACTGGAAGAAACAGTAAAAGTGAGTTATTGAATATTTTTTTTTTTTTAAAGAAAGTTTTATCGTCTGGATAGAAGTCAATAAGGCAAACTAGAAAATGAGGACCAGCTTGCAAAAGTCAAGTAAATGGCAACTATTATAAATGACCGAGCCACTCTGGATAAGACAATATTCTAGAACAGAAAACAGGTTCTTCCTGTTCCTTAAAGCCCAAGTTCTTGTTAGAATTTGTTGAAAATGTGCTGTATCAAGGTTTCCCTAGGGGCCTTGGTAGCAATGAGAGCATTATGAATGATTCTAGGTGGCTAGGACAGTGAGGTCTCATGAGCTTTACATGAATTTTCATTGAGGTGGCTTCCATGCAGAGTGGGGAACTTTCTCAATTCTCAGATTGCTTTATAGCAGCGGTTCTTAACCTGTGGGTCGCGACCCCTTTGGGGGTCGAACGACCCTTTCACAGGGGTCGCCTAAGACCATCGGAAAACATATATAATTACATACTGTTTTTGTGATTAATCACTATGCTTTAATTATGTTCAATTTGTAACAATGAAAATACATCCTGCATATCAGATATTTACGTTACGATGCATAACAGTAGCAAAATTACAGTTATGAAGTAGCAACAAAAATAATTTTATGGTTGGGGGTCACCACAACATGAGGAACTGTATTAAAGGGTCGCGGCATTAAGAGGGTTGAGAACCACTGCTTTATAGTTTTCATGGCTTCCAAGAACGACATTTAGATGTACAGGTGTGTACATGGAGTAGACTACAGCCATTCTTTGCAGAACTCCACAGCATACTCCCTCTGCTCACTCCCCTTTAGAAGTTACTGATAACCTCAGAGTTCCATGTCTAGGTTACCTCTGAGGGTGGCTTTAGACAGGAATGACAAATATTTTATCTCATGGGGGTGATTGCTGCTTAAAGTATTAAGTTGATAAACATTGCCTAGAAAATATACATGGTCTATTAGCAATGTCTGTTATAGTACTTGGTATAACTGGCTTAGCCTTGTTACCTTTTGCATGGACTTTTCACAACATCTGTGTAGAAATTTGGATATACACAGTCCTTTTATCAAAAAGGTATCAAGACTGGCTAGCGAGGGAAAATTGCTGAGGCAGGTATACCGAGTAGGTGTCACCTGCTTAATTTTCTAGAACATTTTTGAATGGAGATTAAAAAAAAAAAAAGCTGTCTGATCTTTGGAAAACTCCCTGAATGCTAGTTATTGATTCTATAAGAATTATGTACAGCTTGGTCATTCTGTAAAAATATTCCAGTCCATACTTAATTTGTTTCCCTCTTCCCCCCATTTCCTTGAGGGCTTAGTGTAACTAGCATATGCTGGATAAGGAGGCACTAAGGAGGAAAACAACACTGGCAATGAAGCAGGGTTGCAGTGTAGACACTGCTCATTTCCTGTCAAGAGTGAAGAACATTTTCTTACCCTTGGTGCCCTGACTTGCTGTCTCAGAGCTCTCGGTGTCTTAAACACCTCAGTGCAGATCTGGGAATATGTTAGAGTTAAGTCTGACCTAAGACTCATTCAGTTAATATTTGAGCTGTTGCTAAGCATGAGCCAAATGGTAGGTATACAATGGTGAAAAAGACTGAACCAGCAGTGCTTTCCTCACAGAGCTTGTAGTCTAATGGAGGCCATCTGGAATAGTGGTTAAGTGGTTTAGCTTTATAGAGGATCGACTTTGGAGGTTCCAATCTGTTTGATTACTTAATGTGATTTGGCAATGTTACTTAACCCCTCTGCATCAGTTTCCTTAGCTAGTGAGATGACAGCAGTTCCTACCTGTCACAAGGACTGAGTGAAGATTAGGTGAAAGGGCCTATAAATTAAAAACTCATGGAAAATATGAGGTATTAGTCCTATGATGGGGAACTGCTAGGGCATACTAGAGCACGATGGGGACACAACCCTATATTGGGGCCAGGGTCTTAAACTTTTTGTGCACATGACTTGTGAATAAAAAGGTTTTTTCCCCCACTATAGCCTCATAGCAGAAATGTGATTTCTAGCAGCGGATTTGATCCCATCTTATACTTGAAGATACTCCAGTGCCCTGATGGTTGGACATAGTGGAATGTCGCATGCATTTCTTTTGTACTTTTTAAGGAAACAAGAGCAGTATCATGCACTCCAGGAACTTTGGAGGAAACTCATGGATTGAGCAAGCTCATTCAGAACTTTTTGTCAGCATCCTTTTGTCAGTGTCCTGGAGACTCTTAACTCGGTGGTTCTCAACTAGGGGTGGTCCCTCCCCCTGCCTAGGGGACATTTGGCAATGTGTGGAGTGGGTGGGTTTTACTGGCATCTGATGAGTAGTGTCCAGGGATGCTGCTAAACATCCTACAATGTGCCAGACAATGCCTCAAAACAATTCTTCAGCTTAAAACATCAGTGCTGTTGACAAACCCTGCTCTAACTCTTGCCCCTTCAGTATCAGTGCATCTCAGGTTCTGAACTAAGCTCTTCTTTTGTCCTTCCCTGGGCAATCAATCTGTCTCATGACTTGTTCACCTCTGGCTTCTTAATGTACAGGTCCAGCCTCAGCCTCTTTCTAAGCTGCAAACCACCTGTATGGCTCTTCTGGTATGACAGCAGCATATACAAACCTGAACTCACCCTTCTCACACCCCTACCCACTCAAAGCAAGAGACGTAGCCATCCTAAGTTTCTCTTCCTTCTTCCTGTCCCCTCCCCTCTTCAGATCCAGCCAGTCTCAGCACTTGAAATATCCCATGGATATAGTTCGGCCTTTTCCTCTCTATTGTCACCGGTCTTTAGTTCAGGCACCATACTTTCATGCTTGGATTACTGCAATAGTTTTCTAACAGTCTAATGGCCTTCATTTTTGTCACATTCCCTTGGCTACTGCCACACTAGGCTATTAACTGTGTCAGAATGGGTTATAGTCTTGGGATCTAATGCTAATGTACATGTTTTTCAGTGGCCTGCAGTGCCGTTCCTCCTCTGGTTAACTTGTGCTCATTTCAAATTCTGAGATGTCATTTAAAAGGTTCCTTATACCCAGTACCTGAGCTACCACCACTTCTTATGTAATGTCCAAAATGGCTTTTTAATTTGTCTCCTTGCTTTTATTCTTGCACCTCTACCAATCCAGCAGAGTAATTTTCAAAAAATGTTAAGTAGGATTATGTTACTTCCTTGTTCAACTCCTTTTCAATAGGTCTAGCCTTGCATGAACTGGCCCCTGCTAATTTTTCCAACCACATTTCCCTCTGTTTCTCACTATACCCCAGCAAAACTGGCCTTTTAAAGTGTCCTCAATACACTGTTTCCTGCCTCAGAGCCATTGCACATGTTTTTCCCTCTACCTAGGACATTTTTGTTCCCTTTTTGCATAACTTTCTTAACCTCATTCCCTCAGGAAATTCTTCCCTCAGCACCTTAAGTTGCAAGCCTCTCTCCATTATCAGTTCTCCCTATTTGTTTCCTTCATCATTATATAATTAAATGTCTGTCTTCCCCACTGGACTGTGAAGTGTCCATTTTGTAACACCAACATCCTTGGGCAAGGAAGTGCCTGGCACTAGGGACTTAAAATGAATTGTTGAATGAAAAGTGATGTCCTAATGCCCTTGTGGAATGATGTGTCAAGTTGTTGGGGAAGGCTGGAATCACTGCTGAAGTCATCTTGAAGTCACTACAGACAGAACTGTAAGAGGCTTAATCTTATCCTGCTCCTCATGAATTCCTGAGGGGGAGAGAGTGTTAACTGATTCCTTCTAAATGACCTCTTCCAGGTTTATTTACAGGTCACTGACATTCCTCTGGGTTCCAATGAAGATAATTTTATGAAGTATTCTGTTAATTTAACTGGTCATTTCTGAATGAGTAAAGGGACCAAAGGAATAAAGCAGAACTCACAGGGTTCACAGACAGTTCATTGGAAACCCTAGATACCAAATTCGGAACAAATTCTTTAACTTAGTATTAACACTGTATTGTGAGCATAAGGGTGATATCACTTCATTTTTGATAGCTGAGAGTCTTGCAGTTCCTCAGGGTCATGAGCCATCAGTTGTCAATTCTTATTTTATTTTGGATATAGATAGTATAAAAATCTCAGTTAAATAGCCCTGACCAGTATAGCTCTGGATTGGGCACCATCCTGCAAACTGAAGGGTCGCCAGTTCCATTCCCAGTCAGGGCACATGCTTGGATTGCGAGCCAGGTTTCATGCACACATCAATGTTTATCTCCCTTTCTTTTTTCCTGCCCTTCCTCTCGCTCTATAAGTAAATAAAAATCTTTTAAAAAGTTAATCTTAAATTTTTTTTTTTTTTGGTTAAATATATTCTAGTTATGAACTTGAAGGGAGGGGACAGGGTTTGATTCACTTTTATTGCCAATCACAGTTCCTGGCCTAGAGTAGGTACCAGTGAGTATTTATTGAAATAAATAAATAAAATTGGGCTTTTGATTTGTTGAATGCAGAAAAAATGAAAACACACCCTATGAACTTCAGGTCTAATAAAGGCTGTTTACTGAGCACTATAAAAAAAATGATTCTGAACTATTCTTGTAAGATTATAAATCATGCTTTGGCATATTAACATGTCATTCCTTCTCTTTCTCTTCCCAGGCCCCAATATACACACATGATGCTGTCGTCCCCCATCTCCCACCCCCGTTTTCCCTGCTCTGTTAAATTCTCCCACTTCACTGAGGACTGTCAGGCTCACACAACCCCTACTGCAGACTTGATTCCTACTAGCTACCTTCCCGGAAGACTGCTCTGGTGGGTTTTTGGCTCGCCTTCCTTGACTATAGTGCCTTATTTTCCAGTGCTAATGGAAGTAAATGTAGAACTCTTACAAAGAATAATTCATATGTTTAATGTAAAAGAAAACCTACCTTTAAAAACATTTAATAGAAAACAGTTCTAAACTATCTAAATGTCCATTAATAGGGAAATGGATAAATTATGGCTTGGGAACGCTGTGAAGCATTGAAAGTCATGCTTATGAAAACACTAGTAACATTAAAATGTCAAAAAGAAATACACCAAAGTGAAAGGAATGGTTATCTCTGGATGACTGAACCAAGAGTGATTTTAATATATATTTTCCATCTTTTTTAGCAGCAAACCTTTATTTACTAATCAGATAAAGACTCAGAATAAAAAGAATTACACTTAATCTAGGTTAATAGAAGGTAAAACCTGCTGGTGAAATACTTGAATATTCTATAAGAAAGTATTCTTAAGATAATGTAAAAACTTGTACTAAAAATCTAAAGTAGTCCAGTATTAGTCAAATTGGCAGAAAAGCTTGTTTCTGATTATTGCAGATCTCAGTTTAAGATAGCAACATGGAAGACCCTTTAGGTCACTTTATGTACTTCTTAATCCTCACTCGAGGATATATTCATTGATTTTAGAGACAGAAACAGAGAAATATCCATTGGCTGCCTCCCGTATGTACCCCGACCAGGGATTGAACCACAACCTAGGTATGACTGGGACTCGAACTAGCAACATTTTGGTTTGCAGGCTGGTGCTCAATCCACTGAGCGTCACTAGCCAGGGCAACCTTTTGGTGTACAGGCGATGCTCTAACAAACTGAGCCACTCAGCCAGGGCCCGCTTTACATGATTTTTGTAGCTTTTAACTATGATATTGCAGAAACCATAAGAATGTTAATTGTAAATAAATTTGGTGTCATAACCTGTTGTCTTCATAATGCTGATACATTTACTTGAGTAAGTTTATGTAACTGATATCCTGCCTTTCTGGTTTTCCTATGACCATTTGTTAGCTTGGCTGAATTTATACAAATTCTATTGCATGCTGTGATTATGTTGTGGTGCTGGATGTGATAATCACAATGTTTGCAGTTTGCAGCCTTATACCTATGGAAACCTATGGTTCTCTTTCATGTCATTGAAATCTGGAGTCATTAATAGGTTATTTATTGGAGACAGAACATAAGTACCAGCCTTGAATCAGGGACTTGGCCCAAAGGCTACCTATGATTGTTAGATGGTAAAGTAGATGGAGAATTTCAAGTTGTTTATGGAGGATCAAGTCACCAGGACTCCTGCCGTTATCCGTGTAGTAAGGTGGCTGCTGGATTTCTGCTGCCTCCAAGGCCACTCAGTAAACACCTGCTGAGGATCTGCAGCCCTAACAGTCTGCCAGGTGCTGGAATTACAAAATGAGTAAAACAAAGGTTCTTTGCCTTGGAGGAGTCCATGTTCTGCTGGAAAGAAAAATAGCCCCATTCTTTCCAGTTAGATGTATTATATACATTATTTCTAATTCTCAGTACAGTCCTGCTGTGCATGCAATGGATATTTACTGTGCCAACTGTGTGCCAAGTTCTGTGCCCTGGGAATGAAGTGAAAAATGTCCATAGTGGAATGCTAATGCTACAACTGATTGAATTCAGAGAGGTTATGCAGTGTGGCCGAGATCATAGAAGTGGAAGTAGTAATGGTCATTGTTTATTGATTAAATAGGACTACACCTAAGGGGATAATATAAATATATACAGGGTGGGGCAAAAATAGGTTCATAGTTGTGAGTATGCAAAAGTTTATTCTTGTATTATTTATTACTGTATTATTTTCCCATATGAACAACAGCAGTAAACCTACTTCTGCCCCACCTTGTACATTGTCTTACTTAATCCTCAAAACAGCTTGGTATGGTAGGTGGTATCTTCACTGTCATATAGGGGATGCTGAGGCTTGGATGCCTGGGATTACACAGCTAGTAAGTGATAGGGCAAGGATTTGAACTTAATAGGTTTGTCTAACTCCAAATTCTTTGCTTTTAACCATGATGTTATATTGCCCAAAT
The DNA here is from genome assembly GCF_987537825.1 of Furipterus horrens. NCBI lineage: Eukaryota > Metazoa > Chordata > Mammalia > Chiroptera > Furipteridae > Furipterus > Furipterus horrens. The sequence goes on from NW_028327177.1 coordinate 112,181,621, forward strand.
TCTTTGCTTTTAACCATGATGTTATATTGCATCTCTTTCCATGCAGGGACAGTAACAGTAGTAACAGATACTTTTTATCAGGTATCTACTATGTGCCAGGTGTTTATATATATTATCTTAGAGTCTCACAACCTCCTAGGAAGGTAGTTGCTGGTGTCTTCTGAAACTGAGCCTCAGGAGTCAGATAACCTGCCCAGATGGTGAGTGGTGGGTAGAACCAGATCTGTCTGGCTCCCAGGCCTCTGCTCTTTCTGTGGTACTGCCATTCTTCTTCCTTTTCTAACTCTTGAGTCTGGTAATTTCTGTTTGACAGATTCACCCTGATTTATTTGTAATTCCTCTTATGATAAAGCTCTAGGTATTGTAGCCTTGGGATTCTGGTTCTGGTCTTGCTTTTGAACCATGTCAGTCAGCCATTATATTAATAACCAAACAGGCTACTCTGCTGACATTCTAGTGCTCACTCTAGAGGCTGAGGCTATTGTAAGACTTCCCTCCCCTCGGGACCTTATCACCTACATGTGCGTTGTGGAGGCCATATCTTATCTTCCACAACATGAGAAGAGGGGTGTCCAGCAGAAACCTCTCATATACACAGGTCGAATTTCACTACAGCTGGTCCCTACATTTCCTCTTGTGACCCCTCACCTGTACTACTATCTGCATCCCTTAGCTTCCCCTCTCTCCCCTCTCCACACACTGGCACCTTCTCTGAGTACTACCATAACAAGAAAAAAACTTTTGCTTGTGCCAATTATTTATTTTCTCAAACTGACATCAGTTGTTCTTCCTTCTAGACTAACAAACTTTTAAGTGTTTAGGCCTGCTATCGCTACTGTATCCCTCCTTTAAAGTAGATTAGAAAACAGTATGTAATAAAAATTCTATTTTTGTAAAACTAATTACTTATATATTTGCACAGAAATGTTTAGAAGGATATATTCCTAAATGATAAGACACGCTGTCTCTGAGGGGTGGACTTTAGGTGAAGGTTTTATCACTATTTTCTAACTCTTCTGCAGTGAAGGTATTACCTATGTAAACAGATAAAGGAGAGTAACTTCTTTTTCCTGTTTATTAAAGTAATACATGTTCATTAGATCAACTTTATAAATTACAGAACAGTATAAAAAACCAAGTTACTTGCAATCCTATAGCCCAGAGTTAACCACTGTTAATATTTGAGCTTTTTAGCTTGTGAGTGCAGATAAACACATTTTTAATATTGAGATTATATCACAAATAATTTTATAAACCGGATTTCTCCATGCTATGCTTGTGTGCAAGCACAAAATTTAAATGTCTGGATAATATGACACTTAGATACCATGACTTATTTAACCATTCGTTATTGGAAATTTTTGTTACTTTGAATTTTTTAATTTTAGAATTACCTGTGACCAATGCCAATTGTTTAGATGACAATTTCTATCCAAATTTCTGATTATTTATAGCATACACACAGAATTAGAATTCGCAGTCAGTGGATATGAATTCAGGAGCTTGGGCCAATCTGCAGTGTGTGAAAGTGCTTGTCTCACAGCACAGTGAGCCTAGAGTGAGGTGTTACTGCAGTGTGCTTCCTCTATGAGAGACCAGTTAAGACACTTTAATTCCATTTGTCGTTTTCCCTGCTAAAGCAGGGGTCCTGTCTGTGTTCATCAATATCCAATACTGCTTAGTGTACAGTATGAATGCAAATATTTACTGAATTAATATTATCTTTAAAAAATTGCTGCCAATTCCATAAGCTAAACATTTCTGGCTCTTGTGTTTTTAGAAACATTGTTACTTATGAATAATTTACATGTCACAGAATTCACCAATCTTAAGTGTTCAAAGTGTTTTAGTAAATGTTTAAAATTGTTCAACCATTACAACAATCCAATTATAAAAACTTTCATCTCTCCATCTGCCTGTCCTCTCCCTTGTTCCTGTTTGCATTCACTCTCCACTCTCATTCTGGAACTAGGCGACCACTGATCTGCTTTCCAGCTCTATAATTTGCCTTTTCTAATAAATGGAATTACATAATATATAGTTTTTAGTGTCTGGCTTCTTTCATGTAGAATCTTATTTTTGAGAGATTTACCCATGTTGTTGCATGTATTAGTAGTTCTTTTATTTATTGAGGTGTAATTGACAAAGATGCTCATCTTTAAAGTATACAGTTAATAAATTTTGACTATTATATATACTTTAAAAGCATCACAACAATCAATATCATGAAAATATTCACCCCACAAGTTTCCTCTCGCCCCTTTATAATCACTGTCCTCTCTCCCCAAGTAACCACTGATTGACTTTTCTTGTCATTACCATTAACCTTTGAACATGGGTTTGAACTGGACAGGTCCACTTATACATGGATTTTTTTTTTTTTCGAATATACAGTTGGCATTCCATATCCCCAGGTATCATGTCTGTGGATTCTACCAGTCATGGATGTGGAGGAGGACTGACTGTATGTGTTGTTCTATGCCATTTTACATAAAGGACTTGAGCACTTGTGTGTCTGTGTGTGTGCGCATCCTGGAACCAATCTCCCATGGATACTGAGGGATGACTGTAGTTGATTTGGGGGAGTCAAAAGTTATATGTAGATCTTCCACTGTGAGGGCAGTTGTTCAAGGTCAATTGTATAGATTAGTTTGCATTTTCTAGAATTTTATATAAATGAAACATACAAAAATGGAATACACTCTGTCTAGCTCCTATAACTTGGCTTCAATATTCTGAGACATAACATCCATGTTGTATTTATCAGTAGTTCATTCCTTTCTTATTGACGAGTAGCATTCTATTATACAGATAAACTATATTTTGTTTATCATTTCACCAGTTTGGTAGATATTTGGATTATTTCCAGTTTTAGGCTACCATAAGTAATAGTACTCTAAATATACATGTACAAGTCTTTGGGAGAATATTTCTCTTGAGTAGATTCCTAGGAGTGGAATTTCTAATTCATATGGTAAGTGTATGTTTAACTTCTTAAGAAATTGCCAAACTTTTCTAAACAGGCTATGTAATTTTACATCCCCACCAATCCAGTGTATGAGAGTTCCAGCTTCACATCACTGTCAACTAGTGATTTTAGTTGTAGTTGTTCCAGTGGCCATGTTATGTATCTCACTGTAGTTTTAACTTGCACTTTTTCAAATTATAAGAGTAACTTTATTTAGAAAGTTACAGAAGTTTTAGAAGTGAGCCAGCTGGGCTGTGTAGGCTCAGGAAACAAGTTACAGAACCAAAAGAAGGGCTCTTGGAGCTTAGGAGAGGGGAAGGCAAAGGTAATGTGCCTATGGGGAAGAAGAGGAGCAAGAGAAAGGCATGGGAGAGTACCTACTTTGCATTTTTCTAATGTCTAATGATACACAGCACCTTTTCACATACCTGTTTGCTGTTTGTAGCTCTAATTAACTCTTTACTCAAATCTTTTGTCCATTTAAAAAATTAGGTTATTAGTCTTTTTATTATTGAGCTGTAAGCATTCTTTATATGTTCTGGATACAAGTCCTTCATCAGGATGTTTTGAAAATATTTTCTCCCAGTCTTTTCATTTTCTTAATGGTGTCCTTTGAAGAGCAGTAGTTTTAAATTTTGAAGGAAGTCCAATGTCTTGATTTTTTTAAATTGCTCTTGCCTAACCCAAGATCACAAAGGCATTCTCTACTGTTTTATTCTAGAAGCTTTAGAGTTTTTCATGTCTACATTTAGGTCTCTTATCCATTTTGAGTTAATTATTTTTGTATGTGGTGTGAGGTATGGATCAAGGTTCTTTTATTTTGTATATGGACATCCATTTATTTCAGCAGCATCATTGAAAAGGTTACCCTTTCTCCTCTGAAATTAAGTCTATTTTTAGAGTGTTTCACTGATCTATGTGTATACTTAGGTGTATACAATGCTACAAGGTCTTGATGATTGTTTGCCTTATAGTAAGTTTTAAAATCAAGCAGCCTAAGTCCTTCAACTGTGTTCTTTTAAAAAAAGTGGCTATTCTAGGTAGTTTGCATTTCTATGTAAATTTTTGGATCAGTCGGCCAATTTCTACAAAAATGTCTGCAAGGATTTTGCTAGGGAGTGGGTTATATTTAGTTCAATTTTGGGGGAATGACATTTAAACAGTTCTGAGCATTCTAATATTATTTATTTAGGTCTTCTTTAATTTCAGCACGGTTTTGCAATTTTCAATGTGCAAATATTATAATTCTTTTGTTCTATTATTCCTAAATATTTTTTCTCTTTGATGCTATTATGAATAGAATTGTTCTTTTTATTTGAATTTCACTATTTGATTTTTCATTACAGCATATGGAAACACAAGTGATTTTCTGTATATTAAGCTTATATTCTGAGACCTTGCTACCTCATTAATCAGTTCTGGTAGTTTTAATGTAGATTTCTTAGTATTTTCTACTTAAAGTTTACATAATCTATGAATAGTTTTGCTTATTCCTTTCCAATCTGAATACTTTTAACATCTTTCTTGTCTTACTTCACAGGATAGAACCTTCATTACAATGTTGAATAGAAATGTGAGGAACAGAAACATCCTTGCTTGGTTCCTGATCTTAAGAGGGAAGGCATTGTTTTTGACCGGAAGTATGATGTTAACTATAGCTGTCTTTTATCAGGTTAAGGAAGTTTCCTTCTATTCTTACTTGGGTGAGCGTTACTGTGAATAGATGTTCGATTTTGTCAAATGTTATTTTTGTGTCTATGGAATGATCATGTGTTTTTTTATCCCCCTTATTTTAATTCTGGTGTATTATATTAGTAGATTTTGGATGTTAAGCCAGCCTTCCATTCCTGGAATAAACTCCACTTAAGAGTGTACAATCTTTTTTAATGTTGCTGGATCTGACATGCTACTATTTTGTAAGATTTTTATTGAGGCTCGGGAGAAAGAGAGGGAGGGAGAGAAAGAAACATTGATTGTTGACTCTCATATGCACCCTGACTGGGGACTGAACCTGCAAACCAGGCGTGTGCCCTGACTGGGAATCAAACCGCTTTAATAGTAATTATATAGTAACCTCCCACGTACACCATCACACCTTTGTTTCTTTTCAAAACTCATTGCTATTCTTGTGTATTTATTGTTCCATGTGAGGTTTGGAATTAGCTTATCTTCCACAACATATTTTGGGGAATTACAATATATTTTTTAAGTCACTTTTTTTCTTGATATTGTTACAATGGGATTTTTTTTTCCTGTTATATTTTTAACTGGTTATTTCTGGGGTTTGGAATTAATACCATTTAAAAACTGTTAAGTTACTCTTCTTAAATTTGCTTAGTTTTAGGATTTTTCTCAAACCAGAAAATACATTAAATTTTGTCATATGCCTTTGAACAATCAGTTTATATTTTACGTGTTTCTTTTTTTTCTCTTTTAATCTGTTAATGATAGATCTTGAAAAGCTAAGCCAGTTGCAATCTTAGGATAAAACCCACTTACTTTTATATATTGGTAGATATGACAAATTATTTAATCTAATGTGGTTCAGTTTTCATACCTGTAAAATGGGATAATAGCATCTACAAAATAGGGTTTCTGTTAGCACTGAAAAGTAGTGCTTGGTACATAGTATGCTGCATGTATGTATCAATTAATTTATTTTTGTTTAAATGAAGTTGATTTAACTTCTTCCTTTTATGTACTTTATTTGGGTCTAGTTTGTCTTTCTTTTTCATGCATCTTGAAAGGGCAGTCTAATTCATTTATTTTAGGACAGAAGTTATATATTTCTCCTTGTGCATATCCCATAGATTTGAATATAGGATGTGGCAAAAGCAGGTTTACAATTGTGAATACACAAAAGTTTATTTTTGTATTATTATTATTCATTAATTATTGTAGTATTTTCCATATAAACAACTATAAATCTACTTTTGCTCCACCCTGAATAATACTTTCATTACTTGATTTTAAAAAGATTGTAATTTGGCCCTGGCCGGGTAGCTCAGTTGGTTAGAGTGTTGTCCTACACCAAGGTTGCAAGTAGCATCCCTGGTCATGACAAATATAAGAAGCAACCAAGTGGAACAACAAATCAATATTTCTCTCCCTCTAAAAACCAGTTTAAAAGATTGTAATTTCTATTTTCATTTCCTCCTTAGCTTAACAGTTATTTTGAAAAAAACTTAACACTTAAATTTCAGTTTACATTTTAAATAACAAATGTGGCCTGTATGCTATGCTAATAATTTTTAAAAATATTGCAATTTTCTTTGTTTTAATAAATAAGCTCTTTTGAGGTGGTTCCAAGTCTATTTGTTGGGTACCAAGTATATATTTGAGTACCTCTGAAAGCTTACTAATTCTATATACTTTTTCCTATTTGATTTGTTGGTTTTTTACATGACTATAGATTTGTCAGTTTTTCCTTGTATTTTTATCAGATTTGTCTTATATGTAGCATAAAGGTCATAACTTATGTTCATGGACAGCTGTTGAAATACTGATGTCTCTTTTAAGCTTTGAATTCTATTTGTCTCCCTAACATCACCATACTTTATTTCCTCTTGTTACTATTATTCGACTGTCACCTCTGTGTTAGGTACAAAACTAAAAAATAGTATACAGTTGGATTTTTAAAAATCCTCACCAGAGCATATGTTTGTTGATTTTAAAGGGGGTTGGGGGGAGAGACAGAAAGAGAGAGAGAAAGGGAGAGAGAGAGAGAGAGAGAGAGAAACTGAGAAACATCAATCACTTACTTGCCTCTGGAATGTGCCAAACAGGGGATCGAACCCACAACCTTTTGGTATATGGGATCATGCTCCAACCAACTTAGCCATCTGGCCAGGGCTATAGTTGCATTTTTTAATCTAATATGAGTTTTGTGATTGGTACTATATCTGGACCTAATCTGGCCAGTTATTCTGTACTGTGTTTATCTTCTCTCTCTTATTTACTATGGTGCACATCTGTTCCTTTATCAGTTAACATTCCTCTTTTTTTTCTAATTTCCCTTGTGAAAACATATAGTTTGGATGGACTTGACTCCTGTCCAAGATTAGCACTAGGCCTAACTCCTTCAGGAGTTGGTTCAAGGGATTGGATCCAAACCAAGCCAGTTATAACCAAAGGGATACAAATTCTGGGTTTTTGAAGGGGGACTTTGTGGGAAAGGGATGTTCTTTTATTTGAACTTGAAGCTATTAATTAATCATCTTGCCACCACTCATGAAGTACTTGAAGAATGAAAGTGAAAGAAAAGCATTTTCTAAGATATGAAAGAGATAAAAGTCTGAGCCTCTAAAGTCAGTAATATTTCTGGGTTTTTCAGTTCTTTAAGCCAGTAATTCCACTTTGATGATGATGATGATTTAGCTTATGCCATTTGATTTGAGTTTAGGTCACTAGCTGCCAAAAGAGAGCTGATTAACACACTTGTCTTTAGTACATTGAGTTTTCTGTACTCAATTTTTTACTAGTTAATAATCAGTTGTCTTTTTCTAAATAAGATTAGTGATTGACCTTAAATTTTTAAGACATACTTTAACTCTACCTATTATTAGAGAAATATAATTCTATCAGCATCTATAGTCTCCATTCTAATAAAGAATCATAGCATATTATCCTGGCATCCTTTTACTCTCTCATGTTAAAAGCATCTGTAATCAATACTTACTTAGTTCTAAGAATAAATTTTACTAATTCTGTTTTTCATAATTGTTTCTTGCATCCCAATATTCCTCTAGGATCCATTTGCCTTCTTGCTGAAGAATATCCTTTAATATTTCTTTCAGAAATAGTTTGTGGGTGGTAACCTTTTTGCATCTTTGAGTGTCTGAAAATGTCCTTATTTGGCTACTACATTTAAATCAGAACAGAATTCTAGATTCAAAGTTATTTTATTTGTGAATGTTTGAATGATATTGCTTCATTTCTTTTTGTATTCACTTTGTGGATAATCAGCTTTTTCTTTCTGGTAGATTTTCAGCTCTCTATTGTTTATGTTCTGAAATTTCACTCTAGTATGAGATTGGCAAACTACCGTCTGTGGGTCAAATCTGTCTTGCCACCTGTTTTGGTACAGCCCATGTTTTTACCTTTTTAAATATGAAAAAAAAATCAAAAGAATATTTCATGACATGTGAAAATGATATGAAGACAATATCTCAGTGTCTATGATTAAAATTTTATTGGAACACAGCCATATTCTTTTGCTTACATATTACCTATGGCTACCTTCACACTACAATGGCAGTGCTAAGCAGCTGTGACAGAGACCTGCAAAGCCTACAATATTTGCTACCTGGCCAGAAAATAATTAGCTGATTCCTGTTTCTGAAATTTTTTAAAAAACAGATAAGAGTTCTGGGACTTATCTGGTTATTATCTCTACTGGTTTCTACAAGGATTTCTTACACAGAACCACAATTACTATTCCAAATAAAAAACTTTTCACCTGTGTTCATTCTATTATTCAGCCCCATGATTGTTTTATCATTTAAATTTTCTTCATTTCCAAGAAATTAACCAGTGTTGCTTCAAGAATGCAATATTCTATTCTCTTATCTCTCTAAAAATAGTAAGTATACTCATTCTGATGCCTTGTTCTGTTGCTATAGTGATTCTCCTTTCAAGGGTGAAAGTTCTTGCATTTGTTATTTTATTGATATTTGTCAACTGTTTGATAATTGTCTACTGTTTGATATTTGTCTACTGTTCTATGTAGCTGAGAATAGACTGCTGCCTCTGTTTGCATGGGCTGTTTATGAGGGGGGCAAGGTGGGGTTCCTAGTGTTTTCAGTGAGAACAGGGCAAGGATGGGCTATGCTGCTTGTGCAGATGTTCCAGTGGCTGTGTTTTCTGTGCTCCAAGATCTCACACACATTGCTTTCGTCTTTCCTTTAGGGGCAGGATGGGATATGCAGCCATGTGTCACTTAATGAGTTTTGAGTTTTGGTAAAATTATAATGGACTATAAGCAGAAAGTTTGATGTTGAAAGAAAAGGCTGGCCCTGACTACTGATGTTGAGTTTACTGCTAGCTCTGGGAGGGCTTAAAGAGAAGAGGTTCAGTATGTGTCTGCTGTGGCTGAAGCTGGAGTTGGCAAGGAAGTAAAAGAAGTGAACCACCTCCATCCCCACCCCTGTCTAATATTCATGTGCAAATTCCCTGCCCTTCTGTTTGTCTTTATCTTTCTTTCCTTTCAGTCCAGTTTCCCTTCTTTCCCCACCACCTTCATTGCATCCCAATTTCCCTTTATTTCTCACCTCAAGCTAAAGCTTTCAGTTCTCTTAATGTCTGCGCTCCATTTCTCTCTCCTTTTCCCTCCCTCTCTCCCTTCCTCCCTCCCTCCTCCTGATGTCTCCTCTTCCTCCACAGCTTTTCCCCTGATCCCCCAATGCATGTGCACAAAAACACTTTATCTTTTATCCTATATTTTTGTGGTAACCTTTCTAGGTTTAGATACAGAAATAATTAGCGTTGTAGGAGCAGTGGGCTATACCATATAGCTTAGGTATGCAGGCTAGCTGTATCACCTAGGTTTGTGTAAGTAGTCTATGCTGTTTGCACAAGGATGAAATCACCTAGGGATGAATTTCTTTGAACGTATCCCCATTGTAAGAGACTGTATAGGGTTTGGCCTACCTGGATGCTTCTGGCCTTCCCTTTTGCTCTTGGTTTCAGTCAAATTCACGTCCTTAAATGCTGCTCCCTTTATGTGTAGCAATTATCTTCTGCATCCTCCTGCAGAGAACTTAAGCTCTGGCTCTCTCTTCCATCTGATCCCATCTACTTTCTTTTATTACACTGAAAGTTTCTCTTCTTACTGTAAGTGGTGCTCTGTATATTTTTTATTTTTATGGTGTAGAGATTAAAAACTACAGTATGCTTTCAGTCTACTAATTTGAAATGAGAAGCAGGTCTGTATTTTTATATTTTTTATTAAGTCCACTGAAGTTTTGTTTGTGGCTTAGTATGTATTCTGTAAATGCTCTATGGACAAAGGTATTTTATCTAATTTTAGGGAATATTTTATTATGGCTGCAAATAATAGGTTTTAATTTCTCCCCTTTTTTTTTCTTTTAGAGTTTTTGCTTGAAAAATCTGATGTTATCAGGTTTTCTTTTGGGCGGGGGTGTTCATTCTTTTTTATTCAACCTTTGCTGTCATTCCACAGTTGAAGCCTTTTCTTTTAAAAAGTGAGTGGATCCATTTATATTCCCTGGACTAAAAAATATTTGCCTTAGTTCTGTCACTTTTAGTTTATGCTGTGTGGTCTATGTTTTTTCTTTTGTGTGTACATTATTTTTCCTGATGGAATTAAATAGAATATTTAGAGTCAGGCTTTGTTTTTCAATTGTTTATTTTAATCAATGTTATTAAATTCTGAAGTTACCAGCTTTAGAGGGTATCTGTGGAAGCCCTGCTAATGAAACTCAACATATATTTTCTTCCTCCTCTCTACATTCTAATTTCAGTTAAATTGTTATTTCTAGGATGTTACACATATTTCTTCTTTCTCTTTATACACCAATTTTAGTTACATTATTTTTCTCATAATATTATCTTCTGATCAATATCCTTTCTACATTTAAATGGATTGACTTTTCACTATTATTTCTTTTTAAAATTAAATTTATTAAGGGTAACACTGGTTAGTAACATTATATATTTCAGGCGTACAACTTTATAATACAACATCTGTATACACTATTGTGTGCTCACCACCCATGGTCTAGTCTCCTTCTGTCACCATGTATTTGATCGCCTTTACTCTCTTTGTTCTCTCCCTAATCCTTTTCCTTCTTGTAACCACCATTCTGTTGTCTGTGTCTATGAGTTTGTTTGTTTTGCTTGTTCATTTGTGGCTTTTGTTTTATGTCCCACATAAGAGTGAAATCATGTAGTTCTTGTCCTTTTTTGTCTGACTTATTTCACTTAGCATAATACTCTCAAGGCCCATCCCTGTTGTTGCAAAGGGCACCATGTATTTTTTTATGGCTAAGTAGTATTCCATTGTATATATGTACCACATCTTCTTTATCCAGTCATCTGATGATGGGCACTTAGGTTGTTTCCATGTCCTGGCTATTGTAAATAATGCTTCATTGAATACGGGGTACATATATCTTTACAAATAAGTGTTTTTGATTCTTAGGGGGTGGGTAAATACCAAGAAGAGGGATTGCTGGGTCATATGGTAGCTCTTCTTCACTTTTTGACAGACCTCCATACTAGTTCCCATGGTGGCTACAGCAACCTACATTCCCACCAGCAGTGTATAGGGTTCTCTTTTTTTTTCCACATCCTCTCCAATACCTGTCATTTCTTGTCTTGTAAGTAATAGCCAGTCTAAGAGGTGTGAGGTGGTATCTCATTGTGGTTTTGATTTACTTTCCTTTATAACTACTGATATCGAGCATCTTATATCTATTTGCAATAGGTATGTCTTTCTTGGAGAAGTGTCTATTTAGGTTCTCTGCTCATATTTTAATTGGATTTTGTACTGAGTTGTATGAATTCTTTATATATTTTGGATGTTAGCAAATTATCGGAGGTACCATTTGCAAATATCTTCTCTTATTTTGTTGGATGCCTTTTAGTTTTGTCAGTGGTTTCTTTTGCTGAGCAAAAGCTTTTTAGTTTGATGTAGTGTCATTCATTTGTTTTGCTTGAGTTAAGTTCACAAAAATGCCTCTGAGACTAAAGTCTCTATTTTAGCGCCTATGTTTTCTCTATGTACTTTATTGTTTCAGATTTTATATTCAAGTCTTTAATCAATTTTGAGTTAATGTTTTTGGGTATGGTGTCAGATAGTAGTCTAATTTCATTATTTTGCCTGTGGCTTTCCTGTTTTCCTACCATTTATTAAAGACATCGTCCTTTTTCCATTGTATATTTTTGGGTCCTTTGTTGAAAAAAAGTTGAAAAAAAAAAAAAGAATATTAGTGACCATATATGTGCAGGTTTATTTCTGTGCTCTCAGTTATGTTCCATTGGTCTGTGTGTTTTTCTGCCAATACCATACTGTTTTGATTATAGTAGTTCTGTAGTATAATTTGACATCAGGGAGTAAGATACCTCTAGCTTTGTTCTTTTTTTCCTCTGGATTGCATTGGTTATTCAGGGTCTTTTGTGATTCTATACAAATCTGAGGTTTTTTTGTTTTATTCTGTGAAAAATGCCATTGGGATTTTGATAGGAATTACATTAAATCTGTATAACAGTGTTAATTCTTCTGATTTATGAACACGGAACAGCTTTCTGTTTCTTTATGTCTTCCATTTCTTTCAAAAATGTCTTATAGTTTTTAGTATTCAGGTCTTTCACATTGTTAAGTTTATTCCTACATATTTTATTATTTTTGTTGTGACTGTAATAGAATTTTCTTCATTTCTCTTTCTGCAACAGATTTTTGTATAATTATTTTCAATCTTGCAACTTTACTGTACTTATAGTTTCCAAGAGCTCTTTGGTGGAGTGTTTGGGGTTTTCTATATCTAGAATCATGTCACCTGTAAATAGTAACAGTTTTACTTTTTCATTACCAGTTTGGATGCCTTTTATTTTTTTCTTGCCTAATTGCTCTGGCTAGGACTTCCAGTACTGTTTTGAATAACTGGTGATAAAAGGCATCCTTGTCTTGTTTCTGATCTTAGAGGAGAAGCTTTTATTTCTTCCTCATTGAGTATGATTTTATCACAAATGGATGCTGTATCTTGTCAAAATTTTTTCTGTATGTATTGATATGATCATAGGATTTTTCTCTTTTACTTTGTTAATACGGTGTATCACATTGACTGGTTTGTGGATGTTGAACCATCCTTGCATCTCTGAAATGAACCCACTTGAATGTGATGTATGATCATTTTAATGTTGTTGTATTCAATTTGCTAGTATTTTGCATCTCAGAGATATTGGCCTGTAATTTTCTTTTTTCCTGTACATTGTTCTTGCCTGGTTCTGGAATGAAGGTAATGTTAGCCTTGTGATATGAGTTACGAAGTACTTCCTCTTTTCAATTTTTTGGAAGAGGTTGAGGAGGATTAGTATTAAATATGTTTAAAAATGTTTGATAGACTTTACCAGTGAAACCACCTGGTCCTGGACTTTTGTTTATTGGCAAGTTTTTGAACACTTTTTTAATTTCCTTACTAGTGATCGGTCTATTTAGTTTTTCTCCTTTTCAAGGTTCAGTTTAGGAAGGTTGTATACTTGTAAGAATTTTTCCATTTCTTCTAGGCTATTGAGTTTCATGGTACATATTTTTCATAGTATTCTTGTATAATCCTTTGTATTTCTGTGGTGTCCATTCTAACTTTTCTTATTTCATTTCTAATTTTATTTGAGTCTTTTCCTGTTTCTCCTTAGTGTCGCCAGAGGTTTGTCAATTTTGTTTATCTTTTCAAAGAACAAGCTCTTCGTTTTATTAATTTTTTGTTGTCTTTTTGTTCTCTATTTCATTTATTTCTATTCTGATTTTTATTTCCTTCTTTCTACTGACTTTGGGCTTTGTTCTTCCTTTTCTAGCTCTTTTTTTAAAAAAATAATTTATTTGTTTATTTTTAGAGAGGGGAAAGGAGAAAGAGAGGGAGAGAAACATCACTGTGTGGTTGCCTCTCACTTGCGCTCCCAACTGGGGATCTGACGTGCAACCTAGTCATGTGCCCTGACTGGGAATCAAACCAGCGACACTTGGCTCGCAGGCCTTTTCTAGTTCTTTAAGGTATAATGTCAGGTTCTTCATTTGGGATTTTTCTTGTTTTTTGAGTTATGTCCATAATTCTATAAATTTCCCTCTTTGTCGTGCTTTTGCTGTCCCCCACCCCCCAATTTTGGTATGTCATATTTTCATTTGTCTATATCTATATTTTGATCTTTTATTTATTCTTTGACCCAATAGTTTTTCAGTAGCATGTTGTTTAATCACCATATATTTGTGATCTTTCCAACTTTCTTCTTGTAGTTAATTTCCCATTTCATACCACTGCACTCAGAACATGTGTGGTATGATTTCAATCTTCTTAAATTTACTGAGACTAGTTTTGTGCCCTAAAATATGGTCTATCCTTGAGAATGTTCCATGTGCAATGAGAAGGATGTGTATTCTGTCATTTCAAAATGGAAAGTTCTATAAATAGCAATGAAGTCCATTTGGTCTGTTTCATTTATAACTGACATTCTCTTATTGACTTTCTGCATGGATAATCCATCCATTGCTTCAAGTGAAATATTCTGTACATAACCATAATTCTATTTTTGTCAGTTTCTCCCTTTAGGTATGTTAGTAATTGCTTTATATACACCTCCACTTTCTGGATGCCACCTGCTTGTAGTATCATCTTCCACCTATTCACTCTGAGCTTGTCTTTGTCTTTGGAGCTGAGAGGGGTCTCCTGCCGGGAACATATAGTTGGGTCTTGTTTTTTAATCCATCCTGCTACTCTGTGCCTTTTTACTGGTGAGTTCAGTCAATTTTCATTTAAGGCAACTATTCACATATGAAGACTATCCATTTTATCTTTCTTCTCCTGGTTGCTCTGTATCTCCACTGTTTCTTTTCCCTTGTGATCATGTCTGCTATGTTAGTTTGGTGGTTTTCCGTGATCTTCCCCCCTTTATTTCCTCTTCTTCTTCTTTTTTTTTTAACTTTTGTGTCTCAGCTCTGGATTTTTGTTTTGTGTTTACCATTAGCCTGTGTTAAATGTATCATACATACAATAGTCTTTCCTTCTGATTGCGCCCTATCTTCATTCACCTGTACATGTTCAGTCCTTTCCTCCTCTTTTGTGATTTTGTTGTTACAAGTTATTTCTTTTTATGTTGTGCATTCATTTTCAAATTCAGTAGTTTTGTTTAATGCCCCTTCCCCCTTTATTCTTTGTTTTAATTGTGTAATATCTTATTCTGAAGTAGAGTTGTATTTTCCTATTTCTGTGTATGTTGTATCCTATTTTCCCTCTCCCTCTCCTTGTCAAAAGACCTTTAATTGAAATATTTTCCTTTGTAGTTCTTAACTAGCCAAAGATTCCACTGCACCACGCTTGATATTATCTATGATGTCATGAGGTTGGCAGCCATCAACATTGCAGCCCACAGACTGGGAAGCCTCCCTCTCTTTAATAACTCCAGAGAGTTCTCCAGCTAAAGATTGGTGCTGCATC
Organism: Furipterus horrens; assembly: GCF_987537825.1. Classification (NCBI taxonomy): domain Eukaryota; kingdom Metazoa; phylum Chordata; class Mammalia; order Chiroptera; family Furipteridae; genus Furipterus; species Furipterus horrens. The sequence continues at coordinate 112,196,756 of NW_028327177.1, forward strand.
TGTTGGGTAATGTCGACAATCTCATCAAAAGTGATATTTCGACTGTGCTTAAGTTTCTTTCTTTCTTTTTTTCTTCTTTCTGTCTTATGGAGGTTCTTTGAGAGCTCTGATGATCAGGGTAGAGGCAGAAGGCACTGCCTCTATCTGAGCCTCTCAGTTCCACTATAAACTTCAGATCCTTCCAATCATTGGTTGCTTTGGAGATGTCATCACCAACCTTTCTTGGAGTCAGGCCCAGAGGGCCAATTTTGGGGGCCAGAGCAGACATGGCACCCCCATTGGTGCACCTCAGGCATACAACTTTGATCTTCTTGGGGTCAAACTTTGGCGGCATGTTGGAGGTGGTTGGTGTCAGATGAACCTGGACTGGGGAAAAATGAAAAAAGTTGCACCTACACCTCCTCTGAGCTGAAAGCCAAAAAAGGTAGAATAGCTCTTTTCAACATTTTTGTAAAACAGGTCTTGCAGTAGAGTCTCTCATCTGTTTGGAAAAGGCTTTATTTTTTTTTTCATAGTTGAAGGGTAACTTTGCTGGGTATATTATCCTTGGCTGATAGTTCCTTTCAACATTTTGAATATTTCTTTCCACTCACTCCTAGTTTGTAATGTTTCTACTGAAATATCTTGTAACCTAATGGATTTCCTTTAGTTGCCTTGAGAATTCTTTGTCATTAATTTTTGACAATTTTAATAAAATGTATCTTGGAGAAGGTCTTTCTGTGTTGATATAATTATTTGTTCTGTTAGCTTCCTTTATTCTAAAGTGTAGTTCTTTCCATAGGCTTGGGAAGTTCTCAATTATTTCTTTGAGTAGGCTCTTTGTTTGCTTCTCCCTCATCTCCGACTGGTTTACCCATTAGCCTTATGTGCCTCTTTCTAATGGAGTTAGATAGTTCTCATACAGTACTTTCATTTTTAAAGACTCTCCTTCTTCCTGGGTCTTTTTAAGGCTTCTGTCTTTGAGCTTGCTAATTCTCTCTTCCATCTGGTCTGCTGTATTTCCAATGCTTTGTAATGCATTCCTCATCTCATTTATTAAGTTCTTCAGCTTCAGCTTTTGTGTCTGATCAAATGCAAGTTTTGATCTTCTATTTGTCTGTAAAAAGCTTTTCTATTACCTTTGAATTTTTTCTATTCTTTGTTCTATCTAATATATATAAGTTAGATCCCTTTTGTTTTTCTTATATATACCTAATTTTGTTCTTTTCTATTCCATTTTACTTCATCTTTTTTAATTTATTTATTTGAGAGAGAGAGAGAGAGAGATCGATTTGTTGTTCCACTTACTTATGCATTTGTTGGTTGATTCTTGTATGCGCCTTGATGAGGCAACAAATCCACAATCTTGGCATATGAGGATGATGTTCTAACCAACTGAGCTACCTGACTATACCCCATTTTACTTGATCTTCCAAAGCCTTCTTCCATGTCCCTAGTTTTCCTTTATGATAGTCAAGCAATATACATCCACATGATGATTTTTAATGGTTACAGGGAATTACACTGTGTATATACAGGATAAGTTTATTAGTTTTCCTATTAGATACTTATATTGTGTCAAATTTTTCACTATTACAAACATCCATCCATACATGTTCTTAATAGCAGTGATGCTGCTTCATAAGATCAGAAAACTTGCCCTAATTCTTCCTAAGAATGCTCAATGCCAAAAAACTTTAAATCATGCTTGTGAATCCACTTGCCAGTCTTTTCTTCTCATGCAGTCAGGCTCAGGATAATCAATTAATGATGAATGATTTTAAGGGTTTCCAGCTCATTATCATAAAAATGAGACCTCAGTTTTGTGACTAAGCATGTTAAGTAAACCTCCAGATTAAAGAAAGTGGTTTGGTGATGGCTTTTTCAGTACTCTTAAAAAATATACTAAAGATTTAATGGTAGAGGTAAAAAATGATATATTCTCTATGGAGGACTAATTTGACATTATATACTGACCTGGATATTTTCTGTTTATCCCTCTAGATCTACTCTCCCTCTAGCTCTGTGTCTGAGGAGGCTGACCCAAATGGACCCACCAGTGGATTCTCTTTTTTTTGTTTGTTTCTAGTTGGAAGTCAATAGGGAATGCCAGAAGGATACTGAAGGATGTGAAGAGAATGAAACTGGGTATTTGTTCAAGCAGCTGTCTCTTAGCTAAGTTGCCATATGCTGGCTAAATTCCATTACTGAAAATCACAAGTCCTGTCAGGTGACCCTCTCCATAGCTATTATATTGGGTTCTGGTGATGGTTTCATCTCCTTGTCCTTTTGGACCTAGTTATGGAAATGCTGCCCACTGTTCCTAGTTTTGGATGTCTGCATCATTTCTTGTTTGTTTTTCTTAAATCTCCCTATGTCTTTGCAAGAATGCTATGTTTGCTACACATCTAGAAATTTATCCTACATGTGTATAAAAACACATATATAAAATTATTCATTGCAACATTATATTTCTAAAGTGAATGATTAGAAATATAACATCCACATAAGAGGACTGTAAACTAATGGTATAACACCACAGTGGAGTATTATGCAGCTGTAAGAAACTTAAAACATTCATTAGTTACATCCTCACAACCTTCAGTTATTCTTTCATTAATTTATTCCTCATACACCCAAGGTCCCCAAAATATTTGTGATGCCTCATTTATACCTCAGTGATCATAAAATACAAATGTTTGGTTTACCAATGGTGTTCTTTCAATCTTTGCTGTTTTGTTTTTAGCTTTATTGAAGTTTACTTGACATATAAAAAACTGTACACATTTAATGAATACCTCTTGATGAGTCTCAGTATATGTATACATCTGTAATGTTATTACTACAACCAAGGTACTAAGCATATCCATCACCTCCAAAAATTTCCCTGTATTTGTGTGTGTGTGTGTTTTGTAGGAATAGGTAACAAGAGATCTGAATTCTCAACATATTTTATAAGTGTACAATACCATATTTTAAACTATAGTAAACTATGTTGTACAGCAGATCTCTAGAATTTAATTATTTAATATAACAAAAACTTTAAAGTGTTGAAAAGGAAAGTTAACAAGCAGTGAATATAGTATGCTACCATATATGTAAGAGAAAAAATAATGTATGTGTATTTATTTATGTGTGTGTGTGTATACACATACCTGTGTGTATATATGTGTGTGTGTCTATCTCTCCAAATATGTAAATATGTGTGAGAGTGTGAGGAAGTGAGTGCCTTTGGAAGGGTACATAAGAAATGATAATAGTGGTTGCTTCAAGGGAGGAAAACTGAGTATTAGGAAACTTTTGCCTATTCTGCTGTTTCTTTGAATATTAAATATATGAATGTATTGCCTATTCAGAAATGCATTATATTAATAATAAGTACTAAATGAGAGCCTCAGAGAAACAATGACTAAGGAAGAATTAGAGAAACTGGTAAAGGAATTGCTAGGTGATGGAAAGAGCCAATGAATTATAAAGTCACTGAAATGTTCTAAGGAGTGAAAGTCTCATAATTTAATTTCTTACTATGGTCCTTTTATGGAATTATACACTATATTAAATTCTATGTAGAAGCTACTTTCTGTTCAAGGTTGAATGCAGAACACCATATATGATAAAGATTTGTTTTAAACATGATCATCTTTATTATTTAAATAGCTTCAGTTATTTTGGCCTCTTCCTGTATTTACAGAGTTTACTTACATCACTAACAAAGTAGTATGACTGCACAATGAAATGTGTTAAAGGAAATGGAACATGAGAAGACTCTTCAGAAAATTCGTTAAGAAGGGAAGAGAAAGATTGCTGGGGAAAATACTCATTCAACCAAAGTGGTTTAAAATCACTCATTTTTATGATGTCCAAAACCGGCAAAAATAGGGAAGGATTACTAGCTTGGTTTTTAAAGGTGGTTTTAATATTCCTGATATGATTACCCTTGCTAAAAATGTTCTAGGAGACACTGGGAGATTTACTCACCCTTCCTGGAACTGTGCTTGGGCAGACTCCTCTGCTACAAGAGTCTCGTACTCTTCAGCAGCAAACCTGTCCCAGTCAGAGGGTTCAGGGATGTCATTCTCCACATCCTGATTGGAAAGAGTACAGCAAGAGGAAATAAAAATAATCAAAGACAAAGAACTGGAGATAGGTCATCACAAGTGTTATAGATCACTGAAAAAACCTATTTGAAAATGTTTCAACATGTTAAAATGCTAAAGTAACACTCCTGAAGTGATTTTCCAATCACAAAACTATAATGAACTGTCCAGCAGTCAAATTCTTTAGGTCTAGATTCTTGAGCCTTGCATTCAGAGACCTGTCTCTAGTCCCTGCTTCGTTTGCACTTTGCCCAGCATCTCTCTGGAGTGACTTGTGGGTTGCATATGCTCACCTGGAATGTACCATTCCTTACTTCCCCTGGCAAATTTTTACTGCTTCTTTAAAAGCCAGGTAAGACACCATATCATCTGTGCTGTCTTTCTGGAAACAGCCCTTCTCCCTCAAATCATTTCCTTTGCTATACTGTGTATGGTTGGCTGCCACCTTGGGCTCTTTTCAATCTCTATATACCCATTCTTTATATACTGAGTCTTTTTCATTTCTATATAACCAGTATCTCTTTAACACCGTGCCTGGAATTTATTGAGCACTTTCTGACTAATCATTTTTTTTTCATATAACAAATATCAATAATTACTACCACTTACACAGAAAAGTAAAATTTGAAGTTATACATTTAAAAGTAAAATAACACAAATACAAGAAATAAAAAGGGAAAAGATTGTTTCTCCGACACACGTTTGAGCTTTTTCTTTCTTTCCCTTCTACAATATGGGCAGCATCTTGGATTATACATTCCAGGTAAACTATGTTTTTCCATAATGAAAATGAGTTAGCATTTTCCTATGATGTAAGGTTAGTTATGTCTAGAAGACTGCAAGTACCTAAGAATTGAACACACAATATGTTAATTACTATATTTAATCCATTTTAAGAACCCCAGCCCCACCCTTTTAATACCTGCAAAATTGGCATATATCTTAGACTTAAAATTGGCAATGGGTATTTGTTTTTAGGAGGTGATCTTCGTCTTTTTACTGCTATATAGGTCAAAAAGTTATGCAACATGTGGAAAGAGAAGACTGTATAAGTTTCCTGTGGTTGTATTCCTGTAGGACTCAACTGAAATAGCCCTTTTCTATCAACATAATTTTTACTTTTAAAACAGGAATATAGAAGCGGAAGTGGTGATATTCTGTTTTTTTTTTTTGTTTTTGGACATGGATCATATATCCAGGTTTTCTGATGGTCCACGGGTTTTTATGTATGAGGAAGGGTGCTCATCACTGTTCAGGTGTGGGATGATTTCAGATTGATAGTCATGAATAGCAATCATTAACACTTGAAGAAGTGTTATATTATCTGAAGGTGGTCTATCATAGAGGGCTTCTAGTTTTCATTATGTTAGAAGTTTTTTCTCAAAAATGCTTTTTGTAACTAGTTCCTAATGTAAGTACACACAGGCCATATAATTCACCCAATGATAGGCAAATGTAGGTTACCTACACTTGATTAGCTGTTGGGAGAGATGTGCTCCAGGTCCTTTGATCTCTCTTTTCAGTATGTGATGAAATATTTTAAATGTTACCTCTTTAAGTACTGTGATTTCTGCAGACAGAAACCATTTTTACCTGTAGCACACAGCCCCTGATAGTGCAACCCTCTATAAAACTTAAAACTTATGGAGGAGAGGATGAGAACCTCTCGGTCTAGCTGCGGAGGTGGCACTGGGGCCACCCAGGGCATGTGAGGATTCGTCGGCAGCCGTCCGTCTCGAGAGACGATGGTGTAGCTTCTTAAGAGTCTATCTGCACCGCCGAGAATGGTTGTGCAGTCCGACTCGGGAGTGACACGGTATCTGTCTCCTCCCGTGTTGAATCGACATCTTGCGATGACGCTGGAGTGTCCTCTCCAGTGAAGCTGAAGCTACAGAGCCTGGGCAGGGTGATATGGAGGGTCTGCTGTTGCCCATGCAGCAGACCCCCCCTCTCTACGCAGCTGAAGGGTCCAAGGGAAAGACGGAGTCAATACAGCTTGGTTTCAGGTGCGCCGCAGGAGTTGCCGGTGTTGACTACAACGTCAAACCGCCTTAGGGACTCCGGCTCCGGATTTTCTGTCGGGGTTTACTCCCTTAGCCTTTCCCCTGAAGAGGTATGCCGCAAGGCAGCGGAGGTTTTTTGGAGTCAGAGTTTTCCTTCTCTGATGTGCCCTGACTGGAAGATCGAACCAGCGACACTTAGCTCGCAGGCCGACGACGCTCAATCCACTGAGCCAGGTGAGGATTAAAAATAAACAAAAACACCCAAAGGTGGTGGTGTCATCCAGCATGACTCGCCTCTTCCCAAAACCACATTAAAATTACATTAAAAAATTACCACATTAAAATGAAAATACAGAAAAACCATCACTCAGAACTGTCAGAAATCAACTGGAATGGAAGTCTGACAACTACAAAATTGAGTTGAATGGAAGTCCGACAACTACGGAATTAAAGAAACCACATCCATCCAGACTGGTCGGAGGAGTGCAGATGCAGAATGATGGATAAAAATTTGGGAGGGATATGTAAGGAGTGAGGAGTCCTGGCCCCACACTAGGCCCCCCAGTCCTGGGTTCCAGTGCCAGGAAGATAAGTCCCCACAACTTTTGGCTGCAAAAACCAGTGGGGATTGAGTTGGTGGAAGAAACTGCTGGAATCCCAAGCAGTCCCTCTTAAAGAACCCACACACTGACTCACGTACCCAGATTCACTCCCTCTGAGCTCCAGCACCAGGGTAGCAGTTTGAAAGGCACCAGAGCTATGCAAGGAGAAACTGAAGTGATTGGCATCAGGCAAGCAGAGGCCATTGTCTTTTTTCTAACCCCCCCCCCCCCCCAATAGCTGGCAAGCTGGTGCCATATCTGAGACTCCATCAACCTGTCTCACTGTTTGACCCACCTTGGAGATCCCCAGAGACTCTGCCCCCACCCAACTCAGGGGCGATCCAAGCTGCTTTTCCATATGAATGGCTGGTCTTGGCTCATGCTCCACAACCTCCAAAATCCCACCAAACAATCAAGAGCTGACTTCAGTAAGCCCCAGGCCCACAACTAGCAGCAGCTAGCTTAGATTCAACAGTTCGGCTTCACCTGGGAATCTCCAAGCCCAGCACCAGTAGCAGCCACCTCAGATTTCTTTACAGCTCAGGCAGGATGCCCTGGGCAAAACATAGATGGGGGATGACCTTCGCCTGCACCACCTGGGAAGCACCAGGACCAGTGCACCCAGTGCACAGCTACAGACCACGTCAGAGCACCACTACCCTGCCCCTGCACAGCTGATCCTCCACAGAAGGTGGAGGTAGGTGGTCACTTAGTCACAGCCAGTCCTTGCAGCTGACTGGCCTGGGTAAATCCCTCCCATTAATCTGCCAAAAGCAACCAAGGCTCAACCATAAGAGGAGCGTGTACTCAGTCCACATGAAGGGTGCACCTCAAGTATTCAGCTTGGATGATAGGGGAGGCTGTGCCACTGGCCCCTACAGGACACCTACTACATTAGGCCACACTACCAAGACACGGAATCAAAGCAGCTCTATCTAATACATAGAAACAAACACAGAGAGGCTGCCAAAACGAGGAGACAAAGAAACATGGACCAGATGAGAGAACAGATCAAAACTCTAGAAAAAGAACTAAGTGAAATGGAGACAGCCAACCTTTCAGATGTAGAGTTCAGAACACTGGTGATCAGAATGCTTAGAAAACTCTTGAGCACGGCAAAAACATAAGGGAAGAAATGTAGGCCCACTCAGTGAAATAAAGAAAAATCCACAGGGAACCAACAGTGAAGGGAAAGAGTCTGGGATTCAAATCAATGATTTGGAACATAAGGGAAAAAATAAACTTAATGAGAACAAAACAAAGAAACAAGAATTCAATAAAATGAGGGTAGAATTCAACGACTCTGGGACATCTCCAAAAGGGCCAACATCCGAATCACAGAGATGCCAGAAGGAGAAGAGGAAGAGCAAGAAATTGAAAACTGATGTGAAAAAATAATGAAAAAAACTTCCCTAATTTGGCAAAAGAAATAGACATACAAGTCCAGTCATACAGAGAGTCCTAAACAAGTTGGACCCAAAGAGGCCCACACCAAAACACATAATTAAAATGCCAAAGTTAAAAATAAAGAGATAATTGTAAAAGCAGCAAGAGAAAGGTAGAGTTACCTACAAAGGGATTCCCATAAGAATATCAGCTGATTCCTCAAAAGAAACTTTGCAGGCAAGAAGGGGCTGGCAAGAAGTATTCAAAGTGATGAAAAGTGAGGACCTACACCCAAGATTACCCAGCAAAGCTATCATTTAGAATGAAGGGAAGATAAAGGAGTTCATCATCATCAAGCTCTTATTATATGAAATGTTAAAGGGACTTAATTAAGAAAAAGAGGATCAACATTATGAACATTAAAATGACATCAAACAACTATCAACAAGTGAATCTAAAAAACAAAACAAAAACAAACTAAGCAAACAATTAGAACAGGAACAGAATCATAGATATGGAGATCATTTGAAGGGTTATCAGCAGGAAAGAGGAAGGGGGGGAAAGGGGAAGGCGAAGGGGAAGATACAGGGGTTAGGAAGCATAATTGATAAGTACAAAATAAACGGGGATGTTAAGAATAGTATAGGAAATGGAGAAGCAAGACCTTACATGTATGGACAGGAACTAAGGCAGGGGGTGGGGTGGGTGTATTGCTGGAGGGAAGGGAGGTATTGGTGGAGGTAGGCAAAGGGAAAAATTGGGACAGCTGTAATATCATAATAAATATGCTTAAAAAGAAAAAAGAACTTAAAACTATACTGGTACCTTCTGGATTGCAAAGGGATCTCTCTGTTCATGGTCTAAGTATTTCTCCAGATTAAAGAAAGTGTCATAAAAGATGTGAGCCATTCTGCATCTCTTCAGATCTCGTAGAGTTATTTTGCCTATGTAAAAACAAAGCTGGTAAATTCCAAGAGCTGTCTTGGCAAATGAAAAAAACTACTCAAGTTTAAGGAGTATATGCATAATTTATTTTATTATAAAAATTCAATTTCTTTTTTTGAGGTAAAAGACATGTAACATAAAATTCAGCATTTTAACCATTCTAAAGTGTATAATTCAGTGGCTTTTAGTACTTTCACGGTATTGCACAACCATTGATTTCCTTAACATTTTCTTCACCTTTCAAAAGGGAAATGTGTACTCAGTCATCAAGTAGTCCCACCCCCATCTCTCTTTACCTGCGCTGTCCCCAGCCCATGGCAATCACTCATTGCTTTCTGTTTTTATGGAAAAATCCCATTTCTTAAACAGGATTTGCCATCAATTGTTGGTTCTACACTAATAGTAAAGGAGAAAATCAAATACTTCTGTATCTGGGAAGCCCGTATGAAAGAGTCTGTAGAGTTAAGTAATTTAGGACAAACAGGATTATGTGACCCACTGTTATATAGATTAACAGTGAAAATGGCACATCACTCAATCTTACCCTCACTGGCTGGCTTCACCAAGTCAAGCATCTGGCACAGCAAATCATGAAACGGCAAGGGCTCAATGCCCATGGCTTCCATCCGTTCGCACTGCTCCTCGTAGAAGTACTCCAGCTCATACATGGAGAGTACACCGTCCCCATCCACATCCATGCAGCGGAACCAATACTCAATGCTAGAAGACAGGAATACTCATCAGCAATGGCTAGTAAAGGTCCTTTATGCATTCAGATCTTTTATTGCCCATGTTTCTTTTTAAATAAAAATGTGTATACACATTAGAATGAGGAGACATAGTTTTATAAAATTTGCAAGAAGAAATGGCAGACCCCCATTTCCCTTTATTTTTCTTCCCCCAGAGCCAACCACTTTCTACCTTTGATTATTTTCATTTTTATCTTTATATTTTCAGATGAGATGCCTGTATTTGCTTCTTTTTACATTTCTGTTTTAAGAACAGTGTATTTCACACTATGAAAGTGAGGTTTTAGCTCTTTTACCACTCATTCCACTTTCCCTACATGCCCTTCCCAACCTCTTAATAATTTAAATTACTGAACATTCAGAATTTATAACTATTTTTATCTCTTACTTGCTTAGTTTTCTGTGTTTGTATTACTATTTTAACCCAAAAATCTGCGTGTTTTCTACATCCTTAATTAGTACTATCAGGTATTCTATTAATCGGATTTTCTTGACGTCTTTCTGGGTTCTTTCTGACCTACTCTAATCTGAACTGGTTGATCTCTAGGCCTGGTTCACAGTTTCATCATAGGGACTCCTTTCACCTTTCTCCTGTTTCTTGTATCTCACAGTGTCCTCATTCTGAGTTTACTTCCTTCTGCGGTGTAACACATCCTTCAGTAGCATGGCAGGTAAATTTTTGACACCTTGAATAGTTGAAAATACCTTTTATCTGCCCCCTAACTTGTTTGGTATTTTGGCTAATTATAGAATTATAGCTTGGGGGTGCTCTTCCTTCAGAATTTTAAAGGCACAGCTCCACTGTCTCCTATCTATCCACCATTGTTGAGAAGTCTAAAGTCTTTTGTAACCTGTCTTTTAATTTTTTAAATTTTCTTTGAAGCCTTTAGCGGTTTCTCTGAATCAATGATGTTTCAAAATATTACGAAGTGCCTTCATCTGGGTCTAACTCATCTATTCTGCTGGGCTTCCTGGGAGTCTACTAAATTTGGAAACTAGTATCCTTTAAAGTCTTGGAAATTTTCTTATTTTGTTTCTTCCCTGCCTCTTTCTCCTTATCCATTCTGTTTTTCTGGAACTCCTGTTATGTAACTCTGTGCAATTCAGTAGGGTAGCCACTAGCCACATATTCAATCTGAAATGTCTTTTAAGTGCAGATATACCAGATTTTGGAGACTGAGTATGAAAAAAAGAGTAAAACATCAATATTTTTATATTAATTACATCTTGAAATAACATCTTAGATATAATGGGTTAAATAAGATATATAATTAAAGTTACTTTTATGTTTCTTTTTACTTTTTATTGTGGCTAATTTTAATTTTTCTTTTTTAACATTTAAATAAAAATTGTATGTATTTAAGGTATGCAAAGAGGTAATTTGATATATATGGTGAAACGATTACTATAGTAAAGCCTCTTAATGTATCTCCTCACAGTTATCATTAGCAGATTTCTAGTATTTAGTATAGTAGTATTAACTATAGTCATCACACTGTACATTAGAGCTCTAGACTTATTCAACCTACATAACTGCCCCTTTGTACTCTTTGACCAGTAACTCTGTATGTCATTCACAACCTCTGGTAACTGCCATTCTACTCTCTGCTTCTGTAAGTTTGACATTTTTAAGATTCCACATACAAGTGAGATCATGCAGTATTTCTCTTTCTGTGCCTGACTTATTTCACTTAGCACAATGTACTCAAGGTTCATCCATGTTGTTGCAAGTGACAGGATTTCCTTTTTTTTAAAGGCTGAATAATACTTATTATATCTGTGCATATATACACCATATTTTCTTTATTTATCCACAGAGGGACATTTAGGTTAGGTTGATACCATATCTTGGTTATTGAGAATAATGCTTTAATGAACATGGGAGGAATTCTAGTTCAAAGTGGTGATGTAGGAAGATCCTGAACTCAACTTCTTCCACAGACACACAAAATATACAGCTACATAAAGGGACAATATTCTCTTAAAACCCCCTTAAAAACTAGCTGAGGACTCCCACATATTGGGAAAACAAGAAAAAAACCCACGTCTAAGTGGGTAGGAGAGGCTGAAACATACTTGCCATAAATTCCACCCTTGGGATGGTGACCCACAATTGGGAGAGAACTCAAAACCTGGAGTTTCTTCCTGGGGAGTGAAGAGTTTGAACCCCACATTGGGCACCCCAACTTTTAAGACCTGCATCTGAGAGATGACTCCCCCAAATATCTAGTTTTGAAAACCAATGGGGGGAAAAAAAAAAGAAAGAAAACCAATAGGGCTCGCATCCATGAGAACAAACAAGATTATAGGGAGGTGAGAAACAGTTCTTAAACAGCTCATGGGCTCACTTACCTGCCGGTAGCAGGGCCCAGTACAGAAGCAGCTAATAGAAATGCCAAGACTTTTTGTGCAAGAGGCTCATTTCCTTATTAAAGTCTTGGCCTAAGGGGCAGGTATCTAATTTAACAAACACCTAGAGCCACCTGGGATACTCTCTGAGGATGGAGGCTAGCAGGTACCATCTTTATACTTTCACTCTGCCTTGCTCTAGCTAGTGGAGGCTACTCCTTGTGCCTCTCTCCAGTGGCAGCATCTCCAAAAGGGGAGCTTTTAAACACATTTGAAGCCCCAGGTTTTACTTCTGGTACCATACTTTTATGGCTGCCGCCCAGAAGATGCCCCTTGATTGTCTGACTCTGGAGGTTGGGGGCCTGTGTTCTTGGGTCCGATGACATGGAACAATTGGAGCAAGTTCTTGGCAGACCACCACATTCAGGCACTGCACGACAGCAGACTGAAACGTCCTGTCTTTCTGTGAAAGAGGCCTATTTGCTTGTCCAGGAGGTTGGGGCTGAGGCGCAGGCTTCTGGTTTGGCACACATCTAGTAACCTACGGAAGTGTTCTCAGGCAATGAAGGCTGGTGGATACAATATTTGAGTTCCCACTGCCATGCTCCAGCTTGCTGGTATCTCCCAGAAAAAAGCTTATACTACCCTTGTCTGATGTATCGACTTTTGTGGCTGCTGCCAGGGACATCTCTAGATTGTCTGGCTAAGGTGGTCTGCAGGGCTTATGCTCACAGGTTTCACAGGACTGTAACCAACAGAAAAATAATTCTTAAAGGGCTACTGTCCCCAGGGCACAGCAAAGAGCCACAGAAATAGGAGCCCAGTCTTTCTGTGAAAGAAGCCTATTAGCTTTTTTGTCATAGCTGCAGCCAGAGGACCAGGCTTCTAATTAACACATATCTAAGGGCTGACTAATCCTTTCCATGATGTGGGAGGCCGGGCACTATCTTCACCCTCTTTCTCTGATGTGCTCCAGAGGGCCACTATCTCCAAGAGGGGGGCTTTTACACACATCTGGTGCCCCAGTTTCTACAGCCATGGTTCCTGTGGCTGTTGCCGAGGGGGCGTCCATTGATTGCCTGGCTCTGGTGGCCAGGGAGCTTGCATTCCTAGGTACCACAGGACTATAACAATCAGAGAGACAGTTTTTGGCAGGTTACCACACCCACAGCACTGCACCTACAGCTGACTGAATCACACTCCTAGGCTTTCTGTGAAAGAGGCCTATTTGCTTATACTGGAGCTTTGGCCTGAGTGTCAGGCTTCAGGTTTGGAATACAGCCAGGGGCCTATGGAGGTGCTTTCAGGGAACATAGGCTGGTGGGCACCATCTTTGTGCTCTTCCTCTGCCTCACTCCAGCTTGCTGGTATTTCCCTGAAAGAACTGTATACACTAATCTGGTGCCTAGATTCTTTTGACTGCTACCCAGGGGACACCTCCAAATCACCTAGATCTGGTGGGACTGTGCTTGCAGTCCCAAGGACTATATACATTTGCATAATTTAAAAGCTGTTGCCTGAGTGTTGGCCTTTTAATCAGTCCGAATCTATGTGTTGAGATGCTCCCCTCTGTGATGCTGACAGGTCTTGGTATCAACAACTTGGAGCCATTAAAAATAAAAACAAGTCTGCTTGGACAATCACAAAAGTTTCAGAGACAACAAAAATCTAGGGCAGGGTTGAACAATAAGGTTCTTCTCCTGTACAAGGCCACTATTTCAAAAGTGGGAGAGGTGGTTATTTTATCTAATTTACAGAAACCAACACACAGAGTCAAACAGAATGAAGAAACAAATTATGTTCCAAACTAAAGAACAAGCTAAACTCCAGAAATAATCCTTAATGATATGGAGAAAAGTGATTTACCTGATAGAGTTCAAAATAATGATCATAAAGATATTCACTGAATTCAACAGAAGAATGAATGAACACAGTGAGAACTTCAAAGAGATGGGAAATGTAAAAAACTATCAGCAGCAGTCACAGAGCTGAAGAATATAGTAACATAACTAATAACAACAAAACACAAGAGGGGTTCAACACCAGACTGGATATAGCAGAAGAAAGGATAAGTCAACTTGGATACAGGGCTGTGGAAATAACCAAATTAGAGCATCTGAGTGAAAAAAAACAAAAAAACAAAAAAACCCTGAAGACAGTTTAAGGAGATTATGGTATAACATTAATCAGATAATCACTTGCATTACTAGGGTTCCTAAAAGAGCAGAGAGAAGCGGCAGATAACTTATTTGAAGAACTAATGGTGAAAACCCCCCTAAAATGGAGAAGGAAACAGACATCCAGATTCATGAAGTTCTGAGATCCAAATAAGAGGAACCCAAAAGACCCACACCATGACACATTATAATTAAAGTGTCAAAAGTTAAAGACAAGGACAGAACCTGAAAAGCAGCAAGAGGAAAAAAAAAACTTCCCATGTACAAGAGAACCCCTCACCTCTGCTTATACTAGTAGCAGAATATTCAGCAGAAACTTTGCAGGCCAGAGAGTGGCAAAATATATTCAAAGTACTGAAAGAAAAATAATTCCAATCAAGAATATGCTATCTGGCAAAGCTGTGAATCAGAACTGAAGGAGAGAGTTTTCTAAACAAAGCTAAAGGAATTCATCACCACTAAACTGGCTGTACAAAAAATGACAAAGGGACTTTCTTTAAGCTGAAAAGAAAGGGTGCTAATTAGTAATAAGAAAATATGAAAGTATAAATCTCATTGGTAAAAGTAAATATATTGTAAAGGTCGTAGATTAATCACTTAAAAAGCTAGTAAAAAGATTAAAAAACCAGGCCCATCTATATGCACCCTATAAGAGACTTACTCAGATATAAGAACACACAGAATCTGAAAATGAAGGCATGGAGAAAGATATTCCCTGCAAATGGAAACAAACAAATAAAACAGTTAATGAAAAGATGTAAAGCATGACATCAAAACATAAGAAGTGGAAGGGGGAGAGTAAAAATTTAGAGCATCAGAATGTGTTCAAGCCTAAGTTCTTACCAACTGAAATAGATTGTTTTTAATATAAACTGTTATATATAAGCCTCATGGCAACAACAAACCAATAACCTAGAGTACATACATGAAAGATAAAGAAATATAATCATACCACTAAAGAAAGTCATCAAACAACAAAGAGATCATGAGAAGAAAAGAACAGCAATAAATCAATTAACAAAACAGAAATAAGTATGTACATCTATCAAATGCAAATGGACTAAATTCTCCAATCAAAAGTGACAGAGTGTTGGAATGATTAAGAACACAAGGTCTATAAAGAGACTCAGTTCAGACATAAGGACACACAGAAACTGAAAATGAAGGCATGGAGAAAGATATCCCCTGCAAATGGAAACAAACAAACAAACAAGCAAGCAAACAAAAAAAGTTGGGGTAGCTAATACTTAATTCATACAAGACTTAAAAAAGAACTGTGATAAAAGACAAAGAAGGGCAGTGCAGAAAAAGAGGTCAATCCAACAGGAGGATAGGACATTTGTAAATATATATATGCACCTAATATATAGGAGCACTTAAGTATACTAACCAAATATTACAAGACCAAAAAGGAGAAATGATAGTATTACAATAACAATAGGGGACTTTCCCCACATTCATCAATGGAGAGCATCCAGACAGAAAATTAACACATTGTACGATGGACACACAAAATTACTTTTTTTGCAAACTGTGCATAGACTGTCTTTATCTTTCATAATAACAAAGAATACATTCTAAGTTAAGAAAATCATAGTTTTGTAAAGAAAGTTCAAAGTAGTTTTCAATTTATAGTGATTTTACATAACGATAATATCCACATGCATATTTCAAAAAATTGCCCACTCCTGCCGTAATACGTTGGCCCAAAACACCCTTGTACAATGTGTTAATAAGGAAACATTGGCCTTACATGACATGATAGACACAATGGACTTAATAGATAAATAGAGAACATTTATCAAAAAGCAACAGAATACACATTTCTAAGTGCACACAGAACTTTCTCCAAACAGATCATGGTAGGCCACAAAACCAGTGTGAATAAATTTTAGAAGTTTGAAATCAATGCCCTGGCCAGGTAGCTAAGTTGATAAGATCATCATCCCACTATGCCAAGGTCGCTGGTTCGATCCCTGGTTAGGGCACATATAAGGAGCAACCAATGCATGTATAAATAAGTGGAACAATAAATCAATGTTTCTCTTTCTCTCTCTGCTCATCTAAAATCAATGAAAAAAAAACTGAAATTATATCAAGCACCACTTCTAGTCACAACTGTATGAAACCAGAAAAAAATTAAAAGAAAAATGAAAAATTCACACATATGTGGAATTAACATGCTAATGAACAACCAATGGGTCAAAGGAGAAATCAAGAGATAGCAAAAAATGCCTGAGACAAATGAAAATTGAAATTCAATATACCAAAAACTGTGGGATCAGCAAAAGCTATTCTAAGAGGGAAATTCAAAGCAATGAGTATCTACATCAATAAACTAGAAAAATCTCGAACAACCTAACTGTACACTTCAAGGAACTAGAAAAAAATTAAGCCTAAATTTAGTAGAAAAAAGGAAATAACAAAGATCAAAACAGAAATAAATGACATAGAGAATAAAAAGTCGAAAAAAAAAGATCAATGAAACTAAGGAATGGTTCTCTGAAAAAAGAAATGAAGTTGATATAACTTTAGCTTAGAATCACCAAGAAAGAGGTCTAAAATAAATAAAATCAGAAATGAAAGAGAAAACATTGTGACTGATACCACAGAAACATAAAGGACTAAAAGAGACTAAAATGGATAATAACCAACAAATCTGACAACCTAAGAATACAGATATAGCCCTAGAAACATACAACCTACCAAAAGGAAACCATGAAGAAACAGAAAAATCTATTTCTGGTGAAGATGGAGGTGTAGGCAGACATGCTTTGCCTCCTTGCGGGACCATAGAAAGAATTATAATCAGACCTCAGAAACAAATAACAACCAGAACCATCAGCTAATCAAGCTATATGGAAGCCTGATAACCAAAGGTTTAAAGAAACAGCATTTATCCATACAGGTAGGAGGCGTGGAGTCACAGAGATTGGGCAGAGAGGTGGTGGGACTTAAGCAGCAGCGGCAGCAATGGCGGAATGGATGGTCTCACATTCACGTGTGGTGGATAAAAATTGGGAGGAATATCCTGGGAGCGAGCCATCCAAGCTCTAGACCAGACCACACAGTCCAGGGTTCCAGCCCAGGGAAGATAAACCCTCATTACCTCTGGCTGTAAATACCAGTGTGGGTTGAGGTGGTGGAAGAAACTGCTGGATTTTCACTGCTTAAAGGGCCTGCATGAACTTAGAATGTACGCAAACCCCAGGGCATCAGCTGGAAGGGTGCCAATCACATATAGAAAGTGGGTGAAACCAGAGGAAATGGGGCAAGTTCTGGGTGAACTGCCAGAAGCAACGCAGAGGCACTGTCCTCTCTCTGAGTCTGCTACCACAGACAGAGCCATAAAGCAGTGAAGTGGATGGCCCCACCTTGGCAAATGCCTAAGGCATCGCCCCACAAAATTTACAGGTGCCTTTGCTGTATAGGCCAAGCTACTAAGACAAGGAGTAAAAGCAGCTCTCCCTAATACACAGAAACTAATACAGGGAGGCTGCTAAGTTGAGGAGGCAAAAAAATATGGCCCAAAAGAAACAACAGAACAAAACCCCAGAAAAAGAACTAAATGAAACAGAGTTAGCCAACCTATCAGATGCAGAGTTCAGAACACTGGTGATAAAGATGCTCAGAGAACTCAAAGAGTAAGGCAAAAAAATAAAGGAAGAAATGAAGGTTATACAAGTGAAATAAAGTAAAATATACAGGAAACCAGCAGTGAAGGAAAGGAAGCTGGAATTCAAACCAACAATTTGGGAAAAAAGGAAGAAATAAACATTCAACCGGAACAGAAAGAAGAAACAAGAATGCAAAAATTGAGGAGAGGCTTAGGAACCTCTGGGACAACTTTAAATGTACCAACATCTGAATCACAGGGGTGCCAGAATAAGCAGATGAAGAGCAAGAAGTTGAAAACTTATTTGAAAAAAGAATGAAAGAAAACTTCCCTAATTTTGAGAAGGAAATAAACATACAAGTCCAGGAAGCAGAGAGTTCCAGACAAGTTGGACCCAAAGAGGACCACACCAAGACACATCATAATTAAAATGCCAAAGGCTAAAGATAAAGAGAGAATCTTAAAAGCAGCAAGAGAAAAGAAGAGAGTTACCTACAAAGGAGTACCCATAAGAGTATCAGCTGATTTCTCAAAAGAAACTTTGCAGGCAAGAAGGGACTGGCAAGAAGTATTCAAAGTTATGAAACGCAAGGGCCTACAACCTAGGTTACTCTATCCAGGAAAGCTATCATTTAGAATTGAAGGGCAGAGTAAGTGCTTCCCAGACAAGGTAAAGCTAAATGAGTTCTCTATTACCAAGCCCTTATTACATGAAATGTTAAAGGAATTTATTTAAGAAAAAGAAGATCAAAACTATGAACAGTAAAATGACAAACTCACAACTATCAACAACTGAATCTAAAAAACAAAACCAAACTAAGCAAACAACTAGGACAGGAACAGAATTATAGATATGGATATCATTTGGAGGGTTATCAGCTGGGAGAGGGAAGAGGGAGAATGGGGGAAATGGTGCATGGATTAAGAATAATAATTGGTAGGAACAAAATTGATAGGGGATGTTAAGAATAGTATAGGAAATGGAGAAGCCAAAGAATTTAAAACCATGGACTTGAATTAAGGTGGGGGGTATTGCTGGAGGGAAGGGGGTTACTGAGTAGAGGGTGAGAAAGGGGGGAAAAATGGGACAGTTGTAATAGCATAATCAATAAAATATACTTAAAAACATAAATAGTAAAATCTGAACAGACCAGTTACTAGTATGATAGATTGAATCAATAATCAAAATTATCCCAACAAACAAAAATTCAGGACCAGACAACTTTATTGGTAAATTCTACTGAATGTCCCAGAATTAATATTAATCCTTCTCATAAAACAGAAGAGGGAACACTTACAAACTTGTTTCACAAGGTCAGCATTACCCTGATAACAAAACCAGAAAAGGATTTTGCAAGAAAATTAAATTACAGGCCAATATTCCTGATGGAATAATGTAAAAATGGAATAATGTTGTAAAAATCCTCAACAAAGTAGTAGCTGACTGGATTCAATAGTATATTAAAAGAATCATATCACGATCAAGTGGGAGTTATTACAAGGATGCAAGGATGGTTCAACATTTACATATCAATGTGACAGAACACATAAACAAAATGAAAGAAAAAATATGGTCATCTCAATAGAGGCAGAAAATGCATTTGACAAAATTCAACATCCATTTATGATAAAAACTCTCAACAACATGCGTGCAGAGGGAATGTACCTCAACATAATAAAAGCCATAGATGAGAAACCCAGAGCTGAAAGCTTTCCCTTAAGATTAGGAACAAGAGTCTCCCCACTTTTATTCAATGTAGTACTCAAAGTCATAGCCAGAATAATTAGGGAAGAAAAAGAAACAAAAGGCATCAAACTGGGAAGAAAGAAGGAAAACTGTTACTATTTGCAGATGAAAACCCTAAATACTCCACCAAAACCATTGTTAGAACTAATAAATGAACTCAGTAAAACTGCAGGATTCACAATCATTACAAAAATCTGTTGCATTTCTTTTCTTTTTTTTGGAGGGGGTCATAATACAAATTTATATGCTTACAATTAAAAAAATTTATTTAAATTTATTGTTTTTCTATTACATTCGTCCCACTTTTTCCCCCATTGCTCCCCCCTACCCAGCCCACCCCTTCTCCCAGTCAATCCTCACCCCATTGTCCATGTCCATGGTCATTTATACTAGTTCCTTGACTAGACCCTTCCCCTACTTACCCCCCTTTCTCCCTCCCCCTCACCTCTGTTGCATTTCTATAACCAACAACAAACTAGCAGAAAGAGAAATTAACAATCCCATTTATAATTGAATCAAAAAGAATAAAATACCTGGGAATAAATTAAGCCAAAGAGGTGAAAGGTTTGTATACTGAGAACTATAGGTGAAAGATTTGTATACTGAGAACTATAGGTGAGAGATTTGTATACTGAGAACTATAGGACAGTTAAGAAAGAAAATAATAAAGATACACATAAATGGAAAGATATCCCATGCTCATGGGTTGTTGGAATATTGTTAATATGTCCATACTACCCAAAGCAATCTATAGATTCAATGCAATCCCTATCAAAATTCCAATGGCATTTTTCAAAGAAATAGAACAAACAGTCCTACAATTTGTATGAACCACAAAAGAATATGAATAGCCAAAGCTGTCTTAAGCAACAAGAACAAAGTGGGAGGCATCACACTATCTGATTTCAAAATAAACTAAAAACCTTAGTATTCAAAACAGTATGGTACTGGCATAAAAACAGAAACATAGATCAATGGAATAGAATAAAGAGCCCAGAAATAAACCCACACATATATGGTCAATTGATTTATGACAAAGGATCTAAGAATATACAGTGGGGAAAGGGACATTCTCTTCCATAAATGGTATTAGGAAAAGGACACCACACACAAAAGAATGAAACTGGACCACTATCTTACCCCATATGCAAAAATTAATTCAAAATGGATTAAACACTTGAATGTAAGACTTGAAACATAAAACTCCTAAAGGAAAACAGGTGACAAGCTCCATGACATAGGTCTTCGCAATGATTTTTAAAATCTGACACCAAAAGCAAAGGCAACAAAAAACAAATACTGAACCAAAAACCAAATCCTTCATTCTGTTAATACGATATGACACTTACTGATTTGCATATACTGAACTGCCCTTGCATCCTAGGTATAAACTCCACTTGATCATGGTGTATGATCATATTAATGTGCTGCTGAATTCCGTTTGCGAGCATTTTGTTGAGGTTTTCTGCATCTATGTTCATCAAGATTTCTGGCCTGTAACTTTCTCTTCTTGTGGTGTCCTTGTCTGGCTTTGGTGTAAAGGTAATGCTGGCCTCATAAAATGAATTTGAATGTATTCCGCCTTTTAAAATATTTTGGAAAACTTTGCCCTGACTGGTGTGGCTCAGTTGGTTGGGCATCGTCTGTAAAATGAAAGGCTGCTGGTTTGATTCCTGGTCAGGACACATGTCTGGGTTGAGGGTTTGGTCCCTGGTTGGGGCACATATGAGTAGCAACTGATTGATGTTTCTCTCTCACACGGATGTTTCTCTCCCTTTCTTTCTCTCTCCCTTCCCCTTTCTCTAAAAATAAATAAATAAAATCTTTAAAATTTTTAGAAAAGTTTGAGGATTGGAATTAATTTTTTTAACTGGTAGAATTCTTCTGGGAATTCATCAGGTCTTGGGCTTTTCTTTTTTGGGAGGTTTTTGATTAGTGATTCTATTTCCTTACTCATTATTGGTCTGTTCAGATTTTCTGTTTCTTTATGCTTCAGTCTTGGTAGGTTGTATGTTTCTAGGAATTAATACATTCTTCTAGGTTATCCAATTTGCTGACATACAAATGTTCTTAATAGTGTCTTGTGATGCTTTGTATTTCTGTGGTATCATTTCACTCTCCTTCTCCCATAGGGAGGGTGTCTCTCCCCACGCTAAGCTGCCTGGGTTTAGGGAATGGGATAACATGGGTAATATGGTATTTTCCTTTCTATCCTCTTCAATACATCTTATTTCTGTGCTCTACCCACATGCTGCAGCTTCTTATCTGGAATCTTTATATCTTGTGAAGGTATTTTTGCACATGGATAGTTGATCAAATTGATGTTTCTGCAAAGGGTATGAGCAGTGGAAACTTATGCCATCTACCTTGCTGATTTCAGTCTCTTATGGTTAAATTTTAAAATTACGTACATGGCCTAAATCCCATTTCGATTTCCAGTTACAATGCACTTTTTAGAATGGTTCTCTAACGTTCATATCTTGTATTTTCATTTTTTTCTTTCTGAAAGGCTTTATCTTCTGAACATTGTTTTTCATTTCTGCTATCATAGTTTCGATCTTCCAGAGGTATTTTTGGTTCCCTAAATGTTCCTTTTATAAAAAGTATCATTCTGTTTATGTTCAGTAAATGTAATTTCTCTTATCTCTGAGGATATCAGTAACAGTGTCTTCATTGTTGTTGCTGAAGGTTTCTTTTCCCTGAAATTTTGTTTCATCTAAGTTATTTCCCCCCTTTCTATTTGTCTGGTTTCTATCTTTTATGTAAGAGGCTTTACTCAGGTATTTAGTGACCCTTTGTTCTCTGCTCATACTTAAGAGCAAATGCTAAAAAGCTGATTGAAAGTTCTGACCTATGCGTCTGTTGACTCTGGGCTTTAATGATTTGGCTGGGTTGTTTCATTGGGGAGGACCTGATGTCCAATCTTCACGTTTTTATTCTCGGGCGGGACAGATTTTGCAGAAAAACATCTTTTAATCTTCTACGTGGAGATTTAGGATAGGTTGCTAGAATTCTGTGAGTTGAGTGAGGAATGAAGTCTGGTCATCTCAGTGCTCAGTACGCATATATTCATTTAATGTGTTTTCAATGTGGTACCTATACCTTCAGTTGTTTCTAGTACTTCCCAGTCCAGAGGCTCTTTATTTTACACTCTCCAGGGAATAACTCACCAGGCTTCTGCCTGGGGAGAGGAGATGTCCTGAATATCAACTGTTTCTTTAAACAAACTTTATATAAACTGTTCTGATTTTTGGCTCTATCTTTACCTTGCCCCCTCTTCCAAGGTTCCCGGTATCCCCAAGACCTGAATGTTTGGAGCTTTGTGCTAAGTATACCCAGTTCCTTCTTAGTCTTTACCTCTGGTGGCTTAGGATTCGAACAGTCTTCTAAGTTTATTTATTTTCCAGTTTGCAAATCTTTATTATTATCTCTTCTTCTTTGTCCTTTGTTATTATGGATATATTTCTTGAATAAAAATCTATTAACTATCATTTTAAAGAATTTCAAGAGAAGTCAAAAGTACTGTATGTGGTTAAGTTGCTATCTTCACCAGACACTTATTCACACTCTCTTATGGCTATGTCATCATTTAGCACTGTCACTTAGGGTAGCAAGTATAGCCATGTCATCAATTAATCACAGAATATAAAGCCAACAGCATTAATTGGTAACAAGGAACAATATTTTTCTATAAAGAGCTACTGATTTATGGCAAAGTAAAACTCTGGGAAAGTTCTTGGAGACCCTTGATTAAATTCTTTCAATGGTTTAGAAAAATCTGTTTGAGGAGAGAAAGGTGAAAATAACTAAGTGGTGACTATTAATTGTTTTCAAGTAAGTCACACTAAGATGTGTGTATCTTTATCCAGAAAGATAAATTTTACATTATTTCAACAAACTGAATTTTTAACACTTGCAAAATTCTTTTGAGAAATCTATTCTAAAAATTGTAACAGCCTGATGTTTAATGTTACCACCAAAGAACAGAGGAGACATTTATTGGATCCAATGAATATGAGGTGATGGAGTCTGGCCATGGGGAGGCCCAGACATATCACATTTGAGCGTTTTACAAGGGGCAGAGTACCTCCCCACTTGGAAACACTTCCTGATGGTGAGAAAAACCCTGGGGAGAGAGCTCATGGGCAGAGGGCTCTGTAATGTTGTAATGTGTGGTTGTTACATATATGGTCATTTTTTTTTTCCTGATGATTTTCTTTTCTTTTTTTTTAAATTGAATTTATTGGGGTGACATTGGTTAATAAAATTATATAGGTTTCAATCACACAACTGTACATCATCTGTGTATTGTATTGTGTCTTCACCACAAGTCTCCTTCTGTCATCATTTATCCCACCTTTACCCTCTTCTACCTCCCTTCATGCCTCTTCCCCTGTGGTACTCATCACACTGTTGTTTGTGTCTGAGGATTTTTCTTTTTTTTAACGTAATCCCTTCGCCTTTTTCACCCAGCCTCCAACCGCCGTCCCCTCTGACAGCTGTCAGTCTGTTTCTCTCTATCTCTGAGTCTGTCTCTATTTTGCTTGCTAGTTTATTTTGTTTATTAGATTCCACATGAGTGAAATCATATGGTACTTGTCTTTCTCTGAGCATAATGCTCTCCATGTCCTGAATAGTACAAAAAGGACAGTAGACTGCCCTTTGGTCTATTAGGTTTCTTGGTGTCTTGAAATTCTTTATTACTTAAGATAATAGCAATGAGGATAATAGAAAGAAAATTACTCTTTATTTTGACAAATACTTAATAGGACTGAAGTGAAAGTCAATTTATTTTACTGAGAAATATAAACTAAATTATTTAAGCCAGTTGCATTTTCAATTAAGAACAAGATACAAGAGTCTATACAATAAATAAAGCTAAAGCATACACTTCAGTTCTTTGTAATAGTCCATAAGAGAAAAAGAAAGCTAGAATGCCAAGAAAGATATACTGCCTCATATTTGCTGAAGTCATGTGATAGCTACCTTTAAATATTTGAGAGTATCATGTGGTAGATAAATCAGATGTAATTCTGTAGGTATTAGAGAGCATAAAAAGGATCAATGTACAAAAGAGATAATGTTTTTGGGCTTAAAGCTAGATAATTCAAACAATATACCTTAGTATGCAGTTATTTGTTCCTGAAAGTTTAGAAGCAGTGGCTGGCTGATGGCTAAACACATACAGGACATGTTCAGAGGACATTTTATTATTGGAAATAATAAAATATTTTTCAACGCAGATTTTTTTTCTTACCAAAGGCAACATTTTCTCAGAGTCTAGAAGTAATGACTATTCATGACAGGAAAACTGAAAACAAACAACCAGAAAAACCACAAAAAGAATAACTACCCAAAGAGAACCAGTATTACATTTTTGCTGTATCTTTCACCAATTTTTGGTTTTAAAGCATAATTATATTCACGGCAAACTGTAGACATAAATAAGATTACCTCTTGCCCTTGTCCTTAGGCTGAATAAAACTAAGTTCTGTTCTGGAGATTTCTCACCCCTGATATAAACTCCTTAGGAAGTAACTAAACGTATATTCCTCTGCATATTCAGCATACATATTTAAGCATCTACTACCTTCAAAGGCACTGGCCGATTGCCCTCAGACACAAAGGCGAATGAGGTAATTGGTGGAGAGAATACCTAGTCAGAAGACCGAGGTAGAAGCAGAACATGATAAAAACCAGGAGTAAAGGGTGGTTAAATGACACACCGAAAGAGGTGTGCCAAGAGCCTGTCCACAAAAACAACTTACCCAAAGACGCTTTCTATATCTAACCCTGACAGGAACTGGCTCAGGAAAGACTCAAGATCCTAACTCTGTAAGCAGTACAACAGGTCCTTGAATAACTTCATTTCATTCAACGTTGTTTTGTTATAATGCTGATGTGATGCTATAGGAACTTAATTCTTGTTTATATCAATTAGCTTATGATGAAATTGGTTTCATTCTATGTCGTTTTGCTTAAAGTCACAGAACCTACTGGCAGCATTGAGTGATGACTTGCAATGTTTTATACAACACTCATCACACTTTAGTAAGTGTGTTGTTTCTTTCATGAAACTCGTCTATTCCACCATGTCTTTTATAAGCCACAAACCTGTTTTTTTGCAAAGTGTTGCCTACTACATTTTGTTAAATAAGAGTTTGATTTAGATGTATAGATATTTTCTTCATTATGTTAAAAGTTAAGTTGAACGGTCTTGTGCTCACATTCTACTTTAGGAAAGCAATGTGAAGCACTGACAACAAAATACACTGGAGCGGCTAGTAGTGCCACTAGGTGCCAAGGAAACAAACATCAGCAAGCCAAAATCAGGAGTTACTTTCTTCTGTGATTAGCCTAATTTGGAGTCTCTCATGCAGTAAAGAATTTCAGAACACCAAAAGAAACCTCTTTCAGGGATTCCATAGCCTAGCTGGTAGAAAGATAAGACATGTAAACATGCTGTCTTGCATCCTGAGCCATATATTATATAGTGATAAAGAGGTGATAGAGAGCCCAGGATTTAGTCATACAGACCTGGATTTGGATCCAAGCTAGGTCACTTACTAGGTCTACAACCTCTCAGAACTTCTGTTTCCTCAACTATAAAATGGGACAGCTGACACCTAAACTCACAGCGATATGATGGTTAAATAATCCACTGAGTATGAAATACTTGTTAAAGGGCAAAGAATAAAGCCTTAACAATATGTTAGCTGTTAGGTGAGAGGAAGGCAACATGAAAGGCAGAAAAGGGGCACAAAAGAAATCTTCTGACTCAAAAGACCTTTTCTGGCAAAATCTCGTAGGTCACTATCCAGTTATGGATTTTAAGGTATGAAAAGTTGATCTGAAGGATTCTGCTTCTGATAATGATAAACGAAGTGTTTTGGTTAAATCAACCCCCCTCTCCCATGCCGCCCCCACTAAGAAAACCTGGAGAAAACATTTTGTTTGAAGGCATTGGACTATTAACAGGGCAGTGAAAAATTAGGGGGCCAGATCTAGAAGGAAATCCAGAGAGGAGGAGCCTGGCACTTGAGACCTCTTTCCCTTGGGGCATCTGATGATCCTGGAAGAAGGGCCTGGGATGTTGAGAAGTTGAACTTTGAGTTGCTGGTATTTTGGAAATAAGTTTTGGGTCTATCTTCCTAAGAGAGGTGAGTCTGCAGTTTTATTCTCTTGTACGTGATTCTCTGGTTTTGGTATCAAGTTGATACTGGCTTCATCCACAATTTGCTCTTCATTCCCTCTCCTATTCACTACTGAACCATAAAGATCACAAAACATAAATTCACAGTATCTATACCCACATTCCATATAAATGCTTACTAGTCCCACTTACCCCTCAGGATAGCTCATATGTCATTTCACCTTTGCTTCTGGGGATAACAGCACTTTTCTCGATATGCTGTAAGATTCTGGGTTCAGTCTGAGGCAGAGACTATGTCTAATACATCTTGGTGCCACTAGGTCGAATTGGCATTCACTAGGTATGTATGCATCATGACGTTTTCAAGCTTGTTCATGTGTTTAACATCTTGGCAAAGGAAACTCAGAAGTCATACCTGGTGGGGTTCCTTTTATCTTCCTCAGATATCAAAAACCAAACGAAATCTGCATAGCTCATTCTTCCCTCTCTTTGTACTGTTTTTCCCCTGGGAAAGAAAAAACACATGGTTTTAAAGTTTCCTGAGAAATTACTCAGATAAATTCAGTATGATGATAGACAAAGAAATAAAGCAATATCTTCCTTTGGAAATTAAGTTAAGCGTAAAAAAACTAGAATGCTGGAAACCTCACAAGGGTAACTCCTTCCATGGTCTACCTTGTTTTCAAAGGCCTAGAGGGTAAAACCAGACAGCATCTGCAGATATGTAGAAAAAAATCTGGTTGGTAATTTAAATGCAAATAACCACCAGGATCAAATACTGCCACCTGTATTTAGATAAAGGACTAATGCTCATATATTAATGAATTACTACTGTTTAGTATAAAGCCATGACTATATATATTGAGGGTATTTTCTGACCTACAACACTACTAAATTACACAGGAAGCCTGTTATTGTTTTACTTAGTTTATTTTTAAATTCAGGTGCTTTTTCTTACCTTGTTACTGCCCCAGAGAATATCCTTTCAATAATTCTGTTTGAGGAAGCTAAGTATAAGTAAAAAAGCACAAAGTTAGTTAAAAACACACTCCATAAAGGCAGTACTTTTGGGAAATTTGTTTTCAGTAGCTACAAGCTAAAACATAATAATCTTCCATGAGACTATGAGTAATTAAAATTTTACTTACGAATAATTTATACTTTTTGAAAAGAATATGAGGCATGTCAATCAATCAATCATTTTTAAAAAAGAACAAGCAAATGAATGTGCCTGATAGCTGGAATGTATTAATATAGTTGAGTATCAAGTTAGTTCTGGACATCCTGGCAACTAAGACAAAAATGTATGCAAGTTGTATTGATCTTGTTATCTAATAAGACAAGTTTTCTTTAAAACAAGACAGATTTTATCCTAGCATTCAATTCAAGGGGGAACTGATCAACTCCCAATATAAGGAATGTTAAATAAAACAATGAAGAATGCTTTCAAATAGACTTTTACAAACGATACCAAAACATACCATAAACATAGTTTTCATATTCTCATTCCATAAAAGTCCAGGTTATAGCATGATATAATGTATACTTTTTAGAAATCCCATCAATACATTTTATTCAAAGAGAGAGGCAAATATATCTTAAGATAGTATGTTGCTTTTGATGATAGATCCTAGATAATCTAGAGCAGCGATTTTCAACCATTTTTATATTATGGCACACATGAAAACAAATTACTAAAATTCTTGGCACACCAAAATAAATTTTTTTGCCCATCTGAAAAAAAGATAGGTATAAAAGAGGTATAATTTTTATTCAGTTACACTGGATTGCTATTGTTTTGTTGGCTGTTGTCATTTTTTATTTGACAATCTAAGGGAAAAGAGGGCAGTACCCCTGACTCAATAGTTGGGTATTGCATGTTTTAGAAATTCTTGCGGCACACCAGTGTGCCTGCCATGGCACAGTGGTTGAAAATCGCTGCTCTAGAGTAGCATACCTCGTTGTGGGTTGAAAATAACCAAAAGCATTTGTTTTTTTCAAAAAAGAAAATGACAGTGGATCTCAGACCTAGGGAGGTGGTGAGGATAGAAATCTGTTCTTTTAACAAGTGCCCCAGACAATGGCATGCACACTAAAATTCCAGAACCAACGATAAGGTCATTAGAGAGTTAGCAGCAATCAGCATCTAACTCTTCTGCATAAAGTTAGGTACAGTCAACAAAAAGGTAAGTTAGTTTTGGCTGAAGAATGTTGAGAATATGGGTGTCAGTACAGCCACGTCTGGCTACATATCAAAGCTTATATACGGACC
Source organism: Furipterus horrens (assembly GCF_987537825.1). Taxonomy (NCBI): domain Eukaryota; kingdom Metazoa; phylum Chordata; class Mammalia; order Chiroptera; family Furipteridae; genus Furipterus; species Furipterus horrens. The sequence continues at coordinate 112,225,831 of NW_028327177.1, forward strand.
TCTAGACTTTGTTGAACATTGGTTTATGGAGTTAATAATTTGAACTATGTAGAAAAGAGGGCTGTATAGAAAAGACAAGGATATTTAATTTCAAAGCTAAAGTATTTTTGAAAGTCTTTTTTAGATTTGGAAGGTTTAGCCTCCTAAAACCAAAGACCATATTGTCCCATTATGGAAAGGTTGGAGGGTGGACAATTACACAGTTTCAGTGGGCCCTTTGTCATGCAGGCCTGGATGCCTGTTTCTCTGGACATCATCTCTTTAACATGACTATGAGTTGTACGTGTGGATATACTATAGTTAGGGACATACTAAGAATTATGGTTATGTCAGCCAGAGCCCATAGGGTTTTCCATGACCTCGGAAGGCTGGCTCATATATAGATGATCTGGCCACTGGTAATCAGAAAGTGCATCACTAATAAAGCTGACCCGATGAATATCTCTATCTTTATGCTATTTTGGTGACAGGAAGGTTGTAAATACTTGAATAAGAGAGGATGTAGTACTAAAATGCTTATCAAATAAATATATTTGAGTATTTTCCTTTTCATGCCTGGTTGTCACCTGAGAATCTGAGAGACAGAACTCTGTTTCTTAAATATGAAAGTTCTAAAAACTTGACATCATATAGAATGAACCTTTTCTTAAGATATATATAGATATGCCAAATAGCAGAAGTAAAATTCAATACATTCATATAAGGTTTGTACTCTACTGCATCTAAAAGGCTAAAAAGATTGATTTAAAAAAAATCATTAGTGTCTGAGAAGACATTTAAGAATAGAACAGGGACAATCAATCTTAGAAGAATGAATCAATGTATCTTGGTGCTTTGTGATGTATGACTTTCTGTTTTTTGACAAATGAAAGCACACAAACTTCATCAGCCAAAAAGAATTAAATTCCAAAAGGTAAGTTTTTATAAGTGTTCTTGAAAACACTGACATATTAGAAACATTATTTTCATCTATGGCTGTGCATAAATATTATAAAATAAATTTATAAAAGTATATAATATTCCTTTTCAAATAAATTTTATACAGGTGTGGATCTTATTCAATTCATTATCAGAAGATAAACATCACTTCTTAGACTCTCCAAGTCCTCAAAACTAACACTCTTAATTGCTTATTTACCTCCAAACCCCTTCTCCTGCACCTGGCTTCTAAATAAAAAATTAGTATTTTCACTCATTCCCACTTAAAAAGTCTTGGCCCTCTAAAGAGTACAGAATTTAAGAAATGGGAATTCCCCCTAATGAGTGGAGAAAATTTATACAACTCTTACCTTCTTTAAAACAGTTAAGTCTAAACATCTATAGAAACTCACCCTGGTCATTGTATCGAGATAGATCGGCCTGGCTGATGTAGAGGTCATGATCACTATCTAGTTCCCAGAATTTACAATAAATAACATAAAAATGTTCATAGGAAAAGTAGTCTGTGATTTGGTTTATATCTTCTTCTTCTTCCAAAAGGGCTAGAGTCTGAAATGGTATGAATAAAGAAAATTTATTTTAAAATTATGAAAACCAAGCTTTGGCCATTATACAGAATCTAGTAAATTTTTATTTTAAATTGAATTAAAAGTTTTGGTTTTGGTATCAAACTGGGAATTTTAATAGGGAACCTCATCCTTCCTTTAATCATCTGATCAATCTATAAGCATTTATGAGCTCTGTAATATGCTTAGCAAATCATTAGATGCTGTGGAGGATTTAATAGCAAGAAAAGGAAAGGACCATCACCAAGGGGACTGCAGCCTATTAGAGGTCCCCAGACTAGCAAGCACAGAACAATTAGACAACAGGCTTAGTTACATGGCCATATACTGACATCACTTTTAATGTCAAGGTTATGCAGAGTGACCATCTATTCTATTATGAAGAGTGGGCATCCATATACAGGGCTTGGTTTTGTAATGAAATGACATTTACCATAAAGGTGACTTAGGTATACCATTGTGATGATGCGTGGTGGCCCGGCACGGAAGCATGGTGGGGTTGCGGGGGTGGGGTGGGGTGTGTGAAGCTTCAGAGCCCTGAGCTGGAAGTAAATTTGGGTCCCCCCTGACTCACTTGTGCACCCTTAGGGAAAACACCAGAAACAATGATTTTGAAACCAGAATTCTTAAAATTAGCCAAATTACTATGTAAATGGGCAGATAAAGAAGACAGTGTCAGAAATGAAAGACTCATAAAGAAGAAACCAAAGGAAACTTAGGAAATAGAAAAAACAAAATAAAATGACAAATAATAGCCAATATATTAACAATCACAATAAAGATATATGAGTTAAATTTCCCTATTAAAAAATTTCAGATTGAGTATAAAAACTGAACCCCCCCCAAACAAATCTAGATATATACTGTCTAGAAGAGATAAGTCTAAAATAAAATTTAAAAGGGAAAAAAAAAAAAGAGAGATGAACAAACACATATTATCTAAATCTTAATAGAGAGAACACATGTGTCAATATTATGGGGAAATGAAATGGAATTCAAGATAAAAAACATTAAGGAACAAAGGTTACTATTTCATAATGTAAATATATTACTTTGATAAAAATATTTTCTAAAATATAAATACTGGGCAAACAATATGCTTTGTCAAATTGAAAACAACATAAATTATTAAATTATGGGAATTTACTCAACAGGAGATATGCATCCAGTAAAAATTACGAAGTCTATATAAAATTAAAGGAAAACTATGATGTGGTAAGTGCAAAATACACAATACATAATACATAATTGCACACATTAAGAACTATGTAATATCCTAAACTCCAAATATGCATATGAATGAGACTATAAGAACACATACAAAAATGGTATTAGTTGTCTTATGGTGACAGAATGTGAACGTGATTTTTGTTTTCCAAATTTGCTTGTAATATTTTATTTTATAAAATTCTCTTTAACGTATAAAAAGCAGAATATGTATAATAAAACAAATCTTGAGAAACAAGCAGTTCTCATTTTCATAAAATGAAAAAAATGAATAACTTCTACTGTTGGTGAGCATATAAGTGTAAGTATGAATGAGTACAGGCTTTTAGAAAGGAAAATTTGCGGGATCAAATTGAAAATGCTCACACCATTTGATCTAGCATTTCCCTCCAGTAGTCTATTCTAGAGGAATTCTTATTCATATACACACAAGAGGAAAGTAGAAGGATGTTCACTACATCGTTGTTCAGGGAAAATATGAAAATGACTTTAACACCATCAGTAGAGGAATATGTAATTGATTACAAATGGTATAGCCATGCCATAGATTGTGCAGTAGTTAAAAGAATGATATAAATTTATTTGAACAGGAATGAAAAGAATGTTAAGACATATTGTTAAGTAAAAAGAAGAAAACAAAAAAACAAAAACAAAAAATAACTCAAGTTAACAGAATAGTATGATCACATATATTTAAAAAACTCAAAAGAGCAGCCATACAAAACAAAACTATATACTTCATGTATATATAGATATATAAAACCACAGGGGATGAAATGGCAGGATGAAGAGATAAACAGTGACTTCAGATTATTATTCCAGATATGTTCATGTCATTAGAATGTTTTATGAGCATACAGTCATGTGCTAAGAGGAAGGCTAAGGAGAAGGGTAGGGAAGAAAACAGAGGGGAAAATAAGTCATGCTCTTGGAAGCACAACACTTGAGTTCTATTTCCAGTTCAGCCACCTACTTGCTGTTTGATCTTGTCTTAGTCATTCAACCATACTTGGGCCTCAAATTTTATCATAATTAAAAAAAAAATTACGGATTATAATAATGATCCAGAAACTACAAATTCTAATGTGCTTCAGGAATGTGAGGTGTAAGGCCTCTTCTATGGAATTGTTGTCATTTCAACACACCCCATATTACCTACTGAGAGCTCAGGCATGCACTAGGCATTCAATAAATGTTAATATAACTGTGATGATTACTGTTCATTTAGAATACAAAACATTTGTATATTTAATATGGGCTGCTATTTTTGCCAAGTCTTCATTACTTTGTCACAGATAAAGATAGGAAAAAAAAAAGAGTAAATAATGTTGTTTAATATATAGCCTAAACTTCATTTAGTATAATTCATTTAAAATATATTTCATGTATTTTCAAGTGTGAACAATAATGCCTTTTTCAGGTTAATAGAAGCTTGCACAATCAGGCATGAAGATTGCGTCGGTAAAAGTTTCCCACTAGTGGTCAATGTTTTCTCATAAAATAAATACAATAAGTGAATGAAATGTAGTCTTTCTAAAAGGAATATTTAGTACTTTCTTTCCAGCAGGATCTGGATAGAGTCATTGATCAAAGGATTAAGTTGAAATTTTTCTATTTGTTTTGCAAGGCCTTTCTCAACCCAGCCCCATCTCATCCCTCATGTCTCATCATTGGTCACTCTCTCTGTGGAGCCTTTGGCCACTTAGGACTTTCTATTGAGTACGGTATTGTACTGTCATGCTTCTGGGCCTTTGCTTATGCTGCTTCCTTTATCTGGAATCCCCTTTTGTTCTAACTTCTTTATCTTGGTAAATTCCTGATATCTCCAAGGTCAAGATCACATACCAGTCCTTCTGTGAAGTCTTCTTTGAATATTTATTATACATTTCTGTGATATTTTTCAAGTCAGGTATGGCTGTGCACTTTCTCTTTTGCTCTGCAGTGCATGTGTTGATGTAAAAATCCCTTGTTCCCCTCAACACATCCCAAGTACCTGGTAAATAACTTAATTATTAAAAGTGTGACAGAGCTTTGCATACAGCAAGCAGTCAAATATTTTTTAAATGAAGTAAGAATATTATTTAAATTGCTTCTAATACGTGAATTCCAATAAGGCATACTTGCAAAAAGTTGCTTTTTCTTATCTCTGTTGAAGTAATTTTTCCACTCCAAGATCTGTTCACTGTGTAGAATATTCTCTGAATAACCTGGTTCCAAAGGAAAACAAAACCAAATAAAAATATTAAAGATATCAATTACTTTTCCAAAGACCACTATGCTGTATGTCACATCCCAGATCTTATTTTATAACTGGAAGTTTGTACTTCTGGATTCCCCTCACCCATTTCTCCCTGCCTCTGGCAACCACCAATCTGTTCTCTATTCCATGAGCTTGCTTTTTTTTAAAGATTCCACATACAAGTTAGATCATATAGTATTTGTTCTTCTCTTCTGACTTATTTCACTCAGCACAATGCCATCAAGTTTCGTTAATGTTGTCACAAATGGCAAGATTTTGCTCTTTTTTGTTTTGGCTGAATAATATTCCATGTTGTGGAATTTTCTTCATCCATTGATGGATACTTAAATTGTTTACATATCTTGGCTACTGTAAATAATTCTACAAATAACACGAGGTGCATATATCTTTTTGAGTTAAGTGTTTTCATTTTCTTCAGCTAAATACCCAAGAGTGGAATTGCCGGATCATATGGTAGTTCTATTTTTAATGTTCGGGGAACCTCCATACCGTGTTCCATAGTGTACCAGTTTACATTCCCACCAACAGTGCAGAAGGGGTCCCTTTTCTCCATATCCTCTCCAACACTTGTTATTTCTTATCTTTTTGATAACAGCCAGGTGTGAGGTGATATCTCATTGTGGTTTTGAGTTGCATTTCCCTGATGATTAGTGATGCTAAGCAGCTTTTCATGTACCCACTGTCTGTATGTCTTCCTTGGAAAATTGCCTGATAAATTAATGAGGTTGCAAAGTTTTATAACAAAGACTTTTGTGACAGAAACATATGGGTTGGATTTATAGCTAGTTGAATAACTCTGCTCAGAGTTTTGAATAGCAGCTGGATGCCCACCCAAGAAAGGTCTCTAATCAATATTTCACATAAAGCAGTATTGTTGTCTGATTTATAGACTGAATATAAAATGTGCAGAAAACATAAAACAAAGAAGGGTAAATATATTCTAAATTATTGTGAAAGATACTAATGCACTAATGTACTAATGTTTACTCTTGAAGAAAAATAAGACTCTAGTGTAGCTGTGACCATGCTCTGAATGGCTGACTGTCAGGTGGAAGAAGCTGACTTTTCTGTGTTGTACTAGAGGGCAGAGCTAGAACTATTGGATATAAATGCCCTTAAACTGAAATGCTTCAATGTAAAGAGGTGTTTCCTACAAATAGCTCTATGAAGCAGTGGGTTATATGAAGAAGTGAGGTTTCTTATCACTACAATTATTTAGGCAGAAGTTGTCAGGATTCCTGCATTAGTTGGGAGCTGGCACTATCCGGCTTCTAATTTCCCAACTAGCCCCAATCCTTCTAACTCTGACTGAGGTGCTTCAGGGAAGAATGTGTCTTATTTAACACTGTATTCTTAGCACTAGCCTGGCAGAACTTCATATAAAAAAGCTGGAGGACTTTTTGCATAGGAATTAAATATATATAAAAATAAGCATTAAGAATATCATGTATCACAGTTCCATGTTCCTTCTCTCAAGTTAAAGTCAATTTTGATACATGCTATTACACCAAATTTTCCTTTGTTGAATATTATTAGACTTTTGTGCTTAGTTCTTGATTTTGAGTATAAATTTATCTTAAAGTCTAAGTCTCCTTTCTCTATAAATTTTATATTTATATACTCCTAAAATATTTTATATTACTTATGGAAATACTGTGTCACATTTAAAATTATAAACTTTTAATATGCATTTTTGTTTCTTATTTTATTATTTTCTTGTTCAATTTTTTGGTTTTGACAGAATTTTCCAGATTTGTAAATGGCTCTGGCTGGTGTGGCTCAGTGGATAGAGCACTGGCCTGCGAACCAAATGGCCTCCAGTTTGATTACCAGTCAGGGCACAAGCCGGGGTTGCAGGCCATGTCCCCCGTTGGGGGCATGTGAGAGGCAACCACACATCAATGCTTCTCTCCCTCTCTCCCTTCAGCCTTCTCTAAAAATAAATAAACAAAATCTTAAAAAATAAAAAGATTTGCAAATGTTTAGACTGTTATACATTTTCTCTTTTACCCTCTTCTAACCTACGTATCTAATACTATACAAAAATGTACCTGTATTCCATTTTCCATTGCCTAAATCTCCTTATTTAGTGGCCCTACTTCATCAGCACATTTATCGGTTTTCACTTTACTGATTCAGCATTTTAGCTTACTGAGGTAAGGTCACCATCTAGTGGTAAGAGCATGTAGCTCCTGGTTCTACATTACATTTTTTCTCTTTTTTGGTCTACCACTCTTAGGGAAACAAAAAATAAATGATTTACATTTAGAAAAATAGAACAAAACTTTAAAATTAATGATACTAATTGTTTATGGCCAGTGACAGAAATGATATTTGACAATTTTTCACCAAGAGATCCTTAGTCAATTTGATAGGTAATTCGAATCATAAGTCAGTTTCCTTTCTTTTTCTTTAACTCTATAGAATTAGAAATCTCTAATTCACAATCACAGGTCACCAGAAATCAAAGTAAGTGTTTGGTGAATCTGTCAGATAGTTTTTGAGGAGTGGATTGAATGCAGACACAAATTACAGAGAGATTGCTCTGTAATTTGAAAGCAGATGAACATACTTAAATGCTATAAGTCTGGCTCTTCTACTTGGTGGGAAGTTGTGAATTGATTCCTGATTCACTCTGGTTAATATGGCTCTGAGAAGTATTTCTCCATGGTCTCCTGCAGAATTTGGACTTAAAAAAATCTATTTAATAAAAATCAGTTTTTTCTCTGTCAAGAGGAAAAATTCTGAAGGGGAAAGAGGCCAGCTGTTAGTGATGAGCAGTCTCCACCACAGTTTAAGTCATCTCAGGAAATATCAGTACCTTGTCCTCAACAATTAAAATCCTGGCATTTCATCCAGAAATGACGAATTCAGGTCAATCAAGACACTGAATACATCATTAAGACACCATCTGGGCAAGCCACAGAAATATCTTTTTATTGCCAGCACCAATGTCATAAAGAAGTATTTTCAATCTCATCACTTATTTTAAAAACTCATGTGAGCACGTCTTTCCTTAAAAGTCAGCATATGCCAGTTAGGATAAGCAGTCTTATTCACAGGCAATTTCTTTGCACAGCATGCAAAACTGCAAGCTCAAGGGCTACAATTTGCTAGTATTTCCAATTTCTATTTTCATTTTCATTCAATAGTAAGTGGCTTATTCCTCCACTGCCAACTCTTCTCTAGAAATAAAGGAGAATATGAAGTGATATTAGGTGCAATCTCTTATTTGGGTAGTGATGTCCTTATTTGCTGTACGCATGGTTGGTGCTCTCTTTCCAGGCTAAAAACAGCCATAAAATAGTTAAACTCTTTTCTGTCTATAGCATAGGCTTTCAGTGATAAGTAGAAAATAAAAGTTACCCAACCTTTCTTCATCATGTATGTGCCACATAAGCTGATGTTTGAGTCATACTTTGTAAGCAGTTTCTTCCAAACATAAAATGAAATAACTGAATTAACTCTAGCATGCAAACAAAATATACAGGGTGGGGCATAAGTGGGTTTACAGTTGTGAGTACATGAAAGTTTATCCTTGTACTATTTATTAATTATTGTATTATTTTCCATATGAACAACTGTAAACCTACTTTTGCTCCACCCTGTATTAACTGTTCTATACTGTGTGCCACTGACATTGTATAACACCCAATAAAGTCATATGATAAATTAATTTTGCTTTTTCTGAGGTATCTGTCATTAATTCTAAGGCTGATCTTTGTAAATACATGGGAAGTAGTGTGATCTCATCTGTCTTTGCCATCAGCAGAGTAGAGAATTATGCCTCTCTAATGACAAAATGAATTAATTTCATACTAGAAAGCTTATTTTGTATTTGCTTTAGAAAAACTCACTGTTCTCTGAAATAATGTAAACGTTTCAATGATTTCATGTCATTATTTGTCCAACTTTCAAAAGGCACTAGAGAGAAAAGATAAACAGTCCAATAAAATTTTGTTTCCAGATATTCACTGGGATACTTTTTATTTGCACTTTTCTTTTGTGGATGGTAGTAGATTACCCCAACAGCATATCCACTTATCTCAGTACATGCAGATTCATGTTTTATCTTCTCAACTGGATCTTGCTTACTATTTGTGTTGGGATGTTGTTTTGGGTTGCTCCATTATCATTATTTCATCATAAATACTTTACACTTTAATGACGACCTTTGAATAATGGATTAATTTTTGTGAGTTGGGATAAAGCAGTATAATACTAAGAATTAAGTATAAATTTTAAAAAGGTAAGTAATAATATAGAAATGCCATGAATATATCCTGCAGAAATAATTGTATCCTGTTAATTGACCAATGTAGTTCATTTTGTTCAACAATTAACACAACAGAACTCCTCAGAAAATGTGAATTATATGTGAACATAAGTATTTCATGGTTTTTCGCTCTGAAATCATAAAAATTCCTTGGGCCCACCTGTTAGATGACCATAGGCCATCATATTTAAATACCAAGCTAGAAAGTGCAGAGAAACAGAATTTATCTCTATTTTACAATTCTGTTCTTTAACATCTTTTCTAAGAATAAATTTCAATAAAAGGTCCTCTATAAAGAGCATTTTCTGAATTGGCAGAAAACTGGACTAAATTATTTCAAAGATCTTTTATAAATTATGCTATTAATACAACCCAAGTTTATAGAACTGTCAACTATTAATTAGAACCCAATAATTCCCTTTGGGATTGGAGACAGAGTTAATATGTAAAATTCTTAAGCATGAATAATTTCACTATTCACTCAATATATGTTTACTGTTCATTTGTTATGTGCCAGGCACAATTCTAGGTATTGGAGATACAGCAGTGAAAATATAAAGAAGTTCCAGATGGACAATGAACAAATAAAAAAATTAAATATCAGATGATATAAGAGCTAAGAAGAAAAAGCAGAAAAAAGTAAGAGAGAGTGCAAGGGGAGGGGGCAGATGGAGAAGAGTGAGGAAGGCAGAGAATGATCAGGAAGGCCACAATAATAAAGAAAATATCTGAGCACATATCTGGATGAAGTGAGGGAGCGAGTTGTGGAAATCTATAGGATGGACATTCACAGCAGAGGAAAGAATAAGAACAAAGCATGTGAGGCAGAAGGTGGGTTTGATATATTTCAGAAACAGTGAGGAGGCCATAGTGGCTGAAGCAGACTGAGCAGGCAGCAAAGTGGCAACAGACAGGATCAGAGAGTAGAGGATGAGAGGGTGTGTAGAGGGGATTATGGAGAGTCTTGGCAAGGACTTTGGCTTTTATTCTGAGTGAGAAGGGAAACCACTGGAGGGTTTCAGCAGAGGAATGACATGATCTGACTTACATTTTCAAAGGACAGCTCTGCTTTGTGAAGACTAGACTGTAGGGCAATGAGGGTGTAAGAAGGGAGACCAATTGTAATTAATCAAGGTGAGAAAGAAGGGTGATTGGGCCCATGTGATTGGGGTGGAGGTAATTTAATATAGTGCTGTGGTTAACAGGCAAAAATAACTTCTGAGACCGTCGAAGATGACAATGAGACCTTTTGGTTTAAAGTCTCAAAGTTTTATGAGATGAAAACCAATGTAAAAGCAAAGAATGAAGTTCCTATAGGAGGAAAAAAACTCAGCAATGGTCTGTAACTCAACAGAACCCAACAAATCCATGGCTAACAAAAAGTAGCCTAAGAATGAGAGGGTCTTCCTCAGAGAAGACAGCCCTATTTAATGGGGGATCTGAGCAAAGGCAAGGGCCAGCTCACGTGAGTTGAGTGTGGCTGTGAATGAGAGGTGTGTGTGGGGCTCACCTTTGGAATTCCTCAAAAGATCATCTAGGGGCTAGAACAGAGAATGCTTGACGTGGCTGCTGTGTGAATGGCAGGCCCCTGTGCTCTCACTCATAATTCATATCCTCCCATTGACTGATCAAATGAGGCTGTACATGAGAAATGGAATGAGAGACCACCTCACAAAAAAGGAGACTGTGATTATGTTATTTTAATTCTTACATGATTTGTTTTCTGATTACACGCAAGCTATTTCTTAATACCAAGTCCATGCCTAACTTTGAGGTACTACTTATGCATCTTTTTCTGGGGAAGACTTGAAAATTCTTTCCAGTATTATATGAAATGCCAAAGATCAACTGGGCACCAATACTTATGACATAGCAAAAGGTCTACTTCATAAGACCAGAGAGAATAAATATATTACTTTACTTTTTGTATACAAGAGACCTCTTAAGCATTGGGTACATATTAGAAGGGAAATATAAATAATTAATTCAACTTTACTGCACCTTCCTGCCACATAAAATAATCATTATAGCCCGTTTACCTTTTGTATAAGAATCTGAAAGCCTGGTTATTAAGTTATATTAAGACAAAAGAGGACTCAGCTTACCGTGGTGATGTAGCGGGAGTGGAATTCTGGAGCATCTTTCAGGAAAGTGAGGCCAGGGTGTGTATCTACCACATCCTGAAAAAGAACAAAGCCAAAACTACATTAAGCATACAAAAAAATCCCACTAAAATGCCTACAGAATTTTTTTCCTTCCTGTAGAATACGCTGCCAGTTGAGCAAACTTGCTATTTTAGAATATTAAACAATGAACTTATAATTAATACTTTATTAAATTCAAATTTTATCACAAGCATACTTATGTGCGCTTTTCAGTATGCATAATACATTGCAACAAAAAGTTAAAATATAATTTAGCTATATTTGGTGATTTGTGAATCAAATATTTTAGAGGTATGTACTGTAATATATCAAGAATGTTAGGGAAATTCATCCCACAGATCTTGGTAGAGGTTGCTAAATGAAATTTACCCAGAAAGGACGATAGAGACAAGGCGACTGGAATGATTCTTTCTCAACGTAGAGACAAAAGAAATTTTGAAAGAAAAAAATAGTGATGTAGCCAAGTAGCTTAAAATCTATGAGGTGTGAGCCTGCTAATGTCCATCAAAATAACCATATGGAAAAATTGGTATTCAATTTAGAATGTGGTTTAATTTATTTTAAAATCCAATAATCTTATTTTCATGGATTACCATTAGAATATTAAAACCCTGAAATACTGTTTTTATTTTCTAATCAGATTTTTAAAGCACTTTGGATGAGCCTAGAGAACCTAGTAGAGATAATTACTGTTAATGTAATAACTGAAGGCAACAGCAATGCTAACACAGAAATGATCTATTAACTAGCCAGTCATCAGTTGACAGACATCAGTTCTTTCTGTTTCTTCAGACAATTTAGCTATGCATACCTATCAACAGAGTCTAAAACCAATGGACCTTTACTATTTCTTTAACTTTTTATTTGGAAATAATTGTATCTTTCTATTTTTTATTTTTTAAAGATTTTATTTATTTATTTGTAGAGAGAGGAGAAGGGAGGGGCAGAAACATCCATGTGAGAGAGAAACGTTGATTGGTTGCCTCTTGCACACATCAGATCAGAGACCAAACCTGTAACTTAGGCATGTGCCCTGCCTAGGAACTGAACCGTCAACCTTTCGCTTTGCATGACAATGCCCAACCAACTGAGAGCCACACTAGGTCAGGGCTATTTGGAAATGATTTTAGACTTATAGAAAAGTTGCAATAGAGAGAAATTCCCTATGACTTTCTCCTAGCTTGCTAATGGTAACAACTTACAAGCCATAGAACAATTACCAAAACTAGGAAATGAACATTTATACAATATAGTTCTTATTCAGATTTTACCCACTTTTCCCTTAATGTCTTTTCTGTTCCAGGATCCTACACTGCATTTAGTTCCTTTTTTTTTAACCTGGATTCAAGATTTTTATTTTTATTTTTTACTATATTTTATTGCTTGTTATTACAGTTGTCCCCACTTTTCCCCTCTTTGTCTCCCTCCACCTGGTACCCACTTCCCTCCAGCAATTCCCCCTTTAGTTCATGTCCATGGGTCATGCATATTAAATTCTTTGGCTTCTCCCTTTCCTATACTATTCTTAACATCCCCAGATCTATTTTGTACCTATCAATTATGCTTTTTAATCCCTGTACTTTCCCCCCATTCTTCCCTTTCCCCCTCCCAGCTGATAACCCTCCAAATGATCTCCATACCTATGGTGCTGTTCCTGTTCTGGTTGTTTGCTTTGTTTGTTTGCTTTAGATTCAGTTGTTGATAGTTGTGAATTTGTTGCCTTTTTAATGTTCATAGTTTAAAAAAATATGTTATATACTTACTTTTAGAGAGAAGGGAAAGGAGGGAAGAGAGAGGGAGAGAAACATCGATGTGTGAAACATCAATCAGTTGCCTCTCACGCGCCCCCAGCTGGGAACCTGGTCCTCAACCCAGGCATGTGCCCTAACCAGGAACTGAACCAGCAACTTTTTGGTCTGCAGGCTGAAGCTCAATCCACACCAGCCAGGGCTTAAATGTTCATGCTTTTGATCCTGTTCTTTTTTTAAAATAAGTCCCTTTAAAATTTCATGTAACAATGGCTTGGTGATGATGAATTTCTTCAGCTTTACCTTGTCTGGGAAGCACTTTATCTGCCCTTCCATTCTAAATGATAACTTTGCTGGATCGAGTAATCTAGGTTGTAGGTCCTTGCTTTTCATTACTTTTAATACTTCTTGCCAGGCCCTTCTTGCTTGCAAAGTTTCTTTTGAGAAATCAGCTGATACTCTTTGGGTACTCCTTTGTAGGTAACTCTCTGCATTTCCCTTGCTGCTTTTTAAAATTCTCTCTTTATATTTTGCTTTTGACATTTTAATTATAATGTGTCTTGGTGTGGTCTTCTTTGGGTCCAACTTGTTTGGGACTCTGGACTTCCTGGACTTGTATGTCTATTTCCTTCATCAAATAAGGGAAGGTTTCTTTCACTATTTTTTTTCAAATAAGTTTTCAATTTCTTGCTCTTCCTCTGCTCCTTCTGGCATCCCTATGATTCAGATGTTGGTATGTTTGGAGGTGTTCCAGAGTGTTCTTATTCTACCCTCGTTTTTTTGAATTCTTGTTTCTTTTTTCTGTTCTGGTTGAATGTTTATTTCTTCCTTATGTCCCACATCATTGATTTGAATCCCACTTCCTTCACCTCACTGTTAGTACCCTGTAGATTTTTTTAAATTTCACCTAGTGTAGCCTTCATTGCTTCCTTTATGTTGTTGTCATAACCAATGAATTCTCTGAGCATCCTTATCACCAGTGTTTTGAACTGCATCTGACAGGTTGGCTATTTTGTTTCATTGAATTCTTTTTCTGGGGTTTTGTTCTGTTCTTTCATTTGGGCCATATTTCTTAGTCTCCTCAATTTGGCAGCCTCCCTGTGTTTGTTTACATGTATTTGGTAGAGCTGCTCTGACTCCTGGTAAAAGGCACCCATAAATTGTGTGGGGTGGAGCCTTAGGGAATTGCCAGGGTGGGGCAACCCGCTTCACTGTTTTGTGGCTCTGGGGGTGAGGGGAGGGCTCAGAAAGAGGACTGCCATTAATGCCTGGCTTCTGAGCGTTTGCCTGGCACTTACTCTGTTTACAGTCACTTCACCCTCTCCCCATATGCAACTGGCGCCCTCCCAGCTGTTGCCCTGGTGTTGAATCCCAGGGTGGGTGGGTTTTCATACATTTTAAGACCATGCAGGACCTTTAAGAAAAGTTTTCTGAAAACCTGGCAGTTTCTTCTGCCACCCTAACTCCCACTGATTTTTACAGCCAGAAGTTATGGGGATTTATCTTCTTGGTGCTGGACCCCTGGGCTGTGCAGTCTGGCCTGCGGCTGGTATCGCTCAGTCCCAAGGTATCCCTCCTGATTTTTATCTACCACTCGTGAATGTGGGACCACCCATGCCCATTACACCACAACCACCACCTTTCCGTGCCACTATGCATTTCCTCGCCTCTCTACCCCTCCTACCTGTCTGGATGAATGTGACTTCTTTAAATCCTTGGTTGTTGGCCTTCCATACAGTTTGATGTTCTGACAGTTCTGGGTGTTATTTGAGATTCAGCTGTAATTCCTTTGTGTGGTTATGTGAGGAGGTGAAGCGTGTCTACCTATGCCTCCACCTTGACTGGAAGTCCTGCATTTAGTTATTGTGTCTCAGTGGTCTCTCCTAATTTGTGACAGCTCCACAGACTTTCCATGTATTTCATGATTTTGACACCTTTAATGAGTTCTGGTCAGTTATTCTGTAGAAGTCTCTCTATGTGGTTCTGTCTGGTCTCTCATGGTTAGATTTAAGTGACACTTTCCACAGGTACACCACAGAAGTGGTGTTGTGTCCTTTTGAGTCATATAAGAAGTATGTAATACTGATGTCTTGTATCTTGTGGTGTTAAGTTTGAACACACTTGATTGAAGTGATGTCTTCTGGGTTTGCCACTAGAAAGTTATTTTTTCCACTTAATAATTGATAAATGTCATGGGGGGGATTGTTTGAGACTGTCAGATCCTATTACTCTGCAAATTTTTGCCCACTGATTTTAGTAGCCATTGGTGGAATGTGGCTGTGACATTTATATTTTATTTTTTATCTAATAGTGATTATATATTTCTCTCATTCCTTCTACATTTGTTAGCTGGAATTCTTCCACAAGGAAGAGCTGTCCCTTCTCTCTCATGTACTTATTTGTTCAATTTGTATTAGTAAAGATTCATGGGTATTTATTTTATTCTATGGATTACCCAATACTATTATTATTTATTTTGTTGCTCAAACTGATAATAGCTTTGGCATTTGGGAACTCTATCAGGCAGGTTCCTCTGTCCTCTTGATATGTCCCATCTGGTATCACAAGATGGTCCAGGGTCATCTTATATTTTCTTTGCTCCAGTCCTGGAATCAATGTTTTCTCCAAGTAGCCTTGGTTCATTTTATTGTAGGATGGTATTTAGAAACCAAATGTGGATGCAGGTGTGCTTATTACTACTAGGGTGTCATTGCTTTTGGGCCTTCTTAGCAAGCAGAGCCAGGAATATATGTATGTATACAATCTATGCATACACATATACTTGTTTTTTCTATATCTATTTTTATATATTAAAACTATGTAATAATACAGATAACTCTGATTTCAATCCAATACCACAAGATTCATTCTAGTTTCCTCTTTCCTTTGCAACTTACAGAATTGCCAACCCATACCGCATTGAGAGAGAAATTTCCTAACTAGAGTACAATATTTACAGTATTTGTGTATAGTTCCTTTTGTCATTAGTCTTACAGTATCCAGTTAAAATACTGTTTTCCAAGATTATTTAGGTTAGTTCTTTCCTTTTCTTTCTTTATCTTCTTTAATTTGGTTATGTTATTCATGTGTAATACAGTTAAGTTCATTTGTTATTGTTTATATTTTATTTGGGTCTTTTTTTCACCAGGTCCTTGTTGATTTTAATTCCTTATTAATTTCTTGGAGGGAAAGTATGCAAAACACTACTATGGTTCTAAGAATCAAAGCTAATGTAGAATTGACATCTTAACAATATCAAGTCTTATCTCTCCATTTTCATAAATTTTCTTTAATTTCTCTCAGCAATATTTTGCTATTTTCAATGTATAGGTCATACACTTCTCTTGTCAGATTCATGTCTAAATATTTAATATCTTGGAGTAGTATTATAAATGGTATTTTAAAATTTTCAACTTCCAATTGTTTGTTGCTACTATAGCTAGAAAACTGATTTTTGTATGTTGATCATATATCTGTAACCTTGCTAAACTCACTTCTTAAATACATCTTTAGCAAAATTTTGGTATGCTGCATTTTTATTTCATTCAGTTCAAAATACTCCCTAATTTTCCTTTTGATTTCTTCTCTGACCCATAAATTATTTAGAAGTATTATTTAGTTATTAAATATTTGAGAATTTTTCACAAATGTGTTAGTTCTAATTTAATTCCATTATGGTCAGAGAACATACTTATGAGTTGAATATTTAAAATGTATTGAGATTTGTTCTATGGCACAGAATATGCTCTATCTTGGTAAATATTCTGTGTCCATGGTAAAATAACTGTTATTCTGCTGTTGTTGGGTAAAGTGTAATATAAATATCAACTAGGTCAGGCTGCTTGATAGTATTGTGAAAGCGTTCTATATCCTTACTGATTTTCTATTTGTTTAATTTATTTTTGAGAGCACAGGTCGGTTATTAGATTCATAAGCATTTAGAATTGTTATAATCTGAATTGATCCTTTTATTATTCCCCAGCAATCATTTTTGCTCTAAACGTTTTACGTGATATTAATAGAGCCACTCAGCTTCCTCCCTCCCTCCTTCCCCTCCTTTCTTCCTTCTCACCTCCCTCTCTTGTTCCCTCCCTCCCCCTCTCTCTTTCTGTACAGTACAGAGGTCTTTTATTTTTTTACACTTCTCACACCATTAATTCATAGGGAATGAGGTCCAGCAGCTCAGGCTCCCATCCATTTGTTCTCACAAAATGTGCTTCTCTGTGTGGAGCAGGCTGGCGCTTCAGTTGAACACAGGTACCTTTCTCTTTGGCTTCCTTCTTTTTCTGATCATTTCCGTCACATGTTTCAGGAAGCTATCCCAGATCTTAAGTGTGCTTAATATGCTCAATATGTATATTAATTCTCTTGGCAAAAATCTTGCCCTTAACTTGTTTACAACACTGCACACTATAAATGCTGGGTGACATTGTAGACTCTTCCAGTTTTGCCTGGTAACATCTGTGGGTCATTCCTTTTTGAACAGTGTCTGCTCCCTTGATGTCTACAATATAATTTTTCTCGTAGATTTGCATGTATGTGGACAAAGGAACACCTACATGTTTTCTATAAGGCCTAGAGAACATACAGCTCTTTTTCTTTGTGTTAGTCATTTTGGTGAAATACTGGAAGATGGTGGTTCCAGCTGAAAGGCCTAGCTTTTTTTTCTTTTTGTGGCAAAAAAACACATAACATAAAATTCATCCTCCCAACAATTCCAAGTATACAGTACAATACTTGTCAACAACTTGCGTGCTGTTGTGCAACAGTTCTCCAGATACTCTCAACCCCAGTCCTGCATGACTGAAACTCTATACCCACAAAAAAACTCCCCACCTCACCCTCCCCATAGCCCCTGGCAACTACCATTCTTCTTTCTATCTCCAAGAGTTGGACTACTTCAGATACCCCATATAAGTGTTATCACACAGTACTTATCTTTTTGTGACTGGTTTGCTTCATTTAGCATAATGTCCTCGAGGGATGTCCATGTTGTTGCATGTAACAGAATTTCCTTTTTTTAAAAAGGCTAAATAATATTTTATTGTATATATTTACCACATTTCCTTTACCCTTTAATCCACTGTGGATATTTTAGCTTGCTTCCACCTCTTGGTTACTGTGAATAATGCTGTAATGAACATGGCAATGCAAATATCTCTGAGGTTATTTTTTTCAATTTTTTGGGTCATACACCCAGAAGTGACATTGCTGGTTCTACTTCTAATTTATTAAGGAACATTCCATACTACTCTCTATAGTGGCTGTACCATTTTACATTACCATACAGTGCACAAGTGTCCCAATTTCCCACATCCTCATCAATAGTTGTTTTCTGCTTTAAAAAAAAAAAAAAAAAGCCATCCTAATGAGTGTGAGGTGATGCTTCATTATGGTTTTGACTTGCATTCCCCTGCTTATTTGGTGATGTCGAACACCTTTTCATATGCTTCTTAGATATTTTATCTTTTCTGGAGAAATGTCTATTCAAATCCTTTGCCCATTTTAAAATCAGGTTATTATCATTATTTTTGTTGTTAATATCGAATCATAAGAGTTCTTTATATATTCTCAATATTAACCCCTTATCCAATATGTTTGCAAATATTTTTTTCTGCTTTTTACTGTGTTGACTGTTTCCTTTGCTGTGCAGAAGTTTTTAAGCTTGATGTAGTCCCATCTGTCTATTTTTGTTTTTGTTGCCTATGCTTCTCTACCATGTCCATAAAATCATTGCTGAATCCAGTGTAATGAAGCTTTTCCCTTGTGTGTTCTTCTAGGTGTTTTATAGTTTCAAGTCTTATTGAGGTCTTTAATCCATTTTGAGTTATTTCTTGTATATAGTATAAGAGTCTAACTTATTTCTTTTGCATGTGGATATCCAGTTTTCCGAACATCATTTTTTGAAGAGACTATCTTTTCCCCACTGTGTACTCCTGGCACCCATGTTGAAGATATCTGACCATATAGGCAAGAATTTATTTCTGAGATCTCTATTCTGTTCCACAGGTCTATATGTCTGTCATTATGCCAGTAACATACTATTTTGTTGCTGTGGCTTTGTAATATGTTTTGAAGTCAGAAAGTATAATGTTTCCAGTTTTGTTCTCATTTCTGCTGGTGATGAATTCTTTTATTTTTTCTATGTCTAAAAAAATCTTTAATTCACCTTCATTTTTGAAAGATATTTTCACTGTGTATATAGTATTCTAGGTTGCAGGTTATTTTCTTTCAGTACTTTAAAAATGTTGCTCTGCTGTCTTCCGACTTGGACTGTTTCCAACATGAAACCTGCTGTCATCTTTATCTTTGTTCCACTCTGTGAAATATGACTATTTTCTATGGCTGCTTTTCAGACTTTATTACTGGTTTTGAGCCATTTTATTGTGATGTGCCTTGATGTAGTTTTCTTTGTGTCTCTTGTGTTTTGGGCATATAGAGCATCTTGGGTTTTTAAGTTTATAGTTTTTATCAAGTATAGACAAATCTGAGCCACTATCTCTTGAAATAATTTTTCTGTTCCCTTGAAATGCATTCCAGTACTCTTCACTTGCCATCCTGGGACTTCAGTGCTTCTCTGGATTGAATCCATGTTTTCCTAGATCTCATACATTCCTCTTTCCTGGTTTGCTTAATTTGCTGCTGTATATACTAGAGTATTCTCCCCTTATCTGTAAGAGATATGTTCTAAGACCCCACAGTGGATGCCTAAAACCATGGATAGTACCAAACCCTGTATTATACCATGTTTTCCCCTAAACATACATACCTATGATTAAGTTCAACTTATAAATTAGGCACAGTAATAGATTAACAAAGATAATTAATAATAAAATAGAACAATTATCATAATATACTGTAATAAGTTTTCTGCTATGCAAATAAAAGTTATGTGAGTGGCTTTGGGACTATATTAATTAAAATAAGGGTTATATGAACACAAGTACTGTGATAGCATGACAACTGATCTAATAACCAAGATGGCTACTAAGTGACTAATGGGGCCAGTAGCATATACAGTGTGGATACACCAAACACACTGAACAAAGGTATGATTCATATCCAGGCAAGATGGCACAAGATTTCATCATGCTACTCAGAACAGCCTGCAATTTAAAACTTATGAATTGTTTATTTCTGGAATTTGCCATTTAGTATTTTCAGACTGTGGTTGAACATGTTTAACTGAAACTTTGGAAAGCAAAACCACAAGTAAAAAGGAGGGACAACTGTAAACCTCAAAGAAAATAGGAGACAGATTTCCTGAGTTTTTAAATATCTTTATTGTAACCTCATATTCGACTGATAGTTTGGCAGGACATAGAAATCTGAGTTCAAATCCACTTCCCCAGAGTTGCCAATGAAAATCTAACACCACACCAATTCTTGTTCCTATTAAGGTGATCTTCTCTCTCTGGAAGCATTTAGTATCTTCTCTTCCTCAGTGTTTTTCTAAAATTTCAAGAGGACATGTTTATGTATGCCTTTTTAAAATTCACTGTGCTTGGCACTCAGTGGCTCCTTTCAACCGAAAGACTTGTGTTCTGTACTTGATTCTGTGGGCAGTGACTAGAGGGAGCATGAGAGGCTGGGGTGGGAGGCAGGGTCATATTCTGTTTCTGATCAGCCACTGGTTACACAGGTGTGTTGTGTTTTCCCCAGGAGGAAAACAAGAATTCCAAAATTTCCAGTGGGTACCTATTGGGTAGACCCACTCTATCACTCCAATCTCCCCAATTCTCTCCATCCTGTATAGAATTCTGCATTTTTTAAAAAAAATAAATTCCTTCTCTCCCTTCCCTCCTTCTTTCTTTGCAAACTCCAGTTAGTTAGATGTTGAAATTCTTGAATTGGTCCTCTATGTTTCTCTGCCTCTCTCTTTGTGTGTGCGGTGCATGTATGCACATGCTGCCAGAAATATCCTTAACTTTAGTTTCCAGGCCTTATGTTGACAATTTTAATTTTGGTATTTACATTTTTAAATTCTAATAGCTCTTTTTTTTGTGGCAGTGTTGTGGCAGCATTCTGTTTTCATAACATTGCATTCTTATTTTATATACTCTCTCTGAATATAATTATAAAAAAATACTTTTATTTTTAGAAGTTTTAGATTTACATAAAAATAGAGAAGATAGTACAGAGTTCCTATATACTCTACACCTAGTTTCCCCTATTAACATCTTACATTAGCAACAGTCATAATTAATAAACCAATATTGATTCACTATTATTACTATTATTAAAAGCTACACTTTATTCACATTTCCTTAGTTTTTACCTAATGTATTTTATCTGTGCCAGTATCCTATCTAAAATCCCATCATGCTTCCTTAGTATTCTTATGGCTATGACAGTTTCTCAGACTTTCTTTGTTTTGATGATGTTGACAGTTTTTTTGAACATTGAATTAATTTTTTAGAGAGAGAGGAAGGGAGGGAGAAAGACAGGGAGAGAAACATTGATCGGTTGCCTCTCTCAAGCCCCCAACCGGGGACCTGGCCCGCAACTCAGGCTTGTGCCCTGACTGGGAATCAAACTGGAGACTTTTTGGTTTGCAGGCTTGTGCTCAACCCACTGAGGCACAGCAGCCAAGGGTAACCTTGACAGTTTTGAGAAGTATTGGTCAGATAATATCTAGGATACCCCTTTACTGGAATTTGTCTTAATATGCTTTATTATTTGTCAGTTTGATTATGCTTACGAGTCAGTGCCAGGTTATACTTTATATTTGGGAACCAGGTAAGGAGTCAACTGGTCAATTTTTCTACATATCAATCTTCAATGAATTTCATGCCTAATGAGCTCAGGGCTAGCAGTTTACAGCCTCTCTGGGATCCTAATGAGCAGTGTAGAGTAGAGTATCTTACTATTCCACTGCAGCCCACACACAGTCCCTCATTCTGGGCTGTGGTTCCTTAACCTGCTTCTGCTTTCTGTCTTCAAGAAATACTGAAATCTCTTGTACATTGATTTTTTTTCTCCTCTGCTTTTCCCTACCATCCCATCCACTTTTGTTTTCTTTTTTTCATTTCATATCATTTAATTCTAGGTAATTTTTAAAGTATATTTTATTATGTTGTTACAGTAGTCCTATTTTTTTCCCTTTGCTCCCCTCTGCACAGTACCCCGCTTCCCTCCAGCAATCCCACCCCCCCTTAGTTCATGACCATGGGTTATGCATATAAGTTCTTTGGCTTCACCCTTTCCTATGTTACTCTTAACTTCCCCCTGTCTGGTTTGTACCAACCAATTATGCCATGCCTATGATTCTGTTCCTATTCTCGTTTATTTAGTTGGATTTTGTTTTTATTTTTTAGATTCAATTTCATAGATTTATTTCTTTTAAGTTTCTATATTTTAAGAATAAAACCCATTTTTAAAAAAGAAATGAAAATTACCTGAAGTAAAGGGATAAAATCCTCCTGTTCTAGATAGCTGCAGCTGGGCTTTGCGAGAAGACAGATAAACTTAGAGGCATCATCATGATGAGTATTCAGCAACCTATATAAGAAACAACTGCTTAGGAAGGTTGGCTACAGTAAACATGGCTATAACATCAACAGCTGGTAATTTCAGTCTGATCTGAAAGTCATTTAGATCAAGAATCAAGTGCTTGCCTTTCAATGATTAAAGAAGGAAATTTTTCCATGCTCTTGATTTTGTCAAAGAAACATCTAAATAAAAGCTCAATAATAAATTGGTATATTATTTTTGTAGAATGGTTCTGAGGCTGAGACCACAGAGTCAACTGAACTAATGCAGGTAACACTACATTTGTAGGAGAATGTCCATTCAGGTTTAGCACAGAACACCTGGGACCAGAACTCCAGAGATACCCATCAGTCAGAAGGGACCATTATGTACCAAGAGACATAATATTCTGCTTGCCCAGACTGGCAGACATAGTTAGGGCCAGCCTCATTGGGGGCTTTTGAAATAAGACTTTGAAGGATCAGGCTTAAAAAAAAAAAAAAAGAATGCTATATTAGGATTTCGAGCTTCAAAAATTCCTCACATTCAACTAATTGCTGGACATTTCCATTTGGATTATACATTTTGATAGCAAAGTCAAAATATCAAAAAACAAATTTAAAACCTCCTTTCAAAGTGAGTTCTTTCCATGGATGTCTATTTTTGTTAATGGTGGTAACCATCCTGAGTTATCTGGGCTTGAAATTTTCAAGTCATTTTAAACTTATTTCTCATCCTTGTTCTTTACATCTAATTAGTTACCAAATTTGCTTTCCTTCCTTAATTATTTATTGAATGCTAATTGTATGTCAGGTATTGAATCTGGCCTCAAGGATACTTGGGATACAAAGAAAATAAGCAGCAGCTTTGTGCCCTCTGTGAAGCTTATAGCCTAGGGAGAGCTACACCAGTGAGGTTATACTCCTTTGTGAAAGCCAGAACAGAAATAATAAGCAGTGTCATGGAAGGACACAGGAGGGCCAGTGAGGTTCCCTAAACAGAGGAAGTAGGAAAGAAGGTTGTTGTGTGTCAAGAGGGTCACATGTACAAATGCCTGGTGTGAGAGTGCACAGGGTATTTGGGCAACTACAAGTGCTGGGGTGGTTAAGAGAAGGGGACATGAGCATGCAGGATCGGCTCCTGGAGAGCCCTCTTATGTTAGATCAAGATACCTGGACTTCAGCTTACAACATAGAAGAATTTTAACTTGGACAGTGACATGACCAGATGTGTTCTTCAGAAATATCAAGCAAAAATTCAACCCAAAGCCTGAGCATAGATACTGGCAGCAGGAGATGGAGAGAAGGGCAGATGTGGGTAAATGAAAGGATGCAGCAGTTGATAGGTGTGTGTGTGGAGCGTGGGGGAAGATGTAAAGGGGGGAGTTCCATGATGACTCCCAGGTTTCTAGCTTGGACCACTAAGTGCTTAGAATACAGGCTGGGAATACTAGAGACCTGAGGAATAGTTCCTCTAATGTTTTAGGCAACCATTCCTTCCTTTCTATTTCTGTTGCACCACCAAGTCCAGGTTTTATTATTTCATGCTGAGATTGCCAGAAGGGAAGAGGGATATTACATGCTTCACTGTTCATCCCATCTTATATAGACAGTTCTTCATTCTAAAGCACCCTTTGATTATATAATTCCCCTTTTCGAAAATGTTCAGTAGCTCTTCTCCATATGAGTAACTTTAAATGTCTATATTGGATATTTAATGCCCTCTGTAATTAAGGCTGGAGCCTGCCTATCTACCTACCGTACTACTTTGCTAAATGAAGGCTGCCAGTCTGACCCACTGTTCTCTGAGTGTTTCATGTGCATTATTGTCTCTGTGCCATTTTGCATACTGTCTTACTGTCCTAGAATACCACCCCTCCCAACGCTGCCGTCTGAGTGCTGGCTATTCTTTAAAGTCCAGCTAATAATCTACCTCTTCTAAAAAGCCTTCTCTGACAACTAAATTCCTTAGTGATCTTAGTACTATTGAATTTATACATATTATATATACCACTGTACTGTCAGCTTTCTTTGATCTCTCTGGCATCTAAAGGGCAGCAAAGTTATAGCTCTTTTTTTCCCTTAGCACCTAGCACAGCAACTTTCACATAGAAGATTCTCAAAAAATGTTTCTGATCTGACTAATAGATGTACACTTAACTGGCTTCATTTGTTATTATTAAAGCTATAGTATGATATTTATATTTATCCTCCTTATCAATCTTCAGCATGCTCAAGGCCCCCAAAGTTAAATATACATTTCAGAAAAAGATCAGTGCAGTAGGTGCTGACAGGAACAACCTCTTAGGATTGGAAAGTGGGTCAGATGATCACAATAAAAAGACAGTGAGGTCTTCAGAAAGGAGTCCTTTAAAAAGAAAGCCTAACACTACTAAATAAAACCCACACAGATGTGACAGGTGAGAGATACTCTGAAAGGGAAAAGTCAAATCAGACATGTCTTCTGCTACTAGTAGTAGAGATAAAATACAAAGAAAAGGTGAATTATGATTTTTCAGTCAATACTAGCAGCTGGTGAACTCAATATGGCAGGAGAAAGGAGGTAAACATAGCTATTCTAAACTGGTATCTTCTAGAGCTCTTAGATAAAATATTGTTTTGTTAATGGACAAATGACATGTTGACATAAAAAGGGAAGAGAGAGTAAAGCATAAAAATATTGGAACAATATTACTGACTCCATTTGAGAGAACCTATACCACAAAGCTGGTAAATCTAGGAACTCAAACAAAAAAATGTGGAGTGATGTCTTTCCCATAAAAATGTCTTCACTATAAGAAAAACATGTCAGAGTAGAAATATGAAATGGGCAGGAGAGTAGGAAAAGAAAGGAGGCAGAGGAACAAGAACCCATTAGGTATTTATCTGCAAATCACCTAGACAGGTGGATGGAAGCATCTACCCTGAAGGCATTGGGACAGGAGGGAAATTACTTCCTGTTATGCAGTGATTATTTGCATTTGAATTTTTTCCCAAATTATACAGAGCCTATTACTGGAAGTCAACACATATATGTGTATGTCAATATACTTTAATTCCATATCATTATCTGCCAGTTATTTTTTTTGTACTTGAAAGTTTAAAATACTATAGTTTGGTCCAAGTTCCTTTATGGAAAGCGTACAATTTGTAAAAATATTACAAAAACATACACATGTCTTTTTCAAGGTCAGTGTGGTTACTCAAAACATCATATTTAGTTGCTTAATCTCCAAAATAACCATTCTTGGGGTCTCCCTTAAAGCATCTGGCTTTTAAAAGGCATTTTAAGAGCTCAGAGAGGAGCTCCCGCTAGAGGGCACCCCAACCGTTTTATATCAGGCCAGAAGATTAAGCTTTATGGTAGTAGACATTCCTCTTATCTAGTCATAGAATTTTTTTCTAAATGGAAAAAAAAAAAAAGAGAGAAAGAGAGAGAGACAGTTTCTCATACTATGTAACCTCATAAGTAGTATCCTCCAGTTCCTAAAATGAAGACTTGTGCTTGCCTTTTTTCCCCTTTTGCCAAAATCTCTTTTACCTAGAGATAAATTAAAATGATTCACCTCAATAGAGGAAGGCAGTTATAGCTGCTGCTGCTGCTGCTGCTCTATCCACCAACATAAATGTCCATCCTATCTTAGTGACACAGTCTTAAGATAAAACAAGCAAATTGGTTGTTACTTTCAAGTTGGATACCAGTTTTCCTTTGCTGTAGTCAGCCTTAGGATCACAATCATAGGGTCCTAGATTATTAAAAATAACTTAAAATATAAGTAGTTACAGTTTTTTTCTCTGGCTCTAATCTTTTGCAGAATAGACTTTCTTTTTTTTTTTTTTTTTGGTCTCCTAGCTTTCTGAAAGTTTTCTCTTCAACAATCATAATTCACTTGTTGCTGTTTTCCCAGATTGTTAGATGGTTTTGCCTATAATGCTGAACTCAGTAGCTGAAGACACCTCTGAAAAATTATCTCTATTTTTTTTTTTTTTACCCCTGGTTCACACTCCAGCTGAGGTCTTTTCAGAACCTGAAAGAAGCTAGCTGAATGAAAGCTAGAAGATCTACACATTTCAAGTTCTTGAATTTTGCTACTGTTATATGCTGATTTAAAATAACAATAAAAGTAATTAATGATATACAACTAGACCACCCAGGTGAAGTCCTGACTTAAACGGTGGGGAAGAGAGGGAAACAAAGCCAACCTCCCTACTGTTCAGGTTCTAGGCTCTATTTTCTTCCTTCTCCCAGCTTCTGCCAGAAATACTCCAAGGGCAAATGCTAATGCCTTTTCTGGTTTATTCCTGGCTAATTAGTGGGTTATGGCTTTTCTTTTCTTTTCTTTTTCCCTCCTATTTCTAGCCTCCAATTAATTCCCTCTTAGGACTGCTTATCCACACATTTTAAAAACATTTGTAGATTTTAGCCAGCAGTTTTCCATTTGATATATAAGAGGTGAAACGGTGACAATGGCACTGACTTTGGAGTGTTATCCTTATGGCTTATGAGGAATAAATGATTCTCCTAAGGCTCTTTTAGTCGTTGGTAGCTGGATAACTTAGACTTACTTACTCCCTGTAACAAAATGACTAAAATCCACCTGGAAAAGGTGAATCATTTGTAACTTTTAGCTTTGGTGCTATTCTTCAAAAGAAGTTCATTAACTGGTAGTCTTATACACTCTGATTACTTTAGTTCTAATGTAATACATGAAGAACTTGGTAAATTCAATGTACTGCTAGATTTTAAAAAGTAAGAATACATTTAGTGGCCACCTACTATGTTCTTAAGAATTATACTACAAGGGGCTTTTAGGTGGCATGAAGGGATGAGAAGGCATCTGTAAGCTGAATTCTGCTGCTATTATATGTGGATTTTAAATAATGATGATGATGATGATACTACAGTTTACCAGGAAGGGAATCTCGCCCAGAAAAGGTGAGAGGAATGTATATAAAAAAAGATGATCAGATAAAATAGGTAGAAGGAGCAAGCTGTGACATGCTCCTAAAATATATAAATATATGAAGAAATAACTTCTAAAGAAGAAAGTGGGGAGAGAAGAAAGAAGAAAGTTGGGTCTGAATTCAAGAAAACTTGTAAAGATGTTAAAATCCAGGAATCTTTTGATAAATGTACTATTTGTTCCTTACCTGGAGCTTTCAAAAAGTAATGATTAAAATTTATTAGAATTCAATTATTTTAAATAAATCAACTAGATACAGTTCTAAATTAATTATATGGGAATGAAAGCTACATTTTCATGTGATACATGTGGTTTGCTCTTATGTCACTGCTACAAGAGTCAAATCCTAAGACCCAAATTTAAAAGTAAAACTAAGAAACTATCAAATAGTTATTAAAGTGGTATTTCTGAAGATCCATTTTACTGCTTAGAAACATAAGATAAAGGCTTATGAAAAGAATTTGTGTGTGGGTATAAATGGCTGAGAATCATTGAATTTTACTTGTTAAAATAAAGGGTAAAGGAAAAAATTAATGAACAAAATAAATGACCTTTATGAAGCATGTCATGAGGACCTAGCCTCAAAGAAAGTGTTCACATACTTACTTTCTCCATGTGGCAATAAAAGGCTGCGCTGACACAAATCCTGTCTTCTCTCCCCCTGCAGCCCTGAACATGGGGGCTTTCCAATAGAGAGGACAGCCACAGACCTGCGAATAAAACACAAACACAGTGTAAGCCAAGGGGCAGTGAAGAGATGACATGGCCAAAGAAAGGTCCTTTGTGGCTTTTACCCTTTATGCCACAGTGGACAAAAAGGCTTTTGGGGGGAGCAAAACTGGGACAGAGGCAAATATATCAGAGAGACACAGAGGGGAAACAAAATACAGGATTACATGTTTAATGAAGGAAATGGAAATCCATTTACTGTTTTTCCAAGTTCACTTTAGAGTGATGCTTCTTTCCCCTATCCTGACAGTTAAAAGCAACCAGTCTCCATCATATACACATCATATATTTCCTACCTTCTAGAAAGAAAAAGAACTGGCTGAATGTCATGGTTGTGTATGCCCTTCCTTCCTACAGCTGAAAGATAGTCACCTTTATTATTTGGCCACATGTGTTAATACTCTCTAGCTCTGTCTCTGGCTCTCTCCTTTGCATATTATGTTAAGCTCCAGGATCAAGAAGAACCAGAAAAGCCCCAATTGTTCAAGAAATTAGCTACCAAATCTTTTTAAATGGTTACAATTCAGATAAAAGATGAAAGGCTAAAAAAAAAAAAAAAAAGCTCTAATTTATTTCTGTATTAGTAACTACCACAAATGACTACACATTATAAAAGCCTTAGGAAGAACTGGGAACAAATAGAAAGCAACTACAATATCCTAAAAGGTAATCTTTTCTTCCTCAATAAAAAGCTCTTTCAATTAAAAAAATTCTTATATCTTATAAAAAAAGAGTTCTTACCAAATTTACTTATTTTTCCCTAGAGGAAAAATCTTAGTGATGATAGTATCTATGCATTAGCAGAGAAATAGTCTCCAAGTGTTCCAAATTTTGTATAGACATGTAAAACATATTCCGAAAACTGAAACTCTTCCAAGAGACACATCTTATTTTTAGATAATGAAATTCTTATTATTTCTATTAGGTGTAGGATCTGCTGAGCCCTCATCCTACAATGGGAAGTTTCTCCATTTGAGATGGACATGGTGTGAATACACATTAGGTTCGGGTAAAGTTGCGCCTGGTGTGAGGCCTTAGTACACGGGGGATCCCCATAGAAGCTGAAGAGTACTGAGTCTGCGATTAGTTATGCTGAGAACACTCAAGGCTGCTGGGTTCGTGTCAGAGAGGAGGATATGAAAGGTGAGATACAAGCCTAGGGAAGTAAGTACAGGGCAGAAATAATAGTGGTCAGACCATTAAAGCATGTTCTGCAAGCAGGATGGAATTTAAGCTTTCCTAAGTCCAAAGCTCAAATACCTCCACTGAGGTCAAGAATGAGGAAAGGTGTTGCTTAGCAACCAAATGGATTGTTTATTGTGTAAATTATGATTGCCAAGGTACAAAGCTCACAATTAATATACTTTGGGTTGTAAACTGTCAAATCTATTTTCCCCAATCCCAATCCTCCCTTTCATGCAGTATGCTGGCTTGCCAAGAAAATGCTCTCAGATGTTACAGGATATTGGCAACTGCTGGAAAAGCTGAAAGAATAGCCTGTATTATGAAGGTGGGGTGTAGAGCCATAAACGCAAAGTACAGGGAGAGACTGGAACTGACTTGTCAAAGTGCTTGAAACTCCCACCATTAGTCACTCATGGGTTTTTCAGAATTAGAAGGGACTAGGATTCTTCTAGCTCACCCTCGAGAAGTGGTCATCAGCCTCAGCTGAAACACTTCTAAGGGCTGTGTGCTTACCACCTCCCGTGCGGCTACTTCCACTATTAAACAACTTCTATTCCCTTGGATACAGTCTTTTCTCCACAAGACTCCTGTTAAAATGCATGTATGTCAGCTTGTAAGGAGTAATAAGTCACCGAGAGATTAACACTTAATTTACTATGACCCAAAGGCAAAATCCTAGGAAATAAGGTAGAGAAAGGATATGTTTTGAAATAGATTGGAAAGGACTGACTGATTTTGCTCACAGTAGGGTCCCCAAGTAAACAAGTGTTAGGGTATCAAGCCCTCAGAGAAAAGGCCATAGGAAAAAAATGTGAAGGGCAGTGAACTGCAAGAGCTGCAGACACTGTACGTTGACTATTAAAAAAAAAAATGCATGGCTGACCTGCATCTGCTTAAAAATGAAGAATTAAGATAAAGAGAATCAGGAGATCAATAAGAACCTAAAAAAAATAAGTGATATTAATCTAAGAGCAATAAAATAGTCTTTTATAACAGAAAAGAGAATAAACCAGTGTCAGGATGACATGTGGGGATGTATAAGGAGATACAGAAAATGGGTTTAGAAAACTTAGGTTTATAGGAGCAGGCAAGAGTCAATGTGGTAATCAAAGTCAGTGGAACAAAGAAAATTTGATTAACACCTACAATTTGATCTAACAATGGCCTAACAACAAAAAGAACTGAAAGTAAGGCGGTTTAATGATACACATAGCAAGAAATAATCAACAATATTTGCAGTGTTCTTTTAACATTATAAAATGTTTCATCTTGTTATTTCATTTGGTCCTCATGTGATCCCCATGCAGAAGAGGGCAGGTATTTTTATCCCATTCTGTAGCTGAAGAAATAAAGGTACAGAGGGTACCTTATAGGCCACAGGTATGATGGGTCAAGATGGGGCTACATCAGCCAGAAGAGGAACTGGAGGGCTTTGTACGGTTCAGAGGACAGTTCATTCTTTTTCCTCAACCTCCTGCTAGAGGTCCAGCCTCTGACAAACACTTTTCTTACTGCTTCTCAGTTTCTGTTCCTATACTACCTTTGTCCCTCTTCTTAGATTCATTCTCTCATTTCTTCTCCATCATCACTTAAAGCTGTGGAAAGAAGAACACACTACACACTGAGAATTTAATCAGAAATGGCATTAGTCTCTCCAGTGCTGTTTGAGGTTGAAGGTGACTAAGCTAAACTTCACCAATGGATGCACATTTCATGAACACAAAGATTTCTTTGCACTTAAAAAACAGGGTAGATTGCAAATTCAAGCTGGCCTTGCAAATAGCTTTATAAACTATAAGAATTCAAAAATGTTCCTTTATTGCTCCGACCACCTCTCCCCTTGTTGTCCCTTAAAGGTTGTCTTTCTTCTCCCTTTCAAATACCACCTCTTGTGAGAACACAAGCACAGGGCATGCAAGGGATGCAGGTGCAGAGTCAGTCAGCACAGTAAAAAATGGTTGAAACTAAGGATGGCTAAGTGAGTGCTAACAGACTCCTGCAGCCAAGTAAAAGCTGGTTTAATGGGGACTGGCTAACTGGAAGACACGATTAAATGAATTTTTAAAACAAATGATTTTAAAAATAGACAAAATCGAAAAAAATGAGCCGATACAGTAACCCAAAACAAAACAATACAAACCAATACACTTGTGATATCTTAGGAAGTCATTAGACAACACACACATTCTCACTTTTATATGCAATATTACTTTTAAAGTTTTAAAGGTATGAGCAGTTTACCTTGCTACCCGAGCTGACAATTAAGGTCTAAGAGCAATGAATACCAATGCCTGGCACCCATAAATGGAATTTAGGGCTATAACCAAGTACAATTCAGACATCAGTTTTTCCTGATGACATATAGATTAATCCTCACCGCCTGTAAAAAGCCAAGTCCTTTCTCTGACTCCCTAGCATGCACAGACCTATCCGACTTGATTACACTCTTCCCTGACCTCCCCTGACCATCTTAGGCTTTCTGTTCTCTTCTCTGAATATCTTGTGTACTAGAGGGCCACTGAACCATGGAGCAGGGCAGGGATACCTGAATTACAGGTGGTGGGCCAGAGCAGGAGGGTGGAGGCAGGGGGGCAGAAAGGCCAAAACAGGCTCCTCAATCAGGGGTTGGAAATATTCAGAGGAGGAAGGTCGATCCAGTGGACCTGAACTCAAGACAGAGCAGGCAGCAGGTCTTTGACAGTGAGGCACTAATCATGTGGACTGGCTCTCCAGGTGTGGTGACCTACCACAGCACCAGGGAACTACCATGTCCCTTAATCTGGACAAGTCTCTCTCTCCTTGTCTGCCTGAAGCAGTTCATGAAAATCTCCTGTTTCTCCCACACAAATTGTTGTCATGTTAAAAATACCGTTTGGCGTTTATGCAGTTAACATGTTATCTTCAGATGCAGACTCTGTTCATCCTTGCTAAATTCTATCTTTTGGATTTAGATTCATAGTTCTGGCCTGTTTACATAATTTACCATCTTTGGTTCATAAAAAGCCATTTCTCAAAGCTTTGGGTAAGAAAATGCCAAAACTCTGAAAGAAGTTATAATTTCTTAGGGTAGATATAATTGGAAGTTAGCTAATGGTATGTTAGCATATGTTCAGGGGAGATAGCATGGTAGAAATAGCACAGTGCTAGGAGTTAGAGGACTTGTCTACTGACATGTACCAGTTCTGTTACTTTAGGTAAGTATTTGTGAGACTTCCGTCTCCTTATATGTAAAATATAGTGGAAACAGGTGGGTTTGTATTTTTGGAATGAAAAAGTCTGTTTTTTATTAGAAACATCTAAGGGACCAACAAGCAAGTTCTAAGATTAGGAGTGAAGAAAGGGAATAAAAGAAAGAATTCCTTTTAGTTTCCCTTAAAATCATTCCACTTACAAATTACTTAATAGTAGTAACAAATGTTCTGAGGTTAGAGGTAGGGGAGAGGACAGGGTGCAACTGGAATGAGGATTCAGGGACTTCTCCAAAGACATGAGGAAAATAGGTCTTAAAAGATAGGTGATGTGGGGGCTGGAAAGAGTGAAAGCCCATTCTGGAGGGGAGAACTGAGAGCCCAAATGCAGAAATGGGCCTGTGGGAGGGCAAGTGCGTCAGACTCACACATGGAACAGGAGTTTGGGTTTTATCCTCAATATTAGTTTTAAAACTTTTAAATATTATTTCTAAAAGCAGGGGAACCATTTCTAGCGTAAGTGTGCATGGGGTCTGGGGAGCTCCCACTTGGACTACTCGCCCACATGTAGCCAAACTCCTCTATCTCTTGAAGCGCACCCGAAATCACTGCTAAATGCTGAGGTATGATCTCTTTAATACATGTGCATGATAAAAATAAAACCCAAACAAAAGAATGCTGCTCTGCATGGTGGGAATCCCTGAATGTTGCTGAGCTGGAGAAAGGCTTGAACAAATATAATGCAAAGGTCACACTCAGTATTAATTGTTCTACGAGGAGGCTAGAGTTGTTGAACCCAGTTACTAAATAATTTACAGTGGTCCTGGAATTAGGAGCTAAGATACTAAAATAAAAGCAGTTGGATATATTGGAAAGTATCAAAGACCTGTTTCCTAGTGGAAAATCCATTTATTTCTGAGTAGAATCACAGTGTTAAGCTGGCCTGGTGGTTCCTTGCCTGGCTTCAGGACAGAGTTATGATTACTGAGTGAGAATAAAAAAAGATTTGTATTCAACATAAGGGAAATATTTTTACCAAGTAAGGCTCTATTTAATGATGGAACAGGTTGCTTGGCAAGATAGTGAGTTTCCTGTTACTGAAAGCATTCAAGTAGAGAATGAATTTGTGTGTCAGTGATATCATGGATGGAA
Source organism: Furipterus horrens (assembly GCF_987537825.1). Lineage (NCBI taxonomy): Eukaryota > Metazoa > Chordata > Mammalia > Chiroptera > Furipteridae > Furipterus > Furipterus horrens. Next base: position 112,259,700 of record NW_028327177.1, read on the forward strand.
TTCCTATATTAAATGGAAAGCTAGACGAGAGGTCCACTAAGGTTTTCTTTAAACTTAAGAGTTCCATGAAATAGTACCATAACTAAAGATATATCAGGATCAAATATATTTTTTCAACATGAAAAAATAAAATAAAAATTTCAGCATGCTTAAAAACAGAGAGCAAAGAGGCCATGAAGAGAGGGAGATTGGGATTGCTAGAGAGAGGGAGATTACACATTTAGTAGTTATATTACCTTGGCAATTTTCCCCATTTCGTAAATATCTGCTTTCTGATCTTCAATATCACTGAAAGCAGCTTCAATTCTGCTTAGAGTCTGTTCATGGTTACTGCACGCATCTGGGAGTCCTTCAGGAAAGTAGAACTGTGGAATGTTTATGGATAATGGTGCGTTCACAACATTATTCACATGAGGAACAGGGGAAAGAGGTTGGGGAACACTTGGAAAGGTGGCTGGAGGTGGCAGTGGCGTTCCAGGTTTCTTTTCTGGTTTATTTTGAATCTGGAAGGAAAATGTGATTATGAGAGACAAATTATAAACAACATATACTTCTTAAAAGTTCTCACCAGTAATATAATAAACCACAATTAGAGACAGTGGAGATCAAGAACTCCTTCTACTCTAGAGGGTGGCAAGCATGCATCTAAGGAAAGTTTATCCATACTAAATAAAATACATTATTTGTCAATACTTGAGTTTATATAAATTTATGCTTAAAAACCCTAACGTACATTTCCTCATAAATTATGTGGTAGACATTTAAGAGCAATGTCAACTGACATATTACGGATCTTGAGGTATATTCTTAGTCTGTTGGAATAGGATTGGTAAATTCTTTTTGAAGACTGCTCTTGGACTTTCTGTACATTTCTATCTCTTCACTAGGCAGACAGAACAAGTTCTTTTAAAATATGTAGATCTAATATCTATTGGAAGGAGTATCCTTTCACGTCCTTCTCCAGTTGAACTTGGTCTAGGTAGAATCACCGACAATTCCTGATGCAGAGGAAGTCTTTGTTAAGAAAATTAAAGCTTTTTGTTTTGGGATGTCTTCTACTAGGCTGATTTACTTGCCACTAGTGGCATACCATATTTTCCAAGATACAAAGTTCTCTCATTTTTGGTACATTCTAATAGGCAAGGGTCATGGCCATTAATTTAATCATAGCCAAACCACCTTTACAGTTTACTAACTCATTTACAGTTTATATTATTCTCTGTTCCAAAAAGGATTCAATGTGGTGTACAATAAAGAGACATAAGAAAGGACAGTATAAAAAGCGTGGAGGGTAATGGAGAGATTAAGATTATCCATGATTTAAGGAAAGTGGAGGGGAGATACCCTAACATTTATGTAGAGAAGTTTATCAATGAAGACTAAATTTAGTTCTGAGATTCCTAGAAAAAAATGCAAAAAGATTCCATGAAGATTTTCAGTTTTAACTTCTACTCTTAATTTTGATCAATTAATTCATCAAGGCTATGAGGTCCTATATTAGGTGCTGTATAAAGTATGAGCATGGTGAACAAACTGAGCTAACAGGCAAAACAGAGACAGACTCACAGAGAGCAGGATGACAGCTAAGGTAGGGGAGGTTAGGGGTGGAGGGATGGAGCAGAAAGGAAAAAGGACTCATAGACATGAACAACAGTGGTGATTGCAGGGGAGAGGGAGGTAAAAGAGGACTAAATGGTAATGAAAAAAATACAATAAAAAATTAAGAAAAAAAGAAAGTATGTGCATGGTACTGTATTAGGTACCATATCGTCGTCGTCGTCGGCAGCCGTCCGTCTCGAGAGACGATGGTGTAGCTTCTTAAGAGTCTATCTGCACCGCCGAGAATGGCTGTGCAGTCCGACTCAGGAGTGACATGGTATCTGTCTCCTCCCGTGTTGAATCGACATCTTGTGATGACGCTGAAGCTACAGAGCCTGGGCAGGGTAATATGGAGGGTCTGCTGTTGCCCATGCAGCAGACCCCCCCTCTCTTCGCAGCTGAAGGGTCCAAGGGAAAGACGGAGTCGATACAGCTTGGGTTCAGGTGCGCCGCAGGAGTTGCCGGTGTTGACTACAACGTCAAACCGCCTTAGGGACTCCGGCTCCGGATTTTCTGTCGGGGTTTACTCCCTTAGCCTTTCCCCTGAAGAGGTATGCCGCAAGGCAGCGGAGGTTTTTTGGAGTCAGAGTTTTCCTTCTCTGATGTACCCTGACTGGAAGATCGAACCAGCGACACTTAGCTCGCAGGCCGACGCTCAATCCACTGAGCTAAACCAGCCAGGGCCGGTACCATATAAAGTATGAAAAATGGCATGATTATTGACCAGCTAGATTTATTTTAAATTCATTGTGAACACAAAGTATTACTTGAGTGTTCTTCCTTAAAGTACCCTCAAGCCATCCCTAAAGTTTGAACAATAATTTATTTGTAGGTAGATCTGAATATCATATTTCCTTTTGATATAACGGTTTAAAACATGATATTTAGATTCAGGATAAAAATCTTAGCTACTCTTGAAAAACATGAGTATTATAGGAAGATAAGCTTCATTCACATAAATATGTGATGAATATGATTGAATCTCCTATTTTTGTTATACATGACCCATTTCTCATGTTAATATCTGACATTAATACATAGTAGAGTCTGTTCATATATTAATAATACAGGCATATGAACGCCAGCTATTGATGCACTATCAGTTTGTCACCCATATAAAGATGCACTATCAGGATGTCACCCACAAAAAGCAGTACTCAAGAAAGAAATGGCCCAGAGGAGAGTGAAACCAGTGAAAGATGAAAAACAACAGAAAACAGTGATGGCTTACTAGCCCTGTGACCTTGGTAAAGTTACTTAACCTTTTAGAATTTCAGTAATAAAACAGATTAAAATCCTTACTTCTTGGAAGGTTGTTGTGAGGATTAAAGAAAATTATAGGAGTAAGGAAATTACATAGGTAAAAGGTCCAAAACAGTCCTGGGCACAGATATGCCCTTATTTGAGAAAATGAGGCAAAGGGTAGGGATCTCAAAATATTAAACATGGTTCTTCAGATTCAATGCTAAATAAAATAATCACTTACATTTGTAAAGCAATTTGAAGTTTACAAACCACTTTCGATTTAACAAATTGATAATCTGTTCTAAGTAAACATTTCTCTCTGCCTTAATGCTAAATCTGCAAATATTATTACATAGTCATATGAGTTAGTAACAGCAGAAATTTTTCTTTAATTTCTAAAATAAGGCATGTAATTCTTCATGGGCTTTACCTATGTCATTTACATTAGTGCCATTTCCTTCCTATTATTCTATGCTAAAAGATATTTGTGAGACAGGTATGCATCATCAGAATTCTTTATTTCCCATGGTGTGACATCTAGAGCAGTTATAACCATAGGATTAAGACCACTGGTGCCAGTGGGGATGAAACTCAATAGTCTGGTGAACACATGCTAATGGAGAAGGTTTAGTGGAAAGCCTTCAGTGTTGACTCTATACTTTTGCTTTGACAGAAATAAGTGACATTGAGAACAAAACCTGGCTATCTGTCAAGGTTTTTATTTCAATGGGAAAATATTTGTTTACATAATAATCTCTTTTACTTTCTTTAGTGTACTTCTTAACATGGAGCAGTTCACTGATGGGCAACTATTATTAATTCATGGGCTGATACACACTTAATAAAAGTGATGTTAGTATTTAAAAGGGAAAATAAAAAGAATGCATTTATTTTGAACTTTCAGATGTATCAATTTACTTTCCATTGAATAGGAAACGCATAATTTAAATCTTAACGTAGTTTAATAAAACTAACTCTTTACAAACATTATATTGTAGAATAAAACACACTAACATAAATTTTGCCAGACTAATCAGCAACTTTAGCATCTGCTCACTCTGAATAAAATTGTTTCACTTAAGTCTAGAAACAGCACTAAAATAGAATTAGCTGGGTAAAGTATCTCAATTCTCCATGTCAGTCTTTCCCTTTAAAAAACAGTATCATTTAGATATTCCTTCTGAATAGTAAGTATCCTTTCATTGTAGTATTTACAATATTTGATGATTTTTTAGCTATTTAAAAAAGACAACTTCATGGTTCAATCAAATAATTTGAAATTACTCTGGCTGAGAATAACTAAGAAACTATAATGTCTTGCTGGATTCTAGATGGCCGTCATATGTATGGCCCTTGGTTTGTACTGTAGTCAGCATTAGGCACTTGTTTGTGAGGCACTGGCTGTAAGGGTGTAAGCAAGTTAGCTTGGGCCTTGCAAAGTAGTCATCGCAAGCAGAAATGATTCAATCTCACAGCTTGCCGAGGACACTCTTTCACCACCCAGAAGTTAATTGCCATCCTTTATTACCTACATATATTATGTCACACACACATAATTGTCTACACATAAAATTAGTTCTTTCTTTAAAAAATAAAGATTAGCAGGATCAATACTTAAAAAAAATTCATTACAGATGTGTGCATGTTAACTGAAACATAGCCTATTACTTCAAAGTACAAATAAAACTCTCAAATTTTAGTTTCTCAAAGGTATTTCTATTAAAAATTCTAAAATTTCTCCCACTAAGTTGCAAAATATTTGTTAAGTTGTATTTATTGTCTCTAAAACTGGATTCCCTCTCTACAAGAGAAAAATGTGAGTACTGTACTCAGGTCCAGAAGGTCTATTTTTAAACCTGTTGGAATCTCTCTACAAATAACTTTCTGCAAATAGCTGAATAGAGGACACAGATTAATTCCTTGATCTAGTATCAAGTGAGCTGCAAAATTATTTGTAAGTTAGTTCACTGGGTGGTTTTATTAGTAATAAAAATATTTGAAAAGAAACACCCAAGTTTCAAACCTGTGCCTGCTGAAATGACTTCAACCGCTTCTTAAACCGTGACGGGAGAACAAAATCACAGCCCCTTGCCAGGAAAGCTAACTCTCCCCTTAAATCCGGGTCCCTTCGTAGAGATGTTTCCTTGATCATCATCTTTGAAAAGTGGGTATTTACTTAGCAACTGTCCAGCACACTTCTGAAGATAGTCAGATTTGACACGTTGTCAATCTTGTCAGGTAGAAAGGTATTTTTTCTTCTTATCTTCCAAAGAAATTAAGTTCAAGCATTATGCTCTCCCAGCCTCCAGAGACCACAATCCATGCTTGTACTGCCATGCAGCTGGTTCCCAAATACAGCCTGTGGCTCCCAATACCTGCTCATAATTTTCAAGTTAGAAACACAGCCTGCAATGGGCCTGTTGCTCCTTGTAGGTAGCTTTGTGTCAAATTGACCTGCACATGCTGAGAATACAGAGCCTTCTGGGAGAGGAAGCACCCACTCCTCTGAGCACTGAAGTTAGAAACATTACAGCGAACCTAAAAATAGCAACTTCTCAGATAATGCTAACTTCTTAAACCCGGAGTATTTGAGGTGTTGATTCACATAAATTAAGTTTCTCCTCAAATTAGAAGAGAAAGAACATGTAAAGCATTTTTGGCTTTGCTATTTAATATTTTATGAAAAATGAACAAGCTGCACTTCAAACTCGAAACTATTATTTTAAGAATAGTTTTTTATTTCTTATTTGAAGGGAAGCAAATATCCAAAACTCTCTAGATATATACAGTCAAAATACAGAGAAAAACAAATTTTCATCCTCAAATAGTAGTACACAAAGGTATTTGTTGGTTTCAGATTTAAAAATCAAATCCTTTTTGTGTGTTTGCTGACTATATTAGTCATCAAACATACTTTTCGGGAGTGATTCTAGATATACACAGATTTGCAAATATATTGTCAAAGAGTTAGGAAGAAAAGTGGAACAATGGATGCCATAAAAATGCAGCTGTAGATACATAGAAGTGAGTGCAATCTGGCTACCATAAAGGTACAAAAACTGATCAAATAGCAACGATATAATACATCTTTAATCTGTGATTTCTTTTTCCTTCAGTGAGCTTTAAACAAATCATCTTAGATATAAAAATTTTCTATTATTTTATCATATATTAAAGCACTGCCTCATAGTTATTTACAAGGGACTCTTCAAGTACTCTCTCATGTTTAACATTTAGACTTCAATATTTATTTTCAATCAACCACATTATTTGGTCAATATTTATTTTCTACTTCTAGAAAATATAAACCAAATAGCATTACCAAATAAACCCCAAACCAAAAACATTTTACAGCTCTCTCCTACTGAATCTTTGCTTAATTTAGTAGGAATTAAATTTTTTGGTTTTCCATTGTTTCTACAACTTGTTAGCTTTTCTTTATGGATTTCAAGGTATTCTGACAACACTTTATAATGTGTACATTGGGCTTTTATGTTTAAACCTGTGGTTTTCAAATTTCATTTTCTTTTTTAAGCTGTGGAATTCTCTACTCATACAACTCTTGGTGGAAAGAGGATTATAACAAAACCACTGGTTAATGCTTCATTACCCTTCTTTTCCCCACCCAATTTTCTCTCACTGGGCTTACATGTTCACTCTTTGAGCTAGGTAGCTTTCCCATTTTTTTTTCCCCCTTATACTCTTGCCTAGAATACCGTTTCTCTTCTTCATTATTTACCTCCAAATTAAAACATCAAAAAAAGTTTGTTATGAATGCCACTAGGTCTTTAGAATTATGATTTAATGTTTTTTAATTAAAGAACACCCTCTTCTTCCCAACACCAACCAGTGGCTTCAGGGGGTGACTTTTCATCCTCTTCCTTAGAAAGCAGATTAGTGGTTGCCAGGGGCTAGGGGAAAGGGGATGTGACTGCTAATGAATACAAGTTTTGGGGGCAGGGGTAATGAAAATGTTCTGGAATTACATAGTGTTGATGGTTGCATGATCCCTTGAAAATACTAAAAACCAATAAATTGTGTGCTTTAAAAGGGTATATTTTATACTATGTGGATTTTATCTCAATTTAAAAAAGCCTTTCTCACCTTGGTAACTGGCATAATTAATAAAGGTAATACCTTAGAATCACAGACTTTATTTAAAATGTCCTTGTAAATAAGCTTTGAAAGCAAAACGATTACAAGCTAATTAATTACTCCTAATTCTAATCTTTACTATCCTTCTCTTTTGTGCTCTAACCTGGTGTTTTTCAATGTTTAATAGCTTGTTTTGTTATTAATGCTATTTTACTCTTAAATAATGACACACTGGAGTAGGAGAAGGCAATGTGGTGGTGTTTATCTCTAGTTTCTTTGCTCCTGGCCTAATCCTTGAGGCTTAACTTCACTGGTTGCAGCAAAATAGGAGAGCTAATCAGCACTTTTGTGCCTTGCTTCAATTGCCTCCAAATGATAGGAACACATCCCATGATTATCAAAGAAAGAACCCATAAATCTAGTATTTTTAGAGAGGGGGGAAGAGAGGGAAAAGGAGAGGGAGAGAAACATCAATCAATTGCCTCTTGCACGCCCCCAACTGGAGACCTGGCTCGCAACCCAGACATGTGTCCTTACTGGGAATCGAACTGGCAACCTTTTGGCTTGCAGAACGACGCTCAACCCATTGAGCCACACCAGTCAGAGTTAGAATTTCTAGTTCTTACAGTTCTCTGTCCTTTGTTTTTCTTCATCCTTCTCTCATTCAGGATTTATTTCAATTAGTATTTGCTCATTATAGACCGTAAGAATTCATTTTGGATCTATAAATATGTTAGACAACTTAAGTTATAAGGAATAGAGGGTTTCTGATCTATTGACATTGCCACATTAGATGGTGGCAGTACTACAGAATACCTTGCCCCAGTGTCTTCCTTGGTTGTGTGCTTCTGTGAGTTCTCAGTAATTTGGCGCGAGGGCTGAATTCACAGATGTCAAAAGAGAAGGCTGAAATTGATAGTGAAGGACTCAGGTGATGAACATTATGTTGCAAATGTAACAGCTGATGGAACTGTGCCTTCTGGATGCCAAAGTGCCTTAGGATGTCTTGTTTCAAGATGGAAGAATTGTAGTACAGTATTCCCTCACTTATCATGGGTATTGCATTCTAGATCCCCCCGTGAAGCAGGAACCTTACATTTATTCTACACTCTTAAACCTACGTTAACTTTAACAACTACTAGTCCCTCTCTATATTGCGGTTCACTTATTGTGGCCTCACTATATCGCGGGATTTAAAAAAAATATTATATTTAATTATCGCGGATTTTTCACTATATTGTGGGATTTTGCGGTACTGTACATGTATGTTGTTAAAATTACAGAGGTTTAAGAGTGTAGAATATGTTGAAGAATATAAGTAGTGTTTATAAAAGTGTAGGAAAGGTTAATAAGGGACTGGGAATGGTTTTTAAGTGTGTGGGAAGGGTTTATAAAGCCTTAAAATATATATAAATAATAAAATAAATGTAAGGTTCCTACTTCGTGGATTTTCACCTATCGTGGGAGGGTCTAGAATGTAATACTGCAGTAAATGAGGGAATACTGTATGTTTATCAGCTAATGGAATGGTCTAGTAAAGGGGAAAATGCATAACTACAGGAGAGAAGAGGGTCAATTGCTGGAAGAGTGTCCCTGAGTTGATGGGAGAGGATGGAATCCAGAGCACAATTTCAGTGGTTGGCCTTAAGATAGTGACCAGACCACGCATGCATAGTGATGGAAGGGGAAAAAAAGTATGGATACTAATATGGCTAGGTGGGTGGCTAAAGGTCTCCCCTCTGATTGCTTCAGTTTTCTTAGAAAAATAGGAATCAAGGTCATTAGCTGAAGGCAAGGATGGAAGAGAAAATGTTAGAGGACAGAGAAGAAAGTATGAAAGTCACTTGCAAAGTGGGAAAGTGAGGGACTAGGGACATGTACTAGAAACTGCCAGGCAATACTAATGGCCCACTGTAGGTTGGTGATCATGAATTTAATGTAAGACTGCTCAGTATGGTTGTGTGACCTTTAGCCACAGCCAATTGCACAAGTAAAAGCTCAGAGTAGACAGAATGAGAAAAGGATAATGAGATGTATAGGTGTTCCTTAACTCTTTAAGGATACATTTTCAGAATTTAAACAAAGAGCTAGTAGGTGGAGGTACTACAGTAGGGCCTGGGGGTACAATTGTGAATAAAGGAGCACTCTTCTCAAAATGCCTACAATCTATAATCATGGTATTACCATCCTGCAGTAACATAAAATGATCTATACCTTTTTTTCTTTTAGTGCTATTTTGTATTGGTTTCAGGTGTACAGCTTAGTGATTAGACAATCATATACTTTATAACAGTGGTTCTCAACCTTCCTAATGCCGCGACCCTTTAATACAGTTCTTCATGTTGTGGTGACCCCCAACCATAACTAAAGCATAGTGATTAATCACAAAAACAACATGTAATTATATATGTGTTTTCCAATGGTCTTAGGCGACCCCTGTGAAAGGGTCGTTCGACCCCCAAAGGGGTCACAACCCACAGGTTGAGAACTGCTGCTTCATAGTGTTCCTCTCGATGTTTCCAGTACCCCAACTGGCACCTTACATAGTTATCGCAATATTACTGACTATATTTCCTATGCTTTACTTACTTCCCCATCACTATTTTGTAACTATCAATGTGTGCTCCTTAGACTCTTCACTCAGTCCCCCAACCCCTACCTCTCTGGCAACCACCAGTTCATTCTCTTGTCTATGAGACTGTTTCAATTTTATTTTGTTATTTAGATTCCACATATAAGTAAAATTATATATTTATCCTTCTCTGACTGACTTATCTCACTGAGCATAATAGCATCTGGGTCTATCCACGCTGTTGCAAATGGTAAGATTTCATTACTTTTTATGGCCGAAAAATATTTCACTGTACACATGTACCACAGTTTTTTTATCCACTTGTGTATTGATGGGCACTTGGTTTGCTTCCATAGCTTGGCTATTATAAATAACACTGCATGAGCACAGGGATGCATATATTCTTCCAAATTCATGTTTTAGGTTTCCTGCACCAATCTACATGCCACCAACATTGCACAAAATGATCTATACTCTTAATGGGGTTCTCCTCTCTTGCCAGGAAAGGTGATGGGGCATCCTTACAACACTAGATTTTTATGTGCTAAGAGCTAGAGGAATTATTATACCTGGGTTTACTAAAAGTCAAATAAACTCATGTTAACCTCTGTTACAGAACTGTCAGAAAGAAAGATAACTTATGGTGATGGCTACATGTTAACGTCTCATGAAATGAATTCTTTTTTTACCTCAAACTAAATGAGATATCCCAGAGGGTCCTAGAAAAATCTTAAGAGATTTGTCTCACACCTTGTAAAAGAGAGATGTTAAACTAATGAGGTTTATGTAGTATGTTAAATTACATGGGAAAGCACTGTCAAATGATGACAAGACTGTGTGGATTCATGTTATTAATGAGTGCTCTAGAAATTGTATGAAATTCCCAAAAATCTGTTATGTCCTAGTACAATGTTATCACTCGTAATTCCAGTTATCTTAAAATGTGATACGTCACAGAAATAACCAAATTTCCTTGTCAAGTCCACTATAATAAACTCTCAACAGGTCTTTAACTGTGGGCATTTTTAAGTCTTTTGCCATTTACAGCCAGCTATTATTTTACTCTAATGCTTTTGCAAAAGTGAAATTCCTGGAAAAGACCCTACAAAGTACTCTTAACTGATGACACTGATGTCAAAACTTGGGTGCATGTTTTATAACTAAAGAAGGTTCCACCTGACATCTGGTCCTGTGCAAATGCCAGATACTTCCAAATCAAATTGACTAAGAAGAGAAGTAGCTGACATCAAGGTAGACTGCTTCCTCCCAAGATGTAGGATCAAAAACATTTCTTTCCATTTCTCCTTCCCTCTCTGGTCATCCTTTTCCTAGGTTCCTTGCCCTGTCCTGAAAAGATAGTGCATTATCCACATATCTAAGGCCTTTTCAAAGGAGGGCAATCCAAACTACAGACTATTGAATGCTAAGATGTTAGTGATCTTGTAGTTGCTTCTGGCCATTACAAATATCTCCCTGATTTCCAATGCCACAGTTTTTCTGCAACAAGCTTGCTGGATAAACTCTTCTGGGGAAGTGGAGACAGAGTTCCACAAAATACATAAAGAGGCCACCTGGCTTACAGAAGTTATCTCCCTCTTCTAGATCATTTCTTGACTTATTTGGTTCTTGCTGGTTTGACTCAGAAGGACTCTGGCTCAGGATTGTTCTCCAAACCATGGGCATAGTTTTGTTGCTAATAATTATTATTGTCTCCCTAACACAGTGTGTAATAAAATTTAAATGCATGTGGGTAGCCTCTGGCCAGCAAACAGATGGTTTCTCTCTGACTGGACTGACAAAAGAGAACAGAAGAATGTAATCAGCTCCAAGAATAGGAGCCTGGCATCATCTTGTGTGAATACTCCACTGAGAATCAAAGAGGCAATGACCTGAGTCATGCCAAGACTGATATTTTTGATCAAACCCCCTCAATAGTCAAGAGCAACAATTTTCAACCATTATGCTGTAAGAGGCATACTGGAATGCAAACATTTTTAAAAATGTAATCTGACTATTTAGTCTTTTCCCTTAGATTGTCAGACAGAAAAATGACAACAGCCAACACAACAATAGCTATCCGGTGTGAACGAATCAAAATTATACCTTTTTTTTTTTTTTTTGTCAGATCAGCAAAAATAGAATTTTTTGATGTGCTGAATTTTAGTAATTAATGTGTGCCATGAGATAAGAAAAGGTTGAAAATCGCTGGTCAAGGGGATGAGCAAAAGTGGGGACTGATGAAATACATTTCCAGGCCCAAGATGAAGCCACTACTGCCTAAGATGCCACATCAGCAAACCAAAACTTAGGTAACTGTTGTGTCCTCACAAATGCTCTGCTTGACCAGAAACACAGTATATTCAGTCAGCCAATCCCTGAAGGCCAAGTCAACTCTGGGCCTTCTCACCTCAAACAAGGTTGACTGTGTAGCCCTAGCCAATCAGATATTTTCTATTTGTCTCTTCTTTTTTCTTTATTTGTTATCCTATGAAAGCTCCTTGTTTCCCCCTCCCCATTCTGCAGTTCTCCAAAAAGAGACTGTCCACTCATGAAGTGTTACAGTTTGTATTATCTAAATTGTCTTCTTTAATTTTTTTTTAAAGTATAAATTACATTTACCATATTACTGAAATAGGTACAGCTAAAATTCATACTTGGCAATACTTTGACAATAGTTTTACCGTTTAATCTTGAATATTAATAAAGCTATTTCTTAGAAAGATTAATATTTTAATTTATACTTTTTAGTAATTTAGTAAGAGGTATACCTCTTAGTTGAAATTTGTAAAATTCCACTGAACTTATAATATAGTTTTTAAACAATAATCTTTCTCTTTATTTACCTTAAATTCTTCCTCTTTCACTGAAGAATCCTCCCCCTGCCTTCCATTCTTTCAATTGAGGTAGGCAGCAATGAATTTTTTCCTCTTTGTTTTTACTAAAATTATGTAAAAATAAACAATTCCGAAGGGTGGCTAGTGTTTACTATTTTAACCCGTGAATAACAGCTAATAGGCTAGTGCCCCATAACTCTAAAAACACTTAAAAGAAAGGCTGTAATACTATCTGCTGGTGGTAATAAAACATAATATAATAAAAAAATAAGATATAATTTATTACGTGAATTACCAAAGCAGTATAGTTTCTAAATGTTTTAAAAAATTATATGATCTCCTATGCCAAAATATGTCCTCAGTAATTTACTCATTCGTAATTACAAAACCCTTTGAGACCTCGGCCACATCCCCTTTTCTCTCCTGCACAAGCTGTGCTCTTCTTGTCCATCTCACTTTTAGGCCTATCTGCACACCTCAGTTATTTCACAATCTGTAGGGTTGTTTCCTGTCACTTCAAGGCTTTGTGAAAAGAGCATGTACTAAACATTTGCAAGCCAAAGATATAGGTAACATGACACAGTGAGAAAGTTCACGTGCAAAGAAAGGAAGAATAGGAAATAAAACATGGAATGAAGAGGAAGATGTTTTAAGTGGAAAAGTCAGAGATAGGTTGTGACTGGAGAGGAAAGGAGACAAAAGCTATGGAAATCTGAACCCATTATCAGAACTCAAAAGGAAGTATCAATATTTTGAAACTTTGGGGTTACTAACCATTGGTAGCTTTTGCTATTGATAGTTAACAATGTTTCCAAGATTTCCAAATGCCTTTAACAAAATATCACACTGAATCTTACCAAAAGTTTGTTTTGCTGATGTACCATAAAATAATATTTAGATCAGGAGTCAGCAAACTTTTCCTGTAAATCGCCAGGTAGCAAATATTTTAAGCTTTAAGGTCCCTGTTTTAACTACTCAAACTAAGCAGGTGGAGCACAAAAGCAGCCGTAAATCACATATAAATGAATAATCATGTCTGTGTTCCAATAAAACTACAGTTGACCCCTAAACTCGAGGGTCAGGGGGATAACCCCACACACAGTCGAAAATCCCCTTTTAACTTCTGACTCCCCCAAACTTAACTACATCCTAATAGCCTACTATTGACCAGAAGCCTTACCAATAATATAAACAGTCAATTAAAACATATTCTGTATATTAAATGTATTATATACTGTATTCTTATAATAAAGCTAGAGAAAAGAAAATGTTAAGAAAATCCTAAGAGAAAATGCACTTACAATATTGTACTGTATCAATACTGTAAATTTACATAATCCTGAGCAGTTATAACCATAGGATTAAGACCAATGGTGCTTCACAGTAGCATAGCCCACACACTAACGAACAGTTATAAAATTTTTATGGCATACAGTATTATAGTCATATTCATAATACAGTATTGGAAACACTGTTTATTCTAGAGAAACCACTTATCTGGGATGATTAGCTGATACCTGATTTTTTCAATTATTAGGGAGAAGTATACTATATGTTAATACATATAATTCATTGAAAACAAAGTTATAAAGCAGTAAGAAAATATATTATTCATTTTATATTAAATATCAGTCATCTTATGCTTCTGTAAGGATATGCTCTCCACTCTCATACAAGTCTTGCACATGATGTTTTACATAATGAATACTCAGGCAATGATGATGATGATAACACAAAAATATATTCCTCAGTTCCTACTGTAGTTATTGGATTTTCACATGAAGACACACATATACACAACAAAATATTACTGTTCATTATGTGAATGTGGATCACAAAAATCTTCACCCTTGTCTTTTTCATGTTGCAAAGGCTGAGGAGGAAGACGGTTGGTCTTGCTCTCTCAGGGATGGCAGAGGTAGAAGAGGTGGAAAGGGAGGCAGGAAAGGCAGGAACACTCAGTGTAACTTTACAGAAATATTGTAATTTTGTCTATTTGCTTATCATTTCTCTAGAAATGTTTCTATAAGGTACCAACCCTTCCTCCACCGTTTGCTTTCATATAGTGCCATGTCACAGAAAGGTCCATACTACAAAAGAACACAAAAGCAGTCCCGAATAATCGGAACCCTTCTGCCCGACTGTCTAACGTCACTTTGTGTTCCGGATCTGCTCCTTCTAAGCTTTCCCCCTCCTCATCTGGCACTGGCTCAGAAGCACTCATCGCCACCGAGTCGTCGTCTGATCATGCCCCTCGTGTGGTGTCCGTCAGCTCTTGCCTTTCTCCAAGATCCATATTTTGAAACCCTTCATCACCCACCTCTGCCACATCTACAATTTGTCATGATTTCCTTGACTGGCTCTGTTGTAAATCCTGTGGTGTCATGCACAGCATCTGGGCACAGTTTCTCCAGCAGGAATTTATTGTTTTGGGCTTGATGGCTTTCACCATTTTTTCTAAAACAATGGCATCTTCAATGGTGTAACCCTTCCAGACGTTCATGATGTCCTCTCCAATGGGGTTCTGTAGCATTGACAATCCTTTATAGAGAGTACTTTGTGGTGAGGAGCCTGAAGGGTCCTTGTGACTTCTAAATCTAGAGGATGAACCAGAATTAATGTCTGGAGGCAAGCAGACCACTTTGGTATCTTCAGTGAACTCATGGGTTTCTGGCTGGCCAGGGGAATTGTCAAAAATCTAAGGAACTTTAACAGGCAGTTTCCTGGCAAGGTACTTCATGACTTCAGAGACAAATCATTGATGGAATCAATCCAGAAAAAGGGTTCTTGTTGTCCAAGCCTTCCTGTTACACAGCCAAAAGACTGGAAGTTGGTGCTTATCTTTTCCCGTCAAGGCTCAGGGGTTAGAGCATACATATGTATAGCAATTAATCATAAACACCACTGCATTTGCAGAAAACAATAAAACGACATTTTATTAACCTATGCATTTTTGCCTTAAATTCTGGTGCTCACTTCTCTTCCTTACTGATAAATGTCCTTTGTGGCATTCCACTCCACCCCTCTGGAATGGGGTACTTTTGTCTGCATTAAAACTTGTTCAGGCAGATATCCTTTCTCCCCAATGATTTTAATGGCACCTGGGAACTTGTTCGCTGCCTTTTGGTTGGCAAAAGCTGCTTCTCCTGTTAATCCTGACATTTTAAAGCCAAATCACTTTCTAAAATTATCAAACCATCCTTTCTTTGCAGGCATTAAATTCTCCAGCTTTAGATCTTTAACCCTCCTTTTGCTTTGCCATATGACTTCAATTTTTCTCTAATCATATTAGTCTACAGATATGCCTTTCTTATAGCAAATCTGCACCCACATTCAATATGATATAAAAACTATTTCTCAAAAATTGCAAGATTTTTGTGCCTGCTGGTGTAGCTGTAGCACAACTTTACGAATTTCCTTTTCTTTTTCTACAATAGTCCTTAGGCTGGATTCATTTATCTTGAAATGGTGAGCGACCACAGCTGCAGACCTCAATCTATACTACATATCAAGCAACTCAACTTTCCTTGTAATGTCGTAACTCTTCTCTGCTTCTTAGGAGCACTTCCAGCATCACTAGAGGCACCTCGTATGAGTCCCATGGTGTTAGTCATGGTTTACAGTACTGTACTAAACACGGAAAAATATGAGAACTGCGAGAGCTCATTTTTTACTGATACCAATTTACTGAAGAGACAAAATGCTCACGTGGAGACAATTAACATCATAGGCATTTTAAGCAGATACTTGCAATACTTGAGCTCACTGCAAAATTATTATAGTATTACGGCATGTACTACAGTTAATTTTATGTAGAGATGACTTAATGCTGCATCTTTATGCTTGTTTACATGTCTCTTGACTGCACATGGTACCATGTACAGTCTGTATTTGCATGCCTAAGTTTTGATAAATTTTAACTTTTTATAATAATTTGTGTATATTTTATGGTAGTAAATGATAAAACAGGCTAGTATCTACATATATTTTATGCATTCACAACATAGCCTTAATTTTTCAAGATTTCTAAGCTACACAGTTCATCTGTGAGTTTTTTCAAATTGTCGCAGATCTCAAAAAGTTTTCCAATATATTTATTGAAAAAAATCTGGGTATAAGTGGGCCCACACAGTTCAAATTACAGTGTTGTTAAAAGGTTAACTATATTTATAAACATAGGCAGCAGGTCAGATTTGACACATGGGCCACAGGTCACTGACCTCTGATCTCCATCAATATCCTCTTTTATCAAAATCTTTCAATATCCTCCTAGTATTTTCTATGACTCCCTCTCCCAATACAAGTTTGCATTGTATATCTGGACAACAAATATCTAGATAACAAATAATGCTCATATTTGTGAAGTTATTTTAAAACATATTAAAATATTAATGACAGATAGTATTGAGTCAATCTTCCTTCTCACAGATAATCATCCATGTCATGTGAAAGCACTCCCTACATGCCACATTACAGAAATCCTTTGACTGAAATGTTTTGAACAATTGGCAAAGTTTTGACAGTCCAAAAGGCTAAAAAAGGCCTTAATTTAAAATTTATTATTCTTAAAAAATAAATCACACTGTGAGACTCCTCTGCTTAAAAACCTTTGTTAGCTCCCCACTTCCCTAGAACAAACTCTTCTGTATAGCATACAAGGTCATTCATAAGTTGGCCCCAACCAGCTCTCTGGTTTTATTTCCTACCACTTTCTGTTCACTCTCTCTATAATAATAAAAACATGGCAAATAATACTGTATGAAAACTTTCAGAAGGAGCCCTGGCTGGTGTGACTTGGTTGGCATGTTGCCCTGTAATCGAAAGGTCGCGGGTTTCATTCCCAGTCAGGGCACATGCCTAGGTTGTGGGGTGGGTCCCTGGTAATGGTGATGTTTCTCTCTTACATAGATGTTTCTCTCCCACCAGTGCATACAAGAGGCAACCAATTACATTTCTCTCTTGCATAGATGTTTTTCTCTCACCCTCTTTCTCTCCCTTCCCTTCTTTAAAATTAATAAGCTGATAAAAAAAAAAAACTTTCAGGAGGAGATAAACAGCAAATTTGGGGCAGTGATTAGTTCTGAAAAGGGGAGAGGATATTAGGGAAGAGAGCCCTAGGGACTTCAACTATATATATCTAAGATGAATTTTTGAAATGATGATGATAACGAAAATATTAAATAAAGCAAAGATTTGAAGTAAGCATGGCAAAACTAAGATTAGACAAAGTTAAGTGGTGGGTAATAAGAGTGCTCTATCGTTCACCATACTTTTCTATTTGCTTGAAACAGGGGTTGACAAACCAGTTTGTGGGCCAAATCTGTTCCACTGCCTGTTTTTGTCAGGCTTGGAGCTAGGAATGGCTTTATATTATTCAAGGATTGTTTAAAAAAAAAAAAAAAGAAAGAAAGAAAGAAAAGAAAGAAAAAGAAGACAGCCTAGCAGGGTAGCTCAGCTGGTTAGAGCACCGTACCAATACACCAAGTTTGTGGATTTGATCCTTGGTAAGGGCACAAGAATCAACCAATAAATGTCTAAATAGGTGGAATAACAAACTGATATTTCTCTCTCTAAAAATCAATTAAGAACAAAAAGAAGACTGTTTACAGAGATTTTGTGATCCACAAAGCCTGAAATATTTACTATCTGGCCCTGTACAGAAAATGTTTGCCAATTCCCAGTTTAAAATATTTTATAAGAAAACAAAGGTTAAAAAAAAAGAAGTAGAGACAACTGAGTCAAGGAAGAATGGTTTTGTTTTCTTGCATGAAACGTATTTCTAAATTTTGTATTTTTATATTCTCTCTTTAGATTAGCATTTCATGAATTACTTTTTCCACTTTTATCAAGAAGAAATCTCATCAAATTTTATGCTATTCTATGATATGAGAACTTATTTAAAAGACTAATGGAAGAGTCTTTTAATAAGATTGTGATTTCAGTCCATACTTGCTAAAAAAACTGGGAAGCTCATTGAGAGCCCACTGTGACATTTTTAGGGTTCTGTATTAAATTGGGGGTACCACAGAGGGCCTGCTCATGACCTGTCAGCCAGGAACACAGAAAAGGTGCTACACAAGACTTATTCTTGGCTTCAGGTTCACATTTTCTACTTTCTATATCCCATCTCTTTTTGAAGAATATTGTCTCCTTAGCGCACAAAAACTGTTAACTCTTATTATGATCACTTTGGGGTTGCTACATAGGTATTTTCTCTTTAAAAAATATTAAACATATCAATACTGCCTGTGTACATGAAAAAACTTTTTCTTATTTTGGTAATTAATTTCCAGTTTCTCCCCCCATCATTGATTCAAGTTAAAGACATTACCATTTGTGAATTAATGATTGAGAAGACTTATACAGAGATTTCACAGAAATGTTCAGTGAACGTGAGGATATTTAGACACAAATCATCATCTAATAACCTTAAATATGTACTGTTTTAAACCTTAGTGTCACTGGTAATTAAATAGGCATAGAACAACAGCTAGAAAACAAATATGATAAAAATTATTCATCTGACCACAATATATACTGGGTTGGGCAAAACGTTTGTTTTTTTCCGCAAGATAGCTGTAGTAGTACTCAGTTGTCTTCACTTCATTCAAAACAATTTTGTTAGACTGTATTATGACAACTGTCACATCAGCCTACATTAAAAAGTATCAAAATTGGTGAATTTTTGTGTAGTCATTTTAATATTGAAGACAGAAGAAAATATGCAACATTTTTGGCATATTATACTTTATTATTTCAAAGGGTAAAAATGCAACTGAAACACAAAAAAAGATTTGTGCAGTGTATGGAGGAGGTTCTGTGACTGATCAAATGTGTCAAAAGTGGTTTGTGAAGTTTCATGCTGGAGATTTCTCACTGGACGATGCTCCATGGTCCGGTAGAACAGTTAGTTGAAGTGGACAGCAATGGAATCAAGACATTAATTGAGAACTACCTTCTACCATGCAAAAGACAGCTGACATACTCAAAATATCCAAATCAATAGTTATTGATGAAAATGAAAAATGTTTTATTTTATGGAAAAAAACACACGAATGAGAGTGCTAAAATATGTAATTATTTTTTAACGTGGCTACATATATGCCAGCTCTAATATCCAACTTAAAAAATTTACTATATTTAAGATATACAAAAAGGCATAAGAAACAGGACAAAATACTTATAACCTACCAGATTATGAAAGGGAACTTTATTAATACTACAAGGCCTCCTGTGTACACTCAGTTTGATCACTCTTCCTTCCACCAGGGATTAATCACTGTCCTGAACATGGGTGTGTGGTATATCCATGTATTCCTTCATACTTTTTGTACAAATGTACATATCACTAAATAATTCATATCATTATTTTACAACTTGTTTGTTCATTTGGCTTTATGTCTGAATTCACACGTTGACATACATAGCATATTCATGTGGTAGAGATACTGCTCACCAAATATTCTATGTGCTTCCCTATGTTTCTTAGCCGTTAGATCGAGATCACTGAAATGTGAGCAGACAGAAAGTGTCATGTGCAGGGGAAGATGGTTAAAAGCACTGTCTCTTTCTTCCCGTTCCTCAGTGAACTCATAAACCATATTCTAGATAAGGCTGTAGGAACATGGAGTGTCCATCAGCCTGGGTCTCTGAGTGAGACGGGGCAGAGTTTCTAGCTAACCCATGCTGGACATACAAAATGAACAAGAAATAATCCTGTTATGCTAAGACAAACACAAATGGGATATTTCTTGGATTTTTTAGAAGCAATGCTGTGAGTACCAGGGTAGATTCAAAGCCTTTTGAAAATACTTCTATTCCTATGACTCTAGATTGGTATTTACTCCCACTTGCATGAAGAAGCAAATCTCATAAGACTCTAGTCTTTACCTTCTTTGAAGACCTATTGCACTAACAATATTTTCAGAGAAGTGCCTACATGTTCATGCACTGTCTGCCATATGTTTTGTTTCCCAATTAGATTTTAAGCTCTTCAAGAATCATGTCTTTTCTTTTGTACCCTCACACTACACCTTACAGTCTATATACAGGCATGTAGCAATGACTGGTTTACTGTTTGGGGAGGATGAGGACTAATATTAAATGCCCACTTTGTGTAAGGCACCTTGGTTGTGCTCACATGTTATCTTGATCCTTATTATTTCCATTATATAAATGAGGATATTAAGGCAAGTAACTTTCCTTTGGTCACAGAGCTATGAAGAAGATGAAGGGTGTGGGGAGGATAGCTGAAATTGGTCTGCTTGACTCCAAAGCTTTTGCTTTTTAGTTTTTCTCACTGAACTGAGTGAGACCATGCCTAGTATAGGGCAGGAAATTTAGTAGAACATAGACTGGATAATGAAAAGTTTTTCTTTATAAAGTTTACAAACATTAAAACATTTTTTTTTGAGAATTTGAGAATTCAAGGTTGTTGTGTCTTACCTTGATCACCTCTGGAGTTTGCTGAATCAAAACCACTGAAGTAGTATCTTTGGCTTTATCACCAACAGGACTCCTACAGACTGATAAACTGGCCTGGGAAGAAGATGTCAAGGTTTCCTGTAGAATTTGCATCATTTCCCTTTCTTGTGATAGGCTCCCTCTGCCTGACTTGCATTCAACTAGTTCTTGTGCAAAGTCTTCAATGCTTTCTAGGATTCGTAGTAAGAGGGCTCGATCCTCTTCCTCAATTTTGTGTCCATTTGTTTCAATGATCTTTGTTAGACAGGAAGGTGAGACTTTTTCCGTGGGTGAAGAGACTTTAGATTTAGGCTCAAGATCTACAGGGAGCTGATCAGTCAACTGACTATGACTATTTAAAGAGTTAGAGCTTTTACCTTTGGCAAGTGGCTCTCTTAGAGAGGTCTCCATTTTCTGTGAAAAAGATTCCAAATCCATTAACAATTTATCTATCTCTTCCTTACTGTTAGAATTTGTAAGATTTCTGCAGTGTTCCTCTTCCACTTGAGGAACTTTTGACTTAAGACCTTCCTTAGGTAAACCAACAACCGGTTTCTCAAATATCTTACCAATTTCATTTTGTACTGAGGCAGGACATTTTTTAAGATCAGTACCATGGTCTGAAAATTCAGCTCTATCTTCATTTACCTTTAATAACTTCTGATTGAGTCCACTCTCTATCCTTTGTCCTTTATCTAATGCTTTCTTTCCATCTGACTCTTCTTCAATATAAAGGGTCTCCATTAGGTCACCAGAAGAAACATTTTCTAAAGTGTTCATTGTTAATGGCCGTGATTGAAGCTGGACCTCTTTTAGAGTTCTGGGATCATTTATTTCTAAGTTACATATGGAATTTGTAGAGTTGTTTGGAATGGATTTTACAGGGTCTGTTTTCCTAGAACTATGCTTGTCATCTTGCAATTCTATAGCTTGAAACTGTCCAGGGTCAGAGGCTGAGAGCTGGACAACATCTTCATATTTAGGGGGCTGCTCAGTGCCAAATATTGGGGAGAAGGGAGTCAGTTGTAAACTAGGCATATTAACATATTCTGTTAAGTCTATAGCCTCATTATTCCCAGACTGCATGAATTCAAATGGTAGCTTTTTCAGATAGGATGCTAACCTGGTCATTACATTCATATAGACAGTTTCAGAGCAAGAAACTGCATCATTACCATTTCCTTCATTGATGCTACTCCCTGACTTTTTCTTTATACATTGTTTTATAATATCTGTACATTTTTTCAAATCCTCAGAGCATTTCAGCAAGATGTCCAAGCACATCTTTATGTCTGTTCCAGAAGAAAAATGATCTATTTTATGTTTTTCCAAAATCTGAGTAACCAAGTCTTCTTCAGAGAGGTTGTGAAGAAACAATGAAGTCAGGTTCATATCGAGTGAGTTTCTATGGGATAAAGATTTTTCCTCAACTGAGGAACTCCGGAGTAAACCAAAGGATGAGGCATTTCCATCATTGTTATAATGGCCACAAAGCAAGTCAAGATCAACTGACCTCCTATTAAATGAGTCAGACTTAACTTTCCTTCCTTTTCTGTAAGCTGCATGGTTAGAGTTTTTCAGTTTTTCAAGGGAAAATTCTTTTATTTTCCCACTGGCAAAACTGATTGCTTCTCCTGCAATGTCCTTTAAGTTACAGGTATTCTGAAATGTAGATCCTTTCTTGACCCTGGGTATGCCTGTGAGGGCCTGATGGGGATAGTCACTGTCAGCTGATGAAAATCCATTTTCATGGGATAGAAACATGGAGTCCAGATCTGCATCTTTGAACTGAGACACAGGGATGTGTAAGAGGTCTGCACAAACACTACGGTGTATCACAATGCAGTCAACTCCATGTGCGAAGGTGTGGCAGGTTCCAGTGCAATAATGAATAGCTTGCTCAAAACGCCGATCTATCACCACGCTGCTGTAGTGGTTCACAGTACTAACCACAAGTCTGTAAGTTGCTGCCATAATATCAAATCCACTTAACAGGTGGGACTTGGAATTTTCTAGAACTTGTTTCAAGTAAATTCTTCTAAATGACAGTCAGCTGAAAATGTATTTGACAATGTTCAATGGTTTCTTGGAAATATAACAACTTCTTTCACAAAGAGAAATCATCTAAATTTGAGGTTTAGTAACTGTCAGGATACAGTAGCTGTTGCACGTGTGCTTGTCGAAGCAAGTCTAATAATTTAATACTTGTGCTTTTTAGTTTTATTTAGTGATAACATAATACTATGAGTATTTTTATAAAAAATATCCCCTTTTAGTTCTTCAGCAATTCTATGACAGAAATTTATTGTCATAAATTTACTGTCATAAATCTTAGTTGGTAGTATAGAAGTATTGTGTCAACTGAGTCCTCCAAAGGTTTAAATGATCCATTTTTTTTTCTGCAAATGAGAAGAAACCTATAAAGAAAAAAGAAAAGGAAATATGATTTCTTATACTGAAAGAACCTTTTGTTTCCTCTTCTTTGCATCCCCTAAGCAGTTAATTACGAAGTCTTATTATCTGCCATATCACTGACCACTAATTTTCGATTCATGCCTTTGTCACATTCTTCCCTCCTTACTCACTAGAGAAGTATTACTTCAACTTTGCCTGTTACAACTGCCTCCCAGTTGGTGTTTCTTATCCCACTCTCTTTGCCACTTTACATGAAACTAACAAGTACTTCCATCAAAGTACTTGTTTGATAACACAAATACTTGTTCTTGACCTATGACTTCCTCTACACTTAGAAATTATTCTGCCATTATCCTCTCTTTTCTTACGAGAGAGAGAGAAAGAGAGAGAGAGAGAGAGAGAGAGAGAGAGATTGAGAGACAGAGAGAGAAAGAGAGAGAGAGAAACCTTCATCACTGTTCTTGATCCCAGACTCGCAAATCCTGATATAGACAGATATCTATCTCACCATCAAGTGGATAAAATTTACTTAATCATTTTCCTACTTAAAAAAAAAAAAAAGGCTTCTAAATCATGTTGTAGTTGCTTTCCAAAAAGGTTCAATCAATGTATTCACTCAATCAGTAAATACTGAGTGCCTACTACATGCCAGGCATTTGCTAAATGCTGGGGATACAGCAGTGAATAAAACAAAATCCCTGGCCTTAAGGAGCTGACATTCTAGTTGGAAAAAGAAAAATAATATGTAAGTTAACATATAAATTAGATGGTGATATGTGCTATGGAGAAAAAAGGAAGCAGGGCAAGGATTTAGAAAAGAACGGAGGATGCTGTGTTACAAAAGGCAGCCAGAGAAAATCTCACTAACTCATTAACAGAGAGCTGAAAGAAGAAAGGGAGCAAGCTGAGGAGGTATTTTTAGGTTAAATCCTATCAGACAGGTTAACCATAAGTGCAAAGGCCCTGAGGTGGGAACATACTTGATTTACTAAAAGAATGACAGGACGCTAAAGTGACTGGAGCAGAAAAAGCAAGGGAGAGGAGAAGGAGTGTAGGAGATTAGTTCAGAAAGGAAAGGTGGGAGTCTAAATCATGCAGGGTTTGTAGACTAGTATGATCAATTTGGCTTTACTATGTGTGAGTTTAGAAACAACTGATAGCTACTGAGCAGAAGAATGAAGTGATCAGATTTGTGGAGGACTGCTTTGTGTGGTATCGGGAACTGTAGCCTCACCACAAGTCAGGCCTTGAAAGAGGCCTGTAAGTCTTGACCGGAAAACCAGGAAGGCTAGAAAGAAGGCATGACCCGATAACTACTCTGAGAGTTCCTCTGGGAATTAGACTTAAAGAATGTGTACTATGCTTTGAAGCTTGCTTTGCTTTTCTTATTAGCTGCTTAACATAAATAGAATGTCCAAGACCAAAGCCCGGAAAACAAGAAATCCCGCACCTGGTAGTCATCTGATGCCAGAATGTTCACTGAACCCTGATCTAGAATGTTCACTGTGTTCCCTGCACTGTTATCTATAATCAGTAGTTGTTTATAGTAATCCAAGCATTTGAAGCTGATTGGTGATTTATGTATCCTGAACGTGTACTCCCATACATACCTTTCTCAATAAAAGGCACGGGAAAAGAGAGCTCAGGGCTTCTCTCCTCTAGAGAGAACTGCCACCTCTCTTCTTCCCAGACAGAAATCAGTGTCCGGGTCAACTCATTTCTCCTCATCCGCGATCCTGAAACCTCTGCTGGACAGAGAGTTTCCACTGAGCCGGGCATGCACCCACACAGATTTACATTTTAAATTGGTAATTTTGGCTGTCATGTTCAGAGGAGACTGTAAAGGAGCAAGATAAGAAGCAGGGGGAAAAGTTAGGGGCGGTTACAGTAAATTAGGCAAAAAGACTAAGGAACTTGGATCAGGAGAGTAACAGTGAAGGTATTTAGGTGCTGTATATATTTCAAACATAGAGCCAATATGATTTGCTGAAGGACAGAATGTGTGATACTACTGTATCAGGAATGACGAAGTAAGGCAATGATAGGAAGGAGATGGTGACAGCAGTAAAGGAGATCAATAGTGCCGATACACCATCAATAGCATTATTATTTCAATAATAAAACTTTTACCAATTTACTAATGAGAAACAGAACTTCGTTGTTCTCCTTTTTATTTCTTCAATCCTAGAAAACTAGTTTTTGCTCATTCTCTTTCTTTAGTAAGTTGTCTACTGCTCATTTAGGCATTAGAGACTTAGATATAAATAATACAATTAATTCAAGAACGCTTTCTTTTGTTAAATTCTTATACTGGTTAGAATATATTTCCTGGCTTTTGGGATCCAATGATTACTCTGTTTTCATGCCAGTTGTACACGACTGTAATTACTGTTGCCTTATAAAGTTTTATTATCTGGCTTTGTTTCCCATATCCCTAATTATGTTTATATTTTACACTCCAAATATTCTTTGATGGTCTTTCCGATGAATTTTTAAATTGTCAAATTTTAAGAAAAATCCTATTGGAATTTGGTTACAATTGCAATAAATGTATGAATTATTTAGAAGGAACACTAATTATAATGTACAGATTTTCCACTCAGAACAATAAAAATCATTAAAAAAATATTTTATATATTTATTTTTGGGGGGGTGGTAAGAAAGAGAGGGAGAGAAACATCAACGTGTGGTTGCCTCTCATGTGCCCCCAACTGGGGACTCTGGCCTGCAACCCAGGCACGTGCCCTTACTGGGAATTGAACCAGCGACCCTTTGGTTTGTAGGCTGGTGCTCAATTCCCTGAGCCACACCACCCAGGGCAGAAAAATAATAATCTTAATTCCAACAATATTCCTTTATTTCTCTCTTTGTGTGTTTTTTTTTTTCAGGTAGTTCACCCCCACCCCTCTTGTCCTGCAGTGTCTTAATTTTGTTGCTATGTGAATGATCTCTTTTGCTATGTCTCGTCCTCTGCTTTCTTGTATCCCAATCTCAGATGGCTATATAAAACCATAAAACTAGATATCATGCAGGATGGATAAAGCTGAAGCAGAAAGAAATTCCATAGAAAAGAAGTACACAGTAATTCTTAAGTGAAAATACAAAGAAGCCAAAGAGAATAGTGCTATGGGACAAAAGACTAGAACATGGCAATGAAAGAAATTACCATTTCAAAAGATGCACATCTAGAAGAGCGAAGAAATAGCAGCAAACACAAAAAACTATGCACCTTTTCAGAAATGAAGGTTTTGGAAGTGCTTTTGGGTAAGGATAAAAAGGGAAGAAAAACACAAAGAATACTGTCAGGAAAGAATATTAGGATAGGTGTGTGAGAGGTATTAGGACTATATCCTATTACAGGTGATAATACAGGTGGATAAAACTGATTCAGGGGCAAAATATATGTTTTGGAAAATTTAAATATTCAGATACCTATTAAAACACATCAGATTAATTCCTAAATTGGCATAAAACTACTTTATTTCTGTAAAATTTGAGAAATTAAAGAGAAGAGGTATTTATTTAGGTTTGCATACAGCTAAAACAACTGGCTGATAATGTAACATGATGAAAAATATAAAAATGTAATTGTGTAATATTAGAATTTAAAATAGTCAAGGAAGAGAGAACACTGGACAAAGTCAGACATGTGCTTTTTGACCAGCACTTCCCCACAAAATTTTTGTGTTGATGGAAATATTCTATGTGCTGATAGAGCTGATATGGCTGATATTAGCCGCATGGTACTACTGAGCACTTTAAAAGTGAGTAGTGTAACCTCTGACCAGAGTGGCTCAGTTGGTTGGGCACCATCCTGCAAAGTGAAAGGTTGCCAGTTTGATTCCCCGTCAAGGCATGAATAAGAGGCAACTGATTCATGTTATTCTGTCAATGATGTTTCCCTCTTTTTCTTCCTCTCTTCCCCTCTCAATAATTAAATAAATCTTTTTAAAAAGTGAATAGTTTAGCTGAAGAACTGAATTTTAATTTTATTTAATTAAAAAAATTTAATTTTGAAATTATTTTAGAATCAGAAAGAAGTTGCAAAAATAGTATAGAGAAGAGTTCCTGTGTACTCTTATCCCAGTTTCCCCCATATTACTGTAGTACAATGATCAAAACCAGGAAATGGACACTGCTACTATTAACTGAGCTGCAGATCTTGGATTTCACCAGCTTTACATGTACTCACTCCTTCCTTTTCTATCTTTCCTCCTTTCCGTTTATAGTAACAACTATCACCACAATCAGGATACAAAAACTGTTCCATTACCTCCCATCCCTCGCCCCGCAGGCTACCCTTTTGTAGTCACACAGTCACCCCAATCCCAATCCCTTGTGATCACTGATTTGTTCTACATCATTATAAATCTTGTCATTTCAAGAATGTTTTATGTATGGAATTATATAGATATAAGCTCTTGAGCTTGGTTTCTCTCAACATAATGATTTTGAGACATTCATTTTACCACATGTATCAACAATTCACTCCTTTTTACTGCTGAGTAGTATTCCATTATATGGCAATATCACAGTTTGTTTACCCATTCACCCAGTAAAAAATATTTATGTGGTTTCTATTTTTTGGCTATTAGTGCACAGGTTTTTGTGTGCACATAATTTTCACTTCTCTAGGGTAAATATCCAGGAATGTGACTGCTTGTTTGTAGGGTAAACATATCTTTATAAGAAGTTGCTAAATTGTTTACCAGAGTGCCTGTACCATTTCACATTCCCACTAGCAATGTATGAGAGATATGGTTGATTCCACATCCTCTTTGGCACTTGAGGTTGTGTTTTCTATTTTAGCCATTCCAATAAGTGTGTAGTGTTAGTGCACTGTGGCTTTAACTTACATTTCCCCAATAGCTAATGATGTTGAACATCTTTTCCTGCGCTTATCAACCAGCCCTACACCTTCTTTGGAGAAGCACTGTTTAAATCTTTCGCCCATTCTAATTAATTTTAACTTATAAAGCCACATGTGGCTAGTGGCTACCATACTAAATGGTATAGTTGCAGATAACAAAAATGTAGGTTACAGAAATTCTGACAAAACAAAAAAACCACATACAAAGGAAAAGGAAGATAAGGCAAAAATGAAGACTAGTAGGTTTTAAAAATGAAATTTGATGAAACTGTCATAAGTCTTACTGAGAAAGACAAGTGGTGAAAAGCAAGTTAAATAATGAACGTGGACAGCAGTGTGGTGATTACAGGGGAAAGGGGAGTTTAAGGGGTTTAAAACTGTAATGGAAAAAAAAAAAGAGTTAAAGAACTAATAACTCAAATTTGATGTGAGGTTTTTTTTTAAATGCCAAAGAAACAAAGGTTACTTCCCTGGTATTTGGTTCAGATCTCTAGGTGTCAAACTCTGCCTTTTTATTCAGACCATGATTCAATAGATGCCTAACTGTCCAGCAAGAATCCCAGACATGGAATCTAATCCAACTATTCCCAATCAAAGATTCAATCTAACTCAGAATCGTGATATGTCTCTTATGTCTTTAAGTGCTAGCCAGGCTGCATGGGTTTGAATCTCCATACTGCTGCTTATAGCTTTGTGGCCTTACATAAAAGGGTGGTTTAACTTTCACAGCCTGTTTCACCTGCAAAAAGGAGGTAATAGTGCAGTACCCACCATCTCATAAGGATTAGGTTAACACGTCAAATGCTTAGAACAATACTTAAAACATAGGAAATGCTCAATAACTATTAGTTGTTATTGGTATGATTTACTCACCAAGTTATTTTCTACTCTGAGCCAGGCCCTGGGAGAATGATGCTGAAGAATTCATCACAGTGGCCCTCAGTGCACTTACTGTTTAATGGGGCAATGCAAGAGGCAGGCACAGTGGGTATAGGAAGTAGTAGGGTGGGGCTTCTGTTTCCCCCTCTTACGCTATGACAATGAATATATGCTCATCTTAGAAAGGATAGAAAATATTCGTAGATACAAAACATTTTAATTATTCACATCACCATTCATAAATAACCACTGTTAATATTTTTATGGATATATATCCTGACATTTTCTTATGAAAAATTTTAACTATCTTTTTTACAAAGATTATATCACACTATGTATCTTATAACTTACTTTAAACTAGCAATATCATGAATGTACATCCATGTCAAACAAATCTAGATAATTTTAATGGGTATAATATTCTATCTCATGAATAAAATTATATTTAGTTATCTGCTACTGCTAGACATTTAGATTATTTGCTATTTTTTGTTTTAAAATAAATAGTGATAGACATTATTATATATATACTCCACATAGTTGTCCAGTTATTTTCTTAGAATACATTCCAAGTAGTGGAATGCTGAGTCACAGGGGTGGGTGTGTGCACGCAAGCGTGTGTGTACTTTTTAAAGGTTCTTAGTATACAGGGTCAATCTGTCCCCCAGAAAAATGACAAACTTATACTTCTAATATTAGGGTAAAAGGCTCATTTCCCCACATTCTCCTTGAGAGATACCAATCTTTAAATCTTTGCTAATCTGATAGAGTGTATTATTTTAATCTGTACCTGAATAGCTTTTTATTACTTAGTAGACATTTTTTTTGCGTTGTTCATTTGTGAAGCCTTTCTTCATGCTCTTTGTACATATTGAAAGAGAGTATTTAAATCAGACTGAAAAGTCAGGAGAGGCTTTCCAAAATAAAGGATATATGTACCTAGTTTTGAAGGATCAATGAGAATTAATTAGAAAAACAGGAAGAGATGAATACTCTAGGCAGAGGGAAATATACATGTGAAGGCTCGATTTTATTGCTGTATAACTTATATACCATAAAAATGTACTTATTAAGTGTACAGTTCAATTAGATTTAACAAGAATCAAGTAACTACTGCCCTAAAAAAGACAACACATTTACATAATCCTAAAAGTATCCCTCTGATACAATCAATTCTCCTAACCTCAATATCTGTCAACCACTGATCTGATTACTATCACTATAAATTAGTTTTGCCAGTTCTAGATCTCATATGAATGTAATCATATAACATATACTTTTCAGTCTGACCGTTCTCATTCAGCATATGGTTTTGAGATTCATCCATGTTACTATATGGGTCAACTTCATATTTCTTGTTCATTTATTTTGGGTAATTAACAATGGAATTAATAGTTATAATAAGTGTATGTTTAATTTTATAAAAATCTATAAAACTGTTTCCCAAAGTGGTTCTACAATTTTACACTTTCATCAACACTTAAGAGCTCTAGTGGCTCTATATCCTTTTGGATACTTATCAATTTCTCTAATTTCAGCCATTTTAGTGGGTGTGAAGTGCTATCCCTAATGACTAATGATGCTGAGCATTTTTTCACAGGCTTATTAGCAATTCATATATATCTTTTGTGAAGTGTCTATTCAAATTTTTTGGGTTGTCTTTGATTATTCAGTTCTAACAGTTCATTTATATACTTTAGATACAGATATTTTCTATGGTCTGTGGCTTTCCTTTCCATTTTCTCGCAGTAGAAGGTTTTAATCCTACTAATTTCTATTAACCCAAATAATCAGTTTTTCTTTTATAGTTAATACATTTGTATCCTGCCTTAAAAACCTTTGCTTATGCCAAGGTCATGAAGATTTCCTCTTAAGGTTTTTTTTTTCGGGGGGAGGGGGTAGTTCCAATTCTTACGTTTAGCTCTATGATCTATTTTAAATTAATTTTTAAGAATGGTATAAGGCTGAGTTTGAAGATCATCCAGCACCATTTATTTGTTCAAAAGACTGTGCCCACTGAGCTATGTTGAAACCTTTGTTGAAAAACAAATGTCCATATATATGAGTTTATTTCTAGATTCTCTACTCCTGTCTTTATATACAGCAATACCATGCTGGGATTTTGATTGGAATTTCAATGAATTTAAATCTCCATTTGGTGATAATGGAGACCTTAACACTATTAAGTCTCTAATCCATGCAATCCATGAACATAGTATATGTTTCTATTTATTCATTTATTCAGATGCTCTTTAATTTTTTTAGGGTTTTAACTAAATATATTTCCAAGTATTTTATGATTTCTGGTACTGATGCAAATGGTACTGTTATTTTAATTTTCCATTGCATTTGTTGTTGGTGTTTAGAAACACAATTGACTTATTGTATTTGTCACTTGCTACTTTTGCTAAATTCACTTATGAAGTATAGTATTTTCTTTTTCTTTTGGTAAACACTTTGGGATTCTTTATATAGACAATCACTTCACCTGAAAATAGAGATAGTTTTATTTTTTCCTTACCAATATTTACTGCCTTACTGTCTACTACACTGTCCAGGATCTCCATAACAATAGTGAATAGAAGAGGTGAGTTAAAAAATTCCAATCTTGTACCTGATCTTTGGGGAAAAGGATTCGATCTTTCACCATACATTATAATGACAGCTGTAGGTTTTTTGGTAGATACCTCTTATCAAATTGAGAAAGCTCTCTTCTATTTTTTTTTTTTGTTGAGAGTTTTAAAAATCTCATTTGGTTGTTTAATTTTGTCAAATACTTAATATGAATCTACTGAGATGATCACACACCTTTTACCATTTATTTTGTTAATGTTTTGGAATAGGGGTGAGAGAACTGAAATTCATATCATGAAGGCAAGACTTAGTGTGTTTACAATTAATGAATAAGAGATCCAAGATGGTGGAGGAGTAAGTAAGTGGAAGCTGCACCAACCTCCTCGCAGGACCAATCTGGAATTACAACTAAATTTTAGAGAAATCATCCTGAATAACCAACTGAACAATACCTGGAGAGAAGTCTTATAACCATGGACAGACAGAAGAAACCACTTCACCACAACAAGACTGGCATGGAGTGCAATGCAAGCATGAGACGGCTGGCTGCGCTTCCATGGGTGGCAGCTAAAGTAACAGAGGGATATTTTAGCAGCTGGCAAGGTTCCCCTGAGAAGTGTGGGGTCTAAAGGCCAAGCTGGCCTCCCTGGCCTATAGCAGCCAGAAAGGAACCCAGATAACATGCAGCTGTGAAAAGCAGCAGGGTTTCTGTCTGCCAGGGAGAGATAGCTCGAGACTCAGAGAGCCTCTTAAAGGGCCAATACACAAAATTTCATTTGCAGCCACTTATCCTGGGCTCTGGCAGAGGAAGGGCAGAGTGGACTAGAGATGCTTGACAAGAGTCTGGGGCTGGTGGCTCTGGGAAGAGAACTGAAGGAACAGCCACCAGGATCCCTGTGCTGAGCCATTCCCCATACTGCAGAAGCCATCTTTCTCAGGCAGCGCACTCCTCTCCAAGTGGTATCAGCTTGAGGGGAAGCAATAGCCCCAACTGCAGGAATTACTCAGCCCCACCCTGTGGAGCTTACCTGGCTGCTGATTACAGTTTGAGGCTATATGACTGATTAGTTCGATAACTATGACAGATCTCTGGGAGCTCTATGAGATGTCAGCTGACCCTCCCCCAGGCCTGGTACTGATAAACCCAGCCTTGGCGCACAGCCTGCTTCTTTCTGTACAAAAACAGGTCCAGCAGAGGCAGCAACATGCTGTGGATCACTGATAGCTCCAAAGAGGTTGACCAGGGCCAGTCACAAGTAGTGTCCGATTAAGGCCTACACAAGAGTCTTTGCAGATGTACCTAATACACAGAAACAAATACAAAGAAGTAGCCAAAATGGGAAGACAAAGAAACACACCCCAAATGAAGAACAAGAGAATACTCCAGAAGAACTAGATGAAATGGAGGCAAGCAATTTATCAGAGAGAGAGTTTAGAGTAACAATTATAAGAATACTCAACAGCATGAAAAAAGACAGAAAAACCATAAAAAAGTACCAGGAAGAAATAAAGAATGCTATATCTGAAATAAAAAATACAGTGGAAGGAATAAACAGTGGGTTAGATGAAGCAGAGAAGCGAATCAGTGATTTGGAAGACAAGGTAGAAAAATACACCCAGCAGAACAGAAGAAAAAGAAAAGAGACTTAAAAATTGAGGAGCGCTTAAGAAACATTTTGGACAACAGGAAGCATAACAACATCTGCATCACTGGAATACCGGAAGGAGAAGAGAGTGAGCAAGGGATTGAGAACCTGTTTAAAGAAATAATGACTGAAAACTTCCCTAATTCGGTGAAGGAAAGAGACACACAAGTCCAGGCAGCTCAGAGTGTCCCAAACAAGTTGGACTCAAAGAAGCCTACACCAAGACACATCATAACTAAAATGACAAGGCTTTAAGACAAGGAGAGAATACTAAAAGCCATAAGAGAAAAGCAGGTAGTTAACTACCTACAAGGGAGCACCAATTAGACTGTCATCTGTTTACTCAACAGAAACATTTCAGGCCAGAAGGGAGTGGCATGAAATATTCAAGGTGATGAAAAGCAAGGACCTACAACCAAGGCTACTTTACCCAGCCAAGTTATCATTTAAAATTGAAGGAAAAATAAGGAGCTTCTCAGACACAAAACAGCTAAAGAAGTTTCTTAACACCAAACCAGTACTGTAACAAATGTAAAAGGGCTTTAAGAAGACGAGAAAGAGAAAGGAAAAAAATATAAGAAGAATATAGTCGAACAATAAAATGGCACTACCTATGTATCTATCGATAATCACCTTAAATATAAATGGCTTAAATGCTCCAACCAAAAGACATAGGGTTGCTGAATGGATAAGAAAACAGGACTCATATATAGGCTGCCTCCAAGAGACACATCTCAGATCTAAAGATACACACAGACTAAAAGAAAAGGAATGGCAAAAGATATTTCATGCAAATGGAAAGAGAAAAAAAAAAAAGCTGGGGTAGTAGTACTTATATCTGAAAAAATAAGACTTTAAAATCAAGGCTATACTGATCCTCCACAGAGGGTGGAGGTTGGTGGTCAGTGGTCACAGCCAGTCCTTGCAGCTCACTGGCCTGGGTAAATCTCTCCCATTGATCTGCCAATAGCAACCAAAGCTCAACTTCAAGAGGAGGGTGTACTCAGCTCACATGAAGGGTGTACTTCGAACACCCAGCTTGGGTGATAAGGGATCCTATGCCACTGGACCCTACAGGACACCTACTACATTAGGCCATACTACCAAGACACAGAGTCAAAGCAGCTCTACCCAATACACAGAAACAAATGCAGAGAGATTGCTAAGTTGAGGCAGCAAAGAAATATGGCCCAAATGAAAGAAAAGAAATCCCAGAAAAAACTAAATGAAACTGATATAGCCAGTCTATCAGATGCAGAGTTCAAACAATGGTGATAAGGATGCTCAAAGAAATGACTGAGTATGGCTGCAAAATAAAGGAAGAAGTGAAGGTAATACAAAGTGAAATAAAGAAAAATATACAGGGAACCACCGGTGATGGGAAGGAAGCTGGGATTCGTATCAATGATTTGGAACAAAAGGAAGAAATAAATATTCACTAAGAACAGGAAGAAGAAACAAGAACTGAAAAAAATGAGAGGATAAGGAACCTGTGGGACAACTGTAAAAGTACCAACATCTGAATCATAGGGGTGCCAGAAGGAGAAGAGGAAGAATAAGAAATCAAAAACTTAATTGAGAAAATAATGAAGGAAAACTACCCTAATTTGGTAAAGGAAATACACATACAAGTCCAGGAAGCACAGAGAATCCCAAAGAAGTTGGACCGAAAGAGGACCACACCAAGACACATCATAATTAAAATGCCAGAGGTAAAGATAAAGAGAGAATCTTAAGTAGCAAGACAAAAGCAAAGGAATTCCCATAAGACTATCAGCTGATTTCTCAAAAGAAACTTAGCAAGCAAGAAGGGCCTGACAAGAAGTATCCAAATGATGAAAAGCAAGGACCTACATCCAAGACTACTCTATCCAGCAAAACTATCATTTAGAATGGAAGGGCAGATGAGGTGCTTCCCAGACCAGGTAAAGCTAAAGGACTTCATCATCATCAAGCCATTATTATACAAAATGTTAAGGGGACTTACTTAAGAAAAAGATCTAAACTATGAACATTAAAACGACAACAAACTCACAACTAGCAACAACTGAATCTAAAAAATAAAAACAAAAACAAACACCAACTAAGCAAACAACTAGAATAGGAATAAAATGATAGGTATGGGGATCACTTGGAGGGTTATCAGCTGAGAGGTGGAAGGGGAGAAAAGGGGGAAATGGTGCAGGTATTAAAAAGCATAATTGGTAGGAACAAAACAGACAGGGGGATGCTAAGCATAGTATAGGAAAGGGTGAAGCTAAAGAACTTACATGCACAACCCATGGACATAAACTAAGGGGGAGGGATTGCTGGTGGGAAGTGGGTACTGGGCAGAGGAGAGCAAAGGGAAGAAAAATGGGAACAACTGTAACAGCATAATCAATAAAATATACTTAAAAAACAAACAAACCAAGGCTATAGTAAGATACAAAGAAGGACACTACACAATGATAAAGGGAATAGTCCAACAAGAGGATATAACCCTAATAAACATTTAGGTGCTCAACATAGGAGCACCTAATAATAAGAAGCAAATCTTGATGGACATAAAGGGGGAGACTGACAGAAATACAGTCATGGTCGGGAATTTTAACACTCCACTAACTTCAATAGATAGATCTTCCAGATAGAAAATCAACAAGGAGATAGTGGCCTTAAATGACACACTATATCAAATGGATTTAATCGAATCTTCAGAGCATTTCACCCCAGAACAGCAGAATATACATACTTTCCAAGGGTATATGGAATATTTTCTAGGACAGGCCACAGT
Organism: Furipterus horrens; assembly: GCF_987537825.1. Classification (NCBI taxonomy): domain Eukaryota; kingdom Metazoa; phylum Chordata; class Mammalia; order Chiroptera; family Furipteridae; genus Furipterus; species Furipterus horrens. The sequence goes on from NW_028327177.1 coordinate 112,295,665, forward strand.
TTGGACACAATAAAAGTCTCAATAAATTTAAGAAGACTGAAATAGTATCAAACATTTTTTTTTTACCACAATGCTATGAAACTAGAAATCAATCACAAGAAAAACACTGAAAAACACTCAAAACATGGAAGCTAAGTAACATGTTATTAAATAATGAATGGGCCAACAACAAGATCAAGAAAGAAATCAAGACACCTTAAAATGAATGAAAATGAGGGCACAACAATCCAAAATCTGTGGGACACTGGGAAAGCAATTACAAGGGAGAAATTCATAACACACAGGCCTTTCTTAAAAAACAAGAAAAAGCTCAAATAAACAATCGAACCTCCCAGTTAAAGGAACTTGAAAAAGGAAACAACAAAGCCCAAAGTGACTAGAAGGAAATAATAAAGATCAGAGCAGAAATAAACAAAATAGTCTAAATAAAAAGATACTAAAGATCAATGAATCTAAGAGCTTGTTCTCTGAAAGATAAATATTGACAAACTTTTAACCAGACTCATCAAGAATAAAAGAGGACCCAAATAAATAAAATCAGAAATGAAAGAAGATAAATAACTGACATCAAAAAATAAAAGATTGTAAGAACATATTATGAACAACTATATGCCAACAAACTGGGCTATCTGTACAAAGTAGATAAATTCCTAGGAACATACAAGCCTCCAAAACTAAATCAGGAAGAATCAGAGAATATGAACAGACAGATTATACCTAGTGAAACGGAAGCAGAAATTTAAAAAAACTTCCAACCAACAAAAGCCCTGAGCCAGATGGCTTCATAGGTGAATTTTACCGAACATTCTGAGAAGAACTAATACCTCTCCTTCTCAAACTATTTCATAGAATTCAAGAGAAGGGAAGGCTCCCAAACTCATTTGAGGAGGACAGCATTACCTAAATTCCAAAACCAGATAAAGACACTACAAAGAAAGAAAATTATAGGCCAATATCCCTGAAGAACATAGATGCTAAAATCCTAAACAAAGTATTAACAAACTGAATATAGCAATGCATCAAAAAGATCATATACCATGATCAAGTGGGATTTATTCTGAGAATGCAAGGCTGGTACAACATTCACAAATCAAAATGTGATTCACCACATAAACAAAATGAAGGATAAAAACCACATGATATTATCAAATTATATTATAATGCCATAGTAATCAAAACAGCATGGTATAGGCATAAAAACAGACATAGAGATCAATGGAACAGAATAGAGATCCCAGAAATAGACCCACACCTTCATAGTCAATAATATTCAACAGAGGAAGCAAGCACATACAACAGGCTAAGATAGTTTATTCAATAAATGGTGTTGGAAAAAATGGACAGATTCGTGCAGAAAAATAAAACTAGACCATCTTCTTATACCACACATGTGAATAAATTCAAAATGGATCAAAGCTTAAACATTAGACCCCAAACCATGAAAACTGAAGAAGAAAACATAGGCAGCAAAATCTTGGTCATTGCTGCTCGGTCAGAATGGTTATCATCAACACATAAATAAACAACAAGCACTGCCCAGGATGTAGAGAAAGGGGAACCCTTTTGCACTGCAGGTGGGAATGCAGACTGGTGCAGCCACTGTGGAAAGCAGTATGGAGATACCTCAAAAAATTAAAAATGGATCTGTCTTTCAACTCAGCAATCCCACTTCTGGGAATATATCCAAAGGGACCCAAAACACTAATTCGAAATAACATAAGCACCCCTATGTTCATTGCAGCATTATTTACAATCACCAAGATATGGAAGCATCACATGTGTCCATCAGTAGATGAGTAGATAAAACAACTATGGGACATTTACACAATGGAATGCTACTTGGTCATAAAAAAGGAAGAAAATTTAACTTTTGCGATAGTATGGAAGGACCTGGAGAACATTATGCTAAGTGAAATAAGCCAGTCAGAGAGACAAATAGCATATGATTTCACTCATATGTGGAATCTAATGAACAAACTAATAAGAAAAATTGGAACAGACCCATAGATGGAGAGCAGGATGACAGCAGATGACAGGGAGGTTAGGGGTGGAGGGATTGAGCAAAAAGGAAAAAGGACTCATAGACATGGACAACAGTGTAATGACTGTGGGGGTTGGAGGTATGAGGGGACCACATGGTAATGGAAAAAATATAGTAAAGGTTAAATAAAAGAATAAAATAATATTCATGAGTGAATAATTTGTAATTTGTATACATTTATAAATATGGAGTTAAATAATGGAAAAAATAGCTTAAAAAATTGACAGTGGTTGTCTCTGAGGAACAGCCTACTTGAGAATGAAAATTTGGAAACTGATTTTTTTCACAAGCCTTTTAAGCACTAACACTTTAAATATGAGAATTCACATATAATAATAACAAATTTTTAAAATTAAAAAATGGGTTCTTGGGAGATGTAAAGATAAGGCTGGGGCTGATTATTGTGTGCTAAGCCTGGAAGACAACGATGTAGGGGAGATGAATTCAGCTTCAGGCACAGGTTGTTTCCGTGGGGCTTCAAGGAGAAGATAATTCCTCATGCAGATGGATATATGTGGCACTGAAGTGATAGGAGCTGAAAGTAAAGGCCTGGAAGAAGTATTAGATAAACTTTTAAAGTCACAAGAGTGGACAAGACTGAACATGCATAGCATGAGAAAAGGGTCAAGGACAAAATTCTTAGGAAGGCTGGCATGTGTGAGGTGAAAAGTAGGCCAGGAAGGAGACAGAGAATTAATTTTCAAAGGGCAGGAAGAGAACCAGCCCAATATGACACAGAAGTCAAGGGACGAAAATGTTTGTGCCAGAACATGGAGGCAGCTAGAATGTACACCGGGACTTCTGATACACACTAACCAACCTGGCCCTGGCAGGGGCTCCCAGAGGATATGCTGACAGACCTAGTCCGTTCCCAGGGGATATGTTAATGGTTTAGCCCCATATGTTAACTAACCTTGTGGGGAGGGGGGCAATGAGATGCAAATGACCTACTGAGTATGTTGATAAGAAAACTCACCCTCACCAAAATGTGGGATTGACAAGTATAAAAAAGGTGCCTGCAGAAGTCCAGGCAGGCCCACGAGGGGTCCTGGGAGTCACCTTTCCCTCGTCTCCCTTCCTCCTACAGGCCCTTGAGCCTTTCCCCCCTTTTTTTGTTCCCTCAATAAACCAGTTACTTGTTTCCACAGTGGCGTCCGGGTGATTTCTCAGAGCAGGGCTGCCCTGACAGTTTATTCTTCCAACATATTGATTCCAAAGACTTTGTTTTACCAACAAACATCAAAGCTGTATTTTCTTTTACAAGTATTTCTCCCTAATTTCATGGAGAAATTTGGGAAGTTAATACAACTTTAACATAAATGTAATGATGGAAAATAGAGAATGATGTACACATATGTTTTATGTTGCTATTTATGTGTTCTATTTCAGGAAACATCTGGAGCAGAAAGTTTGAGGTAAAGAGCTTCAACTGCTTATCTCAAAAAGAAAATGATCAACATAAATCTTGTAGACACAAGAGAAAACTGGCTAAATATCCATGTCACTTAGACGGGACATTTGAAAACTAGGAAGAGGAAAAGTTGTAGAAAAATGACTAAAGGCTTTTTATTTAACAGAGTACACAAGGTGTGATGATTCAGAAGTAATGAGTCACTTAAATAATAAAACTACTAGTTTGCCTGGAAAATACAGCACTCTGTGGTGAATGACTCAGTAAGGAAACTGATCCCAAGAGAACAATTTAGAGGAATACAAAAACGTATACCCTAGAACTACTTGTAGGGAAAACAGACCTGGAATATTTTATTTGTTGCATTCACTTCAAAAATAGTCGAGAAAATAAATTAAGAAACTTCTTAAAAGGAAGATTTTTCTGACGCTCAAAGAAATTATATACACGAAAATGAAAGAACAATTAATGTTTTAGGTTTAGGGCTAATGTCTTCATGAGGCTAAAAGCAAAATAAGAACATCTCTGTAGCAGTCTGATTTGAGCTTATAGAAATTAGCAAGTGCTTGAAAACTTACTTTTATTTTTACTCCAGTGGAGAAACAGGAAATGTGGGTGAGGGGAAAAGCACCAGGTGGGCAGCCAGGAGGTCCTGTCCCAGCTTCAGCTTCTGCATTCACCAACTGAGTAAGTTGGTCAAGGCACTTCCCTCACTCACTGGGACTTCACCTTCTCTTCTGGAAAAACAGGATGAAAGATGGCTCCAGGGTCTAGGGAACATGAGGAAAGCAAAAAAATTTTCTTGGTTAGAATGAGAAAAAAGTTCTATTTTACCAGAGAACAATTTTGTAGATGTGGGAAGCACAATAAACTGGCTATTAATTTTTAGCTGATTTCCCTGAGTACTGACTCTGAAAAGAAAATTTGAGGGTTAAACTTTTACCATTTTAATAATTTAAAATTTTTTATGTATTATTATATACCAAAACATCAACAATGGTTGTCTGCCTGATGGTAGTGTTTTAAGTTAATTTAATTCACATATTTTCCTTTTCTAAGTCTTTTTCTTATTTTGGAGAGCATATATAAAACAAATTACATTCCATATATAAAAATCATTTGGACAGTTTAGAAGAACATATATACAATGCAGTTGAATAAACTATTGAGTGCCACTATAAGCCAGCTATTCTTCAAGATGAGGAAACAATAATCTATAATTTTGCTTCTAAGCAGCATATACAATGTAAATAGGCAGAGGAAGAGGATACTTAACGTTTATATCAAGGAAAGCATTCCAGAAAGGAGGACTGCTGAGCCCAGTCCTTGAGCAGAGCAGAAGTAGTTGGCTGCAAGAAGAAAGGGAAAATGGCTTGTAGACAAAGAGAGTAAAGTGGGAGGTAGCATGGGATGTGTGAGGAGCTTCCAGGAGCTTGGTATTATTCTAGTGTCAAGTGTGAAGCGAGGCCTCTAGCATCAGGGAGACCCTGAGAGGTTTCAGTGGAGGGACAAGGGGACTAGGTCAGAGTTGCACTGTAGGCAGAAGACAGACTATTCATTTATATTTATATTAATTACCTAAAATGTTAAGGGCATCGCAGAAAACAAGCAAAGCTTTTCTTGTAAGGAACTTATGGGATAAAAGAAATGAGACAAAAAGGATCAACTCATTTCACAGGTATCTCTCCTCCTCCTGGGCCTGAGGGAAATCACATTCTAGGGAGTTACTTTTAGAACATAATTTTTACATCATTTTGGTAGAAGTGAGCAGAGGCTTGTCAGAGCCAACTGGGCAATTCTAGAAAATGACCAGGAACCTGGAGTGAAATAAATAGAGCATGGGTCAAAGGAGAACTTGCTTAAATGAAACAATAAGAAAACAGGGGGAAAAAAAATCCCAAAGGATGGCATGGGTGGCATAAAACTGAGGAGGGGCCTGGAAATGCCTTCAATGCAGCTTGGATTTGATAGATCAAAGTTGTTAATTTTTAAATCTTCACGCAGAAATAAGACATGCCTGGTGTGTGTGTGTGTGTGTGTGTGTGTGTGTGTGTGTGTGTGTGTGTGTGTGTGTGTGTGTGTGTGTGTGTGTATCACACCTAGAGATATTATCAATGAGAACATTTTGTAAATGTCTTTTCTGTCTTTAAATATATGTAACAGAGACATCGTAAATTTTGTGAATGTTTATTTTATATTTTTAAACAAAAGTGAGATTTAATTATAGTTTATTACCTTTTTTAAAAAACTAGCCCTGGCTGGTTTGGCTCAGTGGATTGAGCGTCGGCCTGCGAGCTAAGTGTCGCTGGTTCGATCTTCCAGTCAGGGTACATCAGAGAAGGAAAACTCTGACTCCAAAAAACCTCCGCTGCCTTGCGGCATACCTCTTCAGGGGAAAGGCTAAGGGAGTAAACCCCGACAGAAAATCCGGAGCCGGAGTCCCTAAGGCGGTTTGACGTTGTAGTCAACATCGGCAACTCCTGCGGCGCACCTGAAACCAAGCTGTATTGACTCCGTCTTTCCCTTGGACCCTTCAGCTGCGAAGAGAGGGGGGGTCTGCTGCATGGGCAACAGCAGACCCTCCATATCACCCTGCCCAGGCTCTGTAGCTTCAGCTTCACTGGAGAGGACACTGCAGCGTCATCACAAGATGTCGATTCAACACGGGAGGAGACAGATACCGTGTCACTCCCGAGTCGGACTGCACAGCCATTCTCGGCGGTGCAGATAGACTCTTAAGAAGCTACACCATCGTCTCTCGAGACGGACGGCTGCCGACGACGACTTTCTCTCTTTTTTTAATTTATTTATTTATTTTTAGAGAAGGGAAGGGAGGGAGAAAGAGAGGGAGAGAAACATCTATGTGTGGTTGCCTCTTGCTCGCCCCCAACTGGGGAGCAGTCCCACAACCCAGGCATGTGCCTGGCTGGGAATTGAACTGGTGATGCCCCTATTTGCAGGCCAGCACTCAATCCACTGACCCACACCAGCCAGGGCTAGTTTACTACCTTCTTTTTCAACTTTACACGAAAATAAAAATCTACACAATACATCTCATATACATTGTATGGATATACCAAATTTACTTCTTCGATTCTCTACTAAGGCACATTAGGCTGTATGATAAGATGTAAGATGCAGAAAGGAAGCAAGCAGCAAGCAAATAATAGAACTGACTTTAGCTGTGGCAACATTTTCAATATTCTAAAGGTGGAAAGAGGTAAGACATGTGGAAGCTCTTGAGATTTTAGTGTTCCAGACATAAGATGAATAATGTCTGAATCTGGAATTCTTTGTGGATGAAGAGGAATTTCCAAAAAAGAAAAAAAAAGACTGCAACCCAACACACTAAAGATGAAGTAATTTCAAATCTTCACATCTGCAGAACAGATAGAATGTCAAAGAAAGCACTCAGACAACTAAAAACAGTGGGTGGACTGCCAGGGAAAAACCAAGTGTCATTCTAATGATAATCCACAACCACAGCTTTCCAAGGAAATGACAGAGATTTCCAAATTGTGTTCTAACAGAAAAGTGCACTGACTGTTTCTTGTAAGATGCTAGGTGGCCTTGAAGACTTCCTGTATCCTCTCTGGGCCTCTGTCCTTCGGCCTAGCTCTGTGAGTTACAAACTGTGCTTGTCAGAATTCCCTTAGAAGCTGCCAATACTAGGCATTTCCCACTGTGACCAGAATAACTTTTATCTGTTTTATATATTAGATCTCCAAAAATATTTTATTTGAAAAAAGCAGAGTTCCACAGCTAAAAAATATTCTTAAATCACAGGATTTAAAAAAAATATTCACTCTTCAGATTATTTGTTAATCACAAAGGTAAAAATGTCAATTTATAATGGAGGGATCCGAAAGTCACCATCTTAACAACTTAAACTTAGCATCACTAATGGTGGAACAATTAGATAATATGTACAATACCTCTTGATGATGCAATATGAAGATCAAAATATCATTTATGGAGTGTTCTTGCCAAAAATATTTAGCTTTAATCAATCTTTTAGAGCTAATGTCATATCATAGGAAAAACAGGCAATCAGAGACATAAGTTAAACAATACCAAGAGAAAATGGAGAAATTCATGATATGGATCATTTTATAAGACGGTTAGCCTGGTCTCTTCAATCAGACAGTATCATGGGGAAAAAAGTATGTGTGTGGGGTGCACTGGTGGGGGCGGGGTGGATGGAAGAAACACCAACTATAAAGGCTATGAGGTAGAAGCATGTCTTGAATGTTTAGCAAGAGTGAGAATGGCAGTGTGACTAGACCTTGAGACAGGGAGCTACTGAAGAATTCTGAAGAGAAATATGACACAATCTGAATTATTTTTAACAAGATCACTTTGGTTGCTGTGATGAGAAAAGACTATAGGGAATAAGAGTGGAAGCAGGGAGACCAAATTTGCCTGGGATAATCCAGGCAAAAGATGATGCTGGTTTGGATCAGACAGTAGCAAGGGAAGGGTGAAATGTAGCTAGATTCTGGATATATTTTGAAAAAAGAGCCAATGGGACAAATGTGTGGGTTCTGTGGAAAAGAGGGAGGTCAAGGATGAATTTAAGATTTTTTGTTTTTGCTTGAACTGTGAGAATGATATGAATTGAGACTAGGAAGATAGCAGGGGGAACAGATTTGTTGGTGGCCAAGGAAGTGGTGGTGGCAAGGAAGGTCAGTAATTCACTCTGAATGCTACTTTGGACATGCCTCTTAGAGATTCAGATAAAAATGTTCAGAATGATGTTGGAGAATTGAGTCTGGACTTTAGGAGAGATATTTGGGCTGACACAAATTTGAGTCATTTTTAAAGCCTTGAGACTAGATGAGAACACCAAGGGAGAAAAAACAGAAAGAAATACATAGAAATATTTATTTTATAATAGATCTTATTCTGTAAGATTCTAAAGAAGTCTATATTTCTGTATAGGAATACAAAAAGAAACATGCTGAGCCCTGAGGTATTCAAACATGCAGAGAGTAGCACTGTTTAATGGAACTTCCTGTGATGATAATATATTTTTATGTGTGCCATTCAATAGGTAGCCACTATCCACATGTGGATATTGAGTACTTGAAATATGGCAACTGCAACTGAATAAAAGAAATTGTAACCAAATAGCTACATGTAGCTAGTGGCTATGGTATTGCACAGTGCAGACCTAGAGTTTGGGGACGTAAAGAAGAATCAGCAGAGATAGAAAAGAAGTGGTCAGAGAGGGAGGCCCTGTGAAACAATTTTCCACTGGTCTCTCATGTTTCTGCATATATTGCAAGTGAGGCACTGACTCACTTGACAGACAGTGATATGATATGATAGTTCTGGACTATCTTTTTGAGAATGTTTGTCTTGGAAGACTTGGTAGTGTCTCCCTCTGGAGCAAAGGGTCACACTGTCCAGTATAATCAAGATAATGAATGGTTCTCTCTGGAACAAAGAGAAGGCATGCTTACAGCCCATTGTAAAAGTTTTGGGTTCTTTCAGATGGGTTTCCTTTCTAATAACACAACCCACCATGTGTGCAGGTGTAATCTGACCCCCCATCACATTACCTTGAAGGTACTGCACTCAAAACCAGTACAAAAACACTAAAGATACAGCTACTGCTACTGCTGTATAAAGTGTCTTTTTTTTTTTTCTCTGATCCAGAAGTCTTGTGATTCCACCACCATTTCTGAAACTGTGGCAGGCTAACCTGTTAGTTTACAAAAAGAGTAAAATTTTAGATCCTTTATAGTACTTGATAAGTATCTTAGAAGCCAAGTAGAGGCCATTTTAAGGAAGAGGGAGTGATCAACTCTACTCCTGAACATTAAGTAAGATAAGTATTGAGAAATGAGAGATGTAGACATGACCAGTAACTAATAAGAATGGTTTTAATGGAATTGTGGGGGCAGAAATCTGACTGGCTTGAGTACAAAATAGAATAGGAAGAGAAATAGCAACAGAGTAAAGAATTTTTTCAAGAAGTTTTGCTGTGAAATTTCAGTAAAATAAAGCAACAGAGGGGGAGGGTGGAGTCAAGGAGGATTATTTATAAGATGGGAGAAATAAAAGCACACTTTCACAAATGAGACAATGATTCAGAAGAGAGGAAATCTCTTAAAACCAAAAAGATTAAAAAGCACTCAGGTTAGTTTTTTCACAGTAACAGGACAGAAAGTGCAATACATGGATACCACTTCAGGGAGCGGGTAGCTGTGCTGGTGATAGCTTGTGAAAGCTCTTTTTCCCCCAGTTCTTCTCTGAAATAGGAGGCAAGGTCACCAGTTGAAAGTGGAAGAGTGGGGAGGAGATGGTGAACATGTAAGGAGAATAAAGATATGCAGTAGTTATCTAGGGGGAGATGAAACAGAGAAAATGACTGAGGAAATCCAGTATGATTACCAGGCAACATTACAGGTCCACTTGAGGTTATATCATTAAATTAATGCAAGCTCAGCAGTATGGTTTATAGGCATTGAAAAGGCAAAGAACTGGATTTAATCAGCACTGTGGTTCAGCCAAGCAAGGATGCTGAAATGAGAGAGGGGCAAAGGAATTGATGATGTATACATGGGAGAGATAATGACTGATGATGGTATTTAAGCTTCTCTATTCCATCTTCTGAAATCCTAACCCTTCCACTGAACCCTGGGGAATTATGGGTAAATATCAGCAAAATTTCCATATCCTGGACCTCTTTTCTGAAGTCTTCTTCAACTTCCTTTAAGCTTTTTACTAAAATGGAAACTAGGCTTTCCCCTGAGGATGCTGCTTTCTCTGTAGCCCTCTTATATGATGACTCTTTTTCTCTTCCATACTGTTCAAACAGGCATTGCAGGTACCTTCTTGTTCCTCATTGCCACTTCCAGTCCATTCTCCCTCTGCCTTCTCCAAAAATCCCTTGCCTTTAGTCACATATCATTAGACTTTACCACCCACTACCCTTCCTTAGTGCAGTATTTAAGTGTCCCCAAGGTCAGTTTCTTTCATTCCTTGATGATTGTAACTTTTGGCTGACTATCACCTCAACACTCTTTTTTACAATTGCTATTGATTTTAACATCAAAATAGATAATCCATCTGATATCCTGGCCTCTTAGTTTCTTGACCTTTTTCTCCATAATGGTATTCATGTTAATCTTGTTTTCTACCTTTTCTCAGCCACTTTCTCCCAGGACCATACCCTAATCCATTAGAACATCTAAAAGTATATTTTAATAACCATACATCTGAAAGAGTATCATTTATCAAAATTTTACCAGTGAGTTAAAAGTGATACTACCCACTGTAGACCTCCACTGGTAGAATCAAGGGAGTCAGGCACAAGACTGCCATGTACAGGAATTCATGTTACCATCATCAACAGATAATGATAACAAGAAAGGGAGAACTAGGCATGCTTCCTCTTTGAGGCCTCTTAGCTTGGGCTTATATTCCTTACATGGGGTGGGAGAAGAGGTATATACTTGGGAGGGCTGGTACCCCTCTTGTATTGCACTCTCAAAGGGAAGATTAATATTATTACACTAATATTTTTAAAGTGATTATAGGCTGGTTAATGTACTGAGCACTTAAATGCATTATTTAATTTAATTCTTATGCCAACAGTGAGGTTAGTGTCATCTCCATTTCACAAAGAAACTGAGGCTTTCACAAAGAGAAGTTTTTATACACATAGAAAGTGGAAAAACTGATTTGAGCCCAGGTAACATCAAGCCCCTCTGTCCTACACCACATCTGTATTAAGGCTAAAGAGGCTGGGCTAAGTCAGTACCTGAGTCCCTGCCATAATCCCAGAAGTCTCAACTTCTAAAAAAGGAATTGTCTTAAAATCTCAGTAAGATTATAAGAAAAAGAAAGAAAAGAAGAATGGAAGGACAGAGGATGGAGGGAAAGAAGGAGAGAAAAAGGGAGATAAGACATCTACAGAACATTTAAGTCATTGTAGTAACCTGGGTAGAAAGAACAGAAAGATTTTTAACCCTAATTTTGTTTTTCAGAAAGCTTGAAAAGCTATCAAATTTATTAGTGACACAAAAAATAATGGAGTAAAATTTAAAGTTACATTCTTAAAAACCAATAAATAATGTTAATGCTACCTATCTGAACTTCAGACTATAAGAATATTACCAAACTTTATAAGCATAATGAAGACAAGGAACTTGCCAAAAATAAAACTGACTGGGACACAAATAAAAGCATATTCACAAATGGCATCATATCTAGTAACAGAATTTTATATAAGACATGACAAAAGGGCAAGCACAAAGCTAATATATACATATATATATGTATATATATTTATTTATTTATTTAGGACAAGTGATCTGTGAGATTAAATCAACAGGAGAGAAATGGAAAATGCAGAAGATGCTAAATGCAGAAAAGCTGCAAATATCAGGGCAAGAAAAATAATTAACAGAAGAGTGAAACGTGAGATTTGACTTGAAGAAAAAATATAAATACAAAGATTATGTACAAAGATTCTCTAAACAAAAGAAAGAAATAATTTCTATTTATTCACCACAAATTATTTATTAAGTATTTATAGCGCTGCTACAGTTTCTCAGGAAGGGGAGTGGTGGGATTCAGGCGGCAGGCAGTACGACGGATCAGGGAAGCAGAAGCAGAGATCAATCAGAAAGCCACTGCAATTTATTCATCCTCAATATCCACAACATGTAGCCAGTGCACAGGATAAAATAAAAATTAAACTATATTTTCTTAATGTATGAACTGTCAGATGCTGGAGTAATCCCCAAAATTCAACTGGGGTAGGACCAGGGCAAAAGCCCAATAGAAATACCTCCAGGTAAGAAAGAAACAAAGATTATCTTGAGATGGTAGTTTTCAGTTTTCTTGTGTTCCTCTAGGTTTCACATGTGTCCCTCAACAGAACACACTACTTCCCCATTTCTTAGTTTCCATCCTGGGTACAGCTTTGGTATTTTATTTCTTGGCCCCACTGACCCCCTCTATTTAATCAACCTTGACATATCTTAGGTGGAGTCTTATCACAGGTAAGATCATTAGTTCATCTGTACACTGATCCAGAGAATCTCTGAGCTTGCCCTCTAGGAGAGCACATGAAGCATTTCATTTGTTTGTCTACAAGACAACTTCAGGCAAAAGGATCTGCTGCTGCTGGCTCAAGAGTAGAACCTAAATAAGCAAAACAACCCTTGGGGCTCAAATCTGAATTACCACCTCTAGTGGGGCTTTGCGGTCACAATTTCTACAGAAAATTTTTCATTCAATGCCATCATAGAAGTGTCAGGGAGGAGGTGGGAGCTGGGGAAGAGAATGCTGAGATCAGACATGAGTGCAGAGTGGAGAGCAAGGTTCAACTGCAAGTAGCTAAAAAGGGAGACATGATGAGGGTCCAAACCAAAAAGCCAGAAGCAGGTATGGAAATTGAGTCCACCAAGCCTGCCTCACCAACCCATGACTGTCTTTCAGCCCCAAGTCCCTTGATGGGTATAAGGAGAACCCTGAGACACAGCTGAAGTTCTTCATTCAGCTGACATTCTACAGGAATGACTGAGGAATCCCTATATTCTGCAGATGAGGCCCAGGAAGGGTTTATTTGTTTTTAATTACTTACTGTACAGACAGCCGGATAGCCTGGTGCATACACAACCAGAGTACCTTTATTGGGGCAACAGAACTTTTTATAAGGTACGTTAGGTGTTGGGAAGTCCATAGAAATGAAATAGCAATCTGTCATATTTGCAGGCCATAATAAGAATAAACTCAGTTAGACCTGACAATCCTATCTCTGAACTCTCTCTCAATTTTCACCACTTCTCATTACCTCCACTGTTAAAATCCTAGCCCAATTTATCACACTCTATCACCTGCACTACTGTCATAGTCTTCTAAACTGGTCTATCTGCTTCCACTCTTGTCTCTACATACTCCAGTCATTCTCTAAACAGCATAACCATTGTAATATACAGGGTGGGGCAAAAGCAGGCTTAGAGTTGTTTGTATAGAAAATAATACAATAATAAATAAATAATAGTATAACTTCATGTACTCAAACTATAAACCTATTTTTGCCCCACCCTGTAAATTAGATGTTTCAGATGTTCTAGTGGTTACCCACTCCATTCTGAACAAAATCTAAACCCTTCTACTTAATATAGCTACAGAATTGGCCTACCACCTGCCTTACTTCACCTTGCACTGCTCTCTTCCTGGATGTTTTTGGTTCCTCCAACAGCCTCTTCCTCCCCTTGACCAAGGCCCCAGCTCATTGCTCTCTAACCCTGTCATCCAGTTTAATGTCAGTATAGCACTTACTAGTACCTGAAATTGTTTTATTTATAATTCACAGAGTTACTATATTTATCCCTGGAATGTACACTTCATGAAGGCAAGGATCTTGTTTGCCTCATTTGCCACTGTATCCCAACACCCAAACAGAGCCTGGCATAGAGGAAGCACTTAATTAAAGGAAAAGAAGGAAGAAGGGAGGGGAGCAATTTGCTAATATACTACCATTTATGTTTTCTTGGCCAATATTTTGACTAGGAAAAGTTTCACTTTTTTTTTTTTTTATTTTTTTTTATTTTTATTTTGTTTCCCCCCTCTCAGACCTCTGGGCCCTTTCTGTCCAAGCCATTAGGATAGAAAAGAGAATTCAGTTTTAAAGTGAAGCCCACAGACCACCCCATTCTTCACCAACTCAACCATTTAGTTCAGCCAAACTGTTGAGTCTCCGGAGGCAGCGCTGCAGAGAGGATTAAGTGAGGCTTATGCGTACAGACAATCACTCAGGTAATGCGGTCATAGGCTTATGCCCTTTGAAAACAGAAAACACATGTTAATTTATGTAACATAACCAACAAAAAAGTCTCTAAATCTGTAAGACTGTCTTATTGGGAAGACATACAGTTGCAAGGCACTTGACATTCTACTTGCCTGCAACTTGAATCTCTTTGGTGATATCACAGATATGGTTTAATTTTCAAGTGAAACCATTTTTTAAATGAGAAGAAACTTTTAAGACGGTTAGCTGCCCTACTTTACAGTCTGCCACTGATCATTGTGATTTTCCTTGAATACTGATTTTTCTCCCTAAGATTACTCTCCTTGTCTTTAAAGGGACTACATTAAGTCCATTTTTAATTTATCCTGTTCATTTGCATAAGCATAACAAGAGCAGCAAATGATCACTTATGATCTTTAGTTCTGTTTTGCTGGAACTTACCCAAGGAACATTTAGGGTGGCCCTCAGTTTGCTCTTCAGTGCACAGAAGCTGGGCCACATACCTGGCATTCATCCTTGCCTGTACACACCTGTCCTTTCCAAGTCTTTCTGGTTTTCCATTGTGCCTTAAGGTCCCTTCTAGCCATCTTTCAGGAAAACAACCTTCGTTCCTTCCCTGGAGAGATTGCTGTGGAACGCACAACCAACCATGGCAGCAGGCCTTTTATTTCGCGGGCTTTTATTACCTTTGAAAGTCATTCCCAGTTCCTTAGGGCAAAGTTTCACTTTTTATAACCACTTTAAGGAGGGACTGACTGACTCTCTATAGGATGACTGGCACTCTTGGACATTTCTGGTAAGTGCTCATCTTAATCAGCATTTTACCTGATGAAAAAGTTTATCGTATACTTTGAACCTAAGACCAGCATCCCTGGTCCCCATCATAAATGCTGTAGTACTGAGAGAAGACACAGAAGATAATCCACTAGAGCTGCATGACCGAGCACTCCCTCCCAACACACACACACACACACACACACACACACGCATGCATGCACGCACGCACACACGTTAAGAAAGCCTGCCAACAAGATGTTCAAATATGCTTGTACTATAGCTAGGCAAATCTTTTATAAAAGTCTGCTCATCAAATAGACCTCTGGCTCACCTCTGTATCACCCTGATCTCCAAACTTGGCTTACCTATGTCCAAATCCCTGGAGAACACATTCCTATCTAGGCATTTAGGTACTAAAGCATCTGAGAACATTTTGTCAGCCAGGCCTTGGTCCTTTAGGAAAAGCGATACATCCAGAGTGATGACTGGAGTCCGTTAAGAGCTTCTGCTGGTAGCATTTTCACTTAGTGCACCTACTCGCTAGCGGTGCCCTCCTTATAAATGCTGCTGCTGCTACTTATTCATGCTATATGTACATGAAGGGCTCAGGACAAACCAAACTTCACTGTGTGGGAGGTAGAGGACTAAGACATTTGAACGTCAGTGGTTACCAACCTAGGTGAGTTAAACATAACAATGGAGGTTTTCCAGAGCGATTTGTAATCACCTAAACAGACTTTTATCATCCTATTAAAAGGGAAAAGACTTTGGCCCAAGGTAACTGTCTATACCAGAGAGATCGTATAGTACAGGTCTTATGAAATTTGTGGTTCTATTCCTGAAGTTAGTCATTTATACTTCATCTCACCTCCTAAAACCCCCTTTCCTGTTGGGTAGGAATCATCTGTAGACTACTGGGGCAGCAAAGCTGCCTAGGGTTACAGAATGGACAGTGGTTCATGTAAACTGACCCAATCTTCCTTTCCTATCATACTCTTACCATCTTTTGGGGAGGGGGGAGCTACATGTATTTTATACTCCCATCTTTTTTTTACCCCACCCCCAGCCCCCAGAGCTCAGGGCACCAATGAACTCCTTTTCAAACAAGTCTTCTCTCTCATGTCCTAAACAAGTAATGTCCCTACTTTTTTCATACCAGCTTTGTCCACAGCTATATGGGGCTAATTCACCTATCACATGCTTTCTAATCCCTCATCAAATTTGGTTGCGATAGTAACTCAAGCCAGGTAGGCCAATCATATTTTCTCTCCTGGGGATTTGGAATTGAAGCACTAAAACACTGTCAATTAGCTGAAAACGCTGTGTCTTAAAGGTCCTATAGATTTTATGGCTGAAGGCACTATTTTGGGTTACCCATGCTAAGCACCATGGCAGGAGAGCTGGCATTAAGAAAACAGGACAGGGGAGGGAGGTGCTGGGTGGAAGGGAGCATAGGGGAGAAAATTGGAGCTGTTGTAACAATATAATCAATAAAAAACATTAAAAAAAAAAAAAGAAAACAGGACAGACAAAATTCAGAGAGAGAGAGAGAGACAGACAGACAGACATATGTTCAGTTTCCATGATGGCTGGCTACACTTAATAAAACTGGAGTGCATTGCTGTGATCTTTATATTTTTTTTTACTGTAAATAACCCTTCTATTTGCATATTATAAAGTGGATACTTACTCCTTAAAACAAGTTAATTTCTATGACATGCAAAAATATACATCTTCACTGATACTCTCTGTCAGTTTTTCTTTAAGCTCTTGCTTTCATAATACTATACTTCCTTCCCTCTCTTTGTCTCGCCTTTCATTTCATCTGTACCCAAAACACCTTCACGTTATATAATGGATACTTACCACGATTTTTTAGCTGCCATGATCTTTTGGACATTTTCAGCTTTGATTGTTATCAGCTGGGAGAGGGAAGGGAGAGAAATGGGGAAATGGTGCAGAGATTAAGAAGCATAACCGGTTGGTACAAAATAGATAGGGGGATGTTAAGAATAGTATAGGGAAGGGTGAAGCCAAAGAACTTATATGCACGACTCATGGACATGAACTAAGTGGGGTGGGACTACTGGAGGGAAGGGAAGTACTGGGCAGAGGGGAGCAAAGGGGAAAATAATTGGAACTACTGTAACAACATAATCAATAAAATATACTTAAAAAAAAAAGACAGACTTAGCACCAAATATATATTGATATGTAGTTTGTAGTCTCATATTTAACTTGTGTTATAGTATCAAAAATAAACAAACTGCTTTTATTATCTGGTACTTGAAATTCTTCCATGTTAAGCTTATAAAAATCAAGTGCTTCTTTTTATAATTTAGATTTAGTTTTTAAATATCAAGGTAGGAGAAATAATTTCATACTGCTCTTCGGAAGAAGTTCTCAGAGAATGCAGTGTTCTTGAAGCTAAGTGAAGAAAGAATTTCAAAGAAAGAGAAATAACCAACTTTGCAAATGCTGTTGAAAGGTAAGATTTTAAAAAAGATTGAGAAATGACTGATGGATTTAGCAATGTGGAAGCCTTTGGTGGGAGGTAAAGGCCTGATTAATGTGAACTGAAGAGAGACTGGTGGAAAGGAACTAAACTCTATGAGTTGGACAACTGTAGAGAGGAACAGATTTAGAGGGGAGTGCAGGGTCAAGAGAGTTTGGTCCTGTATCACAGGCACTGTATCTCTAATACCTAGTACTGTGCCCATCACATAGTGATAATTCAATAAATATTTGCTGATTAGAGAAGGAAAACTCTGACTCCAAAAAACCTCCGCTGCCTTGCGGCATACCTCTTCAGGGGAAAGGCTAAGGGAGTAAACCCCGACAGAAAATCCGGAGCCGGAGTCCCTAAGGCGGTTTGACGTTGTAGTCAACACCGGCAACTCCTGCGGCGCACCTGAAGCCAAGCTGTATTGACTCCGTCTTTCCCTTGGATCCTTCAGCTGCGAAGAGAGGGGGGGTCTGCTGCATGGGCAACAGCAGACCCTCCATATCACCCTGCCCAGGCTCTGTAGCTTCAGCTTCACTGGAGAGGACACTCCAGCGTCATCACAAGATGTCGATTCAACACGGGAGGAGACAGATACGGTGTCACTCCCGAGTTGGACTGCACAGCCATCCTCGGCGGTGCAGATAGACTCTTAAGAAGCTACACCATCGTCTCTCGAGACGGACGGCTGCCGACGACGACGACGACGACGACGACGACGACGACGATTTGCTGATTGAACTGAATGAGGTCATTAGTCACTGAATAAGGAAAAAGTCTTAGTTCCAGAGGCGTAACAGCTGATAAGAGTGAAATGTGAGAATTCTTGATTCAATAAAAAGAATTGCCTTTATTATCTTACAATGCTTGAAAACTCTTCAGTTTGGAAAATTATGCGTTATTCACCTATAACAGATATCCCCAAATTTGACAGGAATAGCAACAGAATTTGACAAACACATGTCCTACAAGAAAATATACTTTTACTTCTGAATGGGTACAATCTATACAATTACCTCTTGCATCTGCGACCCTGTGACTTTGTACCCAGGGGTACAATAGGGATCTCAGCCCTTTAGTTATGTTATGACTCACTATGCACTAAAATGGAAGACTTTTGGTGATTGCTGAAGGACATCAACTTATAGGTGTTTTGTACAAATAAAAGTGACCTGTGGCAAATCAATAATTATCACAAACATTTGTTTAGTGATTTATAGTTTTCAAAGTGATTACACATGCATCTTCTCTTTCTAATCTCACAATTATTTGAGGCAAATGTTTTTTTCACTTTAATTTCATATATGAGAAAACGCAGAGTCTGAGACTTGCATAAAAACATACAATTCTTTCAACAAATGATGCAGGACAACTAGACAGCCACATGTAAAAGAATCCAGTTGGACACTTACCTCACACACACATGTTAACTCAAAATGGATCAAAGACATAAATGTAAGGATTAAAGCTATAAACTTAGAAGAAAACACAGTGGTAAACTAACATGACCTTCAATTTGGCAGTGATTCTTAGATATGATACCAAAAATATAAGCTACAATAACAATAAAAAAGATAAATTAGACTATCAGAGTTAAAAGCTTTGTGCAAAGGACACTATCAAGAAAGTAAAAAGGCAGCCTACAGTATGGGAGAAAATATTCGCAAATCATACAGCTGATGATAAAGATCTAGTATTTGGAATAAATAAAGAACGCTTTAAAAAATATTTTATTATGTTACAGTAGTCCCAACTTTTTTCCCCTTTGATTCCCTCTGCCCAGTACCCCCCTTCCCTCCAGCAATCCCACCCACCATAGTTCATGTCCATGGGTCATGCATATAAGTTCTTTGGCTTCATCCTTTCCTATATTATTCTTAACTTCCCCCTGTCTATTTTGTACCAACCAATTATGCTTCTTAATCCCAGCTGATAACCCTCCAAATGATCCCTATACCCATGATTCTGTTCCTATTCTGATTTGCTTAGTTGGATTCTGTTTTTATTTGTTAGATTCAGCTGTTGATAGTTGTGAGTTTGTTGTCATTTTAGTGTTCATAGTTTTGATCTTCTTTTTCTTAAATAAGTCCCTTTAACATTTCACATAATAAGGGCATGGTGATGATGAACTCCTTTAGCTTTACCTTATCTGGGAAGCACTTCATCTGTTCTTCCATTCTAAATAACAACTTTGCTGGATAGAGTAATCTTGGTTTTAGGTCCCTGCTTTTCATCACGTTAAATACTTCTTGCTAGTTCTTTCTTTCCTGCAAAGTTTCTTTTGAGAAATCAGCGGAGAGTCTTATAGGCACCCCTTTGTAGGTACCACTCTGCTTTTCTCTTGCTGCTTTTAAGATTCTCTCTTTATCTTGAACCTTTGGCATTTTAATAATCATGTGTCTTGGTGTGGTCCTCTTTGGGTCTAGCTTGTTTGGAACTCTCTGTGCTTCCTGGACTTGTATGTCTATTTCCTTTGCCTAATTTGGGAAATTTTCCTTCGTTATTTTTTCACATAAGCTTTCAATTTCTTGCTCTTCCTCTTTTCCTTCTGTCACCCCTATGATTCGGATGTTGGCACGTTTAAAGTTGTCCCAGATGTTCCTAAGCCTCTCCTCATTCTTTTCAATTCTTGTTTCCTCATTCTGTACTAGATGACTGTTTCCTTCTTCCTTATATTCCAAATCATGGATATGAACCCCGTTTTCCTTCCCTTCACCATTGGTTTTGTGTGGATTTTCCTTCGTTTCAATTAGCATAGCCTTCACGTCTTCCCTTATGCGTTTGCCATACTCAAGCATATCTGTCAAGCCTTGATCCATTTCCCCTTTTGGGCCATACCTCTCTGTCTCCTCATCTTGAGAGGCTCCTATGTTTGTCTGTCTCTGTGTCTTAGGTAGAGCTGTTGCTCCTCTTACATTGTAAGGGGCGGAGCCATAGGTATTCGTCGGTACAGGGTGACCTGTTTCACCACGTTGTGGTGCTGTGTGTGGGGAAAGGGTCTGAGAGGAAACAATGCCGTTTGCTCAGCACTCGCCACTTTTCCAGGCACTTCTCCCACTTTCGTATGGGACTGGCGCCTCTCTAGCTGTTGCCCTGGCCATTGTTCCAGAGTGGGTTGGTCTGCGGACATTCTAGGACTGTGGGGGCCCTTTGAACAAGAGGACTCTGCTGAGAGACCGGCAGTTTCTTTCTCCGCCCCAACGCCCACTGGTTTGCACAGTCAGAAGCAATGAGGCTTGATTTTCTCTGGTGCTGGGACTGTAAGCTACGCAGTCAGGAGCTGGGAACGCTCCGCAGGGTTCCTCCCCACTTTTTAAAACATGTGACTGTGCTTTCTGCCGGCCTGCCTCTGCCGACCTGCTGCCGCCGCCACTGCTGCCACTGCCACCACACCACATCCTCTCCGCCCCTCCCACCTGTCTGGATGTGTATTTCTTCTTTATATTTTTGTTTGTTGGACTTCTATGCAGCTTGACTTTCTGGAACTTCTGGTTGTCTCTAGTTTTGAGGTAGTTGTATTCCTTCTTAGTTGTGGAGGGAGACCCAGCATGTCTGTCTAAGACTCCATCTTGTCCAGAAGTCTAAAGAACTCTTAACAACTACTCACAACAAAAAGACAAACAGCCCAATTTTAAAATGAGCAAAGGACTTAAATAGACATTTCTCTAAAGAAGATATACAAATGACCAACAAGCACATGAAAAGAGGCTCAACATTATAAGTCATTAAGGAAATGTAAATTAAAGTCACAATGAAATATTACTTCACATCCACAAGAATGGCTATAATCCAGAACAAACAAACAAACAAAGACCCAGAAAATAACAAGTGTTGGTGAGGATGTAGGGAAAGTGAAGCTTTTGAATATTTCTAGTGGAAATGAAAATGGTACAGCTGCTGTGGAAAAGTCTGATGGTCCCTCAAAAAATTAAAAATGGAATGACTATATGACCTAGTAATTTCCACTCCTAGGTATATACACTAAAGAAATGAAACAGGTATTCAAACAAAAACTTGTACACAAATGCTCTTAGAAGCACTACTTATAATTGCCAAAAGGTGTAAACCACCCAAATATCCATCAGTTGATGAGAGGATAAACAAATGCGGTATATATCCATGTAACGAAATTACTCAAGGGAAGGAACAAATTCAAATAAAAGAACACATGCTACACATGAACGAGCCTTGTAAATATTATGCTAAATGAATGAACCCAGACACAGAAAGTCACATATTGTATGACTCCATTTTATATATGAAATGTCCAAATAGGCAAACCCACAGAGAAAAAAGTATTGTAGATTGGTGGTTTCAAGGAATAGGGGGGAGAGAAATGGTGAGTGACCACTTATGGATACAGGGTTTCCCTGTGGGTAAAAATGTTCTGGATTTAGATAGTGATGATGGTTGCACAACATTGTGAATGTACTGAGAGTCACTGAATTATACACTTTAAAATGGTTAATTTTGTTATGTGAATTTTAACAAATAAAAACAATATTTGTTTTATTTAACAATAAAAACAAATCACACAGCTCACATTTGACAGCCTTGCATCCAAGACTGACCTAAGTCCACTCAAGTATCCTGTCTCCTCTACAAATACAGGGAGCTCTGGACCATCTTGGCAATGAAATTTTCCCTCCACATTACCACCATCCAGGAAAGGAACCTAAGTATCTTTGTTATGGTGGAATTCCCTCAATTGACCAAGCACATATGAGCTTCTAAACAAAATATTTTCTTATCACAGACTCCCAGTACAAAACTTTAAAAACCAAGGTTTGCTATTCATGTCACAAAGTTATCCATACAGAAGTTAAACATCATCCACCTAACTGATGAACCAGTGGCAGCTATGAAGCTAATCCCTCACAAGATGATACTCCTATTTGCAAAAAAGGGTTCAACAATGGGGCTTATGCCCTGAATGAATGAACACCATCCTTCACTAACAATCCTTGGCATTTTGCAGCCCCTATGTCTTTTGTTCTGCTGGTAGATCACAATTCTTAGAAACATGAAAGGCAAAACTGACCTTTACGCCCTCCTGTGCCAGGTGAAGGTTGCCAAGCAGGCAGAAATGGATGAGACAGACTGGTAGTGGCCAACTACATGACAACACACTCTAGAAAGTTTAACACAAGGTCTTCAAGGTAACAGCATTCACACAACCTTTGAAAATCAATGTCTGTCCAGTGATCTCTTCACCTTCTCTTTGAGCTCAACAAGGTCCTACTCCTCCAACTCTATTTATACCCTCTAATCATTGTCAATGAAAAAAGATTTCAAAGTATGAGAAATTTTATATGCATGCAACTGGAAAACAAGCTATAATGTCAAGTTATTTAGGAAAAATACAGCTGCAAAAAATACTCCTGGAAATCTGACAGCTAGATACATATTCCCTGACACAGCCAAGTATTCCATTTTCAACATGCCAACAGTCTGGTCTTTGTTCATCGGTTCAATGGGAGGATGATGTCAGGGTCACTGGAGCCCAGATCACTGCTGGCCTTTAGAGGAGCACTGTGTCTTTCCAGATAAGAGACTAAGGGTCCAGATAAGAGACTAAGGGCATAATTTCCAACATCTGAGTCTTAAAGGTTCTGGCAAAATAATCTCCTTAGTGAAAAACACAAAGTCTCCAAAACAAACACAAGCAAGAGTTCTCTGAAATGGGGGAGAGGGGTAATCAGGGACCACAGAATCACCTCCCTAAAAACCTAGAAGTGTTTGGGTAACCAACACACTTTGAACACCTATCACATGTTAGATGCCTGTCCCTCCATCACCGCTCCCCTTTTTAGATAGAACTTTTCAAAAGATTTTTCTAACATTTACCATTTCCATTTTCTTACTTTTTATCCACCTCAATCTGGTTTCTGCCTCTTCCCATCCAAAAGGTTCTTGCTGAGGGCAAAGATTTCATCTTGCTAAATTCAACAGATCATTTTCAGTCTACATCTTTACTTGATGACTACTATCTTGTTTAGTCTCTTTTCTTGACTTTTATGACAGCTTTATTTAGATTCTAAAATAAGCACCCAAGACAAAAATCAAGCATAGTTTAAATCACTCTTGAAATGGCTTGCGAAGTAAAACATACCTGTTTTTGTGTATGTAACACAACGCAGTAAATGAACAGCATATATGTATAATGCAAAACAAACAGTAAGTATAGATGCAAAATAAAACTTCACTCTCTCAACTAATTAAAACACCGTCAAGTGTATTGGGTTAAGTCTTCATGCCTTAACTTCAAGCAAGGGGCCATTCCACTGTACCTCTCTGTCCACTTCCCACCTCTTACCCTCCAACCCAAATCCTGAGCCCTCTTCTTAATTTCGATCAATGGTTCAGAATTTCCACTATGCAGTGGAACTGCCTGAGGAGATCCCCAAATCCCAGGTTATAATTTGGACCAAGTAAACAGAAATAGAAATTGCTGGGGTGGGCCCAAGCATCAGTATTATTTAACCATCCAATGTTTCCAATGTGCAGCCAAGATGAGAATCACTGTTTTATACTCTTTTCCTTGAGCAGGGACCACACACTCAAATGCCTCAGGGTCAGAGAAGTAAATAAGCAAAGCAGGCCAAGCATAAGTTTTAGGGACTGGAGGGCTCTTTGGTGAACTAGAAAGCAGCTGGGATCAGCTGTGACTTAGCGCCAATCAATTGCTGCCATATGGGGAAAGCTGGCTCAGTAGAGCCACATTTTCTCATTTTTTAAGAAAAATCCCAAATCTGGATTTTCATGGGAAATCTTCAGATTTTAAGTTATTGGGAACTAACTCAAAATTAAAAAACAACAAAAACCACTGTATTGGAAAAACAAAACACATCTGTAAACCAGATTCAGCTGTTGGCTGCAGGTTTACAACTGTTGCCCTTGGTAATTCCATCCACATCTTTCAATTTACACCTAAAAACCTGTGCCCCCAGTTCAGCCTACTACTCTGGGCTCTGAATTTGAATTATCAGATACTTGTAAGACATTTCCACTTGAAGGTCTCACCTTCAAGATCTCAGTCCCAAAGTGAATTGTGATTTAAACCAACCTTAACACTATTTATCCTTCCAGCGTTCTCTACCTCAACTAGCAACTCCACTGTTCACCTGGTTGGGCAAGCCAGAAATCAGGGAGTCATCCTATACACTTATTTCTCCCTCTCACTGCTTGTGCCACATCAGTCATCAAATCCTATCAATTATGCTACCTAAATATATCTCCTGTATCCATCCATCTACTTTTCTCAATTTCCTCTGCTACCACCTTGGTCACAGCTACCATCTTTTCTCTACCACTTTCCACAGTGTATTTGCTGGCTGAGGCTGCTATAACAAAATACCATAGATTGGGTGGGTTATACAACAGAAATTTATAGAATTTCCAGATCAATGTTGAGCAGGGTCAGTTTCTAGTGAGGACTCTCTTCTTGGCTTCTCAATGTGTGCCCTCATGGCCTTTCCTCCCTCATCTTCTTATAAGGCTGCCAATTTTATCAGATTAGAGTCCCATCCTGATGACCTCATTTAACCTTACTTGCCTTCTAAAGACTATCTCCAAATATAGTCACATTGCGGGTTAAGGCTTCAAATTATCAATTTTTGGGAGACACAATTCATTCTATAGCACACAGTAATGTTAATTAGGGCCAGTTGTCTCCCACATTCACTCCTGTTTCCTTCTAAACCCCCTTTTCTAGTAGGACCAGAGTGATGTTTTATAAACACAAATATTTACAAATATGTGTGTGTACACATTTGACTCAACAATTCCAGTTCTAGAACTCTATCTTATAAACATACTCATACATGTGAACTGGTATAAGCATAGTACTGTTTGTTACAGAAATTATTGGAAACAATTTAAATGTCCATTATGGTATATCCATACAATGAAATATTACATGGTCACTCAAAAGAATAAGAAAACTATATATTGAAATGGAAATATTTCTAAGACATTCTTCAGAGAACAAAACAAGGAACAGAACAGTGTGTACAGTATGCTACCATTTGTGTAAACAACAGGAGGAAAGAAGAATATGCATTTGCTTGAATGTGCACAGAAAATGTCTAGATATATGCCTCCTAAATATATCTCCTATATCTACTTCTCTTCATATCCTCTGCCACCACCTGAGTCCCAGCTGTTTGTTAGAGTAAGTTATTGGAAACTAGTTACACTGGTTATCCCTTTGGAAGGTGTGGGGAAAATGGCAGTTGGGGAGGGCAGGGAGTAGGACCACTGCAGAAGTTCTGATTTAATGGGCATGGAGGATGGCCCAGCATTAGCACTGTTTTAAGTTACTCTTGTGATTCTAATGAGCAAGCTGAACTGAGAACTGCTGCTTGAGATAGCTTTCACTTACTTTCCCAGCTTCATTTCATAGCATCCTGCCCCTACCACTCTCCATGCCACAGCCACACTGGCCTCTGAGTTCCCAGAAAGGTTCTGTTCCCTCTTCAGGAATGTTGTGCCCCTAAGCTTCACCTTGTAACTTCTATTTATCCTTCAGAGTCTAACTTACCTTAAAGTTCATTTCCCAAGGAAACTTTCTTAGTTTCCAAACGAGGTCAGGGCCCCTGTTGTATGTACTCAGAGCATCCCATACTTCTCCCAGAATTGATCACAATTATAATAATGTAGTAATTGTGGCATTATATATGCATGTTTCTCTCCGTCTTCAGCCTGTAACGTTCAGGAGTGCAAAGACCATCTCAGTTGTTTTTACCACTGTATTCCCAGAACTAAATAGTGTCTGGCTGGCAAAGTAGGACCTTCCTCAGATATTTGTCCAATAAATGAATAAGACTGTTCCTGTCCTCAAGCTTAGCATAGATAAAAATCAACACATAAGCAAATGAGGACAACTCAGCATCACTGGTGTTAAGATTGCAGTTTGTTTAGAATAGTGGTTCTCTGGTGAGGGTGATCTGGGCCCTCCTACGGGGGGGACTCTTGGCAATGTCTAGAGGCATTTTTGACTGTCACAACTGTGTGGGTTGTCGGACTGTCACAACTGGGGTGTGGGGGTGGGATGGGAAATAATACTGGTTTCCATTAAGTAAAGGTCAAGAATGCCGCCAAACATCCTATAATTCACAGGATAACCCCACCATCACCACCACCACCACCAAAGAACTATCTGCTCCAAATGTCAATAGTAATGGATAAAACCTCTAATTTAGAGAGAGGATGATAATGCCTGAAAGGGTCATCATTTCTACTTGAGGTGGTAGTGGGGGAAGGGAGGAGCAGATGTCAAGAAATTTCAGAGAGGAAGTACACATAAATTTAGCTGCGCACTGAAAGGTGGCAGGGGCCACGTCCATGGAGACTGTTTGCTGGAGGTCATGAGGAGCCTCTGAAGAGTTTAAAGGCAGGAGTTCTGGGTTGAACAGGTGTCCCTCAAGTACCCCATACTCTAAAATTACTCATCTCCTTTATTCCCTTCTTGCTGAAACAAAACTTTCATTCTCTTACGGCAGCTGGTTTCAGCTAAACATTAAGGCCAAATTAACTCATCCTAGTATAAAGTCTGATAGCCCCTTCACACTTCAGAATGTTAAGCTGCATTTTGAAATATGCAAATACTTATGAATACAAATAAATCTTTAATTGCTCAATGTTCAGGTTGTTAATGGATAAAGCTATTTTTGAACCCAACAACCAGGTTAGTCCTGGTAAAGTGTGTTTTTAAAAAACTTAACTTTTATTTCCCCTGTCCTCAATTTCTGAGCTTCCAGATCTACAAAAGGTCCAAATTTTTCCCACAAGTATCTCATGTTGTAAGTTAGTTCTCTGCCAGAGACGACAGGAGAGCCATTTGGATACAATAAATGTGAATCAATTGTATGTATAAATTAGGAGTGGTCTATAGGTTTTAAAAGGCTTTCACTAAAAGCCATGGATACAACCAAAAAAAAAAAAGAAAATGAGATCATTTTAATGGCATCACCATGAAAGAACAGTTTTACTACAACACAAGCCTGCTGCCTACTGAGCTGAATGCACATGCTCTGACCTAGTATGGCAATTCTTAGGGTTTCAGCACTGGGTGCTCTGTTTACAAAAAATTGAGGCCTGAAACTAATGAAGAACAAAGAAAAATGCCTGCCACCAAAGATTTGGGGGCTGTTTTGTACAAAAATGAGTAGAGGAGGAACACTTCCAGTTTTGCATGGCACCACAAATCACGGTTTTTTGCTTACATGTTAAGAATTTTTATTTCGTGCTTTCAGACCATTTCGTAATAAGAAAATAGCTTATAATTTACAAACAGCAATTTATCCTCCCTTACATTTGCTGACCACTAAAACTGGATAAAATTTCCTTAAGCTTTACCAGAGTTGGAGGATTGAGAATACTGTGAGCACAACAGAGACCAGATGCAGCTGGTTTTCATCGAGAGGTCTACGAGGAGAAAGCCCCTCTGAGGTGGCCGCAGGGGTCGGCGAGGGAGTGAGACCCACCGGGGCGGCTGCAGGGCTGAGCTGGGCTGGGGTCTGCCCAGCCTCCGTTTACCTTTGTTTAAGGTACTCCCGCTCCTAGCCGGGCGGGATCCCGCCCAAGGCCCCGAGGTGGTGACACATCCTTCTTTGGCCAAGTCGGGCCGAGGTTGGGCAGGGGGCGGGGAAGGAAAATAAAGCCTCAGCGCTTAACGACGTGACTCTCAGTTCTTCCAAAACGTTGGCATTTGTTTCTCTGCCAAGCTTTTCGGTTAACAAGTTCCCCAGGGCTGCGCGGGCGAACTGGCCTAGGAGCCCCGCAAGTGGGAGGGAGCAGGCCGTCCCCCGCCTTCCCTCCTCTGTAGACGCCCACGGGGCAAGCGATTTCCACACCTCCCGGGCTGCCACGGCCCGGCTCGGGACCAAGCTGGACATGCAGAGGCGCCCGCACCGCCTCGAACCTCTACTTCCACAGCTTTGCGAGCCGAACCAGAGCAGTACGACCGCGCCTTCCCCTCCGGACAGGCCGGTCCCCGCCCCCAGGCTCCGGCCCCGCCCGGGCCTCCACGTACCGCCCCCCGCCACCCCCCTCCCTCCGGGCCTCATTACAACCCTCTGGTAAGGCCAGAAGCGCTTGGGCTCCAGGCCGCGCAGCGGACGTCCCAGCGCCTACCTTAGTGCCCGCGGCTCCTCAGGCTGCTTCCTCGGCCTGCCGACGGACCTTGCCGCCAGGACTCCGGCGGCGCGGGATGTGGAGTGGGGAGCGCAGCGCGTGAGGAGCTGAGGCCCGACCGCGCCCCGCCCAGCAGCTCGCCAGCCCCTTCAGCAGCCTCTCCAGCAGCCTCTCCCCACCCTCAGCCCCGGATCAGTGCCCCGCCCCACCCCGCCCCTTCCGCCAGGTCCCGCCCCATCCAGCGGACCCATGCCAGGAAGGGGGCCGCCAAGGGTTCAGGGAGAGCCGCTGCAGTTGCAGCGGGTGCAGTTCTCTGTGCGGCAGTTCCGCGGGGATGTGGTTCGTAGTACTTACTACTATTTGGAGATGCGAGTCTCTCGGATTTGTAGTTACTGTAATTGTTATTATCATCATTGTTATCGTTATTGATTGCTTTACCCTCCTCTGACAGACGGGATGGTTCCTTAGATGCCGTAGGCAGCGGAACGGTAGCCCTCGCTGCTCACTGGACACTCCCGGGTCACTCCGACCCTCCCAGTGGCCTGCATCTGCGTCACTTTTCGTTGGTAGTAGTAAACAAGTTGAAAGTGTTATTTATGTTTAACTGTTAAATTGTTAAATAGAACACAAATACAGAAAGCCATATAAAACCAATGCACAGCCTAATGAATTATACCTCCCCTTATAACCACTCTCCAGTTAATGCCATGTAAAATAGTCTGACTTAAAAAAAAACTCATCAGTAGCCTGGAGGATGCAGCCTGGGAAAGTCCTCTTAAAGTTGCCCATCCTAACTGCCACACGAATTCAAAGACCACTTGTCCATAATTACGTGCTCTCCAAGAACATATTGGTAAAATAGAAATATTCCCAGAATTAGGAACCTCCAATTAAGAATATATTTGTAAAATCCTTAGTTCAAAAGATAATAAGTATATATGTATGTAAATAACTTAATAAATTAATCAATCATGAGATTGAATAGCATGAGTAAGGAGCACCTAGGGGTGGGGGATGGGAGGTATGGAAAGACTTAAAAACAGTCAAGGAGTAGGTGGCCTGTGAGGATTGGTCCTGGACACCTGTGCTATCCTCACTCTGTGTCACTAGCACTTAGCACATATACTAGGTGCAATGTGTGTATTTACAGTGAAAGAAGATATATATATACATACATGTATGTGTGTATATGTATGCATATGTAACTACAAAACAGGTTTTGCCTACTAAACAATTTCATCCCAAGTCAATTCTTCTAATAGCTAAAATGATGAAGTCTGTAAGATTCTTCCATACTTTGAAAAAAAGTCACTATAAACTTTATACTACTTTCCAGTTTTAAAAAAGCCCTTTCATATGCATCAATATATCTTATTTGAGGCTGTCAACAAAAGTTTGATGCCACTAATTTCATGCCAACAGGAGTCCCCCAACGTTTATTCAAGTAAACAGCTTGCAAAGAGGGAAAGCAACTTCAAAGTGAAAACCCCAGGAGACAAAGGGGAGGCCAGGCAAGGGGAGGTGGGAGTGGGGAACCTGACTTTAATAGA
This sequence comes from Furipterus horrens, assembly GCF_987537825.1. Lineage (NCBI taxonomy): Eukaryota > Metazoa > Chordata > Mammalia > Chiroptera > Furipteridae > Furipterus > Furipterus horrens. The sequence continues at coordinate 112,325,854 of NW_028327177.1, forward strand.
CAAAGCACCTGCCCTGGTCCCTGATTTGTCCATTTCTATGTGAACGAAAAATCTAAATCTTTGCAATTTGGTTGGTCGTTATGGAGCTGCTGTGATTGACCAGTAAAGATACAAATGAGAATATAGTTTCAAAGCTCTAACTGGATGGGGCAGATCTCAGCCCATTGGTTGAGAGACAATTCTAGGAATTTCTTTATAAGGGTCTGATTTGAGAGCAGGATCTTGGTGCAGAAGGTTTTGCAGCTCAGTCTGTGGCTTGTCACTGGTATACACCACATGAGAGGCCTCTGTCAGCAATGGCTGCCAGACTCTGGTTATGATTTGGGGCCCAATTAATCACAAGGAGTCCTCTTTGGAGATATATTCCTTCTTGAATTTCACAAGACTTAGAGCCATTCCATGGGAAAGTGGGGAGGAGCAGGACAGGACAGAAGGACTTTGCAAAGTTCCCAGTGCAATATTTACCTGAGAAGTACATAAGGAACTATAGAGCAATTTCAGTACTGCTGACGCTGCCCCTCCCTGCTGGATTCCTGGTTTGTCTTGACAGTTTTATTGCCTGAGTTTTTATACTAGGACTTCTTCGGCTCGTTTGGAATACATTTATATAAAGGACACAACACCTAACTGGAAATTTGTTTCAATAGGATGGAGTCAACCTCTTTATCGAGAACACTTTGGGAACTGGAGCTAGAGAGCTGCCAACTTGCCACCATTTATTGAGTGCCTTGACTTTGTGGTTGGTGGCAAAAATACAAAGGATAGAAAATGAATAAGATACACTCTTAACTCTCAAGAGTTTAGGCCAAATTTGAGGGTGAAATTTGGTAATAAGTGCATCTTTAATTTATTTGAATGGTAAGAGAACAGTCCTGAACACAATTAATTCTATTAAGTGTAGGGAGAGAGTAGGGCAATTCTTCTCAGTGAAGAAAACATCTGATTTTTTTAATTATGGAAAAATATCAAATATTGCAAAGTGAAAAGAATAATATAATGAACTACTATACACTCATTACTCAGTTTCAACAATTCATCTCATGGCCAGTTTGTTCAAGATGTACCTCACCTTCTCTTTCCCTCCTGAATTATTTTGAAGAAAATCACAAGCAGTATATTATTTCACTTATAAATATGTATCTCTAAACAATATGGTCTACTTTTAAGAACAACCACAAATTCAATAAAATAGCTTTTAAAATTAACAATTTAAAAACATCTAGTAAGTGTTCAAATTTTCCAATTGTTTTCATTAAGTTTATATAGTTCATTTCTTTAAGTCAGGACCCAAACAAGATTCTCACATTGCATTGGTTTAAATCTGTTAAACCTTTTTCTTTCCTTGCACTTTTTATGCTGAAGATCGATTGCTTGTCTTGTAAAGTTTCTCACAATTTACATTTTGCTAATTGCATTCCTCTGATGTTGTTTAACATGTTCTTATACCCCTGTGATAAAATAACTAGAGACTTTATTATATTTAGGAAAATACAATCTATAATAAACAGAATAGTCAGGCCCTGGCTGGTGTGACTCAGTGGATTGAGTGCTGGTCTGTGAACCAAAGGATCACTGGTTTGATTCCCAGTCAGGGCACATGCTTGCATTGCAGGTCAGGTCCCCAGCCGGGGTGTGCAGGAGGCAACCAATTGATGCATTTGTCACACATCAGTGTTTCTCTCCTTCTCTTTCTCCTTCCCTTCCCCTCTCTCTAAAAATACAAAAATAAAAAACTTTAAAAAAGGGGGCGGGGGAGCTTCCAGCCAAGATGGAGGCCTAGACAGACATGCTGCACCTCCCTCCACAACTAAGAAGGAATAAAACTACCTAAAAACTAGAGACAACCAGAAGTTCCAGAAAACTGAGCTGCATGGAAGTCCAACAAACAGAGATATAAAGAAGAAATACTCATCCAGACAGGTAGGAGGGGCGGAGCTGGGGTGAGAAGAACGCGGTGTGGTGTCGGCAGCAGCAGTGACAGTGGCAGGCCAGTGGAAAGCACAGTCACACATTTTAAAAAGTAGGGAGTAACACCTGGGGAGCACTCCCAGCACCAGACCATACCACACAGCTCATGGTTCCAGGGCTGGGGAAAATAAAGCCTTATTGTTTCTGACTGTGAAAACCAGTAGGGGTTAGGGCAGCAGAAGAAACTGCTGGTCTCTTAGCAGAATCCGCTTGTTTAAAGGGTCCCCATGGTTCTAGAACATCTCCACACCTGCCCGCTCTTGGAACCACAAACAAAGCAATAGCTAGAGGGGTGCCAGTCCCATACAGAAGTGAGTGAAGTGCCTGTAAAAGGGGTCAGTGCTGAGCAAGTGGCATTGTTTTCTCTCAGGCCCCTCCCCCACATACAGCACCACAGTGTGGTGAAACAGGCCACCCTGTACTAATGAATACCTAAGGCTCCACACCTTACAACATGATAGGTATGACAGCTCTACCTAAGACACAGAGGCAAACAAATACAGGAACCTGTCAAGATGAGGAGACAGAGAACTATGGCCCCAAAGTGGGAACGGATCAAGGTACCACTGGGAGAACTGGGTGACAAGGAGATAGACAACCTAACAGATGAAGAGTTCAAAACACTGGTGATAAAGATGCTCACAGGCTTGACAGATATGCTTGAGTATGGCAAATGCAGAAGAGAAGAAGTGAAGGCTATGATAAGTGAAATAAAGAAAAAGCCACACAAAACTAATGGTGAAAGGAAAGAAATCAGGGTTCGAATCATTGACTTGAAACTTAAGAAAAAAATAAACAGTCAAACAGTACAGAATGAGGAAATAAGAATTGAAAAGAATGAGGAGAGGCTTAGGAACATCTGGGACAACTTTAAACGTGCCAACATCCGAATCATAGGGGTACCAGAAGGAAAGAGTAAAAGCAAGAAATGGAAAGCTTATGTGAAAAAATAATGAAGGAAAATTCCCCAAATTTGGAAAAGGAAATAAACATACAAGTCCAGGTAGTATAGAGAGTCCCGAACAAGCTAGACCCAAAGAGGACCACACCAAGACACATGATCATTGAAATGCCAAAGGTTCAAGATACAGAGAGAATTTTAAAAGCAGCAAGAAAAAAGCAGAGAGTTACCTACAAAGGGATGCCTATAAAAATATCAGCTGATTTCTCAAAAGAAACTTTGCAGGGCTAGAAGGGACTGGCAAGAAGCATTTAACGTGAAAAGCAAGGACCTACAACCAAATTACTCTATCCAGCAAAGCTATCATTTAGAATGGAAGGACAGATGAAGTGCTTCCCAGAGAAGATAAAGCTAAAGGGACTCATCATCACCAAGCCCTTATTATGTGAAATGTTAAAGGGACTTATTTAAGAAAAAGAAGATCAAAACTATGAACACTAAAATGACAACAAACTCAGAACTATCAACAACTGAATCTAAAAAACAAAAACAAAATTCAACTACACAAACCAGAATAGGAACAGAATCATAGGTATGGGGATCATTTGAGGGTAATCAGCTGTGAGGTGGAAGGAGGAGAAATGGGGAAATGGGGAAATTGGTTGATACAAAATAGACAGAGGGAAGTTAAGAATAATGTAGAAAAGGGTAAAGCCAAAGAACTTATACGCACGACCCATGGACATGAACTAAGGGGGCTGGGATTGCTGGAGGGAAGGGAGGTACTGGACAGAGGGGTGCAAAGGGAAAAAAATTGGGACTACTGTAATAACACAATCAATAAATATACTAAAAAACCCCACATTAATGGGGGTTGTCAAAGGTGCACATAGAAACAAATTGGAAACCAATGGCCAAAGTTGGAACAATTTGAGCAACAAAATAAAGTCATGTTTGATTATAGCTCAAAGTATAAAATAAATACCCATGAGTCCATACTGAGATAGATGATTTAATAAATAAATAAATAGGAGAGAATAGACAAATGTCCCACACAGGATTCCAAATAATTGATGCAGATACTCCGCCCTCAATGAGAGGAACATAACTCCCCATTGCTTAGGTGGTCAGGAGTGCATAATAACTTACTTCCAAAGAATACAGTCTGGAAATAGAGGAAAAGTAACTTTACAGTGGAGAAATCTGACAAACACTACCTCAGCCAGGTGATCAAACTCAGCATCAATAGTCATAAATCATGCTGATAGCATGTATTCTTGATATCATGTGATAAAAATGGCACTTTACTTCTGTGATCTTCCTTCCAGTAACCTATCTCTAGTTTTATCAGAAAAAAAAATCAGACAAATTCCAGAAGTGGAGCATCCTATAGAGTACATGACCTGTACTTCTCAAAGCTGTGTAAAACAAGGAAAGTCTGAGAAATTGTCACAGCTAAGAGGAGCCTAAAGAAATATGACAACTAAACACTAAGGAAATTTGAATATACTGTGACCATTTGTTAATACTAATGTTACCAATACAGAGTAGGGCAAAAGTAGGTTTACAGTTGTTGGTATGGAAAATAATACAATAATCAATAAATAATAATATAAGAATAAACTCTGTGTTTTGTGTACTCACAACAGTAAACCCTGTATTGGGTTCTGAATTGTAGCAAATGTACCATACTAAGATGTGGGAAACTGGGTGCAGGTAGGTACATGAGAATTCTTTGTACTGTTTGCTTAATTTTTCTGTAAATCAAAAACTTCTGAAAAATAAAGTTTATTTATTAAAAATATTGGGTGTATTTATATGGCTCTATTTCTGGGCTCTCCATTCTGTTCCATTGATGTATTTGGCTCTCCCTCTGCCAATAACACAGTCTTGATTGCTGTTTGGTATTGTCAGAGGGATAGCTATGTAGTAGGCCTTAATAATTGGGTGTTCTTTTGCCCATTTTAAATTGTTTTCTTATTACTGAGTTTTGAGAGAGTGCCATTGCACCAGAAAGAAATCTATTGGCTGCAAGCACTCAGTGTGCCTTGGGACTAGTTGGCAGGTTTTACAGAAGGAATAGAGAATGTTAATTTAATAATATGACTAAGTGAAAGTTGCCTATAAGATTTTCTGTTAGTTTTGTTTCCAGTTTCCTTCCCAGGGTTGAAAGATGCTTACCCCACTCAATTAACATGAGTTACTTGGCTAAGATATGGGACAACACTATATTTACAGACTTGGGTTACCTGGTGGAGGTTAGGGTAACCTAGATCCCCTGGACACTGAATCTAGGTTAAGCTTCTAGAATTATTTCTCTTGAACCGTCCTTTGACAAGCTAGATCACTACTTACATAGTTTGGCTTTTTAACGAGAGAATCCCTAAGCCCATGCCTTTCAGCTAGAATTTAACTTGTTTCATAACCTAGTGAATCTCATAGTTCCTAGGCATAACTGAAGTTATATCCTTACCCTCTCCCCCTTTTTCTTCCCAAAACCTTTTCAAACATTTTTGGATTTGGGTTGATGGGATCCTGTACTCCCCCAGCTTATCTGCAATTGCCTAATTAAAGGGGTTTTAACCCTTCCTAACCCACCCCCCAGGCGCCTTTGGCAGTCTGATGAAGCCTATAGAGCTCTTCTTAGAAAATGTTGTAAAGTCTATTTCATAAAATAATAAGATTACAAAAGAAGCCAATTATTGAAATACAGTTATCAAAATATTAAAACAAATTGTAGTATATTTATATATGCTTATTTATAAACAGATTAAATATCAAGATCTAGTGACAAGTTCAGTTGCTATTATAAATTCCAAGTAATGATGATACTTCAAGATATTTGCAACAACCATTAGTTAATTGTTAATAAAATCTGTGAGTTCTATTGGTGACAAAGTCCTCAGTACTACTACTACTACTGTGATGTATTACTTCCACTTATAATAAAAGAAAGTGCTAGATTTTTAGTTACAGGTTATGAAAATAAGAATGTGATTTTTTTCTTTGAGTTCATGGCTTAATGGAATCTCATACCTGTTCTGTGAGATTCTTCACCCTTTTTACATTTTACTTTTTTAATTGTCTCCTCTACTACCATTTTCTGTTCATTTTAATTAACCCCTCTGGGATGAGTTTTACAAGGAAATTAAGGGGTGTGAAGGATATCTGTGAATGCAGACTTGACTCCTAGGACAGCCCCCTGTCATTCTGCTTCCCACACTTCTCTTACTCCCACACTCAATCCTCTGCCTCCCAGGCCCAATCAGCTGTTACAAGCAACTCCCCAACCATGAAAACTAGCCCTAGTCACAAGGCTTGAACTCTGTATTGGTTTCTTTGTTTTGTTGATTTATCTGCAAGACTTACCCACAGCTAGTTGTTCTCTCCTTATGATCCTGAAGCTTGTCATGTTGGAAAAGTGTTTTGCTTCAGAATCTGGGCAGGCCTGTTGGAATGTGTGAGAATTCAAATGGTTTTCCAGTTTCAACTTCTATAGATCCTAGAAGTCAAAATAGAACCACACATTTCAATCTTACCAATAAAGCAGAACATTGATGTTGCTGTGGAAAATGAGCACTCAAGGATATAAGAAACATATTTCCAGGATTGTGAAGCTAAACAATGAAGGCAATTATTTTATTAAAGTGGGGACAATTATTTAGCCTCTGCAACATTCTTGTCTTTTCAGTTCCAATGCCTGGAGACAGGCCTTACAGTGAAACTGAATTGTGAGAACAAGATGTGTTTTCTGCCTTTGGTGACACTGCTGTTTTTAAAGTGCTTTTCCTGCTGTGGAACTCTTGTTGATTTCTGACTTAGAGGTCGAGGGCAGAGATGTTCCAGTTCTCTTGACAAGTTCCCAAGGGACAGGGAGTGGACTGGATTGTGGCCAGGGTCATTTATTCTTGAAGAAATTAGAAACCAGCGCAATGTTGCTCTGCTTATTCAGAAGGAGTGAGAAATAAATCAGCATGCGACAGGGTAAGAAAGTTTATCTGCATCTACACAAACTTTTATTTTTATAGGTCTGTAGAGATGATAAAAATGAAGGCCAGGAGAGCAGAAATGGCTGGTAGTGAGAGAGAGAGAGAGAGAGAGAGAGAGAGAGAGAGAGAGACTGATAAGCAAAGTTTCTAACCAACAAAAGTTATTTTCATGTAGAGTTAGGATTCTTTCCTTTATTCTCTCTCACCATTCATTTTTTTTTAATTAAGATATTTTAGAATATATAAAGATATGGAAAAGTACAGTTAATTATATAATAAACATCCATGTACCGACCACCCAGATGGGACAAACATTACAGATATCTGAAGGGAGAGGGAGGCTCTGATGAACTAATGAAAATGCCCAAAACAGAAAGGGTCCCAGTTAATGTGAAGCCACCAGCCAGGTAAGAATTGGCCTATCATCTTCACTCCTTGCTGCCAATCCCCTAACATTTGAGGGGAGATAAAACCTTCAGGTAGGTGTTAAGTGGTTGAGGAACACAGGGAGGGAGAGCAAAGAGCAGAAGGCCCTATTTCCCTTTCCTACTGCAAGCTGCCAGGCCTCGGCTGATGAAGGGGGAAGTTTTACTGCTAAGTGAAGTTGTGAGTTTTGATTATTGCAGGGGAGTATGCAATCTAATTGCTAAACTGAAACTATGTGTGTAACTTAAAATGACTGTGGGATTTCTCTATGATGTAAGAGAGAACAGAGAAACCATGGGACTCACAGAGTTTTTGTTCAGGAGCGGGGACTGTGTCTTCCACTGAGTAAATGTTTAAAGGAAACAGTGGGAGACAAAGCCAAGTTGAGTTTGGTTGCCAGGAGTTGTGCTTGTTCCACATACCACATGGAAAACATTTAGCTGAACCTAAGATGTCACCGATACTAAAGCAAAATATAATTCTAGATGCTGCCAAGAAAGGAAAAAATTGCTACCTATGATACATCAAAATTAAGGTAAAAATTTGTAATGAACAAAACATCATATTTTAAATAAAGATAAGGTCAGTATTACTGAGTTTTCTTTTTGCTTCTGGGTTTAGTACGTCTTAGCATGGCACTGTCAGTGATCTTTATTTAAAATTTTGATATTTTTGTTTATCATGAATTTTTTGGCATCAATTTTGGTTTTGAAAAATATTGAAAAATATATGTATCTTGATTTTTGAGACTTTTTGGCACCCACTTAAGTTTTGCATCTGAGGCAAGTGCCTCAATCATCTCACATGCCTCACCTCACCCAGTTCCTCTGGGAGATAGAGATGGTGATAGGAAAAAAAAAAAAAAAAAAAACCAGAAGGGAAGAAACAAGGAGGTTTCAACAAGGAGGAAGAAACAAAAGACAGATCCTAAAAAATAAATAAATGAATTTAAAAAAAAAAAAGACAGATTCTTTTGTTTATTTTCTTGCCTATGTAATTACAAATGGGAGAAATACCTTAAAAATTTTCTAAACAGGGATCTCTTTAAAGTTCTTTTATTAAAAATTTTTATTGAATTTATTGGGATGACATTGGTTAATAAAATTATAGAGGTTTCAGCCCTGGCTGGTACAGCTCAGTGGATTGAGTGCATGGCCTGCAAACCAAAAGGTCACTGGTTCAATTCCCAATCAGGGTACCTTCGTGGGTTGCATGTGAGAGCAACCAATTGATGTATCTCTCGCACATCCATGTTTCTCTCCTTCTCTTTCTCCCTTCCTTCCCCTCTCTCTAAAAATAAATTTTAAAAATCTTTAAAAAATTATATAGGTTTCAGGTATACAATTCTATAATACAGCATCTGTATATTGTACTGTGTGTTCACCACTCAAAGTCAAGATTCCTTCCATCGCCATTTATTGTCTCTTTATCCTCTTCTACTTTTCCCACTCCCTTTCCCTCTGGTAATTACTATACTGTTGTCTTTGACTATGAGTTTTTTTTTTCTTAATCCCTTTACCTTTGTCACCCAGCCCACCAATCCCTCACCCCTCTGACAGCTGTCAGTCTCTTTTCTGTATCTATGAGTCTGTTTATATTTTGTCTGTTTTGTTCATTATATTCCACATATAAGTGAAATTATATGGTGTTTGTCTTTCTCTGACTGGCTTATTTCTCTTAGAATAATACTCCCCAGGTCCATCCATTCTGTCCCAAAAGGTAGGTTTTCCTTCTTTTTCATGGCCAGAGTGGTATTCTACTGTGTAAATGTACTATAGCTTTTTTATCCACTTATCTACTGAAGGGCACTTGGACTGCTCCCAAATCTTGGCTATTGTAAGTAACACTGCAATGAATATAGGGGTGCATATATGCATATATTATTTTTTAAAACTTTTTAATAAACCCCACCTGAGGATATGTTATACTTATCGATTTTAGAGAGAGAGAAAGAGAGAGAGAAACATTGATTGATTGCCTTCCAAATATGCCTTGTCCAGAATGGAACCCATAACCTAGGTATGTTCCCTGACTGGGGATCAAATCTGCAACCTTTTGGTATACAGAACAATGCTCCAATAAACTGAACCACCTGGCCAGTATGGAGTGCATATATTCTTTCCAATAAGTGTTTCGGGTTTCTTCAGATATATTCTCAGAAGTGAAATCGCTAGGTCATAAGGCAGTTCTATTTTTCATTTTTTGAGGGAACTCCATACTGTTTTCCACAGTGGCTACACAAATCTACATTCCCATCAACAGTGCACAATGGTTTCTTTGTCTCCACATCCTCGCCAACACTTGTTTGTTGACTTATTGATGATAACCATTCTGACAGGTCTGAGGTGATGTATCGTTGTGGTTTTAATTTGCATTTCTCTGATGATTAGTGACATTTAGCATATTTTCATATGTCTACTGGCCATCTGTATGTCCTCTTTGGAGAAGTGTCTAGTCAGGTCCTTTGCCCATTTTTAATTGGATTGTTTGGTTTTTTGGTGTTGAGTTAAATAAGTTCTTTATAAGTTTTGGATATGAACCCTATATAAGATGTAACATTGATGAATATAGTCTCCCATTCAGTGGGTTGTCTTCATTTTGTTGATGGTTTCCTTTGCTGTGCAGAATTTTTTATTTAGATATAGTCCCATTGATTTATTTTTTGTTTCCCTTGCCCAAGGAGACATATCAGAAAAAATATTGCTACAAGAATATTCTGAGACTTTGCTGCCTATGTTTTCTTCTAGGATTTTTATGGTTTCAAGTCTAACATTTAAGTCTTCAATCCGTTTTGAGTTTATTCTTGTGTGTGATATAAAAAGGTGGTCTAGTTTCATTTTTTTGCACTTATCTGTCCAATTTATCCAACACACTTTATTGAATAGACTACCTTTATCCCTTATATATTTTTGCCTCCTTTGTCAAATATTAATTGACCATAAAGACATGGGTTTATTTCTTGGTTCTCTATTCTGTTCCATTGACTATATGTCTGTTTTCATGCCAGTACCAGGCTGTTTTGATTACTATGGCCTTGTAGAATAGTTTGATATCAGGTAGATTGATTCCTCCAATGTTGTTCTTTCCTAAGATTGCTGTGGCTATTTGGAGTCTTTTGTGGTTTCGCATAATTTTTGGAATATTTATTCTAGTTCTGTGAAATATGCCATTGGTATCTAGATAGGAATTGCATTGAATCTATAGATTGCTTTGGGTAGTATGGACATTTTAATGATGTTAATTCTTCCTATCCATGAATATGGTATGTTCTTCCACTTAATTTGTATCTCCTTCAATTTTTTTTTCTTCAGTGTCTTGTAATTTTCTGAGTACAGGTCTTTTACATTCTTGGTTACATTTATTCCTAGGTATTTAATTTAATTTGTTTTCTTATCCTCACCCAAGGACATGCTCACTGATTTTAGAAAGAGGAGAAGAGAGGGAGAGAGATATATGTCAATCAGCCTCCCCTGTACACGCCTCAGCTGGGGACCGAACCCAAAACCCAGACATGTGCCCTGACTGGGAATTGAACCTGTGAACTTTTAGTTCATGGGACAATACCCCACCAACTGAGCCACATCTGCAGGGCCTATATAAGTGGGATAGTTTTCTTAGTTTCCCTTTCTGATAGTTCATTATTGGCATTTAAAAGTACAACTGAATTCTGGATATTTATTTTGTATCCTGCTACTTGACTCAATTCATTTATCAGTTCTAGTAGATTTTTGATGGACTCTCTAGGGTTCTCTCTCTATAATATCATGTTTTTTGAAATAATGACAGTTTTACTTTTTTCTTTTATTTCTTCTACTTTTCTGACTGCTATGGCTAAGACTTCCAGTACTATGTTAATTAAGTGGTGAAAGCACACATCCATGTCTTGTTCCTGATATTAAGAGAAATACTTTTAGTTTTTGACTATTGAGTATGATATTGGCTGTGGGTTTGTCAGATATTAGCCTTCATTATGTTGAGGTATACTCCTTTTTCCCACTTTGTTGAGGGTTGTTTTTTTTTTAATCATAAATCAGTGCTGTATTTTATCAAATGCTTTTCTTGCATCTATTGATATGATCATGTGATTTATATCTTTCATGTTGTTTATGTGGTTTATCACATTTAGTAATTAGTGGATATTATTGAACCTTGCATTCCTGGAATAAAACACAATTCATCATGGTGTATGATCTTTCTAATGTATTGCTGGATTCAGTTTGCTAATATTTTGTTAAGGGTTTTAGAATCTATGTTTATTAGGAATATTGGCCTATAATTTTCTTTTTTTGCAGTGTCTTTATTTGTTTTGGAATTAGTATAATGCTGGCGTCATACAATGAGCTTGGCAGTCTTCTGTCCTCTTGAATTTTTTTGAATAATTGCTAAAGGATAGATGCTAATTTTTCTTTGAATGTTTGGTAAAATTCACCTGTGAAGCCATCTTGTTCAGAACTTTTGTTTGTTGGGAGTTTTTGATTACTGATTCAATTTCATTAGGTTTAATCTGTCTATTCATATTTTCTGATTCTTCCTGATTTAGTTTTGGGAGATTGTATGTGTCTAAAAAATTTCCCACTTTGTCCAAATTGTTCAATTTGTTGGCATATAGTTGTTTGTAATATTTCCTTACAATACCTTGTATTTCTTTGGTGTCAGTTGTTATGTTTCCTTTTTCATTTATGATTTTATTTGTTTGGATCCTTTCTCTTTTTTTCATAATGAGTCTGGTGAATGATATGTCAATCTAGTTTATCTTTTCAAAGAACCAGCTCTTGGTTTCATTGATCTATTGTATTGTTTTTTTTAGACTCCACTTCATTTATTTCTGCTCTGATCTTTATTATTTTCTTTAAAAATTAAAAACATGTTTATTGATTTGAGAGAGAGAGAGAGAGTCAGAGAGAGAGAGAGAGAGAGAGAGATGAGAGAGAAACATTGATTGGTTGCCTCCCATATGTGCCCCAACTGCGGAATCACAACCTAGATATGTGCCCTAATCAAGAATTGAACCGGCAACCTTTTGGTATAGGGGACAATGCTCCAACCAACTGAGCCACACTGGCCCGGCCTGTTATTTTCTTTCTTCTACTTACTTTGGGATTTATTTGTTGTTTTTTTTCTAGTTCCTTTAGGTAAAAAGTTAGATTATTTATTTGAGGGTTTTTTTGTTTGTTTGTTTGTTTATTTGTTTCTTGAGATAGACCAGAAAGGCTATGAATTACCTTCTTAGGACTGCCTTCGCTGTGTCCCAAGGATTTTGTGTTCTCATTTTCATTTGTTTCAATGTATCTTTTGATTTCTTCCTTGATCTCATTGTTAACCCATTTGTTGTTTAGTAACATGTTATTTAGCCTCCAAATCTTGTGTGTTTTTCAGTTTTTTTCTTAGGATTGATTTCTAGTTTCATACCATTATGATCAGAGAAGATGCTTGATATGGTTTCAGTCTTCTTATATTTACTGAGACTTGTTTTTTGTCCTAATATGTTGTCTATCCCTGGGCAACCTGTTTGGGGATACAAAGAAGTCTACACTTTGTGGCTGCCTCTGCTGGGCCTTGATATGCATGGAATGAACCAAGCTGTGCACCAAGGCCAGCTTTTACCAGCACCTGACCTGGGGGCAGGTCAGCAAAAATCCAAGGCACCTTGAGATCTGCCTCTACCTGCCTCTGCCTGTTGGCTGCCTGTTAGGCTCAGTCATTGAAAGGGCCTCTGGTGGTACTTGAGTTGCATGAGGTAGGTTCTCAATGAGTCACCAGATATGGGCGAGTAGTGTTCACCAGATTGATACACATTCAAACTCAGTGCCAGTGCTTGGTCTGGGGCTACTCAGCAAATGTCTCAGGGTATACCAAGTCTAGCTTCCCCCTGATGGGTGCCACTTCTGGGTGGGGTGGGGTCTCAGGGGATAATCAGAATGAGTCCAGCAGAATTTATCAGGTCCAAACAGAACAAGATTTGGCCATGTGAATAGAGGGCTCTGCACCAGTCAGGGATGCAAAGGAAAAGTGGCCCCTGTCCTAGAGCCATAAAACTCACCCTGTCCCAGATTCTGCAAGAAGCTTTATCTCAGCAGGGTGGGGCTTCTGGGAGTCAGGAGGATGGGGCTAGTGGATCTCTCCTGAGGGCGAGGTACTGGTCATGCTTGGGGGAAGGTGGGGGAGTATCCCCCATCCCAGAGCCACATAGCTCAGTCTGTCCCAGATTCTGCTCAGACCTCCACAGGATGGAGCCACCAGGAGTTGGGAGGGTGGGGCTGCTGGGAGCCTAGAGAGAGAGGCTAGTGGATATTCTGAGGCGGAAGCCCAAGTCAAGTTCACAGGATAGTGGGGAGAAAAGGTCCCACCCCAAAGCCACACCACTCAGTCACTGGCACCTCCTGAGTCTGTCCAGACCTCTACACCCCAGCCCAGGCAGCTGACTCTTGAACAGGATGCAAACTCCGCAGTGTGGGGCTATAGGGAGTCCAGAGTGTCGAGTTATTGCTTTCCCCCAGGCTGATGCCATAAGGAGGGGAGTGTTCTACCCAAGAAGTATGACATCTGCATTGTGGGAGAGTGACTCAGCACAGGTATCCTGGTGGCTGTCCCTTCAGCTCTCTTTCCAAGCCCCAAACTTCAGCCTCTTCTCACATGATTCTAAGTCCATGCTACTCTTGCTCTGCAGGCCCAGGGTTGAGTGGCTGCAAATGAGATTTTGAGTGTTGGCCCTTTAAGAAGGCACATGTATCTCTAGCAGACTTCTGTCTGTCTCTGGCAGGCAGAATCCCTGCTAATTTTCACAGCCTGATGTTATGTGGGTGCCTCTTCTGGACTATGGTGCTCTGGGCTGGGGAGCCCAGCTTGGGGTTGAGTCCCCATACTTCTCAGGAGGGCATTTGCAGCTGAGATAGCCCTCCAGAATTTCAGTCACCAACCATTGCAGGGGAAGCTGTTCGCTGTTCTTTTCACATCTCTGCTCTTCCTACTAGTCTTGATGTGGCTTCTTCTGTAATTCCTTGGTTATAAGAGTTCTCTTTAGCTAGTTTTCAGTTGGTTATTCAGCTTGATTGCTCTATATTTTAATTGTAATTCCAGCTTGATCCTGGGAGGAGGTGAATGTAACATCCACCTACTTTGCCGGTGTCTTGGATCTCTGATCTTGAAAGTTCTTACTAAAATATATGAGATGGTCTAATTGATACCCTCAGATCACACTGAACAGGGGAGCTCTTATCTTTTTGAGAACACTCCAATTTACTGTCTGGATGACAAAAGTCCTCAATAACTGGCTAAATTGGTGCTCTCAGTGCTGTTGATATTAGAGTATGAAGCAAAATTCTTGTGTTTATTTCCTCATTCTTGCCATTTAAAGAAATTCCCTCTTGTACCAATGAAATTGTAAAAGGAGATTTATGATACCAACATGTAATGATAATACCTGTTATCCAGCTCTCTACCATTTTCATCATCTCACTTCATTCTCATAATATTCCTCATTTGAGTCCCACAACTACCACAGGTGGTAAGCAGGGAAGTTATTGCCCCATGTTAGGCACAAGGCATCAGCCTCATTTTTCAGATGAGGCTGACCCAACTGAATGGAAACCAGAACGCTTCAAGGACAGTCCTTTTCCTGTACAGTGTTGTGTGCCACTAAAGACATGGGGAGAGACACTTTAAGCGGCCACATTTGAGGGATTGCTGCTATAATCGGAGCTGGTTAGCAGCTGATCTCCCTAAGGCTATCTCCAGTCTCCTAATGCTGTTTCACATTAAACAGGTTTGAGAATGAGTCACTTTGGCTGGAACAAACCAGCAAAGTGATTGCTTCAGCTCTGCTTCGAAACTTGAAGTCCTCCCTTTGCCTGAGGTAGCAAACTGAATGCAAACCTCAGCTATAATACTGCAGCAGTTCTGGGGCTGACTTTGTGTTTCTCTTATATAATTTTAGGCTTCATTTAGCATTTACACATTTTCCCTTTCCACGCTTACATGATTTGGTACAGAGTGCTCTTATGTTAACTCCTTTGTTTAGGTGATATTGGAATAAAAAAGAAGACATACCCTGCCCAGGAGTTTAGTCAAAAAAGGAAAGGGACCCTTCAATTAGCCCAGGTGGGCTGCTGCCTGACATACAGGTGAGCCTTAGAGGTGATACAATTTTGATCAGTTTGAGGAAAGAATTTGGATTTTCTGCTGTTTCTCATCCAGGACTGAGGAGGTTACTCTTGGTAATTGATTTGGAAGGTAAAATATTCCCCTTCTAAGCTCCACTGGCCTTACAGCCCAGAGAGCACCTGTCTATCCTGGATAGTAGAGCGGGCCTAAGTAGGTGAGACAGTGAAAGCAGATGGGAGATAGATTAGAAAATAGAGGGAACCATGGGCAAGCACTCTAAATGAGGTTAAAGAATAGTTGCTTTTCTTTGTTTTCCTTAAAGAGAGAACTGGAAAATGGACTGGTAATGGGTTTTGATGGGATATTAGAATCTAAGTTGGCAGAGTTATAACAGTTCTGGGCAATGATCACATTCAAGATGAAGTCAAGAGTGGCTGGTGAAGTGGAGAGAAGGAAGAGGTCTCCTGTAACCTTGGCAGGACTTGGGGAAGGGAGTTAGACTGAGGAGTGAGTGACCAAGAGAAGGAAGGATAGATAACAACAATGACCCAACAAAGGGTAGAGAGTTTTATAACTGAATGAAGAATAAGTGTTTGGATATGGCGATACAGAGCCAAAAGAATAAATATGTCTCTTTTCCTAAATAGCCATGGGGTGTGTGAAGAATGGAAGAATAAACATCCTCATTCCCAGTGAGCAGCAGGAAAGGCAGTGTCCTTCAACAAAGGTCATGTTACAGTTAAGGCAAGAGGAGAAGGGACCCCTATAGGAAAGTTTTACATTGTAGAGAAGAGAGTTTACCAATGGATGAGGAGGGCTCCAGAGGGCCAGCAGAAAGGGTTGGGCTGTGGGGCAGGGAAAAGTAAAAGAATGAGCAGAGGAAAGGATGGAGGTGTTGGTAACAGGAGAAGACAGGCCATCAGAGAGGCTAATTCAGGGTGGAGGCAAGGCATGCCAGTACTGGAGAGGAAGGTAAAACAGAATTAACTAGTCTAGAAAGTCTGTTTGGGCCTCTGGCAGTGAGAGGTCTTTGCCCAAGGCTCCAGAGGGATACAACATGGCTCTAAAGTTGTTTTGTGCTTCAGCATGAGCCAGCCTCAGGTAGGGAGGATAGAATTGTTAGACCTGAATCAAAAGGAAGAAAATTATACATGCTCCCAGGCTTCCTGGGGAAGTGCATCTAGACATGGGTGCTGATAAATTAGCCAAATCTCTCCTCTTGTTGGTGGCATGCCCTTATCCCTGGTGTCCCCTCGGAGTCATTGGGGCTCAGCCGTAGAGTCCTCAGGTTTGGATAAAGGATTCAGCACCTAAACTCTTTGACCAACCCAACGTGACCCGGTGGTCATCAGATAAAGCCGCTCCCAAGAGTCCTAATCATGACAACAGCGGGTCTTCCCAACAATGCTTCCTATTGCTAGGGTGACCACACCTCACCCAACCCTGGGCAGGAGGCCAATTACTGGATATTTACATATGAAGTTGGGAACTTTATCAAAGAGAAAAAAGACCCTGCAAACTCAGGTTTTGGGAAAACTGTGATATTAAATCAAGACAGGAAAAGCAGCAAGATAAATAAATGCAATGCTGAATCAGCTGAGTGGTGGATCTAAACTTTATGTAACTCAGATGTCAGTTGAAGTTACCGTGCCTCTTAATATCTGTTAGGATTGATTCGAGACCCATCCTGGGGAAAGTACGGTGCCCTCATCAGGTTCATGCACAGCCCCATGGACTAACAATTTTCTTGGTTCCTCCTCTGATTACCAACTTTGGCTGAATTCCTCTCCATCCCAAAGTGGACCTAATCATAGAATCTTTTCCTTCTTGATCTTCTCCAAAAGTAGCATTCACAGCAGGTAGAAGCATGTTTTAGAACTTCTCCTGGGAGCAGGGCGGGTACAGATCCGCAAGAGACAGTGGATGACATAGAGTTAATATCAGATAGCTGTTTTGAAAAGTCCCCTTCGCCATTTCTGCCAACTCTCAGACTCCAGACTCCCACCGCATTGCCTCTCTCCTCTTCCCATTTCCTTCTTCTCTCTTTCATTCTTTTCCCACTCCAGGTCCTTTTACATTTTTTAAGGAGAGGTGTTTATCTGCTTCTTTGTTAACCTCTGGCCACCCTGTCCCAGGGCTTGCCCCCTACTCCCATCTAGCTTTTCAAGATATTTTCCTAAACAACATAGTTCTTTTTTTCTAAAGAAATTTTAGAGAGAGCTGGATAAAAGACTGTCCTTACCTATTTTTATTGCTTCTGTCAAAAGACAGATGGCTCTCAGAGTCTATAATTGGGCGTAACCTACAGGTTCATTTTAAGTGGTTCCTGATATATATGGGCAGAGGAGACAGGGAGTAGTACTAAATAGACAGCTCTGGGCCATCCCAGTGACCTTCCCACCCAGTTTGTGGTTCTTACACGGTCTCAACATTGTGGTTCCCTGAGCAACTTCTCTCACGGAATCTTCCCAGACCACCTGTATGCTTACTCTTGGAAAATGCATCAGCTTGTTCATCAGTCACTCTCTTTTGGGTAATAAACTGGTCCCCCCTCAGCTCTCTCTCTCTCTCTCTCTCTCAACTCCTAGCTCAAAGATATCTTCCTCCCTTCCCTCCAGGAGGAGGACAGACACAAAATAGCTCTTTGTTTAAGAACTTGAAAAGTCAGTGTCTCTTTTCAGCTAATTAGAAGGAAGTATTTTTCCATTCACTTCATTTTCTTACTGTAATTGGCTAACAGGAGTTCAGTGACTTTGTTTGCATTCAACCTTTGTTCATTAATTAACAGCCTCCAGGTCAGGTTGTCCTTATCAAGACTTAATATTTAACTCAGCACTGGCTAAACCTGAAAGAGTGCTGGAAATTCCTGGTAGGTTCTGCTGTGATGGGAAAGGACCTCCAAGGTGGTACAGCAGCTCTTTTTTCTTTGCTGGTAGTTCTTTTGAAGACCTTCCAAAGAGTGTAACCTGAAATGTTTGGGGATCCTTGACTGAGATCAGGGACAGCCACCACTTTGCCAGTGTCTCGTAACGATGAACTGAGACATCTGATTCGGGATTCTAAGAGAGAGAAAATAGTCCAAAGAGTTTTAAAGATTATTATTTTTTCCCCAACAAGTCTCTTTTATTTTCTATTCAAGAAAGCACTAAGTAATTGCCAGCTCTTGCCTCACTGGTTTCTCCATCCTCTGGTATCTGGTTGTGATAGGCAGAATTTCGGCCCTACAATTTGTCTCCCTGATATTACTCCTGTGCTCATGCTATATTAATTGGCAAAAGAGACTTTACAGATGTAACTAAGGTTACTAATTAATTGACCTTAAAATCAGGAGATTGTCTGAGTGGGTCTAATGTAATTATGTGAGCCCTTAAAAGGGGAGGGCAAAAGAGGAAGGCAGAGAGATCCAAGGAGGAGAAAGATTCTATGTGCTGTTGCTGGATCTCAGGTAGAGGGGCCGTGTGCAAGGACCAGAGAGAGGCCATTTGGATGTAAGGGCAGCCCTTGGCTGACAATCATTAAGGAGACAGGGACCTTAGCTCTACTATAGCAAGGAACTGATTCTGCCAAAAACCTGAATGAGCTTGGAAGTGGATTCTTCCCCAGAGCCTCCAGGAAGGAAGGCAGCCCTGCCAACACCTTGACTTTGGCCTTGTGAGACCCTAAGCGGAAAATTAGCTAAAATTGACCTACAGAAACCATGGGACAATAAATATGTGGTGGTAACTTGTTGCAGTAATAGACTATGATTATGTGGGGTTTCTGTCTGTTGTCCAAAAGGTGTGAGCAGTAGAGACGTTCCTTTCTTAGGAGGAGGTGACTGAGCAAGGGTTTTCATGGCAAGGTTATGTGGGCAGACTTGGTCACAAGTTTGTACTTAAACATAAACTGTGTTCAAAGGGGTGAGGTGGCCTGGCTTTATATTGAAATTTAAATAAATTGAAATTAAATAAAATTAAAAATTCAGTCCCTTGGCTGTATTAGCTACATTTTAAGTGTTAACATCCGTATGTGGCTAAATGGCTAGTGAATCGGAAGACACAGATATAGAATATTTCCTGTATTGCAGAAACTTCTATTGGATGGTCTCATCTAGATGGTTAACAGTGATGACATTCAGTTGCAACTGTTCTTTGTCTTATCTGGGCCACTGAGAAGTAGTAGAGTTATTACAAAACAGATGCATGCAAATTTCTCCCAACTGAAGGAAGAAATGGTTGAATTTTGTGGAGATTTTCATGTCTCTACTTTCTTTTCTTATCAGTTGCATGAATTACCTCCTGAGGATAGAAAGCCCTGGACTTACAGTACACCACTCTAGAAGTATCAGGGACAGGGTATCAGGCCTCGCTTTTTTTCCCTCAGTCATTTTGACAATTTCACTCCCTACAAAAAAACTTACACAATTCCAATATCCTACTCTTTCACTTCTACCAAATATATTCCTCTGAACATTGGATTCCCTATGATTCTATGATTCTTGCATATCACTGATACCTCCAACCCATTATTTCACTGAGAAAATAGACAACCAGAAAAGAACTTACATAGACTCCTACCACCACATCTGCCCACCTTCTGGAATCTGTGCACATAGACTCTAACTTTCCTCTTGTTATAATCAGAAAACTGTGCTTCCATCTAATGCTGGTCTTATCACCCCTATGCTGGATCCAGCCTCTTTTCTCTAGTCTAGAACTACACTTCACTCATCTGCCACCCATATCATTAAAATTTCCCTTTTCAGTGGATCATTTCCTTTGTATCAAATACACAACAATATTTCTCATATATAAAAAATCCTTCCTAGACCCCTATTCTTCTTCAACTTTTTTCTCTGCTTTCCTTTATAGTGTCCTTCGCTGGTGCTTTCTCATCTTCCTGAATTCTAAATGCTGGAGTGTCCCAGGGTTTAGTCCTCAGGACTCTACTTTTCCCTGTCTGTACTCACCCTTCAGGAGATCTACACAGTTCCATGACTTAAAACACCTTCCATATGCTGCCAAATTTATATGCCCTGCTTGGACCTCTCCCCTGAACTACAGACTCTTATATATAACTGCCTACTCAATATCTCCATTGGATATCCAATAAAAGACATTTTAGACTTAATATATTCATGAATAAACTATTACTTTTCAACCCCCAGCCTCCCAAACTGCTCCCCCCATGATTGTCCCTGATTCATTAAATGGAACTCCATTCTTCCATTGGCTCATGCTAAAAATCTTGGTTTTACCTAGATCCCTCTTTTCTTTTATAAACCTCATCTGCTCTATCAGAAAACAAAGGGAGATCAAGAGTCCAAAAAGACTTATTTCATCCAGGCCAGAAAAAAGTCTCAAGTCACCACAGAATACTCTCCTCTAGTGACCAGAATTATTACATAACCTAGGTGTATTCACCTTTCATTAAGCAAATATATTTGGAGCATTTACCATGTTTCAAGAAATGCTTTAGGTGCTAGGTATATAGCAATGAGCAAAAACAGGTAAAATGTCATGGAAGTTGCTTTTTGCTGAGAGGAGACCAAAAACTTGTTAGATGATTAAAGAAAAATACTTTACAGTAAGGGGACAGAAAGGGACGGAAGGAGGCTGTTTTAGATAGAGTGGTCATGGAAGCTTCTGTGAGAGGTGACATTTAAGCATTAAGCAGAGTCAACCATGCAGATATCTGGGAACAAATCTTTCAAGCAGGAGGGGAATGTGGTGGTCCCAAGGCAATAGCATTCTTGGGGTGTCCCAGGAGCAGGATAAAAGCATCTGTACCTAGAATGGAATAAAGTGGGCAGTGGTAAGAAATGAGATCAGAGAGAGAGCTGGGGTGAGATCACATAGGCCTTGCAGCCTGTTTTGAGCAAATATTTTATGATAGTCTCTCCTATCTTTCCTATAAGTCAGCCCACAGCACCTCCCCACCTGCCGCCACACCTGTTCAGGTTGTCTGACCTGGGTCTTAGGAACTGAAAACACCATGCATCCTATATGGCCACCAGCCATACAGGTAATGCCTGCACCAAGGAATAACAGTGAATCAGTATGGGTGACTGTGCTCTTCACTTAGCTTTTATTAATGCAGATTTGATCCAAATTTATAATAACCTAATAACACTAATAATCACTCAGAAATAATCAGCAATAACATCACGCAAGAGAATTGGGAGATTACAAACCTGAGTCCCAAGAGTCCAGATCAGAATCCAGGTTCAAGAGGCAGCCAGTCACCATCTTGCAAGGCATAGTCGGCGGTGACTTCAGAGTCTGTTAGAACAGTGTTGAATGGAGCAGCAGCGTGCCGTTCTCTCGCTCTCGGCTGTCTTAGCTATCTGTTGGAAGGTCTTTGCTTTCATGTTTCTGTATGATGTAATGCTGCATCAGCCTTTGATTAATCCATGTTTTGTGCCACCCCATAAGCACATGCTGATTATGTCACTTTACTATGCGTGCTCTGAGAGGGTGGTGTTACCCTTCAGATAAGCACACATTGTCCATGTGGCTCCACAGCGCATGCTCTGAGAGGGTGGTATTACCCCTCAAATAAGCACATGCTGTCTACCATGTTGTACTGTGCATGCTAGAGGGGTTGCACTATTCCTTTAAGTCACTGCTGTACTGCACATGCTCTAAACATGGCTTCTTAGTTGATGGGACTGATGCCATCTTAGTTCAGTCCTGCTCCCCACACAGCCCAAGAAAGGGATTTGGGATTTTATTCTAATAAGTAGGAAGCCAACAGAAAGTTCTGAGCAACAGGTATATCATCATCTGACTTACATTTTAACAGGATCAGCTTAAAATCTGGGTGAAGAATGGACTATAGTGGGAAGAGAATGGAAACCGGAAGACCAGTTAGGGGGCCTTGCCATTCATTCAGGTGCAGAAAGATGGTGCTTGAATTAGATCGTTACTGTGGAGGTGGGAGGAAGTACTAGATTTACAATTCATTTTGAAGTAGAGCTGACAGTTTTGCTGAGCACATTGTGGCTGCCCAATTTATATTTGTTGAATGAGTGGATATACAGAGTATTCTGGGGTGAGGTAGGACTTTTTCCTGGTCTGGGTGAAACATCGCAGCCATTGACCCCCCCTTTGTTCTCTTTCCATGCTCACTTGCAGCCGCCAGATGACTAATACTTTGTTCCACATTCCCTGACTCTGGGGAGGAGTGTCCTGAACATTGAACACTAGGACATTGTCACTGGAAAATATCTACAACTCTAATTTAGTAAATTGGCATTCTGGATTATTTGTAATTCTCTTGCTAATTTCCCTCCACCTGACCAGCTCTCTTTATGCTGATAAAGTTGAGCTCCAAAGCTGAAAACTTGAGGCCCAAACTGGAACATGGTGGTCCCACACGGCCCTTTCACACTGTTGAGCCCATTCTAAGCCATTAAGTAGATTCCTTTTTGAGAAGTTTTTCTCATCTTAGCAATCCACGCATCTTATTACTCTTCAAACTCATATTGTAAAATTTCTAATATGTAGAATTAATGTAACTTGATAGGAACCCAATTCTCACTATCAGAAGATTTGTAGAATTCTTTATTTCAAAGTCCTTTTCTTCAAATCCAAGGGCAGCAATAATACCTATCAGGGCTGGAACAGGGGTGAAGCCAGTGAGGTGCCGGGGGAGCAATATTTAAGAAAGCACTCACATTCAGGGTCTTGTAAGTACAGGGTGTGAACCTAAGAACAAAAGCCTCCTGAAATGTTGTACCAGGATTGCCTCACCCTAGTGCTGGCCTTGCTGCCTAAAGAGAAGCATTTTGGTTTATTAACCAGGCAGCTGTAGCATCAAGAGTAGGACCAGTTCCCCACTGTTTGGCCATGACTGTGCAATAGAAAGCTGCTCTTAGAGAAAGCAAATGGCATGGAGAGGAGCCATGTTCAGGAAGGTCTGCCAAGCTAGAAATGAAAACCAGTGGGAAAGTGGGGACAAACATTACGGAGTTTTGCTTCATAATCAACTCAACAAACCACTGGAATTCCATTCATTGAGGGTTTTCTGGATCCATTAATCATATTTGTAGCATTTCTATCTCATTTGTGACTCCTCAGATATAGCATTTATAAACTGTGTATTCTCTATGATGTATTTTTTTACTTACTACAAAAATTAACAGAACAAATAATGACTGCAATGTAAATGCTTGGGACAATCAATTAAGGGCTTATTTTTAAGATTGGGTTAACAAATTCCATTTTTAAAATGAGTCCAATTGACTGAGTGATTCTAAATTAGTTCTTTGATTTTTACCCTTAACTGCTGTTAATGCCACTATTAATTTCAATTACATAAAGGCAACATTAATATGTGTGAAACAAGAAGAGCAAGAAGCACAGAAAGGAATAAATGCTGCAAGACAGACTGACATTTTGACTGGCACAGAAATTTTTTCTTTCACACACTTGTGCTTTGACATTTTATTTGGCACAAACATCTCACAAATCCTTGACCTAATCTGATGTGCTGTTGTTTAGCAATTGCTGACGTGACACGTTTTAACCTCAAGGTCACTGGATTCCAAATATTACCTTTAACTGTCAGTCAGGGTTGGATGATCTCCAAAACACAGTTGAGGCAAGAGTCTGTGTTCCCAGGATGTTAAATGTATTTGCCTAGAATGATGAAAGAGCAGCTCCAAGTAGGGGTTGGGGGCAGGGCAGGAGAGGCGTACCATTCAGGCGGTTGTTAGGTGAAAACAGGGCAGAAGACTGACCCCTAGAGAACCCCAACATCTCCAAGAGTCAGCAGCCCCAAACAGAATACCTAAAAATAAATCTAACAAGAAATAGGTAGGGCATTATGACTAGATATATAAAATTTAGGAATAAAAGAGATGTGAATAACTGAGAAGTACGTTATCTTTCGGAAAGGGAAGACTGTATTGTGTAAAGATTGCACTTCTCAAATTTTTTTTAGGTACAACTTGACCGTCTCTAGGCCTCATTGCCTGTGGGTATTAGGAAGAGGTTACATTCATATGAATAGCCAGATTTTGCTGGCTCATTAGCTTTTATTGACATCTGCCTCTTTACTCAAGAATATGCCAACTCAAAAATGTTCTGCTCTAATCTTCTTTTTAAGGACTATATCAGTTAGAAATGCTTTCAGCTGCAAGAAATAAAACAACACCAACAGTTGTTTAAACAATAAAGACATTTAATTGTCTCCATCATTAGTCAGGAGGCAGGGCAGTTCCAGGTATGATGCATTGGCTTACTCACAGAATCATCAAAGACCTAGGCCCTTTCTGTGTTTCCACTCTTGCCAACCTGAGAAACCTGCTTTCATCCTCAGGCTGTTGCCTTGTGGGTGCAAGTATGAAGAACCACAGCTCCAAGCATAATGTGTATTCACAACCATGTTCAAAGTAGGAAGAAGGGGCAGAACCACCCACGGTCTACTTTCTCTTAAACCTCATTGCCCAAAGCTGGGTTACATTGCCCACCTCTAGACCAATCATTGGCCCAGGGGGACTGTAACTGCCATCATGGGTTTTAATCAAATGTGATTCATCCAGTTGCTAGGACTATGGCTGCCAGAACAAAATTATAGTTCTGTTAGCTATGAAGAAGGGAACACAGCTATTGGGCAGGCAACCAACAGCATTTGCCCAAAGAGCAATACCCATGGGCATTTGAGAAGGACCCCTCACAAGACCACTACGCTGCTGACTGCTCCAGACCCTTCTTTGATCTGCAAGGCACAGACCCTCACCCTAGTGGTTGCTCCCAGTTCTCAAAGTGTCAAATCTGCTTGACTGCCTGCAGCAAAGAACGGCAGAGTGGCCTTCTGGGCAGTGTGCACTGTGTTGCCTGGATCTCACAGCAATACTCCTTGTGACCAGTCTAGCACCCGTGCTCCCAGAAACAGCTTCTGCAGCTCTTGCCCTTGATCTCTCTTCTATGGTGACTTTGTAGCAGACCCTACAGGTGGGCTTACTCAACAGTCATTCTCTTTTCCTTTCTCCCACTTCCATGAAACATAATTTCATAGCCTCGTTTGCAGATAAGGATAGTCATGTCTGTGATACTTTTAGGTAATGCTATTTTAGTAGAAGTTTGCTAAGAATTTCTAGAAAAAAACCTTTGTTTTCCTGGTAAAGGCCTTGGCTTTAGCTTGGATCTAGTCAAAGCATTAATAAGATTTTTAATGGGAATGACAACGTAATTATTCTAAAGTTTATCTGGAAGAATACACAAATGAGAATAGCTAGGATATTAGCTCTATTTGGGTGGGGATTATATAAAAGTAATTTCCTTTTCTGTTTCTTCCAAGGATTTTATGGTTTGAAAAAATTTCCTCATTTTGAAATCTAGTAAATATTTATCTTATTTTTTTTTGTTTTATTTTTTATGTTAAAAAACTATATATCAAAAATCACCATAAGTGCCAGGTGGGTACTAGTTTTAACAGGGTGAACACTTCATAAGTTATATAAATATCTAATCACTGTGTTATACACCTGAAAATAATATGTATAGTATTGTATGTCAACTGTAATAGAAAGAAATTATAAAAGTCACCATAAGCAAACCTATGAGGCAAACAGCAAACTGGGAAAAGTATCCCTTTTTCACCATGGTGACATAGGAGCATGGTATCAGTGGGTAGAAGTGAGAGCCATGTCACTGGAGTATGGGGTCTCCATTAGACCACAGGCTGGTGATGTTATTATCCCCATATATTATTATTTATCTTTATTATATCAATGAAGAAATTAAGAAGTTAGGTAACTTGCCCAAGTAGGATGAACTAAAACCCAAATAAAGGTGTTTCTGAGGATATAAAGCCAGTTTGTGCTCTTTGTACTATGTCCCACTGCTGATGAAATCTAAACTGAGAAAAGTTGACTTTCTAAGTGAATCAGCAATAATCAGAGGAGTGGGGTAGAAGTGGACTATTTCAGACTTATGGAGAGCAGGAAGCATATATTAAAGGGGAAAAATTAAAATGAAAGTTTTCAATATACATTGTCCAGATTGGGTCTAGGATCCTTGGGAATGGGCAAGTAGGAATCATGGACCCCAAATCCATGTTAGCTGTAACTTGGACTGAATTCTTGGTCACACATAGCAAAGGCAGTGTATCATGGAATGTGCACAAACTTTTTATAACCAATAGGTCTTTGCTGATCCCCTTTCATCACTTACTAACCATATGTCAAAATGAGGATAAAACTGAATCCTTGAGTAATCCAACCAAAGACTCCATCACAATGCAATTTTCTCTCCTCCAGCGATACTGAGGTTGAGGGCTCTTGATCCCTGTGTTCTGATTCCTGCCAGATTGCACTTCCAGACACCCGTGGGATAGTTCCAGAGATACATTTAAAGATGTCGGTGTAGCAGTGAAACTTGTCTGTTGCCAACAAGAACCTAATTAGAACAGTTTTATTTTATTTTGATTGCAACTATCTATCCATACTCTGTTCATTAAATAGTCCACACTGTTTTCCCTGGCTTGATATTAAGATTGCACAATTATATCCACAGCTACCCAGAGAATAGTATTTTTTAATAGGTGTATTATACTTAAACAGGAGTGGCCATTGGATATTGACAAAGGTTAAATGTAATTATTATCTTTTATTTTCATTTTTTAGAAATAAGCCTTTCACTTAAAATTTTATTTTTAATTTTTTTCCTTTTTATTGAATTTATTGGGGTGACACTGTTTCAAAATTATACAGGTTTCAGGTGCACAATCCTACAACACATCATCTGTACACTGTGTTGTGTGTTTACCACCCCGGTTAAGTCTGTATGTCACCATGTATCTTCCCATATCCTCCTCCTCCACCTCTCCTCCCCCTGGCAATCACCACACTGTATTCCAGATCCCTGAGTTTTTTCTTTTTTGCTCAATCCCCCACCGCACACAGCCCTCCACACCCCAATAGCTGTCAGCCAAAGGTTAAATGTAATTAAATAAAAATGATTATGCTCACCATGGATAATTTCTATCTGTATTATTCACATGGCTGAATAATAAAATCCATGATGGAATAATTCCATTTAAAGCTAATGTTGCTCAATTTATGGCCAGCTTTTTAAAATCTTAACTTCAATCACTTTCTTACTCAACACAATTATAGTCATAAATAATTTGAATTGATTAAATTTGAAAATAAAAATCAATTTACGAAAGATTACACAACACAGTAAAATGTAGCAAATTTTTTTTTATACGCACAGATCAAAACTGGCTTACATGGTTTGCAAATAAATTCTTAATGCAAATAATATGATAAAACAGCTTATCAAACTGATTAATACATTAGAACTGAAGATTATTGCAATCATTTTTATAAGTAAAAGGGACTGATGTGAGAATTTATATTATTTATCCTCATATTTAATAATGAACAGGAATAGTTAATTAAAAATTGTCACATTATTTTCCTAGTTTAATGTATTTGCTTTTTATTTTACAGTCACTCTGAGCTATTGCTTTGATGTCTGTAAAAGCTATAAGTTTGCTACAAACCTTGAAATTAATTTAGAAACAATTTGATGGCCAATTTTTCAGTAAACAATTTAAGAAACAAGTAGATAAAACTAATTCCAATGCATTGGTATGAACATATTTAAAGAGTGTGGGTGAGTGGAAAGAACATATTCTTATTTCAGATGGTTCTTTTTTTTAAAGTATATTTTATTGATTATGCTGTTACAGCAGTCCCAATTTTTTCTTTCCTTTGCTCCCCTCTGCCCAGTCCCCCCCTTCCCTCCAGCAATCCTATTCCCCTTAGTTCATGTCCATGGGTCATGCATATAAGTTCTTTGGCTTTACCCTTTCCTATATTATTCTTAACCTCCCTCTGTCTATTTTGTACCAAACAATTATGATTCGTAATCCCTGCACCATTTTGCCATTTCTCCCCCTTACCCCCTCCCAGCTGATAACCCTCCAAGTGATTCCCATACCTATGATTCTGTTCCTATTCTGGTTTACTTAGTTGGATTTTGTTTTTATTTTTTAGATTCAGTTGTTGATAGTTGTGAGTTTGTTGTCATTTCAGCTGATTCTTAAATAGTTGCAATATCATTTATACATGAGATGTACATATCAAGGCAATTTCTGGTACATAGTAGGCACTTAGAAATGTTTGTTGGATAAGTAACACACTTTACCAAACAAATGAGTGCACATCACCATGTCATACACGAAGTCTTCAAAATTTACGGAATTTTAAACATTAAAAACATTTTTCAGACAAATGTGTTACCTCACATCTGTTTTGTATGTTGCACAGGATGTCAATTATTAACTACGTTTTCCAGACCCTCTTTCATTTCTGCACCTATGAACTTAAAGACAAGTATTATTAGAAAGGTTTCATCCTGCCCCTAGGGAAGCTACATTTCACACTTCCTGTTTTAGAAAGAATCTCTGTTGGATTAGATGCACTTGTACAATTTTCTCTGGCTTTTCAAAACTTCTTACGAAACTTCTTTCATTGTGAACCCTCAGACCTGAAAGAACAGTATATAGTAAATTCTTCTTTTATTTTTCAGTTTATTCTACTGCTTCTTAGGGGGTCATAATATTTTGGTTTCCTACATTCATTTTAAGTTTCTCCCAAATCCACGTAATTTTGTCCCATGACTCCTTCTAAATGTTTAGTAAATATTCAGTCAATCCAATTGCATATTTACATTTATTAGAGTTAAGAAGGACTTCCTTTACTTTACTAGCCACATTGGCCTAACAGGTGTTCTTGTTTGAGGGCATAGAAGAGATCAGTCCTGCAGAAAATGTCATCAGGGACCACCAGGGATCCCTTAGTAAAACAGGCTGGGATAGGGATGGGGTACAATGAGCAGGGCCTAGAGTACCTGGGGATTCATCTATGCAGAGCTTACATCAATTGCTTGAATAGAATTTACCCAAGACATATTTTTGCAGGGGTTTGGGGAAGTAAAAGGGTGGGGAGGAAGGAGGGTGGTCATGGGAAGTGTTACATTATGGAGTATTTGGCTTTTGCTTCTCAGCTTCTCTCTTCCTGAGGGCCTTGATAACACCGAGTAAGCTCCAGACAGTGCAGTTCTGCTCTACCCAGCCCCCATGTACTGAGTGCTGGATTGCCTATCCATTTCCCCTGTTGCCCTTCCCAACAGGCCCACTTTTATTTAGGCACCCATCTTTCCTACCCGCTTCACCACAGCCTACTGTTCAAGGGAGTCTAACCCTCCCTCAGTTCCAGGTCTGGGCCTGACTTATCCAATGGGGCTCTCATCCCCTTTGTCAGGGATTAGGTAATGACTGGGCTTGTGACCCAATTTGAACTAATGAGGTGTGAGGAGAGGTGCTGGGACTTCTGGAGAAGGGCTTCAGTTTCTAGGGGAGTGCCAGCAGCAGCTGACTTTCTCCTCCTATAGCTGTTACACAGAGTTTGTGAGGCCAGACTGGCTGCAGCCTTCTTGCCTCCAACCTGAAGAAGAAGCCAAAGCACAGAGGCGGCAATTGCTGGAAGACCTAGGAAGTGAATGCATTCCTACTTTTTAATCTATAATTTAGGAAGACAGTCTTTGTCTTTTCCATAGCTCCCTTCCTTTTACAAAGAAGGACTTTTTAAAAAAGTTGTGGTGAAACATACACAACATAAAATATTACCATTTAAACTACTTTAAGTATCTAATTCAGTGGCAATAAGTACATTTGCACGTTGGGCAACCATCCCCACTACCCATCTCTAGAACTTTTTCATCATCTCAAACTGAAATTCTGTACCTACTAAACACAAAGAAGGACTTCTAATCAGCCTGGATTCCAGGGTTTAGCCTGGGCCCTTTTTTCCAGAGGAGGAGGTCACAGTGTTTTTAAATGTCATAAACATAGGAGTGGCTTTCTCTCTTGTTTTTTCCTTTCATCCACATAGCAGGAGGGATAAGCTGTGTCAAGGCCTGCCTCCATGAGGGAAGTCTGGACATCTTGGTCTTCCACTTCTCCTTTCATGAGAAAGTATGGGTATAGAGCTGGTGGTTGGTTAGATGAAAAAAAAAATGTGCTGTTTATCTGCAATTCAAAGTTAACTGGTAATTCTATGGTTTTATTTGCTAAATCTGGCATCCCTCAGTAAGGAGCATGCAGCCCATTGACTTGAGGCCTTGACCTGTGGTAACAGTTGTGGACAACAGTGTCTGGCTATGAGGATCTAACAAGAAGCTGGCTATCTGGGGAGAGGCTAGGATGGAGAGAGGATTGTGGGCCCAACTAACAATCCATTTCTTCATTCCTATTGCCAGGATGGGGCATACTCTGCACTTAACATCCCACCTGAACTGTCATTGTGGTTGGGGGTAGAACAGAGAGAATCCCTAACTGGTTGAGTATTAAACCAAAAGGACCAGAGGAAAAAAAACTGAAAGTGACTGAGTCACTGCATTGGCAAGGTTAAGCAGAAATGAGAACTTAACAACTAAGGTTAGTTGCAGTATAATAAAGCCCCATATTTCACATTGAAGTCTGTGAGTAAATTTGCACCTGCTGTAGTTAAAAATATGGGATAGAAGAGATTATCTCCAAGGCCCCTTTTGTATCAACAATTCTGTAGCTGTAGAGATGAAGCTTGAGGCCCTTGAAGGAGAAGGAAGACATGGGTTAGGCAAGGGTAGGAGCATTTCAAAACCTATTGACTGCTTGGTTGTAGAAGACCCAGCAAATGGGCACAGGTGGGAAGAAATTTGAGGAAAATAATGACCATTGTTTAAACTGCTTGTGTAACTTGAGTTTGCTGCTTCTTAAACATTTAAAGTTGAGAATTTGATAAAGTTAATTATTATTAACAGTGAGAGGCAGCAGATTTACACTGATTAAGCTGATTCAAGAGCTGTTTTCTTAAGGGAACTATAAACGATCTGTCTAGGAATCCAACTGGTGAATAAGCATGTTTTTACAGGGAGCGCCCCAAAGGACTCTCGACCCATGGAATCTGAAAGCTAAGGGAATTGTGGAGGAATGAACCATGCTTATCTTCCCTCCTAAGAGAGCAGTACATGCAGCAAGCACAGTGGATCCTCTCTGCTCACAGAAGGGGTGAAAGGCTTGAAGGGGGATGCCACCAACCCTGCAAAAAGAAAGAGTGCCTAGACAGTGGGGGAGACACACTTCAGGCAGGAAGCCAGAAAGAAAGCCTTCCTAAGAGTGAAGGGGGGTTAAGCCAATATCAAGAGACTTGAGGGTAAAGTGGTGATCCAGTGAAGGGACTGGTGGAGGAGAAACATCTCTAGCTGAGGCCAAGGAAGCAGCTTTGAGCTTCTCCCCAGCAATACCCCACACTCATCAAGAGTCAGAGAGCACTGGCTTAAAGGGCACTGGAAGGAGCAGGAGCAGGAGCAGGAGCAGGCGCAGGCACAGGAGACAGCAAGGCTGTTCCTGCTCAGTGAGGAAGAGGTGAGTCACAAATGTTTTTTCATTAATTAACTCCCTTTCCAGGGAACCTGTGGCCTGACACAGGGAGCAAGAGTAAGTTGTTATGATGGAGCATGCAGGCAATCAGGATGTGGCTGACACCTACCAGTAGATATCGGTTCATATTGATCAATATTTACACCTATAGATTTACATATGAAGGAGTGAGCTTTGGAAGTAGAAGCACCCTGCCATATGTATCTTTATTGGCTTTGAAGGCCTTATAAGAAACATGGGTGGCTAGAGTAGAGGTGGTCGAAAGTCATGAACATGTCACCCTCCATTTTAAAGATTACCACTTATGAAAAATAATGAGAAATAAAAATTGAAGTATTGGCTACTCTGGTGTTAACTAGCAGGCTTTGGTTTTCTAGATCGTGGCATTTGATACCAGTACTTCCGTCATAGATTACTAAATGCTTTGCACTAAATCTGGGAAGACCTGTTTGACAGGAAATACCTACCTAGATGAAAGATTCCATCCCATATTGGAAAGAATGGGGAAAATTTGGTCTAAAAAACCCATAAAACCAGGTTACATGAAGGATAACCACATAACAAAAGGAATATGAAATCAGAGAAATTTTCAGGTGGAAGTATCCAGTAAATGGGTTAAGCAATATCCATAGGCTTTGAGATCTATTCAGCATGGTGCAGAATCCAGGAAACAAACAAAATGTATTTAACCTTTTTACACAGTGAGGTAAACATAATCCCATGGAGCTGGAGTGCAATGAGAACCAATGGCTGGTCCAGGCCTGTCATACCTGTGAGAAGAGTATCAAGAAGGCTCAGAACAAGCCAAAGCTTGTGGGAAAGAAAAAATGCTAAAGACAAGCAAAAGGGTTTAAAAAGAACTATGTTTGGAGCAAGAAAAACATGGATGGTGTAGGCCTGGTGTTGGGGAAATTTACTGCAATGCTTGCAGATGATAAAGACAAGGGAGGATGAGACTTCTGTCTCCTCCAACAAGAGAATGCTTTTCAAGCTCCATGGAGCCACACAATACACAAAGGGGAAGGAAAGATAAGGGAAGTGACCCAGGCTCTAGATACTTATGTGTCAGGAATGTGCTTGTTGGAAAATTGTTAATTAACTCGGTGCAAAAAATGAAGAGTGATGAAGAGATAAAAAGACCTCTACACAAGGGGATTCGAGTACTTATTTTAGACAGTCCATTAATGTGGACTACCCTCTCCCAGCATTCTGGGTAATTATTTGCTGTGCCTTGCCTACCCACCTGCAGTCCCTCTTAATGCCAGGTTCCAGAGAAAGGTCATAAAAGAGTTAAAGCTGCAGATTACAGATCAAGGTCAAAATCCCTGCCAATTTCCCATGCTCAAAGGTAGGTACACGGAGCAGAAAAGGTGGGAGAGCAATAGGAGGTCCTCAGGTCCTGGGGGGAGGGGAGGAAACCACCTTGTCATTCTCTGCGAAGCTGACACCTGGTTCCCAGCAGGTGACTTAATCACCAGTCCCTTAAAATAGCAGCTTGTTCCCTAAGCTTTCTGGGTTCTGTAAAAAAAGGCTCCTCAATGGTTTCTTTTAAAGAGCCATACCCAGTCACAATATGAAATTTGGGAAAATATTTTGGAAAACACAGAAAAATTTTTAAAATTCAATTTTGGCCTCATTCTCTAGAGGTCGCTCCTGTTAGCATTTTCTTTAATAATGTTTATTATGTTTCTCTGAGAGGGCATACATAAGATTAAAATTTGGAATATAGAAAAAAAGCTTAAAAAATAAGAACTGCCTGTAATTCTACTACTGCTGATATTTTGATGTTTTTCCTTCCAGTCTTTTTTCTTTGCATACACATACATTTTTAATAAAATGTGAATCATACTGTATATGCAATTTTGTATCCTTTTTTGCACTTAAAATGAGATTCTGAGCCTTTTAAAAATCATTAAATGCTGTTCAAGAACATGATTGTAATTGGCCATCTGCTATCTTATTGTGCCACAGTTCATCGAACCATTACTTGGCTTATTTCCAGTTCTTCACCATTTGAAAATAACACTATTATAAACATCCACGTATGAAAATCTTCACTTAGGATCAATTTCTTTTTTTTTTTTTTTAAATTTATTGCATGAAGGAGTTCACTAATCCAAGAAAAAGCAGAGAGCAAATGGTTACATTATACAAGCTGTGAGGTTTTTAAACTCATGACAAGGGATGGAAGGGAAATTCTACTCATTGCAAGGAAATCGTCACTTAAACTTTAGTGGACCAAAAGCACTTAAGGCCCATGAACCTTCAGCTAGTCTTCCTTACCCAGTCCAGTCTCTACAAGGAAATGGCATATGTTCTTGAACTGGTCACCCTGTAGATGAATTCTTCTCCAGATTCTGGATGTTCAATTACAGTACCATTGCAGGCAAATTTCTTCTTAAACGCCTTCACTAGTTTCTTCTTATTGTAATCATCAGAAATTCCTTGGAGAGGAGTGAGGGTCTTCCTGCTGTTTCTCTGTTGAATTCTTATATGGACATAATCCTCAGTGCCAGCAGGAGGCAGATCATCATCCTTACTTGAATCAGCAAAGGGGAGGAAATGAAAGGGCAGAGTTCTAGGAAGTGGACACATGATACGATTCCTTTAAGTTGGTGGAAACAACCCTGGGCTCCAGCAGAGGGTAGGGCAGAGCAGACTAGAGCTGTGTGAGGAGAGTCTGGTGGTGTTGGTGGCTTTGGGGAGAGAGCTGAAGGGTCAACCACCAGGATCCCTGTGCTCAGGCACTCCCCCCCTCCCCCATACTTCAGAAGCTACCTTTCTCCTGAAAAGCACTTTCATCCATGTGGCATCAGCCTGGGGGGGAGCAATAGCCCCACCCACAGGAATCTAGGATCAATTTCTAAAGGTTGAATTACTGGCTTAAAGACCACAGACATTATTGAGGCTTTCAATATATATAAAATGCTGCCTTATTCTCCAGGAAGGTTGTGCCATTTCACCCCACCCCACCCTCAATGGACAACTGAGGGTCCATTTCTTGTCCAATTTTATTAGATTTGCAGTTTCTGTCTGACTCTTCAAGGTCTCCCTGCTTAGTGCAATCCCATCGCACCACTGCCATCTTGTGTTCTTCCTCTGTGGCTTTTCCAGAGAGAGGTTGTTCTAGTCCTTGGAATATTTGAAATACTCTTTCTACAGTCCCCTCAAGACCTTTATTGCTGCATGGCTACTTTCGTGTTTCCTTTGAAGGGAGATGGATGTCCCTCAGTTTGACCAGCTGGATAACTCCTAGCTGTCCTTCTGGACTCAGTTCCAACCTGGTCACCTCTGCAAAGCTTCCTCTGACATCTCAGGCTGGTTTAGGAGGCTCTCCTCTGTATTCTCCTCAGTCTTTCCCCTGTCAAAGCCTTGTCACATTGTACTGTGTGCTTAGCTCTCTGCTCTCCAGATGTCAGTTTCCTGAGAGTAGGGACCTGTCTTTCCTTTCTTTCTTTTCTTTTTTTTTTTTTTACTGTGTCTTCAGTGCCTGAGAAGTGGATATTCAATAGAGGCTGAATAATAATTTATTTAAAAAATTTGAAGGTTCACCTCTATTTTCATGCCCAGTATTCTATCCTATTAGCCCTAATTATTACTGAGATTTTTTCTGATTATATAAGCATCTAGTAGTTCTATTTATTTTTCTAGTTTATTGAGATGTAATTGACATATGACGTTGTATAAGTTTATGATGTACAATGCAATGCTTTGAAACATACATATATTGTGAAATGATTACCAAAATAAGGTTAGTTAACATATCCACCACTTCACATAATTACTATTATTTTTTTTGGTGTATGCTGAGAACTTTTAAGATCTACTCTCTTAGCAATTTTCAAGTATAAATACAGTATTATTAACTATAGACACTATGCTGTATATTAGATCCCCAGAACTTATTTATCTTAAAACTGGAAGTTTGTCTCTTTGACTTACATTTTCCTGCTCCCCACCCCCAGTCCTGGCAACCACCGTTCTATTCAGTTTCTAAAAGTTTGACTTTCAGATTCCACATGTAAGTGAGATCATACAGTATTTGTTTTTCTATGTTTGACATTTCCTTCAGCATAATGCCCTTAAGGTTTATGCATGTTGTTGCAAATGGCAGGATTTCTTTTTCTGTCATGCAAACTAATATTCCATTGTATATGTATACCACATTTTCTTTATTCATTCATCTGTCAATGCCCTGTAGGTTGTTTTCATGTCTTGGCTATTGTAAATAATGCTGCAATGACCACGAGAATGCAAATAACTCTTTCAAACAATGATATCACTTCCTTCAGATATATATCCAGAAGTGGCACTGCTGAACCATATGGTGGTTTATTTTTAATTTTTGAGGAACTTTATACTGTTTTCCATAGTGGCTATACCAGTTTACCTTTGCACCAACAGTACACAAAGAGTCCCTTTTTTCCCACATCCTCTGGATAACAAATTGGACTTAATCACTACCTTGAATCTTATTCCAATTCTTCCTGTAGGTAAGCAGTATCTCTGTTAAGAGAAAGGGAGGCCAGGCTAGCAGTTAATATGGAATACAATTAAGTAACCAGATACGGACCTGAGATCTGGGGGCTGGATTTGCAAGCAGAAAATGATATGGGTATGGCTTCATCTATACCTTGGAGGAAGTCCTCAACTGGCTCACATTTGGGGGAAAGAAGCAGAATTATGATATGCACATTCAAGAACTCCCTATCTTCCTCCTCAGATGCATTTTAGGTTGTGAACTTGAAAACTGCATCCCTGTAGTGTGCTGCTTATATGGCAGAATGGGCCACCAGCAGGGCTGTGGCAGCAATTTAGCTTCTTATTCCTGGTGTTTCAAGGCTGCAGTGTGGATGAGGTAGAACCCAATGTTTGGGTGTTAGGTGATAGCCTCACTCTTGCTTCCTTTCAAGCAGACAGGGAAATCGTGTGACTGCTTATCCCCAGGTGTACTTTCCTCTTCATAGTCCAGAGCTAGGCACCTCTGGTGGCAATCACCTGTGTTTACTCCAGTGTGCCTCTGAATCCTCCCATTTTCCTCATGACCCATGATGTACAAGAGATTATGAAACTCTGCTCTTGCTAAGACTTGTAAGGAGGGAGGATTAAGTGTAAGTATGGACATGTTTCTGCCTGGGAAACTTACCATTACCTAGTCCCGAGATTTATTAAAAGGGGCAGGTGGATTCAGTCAGGTTCACTCATCAGCACCCCTACAGGTATGAAAAAGTAATGGCTCTCAAATCTTTTAGACCAGACCAATGAATGATTCCTGAAATCTAATGTGGTAAGAATCTTCTGGCAGTTCTAGTTTTATTGGTGAAATCTTGAGGGTTCTTTATATACAGTATCATCTCATCTGGAAATAATGACAGTTTTACTCAACTTCCTTTCCAATTTGGGTGCCTTTTATTTATTTTTCTTTACTTATTGTTGTGGCTAAGATTTCCAGTACTGTGTTGAATAAGAGTGGTAAAAGCAAACATTCTTGTCTTATTCCTGATAGTAAGAGAAATACTTTTATTTTTTGCTCATTAATTATGGTGTTGGCTGTGGGTCTGTCAAATATTGCCTTTTTTTTATGTTGAAGTATGTTCCCTCTATTCCCACTTTGCTGAAAATTTTTATCATTGATGGGTGCTGTATTTTATTAAATGCTTTTTCTACATCTATTAATATGATAATATGATTTTTATCCTTTATTTTGTTTATGTGGTATATCACATTTATAGATTTGTGGCTATTGTTCAACCTTTCATGCACAGAATAAAGCCCACTTGATCATGGTGTATGATCTTTTAAATGTATTGCTGGATCCAGTTTGCTAATATTTTGTTGAAGATTTTAGCATCTATGTTCATCAGGGATAGTGGCCTATAATTTTCTTTCTTTGTAGTGTCTTTATCTAGTTTTGGAATTAGTATAATGCTGACCTCATAAAACGAGCTTGGGAGTCTTCCCTTCTCTTGAATTTTTTGGAATAGTTTGAGAAGGATAAGTGTTAGCTCTTTTTTGAATGGTAAAAATTGCCTGTGAAGATTTCCAGTCTGGGACTTCTGTTTGTTTGTTTTTTTTTTTTTTTTTTATTACTGCTTCAATTTCTTTAATTGTAATATAGACATATGTCTATTCAGATTTTATGATTCTTCCTGATTCAGTTTTGGAAGATTACATGTTTCTAGGAATTTATCTATTTTGTCCAAATTGCCCACTTTGTTGGTATATAGTTGTTTGTAATATTTTCTCACAAGCCCTGTATTTCTGTGGAGTTAATTGTTAATTCTCCTTCATTTCTGATTTTATTTACTTGGGTCCTCTCTTTTTTATCTTGATGAATCTGGAGAAATGTTTGTCAATCTCATTTATCTTTTCAAAGAACCAGCTCTCAATTTCATTGACCTTTTGTATTTTTTAGACTACTTTATTTATTTCTGCTCTGATCTTTATTATTTTCTTTCTTTTTTTCCCCATTTACATTAATTTATCCATGTTCATTGTATTTTTTAATTACTATTAGTCCTCTTATACCTCCCTCTCCCCCACAATCACCACACTGTTGTTTATGTCCATGAGTCCTTTTTTCATTTTTGCTCAATTCCTCCACTCCCTGACCCATTCCCTCACCCCGTAACTGTCATCCTGCTCTTTATGAGTCTGTCTCAATTTTCTTCTTAGTTCAGTTTGTTAATTAGATTCCACATATGAGTGAAATCATATGGTTTTTGTCTTTCTCTGACTGGCTTATTTCACTTAGCATAATGTTCTCCAGGTTCATCCATATTGTGGCAAAGGGGAAAAATTTCTTCTGTATTATGACTGAGTAGTATTCCATTGTGTAAATATCCCATAGTTGTTTTATCTACTTTCTATTATTTCTTTTCTTTTACTCACTTTTGGTTTTATTTGTTGTTCATTTTCTAGTTCCTTTAAGTGTAAACTTAGATTTTTAATTTAAGATTTTTCTTGTTTCTTGAGTTATGCCTGTAACGCTATGAATTTTCCTCTTAGGACTGCTTTTGCTGTGTTCTATAGATTTGTGGTTATGTTCTCATTTTCATGTCTTTCAAGGTATCTTTTGATTTTTTTCTGATATTATTGTTAAGTCACTTATTGTTTAACAACATGTTATCTAACCTCCATGCCTTTGTGTGTTTTTCAGTTTTTTTCTTTTGGTTGACTTCTAGTTTTGTATCATTGTGATCAGAGAAGATGCTTGATATGATTTCTATCTTCTTAAATTTATTGAGACTTGTTTTGTATTTTAACATGTGGTCTGTCCTAGAAAATGTTTCATGTGCACTTGAAAGGAATGTATATTCTGCTGCTTTGGATTGAAATGTTTTGATTATATCAATTAAATTTATCTAATCATATAAGACTGCTCTTTCCTTGTTGATTTTCTGTCTGGAAGATTTCAATAAGGTGTTAAAATTTCCTAAAGCATTACTGTTGATCTCTCCCTTTATGTACATCAAGATCTGCTTTATATATTTAAGTCATCCTATTTTGGGTGCATAAATGTTTACAAGGGTTATATCTTCTTGTTGGATTGCTCCTTTTATCATTATGTACTGTACTTCTTTGTCTCTTACTATTGGCTTTATTTTAAAGCCTGTTTTTTCAGATATAAGTATTGCTGCCTCAGCTTTTTTAAAATTTCCATTTTCATAAAATATCTTTTCCCATCCTTTTACTTTAGTCTGTGTGTATATTTTGTTCTGATATGTGTCTCTTGTAGACAGCATATATATATGTGTTTTTATTGGAGCATTTAAGCTATTTACACTTAAAGTAATTATTGTTAGGTACATATTTATTACCATTTTATTCTTTGTAACTATGTTCCTCTGTATTTTTTTTCTCCCCTCTCCCCTCTCTTCCCCCCTTCTCTGCCCTCTCCTCCTCCTCCCACTACTACTACTTCTTCTTCTTCCCCTCCTCCTCCTCCTCCTCCTCCTCCTCCTCCTCCTCCTCCTTTCTTCTTCTTCTCCTTCTCCTCCTCCTTCTACAAGATTCTCTAACATTTCTTGTAATACTGGTTTGGTGGTAACGGACTTTAGCTTTTTATTTTTTTATTTTTGTCTGGGAAGCTCTCTTTTTCTCCTTTAATTTTAAATGATCGCCTTGCTTGGTAGAGTAATTTTAATTGTACATCCTTACTCTTCATCACTTTGACTATTTCATGCCAAATCCTGACTTTTCTTATGGGAGCTCTTTTGTAGATAACTAACTGCCTTTCTCTTTCTGCTTTCAAGATTCTCTCTTTGTCTTTAACCCTTGCCACTTTAAATATGATGTGGCTTGGTGTGGAGCTCTTCGAATTTATCTTGTTTTGAACTCTCTGTGCGTCCTGAACTTGTGTGTCTTTTTTTTTTTTTTACCAGGTTAGGGAACTTTTCAGTCTTTTTTTTTTTTTTTTTTTCAAATAGGTTCTCGATACCTTCTGCTCTCTCTTCTTCTGGTACTCCCACAATGCGGATGTTGTTCCATTTCATGTTTTCCCAAAGGTCCCTTAAACTATTCTGACGTTAAAAATTTCTTTTTAATGCTCTGCTTGGGTATTTTCTGATACCTTGTCTTCCAAATCACTGATTTGATCCTCTTCTTCATCTAATGTACTGTTTATTCCTTCTGGTGTATTCTTCATTCAGGTATAGCATTCTTCATTTTTGACTGCTTCTTTTTATGGCTTACATCCTCCTCTATGCTTGCTATCTCTCTGTTGAAGTTCTCACTAAGTTCCTTGAACATCCTTATAATCATTTTTTTTTTTTTTTTTTGAAATTTCTGTCTGGTAAATTGCTTACCTCCATTATATTTAGTTCTTTTTCTGGGGATTTCTCCTGTTCTTTCATTTAGTGCATGTTTCTTTGTCTCCACATTTTGACTGTTTCCTTGTGTTTGTTTCTATGTATTAAGTAGATCTCTAAGACTTTCAGTCTTGGTAGAGTGGCCTTATGACATAGCTGTTCTTTGGGATCCAGTGGTACAGTCTCCTTGAACACCTGATTTGGGTGCTCCATGAATGTCCCTTGTGTGGGTGATGTGGGCCCCCCTGTGGTAATTGAGTTTCAATTGCTATTGGGTCATTTGTATGTGGGATCCACCCTCTGGCTGTTTGACTGTGAGGATCAACTTGTACCTCTTTATACAAGCTGCTATGCAGGTGCTAACCACACGAAACAGAATTCACCTCAGTAGGGTCTTGTGCCTTCTGAGATCTCCCTTTGGCCATGCCACTTGTGAAGCTAATTGAATCCTGTTTGATATCATCTGAAGCTGGCCAATGGGTGTGCTGGTTCTGAAACCTTTGAGAGGGACTCTCTTCAGACCAACATCAAATGCTCCCTGTGACTGGCCCTGGGCAACCTGTTTGGAACTATAAAGTGATCCATAGTTTATGATTGCCTTTACTGAACCTGGATGTACATGGGAAAGACCAAGCTATGCACCAAGGCCTGCTTTTGCCAGCACTGGGCCCAGGAGAAGGTCATCAAAATTCCCAAGGCATCTCGAGATCTGCCCCTGTTTGCCTCCACCTGCCAGATGCCTGATGGGCTCAGTCACTAGAAGAACCTCTGGCAATACTCAAGTTGCATGAAGTATATTACTAATGAGTAACCAGGTAGAGGTGGGTGGTGTTCACCAGACTGATACAAATTCAAACTTAGTGCCAGTGCTGGGTCTCAGGCCACTCAGCAAATGTCCAGGGTATACCAAATATAGCTGCTACCTGCAAGGTGCCTGCAGACTTTTTTGGTGGGGTAGGGTTTCAGGGAGTCATCAGAGTGAGGCCAGCAGACTTTATGAGGCCCAAACAGGCTAAGATTTGGCTGTGTGAATGGAGGGCTCTGCACCAGTTGGGCATGCACAGGGAAAATGGCCCCTCTCCTGAAGCCACACAACTCAGCCTGTTTAAGATTCTGCCAGGAGCTGGAGCTCAATAGAGCAGAGCTGCCAGGAATTAGGATGTTTAGGCTAGAAGATCTCTCATGAGGGGGAGGTGCTGGTCATGCTCGGGGGAAGGTGGGAGGAGTAGCCTCCATCTCAGAGTCACACAACTTAGTCTATCCTGCATTTTGCCCAGACTTTGGCATGCTGGGTTCACCAGTAGTTGAGAGGGTGTGCCCACCTGGAAACCTGAGGAGGGGGGGCAGCACTAAAGGATCTCCTGTGAGGAGAAGGTGCCAGTTATATTTACAAGAATGTGGGAAGAATGTCCCCACCCTACTCAAATCACTGACACACTCTGAGTTTGCCCAGACTTCTATACAGTGGCCCAGGCAGCTGATTTTTCAGCAGGCATGAGCTCTGCAGGGTGGGGTGACAGGGAGTCCATAGGGTTGGGCTACTGCATTCCCCCAGGCTGAAGCGGCATAGAGGGTAGTGCTCTATCCAAGAAATATGGTGTCCATGCTGTAGGAGGATGACTCAACGCTGGGGTCCTGGTGTTTTTCCCTCAGCTCTTTCCCCAGAGCCACAAACCTTAGTTTCTCCTCACTCAGCTCCAGTCTACTCTGCCCTCCCTCTTCTGGAGCCAAGGGTGAGAGGCTGCGAACAAGATGTTTTGTGTTGACCCTTTAGGACGGTGTCTGTCTTTCCTCTTCCTAGTAGACAGAATCCCCACTGATGTGTACAGCCAGATGTTATGTGGGTGCTTTTTCTTGGCTCTGGTGCTCTGGGCTCAGGAGCCTGGCATGAGTTGAGATCCCATGCTCCTCAGGGGAAATGTCTGCAGCTGATTATAACCCTCTGGAATCTCAGACACTGTCTATGAAAAGAGGGCCAGCCCCTTTTTGCATCTCTGCCCTTCCTTCCAGTCTTAATGTGGCTTCTATAAATCCTTGATTACAAGACTTGGTTGTTCCATATTGAAATTCCAGTTTGGTCCTGGGAGGAGGCGAGTGTAGCATCCATCTGGTCTGCTGCCATGTTGGATCTCCAAATACCTCCCCTTCTATAAAACTTCTCTAATCATTTCTTCTTGCCCTTCCTACCACAGATCTTAATTTGTACTTATCTTTTTTCTTTTTGTTTTTTAAATATATTTTATTATGTTGTTACAGTAGTTCCAATTTTCCCCCCTTTGCTTCCCTCTGCCCAGTACCTCCCTTCCCTCCAGCAATTCCACCCCCCCTTAGTTCATGTCCATGGGTCGTGCATATAAGTTCTTTGGCTTCACCCTTTCCTATATTATTCTTAACTTCTCCCTGTCTATTTTGTACCAACCAGTTATGCTTCTTAATTCCTGCACCATGTCCCCATTTCTCCCCCTCTCCCCTCCCAGCTGATAACCCTCCAAATGATCCCCACACCTATGATTCTGTTCCTATTCTCATTTGCTTAGTTAGATTTTGTTTTTATTTTTATTTTTTAGATTCAGTTGTTGATAGTTGTGAGTTTGTTGTCATTTTAATGTTTATAGTTTTGATCTTCTTTTTCTTAAGTAAGTCCGTTGACATTTAATATAATAATGGCTTGGTGATGATAAACTCCTTTAGCTTTACCTTGTCTGGGAAACACTTCATCTGCCCTTCCATGCTAAATGATACCTTTGCTGGATAGAGTAATCCTGGTTGCAGGTTGCTTTTCATCACATTGAATACTGCTTGCCAGTCCCTTCCTGCCTGCAAAGTGATCTCTGAGAAATCAGCTGATAGTCCTATGCCCCCTGTAGGCAGCTCTCTGCCTCTCTTTTGCTGCCCCCAGGACTCTCTCTCTTTATCTTTCACCTTTGGC
Source organism: Furipterus horrens (assembly GCF_987537825.1). Classification (NCBI taxonomy): domain Eukaryota; kingdom Metazoa; phylum Chordata; class Mammalia; order Chiroptera; family Furipteridae; genus Furipterus; species Furipterus horrens. Next base: position 112,369,396 of record NW_028327177.1, read on the forward strand.
ATCTCAATCATGATGCATCCTGGTGTGGTCCCCTCTGGGTTCAGCTCGCCTGGGACCCTCCGTGCTTCCCAGACCTGTATGTCCATCTCCTTCACAAAATTTGGGAAGTTTTTCTCATTTTTTAAATTCTTGCTTCCTCATTTTGCACTGGTTGACTGTTTTTTTCTTCCTTATGTTCCAAATCATTGACTTGAACCCCGGTTTCCTTCCCTTCACCATTGGTTTTGTGTGGATTTTCCTTTGTTTCACTTAGCATAGCCTTCACTTCTCTTTCTTTTCTTTTTTCTTTTATTATTTGGTTTTTCAATACAGTTGTCCCATTTTTCCCTCATTGCTCTCCCCCCAGCCCACCTCTTCTCCCCCACTCATATCTCTCCCCATTGTCTATGTCCATGAGTTATCCATACACGTTCCTTGACTAGACCCTTCCCTTACTTATCCCCCTTCTCTCCCTCCCCCCTCCTGCCTATTGACTACTATTCTACTCTTTGTCCTATTTAGTTAATTTGTTTGTGTTGTTCTTTAGTTTCCTGTATTAGGTGATATATATGTATTTTGCTTTCTTTGCCTGGCTTATTTCACTAAGCATAATTCTCTCTAGTTCCATCCATGTTGTCGCAAATGGCAGGAGTTCCTTCTTTCTTTCTGCTACATAGTATTCCATTGTGTAAATGTACCACAGTGTTTTGATCCATTCATCTACAAATGGGCACTTAGGCTGTTTCCAGTACTTAGCTATTGTAAACAGGGCTGCTATGAACATAGGGGTGCATAAGTTTTTTTGAATTAGGGTTTTAGGATTTTTCAGGTATAATCCTAGCAGTGGAATTGCTGGTTCAAAAGGCAGTTCCATTTTTAGTTTTTTTGAGGTAATTCCATACTGTTTTCCATAGTGACTGCTCTAGTCTGCATTCCCACCAACAGTGCAGTAGGGTTCCCATTTCTCCACATCCTCGCCAGCACTTGTTGTTTGTTGATTTGTTGATGATGGCCATTCTGACAGGTGTAAAGTGGTATCTCATTGTGGTTTTTATTTGCATCTCTGATGGCCAACGATGTTGAGCATTTTTTCATGTGTCTATGGACCTTCTGTATGTCCTCTTCGGAGAAGTGTTTGTTCAGGTCCTTTGCCCATTTTTTAATTGGGTTGTTTGTTTTCTTGATGTTGAGTCGTATAAGCTCTTTATATATTTTGGAGATCAGTCCCCTGTCTGTGATATCATTGGCAAATATGTTTTTCCATATGGTTGGTTTCCTTTTTATCTTGCTGATGTTTTCTTTTGCTGAGCAGAAACTCTTTAGTTTGATGTAGTCCCATTTGTTTATTTTTTCCTTTATTTCTCTTGCCTTAAGAGATGTATCCATGAAGATATTGTTATGTGGGATATCTGAAATTTTCCTGCCTATGTTTTCCTCTAGGACTTTTATGGTGTCACGGCTTACATTTAAGTCTTTGATCCATCTTGAGTTTATTCTCGTGTGTGGTGTAAGTTGGTGGTCTAGTTTCATTTTTTTGCACGTCCCTGTCCAGTTCTCCCAGCACCATTTGTTAAAGAGGCTCTTCTCACTCCATTTTATGTTCCTTCCTCCTTTATCAAATATTAGTTGACCATAGAGGCCTGGGTTTATTTCTGGGCTCTCTATTCTGTTCCACTGATCTATATGTCTGTTCTTATGCCAGTACCAGACTGTTTTGATCACAGTGGCTTTGTAGTATTGTTTCATGTCTGGTATCATGATTCGTCCTGCTGTGTTCTTCTGTTTCAAGATTGCTTTTGCTATTCGGGGTCTTTTTTGGTTCCATATTAATTTTTGGAGTATTTGTTCTAGGTCAGTGAAATATGTCATTAGTATTTTAATAGGGATTGCATTGAATCTGTAAATTGCTTTGAGTAGTATGGCCATTTTGATGATGTTGATTCTTCCCATCCAAGAACATGGTATTTGCTTCCATTTATTTGTATCTTCCTTCATTTCTTTCTTCAATGTTACGTAATTTTCAGTGTATAGGTCTTTTACCTCTTTGGTTAAGTTTATTCCTAGGTACTTTATTTTTCTTGTTACTATAGTAAATGGTATTTTCTTTTTTGTCTGTCTCTGATATTTTATTGTTGGTGTACAGAAATTCCTTAGATTCCTGTATATTTATTTTGTACCCTGCTGTTTTGCCAAATTCACTTATTGTATCTAGTAGCCTTTTAGTGGCGTTTATAGGGTTTTCTAGTTATACTATCATGTCATCTACATATAGTGATTGTTTTATTCCTTCTTTCTCAAGTTGGATGCCTTTTATTTCTTTTTCTTGTCTGATTGCTGTGGCTAGGACTTCCAACACTATGTTGAATAGAAGTGGAGAGAGTGGACAGCCTTGTCTAGTTCCTGATTTCAGGGGGAATGCTTTCAGTTTTTGTCCATTGAATATGATGTTGGCTTCGGGCTTCTCATATATAGCCTTAATTATGTTAAGGTATGCTCCCTCTATTCCCATTTTGCTGAGTGTTTTCATCATAAATGGGTGTTGTACTTTATCAAATGCTTTTTCTGCATCTATTGATATGATCATGTGATTTTTGTCTTTCATTTTGTTTAGGTGATGTATTATATTTATTGATTTGCGAATATTAAACCATCCTTGCATCCCTGGAATGAAGCCCACTTGATCGTGATGTATGATCTTTTTGATGTATTGCTGGATCCTGTTTGCCAATATTTTATTGAGAATTTTAGCATCTATGTTCATCAGAGATATTGGCCTGTAGTTTTCTTTCTTTGTTGTGTCTTGACCTGGTTTGGGGATTAGAATTATACTGGCTTCATAGAAAGAGTTTAGGATTTTCCCCTCTTCTTGGATTTTTTGGAACAGTTTGAGGAGAATAGGAGTTAGTTCTTCCCTGAATGTTTTGTAGAATTCGCCTGTGAAGCCATCCGGTCCAGGGCTTTTGTGTGCAGGTAGATTTTGGATCACTGTTTCAATTTCGTTCTTTGTTATTGGTCTGTTGAGACTTTCCACTTCTTCTTGATTCAGTTTTGGAAGGTTGTATGTTTCTAGAAATTTGTCCATTTGTTCTCGATTGTCAAATTTCTTGCCATACAGTTATCTATAGTAATTTCTAACTATCATTTGTATTTCTGAGGTATCAGTCGTGATTTCTCCTCTTTCATTTCTGATTTTGTTTATTTGGGTCTTCTCTCTTTTTTTCTTGATTAGACTGGCTAGAGGCTTGTTGATTTTGTTTATTTTTTCGAAGAATCAGCTCCTAGTTTTGTTGATCTTTTGGATTGTTTGTTTAGTCTCTATGTCATTTAATTCTGCTCTGATCTTGATGATTTCGTTCTTCTTCTTGTCCTAGGCTTTGTTCGTTGTTGTTGTTCTAGTTCTTGTAGCTTTAGGATTAGACTTTTTATTCGAGATTCTTCTATCCTTTTCTGATATTGTTACGGCTACATAGGCGAGATTGAACACTCTGAAGCAGTGTATAAAGTAAGCAAAGGATTTTTAATGATGGCCAGGAGTTGGGCAGCCCCTGAGCTGGTCTCTAACATGCTCCAACCTACAATGGAGTCTAAACGCTGGGTTTTTATACTGGTGCAGTCTCTTTGTTTCTTCTTTGGCAGGAAACAGCCTTAGGAAGAGAAGGCTGGGTAGGACTGCAGGAATGTCTTGGCAGTAACAGGAACAGAAATTCGCAAGACTATAAGGTTATCTCTGGCAGCAGCATAGCTCTTCAGCCAGGGATGAACTCCCTGTGAAGCAATTTATCTTCAAAGGGCTAGACATTCTGCGAAGCACAACCTTCACAAATGTTATAAACCAGACACAAGCAAGCAAATGGAAGGTGATTGAGGCTGAGGTCCTTTTAGCTTGTAAATCACTAATTGCTATAACACTCCTTCTTACATTCCTTTTTCCAAGGCCTTTTAGCAAGTCCTTGCTACTTCTTACAAAGAACATTTAAAGCCCTTACATACTTACATGTTGAAACTTTTAACAGGGACTATTTGGTGCCCCTACAATATGCCTGTATTACTATGCATTTCCCTCTTAGGACTGTTTTTGCTGTGTCCCATATGTTTTGGGCTGTTGTGTTTTCATTGTCATTAGTTTCTAGAAATTTCTTGACTTCTTCTTTGATGTCATTGTTAATCCATTCATTATTTAATAGCATGTTATTCATTCTCCATGAGTTTGGGTGTCTTTGATTTTTTTCTCTGAGGTTGATTTTTAGTTTCAAGGCATTGTGGTCTGAAAAGATGCTTTATACGTTTTCAATTTTCTTGAATTTGTTGAGGCTTGTTTTGTGTCCTATCATGTGGTCTATCTTTGAAACTGTCCCATGTGCATTTGAAAAGAATGTATATTTTGCTTCTTTGGGGTGAAAAGTTCTATATATATCAGTTAGGTCCATGTGGTTTAGTGTGTTGTTCAGTGCCTGTATATCCTTGGTGTTTCTTTGCTTCGATGATCTGTCTATTGTTGATAATGGTGTGTTGAAGTCCCCTGCTATGAGTGTGTTGTTGTTAATATCCTTCTTGTGGTCTTCTAGTATTTGATTTATGTATTTGGGTGCGTATATGTTTATCAGTGTTATATCTTCTTGATGGATTGTTCCTTTAAGTATTATGAAATGTCCTTCTTTGTCTCTTTATTGCTCTTGCTTTGAAATCCATTTTGTCTGATATGAGGACTGCTATCCCAGCTTTTTTTTCAGGTCAGTTTGCTTGGAATATTTTTTTATATCCCTTTACTTTCAGTCTATGTAAATCTTTTGTTTTGAGGTGTGTTCCTTGTAGACAGCAAATATGTGGGTCCTGTTTTCTTATCCATTCCGTTACCCTATGTCTTTTAATTGGAGCATTTAATCCATTTACATTTAAGGTTATTATTGACATGTATTTACTCATTTCCCTTTGTACCTCTGTTCCTCTCCTCTTTTTCTTTTTCCTCTTCCTTTTTCTTAGAACATTCCCTTTAGCATCTCTTGCAATGCTGGTTTGGTGGAGATGTATTCTTTTAGTCTTCCTTTGTCTGAGAAACTCCTTATTTTGCCTTCCATTTTGAATGAGAGCCTTGCTGGGTAGAGTATTCTTGGTTGTGGGCCTTTGTTTTTCATTGCTTGAAATATTTTTGACCATTCCCTTCTGGCTTGTAAAGTTTCTGTTGAGAAATCGGTCGATAGCCTTATTAGAGCTCCCTTGTATGTTATTTGCTGTTTTTCTCTTGCTGCTTTTAGGATTCTCTCTTTGTCTTGGAATGTTGCCATTTTAACTATGATGTGCCTTGGAGTGGGTTTTTAGGGGTTCCTCTTTATTGGAACTCTCTGTGCTTCCTGGACTTGCATAACTTTTTCTCTCATCATTGTGGGAAAATTTTCTGTCACTATTTCTCCTATCAGTTTATCTATTCCTTGTTCTTCTGATCCCTCTTTAATTCCAATGACTCTGATATTGTTCTTCCTTATGCTATCCTGTAATTCCCTTACCTCTTCTTTATACGTTTTCAATCATTTTTCATTTTGCTGTATTGTCTGAGAATTTTTTTCTACATTATCTTCTAACTCACTAATCTGATCCTCTGCTTCGTTTAGTCTGCTTTTGACTGATTCTACTGTGTTTTTCAATTCAGAGATTGCATTCTTCATTTCTTCCTGGCTCTTGTTGATAGTTTCTATGTCTTTTTTTATGCTGGTGTAGTTCACTGCAAGTTCCCTGTAATTTTCTTGGAGCTGTTGGTAACTTCCTTGAAGGTTGTCATAGTTGTTTTTTTTTTTTTTTTTTAAAGTATATTTTATTGATTATGCTGTTACAGTAGTTCCAATTTTTTCCCCTTTACTCCCCTCCACCCAGTATCTCCCTCCCCCAGCATCCCCCCCCAAGTCCATACCCATGGTTCGTAAAAAATAACTATCCCTCCCTCTCAGATATTAAGACCCTTTGTAATCTTGTAAAGGACAATGGGCGAAGGTCTCAAGCTCCTCTAGCTGCTTCAAGCTGGACATGGTCGTCGTCCTACCTACCCTTGGGTCCAGAAATCCCTAATAAGAGTGGGGTTGTGGAGGGGAGGGTGGCCTTCCCACATGGGGAAGGATCATGCAGACTCCAGGTCAGTTGGCTGTCTCCGGACAACGGCGTGCTTGGTTTAGCAGGCTGGCATCCTTGTTGTGTTCTGGGGGCAACAGATTTGGCAAAAAGGGTTAAAAAGCATCATTCAATCCATAACTACTAGGTGGCAAAAGGCAGGGATTAATTTTTCAATGTTCCACATTAGGAGAAAAAAAAAAAAAAAAAAAGGGCTTCTTTGGAGGAAGGTGTGCTAGGCACATCTCTCCTGTCCAAAACCCTTTTGCCCATTTTATTTAGTTTGGGCTGAGGGAAATAGTTTATGTTTCCCCCCTCTCAGACCTCTGGGCCTTTTCTGTCCAAGCCATTAGGATAGAAAAGAGAATTCAGTTTTAAAGTGAAGCCCACAGACCACCCCATTCTTCACCAACTCAGCCATTTAGTTCAGCCAAACTGTTGAGTCTCCGGAGGCAGCGCTGCAGAGAGGATTAAGTGAGGCTTATGCGTACAGACAATCACTCAGGTAATGCGGTCATAGGCTTATGCCCTTTGAAAACAGAAAACACATGTTAATTTATGTAACATAACCAACAAAAAAGTCTCTAAATCTGTAAGACTGTCTTATTGGGAAGACATACAGTTGCAAGGCACTTGACATTCTACTTGCCTGCAACTTGAATCTCTTTGGTGATATCACAGATATGGTTTAATTTTCAAGTGAAACCATTTTTTAAATGAGAAGAAACTTTTAAGACGGTTAGCTGCCCTACTTTACAGTCTGCCACTGATCATTGTGATTTTCCTTGAATACTGATTTTTCTCCCTAAGATTACTCTCCTTGTCTTTAAAGGGACTACATTAAGTCCATTTTTAATTTATCCTGTTCATTTGCATAAGCATAACAAGAGCAGCAAATGATCACTTATGATCTTTAGTTCTGTTTTGCTGGAACTTACCCAAGGAACATTTAGGGTGGCCCTCAGTTTGCTCTTCAGTGCACAGAAGCTGGGCCACATACCTGGCATTCATCCTTGCCTGTACACACCTGTCCTTTCCAAGTCTTTCTGGTTTTCCATTGTGCCTTAAGGTCCCTTCTAGCCATCTTTCAGGAAAACAACCTTCGTTCCTTCCCTGGAGAGATTGCTATGGACCGCACAACCAACCATGGCAGCAGGCCTTTTATTTCGCGGGCTTTTATTACCTTTGAAAGTCATTCCCAGTTCCTCAGGGCTTTTTGGTAACAACCAGAGCCCAAGCATGTCTCCTTTAGGCTTGACATTCCAGTCAAAGGCTTGTTCAGAAAAAGGAACCTCTATTAACAACTGGTCTTATTAGGTCTATGCAAAGAAACTTAAGTCATTGCTTACTTGTTTAGAATGCCAAACTCTGGAGAGATCAAATAGGGAGAAAAATATACAACGTGAAGGAAAATCTTTGTCCTAATATTCACTGAGCTGGCATTTCCATTCTTCATATTTTCATTTTCCCCCACTAAAAAAATTTTTTTTTTTTTTGTTTTTCCATTACAGTTGTCTCACTTTTTTTTTTTTTTCCCCTCTTGCTTCCCTGTATCCTGCCCCTCCCTTCCCCCACATTCAGTCCCCACTCAGTTGCCCATGTCTGTGGGTCATTTATACATGTTCTTTGATTTTACACTTCCCCTTCTTACCCCCTTTTCTCCCTCCCCCCTCCCCCCTTGTTACTGTTAGTCTACTCCTTGTTTACATACCTCTGGTTCAATTTTGCTCATTTGTTTGTGTTGTTCATTAGTTTCCTGTAATAGGTGACAGCATAACGTATTTTTCTTTCGTTGCCTGGCTTATTTCGCTAAGCATAATTCTCTCTAGTTCCATCCATGTTGTTGCAAATGGTAGAAGTTCCTTCTTTCTTTCTGCTACATAGAACTCCATTGTGTAAATGTACCACAGTTTTTTGATCCACTCATCTACAGATGGGCATTTAGGTTGTTTCCAGCACTTGGCTATTGTAAATAGTGCTGCTATGAACATTGGAGTGCATAGGTTCTTTTGAATTGGTGTTTCAGGATTTTTCGGATATAATCCCAGTAATGGAATTGCTGGTTCAAAAGGCAGTTCCATTTTTAGTTTTTTGAGGAAATTCCAAACTGTTTTCCATAGTGGCTGCACCAGTCTGCATTCCCCCCAGCAATGCACCAGGGTTCCCGTTTCTCCGCATCCTCTCCAGCACAAGTTGTTTGTTGATTTGTTGATTATGGCCATTCTGACTGGTGTGAGGTGGTATCTCATTGTGGTTTTTATTTGCATCTCTCTGATGGCTAGTGATGTTGAGCATATTTTCATATGTCTATGGGCCCTCTGTATGTCTTCTTTGGAGAAGTGTTTGTTCAGGTCCTTTGCCCATTTTTTAATTGGGTTGTCTGTCTTCTTGGTGTTGAGTCGTATGAGTTCTTTATATATTTTGGAGATCAATCCCTTGTCTGAGATGTCATTGGCGAATATATTTTCCCATATGGTTGGTTTCCTTTTCATCTTGCTGATGTTTTCTTTAGCTGAGCAGAAACTTTTTAGTTTGATGTAGTCCCATTTGTTTATTCTTTCCTTTATTTCCCTTGCCTTAGGAGATATATCAGTGAAAATGTTGCTACGTGGGATATCTGAAATTTTCCTGCCTATTTTTTCCTCTAGGACTTTTATGGTATCACGGCTTACATTTAAGTCTTTGATCCATTTTGAGTTTATTCTGGTGTATGGTGTAAGTTGGTGGTCTAGTTTCATTTTTTTGCATGTCCCTGTCCAGTTCTCCCAACACCATTTGTTGAAGAGGCTCTTTTCACTCCATTTGATGTTCTTTCCCCCTTTGTCAAATATTAGTTGACCATATTAACCTGGGTTTACTTCTGGGCTCTCTATTCTGTTCCATTGATCTATATGTCTGTTTTTATGCCAGTACCAGACTGTTTTGATTACCGTGGCCTTGTAGTATAGTTTGATATCAGGTATTGTGATTCCTCCTACTGTGTTCTTCTTCCTCAAAATTGCTGTGGCTATTCGGGCTCTTTTTTGGTTCCATATAAATTTTTGAAGTATTTGTTCTAGGTCTGTGAAATATGTTGCTGGTATTTTAATAGGGATTGCATTGAATCTATAAATTGCTTTGGGTAGTATGGACATTTTAATGATGTTGATTCTTCCCATCCATGAGCATGGTATATGCTTCCATTTATTTGTATCTTCTTTAATTTCTTTCTTCAATGTTATGTAGTTTTCTGAGTACAGGTCTTTTACCTCCTTGGTTAAGTTTATTCCTAGGTATTTTATTTTTCTTGTTGCTATGGTAAATTGAATTTTTCTTTCAGTTTCTATCTCTGAGTTTTTATTGTTGGTGTATAAAAATGCCTTTGATTTCTTAATATTGACTTTGTATCCTGCTATTTTGCCGAATTCACTTATTAGGTCGAGTAGTTTTTTTGTGGAGTCTATAGGGTTTTCTATGTACACTATCATGTCATCTGCAAATAATGACAGTTTTACTTCCTCTTTTCCAATTTGGATGCCTTTTATTTCTCTTTCTTGTCTGATTGCGGTGGCTAGAACTTCCAAGACTATGTTGAATAGGAGTGGGGAGAGCGGACATCCTTGTCTTGTTCCTGATCTCAGGGGGAATGCTCTCAGTTTTTGCCCATTGAGTATGATGTTGGCTTCAGGTTTCTCATATATGGCCTTTATTATGTTGAGGTATGCTCCCTCTATTCCCATTTTGCTGAGAGTTTTTATCATAAATGGGTGTTGTACTTTATCAAATGCTTTTTCTGCATCTATTGATATTATCATGTGGTTTTTGTCTTTCATTTTGTTTATGTGGTGTATTACGTTTATTGATTTACGAATGTTAAACCATCCTTGCATCCCTGGGATGAATCCTACTTGATCGTGGTGTATGATCTTTCTAATGTGTTGCTGGATCCGGTTTGCCAATATTTTGTTGAGGATTTTAGCATCTATGTTCATCAGCGATATTGGCCTGTAGTTTTCTTTCTTTGTTGTGTCTTGACCTGGTTTTGGAATTAGGGTTATACTGGCTTCATAGAATGTGTTTGGCAGTCTTCCCTCTTCTTGTATCTTTTGGAATAGTCTGAGAAGGATAGGAGTTAGTTCTTTCCTAAATGTTTTGTAGAATTCACTTGTGAAGCCATCCGGTCCAGGGCTTTTGTGTGCTGGGAGATTTTTGATTACTGCTTCAATTTCACTAGCTGTTATTGGTCTATTCAGACTTTCTGCTTCTTCTTGATTCAGTTTGGGAAGACTATAGGTTTCCAGGAATCTGTCCATTTCCTCTAGGTTGTCAAATTTCTTGCCATACAGTTGTTCATAATAATTTCTTATAATCCTTTGTATTTCTGTGGTATCAGTTGTGATTTCTCCTCTTTCATTTCTGATTTTATTTATTTGGGTCCTCTCTCTTTTTTTCTTGATGAGCCTGCTTAAAGGCTTGTCAATTTTGTTTATTTTTTCAAAGAACCAGCTCCTACTTTTGTTGATCTTTTGAATTGTTAGTTTAGACTCTATGTCATTTAATTCTGCTCTGATCTTGATGATTTCCTTCCTTCTACTTGATCTGGGCTTTGCTTGTTGTTCTTCCTCTAGATCTTGTAGCTGTAGGGTTAAATTTTTTATTAGATATTCCTCTAGCTTTTTTAGGTAGGCCTGTATTGCTATGAACTTTCCTCTTAGGACTGCTTTTGCTGTATCCCATAGGTTTTGGGTTGTTGTGTGTTCATTATCATTAGTTTCCAGAAACTTTTTGATTTCTTCCTTGATGTCATTGTTAACCCATTCATTATTTAATAGCATGTTATTCATTCTCCATGAGTTTGAATGTTTTTGAGTTTTTTCCTTGAGGTTGATTTCCAATTTTAAGCCATTGTGATCTGAGAAGATGCTTGATATAATTTCAATTTTCTTGAATTTGTTAAGGCTTGTTTTGTGTCCTACCATGTGGTCTATCTTTGAAAATGTTCCATGTGCACTTGAGAAGTATGTATATTTTGCTTCTTTGGGGTGAAAACTTCTATATATATCGACTAAGTCCATTTGATCTAGGGTGTTGTTCAGTGCCTCCATATCTTTGGTGTTTCTTTGCTTCGAAGATCTGTCCATTGTTGACAATGGGGTGTTAAAGTCCCCTACTATGAGTGTGTTGTTGTCTATATCTTTCTTGGAGTCTTTCAAAAGTTTTCTTACATATTTGGGTGCTCCTAAGTTTGGTGCATATATATTTATAAGGGTTATATCTTCTTGATGGATTTTTCCCTTAAGTATTATGAAATGCCCTTCTTTGTCTCTTTTTATGGACTTTGCTGTGAAATCTGTTTTGTCTGATATAAGTATTGCTACCCCGGCTTTTTTTTCATGTCCATTTGCTTGGTATACATTTTTCCATCCCTTTACTTTCAGTCTGTGTAGATCTTTTGTTCTAAGGTGGGTCTCTTGTAGACAGCATATATGTGGGTCATTCTTTCTAATCCATTCAGCTACCCTATGTCTTTTAATTGGAGCGTTTAATCCATTTACATTTAAGGTTATTACCGATAAGTACTTATTCATTGTCATTTTTCCCCTTTGTACTCGTGTTCTTCTCTGTCTCTCTCTGTTTCTTTATCTTCTTAGAGCAGACCTTTTAGCATCTCTTGCATTGCTGGTTTGGTGGAGATGTATTCTTTTAGCCTTCTTTTGTCTTGGAAGCTCCTTATTTCACCCTCCATTTTGAATGAGAGCTTTGCTGGGTATAGTATTCTAGGTTGTAGGCCTTTGTTTTTCATTGCTTGGAATACTTTTTGCCATTCCCTTCTGGCTTGTAGTGTTTCTGCTGAGAAATCTGAGGATAGCCTTATTGGAGTACCCTTGTATGTTATTAGTTGTTTTTCTCTTGCTGCTTTTAGGATCCTCTCTTTGTCTTTGAATGTTGCCATTTTAATTATGATGTGTCTTGAGGTGGGCCTGTTGGGGTTCATCTTCATTGGGACCCTCTGTGCTTCCTGGACTTGCGTGACTCTTTCTCTCGTCATGTTAGGAAAGTTTTCTGTCATTAGTTTTTCAAAGAGGTTTTCTATCCCTTGCTCTTCTTCTTCTCCTTCTGGAATTCCTATGATACGGATATTATTACGTTTCATGTTGTCCTGCAGCTGTCTTAGAACCTCTTCAGTCTTGTTCAGTCTTTTTTCATTTTGTTGCATTGTCTGGGAGTTTTTGTGTAGGTTGTCCTCCAGCTCGCTGATCCGATCTTCTACTTCCTCTAGCCTGCTTTTAATTCCTTCTACTGTGTTCTTCAATTCAGAGATCGTATTTTTCATTTCCTCCTGGCTCTTATTGATAGCTTCTATGTCCTTTTTCATGCTCACGTAATTTTCTGTGAGTTCCTTGTAGTTTTTCTGGAGTTCTTTGAAGTTTCCGCTGAGCTCATTCAGCTTCTCCATAATCCATGTTTTGAATTCCATATCTGATAGTTCGCTCCCCTCTATTTCATTTAGCACTCTTTCTGGGGATTCTACCTTTCCTTTTGATGGGAGGTTGTTTCTCTGTCTCCCCATTTTTTTGACTCCTATTGTTTGTTGGTGCTTCTTGGAATGATCTGCACTTCCTGGATCTGCCTCTGGTGGCGTCAGATCATGTACCAGTCTGGCCCTAGGCAGCCTGTTGGAGACTTCCAGGGATCTATTGTTGTTGTCTGTCTTCTTTGATTGTTAATCTATTCAATCTGTGATTAGCTGTCAGGCTTAAGGACTGTGGGTGTGGCAGCTTAATTCCTGCAGGCAGGGCTTTTGCTTCCCCTCAGGCTGACGCCACTTGGAGGGGAATGGTCTACCCGCAGTACTGGGGATGAGTCAGCACTGGGACCCAGTCAGCTGCTCCTCCAGTTCTCCCCTCAAAGCCACCGTGCCAAATTCTCCCCAAGTGTCTCCAGTCCTCTCTGCCTTCCCTCTGCTTGAGCCCAGGGTAAGTGGTGGCCAAAATATTTTCGTATGTGATCCACTTAAGAGCTCTTTTTCTCCTGCTGTTTCTCTCCGGCTAGCAAGAAAGACTGTGGCTTTTCGCTTTTCACAGCTGATACTATTTTACTTTCCACTCTGTCGCTGTAGGCTGGGAAGCCCAGCTGGGGGTTTAGACCCTGCCCTTCTCAGGGGGAATCCCCGGCTGCTGAGCTGTTTCTCAGTCCCTTCAGCAGCCACCCGTGTGAGCCCAGCCAGCCCTTCCGCGTCTCCGCACTCCCTACCGGTCACGTTGTGATGTAGCGGCCTTTTCTGTCTCTCCGTGGTTATAAGACTTCTTTCCAGCTAGTGTTCCGTTGGTTATTCCAGATGATTTCTCCAAAATTAAGTTGTAAATCCAGACTGGTCCTGGGAGGAGGTTAGTGTAGCTTCCACTTACTCCTCCACCATCTTGGATCTCTGTCATAGTTGTTTTTAAGGTTGTCGAGTATATTGAGCTTCTTCACCACCATTGTTTTGAATTCCGTGTCTGACATTTGGGCTATGTCTATTGTATCTACCTCTCTTTCTGGGGATTCCTCTTTTCTTTTCATTGAGAGGTTGTTTCTGCATCTTACCATGTTGGATTCTTCTTGTTTATGTTTGTTTTTTGGGTTTGTCTGCTTTGACTTCCCACCTTTGTGGTATGAGATTCTTTATAGGAGATTTGGGGGTTTCGGTGGTGCAGTCTCTCTGATCTCCTGAGCCTGTTGTTTTTGGGGTACCCTTTATGTCGTTTGTTTATGCTGTCTGGTTATATTTCAGATGCTCTTTGTTAGGATCTTCCTTCTGGCTAGTTGATTGAGAGTCACTCTATCCACTTTGTCTTGAGTTCTTTTGTGGAGATGTCAGTTCAGCCTTTGTGTGTCGTCTTGTTTTTCTGTATCCACAGCTGGTCTAATGAGGTGGGTCAGAAGTTCCTGTTCCTTGCAGCAGTGGTGTGCCCACACATGGCGTGTTCCTTTGGCGCCTATTGGAGCTAGCTGAGGTGCCCTTGCACGCACGCCTGTGAGCGCACAAGGGGGCCTGAGAGCTTGCCTCAGGCCTGCCACGCCACGCTCTGGGAGTTGGTATCTCGCCTCCCAGTGCTGGGCCCCGGACACTCATGCACAGTGGAAGTGAGCAATTGGCACCTATTGAAGCCGGCAAGGTGCTTTTGCACTCGTGTGCGCATGTGCGCCCAAGGCGGCCAGGGAGCTAGCCTCAGGCCTGCGCTCTGCCTTCTGGGAGTTGGTCTCTCGCCTCCCAGTGCTGGGCCCTGAACACTTGTGCTCAGTAGAAGTTAGTGTCTGTGAGTCGCTGCTGCCCGCTTTTCCCCCCGCCACAGCTGCCTGCCATTCCCACACCTGCCTGGGCGGGCACGAGCAGAGCCTGAGCAAGTGCTCTGCGCTCTGGCCTGGCGCCCACTGGAGCTGGCCAGGGGTGACTGCGCACAGTCTTCTGCGTGTCCAGTGAGCCCTCCCTGTGCCCGTTGGGGCACTGATCTTATGTCTGTTGGGGTGTGTCCGAGGGGCACCTGGACGCGCGGCCCTGCGCACCTGGGCCAGTGAATGAGGGCACTTCCCTATGTATGCCTGTGCGACCCAAGGGGAGGGTTGGGGAGTGGGCGAGCTCACTTCTGTGCCTGCGCTCCTCAAGAATGTCCTATCACCCCCAAACTTCCCCCCCCTCTCTGCAGTTCACAAGAGAAAAATACAAAGGAAAAATTACGTTTTCACTTGCACAGCAGCACGCTGTCTCCTGTCTTTCAGCGCCAATGCCACCTGGTCGAGTTCCATCTCTGCCAGCGGGCAGAGATCCGCTTTCCTCCTGATTCCCCTCTGGGGAAGCCTGTGGTTGCCAAAAAGCCTTTGTGTCCTTCCAGCCGCAGCTCGGGCAGCCGTCCAAGTCAGGAATCCCGTTTCGTCCCCTTTTCCTCTGCTATCCTCACTAAACACGTTGTTCCCAGATGGTTTTTCTCTAATCCAGCAGTGCCAAGGTTCGACTCCTGCCAGTGTCCAGCTGCTCACTGAGATGTTCTGTCTGCAATTAGTCCAAACTACAGACGGGTCTCAGGAGCCTGAGAGCGCAGCCTCCCCTCACGCCTCCGCCATCTTCCGAATCTCCACTTCTTCTCTTATGCGTTTGCCATACTCAAGCATATCTGTCAAACCTGTGAGCATCTTTATCACCAGTGTTTTGAATTCTGCATTTGTTAGGTTGTCTATCTCCACATCTGTTAGGTTGGCTATCTCCTCGTCGCTTAGTTCTCCCACAGGAACCTTGATCTGTTCCCCCTTTTTGGCCATAGTTCTCTCTCTCATTCTGAGAGGCTCCTGTGTTTGCTTACCTCCACATCCCAGGTAGAGCTGTTGCTCCTGTTATGTTGTAAGAGGCGGAGCCTTAGGAATTCATCAGTACAGGACGACCTGTTTCACCACGTTGTTGGGGAGGGGTTCAAGAGGGAACAATGCCACTTTCCCAGCACTCACCCCTTTTCCAGGCACCTCTCCCACTTCCGCACCAGACTGGCGCCCCTCTAGCTGCTGCCCTGACCATCGTTCCCAGAATGGGTGAGTCTATGGATGTTCTAGGACCGTGGGGGCCTTTTAAACAAGCAGATTCAGCTGAGACCGGCAGTTTCTGCCTTCGCCCCAACCCCCACTGGTCTGCACAGTCAGAAGCAATGAGGCTTGATTTTCCCTGGTGCTGGGACCATGGTCTGCGAGGTCCGGTGAGGAGCTAGGAACGCTCCCCAGGTGTCCCTCCTGATTTTTTAAAATGCGTGACTGTGCTTTCTGCTGGCCTGCTGCTGCTGCCACCACACCATATCCTCTCCGCCCTGGCTCCACCCCTCCTACTTGTCTGGATGAGTATTTCTCCTTTATACCTTTGTTTGCTGGACTTCCATGCAGTTTGATTTTCTGGAACTTCTGGTTGTTTCTAGTTTTGAGGTAGTTGTATTCCTTCTTAGTTGTGGAGGGAGATGCAGACTGTCTGTCTACACCTCCGTCTTGGCTGGAAGTGCCTAATTTGTACTTTTCTATACTACAAATTCTGCTTCGATCATAGTTGCCTATGCTCTAGTCTTCTCTGTCCCTCCTGACCTTTGCTATCCAGTATGGTAGACACTAGCTATATGTGGCTGTTTAAATTAATTAATATTAAACTTAAAATTTAGTTCTTCACTTTTACTAGCCACATTTCAGGCGTGCGACAGCCCATGTAGCTGGTGGTTACTGTATTGGACGTCACAGATAGAGAACTTTTCCACCATCGCAGAAAGTTCTATTGGACAATGCTGGGATCATACATCATTTACTCCCTCTGATGTTTATTGAATAAAATTTTGTCATATTGAATCAGTTAGAATTATATTGGTTGTTTTGTCTTGATTTCTCACCCAGCATTGGCACTTTATATTTTTAGCTTTTAAAAAGGTATATGGTACTACCTGTTCCTTGCTCTCTTTCTTGAGGATATGCTATATTCTATTGAATTGAAGCCCTTCTTCCTCTTTCTGTGGGTTACCTTCAGTACAGGCCTTTCTGAGAGTTTTCAGTGCACCATCTTCCTCCGAGGTGTGTCCCAGGTCACTTTCCATGACCTGACCCTTGAACAGCATTCCTTAGTAATGAGGCCTCTGCCTTGGGGGAAAGAGCAGAGGCCTTAGGGTTACACTGCCACTCAGGGAAGGCCGCCTGTCCTTCTACACAGACCAGCATGCCTGCAGGGGGCAAAAGACATGAACACATGGACATGCATGACAATTAGCAATGGCACTTTGAGGGACCCTTTCTCATTAAGTTCTTGCAAAATCAATTGTATAAGAGGCCCCTGGGAAGAAGCCACAAGTCCAGAGTGACCACAAGAGGGCACCAGTGCACCTTAAACAACTCAACCCCCAAAAACCTCTAAGTGGTTTCCCTGTGTTGCAAGAGCAGGACAGAATGGAATACACATCAGATTGGAAAGGAATAGAAAAAAAGGAAAATAATCATCATATTGTTGTGTCTAAGTGGAAAGTCTGCTTACCATATATTTATGCATCCAGGATCTCCTTAATACAGGAATCACAAGAACATTAGGAAATAATAGGCAGAAAGGGATTAGATTGAAAATACTTCAGATGAGAATGTGAATAGGTCAGTAGACTTTAAAACAGAATAAACCTTCCTTCAAAGCAAGGTAGCTATGGAAACATTAGCAAAATCATTCTGTTTCTTCATGGCTGCACTGGTTCCCGCAGCCAGGAAATGCTGTCAAGGGAGTACAGAATATTATTTTCTTATAAATAATACAACACAGGATCCTATATGGAAAGTTGCAAGAAATTAGATTTCAGAGGTAGAGATGTTTCAACAGAAATATCCAACTACTTTAATTTGGTTTCTGATAACTTAGCTTTGGGTTTGCAGTTGTTAAGTTTTTCTCTATTTTTGTTTTCTGTTGCAAAAAGGCAGCCAGTGAGAGATTTATTTCTATGTATCTGAATATATTATATATACACATATGCATGCAGATTTAGCATGGCTGATAGAAGTCATTTTTTCATCAATCTCTGATTCATCCCAGATGAGGGCAGGTGACCTATATTTAGCACTTAGACAAGGGACTTATTTTCTTGTAGGGAATACACCTGGCACTATGCTGCCTAGGGACACAGGGTTCTGCCAGACTCTTAGACCAATCACCCATGCCTTTGAACTCCCCCCCAAAACCCCCATGAGCACATGCATGGCTGTTCCCTGAACATGTTGATTATGTAGGTGGAGGTGTGGGTAAATAAAGACTAAGAAGTGAGATCTTCTAGATCCCCCTGAACCTAAATATTGGGATATTACCTCTACCAAGCTGGCCATGTAAAGAACGGAAATGAAGAGAGCTGGGGTAGGTAGCAATATACAGAGAAGGCAATGACTTACCTGCATGTATGGAGAAAGAAGAAAGAAAAAGAGCAGACTAGACCTGCCTATTTAAAAAGAAAGAAAGTGATCCATTCAATATCCTGAGGGTGGGGGTAGATTAGAAATTTTTCACAGTCAAACTTGTCCTAGGGAAAGAGATCTCAGGATCCTCCTTGTGCAGAGAAGTGGATCTAACATTTTCATAACACCCAGAGGGCTTTTTTGAAACACATGTTGCTGGATTCCATCATAGAGTTTCTTTTTTTAAAAAATTGCTGTTCTATTATAGTTGTCCTCCATTTTTCCATGGTTGCTTTCCCCTACCCAGCCCACCCCCGCCCCTCGCCCACAGTCAGTCCCTTCTCTGTTTCCATGTCCATGGGTCATTTACACTAGTTCTTTGACTAGACCTTTCCCCTTCTTTCCCCCCTTCTCCCCTTCTCCTCTCCCCTCTGGTCACTGTCAGTTTGTTCCTTGTTTCCATGCCTCTGGTTCTACTTTGCTCATTTGTTTGTTTTGTTCATTAGGTTCCTGTATTAGGTGAGATAATATAATATTTGTCTTTTGCCACCTGGCTTATTTCACTAAGCATAATACTCTCCACAGAGAAGGAAAACTCTGACTCCAAAAAACCTCCGCTGCCTTGCGGCATACCTCTTCAGGGGAAAGGCTAAGGGAGTAAACCCTGACAGAAAATCCGGAGCCGGAGTCCCTAAGGCGGTTTGACGTTGTAGTCAACACCGGCAACTCCTGCGGCGCACCTGAAACCAAGCTGTATTGACTTCGTCTTTCCCTTGGACCCTTCAGCTGTGAAGAGAGGGGGGGTCTGCTGCATGGGCAACAGCAGACCCTCCATATCACCCTGCCCAGGCTCTGTAGCTTCAGCTTCACTGGAGAGGACACTCCAGCGTCATCGCAAGATGTCGATTCAACACGGGAGGAGACAGATACCGTGTCACTCCCGAGTCGGACTGCACAACCATTCTCGGTGGTGCAGATAGACTCTTAAGAAGCTACACCATCGTCTCTCGAGATAGACGGCTGCCGACGACGAATACTCTCCAGTTCCATCCATGCTGTCATGAAGGCAGGAGTTCCTTCTTTCTTTCTGATGCATAGTATTCCATTGTGTAGATGTACCACAATTTTTTGATCCACTCATCCACTGATGGGCACTTAGGCTGTTTCCAGCACTTGGCTATTGTAAATAGCCCTGCTATGAACATAGGGGTGCATAGGTTCTTTTGAATTGGTGTTTCAGGATTCTTCGGATATAAGCCTAGCAATGGAATCGTTGAATCAAAAGGCAGTTCCATTTTTAGTTTTTTGAGGAAATTCCATAGTGTTTTCCATAGTGGCTGCACCAGTCTGCATTCCCACCAACAGTGCACTAGGGTTCCCTTTTCTTCACATCCTTGCCAGCACTTGTTGTTTGTTGATTTGTTAATGATGGCCATTCTGACAGGTGTGAGGTGGTATCTCATTGTAGTTTTAATTTGCATCTCTGATGGCTAGTGATGTTGAGCATCTTTTCATATGCCTATGGGTCCTCTGTATGTCCTTCTTGGAGCAGTGTCTATTCAGGTTCATTTTTAATTGGATTGTTTGCTTCCTGGTGTTGAGTCATATACGTTCTTTATATATTTTGGAGATCAAACCCTTGTCCAAGGTATCATTGGCAAATATATTTTTCCCATACAGTTAGTTCCCTTTTTATTTTGCTGATGTTTTCTTTAGCTGAGCATAAAATTTTAGTTTACTGTAGTCCCATTTGTTTATTCTTTCCTTTATTTCCCCTGTCTTAGGAGATATATTGGTGAAAATATTGCTGTGGGGATATCTGAAATTTTACTACCTATGTTTTCCTCTAGGACTTTTATGGTGTCATGGCTTACATTTAAGTCTTTTATCCACCTTGAGTTTATTCTGGTGTATGGTGTAAGTTGGTGGTCTTGTTTAATTTTTTTGAATGTCCCTGTCCATTTCTCCCACCATCATTTGTTGAAGAGACTATTTTTACTTCATTTTATGCTCCTTTCCCCTTTGTCAAATATTAGTTGACCATAGTGACTTGTGTTTATCTCTGGGCTCTCTATTCTGTTCCATTGACCTATATGTCTATTCTTATGTCATTAACAGATTGTTTTGGTTACAGTGACCTTGTAATATAGTTTGATATCAGGTATTGTGATTCCTCCTACTGTGTTCTTCTTTTTCAAGATTGCTGAGGCTATTCAGAATCATTTTTGGTTCCATGTAAATTTTTGAAGTATTTGTTCTAGGTTCTGTGAAATATGTCATTGGTATTTTAATTGGCATTGCATTGAATCTATAAATTATTTTGGGTAATCTGGACATTTTAATGATTTTAATTCTTCCAATTTATGAACAAAGTATTTGCTTCCATTTATTTGTATTTTCCTTGATTTATTTCTTCAGTGTTCTGTAGTTTTCTGAGGATAAGTCTTTTACTTCCTTGGTTAACTTTATTCCTAGGTACTTTGTTTTTCTTGTTGCTGTAGTAAATGAGATTTGTTTCTAGTTTCTAGCTCTGATATTTTATTGTTGATGTACAAAAATGTCTTTGATTTCTGAATATTGACTTTGTATCCCATTATTCTTTGCCAAATTCAGTTATTAGGTCAAGTAGTTTTTTTGGTGGAGCCTATAGGGTTTTCTATGTACACTATTATGTCATTTGCAAATAATGAGAATTTTACTTCCTTCTTTCCAACTTGGATGCCTTTTATTTCTTTATCTTGTCTGATTCTGTGGCTAGAACTTCCAGAACTATGTTAAATAGGAGTGAAGAGAGTGGACATCCTTGTCTTGTTCCTGATCTTAGGGGGAAAGCTTTTAGTTTTAGCCCATTGTGTATGATGTTGGCTGCAAGTTTCTTGAATATGGCCTTCATTATGTTGAGGTATGCTTGTTCTATTCCCACTTTGCTGAGTGTTTTTGATCATTAATGGGTTATGTACTTTATCAAATGCTTTTTCAGCATCTAGTGATATGATTATGTGATTTTTGTCTTTCATTTTGTTTAAGTGGTGTATTACATTTATTGATTTGTGAATATTATACCATCTTTGCATCCCTGGGATGAATCCCATTTGATCATGGTGTATGATCTTCTTACTACATTGCTGGATCCCATTTGCCAACATTTTGTTGAGGATTTTAGTATCTATGTTCATCAGCGATATTGGCCTCTAGTTTTCTTTCTTTATTGTGTCTTTACCTTTGTTTTGGAATTAGGATAATAGTGGCCTCATAGAAAGAGTTTTGGGAGTCTTCCCTCTTCTTGGATTTTTTGGAATAGTTTGAAAAGAGTAGGAGTAAGTTCTTCCCTAAATGTTTGGTAAAATTTGCCTGTGAAGCCATCTAATCTGGGACTTTTGTGTGTGGGAATTTTTTGATTACTGATTCAATTTCACTAGTTGTTATCAGTTTATTCAGGCTTTCTGCTTCTTTTCAATTCAGTTTTGAAAGAGTATATGTTTCTAGCAATTTGTCCATTTCATCCAGCTTGTTAAATTTCTTGTTATAAAGTTGTTCATAGTAATGTCTTACAATCCCTTGATTTCTATAGTATCGTTTGTGATTTCTCCTCATTCATTTTTGATTTTATTTATTTGGATCCTCTCTCGTTTTTTCTTGATGAGTCTGGTTAAAGATTTGTTGAGTTTGTTTATCTTTTCAAAAGAACTAGATCCTGGATTTATTGATCCTTTGAACTGTTCTTTTAGTCTCTATGTCATTTAATTCTGCTCTGATATTGGTTATTTCCTTCATTCTACTTGAGCTGGGCTTTGTTTGTTGTTGTTCCTCTGGTTCTTGTAGATGTAGGGTTAGGTTATTTGTTTGAAATTCTTCTATCCTTTTTGGTAGGCCTGTATTGCTATGAACTTCCCTCTGAGGGCTACCTTTGCTGTGTCCCATAGCTTTTGGGCTGTTGTGTGTTCATTTTCATTTGTTTCCAGTTACTTTTTCATTTCTTCCTTAATCTCATTGTTAACCCATTTATTATTTACTAGGATGTTTTTCAGTCTCCATGAATTTGCATGTTTTTGAATTTTTCCTTGAGATTGGTTTCTAGTTTCAAGTCGTTGTGATCTATGAAGATGCTTAATATTTTTCAATTTTCTTGAATTTTTTGAGGCTTGTTTTGTGTCCTACTGTGTGGTCTATCTTTGAAAATATTCCATGTGCATTTGAAAAGAGTGTATATTTTGCTTCTTTAGGGAGAAAGGTTCTGTATGTATCAATTAAGTCCATTTGATCAAGAGTGTCGTTCATTGTCACAATATCCTTGTTGATTCTTTGTTTGTAAGATCTATCCATTGTTGACAATGGGGTGTTAAAATCCCCTACTATGAGTATGTTGCTGTCGATATCCTTCTTGAAGTCCTTCAAAATTTGCCTTATATATTTGGGTGCTCCTATATTGTTTAATATATGTTTATAAGGGTTATATCTTCTTGATGAATAACCTATCATTCATCCATTCCCTTAAGTATTATGAAATGTCTTTCTTTGTCTCTTTTTATGGTCTTTGTTGTGAAATCTATTTTGTCTGATATAACTATTGCTACTCCAGTTTTTTTTCATGCCTATCTGCTTGAAATATTTTTTTCCATTCCTTCTCCTTCAGACTTTGTAGGACTTTTGTTCTGAGGTGGGTCTCTTGTAGATACCATATATGTGGATCATGATTTTTTCTCCATTCCACTACTCTATATCTTTTGATTGGAGCATTTAGTCCATTTATATTTAAGGTTATTATTGATAGGTTCTCATTCATTGTCAGTTTTTTCCCCTTTGTACCTGTGTTCTTTTCTCTCTCTCTCTCTTTCTTCATCTTCTTAAAGCAGTCTCTTTAGCATTTCTTATGATGCTGGCTTGGTGGAGATGTATTCTTTTAGCCTTCTTTTATCTGGGAAACTCCTTATTTTACCTTTCATTTTGAATGAGAGCCTTGCTGGGTAGACTAGTCTTGGTTGCAGGTCTTTGCTTTTCATTACTTGAAATATTTTTTGTTATTCCCTCCTAGCCTGTAGTGTTTCTGTTGAGAAATCAGCTGTTAGCCTTATTAGAACTTCCTTGTATGTTATTAGCTGTTTCTCTTTTGCTGCCTTTAGGGTTCTTTTTTTGTCTTTGAATGTTGCCATTTTAATTATGATGTGGACTGTCTGTGCTTCTTAGACTTGTGTGTTTTTTTTCTCTCATCAAGTTATGGAAGTTTTCTGTCATTAGTTTTTTAAACAGGTTTTCTATCCCTTGCTCCTCTTCTTCTCTTTCTGGTATCCCTATGATATGGATATTGTTGCATTTCATGTTGTCCTGAAGCTCTCTTCAACCCTCTTCATTCTTTTTAAGTCTTTTTTCATTTTGTTGCACTATCTGGGAATTTTTTTCTACTTTGTCCTCCAGCTCATGGATCCAATCCTCTGCTTCACCTAGCCTGCTTTTGATTCATTCTACTGTGTTCTTCAACTCAGAAATTGTATTCTTCATTTCCTCCTAACTCTTATTTGTAGTTTCTTTGTGCTTTTTAATGCTGGTGTGGTTCGTAGTTTCTTGTAGCTTCACTGAAGTTCCTTGTAGTTTCCTTCACTGAAGTTCCTTGTAGTTTCCTTGAAGTTCTTTGTAGCTTCTTCTGAGCTTGGTGAGCTCATTGAACTTCCTTATAACCATTATTTTGAATTTCATGTCTGATAGTTTTCTTGCCTCTATTTCATTTAGTCTTTTTTTCTGGGGATTCATCATTTCCTTTAGCTTGGGGTTGCTTCTTTGTCTCCTCATTTTAGGTGACTTCTCTTGTTTGTTTCTGCTTCTTAGATTGATCTGCTTTGACTTCCTGTCTTTGTGGTGTGACCTGTGGTAGACCTTCAGCTTCCATCTGTGGGAGCCCAGCCAGCCCTCTCATGTCTCCTCTGCACTCCCTGCAAGTCATGATGTGATGAAGCAGCCTCCCTCATCTGCCCGTGGTTACAAGGCTTCCCACCAGCCAGTGTTCAGTTGGTTATTCCAGATGATTTCTCCACAATTAAGTTATAATTCCAGATTGGTCCTGGTAGAAGGTTAGCATAGCATTCACTTACTCCTTTGTCATCTTGGATCCATCATCCACCTCAGAGTTTCTGATTCAGTGAGTCTGGAATGGGGTCAAAGAATTTGCTAACAAATTTTTGGGAATGCTTATGCTCCTGGTTCAGGGATCATGCTTTGGGAACTATAGCTTTAGAGCATTGTAAGTGGTTTAGACAAAAATAGCAACAATATACATATAATATGGATTTAATTCTATTCCTAAAATAGAAACCTAACAAAGGGCTCATTACCTTAAAAAATGTATAGTTTGTACATCATCAATTAATCATTTAAAGTGCATAATTCAATTATTTTTAGTCTGTTCACAGAGTTGGGTAACTTTCATCATGCCCAAAGGAGCTCCATTTCTCCCAACTCTTCTAGCCCTAGTCAACCATTAATCACTTTCTGTCTCTATAGATATGCCTATTTTGGACATTTCATTTAAATAGAATCATGCAGTGTGTGTGTGTGTGTGTGTGTTTATAGCTGGCTTCTTTCACTTGGCATAATGTTTTTAAAGTTTATTCAGTAAGTATTTTATTCCTTTATATTGCCTAATTCATTATATGTGTATCTACCACATTTTATTTATCTGTTCATTAGTTTATGAACATTTGGTTTGTTTTCACATTTTGTCTATTATGAATAATGCTGCTATGAACATTCATGTGCAAATTTTTGTGTGGATATATGATTTCATCTTTTTTGATTACATACCTAAGAATGGAATTCTCTAGGTTCTATGACAACTTTGTGTCTAGCATTTTGATGAATGGCCAACTTATTTTCAAAGTGGCTGAAATTTTTCATTTTGTATTCCCATAAGCAGTGAGGGTCCAATTTCTCCACATTCTCACCAATGCTTGTCTTTTAATTATAGCCATTCTAATGGGCTTTATGTTGTATCACATGTTGTTTAGATTTATATTTCCCTGATGGCTAATGATATTGAGCAACTTTCATTTGCTTATTGGCCTGTTGTATATCTTTTTTGAGAAATGTCTCTTTTGATCCTTTGACCACTTTTAAATTGGGTTATTAGTCTTTTTGTTGTTGAGATGTAATTTTATCATGCACCACTCAACAGGGATATGTTCTGAGAAATGCATTATTAGGAGATTTCATTGTTGTGTAAACATCACACAGTGTACTTACACAAACCTAGATGGTATAGCCTACTACTGTAAATGTATGTACTATACTTTTATACTACTGGCAGACAGTAGGCTTGTTTACACTGGCATCACCACAAACACATGAGTGATGCATTGTGCTTGGACATTAAGACAGCTACAAAGTCACCAGGCAATAAGCATCTTTCAGCTCCATTATAATCTTATGGGACTTCCATTGCGTATGTGATTCATTGTTGACTGAAATGTTATGTGGTATATGGCTGTATATATTTATATTCTAGATACAAGTCTTTTATTAGAGATATGATTAGAAAACATGTCTCACATTATGTGTAGATTGTCTTTTCACCTTTTTGATTGTGTCCTATGAAGAACAAAGAATTTTTTATTTTGATGAAGTCTAATTTATTCATTTCTTTCTTTTATCACTTATGCTTTTGGTATTGTATCTAAGAAACTATTGCTTAATTCAATGTCATAAAAATTTCTACATATTCTTCTGTTTTATAGTTTTAGACCTTACATTTTATGATAAATTTGGAGTTAATTTTTGTATATGGTACAAGGAAGGGGTCTAACTTAATCTTTTTACATGTGGATATTCAGTTGTCATTACTTTTCAAAAATGGTAAATTAAAAAACACTAGAGCAACAAAAAAGCCTCTTTTTGTGGGAATTTTTTGGATATTGATGCATTTACTTCTGTGCTTTACTCATATGTGATCAAATACATTTATTCATCCAACAAATACTGGGTTGACCAAAAAATTTAGTTTCTTTCAGTAAAATAAAAGACACATTTTTCATTTTCACCAATAATTTTATTTATTTGGATATTTTGATTATGTTGGCTATCTTCCACATGGTATAACATTGATTGTTCTCAGTTAATGTCTTTGTTTGATCGCTATCGACTGACTGGCCTATCCCACCATGGAGCATCATCCAGAAAGAAATCTCCAGCATGAAACTTTGCAAACCACTTTTGACATATTTGATCAGTCATAGCACCTTCTCCATATACTGTACAAATCTTCTTTTGCATTTCAGTTCCATTTTTACCTTTCTTGAAATAATAAAGCATAATATGCTAAAAATGTATATTTTCTTCCATCTTTAATATTGAGATGACTACACAAAAAATTCACCAATTTTGATGAGTATCTTTTTAATGCATGCTGATATGACAGCTGTCACAATACAATCTAACAAAATTGTTTCAAATGAGGTTAAAAACAACTAAGCGCTACTAGAGCCATCTTACAGAAAAAAACAAACTTTTTGGCCAACCCTATGCTTACAGAGCATCTATTTTTGTACCAAGCATGTCTAAGTTGTGTGATCCAGTGGCAAATAAAGTCCTTGCCTATATGTAACCTCTAGGTGAGTGAGGAAGATGGGTATAAGGAAATAAATATATAATTCACTGCAGTTGTAGTAAGTATTATTAAAAAAAACAGAGTAAAAGGGTGGAAGTGATATGGTAGCTGGGGAGAGAATGCTATTTTATATTGACTAGGGAAGTCAGGAAATGCCCCTCAAAAGAGACCACATTTGTTTGGTGACCTTAATTAAGTAAGAGAGAAGCCATGTAAATATCTGGAGAGATTGTTCAAGGCAGAGGGAAGAACAATGCAAATATCATGGGGTAAGAGTGTGCTTGAATTCTTCTAGGAAAAGTAAACAAGGTAATGAGGTTAGAGTGTGGCCCTTGAGGGAAAGATGAGTGCAAAATGATGTTGGGGAGGTAGTCAGAAACCCATGGGAAAACTAGACTTCCCAAGAGTTTTCTGATTTTTGCCTGGCAAAGCATTTTGACCTATAATATTTGCATTGGCTTTGAACAAAAATCAATACCATTCTTCTATGTATTTTCAAGCTAGTTCCTGCCTCAAAACTTTTAGTAGACAAATTAAAAATAAAGAATACAAATAAGTGTATAAATATAATTCCAATGCATAGATTTCTTTAAAACAAACACCAAAATAATTTAAAAGGAAAAAGTTTCAAAAGAAGGAACTTTAAAGTCCTTCTTTTGTTTTCCTATTGATTTCCACTAACTAAACCTTCTTCCTTTCTTTGTTTAAGATCCCTGGCCAGTAGGGATCTTGACCACCAAAATCTCTTCTTCCCTTCTACTTGGTCATAAGAAGCAGCTGCTCAGACAAGAGGCTACATTTCCCATAACCTCTTGAAGTAGTTAGGGCCATGCGACCAGTACTCACCAATGGAATGTAAGTGGAAGCGATGTGTACCACTTCTAAACAGTGGCCTTTAATAGGCAGGTGGACCTTTTCTGTAGTCTTTCCTTTTTTGCTAACTGGGTGCAAAAATTTCAGAGGATGCTGTAGCTCTGGGAGATGGTGTAGCCAAAAATAGGAAGGAGCCTGGATCTCCTGGCACCTAACCTAGGGAGAGTCACTGGGTCCTGACTATGTCTATCAATTATGCCAGAGCTGAGGACTGCAGGCCCCTCCATAGACCATAAACAAAGTTATTGATTCAACAACATGCTTTGTTTAAATTAAAAGAATAAAAACTTAAATTAAGCACTGTAAATAGCATTCAATAATCTTTAGATTCACCCTGGCCAGTGTGGCTCAGTTGGTTAGAGCTTTGTCCTATAACTGAAAGATTGCAGGTTTGATTCCAGATCTGGCTGTTTACAGAAGGCAACTGATTGATGCTTCTCTTTCTCATCGATGTTTCTCTTTCTTGCTCCCTATGAAAACAATGAGAAAATGTCCTTGGGTGGGGATAAAAAATTAAAAAAATTAATCTTTAGATTCACCTCATCAGAACCTACCTACAGTCAATCAAACTGGGCAGTAGTTCATTCTTGCACAATTTCTAAGTTAGGGCAAAACTCCCATCAACTTACAGTAAGACATTAAGATACCTATTTAGCTCTTTAGGGCAGGGAATGAGGAGCTACACCTTACTTCTCTGGTCAACGACCAGCATTTTAGCTGTTAATGGAAAGAGAAGTTGTATGAGTGGCAGAGAGAATTCTGGGCTAATGGGAATAGCCATAGTGGTCAAATGGTCATTAGTGAATTTGGGATCAAACTTTGTTAAGAAAAATAAGTAAAGGCTTATTAACTTTGGGCTAGTCAAATAAGAAATGAGGTGAATTTTGGTGAGTACAGGAAATGGTATTATCCAAATAACTTTGTAAAGAGTTTGGTAATTTAAATATGGGAAACCTGCCTGTAACCTCACCTGTGTTTTTTATTTTATTGTTATTATTATTATTATTTTTTGTAGAGTTTTTTTGAGATAAAATTTTTAAAGTTTTTTTCACTTTTTTTTAGCTGGACAGAAAAAATGATGCTTATTAAAATCTAAGTCAAGTTAGCAAGAGAGAGCAAACTGCTACCAGACCAGTTATGATGCTGACAGTGGTCATCTCTCTTAGAGGACTGAAGGGGCTGGGATAAATGAAGACGGGGTAAAAAGTAGGGGAAGGGCTCTGGCTGGTGTGGCTCAGTTGACTAAGGGCCTGCCTGCGAATCAAACAGTCGCTGCTTGGATTCTCAGTTAGGGTACATGCCTGGGTTGTGAGCCAGGTTTCCAGTTGGGGGCACACAAGGGGCAACCACACATTGATGTTTCTTTCCCTCTCCTTCTCCCTCCCTTCCCCTCTCTCTAAAAATAAATAAATAAAATCTTTTAAAAACTGGGGAAATGTTGAGAATGGAAATAGTTGGTCCTCCTACTCACCTGGAATTTTCCTCACAAGCTTTCCTGTGGGGTGTATGTGTGTGTGTGTGTAGTTGACATAAACTTTTTACTTGGAAATAATTTTAAACTTTTAGTAACATAGGACACCCATATACTCTTACCCTGTAATCACCTGTTGTTAACAGTTCACTGAATTTGTGTTATCATTTCACATGCTTGTATACTTTCTCTATAATACATACATGCTTACACATAATTTTTTTCCTAAACAGTGACTGAAGGTTATAGACATCATGACCTTTTATCTCTAAATATCGCAGTGTGTATTTCCTAAAAATAAGAAAAACCTCTTAACCACAGTTATCAATTTCACTAAATTTAACATTGATACAATACTTTGTTTGATCTAATTTACGTCTGTGTTTCAGTTTTTTCAGTTGACCCAATGATGTCCTTCCTAGCATTCCCCCCCGCTTCCAGTAATGGAAGAATCAGACTTTGCATTTAGTCACTATGTCTTTTTAGTTTTTTAATGTGGAACATTTCTATAGCTTTTCTTTGTTTTTTGAGAACATTTACATTTTTGAAGAATTCAACCATTTTTTTTTTTAAACAGCGTGTTCTTCATTTTGGGTTTCTCTGATGTTTCCTAATGGTTAGATTCAGGTTATGCATTCCAGGCATAACCTTCAGATGGTACCAAATCTGGAAACACACAAAGTCCATCTGCCTTTCATTGGTGATGCTTATTTTGTTCACCCACCTTTAAAGAGACCTTTTAAGACCCTGCATTTATTCTGCTCCTCATCAATATTCTCCTCTAGATATAGCAACCACTGATGATTCTTGCTTGAGCCAATCTTTGCTCTGGTAAATGCAAAATGATGATTTTCCAGCTCCAACGCTTCCCACATTTACCAGTGAGCATTTGGCATTCCCTGTGATTTTGATTCTGTTATGAGAGCGACTTTCTTCATAGAGTATACAAAGAACTGATTCCCATGACGCACATATCCGAATTGTACTTTTGTACCTAAAAATAGGATGTTTTACCCTTATATATGACAACCTACTAAAATAAGATATTGTAGAAAAACTTCTCTCAATCTTGGCTTAAAAATATTATGCTCTGTTTAAATATCATGTAGGTAGAAGGAGGATTGTGAGTTGGAGGTGGTTAGCTCTTACTAAACAAACAAGCCAGTTAAAAAGCAAGCAGTTGACTGTCATGGGCTGGTTGAGGAAGGCCTTCCCCTTTGTGTAAAATCACCCCTTTTTACAAGAAGAGGAGAAAAGCTAGTCCGAGTGTGTGTTCCACACCACATATATTATATGGCTTGAGTCTAATCACTTTTTCTTGTTGGCTTTTGGCAAGTGATGTGGAGTAGAAGGTCAGTCTCTCATGCAGAAGAGTAAACTGATTAGACAGCAAGACTGTTAATTAGAATGCTAAGACTACGGCAGACACCTTCTCACTGATAAGCTGTGTGAAGACAACTAAAATTGTGAAAAGCTGGAGAGAAACCATGTAGAATATTTGTTGGTGCCAAAGTCTCTCATGCCCTGAAGAAGAAGAAGAAAAAAAGCCAAGTATCAACCCCAAACAGGATTTAAACTCTAAGGAAAACACAGGGTAAACTCTAGTTTAAGCTTTGATAATGTGCCAAGATTAAATACTGAATGATTACTGTTAAAGGCAGTAACGAGGTATATGCATTTCTTTAAACCTTGCTCTAAATGCTGTAATCAATTTTTATCTATAACAATTTGAGATAAATTGCTATGCTTTGTTAACTTAATTAAGTATTCTATTTCTATAGGAAAACAGAGACGTTCGGAAAAGCATGTTAACTTCTTTTTCCTGTGGGAAGCCTTTTGTTCCAATCTATGGTCACAGCCCAAGGCCAGGTCTGTGCCAGGAGTAACCTGTTCGAATCATACTTATGGTTATAAGAGGAAAGAGTCCATATGTACGAACTCCACAACCCAACTCTACAAAAGAAGGTAGCAAGCAAGTTCCTAGCCCTGCACGCCTGATAGACTGCTGGGGCTCTGAAGTCAGAGAGATGGTTTTTGGCATAGACATAAGTTGAAAAGTTGGGGAGGTCTTTAATACACCATCTTTTTCTGGATGCCTCCTGTTCACATTGCAGGGCCAGTCTCTTGCCATTTTCCAAAACCCTTCTGCCATGCTCTTGTTGATATCACACATTCTAAACTATTAAGGGCTGGGCCTTGTTAAGAGAAAAATTTCCCCCAAGTGTTAGAAAAAGGTAAAGAGATTTTCAGAAGAGATGCCTTGGAAACAGTTGATAAACACTGCAAAGGGTGGAGGTAAAAGCTCTTCCTAATTAGAAAGAAAGATCTTCGGAGGATAGGCAGGGAGCATGAGAGTGTAAGGTAAAAGCATTGGCAACAAAATTATTGGGTTTGAATCACAGCCCATCACTTCCAAACTGTGTGATCTTGGGCATTAGTTACCTAAACTCTCCCACAACAGTTTGTCATGCTCATCACAGAGTTAAAAGTACTTACCTCTTGGTGTTGTAAGGAGTAAATTTAATAATTTATATAAATCTGTTGGTGCAAAGCTTTAAACACCGTGTTAGTAGCTATTATTGTCATGCTGATATTACTGTGCCTGGTATTGAAGTTCCTGTGCAATCTGCCTCCAGCCCGCCTACTTATTTTGGTTCTGACCATTCATTTGTTTCTTCATTCCTGCAGTTATGTTTGTCATGAACATGCACCAAGCTCCAGTCAGGCCTGTGCCCATTTCTTCTCCTTATTTTCACCTTTATTCTTACTATGGCAACTGAATGAAGTGCCCCTTCCCATTGCTTTCATCTCATTCCCTAAGGCTCAACTAAAGTCCCATTTCCTCCCAGCAGCCCCTTACAGCTCCTTCTGAATTACAATAGTAATTACTGTTTGTGTCACCAAGTTTTGTGCTGAAGTACATAGAGAAGAGCTTTCTGTGATGAAAATTTTCTGTTGCTATGTTGTCCAATACAGTAGCCACTAGCTGTATGTGGCTATTGGGCATTTTAATGTAGCTAGTGTGATTGAAGAAGTTAATTTTTAATTTTATTTAATTTTAATTAATTAAACTTTAAATTTGAATGGCTATCTAGGCTTAAAGTGTCAGTCATTTACTCTGCCAAAAGCTCTTGTGAGAGGTAATACCTGTGTGTTGGCACTGGCCTCCCGGGGTCAAACCTATCTTCTCTTTCTGTGGGGTCCTGTTGGCCATAGGGAAATGAAGGGATGGATTTAGGGGAAGAGGAAAGACGTGGGGTAGAGGGGTAATGCTCAATAAGAAGGGGTTAGTGTGAGTTAGACTGAAGTTGGTGAAAGGACCCAGTCTGATGCCTCCCATCTGTTTATAAGTAATCCTCTAGAATTGGCTGCACTGTTCAGCAGGATTTACAGGAGTCCTGGTCTGGTGAGCTGGCAGTGTTTGCAGCTTCACATGAGAATGAGGTCATTATTGGGGGCCCTCGAGTCATTGTAGCTGACCTGTGGACCTGACCTTTGCAGGGATCCCTGGAGTTGTGCTATGGCATCCCACCTGGCCCGAACCAGGCCTCTGCTTGACCCTTTCTTGGAGAATCCTTATCCTGTCATTCAGCTTTGGCTCCTGATTTTAGACTCTTCAGAACTGCCTCTGACTCCTCTTTGTCTATCTTAAGTCTATTCTGTATTTCCTAGTGGTTCATGACCTACTAGAGATCACAGCCTGACCCCCTTTAAGATTTATTTATTTATTTTTTTTTAGAGAGAAAGGAAGGAAGGAAGAAAGAGAGGGAGAGAAACATAGATGTGAGAGAGAAACATTGATCGGCTGTCTCTTGTACATACCCCAACTGGGGACTGAACCCACAACCCAGGCATGTGCCCTGACCAGGAATGGAACCGATGGCCTTTTGCTTTGGGGAACAATGCCCAACCAATTGAGCCACACTGGTCAGGGCAAGAAATCACAGATCCCTTCGAGAAGCTGAATATAACGAACACTCTTAGGAAAATGTACATGGCCACATTCCTATGCAATTTTGCATGCTAATTCATCAGGGTCGTTGGTCTCTTGAAACCTAGGCCTAGGTCTGAGACCCTTGGTTAATCTGACCTTAGGAGTTCTGTATGCTATTCCCTTGTCTCTTAGTGCCAGCTCAGTTCTAACTAACTTTTACTCATTGGCTGGCTAATCTTCTGATGACTGGTTCAGGGCTCAGTTACCTTAATTACAGGAACAGTCACTCTACGTAGCTATGGGGGGTATTTCAGTCAATATAAATATCTATCCCCATTGTTAGATTAATAGATTGACATTAGGGCTTATAAATCTTCCCTGCCCTAGCAAAAGAGTTTTTAGAGCCTGGCTATATCTAAGTAAATTATAAACTTCTTAAAACAGCAGTACTGAGCTCCAGACTCTGGACTGAGAGTGCTCTCTGCTCTCCCAACCTCATCATCTCCAGTTCATTAGAGGTTTCCAGCTCTTAATCTGTCATGAAGTATCATTTATATACTCAACTAAACTTTGAATTTGCTTCTTTCACTCAGCTGGGCTTCTGATCTGGACCAACCTCATAGCCCACAAAAGTTTAGTTAGAGGACACATTGAGACCATTTCTTGCAGAGGCCAGGGGAAGGCAGTGGCTGGTCCAAGGTCCCACAGCTGGTGGTTGACAAGGCAGAGCTAGAACCCTGCTGCTTTCTATTCCAGTTCAGTCCTCCATTTCTCTATGCTCTATGGCTGATTAGTTCTTGAGTTTTGAATAAAATGACTTAGGAAGTAGAACTTATATATTATATGTGTAGAGAGACCTCATTGCATGCCTGAGATAAATTCTTGCAAACTTGATAATAAAGAGAGTTTCAGTAAATTATATATTTTATCATGTCTTACAAAGATTAGAGATGTAATCCTTTTGTAAAAGCTTTCAGCCTTATGCACTTGGATACAATAGAAAAACTATGTGCTCAGAGGGAAAAGAATTTTCTGATAAAATAGTAAAATAATGTTCAGCATAAATCAATAAATATTAAAGTGTGATAGAGCAATAATTTTGTCTAGAGAAAGATATAGACTGTCTATTCCTTTAAATTTAATATGTATTTTTCTCTACTCATAGGTAAATAATTTCTTTTGTAAAGCTCAATCTTTTTTCTTTCTTTCTTTTGAAGGGTTTATCTCGTGTGATCACTATTAATTGTTTATTTAACAGTCAGGATTAGTTTGCTTAGTATCTTGTGTAAATTCTTTACCATTAAAAGTCAATTTTCCTGATGGCATTATTAAGATTTATTATTTTTATGTCTCTCTTGGAAGTGGAATTTCTGTAAGCAAAATAGACAAAGAAGCAGTTATTTTAGTTTTACTAGCCATACAATAGTCTATTTTACAATTTAATAAAAATGCTCCAAACAGTGTATGAGATAACAAAGTTTTAGATTCTTTAAGAAGAAAGTCTGATGTCAGTTTTCTTCCCTCAGTTATTTGCCATGATCATCTTCCCTCTGGCCAACACCATCCTAGTAACCCCCTTAGCCTAGTCCTCCAGTCAGTACATTTTATGCTAACAATTATTTCAGAAGGAAGAAAGTGCTTAAGCAAATAAGCTGCAGGTATAGTCTCACACTTTATGTTAATTAATCAGTTCAGCCAGCTCTCCCACTAAACTTTTAAGTAGAGCAGCTAATAAGAAGCAAGTAGATGGGTTTGAATTTCATCTCCTTTTGTTTTCTCTGCTTACTCACTGGAAAAGGGGGCTAATGAGCAGTGAAACGGCCAGGCATGAGAAGTCAGAGAGAAGGGCCTGTCTGTGAAGGCTGCTGGCTGTGTAATGGGCTCCTCACTTATCACTTATCACCAGGTGCCCATGGTTTTATGAAGATGTCTAAAATATCTAGGATCTGCCATGACCAGTGTGGCTCAGTTGGCTGGGCATTGTCCTGCAAAGTGAAAGGTCACCGGTTCAATTCCCAATCAGGGCACATGCCCAGATTGCGGGTTTGGTCCCCAGCTGGGGTGTGTATGAGAGGCAACTAATCTATGTTTCTTTCTCACAATGATGTTTCTCTCCCTATCTTTCTCCCTCCCTTCCCCTCTCTCTAAAAATAAATAAAATCTTCAAAAAACAAACAAAAAAATCCAGGATCCAATGTTAAGGGGAGTAGGGAGAAGAAAAGATGGTGTTCCAATTTGTATGATGTCTGCTTTGCCCATGGAGCTGGACTGGAGCTGTACTGCCAAAGAAGGCTCTTTAGAGAATGAATAATAGAAGGCAAATATCGGTGTGCAAAGTACAACAAACCTGTTTGTGTTTACAGTACAAATGCTGACACTGCTTAACCTAATAGCAAGCTATTGCCTAAGCATCTTTCAGAGGAAAATTAAAAGGTTCCTAGATGCACTGAAACCAATTATATTAAAATTTTATTTATAGGCCATGCTCAAGACTTCAGTTAAAAAAAAAATCAGAAATCATAACACAACTGAAGATGCCTTCCTGTCACATGCACCAGGGATGCTGCCAAGGAGCTCCAGATTAAAGACCAGGGATTGGTTACAAAGGTAGAGACCTCAAATTAGTTGGTCTCTGACCCAACCCAGCACTAGTTTAATGAGGGAAGAAAAAAGTTCACTCTCACAACATTATTAAGTAGAAATTTAATAAAGAACCAGATATTCCTTTAAAAAAAAATCAAAGAAATGATGTGGGTCTGCTTGAAAAAGTTTTAGTAGCAGCAGACCAAGAAAATTGAGGTTGAGAGGGCTCTGAGTAGGTGTTTTTTCTGGACAGCTGTATCCTTCAGGCATAATAAATGGGTCATATTTGCTGTGATGCTTGTATTTTGTCAAAAAATCTACCAGGTCAGTCTGGGTGTCTCAGCTGAATTCCATAAGATATGTATCAGGAGATCTCAGCTGCTCATTCTGAGACTGCCACTGACTGGCTGAGGGACCTCAGAGAAGTCACTTTCCTGCTCTGAGCATCAGTTTCCTAGGATCTGTAAAGAGAAAGGACCACTTCCAGCTCTAAAAAGAGTCAATCCTAATGTAATAATACTTTGGATTCAGAAAATGCCCCCTCCTCTAATCTCCAAAGTTGGAAAATGCTGTCAGTCCTTAAAACCCTTCTGTCATTCACATGTACTAGTTTCTTCTTATTGCAGTTGGAGTTAGGGGGTCATGAAGTTAAGTAGCAAGCACAAGGTAATCTTGGCACCTTTCAGAGGGAAGTGGAGAAATGTACTCTTGACTTCAACCCTGGGCTGGAGCCATTCAGGCCTGAATTGTATGAAAACTGAAAAAGTTTGATGGAATTTGATGTTTGGTATTTTCCTTAGTTAACTACATCAAATCAAGCCAGTCATATGGGTCTTTCCATTTTCTTATTTGTTTATTAATTATTTTTTCCTTTTTATTGAATTTATTGGGATAACACTGGTTAACAAAATTATACAGGTTTCAGGTGCACAATTCTACAACATATCATCTGTACACTGTATTGTGTGTTCACCATCCCAAGTCAAATCTTTGTCCAACCACAAGTCAACATTCCCTGTTCCAGTTCTATGCCACAGTCTTCACAAGTGGCTCTGGAAGTTCCTGGGGGCATCTCAGATATAACTGGCATCTGGGCATTTGATACTTTTACCATCTTCTCTCTCCTGCTCTGACTGTACGATGCTGACCCCTATCACTGCTGTTCTAGGTCTCGGTATAAGTCCCTGGTCTAGAATTGAGGATTATTGAATGTGTCACCTCTAACTGTGGCCCGCTACTCTTTTTTAAATTGTTGTTCTATTACATTTGTCCCAATTTATCCCATTTCTCTCCCCTTCCCTGTCCAACCCCCACTCTGACAGTCAATTCCCACCCTGTTGTCCATGTCCATTGGTATTTTATACCTGTTCCTTGACTAGACCCTTCCCCTTCTTTCCCTCTTTACTTCCCTTCCCCTGCTCTGGTCACTGTCAGTCTGTTCCTTGTTTCCATGCCTCTGATTCTATTTTTCTCATTTGTTTGCTTTGTTCATTAGACTCCTCTTATAGTGAGATCATATGGTATTTCTCTTCCACTGCTTGAAGCAAACCTCTGTACGTCTTTTCTCTCTTTTCTCCATATAGAACTTACTCTATAGGGTCTTTAGTTTTTCACATGAATAGACGCCTCATGTTTGAGACTTTTCAGGCTCAAGTGGAAGTTCTCACATCTGTGGATTCTAGATATGGAGTCAAAACTGACCTGCTGGCTCCTGATATGACAGTTCATGATGCTTGAAGACAGAAAAGAAAACTCGTAGCTCACTACTACCTTTGGTGTGAGATCTCCCATTCTGGAACCATAGGGGAGGAGTATATTTGTGGTTCTGTAGCCTTGGTGTCTTCCCATAATACATCCTGGGCTCCCTTTGACCAAGGTCAAAATCAGAGGACTTGCTTTTGTTATGGCGCGCTCATCTTTCTATGTTTCTGCAACTCCTCAATGCCTGTTATTAGAGGTGTGGTGAGTTCTTAAGACCCTCCTGCCTGTTAGGACTCTCCATGGTGCTTCATGACCTTGCCTGACTGCCATAGACAGGGCCTTGTGCCATGAGCCTCTTTTCTTTCTTTCTTCACTATCAAAGCTCACCAGTCCAGGGTTCCATTCCACCAAGGGGTTATCTTTTCTGGGAAGTAATAAACCACTTGAAGCCAAGATGTTGGATAATGATAATGATTTTGCAATACCTCTTCAGCAACTGTTCTTGATGGAATGTAATCAGAGCTGAGAGGTGATGCCCATATTTTGGATTTTGGGACTATAGACTAAGAGCTTTTCCATGAACATGGAAATGACAGCTCACATGGGAGTTGATGGGGCCCCTGCCTATGCAGACAGTTTACATATGGTGCCCTTCACTTACCCCCTCATCATTCTCCAGGGAGTCTTATAATCAAAACTTAGATGAACGTTTGGACCCAGGGCATGCTGCCTGTCTGAAAATGTGCCTTTGCCTGATGATATTTATGATAGTATGCCACTGTCTGTCTGCCAGAATAAGAAAGGCTGACTGAGGGGCTTCATTCAGTAGGCAACATTGGAGTGAAGGTGGAATAGTGGAGTTAAAATAGTGACCTATGGAAGCTATGAAAGAAAGAGAATTAGTTGAGGATACAAACAGAAGGAGGTATTGGAGAATTTTGATCCCAGTTATTTTAGGGGTGTCTGGGTTATAAACAGAGAGAGGTTTAAGGAGAAATAAGGCAAGTAGGTGGAGGGAAGGGTGCTGAGTAGGTTGGAATGGATGTTCTTTCTCCTTGGAGAAACCAAAGTTAAGGTCATTGTTAGATAAGGACAAGGACAATGGTACTCCTCTGGAAGTTTTGCTTGTTCACACCCACAGCAGTCTTCATCAAGCAGATAGAAGAAAGACGGAATGAAAGAATGAATGAATACTGCCATTATATTCTCTGTGCTTACAAAGATGTGTTGGGTGAGTCAGAGTTATTAATACAAATAGTTACAGTGTCAGTCCTATTTTAAAAATTAACTTTAAAATTTATTCTAAAATGTTGTCCAAATCCTACGCAATTCTCTTTTGCATTCCTTTGAGGACTCAAGTCTGTTATTTGCAGTTTTATTACTTTTAAGCATATGGGAGTACATATGATGTCTGTCCACTTTTTTTCTAGAGCTAGTAAACAGACTGGGAACAGGACCAATGCGATCACATTCACTTTGCCATTGACCTTGTGCAGGCTCTCCAAGGTCAGTAATGATGGTTGAATTTTTGTCAGAATTAACTTGTATTCAGCAGGAGCTGGTCTCCTGCCTACTAACATTTGTAATCTTCCCTTACTATCTAGCCTGCTGTAAAATTACTAGTACAGTTTCCCCAGGCAATCTTTGTGATTTTCTACTTTTTTATTGATCAATAAACAGATTTAAACCAAAAAACCCCACAGTGAGAATAACAACTTATTTGGTACTCAGTAACTACCTGCCTTGGAGAAGAAAGAGCAATTGCAAAGATAAGAGCCTCAGGCTCTTGCTGCCTTCTTGAGGCCGACATCACTAGATGAAAATAGAAGAATACAGCTGTAGGTTAACAAAACAACATTTAACTACACTGTGCTAAAGAACT
Source organism: Furipterus horrens (assembly GCF_987537825.1). NCBI lineage: Eukaryota > Metazoa > Chordata > Mammalia > Chiroptera > Furipteridae > Furipterus > Furipterus horrens. Next base: position 112,408,400 of record NW_028327177.1, read on the forward strand.
GATTGTTTCCCTTGAAATTAACCCAATGTTTCTTTGACCCCTCGGTACAGGCATCACCTGCTGTAAACTCTCAGAAGGCAGGCTTTGGCTGTTGTGTTCATTGCTGTTTTCCTAGTGCCAAGCACAGTGTCTGGCATAGAGTCAGTGTCCAGGAAACATGTGTAGAATAAATGATTGAAATTAAATAATATAGCTATTAAGCTTGAGAATAAGAGAGTGAATTTATTTCTCTGTTGTATTGAGATGGGTTTCCAGTAATTTCCTTCTATAAGTCTGACCTCTCCAGTTAGACTTAAGGAGAGACCTTAGGCCATATGTGTTTTCTGTTTCCTGTGGCAGTAATTTTAGTTTATGACCATAGCCTAGGTGGTAATGACTATGTCTCCAATGGTATGGCTTCCCATCATCATATTTGTTTTCTTTTGGTTTTGTTTTTGGGTAAATAGAATTTTGAAAGTGAATTTAGAAAATAAAGCAATATTTTTAGCAAAACCAAATCAATAACCAGCTAAGATTAACAAAAAATTTGTGATCTAAATTGAAAACTGTCCCCATGGGCACATTTTGAAGCATAGGAGAGGTTTCTTCTCACATTTGTTGATAACATTTGTTTTATCCAAGGAGTATTTGGAGATAGCATAAAGTGAAAGCATGCTTTTTTGGGGGGTAGGGGTGGGAATGTTGTATCATTTTGCTCTTCTGATGAGAAATGTTGAGAAACAGTTGACTTTTGGTTTTCTTGTTTTCTATGGTGACATCAACTGACCAGCATCTTTTGTCTGTGTAATGATCATGACCCAGAGGTGGCAAATGCAGTGATGACACAAGCAGGATATCAAAAAAAAAAAAAAAAAAAAGGAAGAAGAGCTAGTTTATAGTTCACAAAAGTAAGTGTATTCTTTTCACAAATCTCCTTTAAGTATAAAATGTACTTTAATTCATCAAACACAGCATCGCTGACATTGGGACCTGAAAGGGCTTTGGGAGTCACTATTTTGGTCTGTTCATTTTACACACAAGGAAACATCCAGAGCAGCACATGACTGTCTGATGTCACATAGCCAGTCAGTGACAGAGCCCTCCTACTCTGCACCCCAGCCATGGGCTGTATAGGAATTGCAACCCCTGATTGTCCTCTACAGTGACACCCACAGGAAACAAATACATGTTCCAGTTACAGATGGGAGCCTAAGTAGCCATTTTTCTCTGTGCCATTTCTGGTCTGTTCTCTCTCAGGGGGCCTCCTAGGTTTCTAGGAATCTTGGGCCCCAGTGAGGCCCTTTCCAGGGCATCGACAGGAAGTCTGGGGACACAGCTGGGAGTGAGGTTCACTTCCATGAGGCACTTGGCTCTCCACACCAGGAAAGTTGCTTTGTGCCCATGGGCTCTATGTGCCATGGCTCTAGCACAGCATACGGTTTTTCATTCAGTCAACTGATAAAAAGTCTGTCCTTTTCAAAATGTCCCAGAAAGCCAAAATAACTCATATTTCCTATGCAACATTAGAGCAGACTTATGTCCCTTTAAGAACACATGTGGTGTAAAAAGATGAAGGAAGGAGTGCCTAAAGTTTTACATATGGCACCAGGGTAATCCTAGCTGAGTTGGCTTCTCTCTGGGGAGCACCTGCAGGGTATAATTAGAACAGAGATAGCCATCCCAACAGATCCATACTGAGCAAATCATGGCTATGACAGAATTGGAACCAAGGCTAAATTTATCAATAACAGAGTTTAAAAAAAGGAAAAAAAGACAGATGAAGTTGAAATTTCTCCTTGTTTATTTTAATGTGCAAAACACTTTCTAGCTGATTTATGCCACAGCTTCAGTGTGTATTTTTCACTTTTTATTTATTTTGCAGTTAATTGGATTTCCAGGCTTTGTGGCCAGTCACTGAAATTGATCCCTGAAAAGATGGATTTATTGCTTAGACAGGCAGAATTTTGACAATCTTCAGAGGATGGAAAATAAAAGAAAACAGCCCATACACAGAGCACTGTGGGTCACCATTGGGTCAGACCTGCAAGATATGTTACAGCTGGCAGGTTTATGCCAGAACTTCAGTACAAGTAGTCTTGTTGAAAGGGCAGCACCAGGACCCAACAAAATATTTTATAGGATATTGTCAGTGATCCATGTTTAGGAGGAAATGTAGCCTGGGTTGGAGATCCCAAGGTAGATGTCAGATCCCAGATAGAATGGATCCACGGTTGTAGAATTGACTAAATTTGAAACAGCTCATACCTTTGGCAAGGTAGTGCTGTTAGAATGCCATAATGGTTCAGGGTGCAAAAACAATATGGAACTCATGTCTTCAGCTACTCTTTGCAGAGTGTCCTGGAAATTTGTCAGTTGAGAAGCAGTGGAACACTGCCTTCAGCTCTGCAAAAGTCTGACATCCATTCAACCATTTGCCCATCCATCCATCCATCCATCCATCCATGCATCCATCTGTCCATCTGTCTGTGTAATAATTTTTTATTGAGCTTCTACTATTTGCTAAGCATTCATCCTGGTGCTAAGCATAGAGGAATGAATAATAATAATAATAATATTAATAATAATAATAATAATTAAAAAAAACAGTTCCTACACTGTGGAGCTCATACACTATTGGACAAGTAATTAAAAGTTTACTGGGAGATAGCAAAGAGAAATTTGGGGAGCTGAAGGAACATATTATAGGTGGATCTACCCTGTTCTGGGGATTGGGGGAGGTTTCCAGGAGTAAATGCTGTGAGCTGAGACCTAAGAGACTGGCTATACTACTGGACAATTGTTAGACCATATATAAAATAAAACTCGACCCATAATCTCTGAAAACCAGCCTAGAATACCAACCCATTATCTACTGTTACCAGCCTTAGCAGCAGCCTACTATCTATAAGTTAGACCATTATCTCTAGTAACCAGTTGAGGAAGCCAAACAATAACCCTTTTAACAATCTGCCAGGACTTGATTAATAACTGGCAGCTTCCCTAATTTATGTCTGTCCTTGCAATTTAGGACCAGAGAAATAGGTTAATAGGTACCCGTAACCAATCACTCAGGACGCCCATTTCTAGTTATCCCACCTGCAGATTCTAGACCAACAGCCTCTGATCAGGGCACACCTGAAGTCTTCCCTTTTTCCATCATAAAGCCTTGCCACTCTTCTTTCTGCCTTTGAGTCTCTGCCAAAACTCAAGTGATGGTGACTGATTCCCTTGCTACAGCAAACTGTGAATAAATAGCCTTTTCTTGTTCTCATTTGGTTGGTTTTGTTTATCATTCAGCCCTTACACAGAACACTGTGGGTCACCATTGGGTCAGACCAGCAAGATATATCATAGCTGCTAGGTTTATGCTAGAACTTCAGCACAAATAATCTTGTTAAATGGACAGCACCAAAACCCAACAGAATTTTTGTAGGATATTGTCAGTGATGCATGCTTAGGAGAAAATGTAGCCTAGGTTGGAGACCACAAGGTAGACGTCAGATTCAAGGCAGATAGAACCCACGGAGATGAGCATGCATGGGCCAGACAGTGATGGGGAAGAGTATTTCAGGAGATGGAAGAGCACATACAAAGACCCTAAGACAAGAAAGGCTAAAGTACACTCTTCAAAAAAAAAAAAAAAAAAAAGAGTTGAACATGACTGTAATGTAGAGAGTAAGGGGGAGACTGGGGTTAGTGTAGAGGTGGGTGTTGGGATCATGAAGAGCCTTGTGAGCTGTGTTTATATTGATCTTTATCCTGGCTAGAGCCTCATTTATGTCTGATGCTTGGAGATTTTCTCTTACCTAGTATATTTCCACTATGACTTATCTCCAGCTCCAACTTGCTGCTCTTTATGTGAACTCCCACTGCATATCTGAGGGCCTAACTTGTCTGAGACCTCCCTGTTTTCCTTTGGCATTATTTTGCTGAGGCAGATGCACAGGCATAGACATCTTGCTGTGTGAGTCCTGCTCTTTGCCAGGACCAGCTCCAATTCCCCTGACCTTCTGGTGGTGAAGTAAGCCCTGGCTTGTCCAAACTCCTCTCTAGGACTGTGCCCAGCAAAACCTAGGGAGAAAGGACAATGTGGCAGAGACTGGGAATAATCCCCCTATCTGTTTTCACCTTCTTCTACTATACTAGAACATATGGTCAACTAGATTGGAGATGCTTCCCAGTCTCCTTTGCAGCTTTTGTCCAAGGTTAGGATAATGGAATGTGAGAGGAAGTGATATGTACAACTTATGGGACATGAACTTAAAGAAACAGGGCATGCTCTCCTTTTTCTGCTGGCTGGAATGTACAGGTGGTACTGGAGGAACCATTTTGAGCCAGGTGTGCCAGGGATGGCAGAGCCACTAGAGTGACTGATGGGGACTACTTATTTCTGGAAAGTTATGTGAGAGAGAAATATATTTTTATCTTATTCAAGTCACTATTATTTCAGTCTCTGCAACCACAGATGACCTCTAGCTTAATTCAGCAGTTCTCAAAGTGTGGTCTTGGCACCCTGACTGGCATGGCTCAGTGGGTTGGGTTGTCCTGCAAAGCCAAAGTTACTAGTTCTCCGGTTCCATTCACACCCTCGTGGGGGTGTGAGAGATGCAGAGGCAACTGGTCGAACTTCGATGTTTCTCTTCCTCTGTTTTTCCCTCTCTTCCCCTCTCTTTAAAAGTAAATAAAATCTTTTAAAAAAAGTGTGGTCTCAGAACTCCTGGGGGAGCCTCTTTCAAGAGGCTTGCAAATTCAAGACTATATTCGGGACTTCCGGCCAAGATGGAGGCTTAGACGGACACGCTAGGTCTCCCTCTACAACTATAGTGGAATACAACTACTTCAAAACAAAGGATAACTAGAAATTCCAGAAAATAAAGCTACACGGAAGCCCAACATATGAAGTTATAAACCAGCGGTGCCATTTGGGCAGGTAAGAGTTAAAGAAGGCAAAGCTGCTTGCGGAGCGGCGGGGCGGGGCTGCGAAAAATCCTGGAGGCATTCAAGCCCCTGGCCTGCGCGACTCCTGCGCGACTCCTGCGCGACTCCTGCGCGACTCCGGCGTTGGGGGGCAGCCGCAGCATCGCCTTGAACAGTGAGGCCCAGGGGGGCGGGAGGACGGATCCCGGTCTCCTAGCTGAATAACTGTGTGAATCCATCTTGGACCCCCGCCCCCACAGAAAGCACCACAGGGCTGCGAAATAGGTCGCGCGCCTGCCGGTCGCTGATTTGTGACGCGTACGCAGGCACTGCCCCCTGCTCCCGACAGCCAGCCCAGGAAAACAAAACGCATCTGTCAAAATGAGGCAGGCAACTTTAGAAATACCGGTAACACAACTCACCAGACAGCAGATAGAGAACCTGACAGATGAACAGATAAGAAACCTGTCAGAGGCTCAGTTCTGGGCCATTGTTATCAGGTGGCTTACAGAATTCACAAAAGAGCAGGAAAAAGATATGAAAGAAGCGAAAAACTTTCATAACGAAAGGAACAAAACCACATATGAGACAGATGGTGAGGAATCCAGAGTCCATTTCAACAAACTGGAATATGGAGAAGAAACTAGCAGTCAACCAATGCAGCGAGAGGAATTGGGAAGCAACAATGAGAGGATCAGAAACCTCTGGGACAGCTATAAAAGGCCCAACATAAGAATCATTGGTTTGCCAGAGAATGAGGAAGATGAACTAGAACTTGAAAAATTGAGTGAAAATATAATAAAGGAGAACTTCCCAGACTTGGGGAAGGGAATAGACTTGCAGGTCCAAAAAGCAAGGAGAGTTCCCAAGAGACTGGACCCAGGGAGAACCACTCCAAGACACATTATAATCAAAATGTCAAAAATTAAAGATAAAGAGAGAATCTTAAAAGCAGCAAGAGAGAAGAAAAGAATTATGTACAAAGGGGTCCCAATTAGACTATCAGCTGACTTCTCAAGGGAAACCCTACAGACAAGAAGGAACTGGCAAGAAATATTCAAAGTAATGAAAATCCAAAACCTACAACCACGAATACTCTATCCAGCGAAATTGTCATTCAGAATAGAAGGACAGAGAAAGTGTTTCCAGGACAAAATAAAACTGAAAGAGTTCATTAGATCCAAACCACTGTTATATGAGAAGTTAAAGGGACTGGTTTAAAAAACAGAAGCTAGGGAGATGAAACAAAGGCAAACGAAACAGGCAACGAGAGTGGAAAAGGAACTGTGGGTAAGGGAAATATAGTGGGGGGAGGTCAACAGGGAGGGGGAGTGGGGAGAGGGAGGGAGATGATATAGGAATTGGAGATCATGGTAGGAGGGAATGGAATAGACGGAGAGAGGTTGGGAGGAACTGTAAGCACAACTAATGGACATAATCTAAAAGGGGGGGACAACTGGAGGGAGGGGGCCACCGGGTGGAGGGGAGCAGAGGGAAGGGAAAGTGGCACAAATGTAATATTTTAATCAATAAAACACATTAAATCTTAAAAAAAAAAAAAAATTCAAGACTATATTCGTAACAGTAGTGAAACTTTGCCTCTTTCACTCTCATTCACTCACAAGTGCATAGGTGAGTTTTTCCAGAGGCTACTTAACAAGTGATAGCACAACAGATCTAATGCAGAAGCCAAGACGTGAATACAGCTGTCTTCTATTAAGCCACATATTAAGAGGTTTGCAAAAGTGAAAAATTCCAATCTTCACAACAAAAGATTTTTGAAAATATAGTTTTTGAAAATAAAATATTTATGTTTACATGTTTAATAATAAACATGTTATTTTTAACTTGTTATTTTTAAACAAGTTTAAAAAGAAATATAAAATATTTATTCATTTATCCTTTATATGGTAAATATGGAAAGATGTAACTCACATACATAGAAGGACTTTGGGGTTGTAAATAACGTTTAATGAAACCTAAAATGTTTGGGAGCCTAATGAATCCAGACAGCTAGATAGTGCCTGCTTTAGGTCCCATGCACCTGTTATTTTGGGCATATGCTGGGGGGCTGCCACATCATCCTCCTTATGCTCCCTGCTTTTGATTTCATCTCTCCTAGTTTCCCCTGATTCTTCAGGAATTGACTTTAATTTACACAGAATCCCTGGCTATTTCCTCCATCCTTTATCAATTTATCTTCACTCAACAGTGAATATGGGCTAGGGATTGTGCTTGGTGTGGGGGTCAAGGATGACCAGACATAGCTCCTACCACGGTCTAGCAGTGGAGAGACGCTGTGAATAAATGGTGGCAGCCTAGAGGTGCATCAGCACAGGAGTGGGCTGCATCGGGAATGGAAGTGAGGCAGAGAAGGAGATCAGCTCCTCCTAGGGGACGTGGGGGTGGTGGGTCAGGAAGATTTTAAGGCAGAGGTGACTCAGGGATACTGAAAAATAAATATAAATTAGCAAATTTATATTCAAGGTATACAAGGAAGAGGAAGGGCACCTAGAAAGAGGAAACAGCAGGGGCAAAGGTGCTGACTTCATAGAGCAGGTTGTTTTTGGAAATTCTAAGTGGTTCATTATGGAATGAGAAGCTGGAAAGGGGTCAAAATCCATTAAGTAATGATAAACAATTTGGCTTTTAGTCTTAAGGTGGTGGGGAATCATGGCATAATTCTAAGCAGAGAGTGGTGAGATCATATTTAGTTTTAGAACTGTAGCAAAGGTTCTTCAACTTGTTTAGGGGTCGTGTTCACGTGTTTCCAAGAGATGCTGCTATGCTGGGGAATGACTAGTAGGTGGGGCCTCTCTGAAGACAAGCACTTATCAGACTCAAAAACAGCCCCTTCATTTTTGAGGAGAGGTGGGACAAATGATTTTGACTATGAATGGCAAAGTATGTGTCCTTTTATTTCATGTTTGTATGGATCCCCCCAGGTGTTAGCGTCTAAACTCTAAGGACGGCGGGGCTGTACAATACTTAGAAAGGGCTGTTTTTACCTGTAATTATGACTACCTAGAAGTTATAACTGATTGTAACTCTGTAAATTTGAAAATAATTGTAAATATTTTGAGCACTTAATATGTGCTAGGCACTTTATATGCGTGCTGTCTGTATTAATCTATGCAATCCTCACAGCAATCCCTTCAGGTATGTCCTGTGTTATCCTCCATTTTGTGAATAGGGTATTGAAGCCCAGAGAGTTTATAGGATTGAACACTGCAGTCTGAACCCTGAGGATGCTCTCTTGACAGACCCAGCACCTCCTTCTGGTCAGGAGCAGGGATCTGCTACAGGCTGGAGGGTCTGCAAGAATAAGTTAATTACTGTAATATAGTTTTCCTTCTCACCAAGGCCAGAGTGCTGGAGAATGCGTGTGTTAGAAGTCCAACCAGCAGTTTCAGCATTGCCTAGGAACTTGTTAGGAAGGCAAACTCTTGAGCCCTGCCCAAGACCTCCTGAATCAGAAACTCTGGAGTTGGGACCCAGCAAACAGCGTTTAACAATCCCTCTGGCTGAGTCTGATGCATAGTAAAGTTTGAGAACTACTGGATTAGAGATAAATCCCTGGGGGTGGGTGGGGTAGAGAATAGATTGATAGAAGAGACTGGAAAGCAGAAGCCCATTTCTGAGGTTGTTGCCATCACCACAGTAAGAAATCAGAGCCTGAAATCAGATTCTCAAACAGGACTGCACTTTAGAATCACTGGGGAGGTTTTAAAACATATCAGTGTACTAGTTTTGTCCCAAACCTATTGGATCAGAATCTCTGGGGAATAGAACCCTGGCATCAGTTTTTTTTTTTAAAGAAACATTTTCCTAGGTAATACTAATGTGCAGCCAGAGCTCAGAACCACTGAAGACACATCAAAATATCGTAAAGGGCTTGTTGAACAGAAGCTATTGAGCCCTTCTTCTATAGTTTTTGATTCAGGAGGTCTGGGCTGGAGCTGAAAAATCTGCATCTCTAACAAGTTTCCAGATGATGCTGACATAGCTAATCCAGGGATCACAGTTTGGGAATCCCTGCCTTATGTTTCACCAATAACCCAAGCAGGTTAAGCTGGGGGGTTGCGGGTGGTCGTGGGGCTATGAAAACCAAATGTAGGACAGCATCTGGAGGGCCCCTCCATGTGCAGTTGACTGGGCCAAGCCAGTGTTTCCATTGATTCAAACCAGTGTATCAATCAATATGTCTATGATGTGACTGATCTCAGAGAGGAAGTGAAAAATTCTAGTTAATTATCTAGATATTTTTACCTGCTAGACATGTTTATTACTTAAAATTTTAGATCTAAAATTTGTCTTTCTCCAAGACAATGGCTGCTTGAGATTTGATTTAAAAAAGCCTAATTTTCAGACATTTCAGTTTCCCCCTTAAAGGATTTCCCCTACATATGAACTTACAGAATGCAAGTGCTCTGGTGGGGAATGCTAAGGTTTGAGTTATCATCTGAGATCTGAGTCAGAGATCAGGCTTTTGTAACAATCACAGTTATAGGGCATTCAATATAATGCTCATTGCTCAAACAACTTCTGAAAATATTCCAGGGCAATTTAATTTTTATTTCCTCTATAGAGCTTGTCACCATTTATTAATCTTAATTTCCCTCAACATCGCATATCAGATGAGAGACTGATTTTTCTCCTCTGTTTCCATAACATTAATATTTAAATGGAAGAGTGCGACACTCACAAACGACCTCAGGGGAGAGGGATGATATTTCTAGGAAAGAAAACCTTGACTAAGTGCCACATGAAGGCATCTTCTTTTTTAAACCCTTAAAACAATGCCAAGAAGCCATGCAGGTGCACCTTGCAACACAGAATAGAAAGATAAGAAAGCACTGCTAGTGAAATGACTAACATCACATGAAATGAATAATGTGATGTAAAGTGCATAACATTGTTTCGAGACTTCTGTTCCCAAACCGAAGAAGCATTTGGGGAAGTGGAGGTGGAAGTCTATGCAGGTGGAGATGCTGGCAGAAGTCTTTCTACAGTACTTTGAATGATAATGCAGCTCAGAGAAGAATCCAAAGCACGTTCTCTGCTTGGTTTGTGGCTCCAGAAGGGAATTCAGTTTCATTACTTTAGATCTCTACTTGGCATTAGTTGTGTGTTAGGCTTTGGGCTGCAGGTGGCAGGACAGCAAGATGAACGAGGCACAACCTCAGCCTTCAAGCAGCTGGTGAAGAGGATCAGACAAAAACCCAGGTCCTATGGGAGACAAGCCAAAGCAAGATATAAACAAAGTGGTTGGTATGACATGAAGAAGGTGGAGATTAGGAAAGCACTGAAAGGAGTTTTGAAAAATAGAATTTTTAACAAATGGGGATCAGAGATTTAGGTGAAGGTTGCAGTACTGATTAACTATACATTTCCAATGCATTCATTGAGCCCTTCCCTTCTCTCAGGCACTATGCTGGGTTCTGGGGATAGAAACATAAGTAAAAAATTTCTGCCCTCAAGGAGTGGGGAAAACAGGCAAGGTCAATTACAGCACAGCAAAAGCTTCCTGGAGGAAGTGTGTTCTAAGCTGAGTCCTAAAGAATGAAGAATGGGGACTATACAGAAAAAGATAGACAAAAGTGGGGAAGGGAAAGCACAGTATTGAGGGAAGAACCAGCAGGTACAAAAACTTGAAGAGAGAGAGAACCAGATGTTTGTGGAACTGCAAGGACCTGGGATGGCCAGAGAATAGGGTGTTAGAGCAGGGAGAACAGGAGATGAGGCTGAGGTGTTATGGAGGTCAGATCAAAAAGGGCCTAATTTTTAGACATCTGCCCATGTGAAGGGTTTAGGCTTTTTCTATAAATCTTGGGGAACCACTAAGGGATTTAACATGAGCACTGTGTGAGAAGATTTAAAGGTTAGAGGGTTTTTTTTGAACATGGCATGGAAGAGGGTTTGATGAAAGGCAAGACTGGATACAGGTAATGGTTTGGAAATTTATTGCAGATTAATAGGTGAGAGATGATGGAGTTTGGTAGAGTGGGTGGAAAAAAGGGTTGGGTTAAAGTGATAACAATAAACTAGAATGAATAAGACTTGATGGCTGAGAAAGTGTGTGGTAAGGGAGACAGGGTTCAAAATGACTCCACATTTTTGTTTGATTGGGGCCACATAGATGGTGGTGCCATTGATAAAGTTAGAAAATGAAGGATGAGTAGCCATCAGTTGAGAGATGAGAGTGGATGATAATTTTGGACAAATTGAGTTTGAGGTGCTTGTGAAACACTCAGATCCAGAGGCCCAAAATTCACAGCTGGATATATGAGCCAAGATAGAAATCTAGAGAGTGATTAAAGCCATGGAACTAAAAAAGATCACCCAGGATGAGTGTATAGAAAGAAGAAATAAGAAAAGGATGTTCTCTGTTGATGGTGGTAGATAGTTCAATAAGACAATATTAGAAATATAGGGATTGGAAAGAAGGAAGTAAAGCAGTTTTCATTTGCATATCATATGATAATTTACCAAAATTACTCTACAGACAGATTAATAGAAATAATAAAGTTTAGCAAGGTGGCTGAATATAAGATTAATATAAAATCACTTGCATTTCTTTAGACCAGTAAAAACTCTAAAACAAAATTAAAGAGAAAATAATACCTACAAAATTATATTAGAATATCAAGTATCTGGGTGTAATATAACATAAGCTGTAAAAGACCTCTACAGGGAAAATTATAGAACTTTATTAAGAGATATTAAAGAAGATCAAAATAAGAGAGGAAGATATTGTTTTATAGATAAGACTTAATATCATAAAATTTCAATTATTATCTGTAGATTCAGTGTATTTCTAATCAAAATATCAAGGTTTTTTTCCATGGTATTTGATAAAATGATTCAAAAATTTACATGAAGGGGTAGAGGGCCAGGAGTAGTTAGGATATTTCTGAAGAGAAGGAGAAGGGAAGAACAATGTGGATTTGTACAGGGACAGACAAATAAACCAGAGGAATATATTAGATAACTATAGATGAAACCTTTTTTTTTGTGAGGGAGGTGATGATAAAAACAGGGCTGGAAAAAGATAGTTGTTCATTATCCAAATAGAAAAAGATAAATTGGATCTTTGACTTACACTATATCGACTCCAAATGGATTAAAGATTTAAAGATATGTTAAAGAAAGTTGGAAGACATGCTATAAACTTAAGTAAAATAATCGTGATATATGGAACAACAAAGGATTAATATGAAAATATGTAAAGAACTCCTACAAATGAACAAGTAAAGCACCACTCCCAACACACCCCAGTAGAAAAATGAGGAAAAATCATCATATGACCAATAAATTCATAAAGAATTTCAATATCATTTGTGATTAGGGAAATGCAAATCAGAGCCAAAATGAGATTTGTTCTATACTTATTTAATAAGTAAAACTAAAAGGTCTGACAATGTCAACTAGGAACACAATAACATTGGAAAAGAGTTTGACATCATCTCCTAAAGTTAAACATGCAATCAAGTTAGAAAAGAGTTTATACTTGTCTTCTAAAGTTGAATATTCACATTTATTATAACCCAGCAATTCAGTTCCTAGGTTTGTATATGAGGTCTGTCCAGAAGAAGTCCAACCATTGTTAATAAAATGAGAACAGTTTGTGTGACATCGATGTAACCTTGCAGCCAAGGAGAATGGACTGCAATGTACCTGTGTGAACAATGACCACTTCACTGTACTAGTCAGTGGGGGTGGCAGATCCCATTGAGTGAGCATGCATACTGTGTGGCTGTTGCATTCAAAATGACTGAGCAAGTAGAACAATGGCTCTGCATCAGATTTTGCATTAAGCTTGAACAGTTCTCTGGGGAAACTATTTGGATGATTCAGAAGGCCGCAGCTATGGGCAACTGGTGATAGGCAGCTTCATCACAACAATGAGCTCACTCATGCATCACATCTCATGCAGAGTTTTTTGTGAAACATCAAATTACCCAGGTGACTCAGCCCTCTTGCAGCCCAGATTTGGTGCTCAGCAACTTTTGGCTTTTCCAATAACTAAAATCACCTTTGAAAGGGAAGAAATTTTAAACCAGCAATGAGATTCAGAAAAATATGACAGCGCAGCTGATGGCAACTGGGAGAACTCTGTGAGGTCCCAAGGTACCTACCTTGAAGGGGACTGAGGTGTCATTGTCCTGTGTGCAATGTTTCTTGTATCTTGTATCTTCTTCAATAAATGTCCTATTTTTCATATTACATGGTCAGATACTTTCTGGACAGATCTTGTATATCCAAGAGAAACTCATTTACATATACAACAGGATACACATACCAGAATGATCATAGCAGTAGTGTCCACAATAGCAAAAACCTGGAAACAACATAAATGCCCAAAATTAGAAGAGTGGGAGAATAAATAGTAGAATAGTCACACAACAGATTATTATCTGTTATTATCCAAAAATAAATGAGCCACAGTAACTTGCAACAATATGGATAAATCTAAATAACATGTTAAAAATGTAATTCTCCAAAGGTTTCTTACAGTATGATACCCCCTTAAAAAGAAAAGTTAAAAATACTTATATGTATGTATATATACATCTTATATGAATATATATATAATAACATTAAATGCAGTAAAACTATAATCAAAGAAAAGGAAGGGAGTGAACTTGGGTGGGAAGGAGATGTAGGAGGATAGAATGAGGGGAAGGGGTAACATATGGTTAGATGTAGATATAGTTTTATATTTTGTCAGGGTTCTAGTTTTATGTTTTGGATGATGCATTTATGAATGCTTAATATATTATTAAAAATAACTAACAGTAGTTCAGACTTGGAACAATGATGAGAGGATCATCAATCAAGGGTTGTGATGAATCCAATTCTGTGCACCTGAGGTTCAATTTGAGACAAATAGTTTTCTTGAAAGAATAAATGAAAAAATGGAAAATCATCAATGACAGTGATCAGAGAGAAACCTCATATAGGCAGACCTTTATTACACTACTGGATTCTGTAAGAGAATGGACTTGCTGGGGCATTTCTTTGGGGGATTATAAGTGAACTCAAGGATATTTTGGAAAAACAAGTTATTAGGATATATTATGCCTTGCCTAAACATATTCCTGCATCATTCCTAAAATTTATATGATTTGCAATCCTTATATCTTTGGCGATGCCATCCTTTCATGCTTTCCTCTTGTGTTTTTCTCTGCAATTAAAGTGAGTTGCTATTGGATGAATTGCAATTGAGTTATATGATCTAAGTCATGTGATCCAAAGAAGACATCTTTAAAACACAATCTTTCTGTTTTAAATTGTTTAAAATGGCTAAAGCATTCAGAGAATTAACAGAATCCCAAATTTCTAATATATTTTCAAAGTATTTTAAATTTTATACAAGTAATTTTTCTCCTCACTATTATTATCAACTAAAATTTAATCCAGCTTAGATTCTATTCCCAGAGATTTATTAGATTCTTTCTCTCTCATCCTGAATCTTCTAATGCTGCAGTTGAAGCACCCACTGTGTCCTACCTGCTTCATGTGACCAGCAGAAACCTCAATAATGGGATTTTCTCAACTCATGGAAGTGCAGGTTAACTGTGGTTGACTGTTGACCCAACTTTATGAGAACAATTCAGAAATAGATTTCTTGTTATGCAGTAACACGTGCCCTTTACTTGCCCCTCAAGAGTTGTTCAAAAGAATGAGAGACTAGAAATGAAAACTCTTTTGAAGGAAGCAGACTTAAACATTCATCACGTTATTTGTCCCCACAGCTTCCTTTCCAGTAGAAACTTTTCTCCTTAGGCCATAAGGAACTTTAATAAGTTCATTCACACACTTTTGCTGCTAACTCTCCCATTTTGAGGCTGAAGTGTGTTGGGGAGTGGGAACCACGCTGTGTGTGTGGTGGGGGTCCAACACCCTCCTGGGTCCGGACAGTCTCATAGCTATATTCTCCTTGGTTCTCAGTTCTTTTCTTCCCCAGTTAAAAACAGCCATCAGTCACTGGCTAGTAGTTTCCACTTCTCCAAAACTATACCTGGGGCATTTTGGGCTTCTCATAGAATTACATACTTTAGTTGCCAATTTTATTTCTCACCTTCCACTCGTTAGTGAAGTTTCTAAGGCAGAGTTGGAAAAGAGGATCCCAATAGTGCATACCACAGGTGCTCTGACTTTATTGTTGCATATTCCCAAGTTTTTACAATCAAATCCCTTTTAAACCTCACTGAGATTTCATATAAATGTTCTCTTATAAAGGATTAAATTTCTTTCAGCTACTGATAATGGAAACTTCATTTACAAGGCAGAGAATACTCCATTAGTTGTAAGCTCCTGGAGTAGAGGGTTGTACTTCATAAACCTGTCTCCTTAGTGCTGAGCACCAGGTATGATACATAGTAAATTTTAGAGACTGGAGGTGAGATTTTGGCTAATGCGATGATTTCATAGTCTGCATACTCAAATCATATCCTGCTAATCTTCCCTATTTTCTAAGGTTTTCCTGGGGAAACTGATGAAAAGTACTACTCAGGCAAGCAGCCAGTAAATTTTAGATTAGGACTCAGTGATAAAACTGAGGAGACATAGCTTAGGTCTTAGGAAAAAGTAGGGCCTCTTACCTTTCCAGAATCCCTTAACCTGAATCTTACAATCATAATACTCAGGCATGCCAAAGACAAAGACAAAGACAAAGAGTGGCTTGTCCCAAGAGGGAACATCTACCAACTAACCCTGGGAGTAAAAGAGGAAGACAAATAAGCATGGCTGATCCACCTCAAGCATCAGGAACTGCCTCGCCTGAGGTAGAAAGGTAAGCGCTACACCTGAGTGCTGACTTTTGAAACAAAAGTGGCCCCATCAAATGTCCTGATCAATCAAGAATTACAATTGCTGGAGAAACCTTATAACCAAGAACAGGCAGAAGAAAGCACTTCACAACAAGACTGATAGAGAATGCAGACAAAGCACGAGAGGGCTGGTTGGGCTCTTATTGGTTGCAGTTGAAGTTCCAGAGGGATATTTCAGTGGCTGGGGTTTCCCCCTGAGAGGTGTGGGATCTAAACCTCAAGATGTGCTCCCCAGCCTACATCACCAGAGCCAGAAAGGAACCCAGATAATATCCAGCTGTGAAAAGCAACAGGGTTTCTGTATGCCAGGGAGAGAAGGCTGGAGATGCAGAGAACCTCTTAAAGGGCCAATGCACAGAATTTCATTTGCAGCCACTTACCCTGGGCTCTGGCAAAGGGAGGGCAGAATGGACTAGAGATGCCTGAGGAGAGTCTGGGGTTGGTGTTGTTACAGAAACAGGGGAGTCCAAAAATCCCCAGAGTTTGCTGCTGGGGGATGGGGAGAAGTAAGCAGCTTTTCAAATGCTTCCACATGCCTGAGGCTGGTGGCTACTGTCTTTCTTATGCAAATGGCTTTAATGCATCCAAAGCCTCAGGCAGATGGGAGGAGTCTTGAACCAGGGGACAGTATGGAAAGCACACAGAGCCTACGTAAGGTTCTGTGAATGGTCAGAACTGTTTGCAACGCCCACTGCGTCAGATGACGCAGTCAGGGATATATAAGCAGCTGCAGACATTTTAGCTCGGACTCTCTCTCAAGCTCTCGTTCGGGCTCTGGCTCTGGCGCTCGGACTCTCTCTGGCTCTCGCTCGTGCTCTCACTCTGACACTCTGGCTCTCGCTCTGGCGCTCTGACTCAGACTCTCTCTGGCTCTCACTCTGGGACTCTCGCTCTCTGGCTCGCGCTCTCGCTCTGGCGCTCTGACTCGAACTCTCTCAGATGCTCCCTCTGAGACTCTCTCAGAGTCTCTCAAGCTCTCGTTCCGGCTCTGGCTCTCACTGGCACTCTGGCTCTCGCTCTGGCGCTCGGACTCGGACTCTCTCTGGCTCTCGCTCGTGCTCTCACTCTGAGACTCTCGCGCTCTGACTCGGGCTCTCACTCTAGCTCTCGGGCTCTCTCGCTCTCGCTCTCTCGTGTGTGCTCCCTCCACATGGCTTGGTGAAGGGGCCTTCTCCATGTGGCTTGGAGAAGGGGTCTCCAGGCTGCGTTAAGAGGCTCTCGCCATGCAGTTTTGAGAAGGAGAGAAGATCCACACGGTTTGCAAGAAGAAGGCAGTTTTGCAAGGAGGCTGAGAATCCAGGTGGTTCTGCATTGAGAGCTGGAGGGCACCACAGCACAGAAAGGACCTCCCCAATCAGGATTGAATGATTGGCAGCTGCTGGTAAAGCTGAACTGTGTTGGGAAAGTAGGGAAACGGTTTCTCTGACTTCCCTAAAACTAGCCTGGTTTGGAAGGGGGGGGGAGGCAAGGATATGCGTTTGTGGTTATTTTAAAGAGCATAAGACTTAATAACAGAAATCCACAAATAACTAAATCTATATAACTGTTAAATAAACAATTCTTTTTCTTTTCACCAAACTCTGGTATTGAGAGTTATAATTTTGGCGGCGGGCAATCGGGCCCCTAACTAAAGAGCCAATGGGTTTGTTTTCAACTGGAGCAGCCCAGGGGTTCTGTAACAATTTGGCGACCCAGATGGGACATTAATAATTGCCCATGGCAGGTCGACCCCCTTGGGAGACACCTTCTGAGGGCGCCGACCGCCTAAGCACGCCAGTGTGGTGAAAAGAAAATAGAACTGAGAAGGGATTAGAGAAGTAAGATTGTTTGCTAAAACTTATTTCTGTGTATTTCTAAAATAATGGCATCGTGGATACTAGATTTGTTTGTCCGATTAGGAGAATTCCTGGACGTAAAAGAATTATGGATGCCGGAGTGGTATATATGTTTTCTAGTCCTTGGGATTGTTTTGGTTATAGCCATTAGCATGTATGTCTGGGTTAATAAGGGCAGTTCTGGGCAAGTCCCTGATGGCAGCCCACTGGAGAGAATTTTGGAAAATTGGGATAAATACTGTCGTTATCCTATGACTAGAAAAATATTAATTTATTATTGTAATACTGTTTGGCCTGAGTATGTTCTGGGTGGTAAGAAAAGGTGGCCTGTGAATGGTACCCTGAATTATCATGTCATTGATCAATTAAAGGGGTACTGCCTGCAATCAGGAAATTGGGAAGATGTTTATTATCTAAATGCATTTGTAGAGTTGCATAATAAGACCTTAGCAGAAATGGAGGCCCAAATAATGGTGCAGAGGAAAAAAGAGGTCTCAAAGCCTTTTCCTGAGAGTCAAACGCCGGAAGAAAGGGAAAATGAGGACGTAGCCCTCTTTAATTCTCTAAATCCGGGAGACAAAGGCCCTAATTTGGTACCAAGCCAGGCACAGGTGGGGGCGGTTCAGGAGGCCATAGCTTCCGCAGCAGTGGCTCCACCTCCTCTGCAGGAGGCCCAGGCTTCCGGGGCGGCGGTTCCTGTGGCGCAGCGCCCTCTGCAGGTGGAGGTTGCTTCCACCATACCACCTCCAGAGATGGAAGTGGCTTCCGTGGTGCCCGCCCTTTTGCAAACTCAAGGGACTTCTCTCGCACCACCCTTTTTGGAGCCAGCCTCTGAAGTGACTGCAAAGTCAATGACTCCACCCTTACAGGACGAGGAGTGGGTCTCCCCCGCCAGAACCCGCCAAGGAACTCAGTATAGTCAGGGGGCCTCCCAATTTGGAGCAAGCCAATTCCCTCTACGGCAGTACCCAATAGGTGGAATAAATCAGCAAGGCCAGCCCTCTGGCTACTATTGGGCCCATACTCCGTTTTCCACTTCAGATTTGCTAAATTGGAAGAATTCTAACCCCTCATATAGGGAAGATCCTCAGAAAATGGCAGAGCTTGTTGCCTCCATTTTTGCCACTCATAACCCGAACTGGGCAGATGTACAGGCTCTCCTAAATATTCTGCTAACTGGGGATGAGAAGCGACTGGTTACAAGTAAGGCTAATGAAGAGGCTCAGCGTCTCCATGGAGAGGATCCCCATGGGACCCCCGACCCAACTGTGGCAATTCCTTGGACAGAGCCTAACTGGGACCCAAATGGTGGAGGCCTAGTTCATTTGAAACACTACAGGAAGTGTATATTGGAAGGACTTAGAAAAGGGGTACCCAAGCCAAAAAGCCTGAATATGGTACAGACTATTCAGCAAAAACCAGATGAGGATCCTTCTGAGTTCTTAGAGAGGATCTATCAAGCCTATAGAAAGTACACTGATGTTGATCCACAGGCACAAGAGAACATAAGAATGGTGAACATGACATTTATTGGGCAGAGTGCCCCAGATATTAGACGGAAACTCCAGCGTATAGATGGAGTATTAGGAATGAGCCCCTCTCAGTTAGTGGACATCGCATTTAAAGTTTACCATGCAAGGGGAGTAGAAAAGAGAAGACAGGACCTGATGTTCTTTAAAACAGGCTGGAGAGGCCAAAGGAAGAGACAGGACCCTAAAGAGAGGAGGAAAGAGCCATTGGGCAAGGACCAGTGTGCCTATTGCAGAAAGAAGGGCCATTGGAAAAATGAGTGTCCAAATCGTAAGAAGGGAAGTAGAAATGAAAACCCTTGCACCCATTCGGACCTGGGGACAGAGTCTTACTGAAGACCTGGAAGACGCAAGGTCCCGAACAGCAGCTGGCTGAACAATGGACTGTCCCTATGATGTTTTGCTAACAACACATTCTTCGCTGAAGCTGGTAGGAATCAAGTCCTGGATACACCACACACGGGTAAAACGAGCACCGCCTGAAGAGGACACAGACCCTGCTGCTGTGACTGACACCGAAAGGGAAAGTTGGACCTGCACTCCGGAAGAAGATTTGAAATTACTCTTTCGAAAAAAAGGACAGTGAACTGAAACACAGATTAGAAGTGTTTCTTTTGCTTTAGGCATGTGCTTGCAAATCTAGGGAATTTTAGCTGCTAAATACTGAGTTTGGGTAGAGTCCTTTGCAGTGTGGAAAAGAATTGGAAATGGGTTATGGTTAAATCTGAATGGGTAAATATATAGAAATATGAAAGTTTTTAAACCTGGGAAAAGGGAAACCTCAACTACTTGTGGTCTAATTGTATGGTTACTGTACCTCTGTATTGGCATGTAGCCATTGGGGACCTATGAAAGGTCATTTGGAATTCCCTGTGTTGGCATTTAGCCTTGGGACCTATGAAAGGTCGTTTGGAATTCCCTGTGTTGGGATTGGCATTAGCCTTGGGACCTATGAAAGGTCATTTGGAATTCCCTGTATTGGTTTGGCATTAGCCATTGGAGACCTATGTAAGGTCTAGAATTCTCTGAGGCCTAGGAAGGGTCTGGAATTCTCTGTATTGGTACTGGCCATATAATCTGAAAGGAAAATTGAGGTTTCCCAGAGAAAGTTAAAAAAAAAAACTTCACATGTAGGAAAGTGAACAAAAGAAAGTATAAGGCATGGAAATGCAATTTTGGGAATATTAGAAGGACAAGGATTTTCCTTCACACTGTGTATTTTTCTCCTACCTGATCCCTCCAGAATTTGGCAATTTAAAGGAGTAAGTAATTACCGTTAGGTTTCTTTGCATAAAACTAAAAAGACCAGTTGTTAATAAAGGTATTGTTAACCAAGACCTTTGACTGGAATGACATGCCTGAAGGAGGCATGCTTAGGCTCTGGTTGTTACCAGAAAGCCCTGAGGAACTGGACTTGACTTTTGAAGCTAAGGAAAGCCCAGAAGGAAAAAGGCCTGACACCTTGGTTGGTTGTGTGGTTCATGGCAGTCTTTCCAGGGAAGGAATGAAGGTTGCTTTCCTGAAGGATGGCTAAAAGGAACCTCAAGGCACAATGGAAAACCCAAAGGATTTGGGAAAGCAGGTGTTTGCAGGCAAGGCTGAATGGCAGGTATGTGGCTCAGCTTCTGTGCCCTAATGGGCAAACTAAAAGTCAACATGAAGGTTCCTTGCGTAAGTTCCAGCATAGTAGACTTAAAGATCATATGTGATCAATCACTGCTCTTGTTGTGTTATGCAAATGAACAGTCTAAATTAAAACTGGACTTAATGCAGTCCCTTTACTGGCAAGGAGGGTAATCTTAAGGAGAAAAATCGTGACTCAAGGAAAATCGCAATGCGCAGTGCAGCTAGCTGTCTATAAAGTTTGTTTTCCATTTGAAAGTTAAACCAAGTCTGTGACATTATAAAGGATGCTTTATTTACAGGCAAGAAGAATGTCAAATGCCTTGCAACTGGAGGTCTTCCCAATAAGACAGTCTCTCAGATTAAGAGACTGGTTTGTGAACTGTGTTGTGTAAATTAACATGCATGTTCTTTCTGTTTTCATAGGGCATAAGCCTATGATCTCTACCTGAGTAATTATCTGTACATATAGGCCTCACTTAAGAAGCCCATCTGCATTGCCACCTCCTGAGACTCAACGGTTTGGCTGAACTAAGTGGCTGAGTTGGTGAAGTATGGGGTGGTCTGCAGGCTTCACTTTAAAACTGCTTTCTTTTCTGTCCTAATGGCTTGGACAGAAAGGGCCCAGAGGTCTGAGAGGGGGGAAATCCAAAATTTATACCCCTCAGCCCAAGCTAAGTATAGTGGGCAAAAGGGCTTTGGACAGGTGTGACATGCCCTGCACACCTTCCTCCAAAGAAGCCATTTCTTTTCCTAACGTGGGGCATTGAAAAATTAACTCCTGCCTTTTGTATATAGTAGTTATAGGTTGAAGTGTTTTTTTTTTAACCCTGTTGCCAAATCTGTTGCCCTCAGAATATGACAAGAATGCCAGCTTGTCCAGCAGTACCAGCCCTTGGAAACCAAGCATGCTGCTACCCAGGAATAGCCAACTGACCTGGACTCTGCAAGATTCTTCCCCATGTGGGAAGGGCACCCTCCCCTACATCCCCACTCTTATTAGGGATTTCTAGACCCGAGGGTAGGTAGGACGACGACCACGTTCAGCAGGAAGCAGTTAGAGGAGCATGAGACCTTCGCCCATTGTCCTTTATAAGATTATAAAGGGTCTTAGTCTGAAAGGGGGGAAACTGTTACAGAAACAGGGGAGTCCAAAAATCCCCAGAGTTTGCTGCTGGGGGATGGGGAGAAGTAAGCAGCTTTTCAAATGCTTCCACATGCCTGAGGCTGGTGGCTACTGTCTTTCTTATGCAAATGGCTTTAATGCATCCAAAGCCTCAGGCAGATGGGAGGAGTCTTGAACCAGGGGACAGTATGGAAAGCACACAGAGCCTACGTAAGGTTCTGTGAATGGTCAGAACTGTTTGCAACGCCCACTGCGTCAGATGACGCAGTCAGGGATATATAAGCAGCTGCAGACATTTTAGCTCGGACTCTCTCTCAAGCTCTCGTTCGGGCTCTGGCTCTGGCGCTCGGACTCTCTCTGGCTCTCGCTCGTGCTCTCACTCTGACACTCTGGCTCTCGCTCTGGCGCTCTGACTCAGACTCTCTCTGGCTCTCACTCTGGGACTCTCGCTCTCTGGCTCGCGCTCTCGCTCTGGCGCTCTGACTCGAACTCTCTCAGATGCTCCCTCTGAGACTCTCTCAGAGTCTCTCAAGCTCTCGTTCCGGCTCTGGCTCTCACTGGCACTCTGGCTCTCGCTCTGGCGCTCGGACTCGGACTCTCTCTGGCTCTCGCTCGTGCTCTCACTCTGAGACTCTCGCGCTCTGACTCGGGCTCTCACTCTAGCTCTCGGGCTCTCTCGCTCTCGCTCTCTCGTGTGTGCTCCCTCCACATGGCTTGGTGAAGGGGCCTTCTCCATGTGGCTTGGAGAAGGGGTCTCCAGGCTGCGTTAAGAGGCTCTCGCCATGCAGTTTTGAGAAGGAGAGAAGATCCACACGGTTTGCAAGAAGAAGGCAGTTTTGCAAGGAGGCTGAGAATCCAGGTGGTTCTGCATTGAGAGCTGGAGGGCACCACAGCACAGAAAGGACCTCCCCAATCAGGATTGAATGATTGGCAGCTGCTGGTAAAGCTGAACTGTGTTGGGAAAGTAGGGAAACGGTTTCTCTGACTTCCCTAAAACTAGCCTGGTTTGGAAGGGGGGGGGAGGCAAGGATATGCGTTTGTGGTTATTTTAAAGAGCATAAGACTTAATAACAGAAATCCACAAATAACTAAATCTATATAACTGTTAAATAAACAATTCTTTTTCTTTTCACCAAACTCTGGTATTGAGAGTTATAATTTTGGCGGCGGGCAATCGGGCCCCTAACTAAAGAGCCAATGGGTTTGTTTTCAACTGGAGCAGCCCAGGGGTTCTGTAACAGTGTCTCTGGGACAGAACGGAAGGAACAGCTGCCAGGATCCCTGTGCTGAGTCTTTCCCCATACTGCAGAAGCTATTTTTGTCAGAGCACTCCTCTCCAAGTGGCATTAGCCTGAGGGGAAGTGATAGCCCCCACTAGCAGGAATTACTCTGCCCCACCTGGTGGAACTTAAGCCCAGGCTGCTGATCACAGCTTGATTAGATAAACAACTGATCCATTTAATGACTGATTGGTTTAACAACTAAGGCGGAAAATACCAAGAAGCAGCTGAAATGGGAAGACACAGAAACAGACCCCAAATGAAAGAACAAAATAATTCTCTGGAAGAAGAGCTAGATGAAATGGAAGCAAGCAAATGATCAGATAGAGAGTATAGAAAAATGATTATAAGGGTACTCAACAGCATGAAAGAAGAAATAGAAATCATAAAAAAGGATCAGTCAGAAATAAATAATGCAATATCTGAAATAAATAATACACTGGGAGGAATAAGTAGTTATATGAAGCAGAGGATCAAATCAGTGATTTGGAAGACAAGGTAGAAAAAAACAAAAACAAATCCAGGCAGGGCAGGAAAAAGAAAA
Source organism: Furipterus horrens (assembly GCF_987537825.1). Lineage (NCBI taxonomy): Eukaryota > Metazoa > Chordata > Mammalia > Chiroptera > Furipteridae > Furipterus > Furipterus horrens. Next base: position 112,432,068 of record NW_028327177.1, read on the forward strand.
AAGACTTAAAAAATGAGGTGAGCCTAAGAAACATTTTGCATAACATGAAGAGTATCAATATATGCATCATGGGAATACCAGAAGGAGAGGAGAATGAGCAAGGGATCAAGAGAAACTATTTGAAGAAATAATTACTGAAAACTTCCCTAATCTGGTGAAGGAAAAAGATGTACAAGTCCAGGAAGCTGAGAGAGTCCCAAATGAGCTGGACCCAAAGAGGCCTACACAGAGACACATCATAATTAAAATGTCAAGGCTTAAAGACAAGGAGAGAATTTTTTTAACTTAATTTTTTTATTGTTTTTTTTTTACAGTTGTCCCAATATTTCTGCCATTGCTCTCACCTGTCCCCACTCCCCGCTCCCAGAGTCAATCCCTATCCTGTTGTCCATGTCCATGAGTCATTTATAGATCTTCCTTAACTAGACCTTCCCCTTCTTCCCCCCCGCCCCCCACCACCTCCCCTCTGGTCACTGTCAGTATGTTCCTTAAAGACAAGGAGAGACTCTTAAAAGCCACAAGAGAAAAGCAGATAGTTACCTACAAGGGAGAACCAATTAGACTGTCATCTGATCACTCAACAGAAACATTTCAGGCCGGAAGGGATGGTGTGAAATATTCAAGGTGATGAAAGCAAGGACCTACAACCAAGGCTATTTTATCCACAAAGGCTATCATTTAAAATCAAAGGAGAAGTAAGTTGCTTCCCAGACAAGAAAAAGCTACAGGAGTTGTTAACACCAAACCATTACTGCAACAAATGTTAAAGGGGGTAGAGATTGTGGGTGTTTCAGTGTCTTCCTCTTACAAATAAAGAATGGGGCGGGGGTGATCTGGGCCAGTCCAGTCACAGAGAGCTCAGATTGTTTTTCTTTTTAATTGAATGTATTGAGGTGACATTGGTTAATAAAAGTGTACAATTTTATAATAAAAAAAATTGTAATTCTTCCTCTTTAAGGGGAGAAATAATAAGAGGAGCACTTGAACGGGAACAAAGATGGTGGAGTCCCCTCCCCCATGGTAAGCACTCAATAGTATTTGTTAAAAGAATGAATGAAGTCAGGAAATGTTGCTAGGGAGTTGTTACTATGAGAAATGCCATTTGCATGCAAATTTCATATTATTAGTCATTAGGAGCCTCCAGCAAGGATGCTGACAGAAGGGCCAATATGTTGCTTTTCTGAATAAGATCTGTATGGAGAAGAGCATCACTGCTATTCTGCAGAAGCCTGACAGAGTAGCCTGGCTTTACTTATATTCAAGACTATGATGTCAGGTAGGTAAGTTCTGGAGGAACTATAGAACCAAGAATGAATTTCATGTGAAATTCAGAATATTGGATTTTCTCTTCTCCAAACCAATCTCCTTTTCCCCACAAATGGAAAAAAGAATAGCTCTGATGAGACGCCAGACTGAGCTAGAGCTATTTGTGATGTTTGGTTTCCACATTTTGAAAGCTATTAGATGCTGGAGACAAACTGGGAAATAATATGTAGATGATTAAAAGGATGGGAAGTACTTGGATTGGAAGTCATCCAAAGAGAGGGTAGGGGCAGCTCTAACTATTTAGGAGAGTCTTTATCTCAGCTAAAATATAGTGGAAGAAAAAGTCTGAAGTTATATCAAGATAAATTTTGGATTGGAAGAACTTTCTAATGGAAGGATTATAAAACAACTGGGAAACCCACTTGCATAGTCCCATTTCATAAGCTTATGAAATGATAAAAAAAGTTTTCTCAGTGAGTGACCAAGCCATGGAATCATCTTTCTTAAAGATTTTTATGACCAGTGCACATTGCTTTGCATTTTTTGATGTTTAGAAATAATGAAAATTGTCTAGATGATTTCTCACATCTTTCAAGTTCATTAATTCTACAAATGTCCAAAATCCATTGATTATTTACTTCAAGAGACCCTAAGGAGTATTTAGAGGTCACAGGTAATCTCATTTTTGCAGTAAGAATCCACACTCACACCCTGGTTTTCCATCAGAAATGGTTAGACTTTCTCCTTTATTGGAAAATTGCTGTCACTGTTTCCTTTCTATAGTGCCATTATTTATTCTAATCACTGAGGCTGTGTTACTCAGGTCCCTCTGATACACATCAATGAGAATTATACATGCTCTGCAAGGGGAGGAGAATGAACCTCTAAGCTGTACTCAAATTGGTTTTTTAAATGATACTACATGTTTTAACTGGAATTTGTGTAGTATTCTAGTGGAAAAAAAAAGTGGAGGGGGGGGAGTGGATGGAAGGGTTCCTTTGGTTTTCAGGCTGTTAACTGTAATTAGCCTGGTTTCTGAGATGTAATTATCTTGCAATCTCAAAGCAAACACTCTGGAGGAAATTGCTCTGTTAAAGACAGCATGGCATTAAAAATAAATTATTACCCTGGTGCCTGCTATTGCTGCTTATGCTTTGTGATTTGTCAGGGTTTCCATTAGCAAGTGCGAGTTTAAGGCTGGAGTTGTGCAGCCATGTTGCCAATGTTTGTACTGGAGGGGTAGGAGGTGTGGTTTGCTTAGTTGTAATAATGGTGTGAACCATTGTAGTGGTGAAGGCTGGTATTGTATCATCCATACTCTTCTCACCCATTCCAATCACCAAAATGGCCCAGTGGTCAAGGAAGAGAGCACTAGACCCCTCTTCAGTAGTGGACATTGATGAGTGAGTTAAGTGGAGCATCATAATTCAAACCTCAGGCAATTCAGCAATTCAAGCTATCCACAAAGAAAAATTCAAATTGTTTGTAAGTGACTGAGAAGAAACAAGCAAAATCCTACTCAGTTTGGGGACAAACGCTAAGGGATCATGAATGATCATCACTGACCAATCACAGTACTTGGAAAGTCTATACTGGGGGCTTTGGAATCAAAGACTTGTGGGTTTGAACATATTATTGCACAGGTGGTATACCGCACAAAGTCTCCCCACTAAGGAGAGAAATGGAGGCTGAAATCCTACCTGTGTCCCCTGACCAAGCTGTGTGTCTGTGGGGCTGCACCCACCCAGGGGAAGGGCACATTTTTCCAATTTGTCTACCTCAAGAGAATGCTTTACAAACTCTGTGTGACCTTGATTAAATTACTTATTTGCTCTGAAACTGTGCTTTTTCATGTATGAAAAAGATAATAATAATAAATAAGAATTATTTTGTGGTCTCAAGACCAAATCAGAAAAGCATGTGTTCAGTAGAGTTTTGATAATAATGATGGTTATGGCCAAGACAATCATTGTCATCAAGCATTTACAGATTGGAGCCGGCCCTGAGCCAGCTGTGGGAAACTGCAAGAGGCATGAGAACTTGGTCCCTCTGTCACAGAGCTGAGGGTTTGATTGGAGGGTGGCAGACAGCAATAGGTACTTAACTGTGCCATAATTTTGTGTGGGTTCTGTAAGGGAAAAATTTCACAGCCCTGTAGCAGTTTATCTTTGCTGTTAATTCATTGCTGAGGTTAGCTTTTGTTACATATCAGAAGGAAGAAAGGGGGAAACCCTACAGAATTAGAGTTGAAGATATGATAGTACAGAAAGGGAGGATACAGTCATAGTGAGGTACAGGAGGATGAAAGGGGATGTGGGAGCTATTAATAATCAAATAAAAACACTGACTAAAAATATTTTCTTCTAGTGGGCCAAGGTGATTTGTATTACAAATAATTCGAATAACTAGAATTCACAGATTTTTATTGTAAAAACTTCATTTTAGCCAACATCACTTCTTTTACTTGTTAAATTTCATCCATACCTCTGATGTTTCACTGAATAAATTATGAAATGGAAGGCAAATTAAGTCTACCCAGATTCATTTCTCACCATCGGAATATAAAGTTAGATTTGCTCAGATCTATTAATTGTGGGTTATTAACAAAATAGACAAAAAAACCCACCTTGGTTTTATGAGGTTTATTACTACAATAGGATATGTGCCCAAAGATCATTTTCTAGGTTGTTTTAACCATATTGGCCCACTAAATACCTTATTTTATTCTTAAAGAGTAAAGGGCAGCAAGAAAGCTCACAATTTCCCTTTTAAACAAACCCATGTCAGTATTTAATATAGTTTGAAAAGAATTTTTTGGTGACAAGCCTAAAATGACTTTTTTTTCTTTACTTTTTTGTTAGGTTCTTTGAAAAAGAAAATTTTTTGTAAATTGAAAAATGTGCTTACTCATTTGGTTAATATACCACTTAATAAATAATGTTGCTTGTCCAGTAATATGAGCAACAGTACCAATTACAATTCATTTTTCCCAGAAGTTAGAAGGAACATGCATGGGAATTTCCATTCACAGCAAGCTGGTGAACTTTATTGACAACCTGATTTACTGTGAAAGCCTTTTCTGACAACAACAAAACTGAAATATTGAATAAAATAGAGTGAACACTCTTTTAAATGCATAGCAGAGTTTTCAAGAAGTTAGGAAAAGAAAGACTCAGAAAGCATAACATGAAAAGTACGATGAAAATTAGAGTTGCAAGTAGGGTCTCACTTCACTGTCCTAGGATGTGTTGCCAGCCTTAGTAAGCAGGTGGCTTCAGTTTAAAGGGCACAAAGAATTGAGGCCTTGGGCATTCCTGCAGCAGGGTATTTGAACTGAGACCTTCTCGCACCTCCCCCATATAAACCCTTGAAAGATCTGCATTCTCAGTGAAATGGGGGCTGAAAATATCTACCAACTGGTAGACAAACAATGACAACAAAAAGCAAAACAAAAGAGAAAACCCTATAAAGACAGTTGGATGGTTTTGACTAGGGGGAAAACGTGTCTCATGAGTATGTATTCACAAGGACCATCTTTTTTTTCATTTCAAGTTTTTAATGAAAGTTGTATAGAGGATTACATTATTCCTGCATCTTCTCAATTGTTTCTTCCTTGTATTTGCCCCTTTCCTTTCCTACTTGGTGAGATTTGGCTTTACATTCAAGGATCTTTTTGTGGTCTTTGTCCGGTTTTAGTCTGGTAATAACCACCTTGCTGGGGTGAACGCCCACGTGAACAGTTGTACCATTAGCTTTTTCCCATTGTACTCGTTCGATGTAGATGACATTTTTCTTTCTATAAACCTGGCTACTTTGCTAATCTTCTGCCCTTTGTAATGTCCTCGTACAACCAGAACTTCATCATCCTTTCGTATGGGCATGGATCGAACATTGTACTTCTATCTCAGCTCTTTGGAAAGAGGAGAAGACATAATCTTCCTGCGAATGTGGGAAGGTGCATTGAAATGCCTTTTACGGTTCTTGCTCCGGTCAGAAGTCACAAAGGGATTGAACTTCATTTTGACCGCTGGCGCCTCAGCGATGGTCGCAAAAGGGAAGAGTCACAAGGACCATCTTATCTTTACTTGCATAATCCAGGAAATCCAAGTGAAGAAGTTAATATGAAATTGGTAGCAGACTAATAAAACCTATAGGGCACCACTCTGAAAGGACATCCCTTAAATTGAGATTTGACAAAATTCCTGCAGCTAAAACCCTGACAAACTCAAGACCATAATTCAAAATTATAGTATACATAAAGTGCCAATCCACCACAAGTGTATAAACCACAATGGTGGGCAAAAGAAGTCCTTAAAGCTTCAGAATTATTGGATACATTCTCTAAATAAAGTTGTTTAAAGTGATTAAAGACACAAAAGATGGATTAAAAAATGTAATAAAGAAATGAAGCCTATATAATTATCAGTCAGTTTTGTAAAGACTTCTAGAGGTTAAAACAAAATAATGAAAAATAAAAACTCAACAATCGAGGTAAGTAACAGATTAGGCAGGTGTGAAGCATAAACAAGTGAAGTGGAAGATCTTTGAAGGGAGATAAAAAGATGGAAAATATGAAAGCAAAATTAAGAGACATGGAGAATAGAATAAGAAGGACTGAGATACATAAAATAGGATTTTTTGAGGACATAATAGAAAAAATGAGGGAAAGGTAATAGTAGAAGAGATAATGCCTTGAGAATTTTCCAAAATGTTTCAAGACATAAATGTTCAGATTCAGGAGTTAAAATAAGTTACTAAATAATTTTACTAAAATAATTTTTTACTAAAATGAATTTCCTAATCAGATACATATTAATGAAACTTAAAAATTTAAAAGACGAAGAGAACATAGTAACAACGATAAAGCAAATAAAGACTACCTACTAAGGAAGGAAATTAGACTGACATTAGACTTCATTATAGGGACTATAGTAACCAGAAGAAAGTGGAGTAACATCTCCTACTTGCTAAAAGAAAATACTTGTCAACATAGAATTGTATATTCATCTTCACTATAATTTCATAATGAAAGTAAATGTCTTTATAAACATTTTCAGACAAAAACAGAGAAGAGTTATTGCTAAGAGAACTTTGCTGAAGGATTTTCTAAAAACAGAGGCACTCAACTCTGGCTGCTCATTGAAATCACCAGGAGATACTTACAAAATATTGATGCCTGTATTATACACTCAGAGATATATATTTCCTTGTTCTGAGATACAGACTGGGAATTGAGATTAAAAAATATAACTGGATGATTCTAGTGTGATGTCAAGTTTGGGAATTATTGGTATAAAAAGGATGCACTTCCCTGGCTGGTGAGACTCAGTGGTTGAGTGTCAGCCTGCAAACCAAGTGTCACTGGTTTGATTCCCAGTCAGGGCACATAACTAGATTGCACGTCAGGTCCCTAGTTGAGGGCGCGAGTGAGAGGCAACCACACAGTGATGTTTCTCTCCCTCTCTTTCTCCTTTCCCTCTCTCTAAAAATAAACAAACAAACAAATAAATAAATTTAAAAAAGATGCACTTCATGAAGAATAAAATTAAATGCAAGAAGTAATGATGAACACGTAACTGTTAAGTATATGATTAAATCTAAATATTTATTGACTGAATAAAAAAATATTGACTATAAGAATTTGAAAGCATCATAGAACTAGATTACTAGACAGAAATAACCTGTAAAAGGTGATGAAGGTGACTGGAAATTCAAGGCATTTAAGTTCCTTTTATTATTCAAAAGGAGGATAGATATACTAACTTTGTTAAGTAATTGTTAAACTTTTTTTTTTCCCTTGGAGCCCACCTTTACTATGCCTGTGGGCAGCTCCAAGAGGTTAACACAGTGGCGCAAAGAGATAAAAGAAGGGATAGAGAAGGGGTCAGGAGTTTGGGTGGCCCTGTGTGGGGTTGTAGGGCTCCTGCATCCCTCTGGGACCTGAGCCTAGAAGGCTCTAGCAGAGTTTGGTGAACGCCTCAGTGGAAGTGATATTTTCTGGCTGACTTGAGGTTGATGTAAGTGGATTTCATCTCCTCGACCTCCGGGTTCTGCACATCATCGAATCTCCCCCGCTTGGTGCTCACTACCTCGTTGTCGATGTATCAGATCAGTTTCTTGGGGGCCTCCCTGGGAGCCATGGGCCCGTGAATCTTCTGATCCTCTGAGCTATCCACCATCATGTACTTCTGTAGGATGAAGGACTTCAGCTCATCCTTTTGGGGCCCTCTGAGGCGCCTGGGCACGTCCTGCAGAGGCAAAGCCTGGTCTAGACTCTGGTTGGGGCCATTCCAGGCTGGAGGCCCTTCTTTCTTCCCTTCTACCAGCATCTGCACAGCTTCTTCCAAGTCCCCCCGAGCTTTGGCCAGCACCCACTGGGCATGCTCCACTAAACAGGTAGGGAACACCTCCAGAAGTACATCCACCCCTGGCAGCAGCTCCTCCTCAGCACTGGCTGCCTCATCTTGGGTGTTGCCAGTAGCAGAAGCCCTCGTCTCTTCTTTGAGCTTTTCAGGCTGCTGCAGGGGCTCTGGGGAGATGGGCACCTGACTGTGAACCTCAGAACTCAGTGGTTGCAGGTTCTCTTTGTTCCTGGCACCACTCAACTTCCCTTCCCCAAGAGCTTCTGCATCATGTCCCCTATTGTACCCCTTGGGATGTGGGTGAAGCCAAGCACATAGACTTCCATCATCTCAATGAAGTCCTCCATATAGAAGTTCTCCTCTGACTGGCCTGAGGGGCCCAAATCCTCCAGGACCCCAAGCACATAGGAGAAGATGACCTCATCCAAGCTGCTGAGGTCAGCCTCTGGGAGGTGCACCTGGACAAGGGCAAGGAGAGCAGCACTGACAATCCTCTCCAGCTTCATGCTTTCTCCTCTTCTGCTCCATTAGGTGCCGCCAGCGGCTTGTCCCACGTGGTGCAGTTCTCTAATTGTTAAACATTTAAGCATAATACTAAAACAGTAGGAATATAATATGGTTGGCGTGACAAGGAAAACGAGGGTGAGAAGATTGAAAGTCCAAGGGCTGAATGACTTTGGGGTAAACTGGCTTCACACATTGGGAGACAGCATTTAGGTGGTAATGATTAGCAGCTGAGTTGGATCCCAGGCGAGCAATGACTGATGAAGGTAGAAAATAATTAGACCATCTATCTAATAAGAGGATAGAGAGACCAGAAGAGCAAGCAGAGGACTGAGTGTGGGTGTTCACATTTAGGGAGCATAGGGAGGAAGTAACATCAGAGAAGGGAAAGAGAGACTAACTCTGATTCACATAAGTGGGGATTCTTTGCATTGAGGTCATTTTCAAAGCGAACCTTTAAGATGGGGAAAACATAGAACTTCCTTTCAAAGACTTAGTTTACATTACTGTTTGTCTTTTTATTGATGGATGTAAGTGCTTAGAATGTCACCACTTATACTACTCTATTTTTAAACAAAAATGAGTTTTGAATGGTTATTAAAAAGAAGATAAAGAGGCTATTAGGTGAGAACTCCTTCATTGTTTTCCTTCCTAACTTTATATATCATATCACTTCATCCAGCCTCATGGTAGGTTTGTGGTGGATTAAACATGGCTGCAAATTTATTGATACTTCTCACATCAAGAGATAAGGTTTATTCTCTTCTCCCTTGAATCTGGGCTGTTTGTGACAGTCTTGACCAATAGAGTAAGGGCCCAAGGGACACAATTCCAGTTCTAGGTATAGAGTTTAAGAAAACTGGCAGCTTCTGCCTTTGTTTCTTGGAGCCCTGAGCCACTACACAATGTGTCCAACTATCCTGAAGTCACTATTTGAGAAGCTCAAGCCATATGGTGAGAACCTGGAGGATGAAATTCCATGCAAAGAGAGAGAGAGAGAGGCCAAGGATCATAGAGGTCTCACACATTTGAGCAAAGAAACTATCTTGTAAGTGGATCATCCTGTCCCAGCTGTCGCAGCTGAAAATATGTGGATCAAAGGGAAATAGCCCATCTGAGCTCTTCAGCATTCCTCATTTATGATATCAAATGAGAGCAAAACAAGAAGATTGTATCAGGCCACTCAACTTTGGGGTAGTTTGTTACACAATAAAATATCAGAACAAAGCCGCTCCTTTCAAAGGCTAATAACTACGGAGACCCTGGAGCCCACTGCTAGAACCATCACCGTTTGGCTTCCTTTGTCTTCTCTAGTATTTTTTATACCCTCTCTCTCTTCATTCTTCAGACTTTTACCCTTAGATTACAAATATAGTTCAAAACACTTCCCCCATGGTTTTGCTTTATCTCTGTCTACTGAAATGTCTTTAACTCTTCTCATTGGAAGATTTGCCATTTGTACCATTTGTAGTTCAAGTTATATTTACTGAAGCCTTATTACATCAGCCCAGTGGAATGCATGAGAATTTGTGAAAAATAAACTGTAGACTGTTGTGCTTATAATGTAGACATTTTAAAAGAAATGCAGTTTTTATTTTCAGATAACACAACAATCCACATTAACTGTTAAGTGCTTTTAAGTTGACATTCATCTAAGCTTGCTTTTATGAATAGATAACCCATTTATAATTAGCAATGCCAATTAATTGGCACGCAAACAATTAAAGTGATTACAGTGCTAAAGTTCTCAAGAACAGTTTTTCCTAAGTCGGTTATAGACAAACCCTTTCTGACCCTACATCTTGTTTTCATGAATAAACTGCTGAGGAAGCCTCTCTTTATAGATGGTGCATGAGGACATTTTAACTTGGCCATGATCAGATAGCGCTGATTTGGAATAACTGAGCCCCACTTACAAAGAATTTATTGTAATCTGATTTCCTCAAATGAACACTTTTTTAAAAAAATTTAAATTATGCATGTTTTTAGCCTCCTACTATATATTTACTGTACCCTTTCCCTGACTACCACCACCTCAGCCACCACCCAAGGCCTCAGGAAACTTGAAACAGTCAAAATTCCATCCAGATCTCTGTTCTTTTCTAGTTCTTTTATCTATCTTATACCCTAGAAAATGGATAAAAATGAAGGGTTTTATCTTATATGGCTGTGACTCACATTTAACCTATAGAGTATACCAGAAATGACATTGCGTGATTTCTGAGGCTAAACCAAAAGAGACATATAGTTCCTGCCATGTCCACCGAAACATCTCCTTTTGAGGCTCTGAGCTGCCATGTAAAACTAGCAACCCCCTTGAGGCTGCCACAGTGTGAGGAAGCCCTGACCACTTGCAGAGGCATGTAGGGGTTCTCTGATTGACAGTTCTAGCTGAGATCCCAGGTAGCAGCCATCAGCAATACCAGACATGAGTGAAAATGCCTGAGGTTGTTTCCATACTCCAGCCCCTGTGTCACCCCCCAGCCTTCAAGTCTTCCCAGCTGAGGCCCCAGATATGCTAGAGCAGAGATTAGCCATCTCTGCTGTGCCCTTTCCAAATTTCCAACTCAAAAGTGCGAGCGTAATAAAATGGTCACTGTTTTATTCCACCAAATTTGGTTTGGTTTATTATATAGCAATAGTAACTGGAAGAAAGGCTTTTTCCTTCTTGGCTTAAGGCTCTTTACAATGTCCACCTCTTATTTTTTCCCTTTCACATGTTTTTTTTTGTGTTAAAATATATTTTTTAAAAATAATTTATTTGTTTGTTTGTTTGTTTGTTTATTTATTTTTAGAGAGAGGGGAAAGGATAAAGAGAGGGAGAGAAACATCACTGTGTGGTTGCCTCTCACTTGCGCCCCCAACTGGGGACCTGATGAGCAACCTAGTCATTTTCCCTGACGGGAATCGAACCAGCGACACTTGGCTCGCAGGCCGACATTCAGTCCACTGAGCCACAGCAGCCAGGGCAAAATATCTTATGCTATACTGTTTGTGCTTGTTTACCAGATTTTAATATATTTTCCATTGAGCTCAATTAGTAGTGCTTGGAATTCAAATTCTCTTTTGTAAGTTATTAACCCCCTGAGTCTCAGATGCTTTGATGATGAGAGAATCTTTCCCACTTTACAGAGTTGTAAAAATCAGAGATATTGTAGGGGAAGTACCTGGCATCCAGGAAGTATCCACTAGATAAGTGGTAATTAGTATTAGAAATTTTCAGAGACAAGTTATTTAATCCCAAACCTCATTTCCCTCTTCATCCAAAGCACATTGCTCTAACTGAGAGTGCATAGTGTTCTCAGAGGGAGTTTGTGTGTGTATGTGGGTGCACACATATTGGATAAATAGTCACACGCCCTTATTGTCCATCCATCACTGCATGAAGTTGGAAAACAACAGCTACAACCAAATCAAAGCAAACCGACCAAAGTAACTGTAAACTCTCATTATGTATATTTTCTAAAAAAAAAGTGCAGATCGTTAAGACCAGATATTTAGCAGAACTCACTGGATGGGTTAGTCTGTGATGCAGATTCAAGTCTGGAGAGAAAAGTCTACCCCTACCCTGGCTGGAGATATGTAGCTTTGTTTTCTGGAAAGGTACATTCTCTACGGCAGAGATACTTGGCATTTTGATGGGCCCAGGACACTTTTAAAAGCTGTGGACTTTCTCTCCAGAAAAATGAACACACTCGTTCCCCTACAATATTTGCATGTTATTTTAGTATTCCTAGTTGCTACGAACAAGAGATGTTAAAGCCTTGTAAAGGAGAACATAGGAATTCAGGTGCTTGGTTTTATCATCCTGTGATAGTTACTCTAGTTCTGACAAAAACAAGAAAAGCAATTATTTTGGGCTGCCCTCTAAGCACTGCCATGTAAGGAAGTAAGCCAATGTCTGTTGAACACCTTCTGTGGGCCAGGTTTTGTCCAAAAGGCTTTATATATCTTATCAAATTCATAGGGGAGCCCTATAGGTAAGTGCTTTATTTCTACTTTATTATGAGGCTGAGAGAAGTTAAGTAAATTTTCCAAGGTTTCACAGCTAATAAGTAATGGAGACCCAGATTTGAGAGACGCCAACATCTAATGGTTTTCTATTACTTTCTGTTTGTGTCTTGGGGTGCTGGCTGAGACCCACTTCTCCAAACACATTACTACTGAAGAAGCTCCTAGTCCAAGGCTTGCTGCTTTCATTTCTATGCCCCTCATCTTCTACCCCTATCCCCACCTACCTCTGACTCCTTTGGTTGCCAGAGTATAATGTGGGATTTGGGTGGAGGGCATGCTTTGCTGCTGGCTAGGTTTAAGAGAAGCAGCAAAAGAGAGGTACAAGCAAGGGACGTAGAGTCTGTGTGCTTGAGTGGAATCCATTGAACTTCCTCAGACAAGTCATAACTCCAACACTTATTTAGCACCTTTGCTTTACAAAGAGCTTTTTCATTTGATAATAAGATAGGCATACAAGACATGTCTATCTCCATTTTTTTTTTTTTTTTCCACTTTACCCACCTTTGCCTGGTACCACTATTCTCTCCAGCAGTCCCTTCCCTTAGTTCATGTCCATGGGTCATGTGTATAACTTCTTTTGGCTACTCCATTTCCTATACTGTTCTTAACATTCCCCTGTCTATTCTGTACCTACCAATCCGTATTTCTTAATCCCTGTACCTTTTCCCCATTTGTCCCCTTCCCCCTCCCAACTGATAGCCCTCCAAATGATCTCCATATCTATGATTCTGTTCCTGTTTTGCTTCTTTGCTTAGTTTGTATTTTAGATTCATTTGTTGATAGTTGTGCATTTGTTGTTGTTTTAATGTCCACGGTTTTGATCTTCTTCTTTTTCTTAAGTAAGTCCCTTTAACATTTCATATATGAAGGGTTTGGTGATGATGAACTCCTTTAGCTTTACCTTGTCTGGGAAGCACTTTATCTGTCCTTCCATTCTAAATTATAGCTTTGCTGGATAGAATAATCTTGGTTCTAGGTCCTTGCTTTTCATCACTTTGAATACTTCTTGCCTGCACAGTTTCTTTTGAGAAATCAGCTGAGAGTCTTATGGGAATTCCTTTGTAGGTAACTCTGCTTTTTTTCTATCTCCATTTTATGACTGTGGATACAGAATCTTTTGCCAAGGAGACTGTCTTACCAGGTCTTCTAAATCTTGTTCCTGGTCTTTTTCAATTATCTTCTATCTGTCTCCTCTGGAGAACAAGTTAAGAAATGACATTCTGGGATATTGAAGCGACAACAGTGAAAACATGATGACTTGAAGCAATAAGTCGTAAGTCATTGTGATGGGGAGATGGCTTTCCTTGCTCATGTTCTGGGAAGCAGCCATCACAAATATAGCTAATGTAGGACAAACGGTAATCTAGGAAACTGTAAAATGAGCTCACATAATGGCAGTAGCTTTTGAAAGATAAGGTATCTTTCAAAAATAAAGAATGTTGAGAAAGGAACACAGGAGACCAAGAATTTGAATGATGGAAGATATCCTCTGATGCTGCCCAAAGAGAGTGTGACCTGGCTTTAGATAACATGTACTGGTTCTTCAGACTAAAATATCCTTTCAGTGGAGAAAGGCAATTCATTAAGCAACCAGAGCTTAAAAGTAATTGTCTGAAAGACATCCAGCTGCCCTGGCTCATGTCATTTGCTCACTTAGCAGAGAACTTGTCATTTGGCCTCCTGAGTGCTGATGACCAGCTTGGATTTTCTCAGGGAGGACCCTCCTGCTAGGAGCTAATGTGGGATATTGCTCTATCAATCACTCTCTGGTGAGTTTAGCTCTCACAATTCAATTACTTGTCTGATCACTTCTGCTGGAACTGACAAAGACCCTGAGCCTGATTACATGTTGAGCAGATTTTGGGCTTTGCATCCCCACCTTGGTACAACCACACTTGGGAGGCCCTCATTTGAAGAAGAGAGAGTTTCCCATTATGTAGCTTTGGTAACTTGTGGAAATCATAATCTTGTTTTGTCCAGGAACCCAGCATGTACATTTAGTCCTAAAACTTCAAAAAATAGATGTTTCAAAGAACATGGGTATGTGTTTGAGCAATAATCTTGCAGAAACATTTCTAAACACAGCTTCAGTGTGAGGGTGTCAAACTTAACTCAGGTTTGTACCCCTAAATATAGATGGAACAAAACTTTGTACTATCAGACTAGGTGCAAGGGAGGCCCCTTTGGGCCTAGGGTGTCCTGAGGCTTTGAAGGTGGGACCTCACATGGGTAGCCTGAAGGAGAATAACAGTGCCTCAGGAGGCAAGCTGAAAGTATTTCTTTTGAGCAACAACTGATCAGGACCTGGGGCAGTTGAAAGGAGAACAGCACAGAAATCGAAGGACATTCTCATTGGTCTGGAGTTTGGAAAGTTCATTGGTGAGAATTCCAGTCAACTTGGCTCCTATGTGCTCTTTGCAGAAACCCTTACCATGGTTTACTCACCTAGCCCTCACTCGTTCCTCACAGTGAAATTCCTTGAGATAGGTTGAGTTGGGGGACAGACCCCTAATCAGTAGATATAACATTCTGAGATTCCATCATGAAGAGTCACAAAGTGAGTGGATCCAGGACTCCAGTTGGATGAAAGTTGACAACCCAGGCAGTTGGAGAAGGGGCAGAAAATAGATGACCTGGCTGCTAAGGCAATATATTACAGTGTTGGCATAACAGAGTTTGGTGAGCCCCAATGTAGTAGCAGGAAGGAGTTTCACCTGGGTGCTGAAGTTGGAGGAAATAGGTGACATCTAAGTCAGATGGTATCTTTATAAGGGCTCCACACCATTTATCAGGATTAAATGAGATCCTATACTAGAAGCCCCCCCCCCCCCCCCGGGATTATCTAATTATCTTCTGGAGGCAGGCCCCTTGTACTACAGACTTTCCCCACTAAGTGAGCATTCTAGGAACCCATCTGTATCAGTGTACCAGCTGGTGTTGTAGTGAGAGGCTACATTCAGCTTCAGTGAATTTTTTTGAAGATTCTTTCACACATTTACCCATTTCATGATGGATGATGTTTTAAAATTTTTTTATTGTTATTATATTACCGTTGTCCCAATTATTTCTCCTTTGCCATTCTCTGCCCAGTCCACCCCCTCTCCCACAGTCAGTCCTCACACTGTTGTCTGTGTCCATGGATCATTCACACATGTTCTTTGATGAGCCCCTTCCCCTTCTTTCCACCATTACCCTCCTCCCATTCTTGAGTTTTTTGGAAGAGTTTGAGAAGGAGAGGAGTTATTTCTTCCTAAAATATTTGGTAAAATTTGCCTGTGAACCCATCCGGTCCAGGGTTTCTGTGTGTCTGCGGTTATTTTTTATTACTGCTTCAATTACACTAGTTGTTATCAGTCTATTCAGGCTTTTTGCTTCTTGATTCAATTTAGAAAGATTGTTATGTTTCTTGAAATTTATCCATTTCACCCAGGTTGTCCAGTTTCTTGTAATATAGTTGTTCATAGTAATTTCTTATAATTCTTTGTATTTCTGTGGTACTGGTTGTAACTTCTCCTCTTCCATTTCTGATTTTATTTATTTGAATCCTCTCTTTCTTTTCTTCATGAGTCTGGTTAAAGATATGTCCATTTTGTTTATCTTTCAAAGAATCAGTTCTTGGACTCACTGATCCTTTGAATTGTTCTTTTAATTTCTATGTCATTTAATTTTGCTTTGATCTTGATTGTTTCCTTCCTTCAACTTGCTCTGGGCTTTGTTTGTTGTTGCTCCTCTAGTTCTTATAGATGTAGGATTAGGTTGCTTATTTGAAAATTTTCTATCTTTTTTAGGTAGGCCAGTATTGCTATGAACTTTCCTCTCAGGACTGCTTTTGCTATGTCCCATAGGTTTGGGTTGTTGTTTGTTCATTTTCATTTGTTTCCAGATAGTTTATCATTTCTCCCTTAATCTCATTGTTAACCTATTCATTATTCAATAACATGTTATTCAGCCACCATGTATTTGAATGTTTTTGAGTTTTTTTTCTTGAGGTTGGTTTTCAATTTCAAGTCATTGTGATCTGAGAAGATGATTTATATGATTTCAATTTTCTTGAATTTTTTGAGGCTTGTTTTGTGTCCTACCATGTAGTCTATCTTTGAAAATGTTCCATGTGCATTTGAAAAGAATGTGTATTTTGCTTCTTTGGTGTGAAAGGTTCTATACATATCACTTAAGTCCATTTGATTGAGAGTGTCGTTCAGTGCCACATTATCCTTGTTGATTCTTTGTAAGATCTATCAATTGTTGACAGTGGGGTATTAAAATTTGCTACAATGACTGTGTTTCCATCAATATCTTTCTTGAAGTCCTCCAAGATTTTTTTTTTTTTATAGTTAGATGCTCCTACATTGGATGCATATATGTTTACAAGGGTTATATACTCTTGTTGGACTACTGGACTAATCCCTTAACTATTATGTAGTGATCTTCTTTGTCTCTTGTTATAGACTTTGTTGTAAAATCTATTTTGTCTGATATAAGTATTGCTTCCCCAAATTTTTTTTCATATCCATTTGCTTAGAATATTTTTTCCATCCCTTCACTTTCAGCCTGTGTAGATATTTTGTTCTGAGGTGGGTTTCCTGTAAACAGTATATATGCGGGTTGTGTTTTCTTATCTATTCAGCTTCCCTATGTTTTTTGATTGGAGCACTTAATCCATTTCCATTTAAGGTTATTATTGATAGAAACTTATTCATTGCCATTTTCCCCTTTTGTACATATGTTTCTCTCTCCCTTTTTCTTCATCTTCTTAAAGCAGTCCCTTTGCATTCTTGCAGTGCTGGTTTGGTGGCGATGTACTCTTTTAAACTTTTTTTTTTTTTGTCTGGGAAGCTACTTATTTTGCCATCCAGTTAAATGAGAGTCTTGCTGGTTAGACTCGTCTTGATTGCAGGCCTTTGCTTTTTATTACTTGGAATATTTTGTGTTATTTCCTTTGGCTTGTAGTGTTTCTGTTGAGAAATCTGGTGAGAGCCTTATCAGAGCTCCCTTGTATGTTACTAGCTGTTTCTCTCTTGCTGCCTTTAAGATTCTCTCTTTGTCTTTAATTTTTTGCCATTTTAATTATGATGTGTCTTGGAGTGGGCCTCTTTGGGTTCATCTTTTTTGGTACCCTCTGTGCTTCCTGGACTTGCATGACTTTTCCCCTCACCAAGTTAGGAAAGTTTTTTGTCATTACTTTTTCAAACAGGTGTTTTACCCCTTGCCCATTTTTTTCTCCTTCTGGTATTCCTACAAGGAGAATATTATTATGTTTCATGTTGTCCTTCAGCTCCCTTAAACTATCCTTATTATTATTATTATTTTACTCTTTTCTTGTTTTGCTGCTCTTTCTGGGTATTTTTTTTTCTACCTTATCCTCCAACTTGCTGATTCTATCTTCTATTTCATCTAGCCAACTTTTAATTCCTTTTATTGTAATCTTCATTTCAGTTATTGTATTCTTCATTTCCTCCTGGCTCTTATTTATAGTTTCTATGTCCTTCTTCATGCTGATATAGTTCTCACTGAGCTACTTGAACATAATTATAACCATTATTTTGAACTCTATATCAGATAGATTGCTTACCTCAATTTCATTTAGTGCTCTTTCTGGGGATTTATCCTTTCTTTTTGATTGGGGGTTGTTTCTTTGTCTCCCCATTTTAGGTGACTCTTCTTGTTTGTTTCTGCATGTTAGACTGATATGCTTTGACTTCCTGTCTTTGTGGGGTGGCTTTCTATGATAGGAGTCATGCGGGATTCAGTGGTGCAGTCTCCTTGATCTCCTGAGCTGGGTGATCTTGGGATGCCCTTTATGCTGTTTATGTGGGCTCTCTTGTTATAATTGGGTTTTGGTTGTTTGGTTGTTCTTTGGTGGGTTCTTCCCTCTGGCTGGCTGACTGAAAATCACCCCCTCCCCGCTATGTCTTGTATGCTGTAGTACAGATGAGGATGGTGCAAAGCATCGTCTGTGCTCTTTGGCTTCAAAAATTCATATCAGCTGAGATTCTGTTAATTGTTCAGGTCACTTCTCAGAAGATCAGCCAAAAATCTGTGCTGGGGCCACAAGCAAGTGAGTTCAGCTTCTGCCTACTTGGCTACCATCTTCTCCTCATGATGGGTGATTTATGAGCATACCTGCCCACACCACGCTGAGTGTTCAGCAGTTTTTAACCAAAACAGCATAACCCCTGTGCCCTACCCTCCCTATTCACCCGATCTTTCCCTGAGAAAAATTTTCTGTTTCCCTGGATGAAAAAATCCCCAAAGGGAAACAGTTTGCTGATGTGGAAGCAGTGAAATAAAAAATGGCAGAAGCACTAAAAGGCATCAAAATCAATGAATTCAAAAATTGTTTTGAGCAATGGAAAAAATGTGTCAATGGGTGCATTGCATCAAATGAAGAGTACTTTGAAGGTGACTGAAGTTTAAACATGTAGAATAAATATACAATTTGTTATAAATAAATCCCCCTTGGGGGGGTGTCTCTCTTCATAAAGTATAGTATAGCCTTTATACTATGTCTGATAAGTGCTTAACAATGGCAACCACTATCATCATCATCCTCTTACATAGTAATTTACACTCATGTTCATGTTGCATTCAGAAGGTCTGATAGTTGACTGTATAAATTAGTGTAAATTGTATTACAGTTATACTCAATTCAGTATTGGTCCATGGTAGAGACTAGACCCTCAGTGGCTGCTCAGAGTTAGAAGAGCCCACAAAGAAGAAAGGATTAGATACTCAAGATCAAGAACAGGAGGTAACATGCATATGTTATCCAGGGGGTAGAATAATGGGGAAGCTGGGGACTGCGAGTCCTGGGGAGTGTATACCAGGCCTAAGGGCAGTGGCTTCTCAACTCTAGCTGGTTTTTGTCATGCAGTCACCTGGCCACAGGGATTATAGCTCTTTTCTGATTATTTATGAAAGACAGAAATCCAGATTTTTAGGTGAAATTTTACAGTTTTAAAACTATTATAAGCCAATAAATGTGTCTGTAGGCTGTATGGAATCTGTTAGCTGTCAGTCTGGGACACCTTCTCTAAAGTGAATCCCCTCTATGGCTCTCCTGCCCCTTGGTCATCCACAGAAACCCCCATGGGATGGTCTGATTGTCCTTTCTAAGTCCTGCTTCTATTGCAATGTGACAAGTTCCTGAAGTCACAAATCTGGAACAAGGCTTGGTCAATAGGGCTGTAACTGTAAGCACCTGCTATTGCTTACCTGCTGCTTCAACAATAATTGGATTGGACACAGATTCTTGCTCTCCAGACAACATCACCCACCTCAGATTTGAACTCATGTTGGAGCAATTGAGGGAGTTAGTCGTCCTTCCTTTTTTTTTTTTTTTAATGACATTGCTGCTGACATAAACTGGGGTGTAACCTCATAAAACTTGTAGAAAAGAGGAGTCAACTTGAATCAGCAAACCCTGGGCAGTGCTAAAATGTAAATGTAGGACCAGCTCCATGGATATGCAGCCTGAGCAGTTGCACAGGGCCCTGCACATAGAAGGGCCTCGCACTTTTACTGCTCTACTCTTGCTGTCTTAAGAACCTATGTTTTGCACTGGATCCCATAAATTATGTAGCCACCCTGTGTAAATGTGATCAGGATTGGAGGCAGACCACATAAGAAGAATTGTTTTTGTTGTTGTTTGGAACTTCCTACAACTTGATGAGTTTGCACTTGTATGTGGGTCGAAGTAAAGCCCATGGAAACTAAGAAGCAGGAAAATGCTTTCCTGACCATTATAAAGATGTGGATGTTCTCCCATGCCTTATGGTTAGTGCAGAGGGTGGGAAAAGAGTTAATCTTTTGTCATGTGAACACCTCCCAGGGCTTTTCTTTCTTGTCTCAGGTGCTTGATTAGCACTAGCTGTCAGGCAAAAGAGATGCAGGTGGGTCTGGAATTAATTGTGGGGATAGCTGTTGTGTTAGCATTAGAAGGATCTGAAGAATAGACAACATCCCATGGGTAGGAGAGCAGGAGACTTAGACTTTTTCCTGATAATTTTCAGATCATCAAAATTCTGAAATTGCTGAGAAATGGGTGTGTGCTGAGCATTAGAACAGTTTTACTGATCACATTTTAGTTGGTGCTACAAGATCAAAACACAGGGCACTGAAAAGCTACTAAAATGTCTTCATTGTCCTGGCTGGTGTGACTCAGTGGATTGAGTGCCAACTTGTGAACTGAAGGTGCTGGTTCAATTCCCAGTCAGGGTGCATGCCTGGGTTGCAAGCCAGGTCCCCAGTTGGGGGTGTGCAAGAGGCAACCACACATTGATGTTCCTCTCCCCCCTTTCCCTGCTCACTAAAAATAAATAAATAAAATCTCTTATGAAATAAATAAAAGATTCTTTATCTTAAAAAAAAAAAAAACAACAGAGAATGGACAGCCTTGTCTTGTTCCTGATTTCAGGGGGAATGCTTTCAGTTTTTGTCCATTGAGGCCAAGCAAAGAAAGAAAAATACCATATGATATCACTTAATACAGGAAACTAAAAGACAACATAAACAAATGAATGAAATAGAACAAGGAGCAGAATAGCAGTTAATAGGGGAGAGGGGGAGGGATAGAAGGGGGATAAGTATGGGAAGGGTTTAGTCAAGGAACGTGTATAAATGACTCATGGACATGGACAACAGGGAGGGATGTGATTGTGGGAGGAGTGGGCTGGGTGAGGGGGGAGCAATGGGGGAAAAATGGGACAACTGTAATTGAAAAATCAAAAAAAAAATGTCTTAAAAAAACAAAAAAACAAAACAAAACAAACAAACAAAAAAACTCAGAGACCTACCATCCTGACTTCTGGAGGATTTCAGAAGACTTTCAAATGCATACAAGAAGCTGTAAAATTGTTCTTCTCTGGAGCATTTGAGATCTTGCTCCCCAGCATGTATTGTCAGTCTGGCATCAGAAAACTCATAAAAATTCTCTATAGGAATTGAACCAGCAACCTTGGTGTATTAGGAACAATGCTCTAACCAACTGAGCTACCCAGCCAGGGCCAGATGTTTCTTATTTTGACACTTGGAACACCTGGTGCCCCACCCCACCCCCACCAACCAGTGTCCCTGCATCTTCTCATCCTGGGCTCCCCAAAAGTTCAAGGTCCTTCCAGAAGAGAGAAACAACCTTACTCCCCAAGAAAACTCTGATTGCTGAGAAGACATTAGGAATGACCAAGTGGAAGAAGCTGTGTAGGTCAGCCTTCAGTGAGATAGTCACGCCATCTCAGGTCCTGGCACAGTTCTGAGGGAGTCCCAGGGATTGGACCAGCCTACCTGGTAGCTGCAGGAATTACAAGATCAGGTGAGGCGCACTCTGGGCGGGAGCCACAGCTGGCATTAGAGAAAGGGGTGGGGACTGACGCCTGATCGATGCCTCTTCCTGACTGGCCAGGACTCTGCCCTGGTGTAAGAAACAAGGAAATAATGACTCCCAAACCAGTAGAAAATCATTAGTAACAAAGGGCAAATGTAATCAGAGGGTCTCAAGGGCAAATGTAATTAGAGGATCTCTGAGAAGGCAGTTGACAGCATAAGCATATTTACAAATCACAAAAGGGGCATCCTGAAGGGGGAAAGATAGTCATCACCAGACAAAGGGAAATGGGAGAAGGTAGTTGACAGTAGTAGCATATTTACAAAACAAAAAAGGGGCATTTAGATAATCGTGTTACATTGTAACTCTGGAGTAACGAGTAATGGAGAAACAGGGGAGAAGAAGAGGGGAGGGGGAGCTAATCATGTTAGGGAGGGGGAGCTAAACGCATTACTATAAACCAGTTTTCTTTGTCTACCTGGCACGCACATTCTCTTGGCTGAGGGTGCACCCAACTCTGCAGACTCGTGAATAAACACCTCGCTTTGCTGCTCAAAAAAACAAAAAAACAAAAAAAGCAAAACAACAACAAAAAACAAACCATAAAAAGTCCTCATTCAATCTCTGCCAGAGATTCACTAGTGCTGGAATAATAATTAATCCCATTTCTATTGTTCCTTTATTTATTATATATGTGGTCTGTTGCAGAGAAACAATTGTGGGACTTTGGGTACAGTGGGAAAGTCCAATAGAGCAAGCCTTAAAGTGAAGATATGTCTTTACAATTTGGCTTTAGCCTTTGAACAAAGGATTCAGGGACTGCAGCTATAGAACTTGATCTTAGTGAGGAAGGAAGTAGAACTCAAGAGAATCTATTGTACCAAAGTCCTCCCCAAGTCCTCCCCAAGCCACAAGTTGTAGAATAAGAAATTGCTTTCTGAACTTGGCAAACTAGATAAGATGACCAACTAATGATGACTAGAACAACCCATCAATATAAGACTCAATCAATACAAACAAGTGTTACCCTGAATAATCACCCCTCTGCAAATTCAAACACCTAAACCATTGGGACTAGAATTACATTAACTATGCAAATGAATTTGGTGAGAACTCACATCTTTACTGTAGTGAATTCTCCAACCCAGGAACACAGGATGTTTCTCAGCTGATTTAATTCTCATTTTTATGTCATTTAGTGAAAATTTATGGTCCTTTTTATTTAGTCTTGCATATTTCTTGTTAACCTTGCCTCTGGATATTTCATATTTTTAATGATATTTTGAATGTCATTCTTCTAATTATAGTATTTTTAAACTAGATAACTAGTTCTTCCTAGTATATTAAAACATATTCATATATACATTCATATTTATATTTACCAATCAACTCTTTTATTTTTATATCTTTGTTGATAACTAATGATATAATATGCAATATGATGCATAAATTCTGTAAGTACCTTCTCCAATATCAGTGGCAGAAATCACTAATTAATCATTTCATTGAGCCTGAGTGTAGTAAAACTCAACCTGCACTCTGTTAGGAGACAACTCTCTATGAGTTTGTCATGTTCCTGCACATCTCCTGAGCAAGACACTCACTGCCTGTTGTTCTGAACTGCCTTTTCAAGGTTGTTTGTATAGCAAACAGCCTTGGAAGACAGAGATAGTGTCTCATTTCAAGCAAAGGACAAGTTTTCTTATAACCTTGGATATATAGTATCTCCCTCATGAGCAAAGGGAAAGTATGCTAATTAGGATGAAAGATTCAGATTCATTAAGCTCAGAGTTCTGCAACATGCTGTTGCATGTGATGGTGTCCTCTGGCTCTCTCCACATCACCTGGTGGAAATTGGGTTTTGGGGAACTGGCCCCAAAATGCTGATACTCTTGCTTGTTATTTATGTGAGTAATAAAAAGTCTTTCATCTCTGACCTATGACACTATGTCAAGCTAACTTATTAGCTTATAAGTAGAGTAAATTTTCAGACCTTCTCATTTTTTGACAATTTTGGTGATAAGGATGGGATGCTGAACAAAACATGGCTTCCTGGAAGAGGAAAGATGAGGGCCTTATGAACTTAAGAATGGGATCTGAAGAGAGTCCATAAAATTGGTAGCAAACCTGTTACTAAACTGTATGATCAATGGGACAATAAATAAATAGTTCTCATTATTGAGGAGAAATTGGGGAAGTGATTACAGACTGAGTACCAGGAAGGAAGTTCAAAGATAGCAGTCTGGATGGTGGCCTGGCTGTTGCTAATTCTCCCCCAGGACTTCGTCACCAATCCAGTGATCAGCCTCAAGTCCACTCCTGAAAAGCTACTAAAAGGTCCTCATTGCTCTGGCTGGTGTGGCTTAGTGGATTGAGTGCTGGCCTGCAAACACAAAGGTCGCTTGTTTGATTCCCAGTCAGGGCGCATGCCTGGGTTGTGGGCCAGGTCCCTGGTTGGGGGCGTGCCAGAGACAACCAATTCATGTATATCTCACACATTGATGTTTCTGATGTTTCTCTGCCTCTCTTTCTCCCTTCCTTCCCTTCTCTCTAAACATAAATAAATAAAATCTTCTTTAAAAAGAAAAACTTACAAATTCTAAAAAAACATAAGATCTATTCTGTGTGGGAGGAAGGTCCCATTCCTTTCAGGCAACAGTTACAGAGATGCACACCTATGCTGAGCATGAAAGGAGGGAAGTGTATAACTGCTCTTGGCAGAAATCACTAAAACTGTGGCTGGCCAAGTGGGAGATAAGTGGTGATGTGTATTAGGGTGAATGGCACTAGCTGAGACTTACGGCTCAACCTCCCCTGCAGTCTATTATGTCAAACTTAGATCTACTGGAGACAAGTTTAAAGGTCTCAGAGTCTTTTTTTTTTTTTTTGCAGTGGATTCTGTCTGTTATAAGGGAGCTGTGGTTTTCTTAGGGAGATTTCCCTGAGAAAGACAAACTGCTGTGGTAAGCCACAGTTGGGACATTGACTAGTATTTGGGTTCTTACTGCCCTAAATTGGGTTTACAATGCTAACAAAGATGACCTACTTGAGAATGAGAAACTGAACCAAAGACATCTACATTTTTAAGCGCCCCCTCACCCCCCCCCCCCGAAAAAATATTCCTAGCCCTTTTGTTGAAATGGGGCAAGGTCTTAAGGACTACTATCTTGGTAATGGTGTAGCACAAGGATCAACAAACTTTTTTTTGTAAAGGGCTAGGTAGTAAATATTTTAGGTTTTGTGGGCTATACTGTCTCTGCTGCAATTACTCTACTCTGCCACTGTAGCACAAAAACAGCCACAGGCAATATGTAAATGAATGGGCATAACTTTGTTCCAATAAAACCTTATTTACAAAAGTAGGCAGCAGGCTGGATTTGATCTATAGCAGTTTGCTGACCCTAGCATAGCAGATGCTCAGCTGAAGGTGGCATCCTCAAACAAGTTTGCTACTGTGCAAGCCAAGTCTGAGTCTGCAAGAGGGTGCAAACCCTGTGGCTCTGGCCAAAAAGCAATGTGGAAAAGAAGCTCCTGAGTGAAGGGCTTCCTAATACTGAGATAGATAACATCAACCATGAGGACCTTGCTGCCTGACACAGAGAATGAGGTGGACAGAAAACATTGAAAGTTCATTTGGTTGAGCCATGAGCTGCTGCCATGGTGCTCAAAATCAAGTAAGTGAAAAACCTTGTTTAATGGCATAGAGCCATTCCATTCTTCCATAAGTCCCTGATCCCTGCTCCATATATATACTGACCTCAGCTATTTTAAGGAGAAAGATGATTAAAGGTGGGGCCAAAGTCTCTCTATCTTCAAGAGGTATCAAAGGTCATACACACACCCTCTGAGCATGCTGGAAAATTTAAGGAAGGGAAGAACTCAAATTTTTATGACTCTTTTAAATATGAGTGCCCAAGTCACTAGCCTATTCAGACCTGTGGGAGGAAAAGGCACCCAGATTCAGCTAGTGTGTCTATTACACAGATTGTTGGCTCTTGGTATATTGCATTAGACATTGTTAACACTTTCCTTTTCATACCACTGGTATCTGAGGATCAAGATAAGCTCATATTAACATGGCAAGTTCTCTACTATGTGTTAGTAATATTCTCCCAGGTATACTTAAACTCCTATGCCACTTACTATCAGAATTTAATGTGTATGCCTGTACCATTTTATGTTCACAGCTTTCACCATATGGATGATATCCCATTGGTTGCTATTATGGACTAAATCGTGATCCCTCAAAATTTATATGTTGAAGCCTTAACCCTCAACATGACTGTATTGGGAGAAAGGGCCTTTAAAGAGGTATTTAAGGTTAAATGAGGCATAAGGGTTGGGCCCTAATCCCACAGGCCTGCTGCTATAAGGGTGTCCTGATGCAAAGAGGAAGAGACACCATGGAAAAAAGGTCACATGAGGACACAGTAAAAAATGCAACTATCTATAAGCCAAGGAGTGAGGCCTCAGGAGAAACCTGCCAACACATTGTTCCTCTAACACTAGCACTCTGAGAAACACATCTCCATTGTTTAATCCATCCAGTACATGGTGTTTTGTTATACTAGCCTCACTAGGCTAATACAGTCAGCAAATTAGAAGTCTCAGACTCAAAGGCCCTTACTGCAGTGTTGTCACAACTCTGCCAGCAGGAGTGGCTGGTGAACCTTGAAAAATTCAGAGATTTTCTCACAAAATAAATATTCTTGGACCTACATTGGCAGATTCACAATGCTCAGCTTCTCTGTGAAGAGAAAATTGCTGTCTCCTCTGCCCCTGTTATCAAAACGAAGGCCCTTAGTGGACTCAGAGACTTTCACCTTAAGGGTGGTCATAGACACTTTTCAAATGTTAAAAAAAATGTCACCAGTAAAGAATGTAGCCCTCAGACAACTGTGGTGATGTCACCAGAGTTCGCTCAGGGGAGCTTCCTAGAGGACAGCTGACTGGTTACTTATTCACACCTTACAGGCAGTTATCCCCATGAATGGGAGTCATCCAATAGAAAAGTTGGTATAAAACCTGTCCTAAAGTTGGCTAAAGTGATGAGGGACACTACCTTGGCCCTGCAAGACATTTCAGATTAACCTCAACTTATTGGCCAGGGTTGTTATAGTTGGTAGAATTGCTTTAGTCTTCCTCCTTATGGGCCAAGGTAAAATCTGTGCAATCACCATCCTGCTATGCCTGAATCAAATCTTGGGCTGAGTTGAAAGTTTAACACAAGAACTTGAGGAGAAAGCCACATTGCTCTCTAAGGTGGGCCCAGATGGTTTATGAGGTTTATTTAGCTGTCTGGGTCTGTAGTACTGGCCTTAATTAGACGCTTTAAGGAGACAAATGGAATAAATTTGGTCTCAGCTTTATTTTGTCAGATTCACTGAAGTAGCAAACAGAGTGGTGAAGATTCCTCAGAAGACAAGATGCTGTATAAATGGGATGGATATTGTTCTCATACAATCCTCCCTCTTGTGCTTGTGCATGTCTCATGAGTGAGAGGTGCTCCCTTTGTTTTCAAGAATTTTCGTATAGTGTCCAGCCTTGGTAGATACAGTGTCTCCTTCCAAGCACAAGACAGGTTTACTTTCATTCCTGGAAGACAGAGAAGAGAATGTCTTTCTCTAGCGCAAAGAGCAGGCACACTTAAATCTATTATAAAAGATTTGGGTTCCCTAAGCTCAGGGGTCCTCTTCTGTAGTACAACTTGTTATCTCTGCAGTGGTCTCCTGGTTCTTTTCAGGTCACCCTGTGAATTTGAGGCTTGGGAACCAGTGCAAAAATGCTGATACTTCGGCTACTATTGCTGTGAGTAATAAATGATCTTTCATTTCTCACACAGGAATCTCATGTTTTCTATTAACTTCCATAAAACTGTGGCAGCCTAACTTATTAGCTTGCAAGAAAGATAAAAATCTCAGGCACTGTTCAGATCTTGACACACTCCAAGCAGCCACTACCAAGCAGCGTTGGCATGTGAGATGAAACCAACTTTCTCTTCTTAGCCCAAAGAGTGTGAAGAGGGCAGTGGGCATGTGACACATATGAAAAGGCCTGAACAGCAGGTCAGTAACAGTGGAGGAGGACAGAAGAGCGTAGGAACATGGCCATGCCATAGTCTGATAGATCACTGTCCCTGAGCATGTCACAGAGAAGTTTTCACTTAAGATGACTTCTTCCAGCTTTATTTAATACAGTAGTTTTGTTTGACCTGTCTTAATCTTGTTAGGGATAGGCCAGCCTGCCAAAAGGGGATTCAGGAAATCTCATCTCCTTTCAACTCCTGCTTTTGTGGCCTTTTCTCCTTCCCAGGTGCTCCTTTTCCATAATGAAGATCTGTTTGCATGGAAGAACCCATTAACAGTCAATTACACTGATTTACATTGTTGAAGTGTTATATATCTCAGAGAACATTTTTTGAACCTTAGAGGCATTTTTGGAAGAAATGACTCTTCCACATGGAAGACATGTACAGAGATATTAGGATGGATTTTCTGGTGCCCTTGGCATTGTGCCACGTCAGCAGCAACTCCACTCCATCTATTTGCCTGATAGCGGTGCTGATGGCTCTGGCTCCTCAGTGCACTTCCCTGCTATAAACAATCCTTAGTCTCCTAAAATAAAGTTGCATTAACCTAAAACTGTAAAGAAAATAAATCTGGGTTTATTTTAGTTCCTTGCAAATCTCCATCAGCTGGGAAACCTTAGAAGTTAAATTTCATGCTAAGGGCTCTTTTCAGAAACTTGCAGAACATCTGATGGAAGAGAGATTTTTTAAAAAGATATTTTCATGCCAATTAACTTGACTCATTTTTAAGAAATGGGCATGATTATCTCAGAGATGAATTAAGATTGCTAAAGGTGATGGCAGACTAGAACCCAAGTGCTCCCATAAATTCTTCTCCCCTGGTTTAGAATGGGCTAAAGGGCAGAGGTTATTAAAGTGAATGAGGTCATTGCCTTTTACAGGTCGATGGCACCCTTTCATTTTGCAGCAGCAGGTAAGAGAGAGGAGGAGAAATCCTCATTGTCTTCACATCTGGATCATACAGTGCATCCCCTAACATAATATGAAATATTATCCTAATGAACTTAGTCTTAAACACGATGCTTATTAGAGTAATAAACAGAGTGCCTGGGAGTCCAGGACTGCTTCTTTTGGTGACATCAGAGACCATCCAGGGAAAGAAGTTATCATACAATGCCTCATCTCAAAGGATGTAACGGTTCTGAAAGATATGAGGAAGAATGAGTTTATAGTTTAATAAGAAATGCTTCTAGAACTACTGAATTTTTATATGTTTCATTATGAGAAAAAAAATATTGTTCTTTGGTCCTTAAGAGCTTTCAGACCTTTTGGCATGAAGTGATGGATCCTGAAATAACCCAGGGATTGAATCTTTCTAGTTCAATGAGACCCTCGATCACATAGTACCTGGTACAGCATCCGAGGGATAGGCTTGTGAGGATTCAGTTCCCACTCCTCTCTCCTGCCCTGGATGAACATTTTAGAAAACGTTGTTCCTCCACAGTGACTATTCAGAAGGAGTCATGCTCCAATGGGTAGTCATTCCCTGGCTTTTTTGAGATTTGTGGATTGCTTAGGAAGGGTGCCCATGCACCCCTTGCCTACTAATAGAACTGATTTTGTTCAGGTGACCAGCTGTCAGGTGCTGGGCCTCTCCTAGGCCCCAATAGGTAAATCTCTGTTAGTGTACATCAACCATATTAATTACATTATGTTTGTCAGTGATTGTTTTAGGAATAAACACGTGCTGGAATTCTGGTCAATGAGATAGATGTGAAGTGTGTGTGTGTGTGTGTGTGTGTTGGGGGGTGTTTCTGGAAATATGTTTCTTACTTTTAAAAAGAGATACAAGAATGGGATGTTCTCTGTAGGTCTTTGGACATTGTTGAGTGAGGACATGATGCTTGGAGCTGCTGCAGCCACCTTGCCAACCTGAGGTTCAAGATTGAAGACAGAGGGCAACATCGTGAGGATGGGTTCCTGGTGACATAACTGAGCCAATGAATTAAGTTAAATATGCCCCTACTCCATACTTCCCATTATGTGAGATAAGTGCCTTTATTTAAGTTGATCTTATTTATTCAAAAGCCTGTTTCAGTTGTGTTCTATTATATTCATCTGAAAGGGTTCCAAACTGATGTACGGTCACCATCTTTGCCCACCCTTTCCTCATGTCCTTTTCCTACACTCTTTTATGAAGATTTATTTCTTAATGAATAGTTGACATGTGTAAGCTCAGGCATCCAAAGAGATCTCACAACCATTACTCCCCCGCATCCCCCCATCCCTAGGACATATTTGGGACAGGGATTCTCCAAACCTTCTTGGAAACCTTGATGGCTCAGAAAGGAACTTTTACAATGGCAACCTGATAAATGCCAGGGTCACTCTTCCATTAGAGTAGAGTAAGACATTCATGAAACTTCAGAGGAGTGTCAAGGAGCAGAGCACCTCGTGGTGGCCCATTTTTGTTTGTTTACGTGGACTGTCCCCTGACTGGGGGCACGGTGTCTCATGCCACAGGATTCTGCTTGCCTGGGAGAGAAGAGTTAAATCACTGGAAGGCTGGGAAGACGTCAAGAATTTTCATTTCCTAGAGTTTTTTTGCTTTTTCTTCCCCAAACTGAAAAAAAAAAAAAAAGAAAGAAAAGAAAAGAAAAAAGAAACAGACCCCCACATATTTCTGAATATCTTTTCTTCCCTAGGCCTAACATCTCTAAATATATCAAACATGATAATTTTATGAGCATCCAAGTTATACATAATACATTTTATGTTCTTAAATGTATCAAGTGATTTTAGATCTTCACAGGATGCTAAAAAACGAGAACAGACAGTGCCTCATTTGTAAATTAATTTGGGAGGATAACTTTTTTGTTTTTTAAAGTGGGTTGCTTGAACTCAGAATGCTTTTTCTTATAGAAACAATGGTGGTTGAGTTCCAAGTCTGGACCATAAAAGCCCACATATTCCACAATGTTCTGCAGCCTCATCATTTCCTAACCATGGTAATACAGCGAATGCTTGCTGAGCCACTCCTATGTGCTTGACTCTTTTCCCTATCTTGATACATGCTGCCTCAAGGATTTAATTCTCACAACTCTATGTCAAAGGGAACCAAAGCTAGGTAGCTTAAGTTGCTTGCCCAAAAACACAAAGTATGTACACGGTGAAACCAGGACCCTGTGGTCTCTCTGGCCCGAGAGTTGGTTGTTTTCATACTCACCCTGCCCTCCTGATGGATCTCAATCACCACCTGCATCAACATTTCTATGGAAAAATATGTTCCAAATTTTAATTGCAATGCCAAGAGCACATCTCAGCTCTGGCAGCTAAAGCCTCCTTTGCCCTTCCAATTTCCCTGTTTTTCTCTTCAATAGGAGAGAGAGAGAGAGAGAGAGAGAGAGAGAATTAGTGTGATAGGTTGGCCTGGCATGAAAGCCTCATACTGCGATTTGCGGGATAGTTTGTCTCCACCTCTGGCCTTGCCCATCCACTGGTTCCCCCACCATCATCTGGTAGTTGAGCTAGAGATGATGAGCACACACCTCAAATATTTCTGCTGCTTTTATCCCCTGTTTACAGCCCAACTACTGACACAGGTTTGATAAGAGAACTTGGTGATTATTCAAATCCCAGTTTGGGCCAGAACTTTGTAAGCATTCAATAAAATGTGGCTTTAAAACAAATAGTGAGATCCAACCCCCACCAACTCTGCCCCACAGTTGGTATCTCACCCTGTGGGGACCATCATAACCTTTATGATTCATCTCTTGTTTCTAGACCTGCTATCCCTCTTCCTACCAGGTTAATCTCTTTCCCTAATGTTTCTGAAATTGTTAGGAATTAAAAAAAATAAAATCAGAGATCCAAGATGGCGGAGGAGTAAGTGGAAGCTACACTAACCTCCTCCCAGGACCAGTCTGGATTTACAACTTAATTTTGGAGAAATCATCTGGAATAACCAACGGAACACTAGCTGGAAAGAAGTCTTATAACCACGGAGAGACAGAAAAGGCCGCTACATCACAACGTGACCGGTAGGGAGTGCGGAGACGCGGAAGGGCTGGCTGGGCTCACACGGGTGGCAGCTGAAGGGACTGAGAAACAGCTCAGCAGCCGGGGAGTCCCCCTGAGAAGAGCAGGGTCTAAACCCCCAGCTGGGCTTCCCAGCCTACAGCGACAGAGTGGAAAGTAAAATAGTATCAGCTGTGAAAAGCGAAAAGCCACAGGCTTTCTTGCTAGCCGGAGAGAAACAGCAGGAGAAAAAGAGCTCTTAAGTGGATCACATACGAAAATATTTTGGCCACCACTTACCCTGGGCTCAAGCAGAGGGAAGGCAGAGAGGACTGGAGACACTTGGGGAGAATTTGGCACGGTGGCTTTGAGGGGAGAACTGGAGGAGCAGCTGACTGGGTCCCAGTGCTGACTCATCCCCAGTACTGCGGGTAGACAATTCCCCTCCAAGTGGCGTCAGCCTGAGGGGAAGCAAAAGCCCTGCCTACAGGAATTAAGCTGCCACACCCACAGTTCTTAAGCCTGACAGCTAATCACAGATTGAATAGATTAACAATCAAAGAAGACAGACAACAGCAGTAGATCCCTGGAAGTCTCCAACAGGCTGCCTAGGGCCAGACTGGTACATGATCTGACGCCACCAGAGGCAGATCCAGGAAGTGCAGATCATTCCAAGAAGCACCAACAAACAATAGGAGTCAAAAAAATGGGGAGACAGAGAAACAACCTCCCATCAAAAGGAAAGGTAGAATCCCCAGAAAGAGTGCTAAATGAAATAGAGGGGAGCGAACTATCAGATATGGAATTCAAAACATGGATTATGGAGAAGCTGAATGAGCTCAGCGGAAACTTCAAAGAACTCCAGAAAAACTACAAGGAACTCACAGAAAATTACGTGAGCATGAAAAAGGACATAGAAGCTATCAATAAGAGCCAGGAGGAAATGAAAAATACGATCTCTGAATTGAAGAACACAGTAGAAGGAATTAAAAGCAGGCTAGAGGAAGCAGAAGATCGGATCAGCGAGCTGGAGGACAACCTACACAAAAACTCCCAGACAATGCAACAAAATGAAAAAAGACTGAACAAGACTGAAGAGGTTCTAAGACAGCTGCAGGACAACATGAAACGTAATAATATCCGTATCATAGGAATTCCAGAAGGAGAAGAAGAAGAGCAAGGGATAGAAAACCTCTTTGAAAAACTAATGACAGAAAACTTTCCTAACATGACGAGAGAAAGAGTCACGCAAGTCCAGGAAGCACAGAGGGTCCCAATGAAGATGAACCCCAACAGGCCCACCTCAAGACACATCATAATTAAAATGGCAACATTCAAAGACAAAGAGAGGATCCTAAAAGCAGCAAGAGAAAAACAACTAATAACATACAAGGGTACTCCAATAAGGCTATCCTCAGATTTCTCAGCAGAAACACTACAAGCCAGAAGGGAATGGCAAAAAGTATTCCAAGCAATGAAAAACAAAGGCCTACAACCTAGAATACTATACCCAGCAAAGCTCTCATTCAAAATGGAGGGTGAAATAAGGAGCTTCCAAGACAAAAGAAGGCTAAAAGAATACATCTCCACCAAACCAGCAATGCAAGAGATGCTAAAAGGTCTGCTCTAAGAAGATAAAGAAACAGAGAGAGACAGAGAAGAACACGAGTACAAAGGACAAGGGATTGATCTCCAAAATATATAAAGAACTCATACGACTCAACACCAAGAAGACAGACAACCCAATTAAAAAATGGGCAAAGGACCTGAACAAACACTTCTCCAAAGAAGACATACAGAGGGCCCATAGACATATGAAAATATGCTCAACATCACTAGCCATCAGAGAGGTGCAAATAAAAACCACAATGAGATACCACCTCACACCAGTCAGAATGGCCATAATCAACAAATCAACAAACAACTTGTGCTGGAGAGGATGCGGAGAAACGGGAACCCTGGTGTATTGCTGGTGGGAATGCAGACTGGTGCAGCCACTATGGAAAACAGTTTGGAATTTCCTCAAAAAACTAAAAATGGAACTGCCTTTTGAACCAGCAATTCCATTACTGGGATTATATCCGAAAAATCCTGAAACACCAATTCAAAAGAACCTATGCACTCCAATGTTCATAGCAGCACTATTTACAATAGCCAAGTGCTGGAAACAACCTAAATGCCCATCTGTAGATGAGTGGATCAAAAAACTGTGGTACATTTACACAATGGAGTTCTATGTAGCAGAAAGAAAGAAGGAACTTCTACCATTTGCAACAACATGGATGGAACTAGAGAGAATTATGCTTAGCGAAATAAGCCAGGCAATGAAAGAAAAATACGTTATGCTGTCACCTATTACAGGAAACTAATGAACAACACAAACAAATGAGCAAAATTGAACCAGAGGTATGTAAACAAGGAGTAGACTAACAGTAACAAGGGGGGAGGGGGGAGGGAGAAAAGGGGGTAAGAAGGGGAAGTGTAAAATCAAAGAACATGTATAAATGACCCACAGACATGGGCAACTGAGTGGGGACTGAATGTGGGGGAAGGGAGGGGCAGGATACAGGGAAGCAAGAGGGGAAAAAAAAAAAAAAAAGAGAGAGACAACTGTAATGGAAAAACAAACAAAAAAATTTTTTTTAGTGGGGGAAAATGAAAATATGAAGAATGGAAATGCCAGTTCAGTGAATATTAGGACAAAGATTTTCCTTCACGTTGTATATTTTTCTCCCTATTTGATCTCTCCAGAGTTTGGCATTCTAAACAAGTAAGTAATGACTTAAGTTTCTTTGCATAGACCTAATAAGACCAGTTGTTAATAGAGGTTCCTTTTTCTGAACAAGCCTTTGACTGGAATGTCAAGCCTAAAGGAGACATGCTTGGGCTCATGTTGTTACCAAAAAGCCCTAAGGAACTGGGAATGACTTTCAAAGGTAATAAAAGCCCGCGAAATAAAAGGCCTGCTGCCATGGTTGGTTGTGCGGTCCACAGCAATCTCTCCAGGGAAGGAACGAAGGTTGTTTTCCTGAAAGATGGCTAGAAGGGACCTTAAGGCACAATGGAAAACCAGAAAGACTTGGAAAGGACAGGTGTGTACAGGCAAGGATGAATGCCAGGTATGTGGCCCAGCTTCTGTGCACTGAAGAGCAGACTGAGGGCCACCCTAAATGTTCCTTGGGTAAGTTCCAGCAAAACAGAACTAAAGATCATAAGTGATCATTTGCTGCTCTTGTTATGCTTATGCAAATGAACAGGATAAATTAAAAATGGACTTAATGTAGTCCCTTTAAAGACAAGGAGAGTAATCTTAGGGAGAAAAATCAGTATTCAAGGAAAATCACAATGATCAGTGGCAGACTGTAAAGTAGGGCAGCTAACCGTCTTAAAAGTTTCTTCTCATTTAAAAAATGGTTTCACTTGAAAATTAAACCATATCTGTGATATCACCAAAGAGATTCAAGTTGCAGGCAAGTAGAATGTCAAGTGCCTTGCAACTGTATGTCTTCCCAATAAGACAGTCTTACAGATTTAGAGACTTTTTTGTTGGTTATGTTACATAAATTAACATGTGTTTTCTGTTTTCAAAGGGCATAAGCCTATGACCGCATTACCTGAGTGATTGTCTGTACGCATAAGCCTCACTTAATCCTCTCTGCAGCGCTGCCTCCGGAGACTCAACAGTTTGGCTGAACTAAATGGCTGAGTTGGTGAAGAATGGGGTGGTCTGTGGGCTTCACTTTAAAACTGAATTCTCTTTTCTATCCTAATGGCTTGGACAGAAAGGGCCCAGAGGTCTGAGAGGGGGGAAACATAAACTATTTCCCTCAGCCCAAACTAAATAAAATGGGCAAAAGGGTTTTGGACAGGAGAGATGTGCCTAGCACACCTTCCTCCAAAGAAGCCCTTTTTTTTTTTTTTTTTTTTTCCTCCTAATGTGGAACATTGAAAAATTAATCCCTGCCTTTTGCCACCTAGTAGTTATGGATTGAATGATGCTTTTTAACCCTTTTTGCCAAATCTGTTGCCCCCAGAACACAACAAGGATGCCAGCCTGCTAAACCAAGCACGCCGTTGTCCGGAGACAGCCAACTGACCTGGAGTCTGCACGATCCTTCCCCATGTGGGAAGGCCACCCTCCCCTCCACACCCCCACTCTTATTAGGGATTTCTGGACCCAAGGGTAGGTAGGACGACGACCATGTCCAGCTTGAAGCAGCTAGAGGAGCTTGAGACCTTCGCCCATTGTCCTTTACAAGATTACAAAGGGTCTTAATATCTGAGAGGGAGGGATAGTTATTTTTTACGAACCATGGGTATGGACTTGGGGGGGATGCTGGGGGAGGGAGATACTGGGTGGAGGGGAGTAAAGGGGAAAAAATTGGAACTACTGTAACAGCATAATCAATAAAATATATTTAAAATAAAAAAAAATAAAAAAAAAAATAAAATCAGCCAAACTGTCTCAAAGCCTCCAGTGTGCCTGCGTCTCACCCAATGTACCATCATCTTATCTATTTCTTATTTAAAAAGATATGGCAGTTAAGTTTTATACTTTCTCTTGATAGCAAGGTTCCAGTCTACCCCTTTTCTTTAAAAGCAAGTCCTAATTTCTCCTGCTTCCCTGTAACTATCTTCTCATGTAGCCTTTCCTATCAGGAAGATCTTAAACTATCCTTCCTGCCTGTGGTTATTCTTAATATTACACTGAGGGGTCATAACTTAGTTTGTAGAATATTTTGGACTTGCTTTCTGCTCCTTTTCCTTTCATTCCCTGAATTCTTCCTGCAATCTCACTATTTTTTTGCGTTTCTCCCCAAGGGGGAAAACACAGCACAATGCCTAGACTAAGAGGGAGCTTGTGCTGCCCACTGGCTAAGAGGAAGTATTTACATTCTCCGTGGACTCTCATTCTCCTTTTTTCACAGACAATTGGGAGTTGGCTTTATAAAGTGGAAATATTGTGAAAAAAATAAAATAGATAGATATTACCAATACAATTGAGTCCAGAAATATGCACAATCTAATGAGTTCTTGGCTAAGAAATTATCCAGGATTTTTAGGAAATAAAGAATGATTTGAAATTATCACCAGTATGAATGGAAAGTGTTCCCTTTGGGAGCTGAGCATCCATGGTCTCAGAAGACCTTCGCTGTCATTAGTTGATTAATTCATTAACACCTTGAAGAGCACAGGATATTGACTCCGTATGGCACTGAGCAGGCAGTTTGATTTCTTTAGAAAATTTCTCTTATACGAAAGCACAGAACTAGTAAATAATTAAGCTCTAAGCTGCCTCATTGTGATCTTTTATTGATCAAGGCAGAGATTTGAGAGGAGGGAGGTTTCAGGCAGTCACTTGAACCAGACTTTATTTGCCCCAGGATGACATGTTACTGTGAGATGCTTGGTTGTATTATAAAGCCTTTAAGGAAGAAAACAAGCCCACAACGTGTTGATGGCTTGAGTTACTTCTGTCAGAGGTTAATTGAACCTATCTTGAAGGCTGAAGCATTTTCTGGTGGACTCCCAAGGGGCCTGAGGAAGCAAGATGACGGGTGTGCTGCCTGCTGCCTTCTGTGTCTTGGCTTCATTAAGCTGGGTTTTAATGCCTTTGCTTTTCTTCTAATAAAGCTATTAGGACAATGACTTATGATGGTGTGCTCCATGAGACCTCCAGGGAGTGAAGGTGGGGGCATGAGCAGAGGCGCTGAGCTTGGATCAATGACAGAGAAAGTGGTCAGAGCCACTCTGCAGGGTGGGATGTTTGCTGCTTCCTGCCCAGGGTACTGTGTAGTCCCTGGCTCCTGTCCCCCATTCACCAGCTAGCCAAATGCCCTTCTCCCCCAAGGTCTCCAGGTGAATCCAGGTAGGAGGGAGGGATCAACAGCTGACTCTGTCCAAAATGTTCCCCTCTCTTGTCCTGATCCAGTTCCCTTCACTCCTATGTGCTCCTTCAGGTACTACCAGCTTTCTCTCCTCTTGTCAGCAGAGCTCCTGGAAGGAATTATCTACATTCACGATCTCTTCCTCTGTCTATCTCTACCTCCCCTCTCAATTCCCAGGCACCTCCCATCTGGGCTTTCTTGCCTCCCTATAGCTTCTCCTAGGTGACACAGCTCACCTCTCTACTGTGGGACTTAATTCAATCAGCAGTCACATGACATATCTTCCCACCAGGCTTTGGAAATTGTCCACAACTCCCTCTTTAGTATCTCTTCTTTTGGCTTTTGTGACAACTCTTGATAGTGTTTTTCTAGTAGTCCCTGTGGCAGTCATGAAGACACAATGACTAGATCCCCCTTGAGTGAGACCTGCTACCTAATTGAGCCTTTCTCAGGATCCCCCACACCTTTGGGAGAAGGTCTCACTCTTCTGGGGTGGCCCTGGCCAGTGACCGAGTAAGGAGATGGTAGAGGGACCACCCACTTCCCTCCAACGTGGGACTCTCTAGCAGGAATATTTTCTCTGGAGCTCCCTTGTTGATACTTGGTCAGGTCAGCTTCAGTCTGATGACTCCCCTCCCAGTCCTGCCTCTTTCCTCTTTCTTTCACAGTTGTTGCTCCCAGGAACCCTTTGCTCTCCCAGATCTGTCCCAGTGTTTGTTTCCTGGAGGACCCAAATGGAACACTCCTTATAGTTCTTTGTTGTCATTACCTTTTGCCAGACTCTTCAATGATGGTGTTTCAAAGACACTGGTATAGTCCCTCTTTCCTTCTCAGTTCACTCCTTGTTCAGTCATTGTTTTATTCTCCATATCTTTCATGTCCTCCTCACACTAGAGAAAAAAACCTAAATCTCTGTTGTAGCATCACTCTCCCCAGTCTTCAAGTCTGTGTATCTCTGCCTTGCAGATATATTCACCTGGATCTCTTGCAGGCACCTCAAAGTTAACATGGGCAAAGAAGAACTCATGAAGCCCAAACCCTTATCCCCTGATCCCCACAATAGTCCTCTTGTATTTTCTGTCTAGGGAGTGGTACCTAACTGTGGATAAATTCCTGAGCCAGAAACCTTGGTTCTGTTATCCTCACCTGAGGACAATTTTTCATTGCATTTGGGGGGAGAGAGAGAGAGAGAGAGAGAGAGGAGAGAGAGAGAGGAGAGAGAGAGAGAGAGAGAGAGAGAGAGAGAGAGAGAGAGAGAGAGAGAGAGAGAGAGAGAGAGAGAGAGAGAGAGAGAGAGAGAGAGAGAGAGAGAGAGAGAGATTGCCTTCTTCTATGTGCCCTAACCAGGGATTGAACCCATAACCTGGGTATGTTCTCTGACTGGGAATCAAACCTGTGATCTTTCAGTCTATAGGACAACATACCAACCAAATGAGCCACA
This sequence comes from Furipterus horrens, assembly GCF_987537825.1. NCBI lineage: Eukaryota > Metazoa > Chordata > Mammalia > Chiroptera > Furipteridae > Furipterus > Furipterus horrens. Next base: position 112,470,910 of record NW_028327177.1, read on the forward strand.
CTGGCCAGGGAAGAAACCCTGGTTCTGTTCTTGATTCCTCTGTTGCCACTCACAGCAATGTCTAGACCCCCAGGACATCTTGTATGACTACTGACTCCCTTCTTGCTGGAGCTGCTTTTGTTCTGACCTGAATCACTGCAACCACCTCCTGACTAGTCTTTCTGTCCCTAATCCCATCACATTCAATCCATCCTTGAACCTACTGTCACAGTAATCTTAAACTACAAATTTGTTATCCTTCCCCTGATCAATCCTTTTAATAGCTTTCCCTTCACCCTTCAAAATAAATCCAAACATCTCAAAACGGTCTGGGGATAAAGGTCTCCAAGAGGAGTTGTAGGAGCATCAGCATCAGCATCAGCATCACCTGGGAACTTAAGAGAAATGCAAATTCTCAGACCCCAGCCCACATCCACTGGATCAGAAGTTCTGCAGTGGAGGTTGCTGCTGCTGCCTCATGTGCCCAGACTGTTAAACCAGGTCGCCAGGTCATGCACGCTAAAGTGTATCACTGGCTTAGGAAGCCACCTGCATTTCCAGTTCCCTCATGCGTTCTGCCCATACATCCCCCTCCCTCCCTGCTCTGATCATATTGAGCAATTTGCCTGCTCAACAAGGAACTCCCTTAGCTAACTCTTGAGCCCCCCTCAAGAACCAGTGCGTGCATCACCTCCTTCATGAAGTCTTCCCTGACACAACTCTAACTGAGTTAAGCATCCGTCTTGTGTGTTCTCACAGTTTGCCATGCTTCACTCTATCACTGCCCATATCTTGCTGTGTTATAATTGCCTTTTTACCAGGCTGCAACTCCCACTAGACTGTGAGCTTGTTCAAAAGAGAGATTGTCTTTCATTTCTGACTCCTCGGGGCCTGGCTCACTGCCATGCCGAGCCCAGAGAAGAGGCGCAGTAATGACGTCCTGGTGGAGGAGTTGCAAGCCTCTGCCTTTGCTGGGGTTTCTGGCCTACAGTGACATTGTCAGTTGCCTGGAGCAGGTAATTCTACCTCCTCATCTGCCCCTAGACATCTACCCTAGTAGTAGGACTAGAGTTTGATCTCATCCCGCTTGTTTCAGTTTAGCCCCGGGGAGCTGGATGTGGGCATGTGCTAATTGGTTGATGGCAGTGGGTCTGACTGGCCTTGTAAATGTGTACACAGGCAGTGAGCAGAGCACAGTTCAGACAGAATCATCTGGAAAATGCTTTGATTCTCCTGGCTAAGCAGTCTGACCCTGCATTTCTGGGAACTTGGCATAACTGGACCAGGCCATTATTAGTGAGAGAGATTCAAAATCAGCTCTGCAGTGGAGGTTGCTGCTGTTGCCTCATCTTCCCAGACCATTTAACCCTGCCTGGCCTTAATTTGTCCATTTTTGCAGTGGGCATCATCCACTAAGTGCTTCAGGCACATGCCTTTCTGAATGAGTCAATTCCTCAATGGCTCTTATGGGAAAGCATGGAACGTTAGGCATGCAGCTTGAAATGCATCAAAATATAAGGGGAAGCAACCTAGGAGCCCAAGGAAAGAACTGTCCAAGGGTGCAGATGTTGATAAAAAGCAGAGCAGAGAATGGTTACTTCCTGGTCTGAAAAGAGAGATGCTTCTCTCCCTGCCCTCCTGTCCTGACAACTCCCACCACTTCCAGGCTCAGATGCATTAGGAAGAGGAGGTCCAGGAAACAGACTGGGAAAGTTTAAGCTTGATGGAACAGCTCTGTGAATGTTGATCCTTTGTGAGACAAGGATATATTACACCTCTCCTGTCAAAGGGATAGCTTTTTTCCATCAGTCACCCCTTGACCAAACATATCACTTTAAGGCACTGGTACTTTGTCTATTTTGGGGAATTAGAAACCCTTTTGAGAATCCAAGAAAATGATGATTTTTTCTCCCCTTAAAAAGGAACAGTTTCCCATAGTTGCGTATTTTTTTGGTCTCAGTTCAGGTGGTTTGTGGAGTCCCAGAAGTTTACCCATTAACCATAGGAGCCTATGGGCTGCTGGTAAGGAATCCCTGCTGTTAGTTGTTCCTGGTGTTTGGTCCACCAAAGTCCCCTCCTCCATCAGCTTTGCTCCTGAAACCCCAGAAAGAATTGCTCCCTTCTCAGTGCTCACATGGCACGTAGCCTTTGCTGCACAGCCAAACACAGTAGGTCACAGTAGTCTCTGAAGGCAGGGTGGCCCTGGTTGATGCCCTGGTTTCCTGTCCTGGCTTTCCCTTTACTTCCTGTGTGACCTTGATCTATGAGCCATGCCACGTGTAAGTTTCCTTTCTGATGAAGTGAGCATGATTATGGAGTGTGCCTCTCAGAATTGTTGTGAGAATTCAATAAGAGCCTGCATGTCAGAGCCGTACACAGGGCCTGGCAATGAGAGGAGACTCAGGGGCAGGGCCTTTTGGTCTCTGTGTTTCTGGTGCCTGACACAGAGTCTGCACACAGCAGGTATTCAATTACTATTGGTTAAAGAGGAGAAGGAATGACTAGGCTAACATAGAGATACATTGCACCTATGGGAATTAGCTAAATGTGACCAGGCGGGGTGGCAGTAAAAGGGGAGGCCTTGCCTTTAGCCTCCCCATTCTGCTTAGTGTCCTGGTTTTCCCCTGAAGCGGGAGAGCTCAACCTAGGACCTGGCAAGTATGGATTAAATGAAATGTGAAAAGTGTAGCATGGTGCAGAAGCCCTGGCTTTGGAGTCAGAACTGGGTTCAAATCCAGACTCTGACACTCATCTGTCTTTGTGCAAACTTGATCTCTCTGGGCCTCAGTTCCCTCAAATGAAATGTGGGACTATCGATGCCTGTCTTATACGATTCTGTGCAGATCAGATTAAGTCAAATTTATAAAATGTTTAACACACAGAAGGTGCTGAACAAGTAGAAGTTGTAATTATTATTGTTAACAGTGGAAGGCTGAACAAATGTGAGTACTGAATATCAGTGTGTCATTGTTCATTTTTGGGTTGAGGACATCCTAGTCCCATACACAGAAGCCTGGGGACATGCTCAAATTTGGACTCCAAGTTGAGACTGCTTGAGTTCAAATCCTGACTCTATCATTTGGGCCCAGAAGTGACCAGTGACCTGGGTGGCCATGGGCAAGTCAATTAGCCTCTCTGAGCCCCAGTGTCTACATCTGTGAAATGAATCAATAATTCTACCTATTCCATATTATTGCTTCTTCTGTGAAGGTCAAATAAGAGAATGTATAGACTGCATTTAGTGCAGTGCCTGGTACATTGCAAGTGCTCAGCAAATGGTAGTTTTATTACTATTATTGTCTGATGGAGGGCAAGTGGGGGGTACACACCCCAACCCTACCTTAGCCTGCTGAGTTCACCAGATAGCAGAGGTCATTGCTAGCTTCTTGAGGAATTATTTGTTCTAATTTTTTTTCTAGCTGAGTTTGGACAATGTAATGGCAGCTTATAGGTGGCCTGGGGTTGGCTGGGCCAAGAACTAGACTGAGGTCTCCCCATAGACTCCATGGGCTGTATAGACCATGTATAGTCCTAGTGAGCATGCTGCTTAGAGCTTACTCTATTGCAGATGCTCTGTGTATATTTCCTGGACAACTGGCTTCTCCCCTCCCCAGTCCCTGGAAACCCTGCCAGCCGAGGTTTCCAGGAATAAACCTACATGCTCCTAGGTAGGAGATGTCCTTCTTGGGCTACCTGAGTCAGAGGCCATGTGGACCCAATGCTTTATGCAGCCCAGCACCTCCAGGAGAGCCCCCCAGGCACAGGGAGGCTGCCGAGCTTCCTTCATATTCATCATCACTTGGAGCTGCACCTTTTTTTCTCCAGGCTGTGCAGGGATGTGTATCACCATGGAAACGCTAGAAGTGAAATCACTCAAGTGTTGGCAAGTGGAGTTTCTCTCTTGAGCTTGGAAAAATGGAGAGCAAGCTCACTGTGTCACAGAAAGGAAAGATGCCCTTAAAACATCCTGAACACTCTCAATTCCATTCGGGGACTTTCCCTTTAAATAAAAGCTGAAAAATAAATGGAGAAGAAATGTTTTCAGTCTCTAGATTGGCTACCCCAGAGAGTCCACTTGGAATGGACATGCCCATTCTTTCTGGCTTTCCTAATCTGCTACATCTTGTAGAGTGGATAATACATTTTGTCTGGAAAGAAGTGGAGTGACATCTGGAGTTGATATTTTAAATTGATGAAGCTAGAGACTAGAAGTGTGGACCCTTGTGCCTGTTGACCATTTCTGGCACTTTGCCTGATATTTGGACCCAGGACATATTTTCTAAATGAGGACCTGACAGATTCCTGGTGGCTAAGGCTATGGAGAATATGTTTGCCACTTGGGGTTGGGGGTAGGGTTCAACGTAGCTGTACCCACACCTACCTACAGGCTGCCCTGTCCTCAGACTTTTGAGGGCTCTGTGCCAGCTCCTGGGAGCTAATTTGGCCAGTAAGAGGCCATACAACCTTGGTTACCCATACTGGGGCAGGGGAGGAGAAGCGGGGTACGAGGAGAGTGCGGGGAGTTCTCAGGGATGGTGGGGCACTAGGATAGCTCAGGGGAGACTTTGGCTAGCTGGTGGATCTGAGCATGCCCATGGCTTAGAGTAGGTCATTGGTGGGGACTGCTTGAATTCTAGTTCAGCTTCAGAGGTGCATGGTTCTTTCTGGTCTTGTTTTCCTCCACTGGGTAAAAAGAGTACTGATAATACTTCCTCTTCCTCTATCAAGAGCAGTTTTGAACATATTGTATAAAAGCCTGCCTTCATTCATTCATTCATTCAACAAGTATTTATTGAGCACCTGTCATGTGTTGATCAGGTGTATCAAATTGTTGTCTATGGAGCTTGTTTTCAGCTGGACCCTCAGACCATCAGGGTAGCAGCAATGTACTAACTTACCCAGCTCCACTTAAGGCATCGCTCTTCGTGATAGGCCTTGACATCTCAGGGCACCTCGCATGGCACTGCCAACTAGGAGGTGGCTTTAGGAGCCTGGTACATTCTAAAAGATATTTGAAAAGATTTTATGGAATAGTAATTTTTAACCTTTCTTGGATCATGGGTGTTTTGGAGAATTTGATGAAAGTTCTGGATTTTCTGTCATGAAAAAATATTCACACACACAAAGACACAGTGTTTTGTATACTATTTGGGTGGTCTCCAAGGAAAGTCAGCCCTTGCCCAGCAGGGTTGGATTAGGAACCGTGGGCTTTTCCTAGAGAGAGAGTTCCATGCAACATTTCCTCCTGTGGCCTCAGCAAAGTGAGACTGATCCAAGTACTTTTCTCATCAAGCTCAAATCAACTCTGTGAAACCTCAGAGGGGCCCTCTTTATGCCCTCAGTCATCTCAGGCTGAACAATCCTGCAAGTTCTTATCATTAATCAGGGTCATCGAGTATCGGCCGATGTTACGCAGAACTTAATTGGTTCTTTGGAGGAAAGTGAGTCACCATCTAGCAGAGAAGGGTGCAGGGCAGGAAAGCACAGAAGGACAGGAAAATGACTGCGCCTGGAACAGATCAAGCGTGTCCTTACTGCCTCTCCCAGACTGCAACACGGGAGGAGCCCATTTCTGCTGGTGGCGCTCAAAGAGGTTTTCAGAAGCTCTGAGACAAAGAACATCCCCTCCTCCCCCCTGTCTGTTTCTTCTCATTCCTTTCTGTATGTAGAGCCACATCCAGTGGAGGGGGAAGGGGACAGGCCATCCACTTGACTGTCAGAGCTGATCACTGCTGACCTTATCAAAACACAGAATCAATACGCTCGCATCCCAGCAGCCCAGAAAAATCATAGGGAGTGTGAACCGAAGCAATTTGAAGAGCATAACCATTGAAGCAGAAGACAAGCCAGTAAACTCTTGGGTCTCTGAGTCCTCCCACGCCCTTCTTCAGAGTCAGGCAAGACCACTAACCTCTCTAGTATTCAGGTGCAGGATGGGTGCCTGATGAGGGGAGAAATCCACAGCAGCCCCTGTTCGTCAAGTCCCCCTCCTAGCTGGCTGGTACTGTGGTCTCAGACTCACTTGTGTTGAGAGGGAGGCCTGTGAGGCTGGAGACCTTAGCCCTGCCCACCTTCTAGCAGGCTCTTGAGAAGGCCCTCTCCCAGCCTGACCCTGGAGCTGAGGTCTCTAGACTTGAACTGTCCCCTAGGAGAAGCTAAGCTATGTCACTGATTTATTACTAAGGGGTCTTCACCATGTTATCACCTCTCTCCTCTCTTTCATTTCTTCGCTCCTCTTTATCTTTTCTCCAGACTTGTTTTCTATTCCTTTTTGCTTCCTACTTTGCCTCTTTTTTCAAGTGGGAGAAGATTGGGAAGAAGGAGTGAAGGAGAGAACTGTTGTGGATAGAAGGGAAAGGGAGTTAGATGAGGTCACCTAGTACTTAGCAAAAGTGTCTGCCTTCCTGCCAAAGATGAGGTCACCCCCTGTGGCAGGTTTTGCCTTGAGGTGAGGGGACTCAGACCCCCCAGAACATTAGAAGCCATCCCTGGTGACAGTAGGACCTGGGCTCCTCTTGGCATGTCCTCCCTCTCTTCTCTGGCTTACTCAGTCTAACAAGAAACCAGTGTCTTGAGTGTATTCCCTCAAGACATCAAATCCCTAAACTTGTCTTGATCTCCTATTTTTGGTCGTTTCTGCCATCTCAGAGCTCATAGCAGTTGGAGCCAGTGTGGTTTAGGTGCCCGGAGTTGGCAGGACCGTCATGCTTTACTATACTATACACACTGTCCTATAATTGCCCATCCAGTCTTTCTCCATCACTTGACACTGAGCTTCTTGAGGGCTACTTCATCCGTATGTCCCCAAATCCTATCCCAGCAGACTGCACTGAGCAGAGCTCAGGGACTGGCATCACTACTCATCAGGAAGGCAGGTCTACCTGGACCAGGGCCCACATTGGCCTCATACAGAGGTGTTGTAGCCAGCCCTTCTGTAGCCTCAGAGTTTCATTGTTAAACAAAATCACAGACAGCAGACCTGGCCACTTAACCAGTCTCCCTGCACTTAGGCACTGTCATGCCTTTGTATGTTTGGTGCCCTGTGCTTGGGATGCATCCTACCCAGGTAGAATTAATTGCTCTGTTTTCTGAGTTCCCAAAGGACTTTGTACTCAACTTTTTTATAACACTGATCACATTGTGCTTTATTATTTGTTTGTATGGCTGTTTCCTCCTATATAGGCATTCATCTGTCCCACAAATTCTTGTCGGCCATCTTTGCTGGGTGTAGGGATACAAGAGTCCAGCACAGGCAGGACACTGGTCCTCATGGAGCCACGTGAGAGATTGAATGGCCTACCCAATGCCAGGTACAGAGTAGGCTCACATCTAATGTTCATTGAATGGAATTGAGTGTAGTATTTGGAAAGGCTGGGACAGGGAAATGGACATGAAGGCACATGAAGAGAATTAATGTTTATTGTTTTCATTGAGAGAGCCTGGGATGGGAAGGGAGAGATATGAGCAGAAACAATAAGATCCTATGGGCTGGGGTAAGCTAGGACAGGGGGTCCAGCAGGTTACCCCATTGCAAGGACAGTGTTAATGAGGAGCCTGCCATCCTCAGTGCTCATCCAAGGGTGTGGCTACAATCTTCTGCCAGCTGTTCATACCTCTCATCAGTGTGGTCAGACAAAGGTGTTGGGATGCCAGGGACGAGGGGATGGTTACCAGAGGAGCGTGCAAAGAGCAACAGTGGCAGGTGGGTCCTGGTGCCAACTTTATCAATTGATGGGGGTGTAATGTGTCTGATTTTTAAAAATCTCATGAGTAGTTGGAGGGAAACCATCCCTGAGCAAACAATGAAACAGCAAGGATGAAACATCACAGGCCTGCATTTTCCCCTATAGGGAAGAAGATAGTAAGGTGGGAGGCAGGTGGGAGTACTGCCTCTTGGGTCATCGGCATTCAGAGTCCATGCCTGTGGCTGGGAAGAGGAAGCAGTGCCAGAGGTGAGAATGAGGCTTCTAGTTCCCGGTGTAGCTTAATACATCACAGCAGCAGGCAAGGCTGCCAGTGCTCCAGATGTCAGGATTTCCTGCCAGAGTAGCCAGTAACCAGCCCCTTTGGAGCAAAGGAGCACTGGTGCCTGTCTTTTCTTCCCAGTGATCCTTCCCACGCAACGGGGCTTCCCACACCGGGGCATCCAATTCTCCATGCCCTGACACCTCATCAACCTGCAGGCAGGAAGCAGAAATGAACACAGCAGCACCAGCCACAGATGGCTATACTGTCTAAATAAGCATTTTATTAATTTGGAACCTGGGGAAAACACGGTTCAAGTTATAGGGAAAAATAAATGAGTGAGGAAAGTCTGATTTTAAATCCTGCTAGTTATGTTCAGCATGTCCATAAAAATAAGAAGAGCTCTCTTTTTAAAGGGGGCCACTGTTAATTAGCCATGGCACCCATTTGAGCACTTTGTCTTGTTATAACGTGGTTATGCCATGCTGGGAAAGAGGCGTATGGTTTCACATATCCTTTTTATGTCTACTTCTGTCATGCTGAAATTGGCTCTCTTACTCTGTAACTGTGCTTTATGTAGGAGCTGAATGGCAGGAGTGTTACTTGTGTTTATACTTGCCGTCTGCCACTGGACGGCCAATCCTTCCTCATTCCTCCTTCCTGAGGTTGGTGCTCAATCCACATTGGAGTGGACACCTGACTCCATTTCCATTTCCACAAGCTGTGTGTTCTGTTTCACTTTTCTTTCCCCACTAAGTAATGCTTGGGAGTGGATTTGTGTCCTCTGCCTAACCTCTGATGTCTTGCAGTGAGTTCTTCATCCTTTCATGTGAATAGCAGGGGCCCTGCTCCTCACTCCTCTGACACCAAGAGCCTAATCTCCTCCCATTTTCCTTGATAAGCTTGTCCAGTCAAGGAGGGCCTTTTGTCCAGTCAAGGAGGGGCCTAGTCTGTGATATAGAAAGCCTCCTGAATGCCACTGTCACTGTAAGACATGTTAGCAGGTGACAGGGGATGAGTGGAGCACCTGAGTCCCACATGCACAACTGATAACCTTGCTGAACCCCAGTCACCCTGTCTGCAGAAGGGGATGAGAGGTTCTGCTGTGGGGAGGAATGATGGTCTGTAGAGCTCCTGGCCATCTTCTGACCTGCTTCTTTATGTGATTATCAGGTTGGGTTCACATTAGGTGCGAGACCAAGTGACCTTAAAACAAACTTTGAAAAAAAGTCAAAGAGCCTCCTATTTTTAGGCTGATTCTGAGCGCAAAGGTTCTTGGCTTCTCAGAAGATCTGGTTGGTTTGGATATTCTGAGATGCTGTTGGAGGAACCCCATGGATCCTCATTAGTATAATAGTTGTTGCTTTTTGAGCACTTAGTGTAAACTCTGATCTAGTGGTTTGTGTTCTTTGCCTCATTTAGTCTTTATTGTGACTCTTTCAGGTAGATATTATTATTTCCACATGATGGATAAAGAAACTGAGGCTCAGGGAGGTTAATACTGGTCAAAGTTTTCACATTTGATAAGTGTGAGAGTTAGGCTTCAACTGGTTTGTGACTTCTAATTCTGTCTTTCCATCATGTGTCACTGTCCCTGTAGAAATCTAACAATCCAAGCCCTGGCTGCTTGTAGCTCAGTGGATTGAGCATAGACCTGTGAGCCAAGTGCCACTTGTTTGATTCCCAGTCAGGGCACATGACTAGGTTGCACATCAGTTCCCCAGATGGGGGCGCGAGTGAGAGGCAACCACACAGTGATGTTTCTCTCCCTCTCTTTCTCCTTTCCCCTCTCTCTAAAAAAATAAAATAAAATAAAATAAAATAAATAAAACAAACAAATACATAAATAAATTATTTAAAAAAAAAAAGAAATCTAACAATCCAGGCTGGGCAATTCCCTAGAGCAGTGTTGCTCATTAGAAAGTTTTCTGCAATGATGGAGTAGTCCTATTCTAATCTGTCCAATATGATAAGCATTAGCCACTTGAAATATGGCTAGTGTGACAGAACTGAGTTTTAAATTTTATTTACTTTTAATTTATCTAAATTTAAACAACTCATGTTGGTAGTGGTTACCATATTGGACGATGCAGTGCTAGAGCCTACATTTTGCTGATGCACGTTCTCACGGGGACCCCAGGAGCAGGTAATCAATGGCCCTTACTCAAGCTCCTTTTACCCCACCCTGACACATGGACCCACACTTAGTGCTACCTTTTATAGTTCTGAAGCCAACTGTAAGTGGGATGTTGCCTTCTGCTAATAGTGATGTGGCCAGGGCTCTGGGTCTTTAGTTGAACAATAGAGTAGACGGTTCTTCATCTTAGTTTCTTTTCCCAGCTCCCCTTTAACTTTTGGTTTCTGATATTCATTCTAAAGTCTCTAGTTCACAGCCCTATCTGCTCTTCTTCCTTCTCCACAGACCTCACTTTGTTTTGTCCACCAAGATGGTTAGACACTCATTGTCCTGAACAGTAAGGCCTTGGGGACTGTGCCTTTGTCTTGTAGCTGTGATCCATTAGCCCTCTAGAAGTAGCTGGTGCTTGGGTATCCAGGCTTTTTTCGCATTCTTGGCAGTTTGGGCATCACATGATTTTTCTTTTTAAAATCTCTTTTTTTCCTGATTTTAAAAGTAGTGCATGTTGATTATAGAAAATGTAAAATAAAGTTAATAAAAACAGAGAGTCATACTAGTATTTAGACATTATCACTTCTATAATTTGAGATTTTCCCTTCCAGATACATGTATTTTTAATATAAGTAAAATACCATTTGTAATCTCATTTTTACTTACCAATACATCATAAATAGTTTGTCATCACATATACTTCAAAAATGTGATTTTGCATAGGTATAAAGAATTTTCTTGTGTGAATACATTACAGCTTATTTAACCAATCTGTCAGTGAGACACTTGGGTTATTCCTAATGTTTTGTTATTATAGATGACACTAATAAGCTTTCTGACAGCTGATTCAGGTAATTCTTTGTGTATATCTATAATCAGTTCACTAGAGCAGACTTCTAGAATGCATTTAAGAGGGCAAAGGATATATGTGTTTTAAAGCTCCAGCTGAGTGTTGCCAAAATTGCTTCCAGGAAGGTTTACTAACTTTTATTCCCATTCATTGAGGATGAAAGTGCCTGACTGTGATAAGACCAAGTGATCTGAGCACCTGTCCAACACTCATATTCATCATTGTATTTTTTAAAAATTGGAGTTAGAAGGTGTTTTGCTTATTATTGCTGTGTAACAACTTACCCCAAAACTTAATAACTTAATCACGTAATTTCATGCACAGTTTTGTGGGGCAGGACTTCAGGAAGGGTTTGGCTGAGCAGTCCTTTTTTGGGGACCTAGATGTGGTTATGATCAGAAGTGACTGGGACTGGCATCATCTAAGGCCTTAGTAAAGCTGGATGTTTAAGATGGCTCACACACATGGCTGCATTTGGTGCTCATTGTTACCTGGGAGCTCAGCGGGGCTGTCAGCTAGAGTGCCCAGTGTGATCTCTCTAGCAGGATGATCTCAGGGTAGTTGGATTCCTTGCATGAAAGCTAGCTTCCGTCACAGTGAGTGTTCCAAGAAATCCAGTGGCAGCAGCATGGTCTTTTCTCATCTCGCTTGGAAGACCTGCAGCATCACTTCTACCATACTCTGCTGATTGAAGCTGTCAGTTGTTTGTGAAGGTTCAAGTGGAAAGGGTATAAACTCCACCTTTTAATGGGAGAAATGTCCAAGATTTGAGGCCATTCTTGAAAACTGCCACAGAAGATATATTACAAGTAAGCATGGCCTGTGTATTATTAGTGACATATTCACTATCAATGGTACTCAAGTTTCAAGGGGTCTTTGTTTGAGAAGGTGTCTAAAGACCATGCTGGTATAGACATGATAGCTGTTTAATGGCTTTGTGTTGGGTTAATGCATGAATATGGGCAAGCAGGAGTAGGCTGGGCATTTATTAGTTAATGTGAAAAATAGTCAAGAGTCCAGCATCTGGGATTAAACTCTATTACTAAGGTGTTATTGGCTGGTGGCTGACTCCCAGTCATCTCTGACATCAGGAAGGGGGTTCAGAGAACTCAGTCAGGTAGGAAGATGCTGTTTTTAATGCTTCCCTTGGAGAGTAGCCTGGGAGCCCAATAGCAAGCCTGACATCTGTGAAGTGGTTAATTCATTGCACCCATATGTCTGCATGATAGAATCCCATCCTAAGGACTAGGGATGAGAAGAGCTAGAAGAATGAAAGGAGATACATCTGGCTTCTTGTTCTGACCACTGAATTTCAGTGAAAAAACTTATTTTAGGAGCCTAAATGTCAAGGCCTGATTTGATCAACCTTGGGCAAGGTCGTAAGAAAAGTAGAAAACTCAGAGGGCCCTGCTAATTACATGTTATTATTTGTAACAGTCTAGCTTAGGGCATCCATGCTGTCATGTCACAATAAGCATCACCCTGGACTCAGTTGTTTTTATGTGTCCCAATCTAGCTTTGTTTCCAATTGGATGATGGCTCAGCTTCCTCTTGGGGACCATGGGGCCAGGGTCCTTTCCCCAAGATGGATGGCTCTTTGTGATTCTTTGAATCCATGTCCACAGTTTCCTGCCTATTTTCCTCCAGATTCACCCCGATATTGGTTAGCAATGGAGCCTACATCCTATGAATTACCTCTCATATCTGTACAGCACACGACAGGGCAGTGTGCATCAGAATCTTCTGGAAATCTTTTCAGAATACATATAACCAGGTGCTACCCTGGAACTGGGGAATTAGATTTCTAGAGGGTGGGGAATGGAGTTGATACATCTATTTTCAAATAGTTCTCTGAAAATTATGATGCCACCTTTAGAACGAGCCCTGGTTTATGAGGTGCTTTCTTTTGCATCTGTCACCTGAGTTGATTCTCACAAAAGGCAAGGCAGGTGTTAGTACCCCTGCTTTACAGAGAAAAATATCTGAAGCACAGAGAGGTTAAGTGACTAGTCTGTAAATCTCAGAGCTAAATTCAAATCAGAAATTTCTGACTCCTCTAGAAATCATTCAGTGAGTTTTTTTCTGTGAAGAACTCATGGCCACTCATTTTACTATAGAATGCTGGGGCTATTGGTGAGGAGACTGGGAGGTGTTTGGTTGGACTCTGTAGGTTTATGGGCCATAGGATCTGGGACAGGGAAGCTATGAAGACTGGACTGAGCCACCTGCTGTGTACAGGGATGTTGTTCTATCTGATTAGCTTGCAAGTTTCAGCTGAATTTGGGTTGTAAAGGTGACAGAATGCTGAGGTCATTAAGGATGCACAGCACATCTCCAAGAGTAATATCTAGCTCTGCTCCTCCAAATATAGGTTGGTGGCTAAACAACAACAACAAAACAAACCTTATTTTACAGTTCAAAGTGCTGCTAGGGGAGAAAGGCTGGCTTGAGGCTTGGAAGTGGATCTGGGCAGTGGCCAGCTCTTAAAGACCAGATGCATCCTTTTGATAAAAAGTACAAGGGACTACTGGAGTAGAAGACTTCCTCCTTAGCCTGAAGGAATAGTAGATGCTAAATAACTATCCCCAATCCTGCAACTCTTTGATGATAACAACACTATAATCTCTTTACCCAGCAGGAGACAAGCGAAGGCAAGAACCACATCATGTAAGAGTTAAGAGACCTCAGAGATCCACCAGTCAGCTCCCATATTTACAGCATAAAAGCCAGGCTCTGAGAGAAGAGCCTTATCTAAAAGCTCTTATCTACTCACCCAGTGCATAAGTGGCAGCAATAGAATTAAATCCAGGGCTCCACCTGCCCTGTTGGGTCTGTGCATAATGCCACCTGCAGTTCCCAAGCTCCAAATGCCTGAGACTGAGAGAGATGGTTACTCTTAACCCAATCATGTCATCTCCAGTACCTGGGATGGAGAACTGAAAGCAGAGTCAGGCATTTTATCACTTCTAATGGGTCAAGTTTTTAGTTTTGGATATCTTTTTAATGCCCTGCCATCCCTCTTCCTTTGGTGGGATGATGAGCTGTAAGTTAAAATAAGATATCTTACAATTGGCCTGGTGAGCTTTGAGTGCTTTAGGGGTACCTGAACCACTTTGGTAAAATGACCTCTGTTTGCAAAGTCCCAATGTTCTCAGTTAGAATGTAAAGCAATAAGCTATTATTGGCCATACATATTTTCGGTTTTGTTTTCCTGATGAGTTTGAATGATCAAGCAGATCTTCTGATAGGATAGAGAACAGGTAAGTTTGATGGCTGGAGGTAGATTGTGAAAGATGTGAGCAGTGAACATTACTGGGAGAAGTCATATTATTTGGGAGTTTCATGGGTCATCAGGAATAATACAAAAGCAGTAAAAGCCTAAAGTGAGGGAAAGGAGGAAGTGAGAACCACCAACAAATGGGGATGGCAGGGATTGTCTAGTTCAAAATTTTGCTGGGATTTATCCCTGCTGTCATTCGTGGCTAAACCTACAGGGCTTCCTACCAGGCATTATAGCCATCACATAGGTTTTCTGAGTATCTGGTTCTCCTTTGGTCTAAGAGTGCACCTGCCATGTTTGTGTTCTAAGAACCTAATATCAAGCTGAGAAATACCCTCTGCAGACATCTTGTCAAGTCTTTTCTCTAGAGAGGTGAGACCTGGACAGACTTTGTGACTTGCCCCAGCTAGCCAAGGAGGCATTGAGCCTGAGACCTCATTGTCTTGACTTGTATCTCTCTTTTTCAAAACAGACTTCAAAAAGTTGGCACAAACTTCTATTTCTGTTAGTAATTGGGACTTGGGCCCTGGCTGTGGCTTCTAGTATCCCTGAAAATGAGAGATTTTGGTACAAGGTAGAGACTTCTCAAATCTTGCTTGGGTCAAATAATCAGGTGTGCTTAAAGGTGTTTTGAATCTGAATGAATATTTTCTGGACCTGTGTGTTACCTGGTGAACCAAAGGAGCGAGCAACAAAAAAAAGGAAGGAAGAAGGAAAAGATGGCTATATTTTACAAATTAGATGAGGATAAGGATTATTTTCATAGCTCGCTTTTTCAGAGGGAGTTCTTGATGAGTGGGATATCCTGCTCAGAGGGAGAGCCCAACCTGTCCATGCATCCTCATGCCTAGTCTGACACATTTGATAGAGGCCAACAGTAATAATTTACATTTACTGAGCACACATTGCCAAGAAACTCGAAAACATATTATACATGTCATGTGCTGTGACAAGCATTATTATCCTTTGAGAGATATTGCAACAAATCATTCAATAATTAATTTACAAATACCAGAAAACCAGACTGTACGGGATGAGAACCAATGTGACTTTGCAGGGAACCAATCACATCAGACCAATTTAATTTCCTCTAATGTCAGAATGACAGGTTTGGAAGATAAGGCAAAAGCAATAGACGTAAAATATCCTGACTTCAGTAAACCTTTTAACTCTGTTCCATATGATGTCCTCATAAACATGCTATGAAAATATGGTGTAGCCTCTGCTATTGTTATTTAGTCTTTGATTTATCCTGGTTCCCTTTCCCTGAAGAGTTTGAGTGGAGTGTTGTATGGAAAAATATCTGCTGCCCAGAAGAGCACTGGGAGAGACTTGCTCAGGGCCCAAGCCTGTAATCAGTCTTGTTCAGTAATATGATTACAGAAATAACTTATGGTGACATATACACTTTAACATTTACAAAATGCTTAGACTTGGATCTCAAACCCAAGGCTGATTCCAAACTCAAGTTGTTTCTCGTTCTCCTATACTACCTTGAACGAAGCTATTAACTCAGCTATCCTGGGGGATTATGTTTTTTTTCCAGGACAGTAATGAGGAAGTCTTAGAGACAGTAATGAGGAAGTCTTAGAAACAGTAGTAGTGTATATTTACAGTGGATATTGGACAAGCTGGTTTCCTGAGGATAGTCTTTAGCCCTGTGGCTGCCAGGCCCTTTCCATAAGCCATTTGCTTCTTGGACTAAAGGAGTGGTTAGTGGGTCTGCTGGTGAGCCCAAAGCAGGTGTAATGCTGGGAGTTTAATTCAGGTGAGGGCAGAGTGACTGGGGCGAAGACAGGGTCCACACCCCTGAGAGGCCCAACTGGTAAGAGGGTCAGATGAACTCTC